>NW_027488369.1:2500000-3750000 GCF_051014445.1 Colletes latitarsis | reverse complement strand
CACATTACTACGTGATCCAATCCAGAAATAGCCCAGGATCCAGCCATGAAGTATGAGAAATTTGCGAAAGAATGAGCCTGATGAGGGCAAATCCCAGAACTAACCTAGACCTAACATGAATTATTCTCTAAAATATTGATCAAAATCAGGTTTAATTGACTGTTTCAGTGTGGTACCACATTACTACGTGTTTCAATCCAGAAATAGCCCAGGATCCAGCCATGAAGTATGAGAAATATGCGAAAGTATGAGCCTGATGAGGGCAAATCCTAGACCTAACCCAGACCTAACATGCGTTATCCTCTAAAATATTGATCGCAACCAGGTTTAATGGACTGTTTCAGTGTGGTACCACACTACTACGTGATCCAAACCAGAAAAACCCAGGATCTGTTCAACAAGTATGTGAAAAACGCGAAAGTATGAGTCTGATGAGGACAAATCCCAGACCTATCCCACACTTAACTTGCGTTATCCTCTAAAATATTGATCGAAACCAGGTTTAATCGACTGTTTCAGCGTGGTACCACATTACTATGTGATACAATGCAGAAACAGCCCAGGATCCAGCCATGAAGTATGAGAAATATGCGAAAGTGTGAGCCTGATGGGGGCATATCCTAGACCTAACCCAGACCTAACATGCGTTAACCTCTAAAATATTTATCAACATCAGGTTTAATTGATTGTTTCAGTGTGGGACCACATTACTACGTGATCCACACCAGAAAAAACCCAAGATCCGTTCAACAAGTATGTGAAGAATGCGAAAGTATGAGTCTGATGAGTGAAAATCCCAGGGCTAACCTAGACCTAACATGCGTTATCCTCAATAATATTGATCGAAACCAGGATTAATTGAGTGTTTCAGTGTTGTACCACATTACTACGTGATCCAAGCCAGAAAAAGCCCAGGATCAGTTCAACAAGTATGTGAAAAACGCGAAAGTATGAGTCTGATGAGGGCGAATCTCAGACCTATGCCAGACCTAACTTGCGTTATCCTCTAAAATATTGATCGAAACCAGGTTTAATTGACTGTTTCAGCGTGGTACCACATTACTACGTGATACAATCCAGAAACAGCCCTGGATCTAGCCATGAAGTATGAGAAATATGCGAAAGTATGAGCCTGATGACGGCAAATCCTAGACCTAACCCAGACCTAACATGCGTTATACTCCAAAATATTTATCAAGATCAGGTTTAATTGAATGTTTCAGTGTGGTACCACATTACTACGTGAACCAAACCAGAAAAAACCCAGGATCCGTTCAACAAGTATGTGAAGAATGCGAAAGTATGAGTCTGATGAGTGAAAATCCCAGGGCTAACCTAGACCTAACATGCGTTATCCTCTAAAAATATGGATCCAAACCAGGTTTAATGGACTGTTTCAGTGTGGTACCACTTTACTACGTGATCCAAAGCAGAAAAAACCCTCGATCAGGTCAATATGTATGTTAAAACTGCGAAAGTATGACCCTGATGAGGGCAAATCCCAGGCCTAACCTAGACCTAACATGCGTTGTCCTCTAAAATATTGATGGAAACCAGGGTTAATTGACTGTTTCAGTGTTGTACTTCATTACTGCGTGATGCAATCCAGAGAAAGCCCAGGATCTAGCCGTGAAGTATGAGAAATATGCGAAAGAATGAGCCTGATGAGAGCAAATCCCAGACCTAACCTAGACCTAACATGAATTATTCTCTAAAATATTGATCAAAACCAGGTTTAATTGACTGTTTCAGTGTGGTACCACATTACTACGTGATCCAATCCAGAAATAGCCCAGGATCCAGCCATGAAGTACGAGAAATATGCGAAAGAATAAGCCTGATGAGAGCAAATCCCAGACCTACCCTAGACCTAACATGAATTATTCTCTAAAATATTGATCAAAACCAGGTTTAATTGACTGTTTCAGTGTGGTACCACATTACTACGTGATCCAATCCAGAAATAGCCCAGGATCCAGCCATGAAGTATGAGAAATATGCGAATGTATGAGCCTGATGAGGGCAAATCCCAGACGTAACCTAGACCTAACATGAATTATTCTCTAAAATATTGATCAAAACCAGGTTTAATTGACTGTTTCAGTGTGGTACCACATTACTACGTGATCCAATCCAGAAATAGCCCAGGATCCGTTCAACAAGTATGTGAAGAACGCGAAAGTATGAGTCTGATGAGTGAAAATCCCAGGCCTAACCTAGACCTAACATGCGTTATCCTCAATAATATTGATCGAAACCAGGTTTAATTGAGTGTTTCAGTGTTGTACTTCATTACTGCGTGATGCAATCCAGAAAAAGCCCAGGATCTAGCCATCTAGTATGAGAAATATGCGAAAGAATGAGCCTGATGAGGGCAAATCCCAGACGTAACCTGGACCTAACATGAATTATTCTCTAAAATATTCATCAAAGCCAGGTTTAATTGACTGTTTCAGTGTGGTACCACATTAATACGTGATCCAATCCAGAAATAGCCCAGGATCCGTTCAACAAGTATGTGAAAAACGCGAAAGTATGAGTCTGATGAGGTCATATCCCAGACCTATCCCAGACTTAACTTGCGTTATCCTTTAAAATATTGATCGAAACCAGGTTTAATCGACTGTTACAGCGTGGTACCACATTACTATGTGATACAATCCAGAAACAGCCCAGGATCTAGCCATGAAGTATGAGAAATATGCGAAAGTATGAGCCTGATGAGGGCAAATCCTAGACCTAACCCAGACCTAACATGCGTTATCCTCTAAAATATTTATCAAGATCAGGTCTAATTGATTGTTTCAGTGTGGTACCACATTACTACGTGATCCACACCAGAAAAAACCCAAGATCCGTTCAACAAGTATGTGAAGAATGCGAAAGTATGAGTCTGATGAGTGAAAATCCCAGGCCTAACCTAGATCTAACATGCGTTATCCTCAATAATATTGATGGAAACCAGGTTTAATTGAGTGTTTCAGTGTTGTACTTCATTACTACGTGATGCAATCCAGAAAGAGCCCACGATCTAGCCATCCAGTATGAGAAATATGCGAAGGTATGAGCCTGATGAGGGCAAATCTTAGAACTAACCCAGACCTAAGATGCGTTATCCTCTAAAATATTTATCCAGACCAGGTTTAATTGACTGTTTCAGTGTGGTCCGACATTACTACGTGATCCAAACCAGAAAAAACCCAGAATCCGTTCAACAAGTATGTGAAGAATGCGAAAGTATGAGTCAGATAAATGAAAATCCCAGGTCTAACCTAGACCTAACATGAGTTATACTCTAAAATATTGATCGAAACCTGGTTTAATCGACTGTTTCAGTGTGGTACCACATTACTATGTGATCCAAACCAGAAAATAACCCAGGATCTGTTCAACGAGTATGTGAAGAACGCGAAAGTATGAGCCTGATGAGGGCAAATCCCAGACCTATCCCAGACCTAACTTGCGTTATCCTCTAAAATATTGATCGAAACCAGGTTTAATCGACTGTTTCAGTGTGGTACCACATTACTACGTGATCCAAACCAGTAAAAACCCAGGATCAGTTCAACAAGTATGTGAAGAATGCGAAAGTATGAGCCTGATGAGTGAAAATCCCAGGGCTAACCTAGACCTAACATGCGTTATCCTCTAAAATATTGATGCAAACCAGGTTTAATGGACTGTTTCAGTGTGGTACCACACTACTACGTGATACAAACCAGAAAAAACCCAGGATCTGTTCAACAAGTATGTGAAAAACGCGAAAGTATGAGCCTGATGAGGGCAAATCCCAGACCTATCCCAGACCTAACTTGCGTTGTCCTCTAAGATATAGATGGAAACCAGGTTTAATTGACTGTTTCAGTGTTGTACTTCATTACTACGTGATGCAATCCAGAAAAAGCCCAGGATCTAGCCATGAAGTATGAGAAATATGCGAAAGTATGAGCCTGATGAGGGCAAATCCTAGACCTAACCCAGACCTAAAATGCGTTATCCTCTAAAATATTTATCAAGACCAGGTTTAATTGAATGTTTTAGTGTGGTACCACATTACTACGTGATGCAATCCAGAAAAAGCCCAGGATCTAGCCATCAAGTTTGAGAAATATGCGAAAGAATGAGCCTGATGAGGTCAAATCCTAGACCTAATCCAGTCCTAACATGCGTTATCCTCTAAAATATTGATCGCAAGCAGGTTTAATGGACTGTTTCAGTGTGGTACCACACTACTACGTGATCCAAACCAGAAAAAACCCAGGATCTGTTCTACAAGTATGTGAAAAACGCGAAAGTATGAGTCTGATTAGGTCAAATCCCAGACCAATCCCAGACTTTTGTTGCGTTATCCTCTAAAGTACTGATCGAAACCAGGTTTAATCGACTGTTTCAGTGTGGTACCACATTACTACGTGATCCAATCCAGAAATAGCCCAGGATCCAGCCATGAAGTATGAGAAATTTGCGAAAGAATGAGCCTGATGAGGGCAAATCCCAGAACTAACCTAGACCTAACATGAATTATTCTCTAAAATATTGATCAAAATCAGGTTTAATTGACTGTTTCAGTGTGGTACCACATTACTACGTGTTTCAATCCAGAAATAGCCCAGGATCCAGCCATGAAGTATGAGAAATATGCGAAAGTATGAGCCTGATGAGGGCAAATCCTAGACCTAACCCAGACCTAACATGCGTTATCCTCTAAAATATTGATCGCAACCAGGTTTAATGGACTGTTTCAGTGTGGTACCACACTACTACGTGATCCAAACCAGAAAAACCCAGGATCTGTTCAACAAGTATGTGAAAAACGCGAAAGTATGAGTCTGATGAGGACAAATCCCAGACCTATCCCACACTTAACTTGCGTTATCCTCTAAAATATTGATCGAAACCAGGTTTAATCGACTGTTTCAGCGTGGTACCACATTACTATGTGATACAATGCAGAAACAGCCCAGGATCCAGCCATGAAGTATGAGAAATATGCGAAAGTGTGAGCCTGATGGGGGCATATCCTAGACCTAACCCAGACCTAACATGCGTTAACCTCTAAAATATTTATCAACATCAGGTTTAATTGATTGTTTCAGTGTGGGACCACATTACTACGTGATCCACACCAGAAAAAACCCAAGATCCGTTCAACAAGTATGTGAAGAATGCGAAAGTATGAGTCTGATGAGTGAAAATCCCAGGGCTAACCTAGACCTAACATGCGTTATCCTCAATAATATTGATCGAAACCAGGATTAATTGAGTGTTTCAGTGTTGTACCACATTACTACGTGATCCAAGCCAGAAAAAGCCCAGGATCAGTTCAACAAGTATGTGAAAAACGCGAAAGTATGAGTCTGATGAGGGCGAATCTCAGACCTATGCCAGACCTAACTTGCGTTATCCTCTAAAATATTGATCGAAACCAGGTTTAATTGACTGTTTCAGCGTGGTACCACATTACTACGTGATACAATCCAGAAACAGCCCTGGATCTAGCCATGAAGTATGAGAAATATGCGAAAGTATGAGCCTGATGACGGCAAATCCTAGACCTAACCCAGACCTAACATGCGTTATACTCCAAAATATTTATCAAGATCAGGTTTAATTGAATGTTTCAGTGTGGTACCACATTACTACGTGAACCAAACCAGAAAAAACCCAGGATCCGTTCAACAAGTATGTGAAGAATGCGAAAGTATGAGTCTGATGAGTGAAAATCCCAGGGCTAACCTAGACCTAACATGCGTTATCCTCTAAAAATATGGATCCAAACCAGGTTTAATGGACTGTTTCAGTGTGGTACCACTTTACTACGTGATCCAAAGCAGAAAAAACCCTCGATCAGGTCAATATGTATGTTAAAACTGCGAAAGTATGACCCTGATGAGGGCAAATCCCAGGCCTAACCTAGACCTAACATGCGTTGTCCTCTAAAATATTGATGGAAACCAGGGTTAATTGACTGTTTCAGTGTTGTACTTCATTACTGCGTGATGCAATCCAGAGAAAGCCCAGGATCTAGCCGTGAAGTATGAGAAATATGCGAAAGAATGAGCCTGATGAGAGCAAATCCCAGACCTAACCTAGACCTAACATGAATTATTCTCTAAAATATTGATCAAAACCAGGTTTAATTGACTGTTTCAGTGTGGTACCACATTACTACGTGATCCAATCCAGAAATAGCCCAGGATCCAGCCATGAAGTACGAGAAATATGCGAAAGAATAAACCTGATGAGAGCAAATCCCAGACCTACCCTAGACCTAACATGAATTATTCTCTAAAATATTGATCAAAACCAGGTTTAATTGACTGTTTCAGTGTGGTACCACATTACTACGTGATCCAATCCAGAAATAGCCCAGGATCCAGCCATGAAGTATGAGAAATATGCGAATGTATGAGCCTGATGAGGGCAAATCCCAGACGTAACCTAGACCTAACATGAATTATTCTCTAAAATATTGATCAAAACCAGGTTTAATTGACTGTTTCAGTGTGGTACCACATTACTACGTGATCCAATCCAGAAATAGCCCAGGATCCGTTCAACAAGTATGTGAAGAACGCGAAAGTATGAGTCTGATGAGTGAAAATCCCAGGCCTAACCTAGACCTAACATGCGTTATCCTCAATAATATTGATCGAAACCAGGTTTAATTGAGTGTTTCAGTGTTGTACTTCATTACTGCGTGATGCAATCCAGAAAAAGCCCAGGATCTAGCCATCTAGTATGAGAAATATGCGAAAGAATGAGCCTGATGAGGGCAAATCCCAGACGTAACCTGGACCTAACATGAATTATTCTCTAAAATATTCATCAAAGCCAGGTTTAATTGACTGTTTCAGTGTGGTACCACATTAATACGTGATCCAATCCAGAAATAGCCCAGGATCCGTTCAACAAGTATGTGAAAAACGCGAAAGTATGAGTCTGATGAGGTCATATCCCAGACCTATCCCAGACTTAACTTGCGTTATCCTTTAAAATATTGATCGAAACCAGGTTTAATCGACTGTTACAGCGTGGTACCACATTACTATGTGATACAATCCAGAAACAGCCCAGGATCTAGCCATGAAGTATGAGAAATATGCGAAAGTATGAGTCTGATGAGTGAAAATCCCAGGGCTAACCTAGACCTAACATGCGTTATCCTCTAAAATATAGATCCAAACCAGGTTTAACGGACTGTTTCAGTGTGGTACCACTTTACTACGTGATCCAAAGCAGAAAAAACCCTCGATCAGGTCAACATGTATGTTAAAACTGCGAAAGTATGACCCTGATGAGGACAAGTCCCAGACCTAACCTAGACCTAACATGCGTTGTCCTCTAAAATATTGATGGAAACCATGTTTAATTGACTGTTTCAGTGTTGTACTTCATTACTACGTGATGCAATCCAGAAAAAGCCCAGGATCTAGCCATCAAGTATGAGAAATATGCGAAAGAATGACCCTGATGAGGACAAGTCCCAGACCTAACCCAGACCTAACATGAATTATTCTCTAAAATATTGATCAAAACCAGGTTTAATTGACTGTTTCAGTGTGGTACCACATTACTACGTGATCCAAACCAGAAAAAACCCAGGATCCGTTCAACAAGTATGTGAAGAATGCGAAAGCATGAGTCTGATGAGTGAAAATCCCAGGCCTAACCTAGACCTAACATGCGTTATCCTCAATAATATTGATCGAAACCAGGTTTAATTGAGTGTTTCAGTGTTGTACTTCATTACTGCGTGATCCAATCCAGAAATAGCCCAGGATCCAGCCATGAAGTATGAGAAATATGCGAAAGTATGAACCTGATGAGGGCAAATCCCATGCCTAACCTAGACCTAACATCCGTTATCCTCCAAAATATTTATCAAGACCAGGTTTAATTGAATGTTTCAGTGTGGTACCACATTACTACGTGATCCAAACCAGAAAATAACCCAGGATCTGTCAAACGAGTATGTGAAGTGTGCGAAAGTATGAGCCTGATGAGAGCAAATCCCAGACCTAACGTAGACCTAACATGCGTTATCCTGTAAAATGTTGATCCAAACCTGGTTTAATCGACTGTTTCAGTGCGATACCACATTACTATGTGATCCAAACCAGAAAATAACCCAGGATCTGTTCAACGAGTATGTGAAGTGTGCGAAAGTATGAGTCTGATGAGGGCAAATCCCAGACCTATCCCAGACCTAACATGCGTTATCCTCTAAAATATTTATCAAGACCAGGTTTAATTGATTGTTTCAGTGTGGTCCCACATTACTACGTGATCCAATCCAGAAAAAAGCCAGGATCTGTTCAACAAGTATGTGAAAAACGCGAAAGTATGAGCCTGATGAGGGCAAATCCCAGACCCATCCCAGACCTAACTTGCGTTATCCTCTAAAATATTGATCGAAACCAGGTTTAATCGACTGTTTCTGTGTGGTACCACATTACTACGTGATACAATCCAGAAATAGCCCAGGATCTAGCCATGAAGTATGAGAAATATGCGAATGTATGAGCCTGACGAGGGCAAATCCTAGACCTAACCCAGACCTAACATGCGTTATCCTCTAAAATATTTATCAAGACCAGGTTTAATTGCTTGTTTCTGTGTGGTCCCACATTACTACGTGATCCAAACCAGAAAAAACCCAGGATCCGTTCAACAAGTATGAGAAGAATGCGAAAGTATGAGTCTGATGAGTGAAAATACCAGGCCTAACCTAGACCTAACATGCGTTATCCTCAAAAACAGTGATCGAAACCTGGATTAATCGACTGTTTCAGTGTGGTACCACATTACTATGCGATCCAAACCAGAAAATAACCCAGGATCTGTCAAACGAGTATGTGAAGTGTGCGAAAGTATGAGCCTGATGAGAGCAAATCCCAGACCTAACCTAGACCTAACATGAATTATTCTCTAAAATATTGATCGAAACCAGGTTTAATTGACTGTTTCAGTGTGGTACCACATTACTACGTGATCCAAACCAGAAAAAGCCCAGGATCAGTTCAACAAGTATGTGAAGAATGCGAAAGTATTAGTCTGATGAGTGAAAATCCCTGGGCTAACCTATACCTAACATGCGTTATCCTCTAAAATATTGATGCAAACCAGGTTTAATGGACTGTTTCAGTGTGGTGCCACACTACTACGCGAGACAAACCAGAAAAAACCCAGGATCAGTTCAACAAGTATGTGAAGAATGCGAAAGTATGAGTCTGATGAGTGAAAATCCCAGGGCTAACCTAGACCTAACATGCGTTATCCTCTAAAATATTGATGCAAACCAGGTTTAATGGACTGTTTCAGTGTGGTACCACACTACTACGTGAGACAAACCAGAAAAAACCCAGGATCAGTTCAACGCGTATGTGAAGTGTGCGAAAGTATGAGTCTGATGAGGTCAAATCCCAGACCAATCCCAGACTTAACTTGCGTTGTCCTCTAAGATATTGATGGAAACCAGGTTTGATTGACGGGTTCAGTGTTGTACTTCATTACTACGTGATGCAATCCAGAAAAAGCCCAGGATCTAGCCATGAAGTATGAGAAATATGCGAAAGTATGAGCCTGATGAGGGCAAATCCTAGACCTAACCCAGACCTAACATGCGTTATCCTCTAAGATATTTATCAAGACCAGGTTTAATTGAATGTTTCAGTGTGGTACCACATTACTACGTGATGCAATCCAGTAAAACCCCAGGATACGTTCAACAAGTATGTGAAGAATGCGAAAGTATGAGTCTGATGAGTGAAAATCCTCGGCCTAACCTAGATCTAACATGCGTTATCCTCAAAAATATTGATCGAAACCAGGTTTAATGGACAGTTTCGGTGTGGTACCACACTACTACCTGATCCAAACCAGAAAAAACCCAGGATCCATTCAACAAGTATGTGAAGAATGCGAAAGTATGAGTCTGATGAGTGAAAATCCCAGGCCTAACCTAGACCTGACATGCGTTATCCTCAAAAATATTGATCGAAACCTGGTTTAATCGACTGTTTCAGTGTGGTACCACATTACTACGTGATCCAATCCAGAAATAGCCCAGGATCCAGCCATGAAGTATGAGAAATATGCGAAAGTATGAGCCTGATGAGGGCAAATCCTAGACCTAACCCGGACCTAACATGCGTTATCCTCAAAAATATTGATCGAAACCTGCTTTAATCGACTGTTTCAGTGTGGTACCACATTACTATGTGATCCAAACCAGAAAATAACCCAGGATCTGTTCAACGAGTATGTGAAGTGTGCGAAAGTATGAGTCTGATGAGTGAAAATCCCAGGCCTAACCTAGACCTGACATGCGTTATCCTCAAAAATATTGATCGAAACCTGGTTTAATCGACTGTTTCAGTGTGGTACCACATTACTACGTGATCCAATCCAGAAATAGCCCAGGATCCAGCCATGAAGTATGAGAAATATGCGAAAGTATGAGCCTGATGAGGGCAAATCCTAGACCTAACCCGGACCTAACATGCGTTATCCTCTAAAATATTTATCAAGACCAGGTTTAATCGACTGTTTCAGTGTGGTACCACATTACTATGCGATCCAAACCAGAAAATAACCCAGGATCTGTTCAACGAGTATGTGAAAAACGCCAAAGTATGAGCCTGATGTGGGCAAATCCCAGACCTATCCCAGACCTAACTTGCGTTGTCCTCTAAGATATTGATGGAAACCAGATTTAGTTGACTGTTTCAGTGTTGTACTTCATTACTACGTGATGCAATCCAGAAAAAGCCCAGGATCTAGCCATCAAGTACGAGAAATATGCGAAAGAATGAGCCTGATGAGAGCAAATCCCAGACCTAACCTAGACCTAACATGAATTATTCTCTAAAATATTGATCAAAACCAGGTTTAATCGACTGTTTCAGTGTGGTACCACTATGCTACGTGATCCAAACCAGAAAAAACCCAGGATCAGTTCAACAAGTATGTGAAAAACGCGAAAGTATGAGCCTGATGAGGGCAAATCCCAGGCCTAACCTAGACCTAACATGAATTATTATCTAAAATATTGATCGAAACCAGGTTTAATTGACTGTTTCAGTGTTGTACTTCATTACTACGTGATGCAATCCAGAAAAAGCCCAGGATCTAGCCATCAAGTATGAGAAATATGCGAAAGTATGAGCCTGATGAGGGCAAATCCTAGACCTAACCCAAACCTAACATGCGTTATCCTCTAAAATATTGATCAAGACCAGGTTAAATGAATGTTTCAGTGTGGTACCACATTACTACGTGAACCAAACCAGAAAAAACCCAGGATCTGTTAAACGAGTATGTGAAGTGTGCGAAAGTATGAGCCTGATGAGGGCGAATCCCAGACCTATCCCAGACCTAACTTGCGTTATCCTCCAAAATATTGATCGAAACAAGGTTTAATTGACTGTTTCAGCGTGGTACCACATTACTACGTGATACAATCCGGAAACAGCCCAGGATCTAGCCATGAAGTATGAGAAATATGCGAAAGTATGAGCCTGATGTGGGCAAATCCTAGACCTAACCCAAACCCAACATGCGTTATCCTCTAAAATATTTATCAAGACCAGGTTTATTTGAATGTTTCAGTGTGGTACCACATTACTACGTGATCCATACCAGAAAAAACCCAGGATCCATTCAACAAGTATGTGAAGAATGCGAACGTAAGAGTCTGATCAGGGCAAATCCCAGACCTTTCCCAGACCTAACTTGCGTTGTCCTCTAAGATATTGATGGAAACCAGGTTTAACTGACTGTTTCAGTGTTGTACTTCATTACTACGTGATGCAATCCAGAAAAAGCCCAGAATCTAGCCATCAAGTATGAGAAATATGCGAAAGAATGAGTCTGATGAGTGAAAATCCTCGGCCTAACCTAGATCTAACATGCGTTATCCTCAAAAATATTGATCGAAACCAGGTTTAATGGACAGTTTCGGTGTGGTACCACACTACTACGTGATCCAAACCAGAAAAAACCCAGGATCCGTTCAACAAGTATGTGAAGAATGCGAAAGTATGAGTCGGATGAGTGAAAATCCCAGGCCTAACCTAGACCTAACATGCGTTATCCTCTAAAATATTGATCGAAACCAGGTTTAATTGACTGTTTCAGTGTGGTACCACATTACTACGTGATCCAATCCAGAAATAGCCCAGGATCTAGCCATGAGGTATGAGAAATATGCGAAAGTATGAGCCTGATGAGGGCAAATCCTAGACCTAACCCAGACCTAACATGCGTTATCCTCAAAAATATTTATCAAGACCAGGTTTAACTGAATGTTTCAGTGTGGTACCACATTACTACGTGATCCATACCAGAAAAAACCCAGGATCTGTTCAACAAGTATCTGAAGAATGCGAAAGTATGAGTCTGATGAGTGAAAATTTCAGGGCTAACCTAGACCTAACATGCATTATCCTCTAAAATATTGATCCAAACCAGGTTTAGTGGACTGTTTCAGTGTGGTACCACTTTACTACGTGATCCAAAGCAGAAAAAACCCTCGATCAGGTCAACATGTATGTTAGAACTGCGAAAGTATGACCCCGATGAGGGCAAATCCCAGGCCTAACCTAGACCTAACATGAATTATTCTCTAAAATATTGATCGAAACCAGGTTTAATTGACTGTTTCAGTGTTGTACTTCATTACTACGTGATGCAATCCAGAAAAAGCCCAGGATCTAGCCATCAAGTATGAGAGATATGCGAAAGAATGAGCCTGATGAGAGCAAATCTTAGACCTAACACAGACCTAAGATGCGTTATCCTCTAAAATATTTATCCAGACCAGGTTTCATTGAATGTTTCAGTGTGGTACCACATTACTACGTGATCCAATCCAGAAATAGCCCAGGATCTAGCCATGAAGTATGAGAAATATGCGAAGGTATGAGCCTGATGAGGGCAAATCCTAGACGTAACCCAAACCTAACATGCGTTATCCTCTAAAATATTGATCAAGACCAGGTTTAATTGAATGTTTCAGTGTGGTACCACATTACTACGTGAACCAAACCAGAAAAAACCCAGGATCTGTTAAACAAGTATGCGAAAAATGCGAAAGTATGAGCCAGATGATTGCAAATACCACAGCTATCCCAGTCATAACCAGCGTTATCCTCTAAAATATTATTCGCAACCAGGTTTAATTGACTGTTTCAGTGTGGTACTTCATTACTACGTGATGCAATCCAGAAAAAGCCCAGGATCTAGCCATCAAGTATGAGAGATATGCGAAAGAATGAGCCTGATGAGAGCAAATCTTAGACCTAACACAGACCTAAGATGCGTTATCCTCTAAAATATTTATCCAGACCAGGTTTCATTGAATGTTTCAGTGTGGTACTACATTAATACTTGATCCAATCCAGAAAGAGCCCAGGATCTAGCCATGAAGTATTAGAAATATGCGAAAGTATTAGCCTGATGAGAGCAAATCCCAGACCTAACCTTGACCTAACATGAATTATTCTCTAAAATATTGATCGAAACCAGGTTTAATTGACTGTTTCAGTGTGGTCCCACATTACTACGTGATCCAAACCAGAAAAAACCCAGGATCCATTCAACAAGTATGTGAAGAATGCGAAAGTATGAGTCTGATGAGTGAAGATCCCTGGCCTAACCTAGACCTAACATGAATTATTCTCTAAAATATTGATCGAAACCTGGTTTAATCTATTGTTTCAGTGTGGTACCACATAACTATTAGATCCAAACCAGAAAATAACCCAGGATCTGTTCAACGAGTATGTGAAGTGTGCGAAAGTATGAGTATGATGAGGGCAAATCCCAACCTATCCCAGACCTAACATACGTTATCCTCTAAAATATTTATCAAGACCAGGTTTAGTTGATTGTTTCAGTGTGGTTCCACATTACTACGTGATCCAAACCAGAAAAAACCCAAGATCCGTTCAACAAGTATGTGAAGAATGCGAAAGTATGAGTCTGATGAGTGAAAATCCCAGACATAACCTAGACCTAACATGCGTTATCCTCTAAAATATTGATCCAAACCAGGTTTAATTGACTGTTTCAGTGTGGTCCCACATTACTACGTGATACAATCCTGAAACAGCCCAGGATCTAGCCATGAAGTATGAGAAATATGCGAATGTATGAGCCTGATGAGGACAAATCGTAGACCTAACCCATACCTAACATGCGTTATCCTCCAAAATATTTATCAAGACCAGGTTTAATTGAATGTTTCAGTGTGGTGCCACTTTACTACGTGATCCAAAGCATTAAGAACCCTCGATCAGGTCAACATGTATGTTAAAACTGCGAAAGTATGACCCTGATGAGGGCAAATCCCAGGCCTTACCTAGACCTAACATGCGTTGTCCTCTAAAATATTGATGGAAACCAGGTTTAATTGACTGTTTCAGTGTTGTACTTCATTACCACGTGATGCGATCCAGAAAAAGCCCAGGATCTAGCCATCAAGTATGAGAAATATGCGAAAGAATGAGCCTGATGAGAGCAAATCCCAGACCTAACCTAGACATAACATACATTATTCTCTAAAATATTGATCAAAACCAGGTTTAATTGACTGTTTCAGTGTGGTACCACATTACTACGTGATCCAATCCAGAAATAGCCCAGGATCTAGCCATGAAGTATGAGAAATATGCGAAAGTATCAGCCTGACGAGGGCAAATCCTAGACCTTACCCAGACCTGACATGCGTTATCCTCTAAAATATTTATCATAACCAGGTTTAATTGATTGTTTCAGTGTGGTCCCACATTACTACGTGATCCAAACCAGAAAAAACCCAGGATCCGTTCAACAAGTATGTGAAGAATGCGTAAGTATGAGTCTGATGAGGGCTAATCCCAGACCTATCCCAGACCTAACTTGCGTTATCGTCTAAAATAATGATCGAAACCAGGTTTAATTGACTGTTTTAGTTGTCGTACCACTTTACCACGTGATCCAAAGCAGAAAAAACCCTCGATCAGGTCAACATGCATGTTAAAACTGCGAAAGTATGACCCTGATGAGGTCAAATCCCAGACTTATCCCAGACCTGACATGCGTTATCCTCTAAAATAGTTATCAAGACCAGGTTTAATTCATTGTTTCGGTGTGGTCCCACATTACTACGTAATCCAAACCAGAAAAAACCCAGGATCCGTTCAACAAGTATGTGAAGAATGCGAAAGTATGAGTCTGATGAGTGAAAATCCCAGACATAACCTAGACCTAACATGCGTTATCCTCTAAAATATTGATCCAAACCAGGTTTAATGGACTGTTTCAGTGGGGTACCACTTTACTACGTGATCCAAAGCAGAAAAAACACTCGATCAGGTCAACATGTATGTTAAAACTGCGAAAGTATGACCCTGATGAGGGCAAATCCCAGACCTATCCCAGACCTAACTTGCGTTGTCCTCTGAGTTATTGATCCAAACCAGGTTTAATTGACTGTTTCAGTGTGGTCCCACATTACTACGTGATCCAAACCAGAAAAAACCCAGGATCTAGCCATCAAGTATGAGAAACATGCGAAAGAATGAGCCTGATGATAGCAAATCCCAGACCTAACCTAGACCTAACATGAATTATTCTCTAAAATATTGATCGAAACCAGGTTTAATTGACTGTTTCAGTGTGGTCCCACATTACTACGTGATCCAAACCAGAAAAAACCCAGGATCCATTCAACAAGTATGTGAAGAATGCGAAAGTATGAGTCTGATGAGTGAAGATCCCAGGCCTAACCTAGACCTAACATGAATTATTCTCTAAAATATTGATCGAAACCTGGTTTAATCTATTGTTTCAGTGTGGTACCGCATTACTATTAGATCCAAACCAGAAAATAACCCAGGATCTGTTCAACGAGTATGTGAAGTGTGCGAAAGTATGAGTCTGATGAGGTCAAATCCCTGACCTATCCCAGACCTAACTTGCGTTATCCTCAAAAATATTGATCGAAACCAGGTTTAATTGACTGTTCCAGCGTGGTACCACATTACTACGTGATACAATCCAGAAACAGCCAAGGATCTAGCCATGAAGTATGAGAAAAATGCGAATGTATGAGCCTGATGAGGGCAAATCCTAGACCTAACCCAAACCTAACATGCGTTATCCTCTAAAATATTTATCAAGACCAGGTTTAATTGAATGTTTCAGTGTGGTACCACATTACTACGTGAACCAAACCAGAAAAAACCCAGGATCCGTTCAACAAGTATGTGAAGAATGCGAAAGTATGAGTCTGATGAGTGAAAATCCCGGGTCTAACCCAGACCTAACATGCGTTATCCTCTAAAATATTGATCCAAACCAGGTTTAATGGACTGTTTCAGTGTGGTACCACTTTACTACGTGATCCAAAGCATTAAGAATCCTCGATCAGGTCAACATGTATGTTAAAACTGCGAAAGTATGACCCTGATGAGGGCAAATCCCAGGCCTTACCTAGACCTAACATGCGTTGTCCTCTAAAATATTGATGGAAACCAGGTTTAATTGACTGTTTCAGTGTTGTACTTCATTACTACGTGATGCAATCCAGAAATAGCCCAGGATCTAGCCGTGAAGTATGAGAAATATGCGAAAGTATGAGTCTGACGAGGGCAAATCCTAGACCTAACTCAGACCTAACATGCGTTATCCTCTAAAATATTTATCATGACCAGGTTTAATGGACTGTTTCAGTGTGGTACCACTTTACTACGTGATCCAAAGCATTAAGAATCCTCGATCAGGTCAACATGTATGTTAAAACTGCGAAAGTATGACCCTGATGAGGGCAAATCCCAGGCCTTACCTAGACCTAACATGCGTTGTCCTCTAAAATATTGATGGAAACCAGGTTTAATTGACTGTTTCAGTGTGGTACTTCATTACTACGTGATGCAATCCAGAAAAAGCCCAGGATCTAGCCATGAAGTATGAAAAATATGCGAAAGTATGAGCCTGATGTGGGCAAATCCTAGACCTAACCCAAACCTAACATGCGTTATCCTCTAAAATATTGATCAAGACCAGGTTAAATGAATGTTTCAGTGTGGTACCACATTACTACGTGAACCAAACCAGAAAAAACCCAGGATCTGTTAAACGAGTATGTGAAGTGTGCGAAAGTATGAGCCTGATGAGGGCGAATCCCAGACCTATCCCAGACCTAACTTGCGTTATCCTCCAAAATATTGATCGAAACAAGGTTTAATTGACTGTTTCAGCGTGGTACCACATTACTACGTGATACAATCCGGAAACAGCCCAGGATCTAGCCATGAAGTATGAGAAATATGCGAAAGTATGAGCCTGATGTGGGCAAATCCTAGACCTAACCCAAACCCAACATGCGTTATCCTCTAAAATATTTATCAAGACCAGGTTTATTTGAATGTTTCAGTGTGGTACCACATTACTACGTGATCCATACCAGAAAAAACCCAGGATCCATTCAACAAGTATGTGAAGAATGCGAACGTAAGAGTCTGATCAGGGCAAATCCCAGACCTTTCCCAGACCTAACTTGCGTTGTCCTCTAAGATATTGATGGAAACCAGGTTTAACTGACTGTTTCAGTGTTGTACTTCATTACTACGTGATGCAATCCAGAAAAAGCCCAGGATCTAGCCATCAAGTATGAGAAATATGCGAAAGAATGAGTCTGATGAGTGAAAATCCTCGGCCTAACCTAGATCTAACATGCGTTATCCTCAAAAATATTGATCGAAACCAGGTTTAATGGACAGTTTCGGTGTCGTACCACACTACTACGTGATCCAAACCAGAAAAAACCCAGGATCCGTTCAACAAGTATGTGAAGAATGCGAAAGTATGAGTCGGATGAGTGAAAATCCCAGGCCTAACCTAGACCTAACATGCGTTATCCTCTAAAATATTGATCGAAACCAGGTTTAATTGACTGTTTCAGTGTGGTACCACATTACTACGTGATCCAATCCAGAAATAGCCCAGGATCTAGCCATGAGGTATGAGAAATATGCGAAAGTATGAGCCTGATGAGGGCAAATCCTAGACCTAACCCAGACCTAACATGCGTTATCCTCAAAAATATTTATCAAGACCAGGTTTAACTGAATGTTTCAGTGTGGTACCACATTACTACGTGATCCATACCAGAAAAAACCCAGGATCTGTTCAACAAGTATCTGAAGAATGCGAAAGTATGTGTCTGATGAGTGAAAATTTCAGGGCTAACCTAGACCTAACATGCATTATCCTCTAAAATATTGATCCAAACCAGGTTTAGTGGACTGTTTCAGTGTGGTACCACTTTACTACGTGATCCAAAGCAGAAAAAACCCTCGATCAGGTCAACATGTATGTTAGAACTGCGAAAGTATGACCCCGATGAGGGCAAATCCCAGGCCTAACCTAGACCTAACATGAATTATTCTCTAAAATATTGATCGAAACCAGGTTTAATTGACTGTTTCAGTGTTGTACTTCATTACTACGTGATGCAATCCAGAAAAAGCCCAGGATCTAGCCATCAAGTATGAGAGATATGCGAAAGAATGAGCCTGATGAGAGCAAATCTTAGACCTAACACAGACCTAAGATGCGTTATCCTCTAAAATATTTATCCAGACCAGGTTTCATTGAATGTTTCAGTGTGGTACCACATTACTACGTGATCCAATCCAGAAATAGCCCAGGATCTAGCCATGAAGTATGAGAAATATGCGAAGGTATGAGCCTGATGAGGGCAAATCCTAGACGTAACCCAAACCTAACATGCGTTATCCTCTAAAATATTGATCAAGACCAGGTTTAATTGAATGTTTCAGTGTGGTACCACATTACTACGTGAACCAAACCAGAAAAAACCCAGGATCTGTTAAACAAGTATGCGAAAAATGCGAAAGTATGAGCCAGATGATTGCAAATACCACAGCTATCCCAGTCATAACCAGCGTTATCCTCTAAAATATTATTCGCAACCAGGTTTAATTGACTGTTTCAGTGTGGTACTTCATTACTACGTGATGCAATCCAGAAAAAGCCCAGGATCTAGCCATCAAGTATGAGAGATATGCGAAAGAATGAGCCTGATGAGAGCAAATCTTAGACCTAACACAGACCTAAGATGCGTTATCCTCTAAAATATTTATCCAGACCAGGTTTCATTGAATGTTTCAGTGTGGTACTACATTAATACTTGATCCAATCCAGAAAGAGCCCAGGATCTAGCCATGAAGTATTAGAAATATGCGAAAGTATTAGCCTGATGAGAGCAAATCCCAGACCTAACCTTGACCTAACATGAATTATTCTCTAAAATATTGATCGAAACCAGGTTTAATTGACTGTTTCAGTGTGGTCCCACATTACTACGTGATCCAAACCAGAAAAAACCCAGGATCCATTCAACAAGTATGTGAAGAATGCGAAAGTATGAGTCTGATGAGTGAAGATCCCTGGCCTAACCTAGACCTAACATGAATTATTCTCTAAAATATTGATCGAAACCTGGTTTAATCTATTGTTTCAGTGTGGTACCACATAACTATTAGATCCAAACCAGAAAATAACCCAGGATCTGTTCAACGAGTATGTGAAGTGTGCGAAAGTATGAGTATGATGAGGGCAAATCCCAACCTATCCCAGACCTAACATACGTTATCCTCTAAAATATTTATCAAGACCAGGTTTAGTTGATTGTTTCAGTGTGGTTCCACATTACTACGTGATCCAAACCAGAAAAAACCCAAGATCCGTTCAACAAGTATGTGAAGAATGCGAAAGTATGAGTCTGATGAGTGAAAATCCCAGACATAACCTAGACCTAACATGCGTTATCCTCTAAAATATTGATCCAAACCAGGTTTAATTGACTGTTTCAGTGTGGTCCCACATTACTACGTGATACAATCCTGAAACAGCCCAGGATCTAGCCATGAAGTATGAGAAATATGCGAATGTATGAGCCTGATGAGGACAAATCGTAGACCTAACCCATACCTAACATGCGTTATCCTCCAAAATATTTATCAAGACCAGGTTTAATTGAATGTTTCAGTGTGGTGCCACTTTACTACGTGATCCAAAGCATTAAGAACCCTCGATCAGGTCAACATGTATGTTAAAACTGCGAAAGTATGACCCTGATGAGGGCAAATCCCAGGCCTTACCTAGACCTAACATGCGTTGTCCTCTAAAATATTGATGGAAACCAGGTTTAATTGACTGTTTCAGTGTTGTACTTCATTACCACGTGATGCGATCCAGAAAAAGCCCAGGATCTAGCCATCAAGTATGAGAAATATGCGAAAGAATGAGCCTGATGAGAGCAAATCCCAGACCTAACCTAGACATAACATACATTATTCTCTAAAATATTGATCAAAACCAGGTTTAATTGACTGTTTCAGTGTGGTACCACATTACTACGTGATCCAATCCAGAAATAGCCCAGGATCTAGCCATGAAGTATGAGAAATATGCGAAAGTATCAGCCTGACGAGGGCAAATCCTAGACCTTACCCAGACCTGACATGCGTTATCCTCTAAAATATTTATCATAACCAGGTTTAATTGATTGTTTCAGTGTGGTCCCACATTACTACGTGATCCAAACCAGAAAAAACCCAGGATCCGTTCAACAAGTATGTGAAGAATGCGTAAGTATGAGTCTGATGAGGGCTAATCCCAGACCTATCCCAGACCTAACTTGCGTTATCGTCTAAAATAATGATCGAAACCAGGTTTAATTGACTGTTTTAGTTGTCGTACCACTTTACCACGTGATCCAAAGCAGAAAAAACCCTCGATCAGGTCAACATGCATGTTAAAACTGCGAAAGTATGACCCTGATGAGGTCAAATCCCAGACTTATCCCAGACCTGACATGCGTTATCCTCTAAAATAGTTATCAAGACCAGGTTTAATTGATTGTTTCGGTGTGGTCCCACATTACTACGTAATCCAAACCAGAAAAAACCCAGGATCCGTTCAACAAGTATGTGAAGAATGCGAAAGTATGAGTCTGATGAGTGAAAATCCCAGACATAACCTAGACCTAACATGCGTTATCCTCTAAAATATTGATCCAAACCAGGTTTAATGGACTGTTTCAGTGGGGTACCACTTTACTACGTGATCCAAAGCAGAAAAAACACTCGATCAGGTCAACATGTATGTTAAAACTGCGAAAGTATGACCCTGATGAGGGCAAATCCCAGACCTATCCCAGACCTAACTTGCGTTGTCCTCTGAGTTATTGATCCAAACCAGGTTTAATTGACTGTTTCAGTGTGGTCCCACATTACTACGTGATCCAAACCAGAAAAAACCCAGGATCTAGCCATCAAGTATGAGAAACATGCGAAAGAATGAGCCTGATGATAGCAAATCCCAGACCTAACCTAGACCTAACATGAATTATTCTCTAAAATATTGATCGAAACCAGGTTTAATTGACTGTTTCAGTGTGGTTCCACATTACTACGTGATCCAAACCAGAAAAAACCCAGGATCCATTCAACAAGTATGTGAAGAATGCGAAAGTATGAGTCTGATGAGTGAAGATCCCAGGCCTAACCTAGACCTAACATGAATTATTCTCTAAAATATTGATCGAAACCTGGTTTAATCTATTGTTTCAGTGTGGTACCACATTACTATTAGATCCAAACCAGAAAATAACCCAGGATCTGTTCAACGAGTATGTGAAGTGTGCGAAAGTATGAGTCTGATGAGGTCAAATCCCTGACCTATCCCAGACCTAACTTGCGTTATCCTCAAAAATATTGATCGAAACCAGGTTTAATTGACTGTTCCAGCGTGGTACCACATTACTACGTGATACAATCCAGAAACAGCCAAGGATCTAGCCATGAAGTATGAGAAAAATGCGAATGTATGAGCCTGATGAGGACAAATCCTAGACCTAACCCAAACCTAACATGCGTTATCCTCTAAAATATTTATCAAGACCAGGTTTAATTGAATGTTTCAGTGTGGTACCACATTACTACGTGAACCAAACCAGAAAAAACCCAGGATCCGTTCAACAAGTATGTGAAGAATGCGAAAGTATGAGTCTGATGAGTGAAAATCCCGGGTCTAACCCAGACCTAACATGCGTTATCCTCTAAAATATTGATCCAAACCAGGTTTAATGGACTGTTTCAGTGTGGTACCACTTTACTACGTGATCCAAAGCATTAAGAATCCTCGATCAGGTCAACATGTATGTTAAAACTGCGAAAGTATGACCCTGATGAGGGCAAATCCCAGGCCTTACCTAGGCCTAACATGCGTTGTCCTCTAAAATATTGATGGAAACCAGGTTTAATTGACTGTTTCAGTGTTGTACTTCATTTCTACGTGATGCAATCCAGAAATAGCCCAGGATCTAGCCGTGAAGTATGAGAAATATGCGAAAGTATGAGTCTGACGAGGGCAAATCCTAGACCTAACTCAGACCTAACATGCGTTATCCTCTAAAATATTTATCATGACCAGGTTTAATGGACTGTTTCAGTGTGGTACCACTTTACTACGTGATCCAAAGCATTAAGAATCCTCGATCAGGTCAACATGTATGTTAAAACTGCGAAAGTATGACCCTGATGAGGGCAAATCCCAGGCCTTACCTAGACCTAACATGCGTTGTCCTCTAAAATATTGATGGAAACCAGGTTTAATTGACTGTTTCAGTGTGGTACTTCATTACTACGTGATGCAATCCAGAAAAAGCCCAGGATCTAGCCATCAAGTATGAGAGATATGCGAAAGAATGAGCCTGATGAGAGCAAATCTTAGACCTAACACAGACCTAAGATGCGTTATCCTCTAAAATATTTATCCAGACCAGGTTTCATTGAATGTTTCAGTGTGGTACTACATTAATACTTGATCCAATCCAGAAAGAGCCCAGGATCTAGCCATGAAGTATTAGAAATATGCGAAAGTATGACCCTGATGAGAGCAAATCCCAGACCTAACCTTGACCTAACATGAATTATTCTCTAAAATATTGATCGAAACCAGGTTCAATTGACTGTTTCAGTGTGGTCCCACATTACTACGTGATCCAAACCAGAAAAAACCCAGGATCCATTCAACAAGTATGTGAAGAATGCGAAAGTATGAGTCTGATGAGTGAAGATCCCAGGCCTAACCTAGACCTAACATGAATTATTCTCTAAAATATTGATCGAAACCTGGTTTAATCTATTGTTTCAGTGTGGTACCACATAACTATTAGATCCAAACCAGAAAATAACCCAGGATCTGTTCAACGAGTATGTGAAGTGTGCGAAAGTATGAGTATGATGAGGGCAAATCCCAACCTATCCCAGACCTAACATGCGTTATCCTCTAAAATATTTATCAAGACCAGGTTTAGTTGATTGTTTCAGTGTGGTTCCACATTACTACGTGATCCAAACCAGAAAAAACCCAAGATCCGTTCAACAAGTATGTGAAGAATGCGAAAGTATGAGTCTGATGAGTGAAAATCCCGGGTCTAACCCAGACCTAACATGCGTTATCCTCTAAAATATTGATCCAAACCAGGTTTAATGGACTGTTTCAGTGTGGTACCACTTTACTACGTGATCCAAAGCATTAAGAATCCTCGATCAGGTCAACATGTATGTTAAAACTGCGAAAGTATGACCCTGATGAGGGCAAATCCCAGGCCTTACCTAGACCTAACATGCGTTGTCCTCTAAAATATTGATGGAAACCAGGTTTAATTGACTGTTTCAGTGTTGTACTTCATTACTACGTGATGCAATCCAGAAATAGCCCAGGATCTAGCCGTGAAGTATGAGAAATATGCGAAAGTATGAGTCTGACGAGGGCAAATCCTAGACCTAACTCAGACCTAACATGCGTTATCCTCTAAAATATTTATCATGACCAGGTTTAATGGACTGTTTCAGTGTGGTACCACTTTACTACGTGATCCAAAGCATTAAGAATCCTCGATCAGGTCAACATGTATGTTAAAACTGCGAAAGTATGACCCTGATGAGGGCAAATCCCAGGCCTTACCTAGACCTAACATGCGTTGTCCTCTAAAATATTGATGGAAACCAGGTTTAATTGACTGTTTCAGTGTGGTACTTCATTACTACGTGATGCAATCCAGAAAAAGCCCAGGATCTAGCCATCAAGTATGAGAGATATGCGAAAGAATGAGCCTGATGAGAGCAAATCTTAGACCTAACACAGACCTAAGATGCGTTATCCTCTAAAATATTTATCCAGACCAGGTTTCATTGAATGTTTCAGTGTGGTACTACATTAATACTTGATCCAATCCAGAAAGAGCCCAGGATCTAGCCATGAAGTATTAGAAATATGCGAAAGTATGAGCCTGATGAGAGCAAATCCCAGACCTAACCTTGACCTAACATGAATTATTCTCTAAAATATTGATCGAAACCAGGTTTAATTGACTGTTTCAGTGTGGTCCCACATTACTACGTGATCCAAACCAGAAAAAACCCAGGATCCATTCAACAAGTATGTGAAGAATGCGAAAGTATGAGTCTGATGAGTGAAGATCCCAGGCCTAACCTAGACCTAACATGAATTATTCTCTAAAATATTGATCGAAACCTGGTTTAATCTATTGTTTCAGTGTGGTACCACATAACTATTAGATCCAAACCAGAAAATAACCCAGGATCTGTTCAACGAGTATGTGAAGTGTGCGAAAGTATGAGTATGATGAGGGCAAATCCCAACCTATCCCAGACCTAACATGCGTTATCCTCTAAAATATTTATCAAGACCAGGTTTAGTTGATTGTTTCAGTGTGGTTCCACATTACTACGTGATCCAAACCAGAAAAAACCCAAGATCCGTTCAACAAGTATGTGAAGAATGCGAAAGTATGAGTCTGATGAGTGAAAATCCCAGACATAACCTAGACCTAACATGCGTTATCCTCTAAAATATTGATCCAAACCAGGTTTAATGGACTGTTTCAGTGGGGTACCACTTTACTACGTGATCCAAAGCAGAAAAAACACTCGATCAGGTCAACATGTATGTTAAAACTGCGAAAGTATGACCCTGATGAGGGCAAATCCCAGACCTATCCCAGACCTAACTTGCGTTGTCCTCTGAGTTATTGATCCAAACCAGGTTTAATTGACTGTTTCAGTGTGGTCCCACATTACTACGTGATCCAAACCAGAAAAAACCCAGGATCTAGCCATCAAGTATGAGAAACATGCGAAAGAATGAGCCTGATGATAGCAAATCCCAGACCTAACCTAGACCTAACATGAATTATTCTCTAAAATATTGATCGAAACCAGGTTTAATTGACTGTTTCAGTGTGGTCCCACATTACTACGTGATCCAAACCAGAAAAAACCCAGGATCCATTCAACAAGTATGTGAAGAATGCGAAAGTATGAGTCTGATGAGTGAAGATCCCAGGCCTAACCTAGACCTAACATGAATTATTCTCTAAAATATTGATCGAAACCTGGTTTAATCTATTGTTTCAGTGTGGTACCACATTACTATTAGATCCAAACCAGAAAATAACCCAGGATCTGTTCAACGAGTATGTGAAGTGTGCGAAAGTATGAGTCTGATGAGGTCAAATCCCTGACCTATCCCAGACCTAACTTGCGTTATCCTCAAAAATATTGATCGAAACCAGGTTTAATTGACTGTTCCAGCGTGGTACCACATTACTACGTGATACAATCCAGAAACAGCCAAGGATCTAGCCATGAAGTATGAGAAAAATGCGAAAGTATGAGTCTGACGAGGGCAAATCCTAGACCTAACTCAGACCTAACATGCGTTATCCTCTAAAATATTTATCATGACCAGGTTTAATTGATTGTTTCAGTGTGGTCCCACATTACTACGTGATCCAAACCAGAAAAAACCCAGGATCCGTTTAAGAAGTATGTGAAGAATGCGAAAGTATGAGTCTGATGAGTGAAAATCCCAGGCCTAACCTAGACCTAACATGCGTTATCCTCAGAAATATTGATCGAAACCAGGTTTAATTGACTGTTTCTGCGTGGTACCACATTACTACATGATCCAATCCAGAAATAGCCCAGGATCTAGCCGTGAAGTATGAGAAATATGCGAAAGTATGAGTCTGACGAGGGCAAATCCTAGACCTAACTCAGACCTAACATGCGTTATCCTCTAAAATATTTATCATGACCAGGTTTAATTGATTGTTTCAGTGTGGTCCCACATTACTACGTAATCCAAACCAGAAAAGACCCAGGATCCGTTTAACAAGTATGTGAAGAATGCGAAAGTATGAGTCTGATGAGTGAAAATCCCCGGCCTAGCCTAGACCTAACATGCGTTATCCTCAAAAATATTGATCAAAACCAGGTTTAATTGACTGTTTCAGTGTGGTACCACACTACTACGTGACCCAAACCAGAAAAAACCCAGGATCCATTCAACAAGTATGTGAAGAATGCGAACGTAAGAGTCTGATCAGGGCAAATCCCAGACCTTTCCCAGACCTAACTTGCGTTGTCCTCTAAGATATTGATGGAAACCAGGTTTAACTGACTGTTTCAGTGTTGTACTTCATTACTACGTGATGCAATCCAGAAAAAGCCCAGGATCTATCCATCAAGTATGAGAAATATGCGAAAGAATGAGTCTGATGAGTGCAAATCCCAGACCTAACCTAGACCTAACATGAATTATTCTCTAAAATATTGATCGAAACCAAGTTTAATTGACTGTTTCAGTGTGGTACCACATTACTACGTGATCCAATCCAGTAAAACCCCAGGATACGTTCAACAAATATGTGAAGAATGCGAAAGTATGAGTCTGATGAGTGAAAATCCTCGGCCTAACCTAGACCTAACATGCGTTATCCTCAAAAATATTGATCGAAACCAGGTTTAATGGACAGTTTCGGTGTGGTACCACACTACTACGTGATCCAAACCAGAAAAAACCCAGGATCCGTTCAACAAGTATGTGAAGAATGCGAAAGTATGAGTCGGATGAGTGAAAATCCTAGACCTAACCCAAACCTAACATGCGTTATCCTCTAAAATATTGATCAAGACCAGGTTAAATGAATGTTTCAGTGTGGTACCACATTACTACGTGAACCAAACCAGAAAAAACCCAGGATCTGTTAAACGAGTATGTGAAGTGTGCGAAAGTATGAGCCTGATGAGGGCGAATCCCAGACCTATCCCAGACCTAACTTGCGTTATCCTCCAAAATATTGATCGAAACAAGGTTTAATTGACTGTTTCAGCGTGGTACCACATTACTACGTGATACAATCCGGAAACAGCCCAGGATCTAGCCATGAAGTATGAGAAATATGCGAAAGTATGAGCCTGATGTGGGCAAATCCTAGACCTAACCCAAACCCAACATGCGTTATCCTCTAAAATATTTATCAAGACCAGGTTTATTTGAATGTTTCAGTGTGGTACCACATTACTACGTGATCCATACCAGAAAAAACCCAGGATCCATTCAACAAGTATGTGAAGAATGCGAACGTAAGAGTCTGATCAGGGCAAATCCCAGACCTTTCCCAGACCTAACTTGCGTTGTCCTCTAAGATATTGATGGAAACCAGGTTTAACTGACTGTTTCAGTGTTGTACTTCATTACTACGTGATGCAATCCAGAAAAAGCCCAGGATCTAGCCATCAAGTATGAGAAATATGCGAAAGAATGAGTCTGATGAGTGAAGATCCCAGGCCTAACCTAGACCTAACATGAATTATTCTCTAAAATATTGATCGAAACCTGGTTTAATCTATTGTTTCAGTGTGGTACCACATTACTATTAGATCCAAACCAGAAAATAACCCAGGATCTGTTCAACGAGTATGTGAAGTGTGCGAAAGTATGAGTCTGATGAGGTCAAATCCCTGACCTATCCCAGACCAAACTTGCGTTATCCTCAAAAATATTGATCGAAACCAGGTTTAATTGACTGTTCCAGCGTGGTACCACATTACTACGTGATACAATCCAGAAACAGCCAAGGATCTAGCCATGAAGTATGAGAAATATGCGAAAGTATGAGCCTGACAAGGACAAATCCTAGACCTAACCCAGACCAAACATGCGTTATCCTCAAAAATATTGATCGAAACCGGGTTTAATCGACTGTTTCAGTGTGGTACCACATTACTACGTGATCCAAACCAGAAAAAACCCAGGATCCGTTCAACAAGTATGTGAAGAATGCGAAAGTATGAGTCTGATGAGTGAAAATCCCAGGCCTAACCTAGACCTAACAAGCGTTATCCTCAAAAATATTCATCAAAACCTGGTTTAATCGACTGTTTCAGTGAGGTACCACATTACTATGTGATCCAAACCAGAAAATAACCCAGGATCTCTTCAACGAGTACGTGAAGTGTGCGAAAGTATGAGTATGATGAGGGCAAATCACAGACCTATCCCAGACCTAACATGCGTTATCCTCTAAAATATTTATCAAGACCAGGTTTAGTTGATTGTTTCAGTGTGGTCCCACATTACTACGTGACCCAAACCGGAAAAAACCCAGGATCTGTTCAACAAGTATGTGAAAAACGCGAAAGTATGAGCCTGATGAGGGCAAATCCCAGACCTATCCCAGACCTAACTTGCGTTATCCTCAAAAATATTGATAGGAACCTGGTTTAATCGACTGTTTCAGTGTGGTACCACATTACTACGTGATCCAAACCAGTAAAAACCCAGGATCCATTCAACAAGTATGTGAAGAATGCGAAAGTATGAGTCTGATGAGTGAAAATCCCAGAGCTAACCTAGACCTAACAAGCGTTATCCTCTAAAATATTTATCAAGACCAGGTTTAATTGACTGTTTCAGTGTGGTCCCACATTACTACGTGACACAATCCAGAAACAGCCCAGGATCTAGCCATGAAGTATGAGAAATATGCGAAAGTATGAGCCCGATGAGGGCAAATCCTAGACCTAACCCAGACCTAACATGCGTTATCCTCAAAAATATTGATCGAAACCAGGTTTAATCGACTGTTTCAGTGTGGTACCACATTACTATGTGATCCAAACCTGAAAATAATCCAGGATCTGTTCAAGGAGTATGTGAAGTGTGCGAAAGTATGAGTATGATGAGGGCAAATCCCAGACCTATCCCAGACCTAACAAGCGTTATCCTCTAAAATATTTATCAAGACCAGGTTTAATTGATTGTTTCAGTGTGGTCCCACATTACTACGTGACACAATCCAGAAACAGCCCAGGATCTAGCCATGAAGTATGAGAAATATGCGAAAGTATGAGCCTGATGAGGGCAAATCCTAGACCTAACCCAAACCTAACATGCGTTATCCTCTAAAATATTTATCAAGACCAGCTTTAATTGAATGTTTCAGTGTGGTACCACATTACTACGTGATCCAAACCAGTAAAAACCCAGGATCCGATCAACAAGTATGTGAAGAATTCGAAAGTATGAGTGTGATGAGTGAAAAACCCCGGCCTAACCTAGACCTAACATGCGTTATCCTCAAAAATATTGATCGAAACCTGGTTTAATCGTCTGTTTCAGTGTGGTACCACATTACTATGTGATCCAAACCAGAAAAAACTCAGGATCCGTTCAACAAGTATGTGGAGAATGCGAAAGTATGAGTCTGATGAGTGAAAATCCTCGGCCTATCCTATACCTAACATGCGTTATCCTCAAAAATATTGATCGAAACCAGGTTTAATCGACTGTTTCAGTGTGGCGCCACATTACTACGTGATCCAAACCAGAAAAAAACCCAGGACCTGTTCAACAAGTATTTGAAGTATGCGAAAGTATGAGTCTGATGAGGGCAAATCCCAGGCCTAAACTAGACCTAACATGCGTTATCCTCAAAAATATTGATCAAAACCTGGTTTAATCTACTGTTTCAGTGTGGTACCACATTACTATGTGATCCAAACCAGAAAATCACCCAGGATCTGTTCAACGAGTTTGTGAAGTGTGCGAAAGTATGAGTATGGTGAGGGCAAATCCCAGACCTATCCCAGACCTAACATGCGCTATCCTCTAAAATATTTATCATGACTAGGTTTAATTGATTGTTTCAGTGTGGTCCCACATTACTACGTGATCCAAACCGGAAAAAACCCAGGATCCGTTTAACAGGTATGGGAAGAATGCGAAAGTATGAGCCTGACGAGGGCAAATCCTAGACCTAACCCAGACCTAACATGCGTTATCCTCAAAAATATTGATCGAAACCTGGTTTAATCGACTGTTTCAGTGTGGTACCACATTACTACCGGACCCAAACCAGAAAAAACCCAGGATCTGTTCAACAAGTATGTGAAGAATGCGAAAGTATGAGTCTGATGAGTGAAAATCCCAGACCTATCCCAGACCTAACTTGCGTTATCCTCTAAAATATTGATCGAAACCAGGTTTAATTGACTGTTTCAGCGTGGTACCACATTACTACGTGATACAATCCAGAAACAGCCCAGGATCTAGCCATGAAGTATGAGAAATATGCGACAGTATCAGCCTGATGAGGGCAAATCCTAGACCTAACCCAAACCTAACATGCGTTATCCTCTAAAATATTGATCCAAACCAGGTTTAATGGACTGCTTCAGTGTGGTACCTCTTTACTACGTGATCCAAAGCAGAAAAAAACCCAGGATCTGTTCAATAAGTATGTGAAGTATGCGAAAGTATGAGTCTGATGAGGGCAAATCCCAGGCCTAAAGATAGACCTAACATGCGTTATCCTCAAAAATATTAATCGAAACCAGGTTTAATTGATTGTTTCAGTGTGGTACCACATTACTACGTGATGCAATCCAGAAATATCCCAGGATATAGCCATGAAGTATAAGAAATATGCGATAGTATGAGTCTGATGGGGGCAAATCCCAGACCTATCCCAGACCTAACTTGCGTTATCCTCAAAAATATTTATCAAGACCAGGTTTAATTCATTGTTTCAATGTGGTCCCACATTACTACGAGATCCAAACCAGAAAAATCCCAGGATCGGGCCAACAAGAATGCGAAAAATGCGAAAGTACGAGCCAGATGAGGGCAAATCCCAGACCTAACCGAGACATAACCTGCGTTATCCTCTAAAGTATTAATCGCAACCAGGTTTATTTGACTGTTTCGGTGTGGTAACGCATTACTACGTGATCCAAACCAAATAAAGCCCAGGATCTGGCCAACAAGTATGTGAAAAATGTGAAAGTACGAGCCAGATGAGGACAAATCCCAGACCTACCCGAGACATAACCGGCGCTATCCTCTAAAATATTAATCGCAACCAGTTTCATTGACTGCTTCGGTGTGGAACCTCATTACTACGGGATCCAAAACAGAAAAAACCCAGGATCTGGCCAACAAGTATGCGAAAAATGCGAAAGTACGAGCCAGATGAGGGCAAATCCCAGACCTAACCGAGACATAACCTGCGTTATCCTCTAAAATATTAATCGCAACCAGGTTTATTTGACTGTTTCGGTGTGGTAACGCATTACTACGTGATCCAAACCAGATAAAGCCCAGGATCTGGCCAACAAGTATGTGAAAAATGTGAAAGTACGAGCCAGATGAGGACAAATCCCAGACCTACCCGAGACATAACCGGCGCTATCCTCTAAAATATTAATCGCAACCAGTTTCATTGACTGCTTCGGTGTGGAACCTCATTACTACGGGATCCAAAACAGAAAAAACCCAGGATCTGGCCAACAAGTAGGCGAAAAACGCGAAAGTATGTGCCAGATGAGGGCAAATCCCAGACCTAACCGAGACATAACCTGCGTTATCCTCTAAAGTATTAATCGCAACCAGGTTTATTTGACTGTTTCGGTGTGGTAACGCATTACTACGTGATCCAAACCAAATAAAGCCCAGGATCTGGCCAACAAGTATGTGAAAAATGTGAAAGTACGAGCCAGATGAGGACAAATCCCAGACCTACCCGAGACATAACCGGCGCTATCCTCTAAAATATTAATCGCAACCAGTTTCATTGACTGCTTCGGTGTGGAACCTCATTACTACGGGATCCAAAACAGAAAAAACCCAGGATCTGGCCAACAAGTATGCGAAAAATGCGAAAGTACGAGCCAGATGAGGGCAAATCCCAGACCTAACCGAGACATAACCTGCGTTATCCTCTAAAATATTAATCGCAACCAGGTTTATTTGACTGTTTCGGTGTGGTAACGCATTACTACGTGATCCAAACCAGATAAAGCCCAGGATCTGGCCAACAAGTATGTGAAAAATGTGAAAGTACGAGCCAGATGAGGACAAATCCCAGACCTACCCGAGACATAACCGGCGCTATCCTCTAAAATATTAATCGCAACCAGTTTCATTGACTGCTTCGGTGTGGAACCTCATTACTACGGGATCCAAAACAGAAAAAACCCAGGATCTGGCCAACAAGTAGGCGAAAAACGCGAAAGTATGTGCCAGATGAGGGCTAATCCCAGACCTAACCGAGACATAACCGGCGTTATCCTCTAAAATATTAATCGCCACCAGGTATAATTGACTGCTTCAGTGTGGTACCACATTACTACGTGATCCAAACCAGAAAAAGGCCATGATCTGTCCAACAAGTATGCGAAAAATGCGAAAGTACGAGCCAGATGAGGGAAAATCCCAGACCTAACCGAGACATAACCGGCGTTATCCTCTAAAATATTATTCGCAACCAGGTGTAATTGACTGTTTCGGTGTGGTACCACATTACTACGTGGTCCAAGCCAGAAAAAACCCAGGATCTGGCCAACATGAATGCGAAAAATGCGAAAGTACGCGCCAGATGAGGGCTAATCCCAGGCCTAACCGAGACATAACCGGCGTTATCCTCTAAAATATTAATCGCAACCAGGTATAATTGACTGTTTCGGTGTGGAACCACATTACTACGTGATCCAAACCAGAAAAGGGCCAGGGTCTGGCCAACAAGTATGCGAAAAATACGAAAGTCCGAGCCAGATGTGGGGAAATACCAGACCTAACCGAGACATAATCGGCGTTATCCTCTATAATATTAATCGCAACCAGGTTCAATTGACTGTTTCGGTGTGGAACCACGTTACTACGGGATCCAAACGAGAAAAAACCCAGGATCTGTTCAACAACTATGAGAAAAACGCGAAAGTACGAGCCAGATGAGGGAAAATCCCAGACCTAACGGAGACATAACCGGCGATATCCTCTAAAATATTAATCGCAACCAGGTATAATTGACTGTTTCGGTGTCGTACCGCATTGCTACGATGATCCAAACCAGAAAGAGGCCAGGATCTGGCCAACAAGTATGCGAAAATTGCGAAAGTACGAGCCAGATGAGGGCAAATCCCAGACCTAACGGAGACATAACCGGCGATATCCTTTAAAATATTAATCGCAACCAGGTTTATTTGACTGTTTCGGTGTGGTACCACATTACTACGTGGTCCAAGCCAGAAAAGGGCCAGGATCTGGCCAACAAGGATGCGAAAAACGCGAATGTACGAGCCAGATGAGGACAAATCCCAGACCTACCCGAGACATAACCGGCGTTATCCTCTAAAATATTAATCGCAACCAGGTTTAATTGACTGTTTCGGTGTGGTACCGCATTACTACGTGATCCAAACCAGAAAAAGCCCAGGATCTGGCCAACAAGTATGCGAAAAATGCGAAAGTATGAGTCAGATGGTTGCAAATACCAGAACTATGCCTGACATTACCAGCGTTATCCTCTAAAATACGAATCGGAACATGCTTTTAATGACTGTTTCAGTGTGGTAACACATTACTACGAGATCCAAACCAGAAAAATCCCAGGATCGGGCCAACAAGAATGCGAGAAACGCGAAAGTACGAGCCACATGAGTGAAAATTCCAGACCTAACCCAGTCATAACCGGCATTATCCGCTAAAATATTAATCGCAACCAGGTTTAGTTGACTGTTTCGTTGTGGACCCACATTACTACGGGATCCAAACCAGAAAGAACCCAGGATCTGGCCGAGAAGTATGCGAAAAATGCGAAAGAACGAGCCAGATGAGGGCAAATCCCAGACCTAACCGAGACATAACCGGCGTTATCCTCTAAAATATTAATCGCAACCAGGTTTATTTGACTGTTTCGGTGTGGTAACGCATTACTACGTGATCCAAACCAGATAAAGCCCAGGATCTGGCCAACAAGTATGTGAAAAATGTGAAAGTTCGAGCCAGATGAGGGCAAATACCAGACCTAACCCAGACAAAACCGGCGTTATCCCCTAAAATATTAACCGCAACCAGGTATAATTGACTGTTTCGGTGTGGTACCGCATTGCTACGATGATCCAAGCCAGAAAAACCCCAGGATCTGGCCAACAAGTATGCGAAAAATGCGAAAGTACGATCCAGATGATGGCAAATCCCAGACCTAACCGAGACATAACCGGCGTTATCCTCTAAAATATTATTCGCAACCAGGTGTAATTGACTGTTTCGGTGTGGTACCACATTACTACGTGGTCCAAGCCAGAAAAAGCCCAGGATCTGGCCAACATGAATGCGAAAAATGCGAAAGTACGCGCCAGATGAGGGCTAATCCCAGACCTAACCGAGACATAACCGGCGTTATCCTCTAAAATATTAATCGCAACCAGGTTTAATTGACTGTTTCGTTGTGGAACCACATTACTGCGGGATCCAAACCAGGAAAAACCCAGGATCTGGCCAACAAGTATGCGAAAAATGCGAAAGTACGATCCAGATGAGGGCAAATCCCAGACCTAACCGAGACATAACCGGCGCTATCCTCTAAAATATTAATCGCAACCAGGTTTAATTGACTGTTTCGGTGTGGTACTGCATTACTACGTGATCCAAACCAGAAAAAGCCCAGGATCTGGCCAACAAGAATGCGAAAAATGCGAAAGTCCGAGCCAGATGTGGGGAAATACCAGACCTAACCGAGACATAATCGGCGTTATCCTCTATAATATTAATCGCAACCAGGTTCAATTGACTGTTTCGGTGTGGAACCACGTTACTACGGGATCCAAACGAGAAAAAACCCAGGATCTGTTCAACAACTATGAGAAAAACGCGAAAGTACGAGCCAGATGAGGGAAAATCCCAGACCTAACGGAGACATAACCGGCGATATCCTCTAAAATATTAATCGCAACCAGGTATAATTGACTGTTTCGGTGTCGTACCGCATTGCTACGATGATCCAAACCAGAAAGAGGCCAGGATCTGGCCAACAAGTATGCGAAAATTGCGAAAGTACGAGCCAGATGAGGGCAAATCCCAGACCTAACGGAGACATAACCGGCGATATCCTTTAAAATATTAATCGCAACCAGGTTTATTTGACTGTTTCGGTGTGGTACCACATTACTACGTGGTCCAAGCCAGAAAAAGGCCAGGATCTGGCCAACAAGGATGCGAAAAACGCGAATGTACGAGCCAGATGAGGACAAATCCCAGACCTACCCGAGACATAACCGGCGTTATCCTCTAAAATATTAATCGCAACCAGGTTTAATTGACTGTTTCGGTGTGGTACCGCATTACTACGTGATCCAAACCAGAAAAAGCCCAGGATCTGGCCAACAAGTATGCGAAAAATGCGAAAGTATGAGTCAGATGGTTGCAAATACCAGAACTATGCCTGACATTACCAGCGTTATCCTCTAAAATACGAATCGGAACATGCTTTTAATGACTGTTTCAGTGTGGTAACACATTACTACGAGATCCAAACCAGAAAAATCCCAGGATCGGGCCAACAAGAATGCGAGAAACGCGAAAGTACGAGCCACATGAGTGAAAATTCCAGACCTAACCCAGTCATAACCGGCATTATCCGCTAAAATATTAATCGCAACCAGGTTTAGTTGACTGTTTCGTTGTGGACCCACATTACTACGGGATCCAAACCAGAAAGAACCCAGGATCTGGCCAAGAAGTATGCGAAAAATGCGAAAGAACGAGCCAGATGAGGGCAAATCCCAGACCTAACCGAGACATAACCGGCGTTATCCTCTAAAATATTAATCGCAACCAGGTTTATTTGACTGTTTCGGTGTGGTAACGCATTACTACGTGATCCAAACCAGATAAAGCCCAGGATCTGGCCAACAAGTATGTGAAAAATGTGAAAGTTCGAGCCAGATGAGGGCAAATACCAGACCTAACCCAGACAAAACCGGCGTTATCCCCTAAAATATTAACCGCAACCAGGTATAATTGACTGTTTCGGTGTGGTACCGCATTGCTACGATGATCCAAGCCAGAAAAAACCCAGGATCTGGCCAACAAGTATGCGAAAAATGCGAAAGTACGATCCAGATGATGGCAAATCCCAGACCTAACCGAGACATAACCGGCGTTATCCTCTAAAATATTATTCGCAACCAGGTGTAATTGACTGTTTCGGTGTGGTACCACATTACTACGTGGTCCAAGCCAGAAAAAGCCCAGGATCTGGCCAACATGAATGCGAAAAATGCGAAAGTACGCGCCAGATGAGGGCTAATCCCAGACCTAACCGAGACATAACCGGCGTTATCCTCTAAAATATTAATCGCAACCAGGTTTAATTGACTGTTTCGTTGTGGAACCACATTACTGCGGGATCCAAACCAGGAAAAACCCAGGATCTGGCCAACAAGTATGCGAAAAATGCGAAAGTACGATCCAGATGAGGGCAAATCCCAGACCTAACCGAGACATAACCGGCGCTATCCTCTAAAATATTAATCGCAACCAGGTTTAATTGACTGTTTCGGTGTGGTACTGCATTACTACGTGATCCAAACCAGAAAAAGCCCAGGATCTGGCCAACAAGAATGCGAAAAATGCGAAAGTACGCGCCAGGTGAGGGCAAATGCCAGACCTAACCGAGACATAACCGGCGTTATCCTCTAAAATATTAATCGCAACCAGGTTTAATTGACTGTTTCGTTGTGGAACCACATTACTGCGGGATCCAAACCAGAAAAAACCCAGGATCTGGCCAACAAGTATGCGAAAAATGCCAAAGTACGAGCCAGATGAGGGCAAATCCCAGACCTAACCGAGACATAACCTGCGTTATCCACTAAAATATTAATCGCAACCAGGTATAATTGACTTTTTCGGAGTGGTACCGCATTGCTACGATGATCCAAGCCAGAAAAAACCCAGGATCTGGCCAACAAGTATGTGAAAAATGTGAAAGTTCGAGCCAGATGAGGACAAATCCCAGACCTAACCGAGACATAACCGGCGTTATCCTCTAAAATATTATTCGCAACCAGGTGTAATTGACTGCTTCAGTGTGGTACCACATTACTACGTGATCCAAACCAGAAAAAGGCCATGATCTGTCCAACAAGTATGCGAAAAATGCGAAAGTACGAGCCAGATGAGGGAAAATCCCAGACCTAACCGAGACATAACCGGCGTTATCCTCTAAAATATTATTCGCAACCAGGTGTAATTGACTGTTTCGGTGTGGTACCACATTACTACGTGGTCCAAGCCAGAAAAAACCCAGGATCTGGCCAACATGAATGCGAAAAATGCGAAAGTACGCGCCAGATGAGGGCTAATCCCAGGCCTAACCGAGACATAACCGGCGTTATCCTCTAAAATATTAATCGCAACCAGGTATAATTGACTGTTTCGGTGTGGAACCACATTACTACGTGATCCAAACCAGAAAAGGGCCAGGGTCTGGCCAACAAGTATGCGAAAAATACGAAAGTCCGAGCCAGATGTGGGGAAATACCAGACCTAACCGAGACATAATCGGCGTTATCCTCTATAATATTAATCGCAACCAGGTTCAATTGACTGTTTCGGTGTGGAACCACGTTACTACGGGATCCAAACGAGAAAAAACCCAGGATCTGTTCAACAACTATGAGAAAAACGCGAAAGTACGAGCCAGATGAGGGAAAATCCCAGACCTAACGGAGACATAACCGGCGATATCCTCTAAAATATTAATCGCAACCAGGTATAATTGACTGTTTCGGTGTCGTACCGCATTGCTACGATGATCCAAACCAGAAAGAGGCCAGGATCTGGCCAACAAGTATGCGAAAATTGCGAAAGTACGAGCCAGATGAGGGCAAATCCCAGACCTAACGGAGACATAACCGGCGATATCCTTTAAAATATTAATCGCAACCAGGTTTATTTGACTGTTTCGGTGTGGTACCACATTACTACGTGGTCCAAGCCAGAAAAAGGCCAGGATCTGGCCAACAAGGATGCGAAAAACGCGAATGTACGAGCCAGATGAGGACAAATCCCAGACCTACCCGAGACATAACCGGCGTTATCCTCTAAAATATTAATCGCAACCAGGTTTAATTGACTGTTTCGGTGTGGTACCGCATTACTACGTGATCCAAACCAGAAAAAGCCCAGGATCTGGCCAACAAGTATGCGAAAAATGCGAAAGTATGAGTCAGATGGTTGCAAATACCAGAACTATGCCTGACATTACCAGCGTTATCCTCTAAAATACGAATCGGAACATGCTTTTAATGACTGTTTCAGTGTGGTAACACATTACTACGAGATCCAAACCAGAAAAATCCCAGGATCGGGCCAACAAGAATGCGAGAAACGCGAAAGTACGAGCCACATGAGTGAAAATTCCAGACCTAACCCAGTCATAACCGGCATTATCCGCTAAAATATTAATCGCAACCAGGTTTAGTTGACTGTTTCGTTGTGGACCCACATTACTACGGGATCCAAACCAGAAAGAACCCAGGATCTGGCCAAGAAGTATGCGAAAAATGCGAAAGAACGAGCCAGATGAGGGCAAATCCCAGACCTAACCGAGACATAACCGGCGTTATTCTCTAAAATATTAATCGCAACCAGGTTTATTTGACTGTTTCGGTGTGGTAACGCATTACTACGTGATCCAAACCAGATAAAGCCCAGGATCTGGCCAACAAGTATGTGAAAAATGTGAAAGTTCGAGCCAGATGAGGGCAAATACCAGACCTAACCCAGACAAAACCGGCGTTATCCCCTAAAATATTAACCGCAACCAGGTATAATTGACTGTTTCGGTGTGGTACCGCATTGCTACGATGATCCAAGCCAGAAAAAACCCAGGATCTGGCCAACAAGTATGCGAAAAATGCGAAAGTACGATCCAGATGATGGCAAATCCCAGACCTAACCGAGACATAACCGGCGTTATCCTCTAAAATATTATTCGCAACCAGGTGTAATTGACTGTTTCGGTGTGGTACCACATTACTACGTGGTCCAAGCCAGAAAACGCCCAGGATCTGGCCAACATGAATGCGAAAAATGCGAAAGTACGCGCCAGATGAGGGCTAATCCCAGACCTAACCGAGACATAACCGGCGTTATCCTCTAAAATATTAATCGCAACCAGGTTTAATTGACTGTTTCGTTGTGGAACCACATTACTGCGGGATCCAAACCAGGAAAAACCCAGGATCTGGCCAACAAGTATGCGAAAAATGCGAAAGTACGATCCAGATGAGGGCAAATCCCAGACCTAACCGAGACATAACCGGCGCTATCCTCTAAAATATTAATCGCAACCAGGTTTAATTGACTGTTTCGGTGTGGTACTGCATTACTACGTGATCCAAACCAGAAAAAGCCCAGGATCTGGCCAACAAGAATGCGAAAAATGCGAAAGTACGCGCCAGGTGAGGGCAAATGCCAGACCTAACCGAGACATAACCGGCGTTATCCTCTAAAATATTAATCGCAACCAGGTTTAATTGACTGTTTCGTTGTGGAACCACATTACTGCGGGATCCAAACCAGAAAAAACCCAGGATCTGGCCAACAAGTATGCGAAAAATGCCAAAGTACGAGCCAGATGAGGGCAAATCCCAGACCTAACCGAGACATAACCTGCGTTATCCACTAAAATATTAATCGCAACCAGGTATAATTGACTTTTTCGGAGTGGTACCGCATTGCTACGATGATCCAAGCCAGAAAAAACCCAGGATCTGGCCAACAAGTATGTGAAAAATGTGAAAGTTCGAGCCAGATGAGGACAAATCCCAGACCTAACCGAGACATAACCGGCGTTATCCTCTAAAATATTATTCGCAACCAGGTGTAATTGACTGCTTCAGTGTGGTACCACATTACTACGTGATCCAAACCAGAAAAAGGCCATGATCTGTCCAACAAGTATGCGAAAAATGCGAAAGTACGAGCCAGATGAGGGAAAATCCCAGACCTAACCGAGACATAACCGGCGTTATCCTCTAAAATATTATTCGCAACCAGGTGTAATTGACTGTTTCGGTGTGGTACCACATTACTACGTGGTCCAAGCCAGAAAAAACCCAGGATCTGGCCAACATGAATGCGAAAAATGCGAAAGTACGCGCCAGATGAGGGCTAATCCCAGGCCTAACCGAGACATAACCGGCGTTATCCTCTAAAATATTAATCGCAACCAGGTATAATTGACTGTTTCGGTGTGGAACCACATTACTACGTGATCCAAACCAGAAAAGGGCCAGGGTCTGGCCAACAAGTATGCGAAAAATACGAAAGTCCGAGCCAGATGTGGGGAAATACCAGACCTAACCGAGACATAATCGGCGTTATCCTCTATAATATTAATCGCAACCAGGTTCAATTGACTGTTTCGGTGTGGAACCACGTTACTACGGGATCCAAACGAGAAAAAACCCAGGATCTGTTCAACAACTATGAGAAAAACGCGAAAGTACGAGCCAGATGAGGGAAAATCCCAGACCTAACGGAGACATAACCGGCGATATCCTCTAAAATATTAATCGCAACCAGGTATAATTGACTGTTTCGGTGTCGTACCGCATTGCTACGATGATCCAAACCAGAAAGAGGCCAGGATCTGGCCATCAAGTATGCGAAAATTGCGAAAGTACGAGCCAGATGAGGGCAAATCCCAGACCTAACGGAGACATAACCGGCGATATCCTTTAAAATATTAATCGCAACCAGGTTTATTTGACTGTTTCGGTGTGGTACCACATTACTACGTGGTCCAAGCCAGAAAAAGGCCAGGATCTGGCCAACAAGGATGAGAAAAACGCGAATGTACGAGCCAGATGAGGACAAATCCCAGACCTACCCGAGACATAACCGGCGTTATCCTCTAAAATATTAATCGCAACCAGGTTTAATTGACTGTTTCGGTGTGGTACCGCATTACTACGTGATCCAAACCAGAAAAAGCCCAGGATCTGGCCAACAAGTATGCGAAAAATGCGAAAGTATGAGTCAGATGGTTGCAAATACCAGAACTAGGCCTGACATTACCAGCGTTATCCTCTAAAATACGAATCGGAACATGCTTTTAATGACTGTTTCAGTGTGGTAACACATTACTACGAGATCCAAACCAGAAAAATCCCAGGATCGGGCCAACAAGAATGCGAGAAACGCGAAAGTACGAGCCACATGAGTGAAAATTCCAGACCTAACCCAGTCATAACCGGCATTATCCGCTAAAATATTAATCGCAACCAGGTTTAGTTGACTGTTTCGTTGTGGACCCACATTACTACGGGATCCACACCAGAAAGAACCCAGGATCTGGCCAAGAAGTATGCGAAAAATGCGAAAGAACGAGCCAGATGAGGGCAAATCCCAGACCTAACCGAGACATAACCGGCGTTATCCTCTAAAATATTAATCGCAACCAGGTTTATTTGACTGTTTCGGTGTGGTAACGCATTACTACGTGATCCAAACCAGATAAAGCCCAGGATCTGGCCAACAAGTATGTGAAAAATGTGAAAGTTCGAGCCAGATGAGGGCAAATACCAGACCTAACCCAGACAAAACCGGCGTTATCCCCTAAAATATTAACCGCAACCAGGTATAATTGACTGTTTCGGTGTGGTACCGCATTGCTACGATGATCCAAGCCAGAAAAAACCCAGGATCTGGCCAACAAGTATGCGAAAAATGCGAAAGTACGATCCAGATGATGGCAAATCCCAGCCCTAACCGAGACATAACCGGCGTTATCCTCTAAAATATTATTCGCAACCAGGTGTAATTGACTGTTTCGGTGTGGTACCACATTACTACGTGGTCCAAGCCAGAAAAAGCCCAGGATCTGGCCAACATGAATGCGAAAAATGCGAAAGTACGCGCCAGATGAGGGCTAATCCCAGACCTAACCGAGACATAACCGGCGTTATCCTCTAAAATATTAATCGCAACCAGGTTTAATTGACTGTTTCGTTGTGGAACCACATTACTGCGGGATCCAAACCAGGAAAAACCCAGGATCTGGCCAACAAGTATGCGAAAAATGCGAAAGTACGATCCAGATGAGGGCAAATCCCAGACCTAACCGAGACATAACCGGCGCTATCCTCTAAAATATTAATCGCAACCAGGTTTAATTGACTGTTTCGGTGTGGTACTGCATTACTACGTGATCCAAACCAGAAAAAGCCCAGGATCTGGCCAACAAGAATGCGAAAAATGCGAAAGTACGCGCCAGGTGAGGGCAAATGCCAGACCTAACCGAGACATAACCGGCGTTATCCTCTAAAATATTAATCGCAACCAGGTTTATTTGACTGTTTCGGTGTGGTAACGCATTACTACGTGATCTAAACCAGATAAAGCCCAGGATCTGGCCAACAAGTATGTGAAAAATGTGAAAGTTCGAGCCAGATGAGGACAAATCCCAGACCTACCCGAGACATAACCGGCGTTATCCTCTAAAATATTAATCTCAACCAGGTTTAATTGACTGTTTCGTTGTGGAACCACATTACAACGGGATCCAAACCAGACAAAACCCAGGATCTGGCCAACAAGAATGCGAAAAATGCGAAAGTACGAGCCAGATGAGGGAAAATCCCAGACCTAACCGAGACATAACCGGCGCTATCCTCTAAAATATTAATCGCAACCAGGTTTAATTGACTGTTTCGGTGTGGTACCGCATTGCTACGATGATCCAAGCCAGAAAAAACCCAGGATCTGGCCAACAAGTATGCGATAAATGCGAAAGTACGATCCAGATGAGGGAAAATCCCAGACCTAACCGAGACATAACCTGCGTTATCCTCTAAAATATTAATTGCAACCAGGTTTAATTAACTGTTTCAGTGTGGTACCACATTACTACGTGATCCAAATCAGAAAAAGCCCAGGATCTGGCCAACAAGTATGGGAAAAATGCGAAAGTACGAGCCAGATGAGGGCAAATCCCAGACCTAACCGAGACATAACCTGCGTTATCCTCTAAAATATTAATCGCAACCAGGTTTATTTGACTGTTTCGGTGTGGTAACGCATTACTACGTGATCCAAACCAGATAAAGCCCAGGATCTGGCCAACAAGTATGTGAAAAATGTGAAAGTTCGAGCCAGGTGAGGGCAAATCCCAGACCTAACCGAGACAAAACCGGCGTTATCCTCTAAAATATTAATTGCAACCAGGTTTAATTAACTGTTTCAGTGTGGTACCACATTCCTACGTGATCCAAATCAGAAAAAGCCCAGGATCTGGCCAACAAGTATGCGAAAAATGCCAAAGTACGAGCCAGATGAGGGCAAATCCCAGACCTAACCGAGACATAACCTGCGTTATCCACTAAAATATTAATCGCAACCAGGTATAATTGACTTTTTCGGAGTGGTACCGCATTGCTACGATGATCCAAGCCAGAAAAAACCCAGGATCTGGCCAACAAGTATGTGAAAAATGTGAAAGTTCGAGCCAGATGAGGACAAATCCCAGACCTAACCGAGACATAACCGGCGTTATCCTCTAAAATATTATTCGCAACTAGGTGTAATTGACTGTTTCGGTGTGGTACCACATTACTACGTGGTCCAAGCCAGCAAAAGGCCAGGATCTGGCCAACATGAATGCGAAAAATGCGAAAGTACGCGCCAGATGAGGGCTAATCCCAGACCTAACCGAGACATAACCGGCGTTATCCACTAAAATATTAATCGCAACCAGGTTTAATTGACTGTTTCGGGGTGGTACCACATTACTACGTGGTCCAAGCCAGAAAAAGGCCAGGATCTGGCCAACAAGTATGCGAAAAACGCGAAAGTACGAACCAGATGAGGACAAATCCCAGACCTACCCGAGACATAACCGGCGCTATCCTCTAAAATATTAATCGCAACCAGGTTTATTTGACTGTTTCGGTGTGGAACCACATTACTACGTGATCCAAACCAGAAAAGGGCCAGGGTCTGGCCAACAAGTATGCGAAAAATACGAAAGTCTGAGCCAGATGTGGGGAAATACCAGACCTAACCGAGACAAAATCGGCGTTATCCTCTATAATATTAATCGCAACCAGGTTCAATTGACTGTTTCGGTGTGGAACCACATTAGTACGGGATCCAAACGAGAAAAAACCCAGGATCTGTTCAACAACTATGAGAAAAACGCGAAAGTACGAGCCAGATGAGGGAAAATCCCAGACCTAACCCAGACATAACCGGCGTTATCCCCTAAAATATTAATCGCAACCAGGTATAATTGACTGTTTCGGTGTGGTACCGCATTGCTACGATGATCCAAACCAGAAAGAGGCCAGGATCTGGCCAACAAGTATGCGAAAATTGCGAAAGTACGAGCCAGATGAGGGCAAATCCCAGACCTAACGGAGACATAACCGGCGATATCCTCTAAAATATTAATCGCAACCAGGTTTATTTGACTGTTTCGGTGTGGTACCACATTACTACGTGGTCCAAGCCAGAAAAAGGCCAGGATCTGGCCAACAAGGATGCGAAAAACGCGAAAGTACGAGCCAGATGAGGACAAATCCCAGACCTACCCGAGACATAACCGGCGTTATCCTCTAAAATATTATTCGCAACCAGGTGTAATTGACTGTTTCGGTGTGGTACCACATTACTACGTGGTCCAAGCCAGAAAAAGCCCAGGATCTGGCCAACATGAATGCGAAAAATGCGAAAGTACGCGCCAGATGAGGGCTAATCCCAGACCTAACCGAGACATAACCGGCGTTATCCTCTAAAATATTAATCGCAACCAGGTATTATTGACTGTTTCGGTGTGGAACCACATTACTACGTGATCCAAACCAGAAAAGGGCCAGGGTCTGGCCAACAAGTATGCGAAAAATACGAAAGTCTGAGCCAGATGTGGGGAAATACCAGACCTAACCGAGACATAATCGGCGTTATCCTCTATAATATTAATCGCAACCAGGTTCAATTGACTGTTTCGGTGTGGAACCACATTACTACGGGATCCAAACGAGAAAAAACCCAGGATCTGTTCAACAACTATGAGAAAAACCCGAAAGTACGAGCCAGATGAGGGAAAATCCCAGACCTAACCCAGACATAACCGGCGTTATCCCCTAAAATATTAATCGCAACCAGGTATAATTGACTGTTTCGGTGTGGTACCGCATTGCTACGATGATCCAAACCAGAAAGAGGCCAGGATCTGGCCAACAAGTATGCGAAATTTGCGAAAGTACGAGCCAGATGAGGACAAATCTCAGACCTACCCGAGACATAACCGGCGTTATCCTCTAAAATATTAATCGCAACCAGGTTTAATTGACTGTTTCGGTGTGGTACCGCATTACTACGTGATCCAAACCAGAAAAAGGCCATGATCTGGCCAACAAGTATGCGAAAAATGCGAAAGTATGAGCCATATGATTGCAAATACCAGAACTATGCCTGACATTACCAGCGTTATCCTCTAAAATACGAATCGGAACATGCTTTTAATGACTGTTTCAGTGTGGTAACACATTACTACGAGATCCAAACCAGAAAAATCCCAGGATCGGGCCAACAAGAATGCGAGAAACACGAAAGTACGAGCCACATGAGTGAAAATTCCAGACCTAACCCAGTCATAACCGGCGTTATCCGCTAAAATATTAATCGCAACCAGGTTTAGTTGACTGTTTCGTTGTGGACCCACATTACTACGGGATCCAAACCAGAAAGAACCCAGGATCTGGCCAACAAGTATGCGAAAAATGCGAAAGAACGAGCTAGATGAGGGCAAATCCCAGACCTAACCGAGACATAACCGGCGTTATCCTCTAAAATATTAATCTCAACCAGGTTTATTTGACTGTTTCGGTGTGGTAACGCATTACTACGTGATCCAAACCAGATAAAGCCCAGGATCTGGCCAACAAGTATGTGAAAAATGTGAATGTTCGAGCCAGATGAGGGCAAATACCAGACCTAACCCAGACAAAACCGGCGTTATCACCTAAAATATTAACCGCAACCAGGTATAATTGACTGTTTCGGTGTGGTACCACATTACTACGTGGTCCAAGCCAGAAAAAGCCCAGGATCTGGCCAACATGAATGCGAAAAATGCGAAAGTACGCGCCAGATGAGGGCTAATCCCAGACCTAACCGAGACATAACCGGCGTTATCCTCTAAAATATTAATCGCAACCAGGTTTAATTGACTGTTTCGGTGTGGTACTGCATTACTACGTGATCCAAACCAGAAAAAGCCCAGGATCTGGCCAACAAGAATGCGAAAAATGCGAAAGTACGCGCCAGGTGAGGGCAAATGCCAGACCTAACCGAGACATAACCGGCGTTATCCTCTAAAATATTAATCGCAACCAGGTTTAATTGACTGTTTCGTTGTGGAACCACATTACTGCGGGATCCAAACCAGAAAAAACCCAGGATCTGGCCAACAAGTATGCGAAAAATGCGAAAGTACGATCCAGATGAGGGCAAATCCCAGACCTAACCGAGACATAACCGGCGTTATCCTCTAAAATATTAATCGCAACCAGGTTTATTTGACTGTTTCGGTGTGGTAACGCATTACTACGTGATCTAAACCAGATAAAGCCCAGGATCTGGCCAACAAGTATGTGAAAAATGTGAAAGTTCGAGCCAGATGAGGACAAATCCCAGACCTACCCGAGACATAACCGGCGTTATCCTCTAAAATATTAATCTCAACCAGGTTTAATTGACTGTTTCGTTGTGGAACCACATTACAACGGGATCCAAACCAGACAAAACCCAGGATCTGGCCAACAAGAATGCGAAAAATGCGAAAGTACGAGCCAGATGAGGGAAAATCCCAGACCTAACCGAGACATAACCGGCGCTATCCTCTAAAATATTAATCGCAACCAGGTTTAATTGACTGTTTCGGTGTGGTACCGCATTGCTACGATGATCCAAGCCAGAAAAAACCCAGGATCTGGCCAACAAGTATGCGAAAAATGCGAAAGTACGATCCAGATGAGGGAAAATCCCAGACCTAACCGAGACATAACCTGCGTTATCCTCTAAAATATTAATTGCAACCAGGTTTAATTAACTGTTTCAGTGTGGTACCACATTACTACGTGATCCAAATCAGAAAAAGCCCAGGATCTGGCCAACAAGTATGCGAAAAATGCGAAAGTACGAGCCAGATGAGGGCAAATCCCAGACCTAACCGAGACATAACCTGCGTTATCCTCTAAAATATTAATCGCAACCAGGTTTATTTGACTGTTTCGGTGTGGTAACGCATTACTACGTGATCCAAACCAGATAAAGCCCAGGATCTGGCCAACAAGTATGTGAAAAATGTGAAAGTTCGAGCCAGGTGAGGGCAAATCCCAGACCTAACCGAGACAAAACCGGCGTTATCCTCTAAAATATTAATTGCAACCAGGTTTAATTAACTGTTTCAGTGTGGTACCACATTCCTACGTGATCCAAATCAGAAAAAGCCCAGGATCTGGCCAACAAGTATGCGAAAAATGCCAAAGTACGAGCCAGATGAGGGCAAATCCCAGACCTAACCGAGACATAACCTGCGTTATCCACTAAAATATTAATCGCAACCAGGTATAATTGACTTTTTCGGAGTGGTACCGCATTGCTACGATGATCCAAGCCAGAAAAAACCCAGGATCTGGCCAACAAGTATGTGAAAAATGTGAAAGTTCGAGCCAGATGAGGACAAATCCCAGACCTAACCGAGACATAACCGGCGTTATCCTCTAAAATATTATTCGCAACTAGGTGTAATTGACTGTTTCGGTGTGGTACCACATTACTACGTGGTCCAAGCCAGCAAAAGGCCAGGATCTGGCCAACATGAATGCGAAAAATGCGAAAGTACGCGCCAGATGAGGGCTAATCCCAGACCTAAGCGAGACATAACCGGCGTTATCCACTAAAATATTAATCGCAACCAGGTTTAATTGACTGTTTCGGGGTGGTACCACATTACTACGTGGTCCAAGCCAGAAAAAGGCCAGGATCTGGCCAACAAGTATGCGAAAAACGCGAAAGTACGAGCCAGATGAGGACAAATCCCAGACCTACCCGAGACATAACCGGCGCTATCCTCTAAAATATTAATCGCAACCAGGTTTATTTGACTGTTTCGGTGTGGAACCACATTACTACGTGATCCAAACCAGAAAAGGGCCAGGGTCTGGCCAACAAGTATGCGAAAAATACGAAAGTCTGAGCCAGATGTGGGGAAATACCAGACCTAACCGAGACAAAATCGGCGTTATCCTCTATAATATTAATCGCAACCAGGTTCAATTGACTGTTTCGGTGTGGAACCACATTAGTACGGGATCCAAACGAGAAAAAACCCAGGATCTGTTCAACAACTATGAGAAAAACGCGAAAGTACGAGCCAGATGAGGGAAAATCCCAGACCTAACCCAGACATAACCGGCGTTATCCCCTAAAATATTAATCGCAACCAGGTATAATTGACTGTTTCGGTGTGGTACCGCATTGCTACGATGATCCAAACCAGAAAGAGGCCAGGATCTGGCCAACAAGTATGCGAAAATTGCGAAAGTACGAGCCAGATGAGGGCAAATCCCAGACCTAACGGAGACATAAACGGCGATATCCTCTAAAATATTAATCGCAACCAGGTTTATTTGACTGTTTCGGTGTGGTACCACATTACTACGTGGTCCAAGCCAGAAAAAGGCCAGGATCTGGCCAACAAGGATGCGAAAAACGCGAAAGTACGAGCCAGATGAGGACAAATCCCAGACCTACCCGAGACATAACCGGCGTTATCCTCTAAAATATTATTCGCAACCAGGTGTAATTGACTGTTTCGGTGTGGTACCACATTACTACGTGGTCCAAGCCAGAAAAAGCCCAGGATCTGGCCAACATGAATGCGAAAAATGCGAAAGTACGCGCCAGATGAGGGCTAATCCCAGACCTAACCGAGACATAACCGGCGTTATCCTCTAAAATATTAATCGCAACCAGGTATTATTGACTGTTTCGGTGTGGAACCACATTACTACGTGATCCAAACCAGAAAAGGGCCAGGGTCTGGCCAACAAGTATGCGAAAAATACGAAAGTCTGAGCCAGATGTGGGGAAATACCAGACCTAACCGAGACATAATCGGCGTTATCCTCTATAATATTAATCGCAACCAGGTTCAATTGACTGTTTCGGTGTGGAACCACATTACTACGGGATCCAAACGAGAAAAAACCCAGGATCTGTTCAACAACTATGAGAAAAACCCGAAAGTACGAGCCAGATGAGGGAAAATCCCAGACCTAACCCAGACATAACCGGCGTTATCCCCTAAAATATTAATCGCAACCAGGTATAATTGACTGTTTCGGTGTGGTACCGCATTGCTACGATGATCCAAACCAGAAAGAGGCCAGGATCTGGCCAACAAGTATGCGAAATTTGCGAAAGTACGAGCCAGATGAGGACAAATCCCAGACCTACCCGAGACATAACCGGCGTTATCCTCTAAAATATTAATCGCAACCAGGTTTAATTGACTGTTTCGGTGTGGTACCGCATTACTACGTGATCCAAACCAGAAAAAGGCCATGATCTGGCCAACAAGTATGCGAAAAATGCGAAAGTATGAGCCAGATGATTGCAAATACCAGAACTATGCCTGACATTACCAGCGTTATCCTCTAAAATACGAATCGGAACATGCTTTTAATGACTGTTTCAGTGTGGTAACACATTACTACGAGATCCAAACCAGAAAAATCCCAGGATCGGGCCAACAAGAATGCGAGAAACACGAAAGTACGAGCCACATGAGTGAAAATTCCAGACCTAACCCAGTCATAACCGGCGTTATCCGCTAAAATATTAATCGCAACCAGGTTTAGTTGACTGTTTCGTTGTGGACCCACATTACTACGGGATCCAAACCAGAAAGAACCCAGGATCTGGCCAACAAGTATGCGAAAAATGCGAAAGAACGAGCTAGATGAGGGCAAATCCCAGACCTAACCGAGACATAACCGGCGTTATCCTCTAAAATATTAATCTCAACCAGGTTTATTTGACTGTTTCGGTGTGGTAACGCATTACTACGTGATCCAAACCAGATAAAGCCCAGGATCTGGCCAACAAGTATGTGAAAAATGCGAAAGTACGCGCCAGATGAGGGCTAATCCCAGACCTAACCGAGACATAACCGGCGTTATCCTCTAAAATATTAATCGCAACCAGGTTTAATTGACTGTTTCGGTGTGGTACTGCATTACTACGTGATCCAAACCAGAAAAAGCCCAGGATCTGGCCAACAAGAATGCGAAAAATGCGAAAGTACGCGCCAGGTGAGGGCAAATGCCAGACCTAACCGAGACATAACCGGCGTTATCCTCTAAAATATTAATCGCAACCAGGTTTAATTGACTGTTTCGTTGTGGAACCACATTACTGCGGGATCCAAACCAGAAAAAACCCAGGATCTGGCCAACAAGTATGCGAAAAATGCGAAAGTACGATCCAGATGAGGGCAAATCCCAGACCTAACCGAGACATAACCGGCGTTATCCTCTAAAATATTAATCGCAACCAGGTTTATTTGACTGTTTCGGTGTGGTAACGCATTACTACGTGATCTAAACCAGATAAAGCCCAGGATCTGGCCAACAAGTATGTGAAAAATGTGAAAGTTCGAGCCAGATGAGGACAAATCCCAGACCTACCCGAGACATAACCGGCGTTATCCTCTAAAATATTAATCTCAACCAGGTTTAATTGACTGTTTCGTTGTGGAACCACATTACAACGGGATCCAAACCAGACAAAACCCAGGATCTGGCCAACAAGAATGCGAAAAATGCGAAAGTACGAGCCAGATGAGGGAAAATCCCAGACCTAACCGAGACATAACCGGCGCTATCCTCTAAAATATTAATCGCAACCAGGTTTAATTGACTGTTTCGGTGTGGTACCGCATTGCTACGATGATCCAAGCCAGAAAAAACCCAGGATCTGGCCAACAAGTATGCGAAAAATGCGAAAGTACGATCCAGATGAGGGAAAATCCCAGACCTAACCGAGACATAACCTGCGTTATCCTCTAAAATATTAATTGCAACCAGGTTTAATTAACTGTTTCAGTGTGGTACCACATTACTACGTGATCCAAATCAGAAAAAGCCCAGGATCTGGCCAACAAGTATGCGAAAAATGCGAAAGTACGAGCCAGATGAGGGCAAATCCCAGACCTAACCGAGACATAACCTGCGTTATCCTCTAAAATATTAATCGCAAACAGGTTTATTTGACTGTTTCGGTGTGGTAACGCATTACTACGTGATCCAAACCAGATAAAGCCCAGGATCTGGCCAACAAGTATGTGAAAAATGTGAAAGTTCGAGCCAGATGAGGACAAATCCCAGACCTACCCGAGACGTAACCGGCGTTATCCTCTAAAATATTAATCTCAACCAGGTTTAATTGACTGATTCGTTGTGGAACCTCATTACTACGTGATCCAAACCAGATAAAGCCCAGGATCTGGCCAACAAGTATGCGAAAAATGCGAAAGTACGATCCAGATGGGGGCAAATCCCAGACCTAACCGAGACATAACCGGCGTTATCCTCTAAAATATTAATCGCAACCAGGTTTATTTGACTGTTTCGGTGTGGTAACGCATTACTACGTGATCCAAATCAGAAAAAGCCCAGGATCTGGCCAACAAGTATGCGAAAAATGCGAAAGTACGAGCCAGATGAGGGCAAATCCCAGACCTAACCGAGACATAACCTGCGTTATCCTCTAAAATATTAATCGCAACCAGGTTTATTTGACTGTTTCGGTGTGGTAACGCATTACTACGTGATCCAAACCAGATAAAGCCCAGGATCTGGCCAACAAGTATGTGAAAAATGTGAAAGTTCGAGCCAGATGAGGGCAAATACCAGACCTAACCCAGACAAAACCGGTGTTATCCCCTAAAATATTAACCGCAACCAGGTATAATTGACTGTTTCGGTGTGGTACCACATTACTGCGTGGTCCAAGCCAGAAAAAGGCCAGGATCTGGCCAACAAGTATGCGAAAAACGCGAAAGTACGAGCCAGATGAGGACAAATCCCAGACCTACCCGAGACATAACCGGCGCTATCCTCTAAAATATTAATCGCAACCAGTTTCATTGACTGCTTCGGTGTGGAACCTCATTACTACGGGATCCAAAACAGAAAAAACCCAGGATCTGGCCAACAAGTAGGCGAAAAACGCGAAAGTATGTGCCAGATGAGGGCTAATCCCAGACCTAACCGAGACATAACCGGCGTTATCCTCTAAAATAATAATCGCAACCAGGTATAATTGACTGTTTCAGTGTGGTACCACATTACTACGTGATCCAAACCAGAAAAAGGCCATGATCTGGCCAACAAGTATGCGAAAAATGCGAAAGTACGAGCCAGATGAGGGCAAATCCCAGACCTAAGCGAGACATAACCGGCGTTATCCTCTAAAATGTTATTCGCAACCAGGTGTTATTGACTGTTTCGGTGTGGTACCACATTACTACGTGGTCCAAGCCAGAAAAAGCCCAGGATCTGGCCAACATGAATGCGAAAAATGCGAAAGTACGCGCCAGATGAGGGCTAATCCCAGACCTAACCGAGACATAACCGGCGTTATCCTCTAAAATATTAATCGCAACCCGGTATAATTGACTGTTTCGGTGTGGAACCACATTACTACGTGATCCAAACCAGAAAAGGGCCAGGGTCTGCCCAACAAGTATGCGAAAAATACGAAAGTCCGAGCCAGATGTGGGGAAATACCAGACCTAACCGAGACATAATCGGCGTTATCCTCTATAATATTAATCGCAACCAGGTTCAATTGACTGTTTCGGTGTGATAACGCATTACTACGTGATCCAAACCAGATAAAGCCCAGGATCTGGCCAACAAGTATGTGAAAAATGTGAAAGTTCGAGCCAGATGAGGGCAAATACCAGACCTAACCCAGACAAAACCGGCGTTATCCCCTAATATATTAACCGCAACCAGGTATAATTGACTGTTTCGGTGTGGTACCGCATTGCTACGATGATCCAAGCCAGAAAAAACCCAGGATCAGGCCAACATGAATGCGAAAAATGCGAAAGTACGCGCCAGATGAGGGCTAATCCCAGACCTAACCGAGACATAACCGGCGTTATCCTCTAAAATATTAATCGCAACCAGGTTTAATTGACTGTTTCGTTGTGGAACCACAGTACTGCGGGATCCAAACCAGAAAAAACCCAGTATCTGGCCAACAAGTATGCGAAAAATGCGAAAGTACGATCCGGATGAGGGCAAATCCCAGACCTACCCGAGACATAACCGGCGTTATCCTCTAAAATATTAATCGCAACCAGGTTTAATTGACTGTTTCGGTGTGGTACTGCATTACTACGTGATCCAAACCAGAAAAAGCCTAGGATCTGGCCAAGAAGTATGCGAAAAACGCGAATGTATGAGCCAGATGGTTGCAAATACCAGAACTAACTCAGACATAACCAGCGTTATCCTCTAAAATATTAATCGCAACCAGTTTAATTGACTGTTTCGGTGTGGAAACTCATTACTACGTGATCCAAACCATATAAAGCCCAGGATCTGGCCAACAAGTATGAGAAAAATGCGAAAGTTCGAGCCAGATGGTGGCAAATCCCAGACCTAACCGAGACATAACCAGCGTTATCCTCTAAAATATTAATAGCAACCAGGTTTAATTGACTGTTTCCATGTTGTACCGCATTACGACGTGATCCAAACCAGAAAGAGGCCAGGATCTGGCCAACAAATATGCGGAAAATGCGAAAGTTCGAGCCAGATGTGGGCAAATCCCAGACCTACCCGAGACATAACCGGCGTTATCCTCTAAAATATTAATCGCAACCAGGTATTATTGACTGTTTCGGTGTGGTACCGCATTGCTACGATGATCCAAGCCAGAAAAAACCCAGGATCTGGCCAACAAGTATGCGAAAAATGCGAAAGTACGATCCAGATGAGGGCAAATCCCAGACCTAACCGAGACATAACCGGCGTTATCCTCTAAAATATTATTCGCAACCAGGTGTAATTGACTGTTTCGGTGTGGTAACGCATTACTACGTGATCCAAACCAGATAAAGCCCAGGATCTGGCCAACAAGTATGTGAAAAATGTGAAAGTTCGAGCCAGATGAGGACAAATCCCAGACCTACCCGAGACATAACCGCCGTTATCCTCTAAAATATTAATCACAACCAGGTTTAATTGACTGTTTCGTTGTGGAACCACACTACAACGGGATCCAAACCAGACAAAACCCAGGATCTGGCCAACAAAAATGCGAAAAATGCGAAAGTACGAGCCAGATGAGGGAAAATCCCAGACCTAACCGAGACATAACCGGCGCTATCCTCTAAAATATTAATCGCAACCAGGTTTAATTGACTGTTTCGGTGTGGTACTGCATTACTACGTGATCCAAACCAGAAAAAGCCTAGGATCTGGCCAACAAGTATGCGAAAAACGCGAATGTATGAGCCAGATGATTGCAAATACCAGAACTAACTCAGACATAACCAGCGTTATCCTCTAAACTATTAATCGCAACCAGTTTAATTGACTGTTTCGGTGTGGAACCTCATTACTACGTGATCCAAACCAGATAAAGCCCAGGATCTGGCCAACAAGTATGTGAAAAATGTGAATGTTCGAGCCAGATGAGGGCAAATACCAGACCTAACCCAGACAAAACCGGCGTTATCACCTAAAATATTAACCGCAACCAGGTATAATTGACTGTTTCGGTGTGGTACCACATTACTACGTGGTCCAAGCCAGAAAAAGCCCAGGATCTGGCCAACATGAATGCGAAAAATGCGAAAGTACGCGCCAGATGAGGGCTAATCCCAGACCTAACCGAGACATAACCGGCGTTATCCTCTAAAATATTAATCGCAACCAGGTTTAATTGACTGTTTCGGTGTGGTACTGCATTACTACGTGATCCAAACCAGAAAAAGCCCAGGATCTGGCCAACAAGAATGCGAAAAATGCGAAAGTACGCGCCAGGTGAGGGCAAATGCCAGACCTAACCGAGACATAACCGGCGTTATCCTCTAAAATATTAATCGCAACCAGGTTTAATTGACTGTTTCGTTGTGGAACCACATTACTGCGGGATCCAAACCAGAAAAAACCCAGGATCTGGCCAACAAGTATGCGAAAAATGCGAAAGTACGATCCAGATGAGGGCAAATCCCAGACCTAACCGAGACATAACCGGCGTTATCCTCTAAAATATTAATCGCAACCAGGTTTATTTGACTGTTTCGGTGTGGTAACGCATTACTACGTGATCTAAACCAGATAAAGCCCAGGATCTGGCCAACAAGTATGTGAAAAATGTGAAAGTTCGAGCCAGATGAGGACAAATCCCAGACCTACCCGAGACATAACCGGCGTTATCCTCTAAAATATTAATCTCAACCAGGTTTAATTGACTGTTTCGTTGTGGAACCACATTACAACGGGATCCAAACCAGACAAAACCCAGGATCTGGCCAACAAGAATGCGAAAAATGCGAAAGTACGAGCCAGATGAGGGAAAATCCCAGACCTAACCGAGACATAACCGGCGCTATCCTCTAAAATATTAATCGCAACCAGGTTTAATTGACTGTTTCGGTGTGGTACCGCATTGCTACGATGATCCAAGCCAGAAAAAACCCAGGATCTGGCCAACAAGTATGCGAAAAATGCGAAAGTACGATCCAGATGAGGGAAAATCCCAGACCTAACCGAGACATAACCTGCGTTATCCTCTAAAATATTAATTGCAACCAGGTTTAATTAACTGTTTCAGTGTGGTACCACATTACTACGTGATCCAAATCAGAAAAAGCCCAGGATCTGGCCAACAAGTATGCGAAAAATGCGAAAGTACGAGCCAGATGAGGGCAAATCCCAGACCTAACCGAGACATAACCTGCGTTATCCTCTAAAATATTAATCGCAAACAGGTTTATTTGACTGTTTCGGTGTGGTAACGCATTACTACGTGATCCAAACCAGATAAAGCCCAGGATCTGGCCAACAAGTATGTGAAAAATGTGAAAGTTCGAGCCAGATGAGGACAAATCCCAGACCTACCCGAGACGTAACCGGCGTTATCCTCTAAAATATTAATCTCAACCAGGTTTAATTGACTGTTTCGTTGTGGAACCTCATTACTACGTGATCCAAACCAGATAAAGCCCAGGATCTGGCCAACAAGTATGCGAAAAATGCGAAAGTACGATCCAGATGGGGGCAAATCCCAGACCTAACCGAGACATAACCGGCGTTATCCTCTAAAATATTAATCGCAACCAGGTTTATTTGACTGTTTCGGTGTGGTAACGCATTACTACGTGATCCAAATCAGAAAAAGCCCAGGATCTGGCCAACAAGTATGCGAAAAATGCGAAAGTACGAGCCAGATGAGGGCAAATCCCAGACCTAACCGAGACATAACCTGCGTTATGCTCTAAAATATTAATCGCAACCAGGTTTATTTGACTGTTTCGGTGTGGTAACGCATTACTACGTGATCCAAACCAGATAAAGCCCAGGATCTGGCCAACAAGTATGTGAAAAATGTGAAAGTTCGAGCCAGATGAGGGCAAATACCAGACCTAACCCAGACAAAACCGGTGTTATCCCCTAAAATATTAACCGCAACCAGGTATAATTGACTGTTTCGGTGTGGTACCACATTACTACGTGGTCCAAGCCAGAAAAAGGCCAGGATCTGGCCAACAAGTATGCGAAAAACGCGAAAGTACGAGCCAGATGAGGACAAATCCCAGACCTACCCGAGACATAACCGGCGCTATCCTCTAAAATATTAATCGCAACCAGTTTCATTGACTGCTTCGGTGTGGAACCTCATTACTACGGGATCCAAAACAGAAAAAACCCAGGATCTGGCCAACAAGTAGGCGAAAAACGCGAAAGTATGTGCCAGATGAGGGCTAATCCCAGACCTAACCGAGACATAACCGGCGTTATCCTCTAAAATAATAATCGCAACCAGGTATAATTGACTGTTTCAGTGTGGTACCACATTACTACGTGATCCAAACCAGAAAAAGGCCATGATCTGGCCAACAAGTATGCGAAAAATGCGAAAGTACGAGCCAGATGAGGGCAAATCCCAGACCTAAGCGAGACATAACCGGCGTTATCCTCTAAAATGTTATTCGCAACCAGGTGTTATTGACTGTTTCGGTGTGGTACCACATTACTACGTGGTCCAAGCCAGAAAAAGCCCAGGATCTGGCCAACATGAATGCGAAAAATGCGAAAGTACGCGCCAGATGAGGGCTAATCCCAGACCTAACCGAGACATAACCGGCGTTATCCTCTAAAATATTAATCGCAACCCGGTATAATTGACTGTTTCGGTGTGGAACCACATTACTACGTGATCCAAACCAGAAAAGGGCCAGGGTCTGCCCAACAAGTATGCGAAAAATACGAAAGTCCGAGCCAGATGTGGGGAAATACCAGACCTAACCGAGACATAATCGGCGTTATCCTCTATAATATTAATCGCAACCAGGTTCAATTGACTGTTTCGGTGTGATAACGCATTACTACGTGATCCAAACCAGATAAAGCCCAGGATCTGGCCAACAAGTATGTGAAAAATGTGAAAGTTCGAGCCAGATGAGGGCAAATACCAGACCTAACCCAGACAAAACCGGCGTTATCCCCTAATATATTAACCGCAACCAGGTATAATTGACTGTTTCGGTGTGGTACCGCATTGCTACGATGATCCAAGCCAGAAAAAACCCAGGATCAGGCCAACATGAATGCGAAAAATGCGAAAGTACGCGCCAGATGAGGGCTAATCCCAGACCTAACCGAGACATAACCGGCGTTATCCTCTAAAATGTTAATCGCAACCAGGTTTAATTGACTGTTTCGTTGTGGAACCACAGTACTGCGGGATCCAAACCAGAAAAAACCCAGGATCTGGCCAACAAGTATGCGAAAAATGCGAAAGTACGATCCGGATGAGGGCAAATCCCAGACCTAACCGAGACATAACCGGCGTTATCCTCTAAAATATTATTCGCAACCAGGTGTAATTGACTGTTTCGGTGTGGTACCACATTACTACGTGGTCCAAGCCAGAAAAAGCCCAGGATCTGGCCAACATGAATGCGAAAAATGCGAAAGTACGCGCCAGATGAGGGCTAATCCCAGACCTAACCGAGACATAACCGGCGTTATCCTCTAAAATATTAATCGCAACCAGGTTTAATTGACTGTTTCGTTGTGGAACCACAGTACTGCGGGATCCAAACCAGAAAAAACCCAGGATCTGGCCAACAAGTATGCGAAAAATGCGAAAGTACGATCCAGATGAGGGCAAATCCCAGACCTAACCGAGACATAACCGGCGCTATCCTCTAAAATATTAATCGCAACCAGGTATAATTGACTGTTTCGGTGTGCTACCGCATTGCTACGATAATCCAAACCAGAAAGAGGCCAGGATCTGGCCAACAAGTATGCGAAAATTGCGAAAGTACGAGCCAGATGAGGGCAAATCCCAGACCTAACGGAGACATAACCGGCGATATCCTCTAAAATATTAACCGCAACCAGGTTTATTTGACTGTTTCGGTGTGGTACCGCATTACTACGTGGTCCAAGCCAGAAAAAGGCCAGGATCTGGCCAACAAGGATGCGAAAAACGCGAAAGTACGAGCCAGATGAGGACAAATCCCAGACCTACCCGAGACATAACCGGCGTTATCCTCTAAAATATTAATCGCAACCAGGTTTAATTGACTGTTTCGGTGTGGTACTGCATTACTACGTGATCCAAACCAGAAAAAGCCTAGGATCTGGCCAAGAAGTATGCGAAAAACGCGAATGTATGAGCCAGATGGTTGCAAATACCAGAACTAACTCAGACATAACCAGCGTTATCCTCTAAAATATTAATCGCAACCAGTTTAATTGACTGTTTCGGTGTGGAACCTCATTACTACGTGATCCAAACCATATAAAGCCCAGGATCTGGCCAACAAGTATGAGAAAAATGCGAAAGTTCGAGCCAGATGGTGGCAAATCCCAGACCTAACCGAGACATAACCAGCGTTATCCTCTAAAATATTAATAGCAACCAGGTTTAATTGACTGTTTCCATGTTGTACCGCATTACGACGTGATCCAAACCAGAAAGAGGCCAGGATCTGGCCAACAAATATGCGGAAAATGCGAAAGTTCGAGCCAGATGTGGGCAAATCCCAGACCTACCCGAGACATAACCGGCGTTATCCTCTAAAATATTAATCGCAACCAGGTATAATTGACTGTTTCGGTGTGGTACCGCATTGCTACGATGATCCAAGCCAGAAAAAACCCAGGATCTGGCCAACAAGTATGCGAAAAATGCGAAATTACGATCCAGATGAGGGCAAATCCCAGACCTAACCGAGACATAACCGGCGTTATCCTCTAAAATATTATTCGCAACCAGGTGTAATTGACTGTTTCGGTGTGGTAACGCATTACTACGTGATCCAAACCAGATAAAGCCCAGGATCTGGCCAACAAGTATGTGAAAAATGTGAAAGTTCGAGCCAGATGAGGACAAATCCCAGACCTACCCGAGACATAACCGCCGTTATCCTCTAAAATATTAATCACAACCAGGTTTAATTGACTGTTTCGTTGTGGAACCACACTACAACGGGATCCAAACCAGACAAAACCCAGGATCTGGCCAACAAAAATGCGAAAAATGCGAAAGTACGAGCCAGATGAGGGAAAATCCCAGACCTAACCGAGACATAACCGGCGCTATCCTCTAAAATATTAATCGCAACCAGGTTTAATTGACTGTTTCGGTGTGGTACTGCATTACTACGTGATCCAAACCAGAAAAAGCCTAGGATCTGGCCAACAAGTATGCGAAAAACGCGAATGTATGAGCCAGATGATTGCAAATACCAGAACTAACTCAGACATAACCAGCGTTATCCTCTAAACTATTAATCGCAACCAGTTTAATTGACTGTTTCGGTGTGGAACCTCATTACTACGTGATCCAAACCAGATAAAGCCCAGGATCTGGCCAACAAGTACGAGAAAAATGCGAAAGTTCGAGCCAGATGGTGGCAAATCCCAGACCTAACCGGGACATAAACAGCGTTATCCTCTAAAATATTAATAGCAACCAGGTTTAATTGACTGTTTCCATGTTGTACCGCATTACGACGTGATCCAAACCAGAAAGAGGCCAGGATCTGGCCAACAAGTAGGCGAAAAACGCGAAAGTACGCGCCAGATGAGGGCTAATCCCAGACCTAACCGAGACATAACCGGCGTTATCCTCTAAAATATTAATCGCAACCAGGTATAATTGACTGTTTCGGTGTGGAACCACATTACTACGTGATCCAAACCAGAAAAGGGCCAGGGTCTGGCCAACAAGTATGCGAAAAATACGAAAGTCTGAGCCAGATGTGGGGAAATACCAGACCTAACCGAGACATAATCGGCGTTATCCTCTATAATATTAATCGCAACCAGGTTCAATTGACTGTTTCGGTGTGGAACCACATTAGTACGGGATCCAAACGAGAAAAAACCCAGGATCTGTTCAACAACTATGAGAAAAACGCGAAAGTACGAGCCAGATGAGGGAAAATCCCAGACCTAACCCAGACATAACCGGCGTTATCCCCTAAAATATTAATCGCAACCAGGTATAATTGACTGTTTCGGTGTGGTACCGCATTGCTACGATGATCCAAACCAGAAAGAGGCCAGGATCTGGCCAACAAGTATGCGAAAATTGCGAAAGTACGAGCCAGATGAGGGCAAATCCCAGACCTAACGGAGACATAACCGGCGATATCCTCTAAAATATTAATCGCAACCAGGTTTATTTGACTGTTTCGGTGTGGTACCACATTACTACGTGGTCCAAGCCAGAAAAAGGCCAGGCTCTGGCCAACAAGGATGCGAAAAACGCGAAAGTACGAGCCAGATGAGGACAAATCCCAGACCTACCCGAGACATAACCGGCGTTATCCTCTAAAATATTATTCGCAACCAGGTGTAATTGACTGTTTCGGTGTGGTACCACATTACTACGTGGTCCAAGCCAGAAAAAGCCCAGGATCTGGCCAACATGAATGCGAAAAATGCGAAAGTACGCGCCAGATGAGGGCTAATCCCAGACCTAACCGAGACATAACCGGCGTTATCCTCTAAAATATTAATCGCAACCAGGTATTATTGACTGTTTCGGTGTGGAACCACATTACTACGTGATCCAAACCAGAAAAGGGCCAGGGTCTGGCCAACAAGTATGCGAAAAATACGAAAGTCTGAGCCAGATGTGGGGAAATACCAGACCTAACCGAGACATAATCGGCGTTATCCTCTATAATATTAATCGCAACCAGGTTCAATTGACTGTTTCGGTGTGGAACCACATTACTACGGGATCCAAACGAGAAAAAACCCAGGATCTGTTCAACAACTATGAGAAAAACCCGAAAGTACGAGCCAGATGAGGGAAAATCCCAGACCTAACCCAGACATAACCGGCGTTATCCCCTAAAATATTAATCGCAACCAGGTATAATTGACTGTTTCGGTGTGGTACCGCATTGCTACGATGATCCAAACCAGAAAGAGGCCAGGATCTGGCCAACAAGTATGCGAAATTTGCGAAAGTACGAGCCAGATGAGGACAAATCCCAGACCTACCCGAGACATAACCGGCGTTATCCTCTAAAATATTAATCGCAACCAGGTTTAATTGACTGTTTCGGTGTGGTACCGCATTACTACGTGATCCAAACCAGAAAAAGGCCATGATCTGGCCAACAAGTATGCGAAAAATGCGAAAGTATGAGCCAGATGATTGCAAATACCAGAACTATGCCTGACATTACCAGCGTTATCCTCTAAAATACGCATCGGAACATGCTTTTAATGACTGTTTCAGTGTGGTAACACATTACTACGAGATCCAAACCAGAAAAATCCCAGGATCGGGCCAACAAGAATGCGAGAAACACGAAAGTACGAGCCACATGAGTGAAAATTCCAGACCTAACCCAGTCATAACCGGCGTTATCCGCTAAAATATTAATCGCAACCAGGTTTAGTTGACTGTTTCGTTGTGGACCCACATTACTACGGGATCCAAACCAGAAAGAACCCAGGATCTGGCCAACAAGTATGCGAAAAATGCGAAAGAACGAGCTAGATGAGGGCAAATCCCAGACCTAACCGAGACATAACCGGCGTTATCCTCTAAAATATTAATCTCAACCAGGTTTATTTGACTGTTTCGGTGTGGTAACGCATTACTACGTGATCCAAACCAGATAAAGCCCAGGATCTGGCCAACAAGTATGTGAAAAATGTGAATGTTCGAGCCAGATGAGGGCAAATACCAGACCTAACCCAGACAAAACCGGCGTTATCACCTAAAATATTAACCGCAACCAGGTATAATTGACTGTTTCGGTGTGGTACCACATTACTACGTGGTCCAAGCCAGAAAAAGCCCAGGATCTGGCCAACATGAATGCGAAAAATGCGAAAGTACGCGCCAGATGAGGGCTAATCCCAGACCTAACCGAGACATAACCGGCGTTATCCTCTAAAATATTAATCGCAACCAGGTTTAATTGACTGTTTCGGTGTGGTACTGCATTACTACGTGATCCAAACCAGAAAAAGCCCAGGATCTGGCCAACAAGAATGCGAAAAATGCGAAAGTACGCGCCAGGTGAGGGCAAATGCCAGACCCAACAGAGACATAACCGGCGTTATCCTCTAAAATATTAATCGCAACCAGGTTTAATTGACTGTTTCGTTGTGGAACCACATTACTGCGGGATCCAAACCAGAAAAAACCCAGGATCTGGCCAACAAGTATGCGAAAAATGCGAAAGTACGATCCAGATGAGGGCAAATCCCAGACCTAACCGAGACATAACCGGCGTTATCCTCTAAAATATTAATCGCAACCAGGTTTATTTGACTGTTTCGGTGTGGTAACGCATTACTACGTGATCTAAACCAGATAAAGCCCAGGATCTGGCCAACAAGTATGTGAAAAATGTGAAAGTTCGAGCCAGATGAGGACAAATCCCAGACCTACCCGAGACATAACCGGCGTTATCCTCTAAAATATTAATCTCAACCAGGTTTAATTGACTGTTTCGTTGTGGAACCACATTACAACGGGATCCAAACCAGACAAAACCCAGGATCTGGCCAACAAGAATGCGAAAAATGCGAAAGTACGAGCCAGATGAGGGAAAATCCCAGACCTAACCGAGACATAACCGGCGCTATCCTCTAAAATATTAATCGCAACCAGGTTTAATTGACTGTTTCGGTGTGGTACCGCATTGCTACGATGATCCAAGCCAGAAAAAACCCAGGATCTGGCCAACAAGTATGCGAAAAATGCGAAAGTACGATCCAGATGAGGGAAAATCCCAGACCTAACCGAGACATAACCTGCGTTATCCTCTAAAATATTAATTGCAACCAGGTTTAATTAACTGTTTCAGTGTGGTACCACATTACTACGTGATCCAAATCAGAAAAAGCCCAGGATCTGGCCAACAAGTATGCGAAAAATGCGAAAGTACGAGCCAGATGAGGGCAAATCCCAGACCTAACCGAGACATAACCTGCGTTATCCTCTAAAATATTAATCGCAACCAGGTTTATTTGACTGTTTCGGTGTGGTAACGCATTACTACGTGATCCAAACCAGATAAAGCCCAGGATCTGGCCAACAAGTATGTGAAAAATGTGAAAGTTCGAGCCAGGTGAGGGCAAATCCCAGACCTAACCGAGACAAAACCGGCGTTATCCTCTAAAATATTAATTGCAACCTGGTTTAATTAACTGTTTCAGTGTGGTACCACATTCCTACGTGATCCAAATCAGAAAAAGTCCAGGATCTGGCCAACAAGTATGCGAAAAATGCCAAAGTACGAGCCAGATGAGGGCAAATCCCAGACCTAACCGAGACATAACCTGCGTTATCCACTAAAATATTAATCGCAACCAGGTATAATTGACTTTTTCGGAGTGGTACCGCATTGCTACGATGATCCAAGCCAGAAAAAACCCAGGATCTGGCCAACAAGTATGTGAAAAATGTGAAAGTTCGAGCCAGATGAGGACAAATCCCAGACCTAACCGAGACATAACCGGCGTTATCCTCTAAAATATTATTCGCAACTAGGTGTAATTGACTGTTTCGGTGTGGTACCACATTACTACGTGGTCCAAGCCAGCAAAAGGCCAGGATCTGGCCAACATGAATGCGAAAAATGCGAAAGTACGCGCCAGATGAGGGCTAATCCCAGACCTAAGCGAGACATAACCGGCGTTATCCACTAAAATATTAATCGCAACCAGGTTTAATTGACTGTTTCGGGGTGGTACCACATTACTACGTGGTCCAAGCCAGAAAAAGGCCAGGATCTGGCCAACAAGTATACGAAAAACGCGAAAGTACGAGCCAGATGAGGACAAATCCCAGACCTACCCGAGACATAACCGGCGCTATCCTCTAAAATATTAATCGCAACCAGGTTTATTTGACTGTTTCGGTGTGGAACCACATTACTACGTGATCCAAACCAGAAAAGGGCCAGGGTCTGGCCAACAAGTATGCGAAAAATACGAAAGTCTGAGCCAGATGTGGGGAAATACCAGACCTAACCGAGACAAAATCGGCGTTATCCTCTATAATATTAATCGCAACCAGGTTCAATTGACTGTTTCGGTGTGGAACCACATTAGTACGGGATCCAAACGAGAAAAAACCCAGGATCTGTTCAACAACTATGAGAAAAACGCGAAAGTACGAGCCAGATGAGGGAAAATCCCAGACCTAACCCAGACATAACCGGCGTTATCCCCTAAAATATTAATCGCAACCAGGTATAATTGACTGTTTCGGTGTGGTACCGCATTGCTACGATGATCCAAACCAGAAAGAGGTCAGGATCTGGCCAACAAGTATGCGAAAATTGCGAAAGTACGAGCCAGATGAGGGCAAATCCCAGACCTAACGGAGACATAACCGGCGATATCCTCTAAAATATTAATCGCAACCAGGTTTATTTGACTGTTTCGGTGTGGTACCACATTACTACGTGGTCCAAGCCAGAAAAAGGCCAGGATCTGGCCAACAAGGATGCGAAAAACGCGAAAGTACGAGCCAGATGAGGACAAATCCCAGACCTACCCGAGACATAACCGGCGTTATCCTCTAAAATATTATTCGCAACCAGGTGTAATTGACTGTTTCGGTGTGGTACCACATTACTACGTGGTCCAAGCCAGAAAAAGCCCAGGATCTGGCCAACATGAATGCGAAAAATGCGAAAGTACGCGCCAGATGAGGGCTAATCCCAGACCTAACCGAGACATAACCGGCGTTATCCTCTAAAATATTAATCGCAACCAGGTATTATTGACTGTTTCGGTGTGGAACCACATTACTACGTGATCCAAACCAGAAAAGGGCCAGGGTCTGGCCAACAAGTATGCGAAAAATACGAAATTCTGAGCCAGATGTGGGGAAATACCAGACCTAACCGAGACATAATCGGCGTTATCCTCTATAATATTAATCGCAACCAGGTTCAATTGACTGTTTCGGTGTGGAACCACATTACTACGGGATCCAAACGAGAAAAAACCCAGGATCTGTTCAACAACTATGAGAAAAACCCGAAAGTACGAGCCAGATGAGGGAAAATCCCAGACCTAACCCAGACATAACCGGCGTTATCCCCTAAAATATTAATCGCAACCAGGTATAATTGACTGTTTCGGTGTGGTACCGCATTGCTACGATGATCCAAACCAGAAAGAGGCCAGGATCTGGCCAACAAGTATGCGAAATTTGCGAAAGTACGCGCCAGATGAGGGCTAATCCCAGACCTAACCGAGACATAACCGGCGTTATCCTCTAAAATATTAATCGCAACCAGGTATTATTGACTGTTTCGGTGTGGAACCACATTACTACGTGATCCAAACCAGAAAAGGGCCAGGGTCTGGCCAACAAGTATGCGAAAAATACGAAATTCTGAGCCAGATGTGGGGAAATACCAGACCTAACCGAGACATAATCGGCGTTATCCTCTATAATATTAATCGCAACCAGGTTCAATTGACTGTTTCGGTGTGGAACCACATTACTACGGGATCCAAACGAGAAAAAACCCAGGATCTGTTCAACAACTATGAGAAAAACCCGAAAGTACGAGCCAGATGAGGGAAAATCCCAGACCTAACCCAGACATAACCGGCGTAATCCTCTAAAATATTAATCGCAACCAGGTTTAATTGACTGTTTCGGTGTGGTACCGCATTACTACGTGATCCAAACCAGAAAAAGGCCATGATCTGGCCAACAAGTATGCGAAAAATGCGAAAGTATGAGCCAGATGATTGCAAATACCAGAACTATGCCTGACATTACCAGCGTTATCCTCTAAAATACGAATCGGAACATGCTTTTAATGACTGTTTCAGTGTGGTAACACATTACTACGAGATCCAAACCAGAAAAATCCCAGGATCGGGCCAACAAGAATGCGAGAAACACGAAAGTACGAGCCACATGAGTGAAAATTCCAGACCTAACCCAGTCATAACCGGCGTTATCCGCTAAAATATTAATCGCAACCAGGTTTAGTTGACTGTTTCGTTGTGGACCCACATTACTACGGGATCCAAACCAGAAAGAACCCAGGATCTGGCCAACAAGTATGTGAAAAATGTGAAAGTTCGAGCCAGATGAGGACAAATCCCAGACCTAACCGAGACATAACCGGCGTTATCCTCTAAAATATTATTCGCAACTAGGTGTAATTGACTGTTTCGGTGTGGTACCACATTACTACGTGGTCCAAGCCAGCAAAAGGCCAGGATCTGGCCAACATGAATGCGAAAAATGCGAAAGTACGCGCCAGATGAGGGCTAATCCCAGACCTAAGCGAGACATAACCGGCGTTATCCACTAAAATATTAATCGCAACCAGGTTTAATTGACTGTTTCGGGGTGGTACCACATTACTACGTGGTCCAAGCCAGAAAAAGGCCAGGATCTGGCCAACAAGTATACGAAAAACGCGAAAGTACGAGCCAGATGAGGACAAATCCCAGACCTACCCGAGACATAACCGGCGCTATCCTCTAAAATATTAATCGCAACCAGGTTTATTTGACTGTTTCGGTGTGGAACCACATTACTACGTGATCCAAACCAGAAAAGGGCCAGGGTCTGGCCAACAAGTATGCGAAAAATACGAAAGTCTGAGCCAGATGTGGGGAAATACCAGACCTAACCGAGACAAAATCGGCGTTATCCTCTATAATATTAATCGCAACCAGGTTCAATTGACTGTTTCGGTGTGGAACCACATTAGTACGGGATCCAAACGAGAAAAAACCCAGGATCTGTTCAACAACTATGAGAAAAACGCGAAAGTACGAGCCAGATGAGGGAAAATCCCAGACCTAACCCAGACATAACCGGCGTTATCCCCTAAAATATTAATCGCAACCAGGTATAATTGACTGTTTCGGTGTGGTACCGCATTGCTACGATGATCCAAACCAGAAAGAGGTCAGGATCTGGCCAACAAGTATGCGAAAATTGCGAAAGTACGAGCCAGATGAGGGCAAATCCCAGACCTAACGGAGACATAACCGGCGATATCCTCTAAAATATTAATCTCAACCAGGTTTAATTGACTGTTTCGTTGTGGAACCTCATTACTACGTGATCCAAACCAGATAAAGCCCAGGATCTGGCCAACAAGTATGCGAAAAATGCGAAAGTACGATCCAGATGGGGGCAAATCCCAGACCTAACCGAGACATAACCGGCGTTATCCTCTAAAATATTAATCGCAACCAGGTTTATTTGACTGTTTCGGTGTGGTAACGCATTACTACGTGATCCAAATCAGAAAAAGCCCAGGATCTGGCCAACAAGTATGCGAAAAATGCGAAAGTACGAGCCAGATGAGGGCAAATCCCAGACCTAACCGAGACATAACCTGCGTTATCCTCTAAAATATTAATCGCAACCAGGTTTATTTGACTGTTTCGGTGTGGTAACGCATTACTACGTGATCCAAACCAGATAAAGCCCAGGATCTGGCCAACAAGTATGTGAAAAATGTGAAAGTTCGAGCCAGATGAGGGCAAATACCAGACCTAACCCAGACAAAACCGGTGTTATCCCCTAAAATATTAACCGCAACCAGGTATAATTGGCTGTTTCGGTGTGGTACCACATTACTACGTGGTCCAAGCCAGAAAAAGGCCAGGATCTGGCCAACAAGTATGCGAAAAACGCGAAAGTACGAGCCAGATGAGGACAAATCCCAGACCTACCCGAGACATAACCGGCGCTATCCTCTAAAATATTAATCGCAACCAGTTTCATTGACTGCTTCGGTGTGGAACCTCATTACTACGGGATCCAAAGCAGAAAAAACCCAGGATCTGGCCAACAAGTAGGCGAAAAACGCGAAAGTATGTGCCAGATGAGGGCTAATCCCAGACCTAACCGAGACATAACCGGCGTTATCCTCTAAAATAATAATCGCAACCAGGTATAATTGACTGTTTCAGTGTGGTACCACATTACTACGTGATCCAAACCAGAAAAAGGCCATGATCTGGCCAACAAGTATGCGAAAAATGCGAAAGTACGAGCCAGATGAGGGCAAATCCCAGACCTAACCGAGACATAACCGGCGTTATCCTCTAAAATGTTATTCGCAACCAGGTGTTATTGACTGTTTCGGTGTGGTACCACATTACTACGTGGTCCAAGCCAGAAAAAGCCCAGGATCTGGCCAACATGAATGCGAAAAATGCGAAAGTACGCGCCAGATGAGGGCTAATCCCAGACCTAACCGAGACATAACCGGCGTTATCCTCTAAAATATTAATCGCAACCAGGTATAATTGACTGTTTCGGTGTGGAACCACATTACTACGTGATCCAAACCAGAAAAGGGCCAGGGTCTGCCCAACAAGTATGCGAAAAATACGAAAGTCCGAGCCAGATGTGGGGAAATACCAGACCTAACCGAGACATAATCGGCGTTATCCTCTATAATATTAATCGCAACCAGGTTCAATTGACTGTTTCGGTGTGGAACCACATTACTACGGGATCCAAACGAGAAAAAACCCAGGATCTGTTCAACAACTATGAGAAAAACGCGAAAGTACGAGCCAGATGAGGGAAAATCGCATACCTAACCGAGACGTAACCGGCGTTATCCCCTAAAATATTAATCGCAACCAGGTATAATTGACTGTTTCGGTGTGGTACCGCATTGCTACGATGATCCAAACCAGAAAGAGGCCAGGATCTGGCCAACAAGTATGCGAAAATTGCGAAAGTACGAGCCAGATGAGGGCAAATCCCAGACCTAACGGAGACATAACCGGCGATATCCTCTAAAATATTAACCGCAACCAGGTTTATTTGACTGTTTCGGTGTGGTACCGCATTACTACGTGGTCCAAGCCAGAAAAAGGCCAGGATCTGGCCAACAAGGATGCGAAAAACGCGAAAGTACGAGCCAGATGAGGACAAATCCCAGACCTAACCCAGACAAAACCGGTGTTATCCCCTAAAATATTAACCGCAACCAGGTATAATTGGCTGTTTCGGTGTGGTACCACATTACTACGTGGTCCAAGCCAGAAAAAGGCCAGGATCTGGCCAACAAGTATGCGAAAAACGCGAAAGTACGAGCCAGATGAGGACAAATCCCAGACCTACCCGAGACATAACCGGCGCTATCCTCTAAAATATTAATCGCAAGCAGTTTCATTGACTGCTTCGGCGTGGAACCTCATTACTACGGGATCCAAAGCAGAAAAAACCCAGGATCTGGCCAACAAGTAGGCGAAAATTGCGAAAGTACGAGCCAGATGAGGGCAAATCCCAGACCTAACCGAGACATAACCTGCGTTATCCTCTAAAATATTAATCGCAACCAGGTTTATTTGACTGTTTCGGTGTGGTAACGCATTACTACGTGATCCAAACCAGATAAAGCCCAGGATCTGGCCAACAAGTATGTGAAAAATGTGAAAGTTCGAGCCAGATGAGGGCAAATACCAGACCTAACCCAGACAAAACCGGTGTTATCCCCTAAAATATTAACCGCAACCAGGTATAATTGGCTGTTTCGGTGTGGTACCACATTACTACGTGGTCCAAGCCAGAAAAAGGCCAGGATCTGGCCAACAAGTATGCGAAAAACGCGAAAGTACGAGCCAGATGAGGACAAATCCCAGACCTACCCGAGACATAACCGGCGCTATCCTCTAAAATATTAATCGCAACCAGTTTCATTGACTGCTTCGGTGTGGAACCTCATTACTACGGGATCCAAAGCAGAAAAAACCCAGGATCTGGCCAACAAGTAGGCGAAAAACGCGAAAGTATGTGCCAGATGAGGGCTAATCCCAGACCTAACCGAGACATAACCGGCGTTATCCTCTAAAATAATAATCGCAACCAGGTATAATTGACTGTTTCAGTGTGGTACCACATTACTACGTGATCCAAACCAGAAAAAGGCCATGATCTGGCCAACAAGTATGCGAAAAATGCGAAAGTACGAGCCAGATGAGGGCAAATCCCAGACCTAACCGAGACATAACCGGCGTTATCCTCTAAAATGTTATTCGCAACCAGGTGTTATTGACTGTTTCGGTGTGGTACCACATTACTACGTGGTCCAAGCCAGAAAAAGCCCAGGATCTGGCCAACATGAATGCGAAAAATGCGAAAGTACGCGCCAGATGAGGGCTAATCCCAGACCTAACCGAGACATAACCGGCGTTATCCTCTAAAATATTAATCGCAACCAGGTATAATTGACTGTTTCGGTGTGGAACCACATTACTACGTGATCCAAACCAGAAAAGGGCCAGGGTCTGCCCAACAAGTATGCGAAAAATACGAAAGTCCGAGCCAGATGTGGGGAAATACCAGACCTAACCGAGACATAATCGGCGTTATCCTCTATAATATTAATCGCAACCAGGTTCAATTGACTGTTTCGGTGTGGAACCACATTACTACGGGATCCAAACGAGAAAAAACCCAGGATCTGTTCAACAACTATGAGAAAAACGCGAAAGTACGAGCCAGATGAGGGAAAATCGCATACCTAACCGAGACGTAACGGCGTTATCCCCTAAAATATTAATCGCAACCAGGTATAATTGACTGTTTCGGTGTGGTACCGCATTGCTACGATGATCCAAACCAGAAAGAGGCCAGGATCTGGCCAACAAGTATGCGAAAATTGCGAAAGTACGAGCCAGATGAGGGCAAATCCCAGACCTAACGGAGACATAACCGGCGATATCCTCTAAAATATTAACCGCAACCAGGTTTATTTGACTGTTTCGGTGTGGTACCGCATTACTACGTGGTCCAAGCCAGAAAAAGGCCAGGATCTGGCCAACAAGGATGCGAAAAACGCGAAAGTACGAGCCAGATGAGGACAAATCCCAGACCTAACCGAGACATAACCGGCGTTATCCTCTAAAATATTAATCGCAACCAGGTTTATTTGACTGTTTCGGTGTGATAACGCATTACTACGTGATCCAAACCAGATAAAGCCCAGGATCTGGCCAACAAGTATGTGAAAAATGTGAAAGTTCGAGCCAGATGAGGGCAAATACCAGACCTAACCCAGACAAAACCGGCGTTATCCCCTAATATATTAACCGCAACCAGGTATAATTGACTGTTTCGGTGTGGTACCGCATTGCTACGATGATCCAAGCCAGAAAAAACCCAGGATCAGGCCAACATGAATGCGAAAAATGCGAAAGTACGCGCCAGATGAGGGCTAATCCCAGACCTAACCGAGACATAACCGGCGTTATCCTCTAAAATATTATGCGCAACCAGGTGTAATTGACTGTTTCGGTGTGGTACCACATTACTACGTGGTCCAAGCCAGAAAAAGCCCAGGATCTGGCCAACATGAATGCGAAAAATGCGAAAGTACGCGCCAGATGAGGGCTAATCCCAGACCTAACCGAGACATAACCGGCGTTATCCTCTAAAATATTAATCGCAACCAGGTTTAATTGACTGTTTCGTTGTGGAACCACAGTACTGCGGGATCCAAACCAGAAAAAACCCAGGATCTGGCCAACAAGTATGCGAAAAATGCGAAAGTACGATCCAGATGAGGGCAAATCCCAGACCTAACCGAGACATAACCGGCGCTATCCTCTAAAATATTGATCGCAACCAGGTATAATTGACTGTTTCGGTGTGGTACCGCATTGCTACGATAATCCAAACCAGAAAGAGGCCAGGATCTGGCCAACAAGTATGCGAAAATTGCGAATGTACGAGCCAGATGAGGGCAAATCCCAGACCTAACGGAGACATAACCGGCGATATCCTCTAAAATATTAACCGCAACCAGGTTTATTTGACTGTTTCGGTGTGGTACCGCATTACTACGTGGTCCAAGCCAGAAAAAGGCCAAGATCTGGCCAACAAGGATGCGAAAAACGCGAAAGTACGAGCCAGATGAGGACAAATCCCAGACCTACCCGAGACATAACCGGCGTTATCCTCTAAAATATTAATCGCAACCAGGTTTAATTGACTGTTTCGGTGTGGTACTGCATTACTACGTGATCCAAACCAGAAAAAGCCTAGGATCTGGCCAACAAGTATGTGAAAAATGTGAAAGTTCGAGCCAGATGAGGGCTAATCCCAGACCTAACCGAGACATAACCGGCGTTATCCTCTAAAATATTAATCGCAACCAGGTTTAATTGACTGTTTCGATGTTGTACCGCATTACGACGTGATCCAAACCAGAAAGAGGCCAGGATCTGGCCAACAAATATGCGGAAAATGCGAAAGTTCGAGCCAGATGTGGGCAAATCCCAGACCTACCCGAGACATAACCGGCGTTATCCTCTAAAATATTAATCGCAACCAGGTATAATTGACTGTTTCGGTGTGGTACCGCATTGCTACGATGATCCAAGCCAGAAAAAACCCAGGATCTGGCCAACAAGTATGCGAAAAATGCGAAAGTACGATCCAGATGAGGGCAAATCCCAGACCTAACCGAGACATAACCGGCGTTATCCTCTAAAATATTATTCGCAACCAGGTGTAATTGACTGTTTCGGTGTGGTACCACATTACTACGTGGTCCAAGCCAGAAAAAGCCCAGGATCTGGCCAACATGAATGCGAAAAATGCGAAAGTACGCGCCAGATGAGGGCTAATCCCAGACCTAACCGAGACATAACCGGCGTTATCCTCTGAAATATTAATCGCAACCAGGTATAATTGACTGTTTCAGTGTGGTACCACATTACTACGTGATCCAAACCAGAAAAAGGCCATGATCTGGCCAACAAGTATGCGAAAAATGCGAAAGTACGAGCCAGATGAGGGCAAATCCCAGACCTAACCGAGACATAACCGGCGTTATCCTCTAAAATATTATTCGCAACCAGGTGTAATTGACTGTTTCGGTGTGGTACCACATTACTACGTGGTCCAAGCCAGAAAAAACCCAGGATCTGGCCAACAAGTATGCGAAAAATGCGAAAGTACGATCCAGATGAGGGCAAATCCCAGACCTAACCGAGACATAACCGGCGTTATCCTCTAAAATATTAATCGCAACCAGGTTTATTTGACTGTTTCGGTGTGGTAACGCATTACTACGTGATCCAAACCAGATAAAGCCCAGGATCTGGCCAACAAGTATGTGAAAAATGTGAAAGTTCGAGCCAGATGAGGGCTAATCCCAGACCTAACCGAGACATAACCGGCGTTATCCTCTAAAATATTAATCGCAACCAGGTTTAATTGACTGTTTCGATGTGGAACCACATTACTGCGGGATCCAAACCAGAAAAAACCCAGGATCTGGCCAACAAGTATGCGAAAAATGCGAAAGTACGATCCAGATGAGGGCAAATCCCAGACCTAACCGAGACATAACCGGCGTTATCCTCTAAAATATTAATCGCAACCAGGTTTATTTGACTGTTTCGGTGTGGTAACGCATTACTACGTGATCCAAACCAGATAAAGCCCAGGATCTGGCCAACAAGTATGTGAAAAATGTGAAAGTTCGAGCCAGATGAGGACAAATCCCAGACCTACCCGAGACATAACCGCCGTTATCCTCTAAAATATTAATCACAACCAGGTTTAATTGACTGTTTCGTTGTGGAACCACACTACAACGGGATCCAAACCAGACAAAACCCAGGATCTGGCCAACAAAAATGCGAAAAATGCGAAAGTACGAGCCAGATGAGGGAAAATCCAAGACCTAACCGAGACATAACCGGCGCTATCCTCTAAACTATTAATCGCAACCAGGTTTAATTGACTGTTTCGGTGTGGTACTGCATTACTACGTGATCCAAACCAGAAAAAGCCTAGGATCTGGCCAACAAGTATGCGAAAAACGCGAATGTATGAGCCAGATGATTGCAAATACCAGAACTAACTCAGACATAACCAGCGTTATCCTCTAAACTATTAATCGCAACCAGTTTAATTGACTGTTTCGGTGTGGAACCTCATTACTACGTGATCCAAACCAGATAAAGCCCAGGATCTGGCCAACAAGTATGAGAAAAATGCGAAAGTTCGAGCCAGATGGTGGCAAATCCCAGACCTAACCGGGACATAAACAGCGTTATCCTCTAAAATATTAATAGCAACCAGGTTTAATTGACTGTTTCCATGTTGTACCGCATTACGACGTGATCCAAACCAGAAAGAGGCCAGGATCTGGCCAACAAGTAGGCGAAAAACGCGAAAGTACGCGCCAGATGAGGGCTAATCCCAGACCTAACCGAGACATAACCGGCGTTATCCTCTAAAATATTAATCGCAACCAGGTATAATTGACTGTTTCGGTGTGGAACCACATTACTACGTGATCCAAACCAGAAAAGGGCCAGGGTCTGGCCAACAAGTATGCGAAAAATACGAAAGTCCGAGCCAGATGTGGGGAAATACCAGACCTAACCGAGACATAATCGGCGTTATCCTCTATAATATTAATCGCAACCAGGTTCAATTGACTGTTTCGGTGTGGAACCACATTACTACGGGATCCAAACGAGAAAAAACCCAGGATCTGTTCAACAACTATGAGAAAAACGCGAAAGTACGAGCCAGATGAGGGAAAATCCCAGACCTAACCGAGACGTAACCGGCGTTATCCCCTAAAATATTAATCGCAACCAGGTATAATTGACTGTTTCGGTGTGGTACCGCATTGCTACGATGATCCAAACCAGAAAGAACCCAGGATCTGGCCAACACGGATGCGAAAAATGCGAAAGAACGAGCCAGATGAGGGCAAATCCCAGACCTAACCGAGACATAACCGGCGTTATCCTCTAAAATATTAATCGCAACCAGGTTTATTTGACTGTTTCGGTGTGGTAACGCATTACTACGTGATCCAAACCAGATAAAGCCCAGGATCTGGCCAACAAGTATGTGAAAAATGTGAAAGTTCGAGCCAGATGAGGGCATATACCAGACCTAACCCAGACAAAACCGGCGTTATCCCCTAAAATATTAACCGCATCCAGGTATAATTGACTGTTTCGGTGTGGTACCGCATTGCTACGATGATCCAAGCCAGAAAAAACCCAGGATCTGGCCAACAAGTATGCGAAAAATGCGAAAGTACGATCCAGATGAGGGCAAATCCCAGACCTAACCGAGACATAACCGGCGTTATCCTCTAAAATATTATTCGCAACCAGGTGTAATTGACTGTTTCGGTGCGGTACCACATTACTACGTGGTCCAAGCCAGAAAAAGCCCAGGATCTGGCCAACATGAATGCGAAAAATGCGAATGTACGCGCCAGATGAGGGCTAATCCCAGACCTAACCGAGACATAACCGGCGTTATCCTCTAAAATATTAATCGCAACCAGGTTTAATTGACTGTTTCGTTGTGGAACCACATTACTGCGGGATCCAAACCAGAAAAAAACCAGGATCTGGCCAACAAGTCTGCGAAAAATGCGAAAGTACGATCCAGAGGAGGGCAAATCCCAGACCTAACCGAGACATAACCGGCGCTATCCTCTAAAATATTAATCGCAACCAGGTTCAATTGACTGTTTCGGTGTGGTACTGCATTACTACGTGATCCAAACCAGAAAAAGCCCAGGATCTGGCCAACAAGAATGCGAAAAATGCGAAAGTACGCGCCAGATGAGGGCAAATGCCAGACCTAACCCAGACATAACCGGCGTTATCCTCTAAAATATTAATCGCAACCAGGTTTAATTGACTGTTTCGTTGTGGAACCACATTACTGCGGGATCCAAACCTGAAAAAACCCAGGATCTGGCCAACAAGTATGCGAAAAATGCGAAAGTACGATCCAGATGAGGGCAAATCCCAGACCTAACCGAGACATAACCGGCGTTATCCTCTAAAATATTAATCGCAACCAGGTTCATTTGACTGTTTCGGTGTGGTAACGCATTACTACGTGATCCAAACCAGATAAAGCCCAGGGTCTGGCCAACAAGTATGTGAAAAATGTGAAAGTTCGAGCCAGATGAGGACAAATCCCAGACCTACCCGAGACATAACCGCCGTTATCCTCTAAAATATTAATCTCAACCAGGTTTAATTGACTGTTTCGTTGTGGAACCACACTACAACGGGATCCAAACCAGACAAAACCCAGGATCTGGCCGACAAAAATGCGAAAAATGCGAAAGTACGAGCCAGATGAGGGAAAATCCCAGACCTAACCGAGACATAACCGGCGCTATCCTCTAAAATATTAATCGCAACCAGGTTTAATTGACTGTTTCGGGGTGGTACTGCATTACTACGTGATCCAAACCAGAAAAAGCCTAGGATCTGGCCAACAAGTATGCGAAAAACGCGAATGTATGAGCCAGATGATTGCAAATACCAGAACTAACTCAGACATAACCAGCGTTATCCTCTAAACTATTAATCGCAACCAGTTTAATTGACTGTTTCGGTGTGGAACCTCATTACTACGTGATCCAAACCAGATAAAGCCCAGGATCTGGCCAACAAGTATGAGAAAAATGCGAAAGTTCGAGCCAGATGGTGGCAAATCCCAGACCTAACCGGGACATAAACAGCGTTATCCTCTAAAATATTAATAGCAACCAGGTTTAATTGGCAGTTTCCATGTTGTACCGCATTACGACGTGATCCAAACCAGAAAGAGGCCAGGATCTGGCCAACAAATATGCGAGAAATGCGAAAGTTCGAGCCAGATGTGGGCAAATCCCAGACCTACCCGAGACATAACCGGCGTTATCCTCTAAAACATTAATCGCAACCAGGTTTAATTGACTGTTTCAGTGTGGTACCACATTACTACGTGATCCAAACCAGAAAAAGCCCAGGATCTGGCCAACAAGTATGCGAAAAACGCGAATGTATGAGCCAGATGATTGCAAATACCAGAACTAACTCGGACATAACCAGCGTTATCCTCTAAAATACTGATCGGAACCAGCTTCCATTGACTGCTTCAGTGTGGTACCACATTACTACGTGATCCAAACCAGAAAAAGGCCAGGATCTGGCCAATAAGTATGCGAAAATTGCGAAAGTATGAGCCAGATGATTGCAAATACCAGAACTAACCCAGACATAACCAGCGTTATCCTATAAAATATTAATCGCAACCAGGTTTAATTGACTGTTTCGGTGTGGTACTGCATTACTACGTGATCCAGACCAGAAAAAGGCCAGGATCTGGCCAACAAGAATGCGAGAAACGCGAAAGTACGAGCCACATGAGGGAAAATCCCAGACCTAACCCAGATATAACCGGCGTTATCCGCTAAAATATTAATCGCAACCAGGTTTAATTGACTGTTTCGTTGTTGACCCACATTACTACGGGATCCAAACCAGAAAGAACCCAGGATCTGGCCAACAAGAATGCGAAAAATGCGAAAGTACGCGCCAGATGAGGGCAAATACCAGACCTAACCGAGACATTACCGGCATTATCCTCTAAAATATTAATCGCAACCTGGTTCAATTGACTGTTTCGGTGTGGAACCTCATTACTACGTGATCCAAACCAGAAAAGGGCCAGGGTCTGGCCAACAAGTATGCGAAAAATACGAAAGTCCGAGCCAGATGTGGGGAAATACCAGAACTAACCGAGACATAATCGGCGTTATCCTCTAAAATATTAATCGCAACCTGGTTCAATTGACTGTTTCGGTGTGGAACCTCATTACTACGTGATCCAAACCAGAAAAAGCCCAGGATCTGGCCAACAAGTATGCGACAAACGCGAAAGTATATGTCAGATGATTGCAAATACCAGAACTAACCCAGACATAACCGGCGTTATCCCCTAAAGTATTAATCGCAACCAGGTATAATTGACTGTTTCAGTGTGGTACCACATTACTACGTGATCCAAACCAGAAAAGGGCCAGGGTCTGGCCAACAAGTATGCGAAAAATACGAAAGTCCGAGCCAGATGTGGGGAAATACCAGAACTAACCGAGACATAATCGGCGTTATCCTCTAAAATATTAATCGCAACCTGGTTCAATTGACTGTTTCGGTGTGGAACCTCATTACTACGTGATCCAAACCAGAAAAAGGCCATGATCTGGCCATCAAGTATGCGAAAAATGCGAAAGTATGAGCCAGATGATTGCAAATACCAGAACTATGCCTGACATTACCAGCGTTATCCTCTAAAATACGAATCGGAACATGCTTTTAATGACTGTTTCAGTGTGGTAACACATTACTACGAGATCCAAACCAGAAAAATCCCAGGATCGGGCCAACAAGAATGCGAGAAACGCGAAAGTACGAGCCACATGAGGGAAAATCCCAGAACTATCCCAGGCATAACCAGCGTTATCCTCTAAAATATTAATCGCAACCAGGTTTATTTGACTGTTTCGGTGTGGTACCACATTACTACGTGGTCCAAGCCAGAAAAAGGCCAGGATCTGGCCAACAAGAATGCGAAAAATGCGAAAGTACGCGCCAGATGAGGGCAAATACCAGACCTAACCCAGACATAACCGGCGTTATCCCCTAAAATATTAATAGCAACCAGGTTTTATTGACTGTTTCCATGTTGTACCGCATTACGACGTGATCCAAACCAGAAAGAGGCCAGGATCTGGCCAACAAAAATGCGAAAAATGCGAAAGTTCGAGCCAGATGTGGGCAAATCCCAGACCTACCCGAGACATAACCGGCGTTATCCTCTAAAATATTAATCGCAACCAGGTTTAATAAACTGTTTCAGTGTGGTTCCACACTACTACGTGATCCAAACCAGAAAAAGCCCAGGATCTGGCCAACAAGTATGCGAAAAACGCGAATGTATGAGCCAGATGATTGCAAATACCAGAACTAACTCGGACATAACCAGCGTTATCCTCTAAAATACTGATCGGAACCAGCTTCCATTGACTGCTTCAGTGTGGTACCCCATTACTACGTGATCCAAACCAGAAAAAGGCCAGGATCTGGCCAATAAGTATGCGAAAAACTCGGAAGTATGTGCCAGATGATAGCAAATACCAGAACTAACCCAGGCATAACCAGCGTTATCCTCTAAAATATTAATCGCAACCAGGTTTAATTGACTGTTTCGGTGTTGTACCGCATTAATACGTGATCCAAACCAGAAAGAGGACAGGATCTGGCCAACAGGAATGCGAAAAAAGCGAAAGTACGAGCCAGATGTGGGCAAATCCCAGACCTACCCGAGACATAACCGGCGTTATCCTCTAAAATATTAATCTGAACGAGGTTTAATTGACTGTTTCGTTGTGGAACCACATTACTACGGGATCCAAACCAGACAAAACCCAGGATCTGGCCAACAAGAATGCGAAAAATGCGAAAGTACGAGCCAGATGAGGGAAAATCCCAGACCTAACCGAGACGTAACCGGCGTTATCCCCTAAAATATTAATCGCAACCAGGTATAATTGACTGTTTCGGTGTGGTACCGCATTGCTACGATGATCCAAACCAGAAAGAGGCCAGGATCTGGCCAACAAGTATGCGAAAAATGCGAAAGTATGAGCCAGATGATTGCAAATACCAGAACTAACCCAGACATAACCAGAGTTCTCCTCTAAAATATTAATCGCAACCAGGTTTAATTGACTGTTTCGGTGTGGTACTGCATTACTACGTGATCCAAACCAGAAAAAGCCCAGGATCTGGCCAACAAGAATGCGAAAAATGCGAAAGTACGCGCCAGATGAGGGAAAATCCCAGACCTAACCGAGACGTAACCGGCGTTATCCCCTAAAATATTAATCGTAACCAGGTATAATTGACTGTTTCGGTGTGGTACCGCATTGCTACGATGATCCAAACCAGAAAGAGGCCAGGATCTGGCCAACAAGTATGCGAAAAATGCGAAAGTATGAGCCAGATGATTGCAAATACCAGAACTAACCCAGACATAACCAGAGTTATCCTCTAAAATATTAATCGCAACCAGGTTTAATTGACTGTTTCGGTGTGGTACTGCATTACTACGTGATCCAAACCAGAAAAAGCCCAGGATCTGGCCAACAAGAATGCGAAAAATGCGAAAGTACGCGCCAGATGAGGGCAAATACCAGACCTAACCGAGACATAACCGGCGTTATCCTCTAAAATATTAATCGCAACCAGGTTTAATTGACTGTTTCGTTGTGGAACCACATTACTGCGGGATCCAAACCAGAAAAAACCCAGGATCTGGCCAACAAGTATGCGAAAAATGCGAAAGAACGATCCAGATGAGGGCAAATCCCAGACCTAACCGAGACGTCACCGGCGTTAGCCTCTAAAATATTAATCGCAACCAGGTTCAATTGACTGTTTCGGTGTGGAACCACATTACTCCGTGATCCAAACCAGAAAAAGGCCAGGATCTGGCCAACAAGTATGCGAAAAACGTGAAAGTACGAGTCAGATGAGCACAAATCCCAGACCTACCCGAGACATAACCGGCGTTATCCTCTAAAATATTAATCGCAAGCAGTTTAATTGACTGTTTCGGTGTGGATTCTCATTACTACGTGATCCAAACCAGATAAAGCCCAGGATCTGGCCAACAAGTATGAGAAAAATGCGAAAGTTCGAGCCAGATGAGGGCAAGTACCAGACCTAACCCAGACAAAACCGGCGTTAACCCCTAAAATATTAATCGCAACCAGGTATAATTCACTGTTTCGGTGTGGTACCGCATTGCTACGACGATCCAAACCAAAAAGAGGCCAGGATCTGGCCAACAAGTATGCGAAAATTGCGAAAGTATGAGCCAGATGATTGCAAATACCAGAACTAACCCAGACATAACCAGCGTTATCCTATAAAATATTAGTCGCAACCAGGTTTAATTGACTGTTTCGGTGTGGTACTGCATTACTACGTGATCCAGACCAGAAAAATCCCAGGATCGGGCCAACCAGAATGCGAGAAACGCGAAAGTACGAGCCACATGAGGGAAAGTCCCAGACCTAACCCAGACATAACCGGCGTTATCCGCTAAAATATTAATCGCAACCAGGTTTAATTGACTGTTTCGTTGTGGACCCACATTACTACGGGATCCAAACCAGAAAGAACCCAGGATCTGGCCAACAAGTATGCGAAAAATGCGGAAGAACGATCCAGATGAGGGCAAATCCCAGACCTAACCGAGACATAACCGGCGTTAGCATCTAAAATATTAATCGCAACCAGGTTCAATTGACTGTTTCGGTGTGGAACCACATTACTACGGGATACAAACCAGAAAAAACCCAGGATCTGGCCAACAACTATGAGAAAAACGCGAAAGTATGAGCCAGATGATTGCAAATACCAGAACTATCCCAGGCATAACCAGCGTTATCCTCTAAAATATTAATCGCAACCAGGTTTATTTGACTGTTTCGGTGTGGTACCACATTACTACGTGGTCCAAGCCAGAAAAAGGCCAGGATCTGGCCAACAAGAATGCGAAAAATGCGAAAGTACGCGCCAGATGAGGGCAAATACCAGACCTAACCGAGACATTACCGGCATTATCCTCCAAAATATTAATCGCAACCAGATTTAATTGACTGTTTCGGTGTGGTACCGCATTACTACGTGATCCAAACCAGAAAAAGCCCAGGATCTGGCCAACAAGTATGCGACAAACGCGAAAGTATATGCCAGATGATTGCAAATACCAGAACTAACCCAGACATAACCGGCGTTATCCCCTAAAATATTAATCGCAACCAGGTATAATTGACTGTTTCAGTGTGGTACCACATTACTACGTGATCCAAACCAGAAAAGGGCCAGGGTCTGGCCAACAAGTATGCGAAAAATACGAAAGTCCGAGCCAGATGTGGGGAAATACCAGAACTAACCGAGACATAATCGGCGTTATCCTCTAAAATATTAATCGCAACCAGGTTCAATTGACTGTTTCGGTGTGGAACCTCATTACTACGTGATCCAAACCAGATAAAGCCCAGGATCTGGCCAACAAGTATGAGAAAAATGCGAAAGTTCGAGCCAGACGAGGGCAAGTACCAGACCTAACCCAGACAAAACCGGCGTTATCCCCTAAAATATTAATCGCAACCAGGTATAATTGACTGTTTCGGTGTGGAACCTCATTACTACGTGATCCAAACCAGATAAAGCCCAGGATCTGGCCAACAAGTATAAGAAAAATGCGAAAGTTCGAGCCAGATGGGGGCAAATCCCAGACCAAACCGAGACATAACCGGCGTTATCCTCTAAAATATTAATCGCAACCAGGTTTAATTGACTGTTTCGGTGTGGTACCGCATTACTACGTGATCCAAACCAGAAAAAGGCCATGATCTGGCCATCAAGTATGCGAAAAATGCGAAAGTATGAGCCAGATGATTGCAAATACCAGAACTATGCCTGACATTACCAGCGTTATCCTCTAAAATACGAATCGGAACATGCTTTTAATGACTGTTTCAGTGTGGTAACACATTACTACGAGATCCAAACCAGAAAAATCCCAGGATCGGGCCAACAAGAATGCGAGAAACGCGAAAGTACGAGCCACATGAGGGAAAATCCCAGACCTAACCCAGACATAACCGGCGTTATCCGCTAAAATATTAATCGCAACCAGGTTTAATTGACTGTTTCGTTGTGGACCCACATTACTACGGGCTCCAAACCAGAAAGAACCCAGGATCTGGCCAACAAGTATGCGAAAAATGCGAAAGAACGATCCAGATGAGGGCAAATCCCAGACCTAACCGAGACATAACCGGCGTTAGCCTCTGAAATATTAATCGCAACCAGGTTCAATTGACTGTTTCGGTGTGGAACCACATTACTACGGGATCCAAACCAGAAAAAACCCAGGATCTGGCCAACAACTATGAGAAAAACGCGAAAGTATGAGCCAGATGATTGCAAATACCAGAACTATCCCAGGCATAACCAACGTTATCCTCTAAAATATTAATCGCAACCAGGTTTATTTGACTGTTTCGGTGTGGTACCACATTACTACGTGGTCCAAGCCAGAAAAAGGCCAGGATCTGGCCAACAAGAATGCGAAAAATGCGAAAGTACGCGCCAGATGAGGGCAAATACCAGACCTAACCGAGACATTACCGGCATTACCCTCTAAAATATTAATCGCAACCAGATTTAATTGACTGTTTCGGTGTGGTACCGCATTACTACGTGATCCAAACCAGAAAAAGCCCTGGATCTGGCCAACAAGTATGCGACAAACGCGAAAGTATATGCCAGATGATTGCAAATACCAGAACTAACCGAGACATAATCGGCGTTATCCTCTAAAATATTAATCGCAACCAGGTTCAATTGACTGTTTCGGTGTGGAACCTCATTACTACGTGATCCAAACCAGATAAAGCCCAGGATCTGGCCAACAAGTATGAGAAAAATGCGAAAGTTCGAGCCAGATGAGGGCAAGTACCAGACCTAACACAGACAAAACCGGCGTTATCCCCTAAAATATTAATCGCAACCGGGTATAATTGACTGTTTCGGTGTGGAACCTCATTACTACGTGATCCAAACCAGATAAAGCCCAGGATCTGGCCAACAAGTATAAGAAAAATGCGAAAGAACGAGCCAGATGAGGGCAAATCCCAGACCTAACCGAGACATAACCGGCGTTATCCTCTAAAATATTAATCGGAACCAGGTTTATTTGACTGTTTCGGTGTGGTACCACATTACTACGTGGTCCAAGCCAGAAAAAGGCCAGGATCTGGCCAACATGAACGCGAAAAATGCGAAAGTACGCGCCAGGTGAGGGCTAATCCCAGACCTAACCGAGACATAACCGGCGTTATCCACTAAAATATTAATCGCAACCAGGTTTAATTGACTGTTTCGGTGTGGTACCACATTACTACGTGGTCCAAGCCAGAAAAAGGCCAGGATCTGGCCAACAAGTATGCGAAAAACGCGAAAGTACGAGCCAGATGAGGACAAATCCCAGACCTACCCGAGACATAACCGGCGCTATCCTCTAAAATATTAATCGCAACCAGTTTCATTGACTGCTTCGGTGTGGAACCTCATTACTACGGGATCCAAAACAGAAAAAACCCAGGATCTGGCCAACAAGTATGCGACAAACGCGAAAGTATATGCCAGATGATTGCAAATACCAGAACTAACCCAGACATAACCGGCGTTATCCCCTAAAATATTAATCGCAACCTGGTTTAATTGACTGTTTCGGTGTGGTACCGCATTACTACGTGATCCAAACCAGAGAAAGGCCAGGATCTGGCCAACAAGTATGCGAAAAACGCGAATGTATGAGCCAGATGGGGGCAAATCCCAGACCTAACCGAGACATAACCAGCGTTATCCTCTATAATATTAATCGCAACCAGGTTTAATTGACTGTTTCGGTGTGGTACCGCATTACTACGTGATCCAAACCAGAAAAGGGACAGGGTCTGGCCAACAAGTATGCGAAAAACGCGAAAGTACGAGCCAGATGAGGACAAATCCCAGACCTACCCGAGACATAACCGGCGCTATCCTCTAAAATATTAATCGCAACCAGTTTCATTGACTGCTTCGGTGTGGAACCTCATTACTACGGGATCCAAAACAGAAAAAACCCAGGATCTGGCCAACAAGTATGCGACAAACGCGAAAGTATATGCCAGATGATTGCAAATACCAGAACTAACCCAGACATAACCGGCGTTATCCCCTAAAATATTAATCGCAACCTGGTTTAATTGACTGTTTCGGTGTGGTATCGCATTACTACGTGATCCAAACCAGAGAAAGGCCAGGATCTGGCCAACAAGTATGCGAAAAACGCGAAAGTACGAGCCAGATGAGGGCAAATCCCAGACCTAACCGAGACATAACCGGCGTTAGCCTCTGAAATATTAATCGCAACCAGGTTCAATTGACTGTTTCGGTGTGGAACCACATTACTACGGGATCCAAACCAGAAAAAACCCAGGATCTGGCCAACAACTATGAGAAAAACGCGAAAGTATGAGCCAGATGATTGCAAATACCAGACCTAACCCAGTCATAACCGGCGTTATCCGCTAAAATATTAATCGCAACCAGGTTTAGTTGACTGTTTCGTTGTGGACCCACATTACTACGGGATCCAAACCAGAAAGAACCCAGGATCTGGCCAACAAGTATGCGAAAAATGCGAAAGAACGAGCCAGATGAGGGCAAATCCCAGACCTAACCGAGACATAACCGGCGTTATCCTCTAAAATATTAATCGGAACCAGGTTTATTTGACTGTTTCGGTGTGGTACCACATTACTACGTGGTCCAAGCCAGAAAAAGGCCAGGATCTGGCCAACATGAACGCGAAAAATGCGAAAGTACGCGCCAGATGAGGGCTAATCCCAGACCTAACCGAGACATAACCGGCGTTATCCACTAAAATATTAATCGCAACCAGGTTTAATTGACTGTTTCGGTGTGGTACCACATTACTACGTGGTCCAAGCCAGAAAAAGGCCAGGATCTGGCCAACAAGTATGCGAAAAACGCGAAAGTACGAGCCAGATGAGGACAAATCCCAGACCTACCGGAGACATAACCGGCGCTATCCTCTAAAATATTAATCGCAACCAGTTTCATGGACTGCTTCGGTGTGGAACCTCATTACTACGGGATCCAAAACAGAAAAAACCCAGGATCTGGCCAACAAGTATGCGACAAACGCGAAAGTATATGCCAGATGATTGCAAATACCAGAACTAACCCAGACATAACCGGCGTTATCCCCTAAAATATTAATCGCAACCTGGTTTAATTGACTGTTTCGGTGTGGTACCGCATTACTACGTGATCCAAACCAGAGAAAGGCCAGGATCTGGCCAACAAGTATGCGAAAAACGCGAATGTATGAGCCAGATGGGGGCAAATCCCAGACCTAACCGAGACATAACCAGCGTTATCCTCTAAAATATTAATCGCAACCAGGTTTAATTGACTGTTTCGGTGTGGTACCGCATTACTACGTGATCCAAACCAGAAAGAGGCCAGGATCTGGCCAACAAGAATGCGAAAAATGCGAAAGTACGAACCCGATGAGGGCAAATCCCAGACCAAACCGGGACATAACCGGTGTTATCCTCTAAAATATTAATCGCAACCAGGTTTAATTGACTGTTTCGGTGTGGTACCGCATAGCTACGTGATCCAAACCAGAAAAAGGCCATGATCTGGCCAACAAGTATGCGAAATATGCGAAAGTATGAGCCAGATGATTGCAAATACCAGAACTATGCCTGACATAAACAGCGTTATCCTCTAAAATACGAATCAGAACATGCTTTTAATGACTGTTTCAGTGTGGTACCACATCACTACGTGATCCAAACCAGATAAAGGCCAGGATCTGGCCGACAAGTATGCGAAAAACGCGAATGTATGAGCCAGATGGTTGCAAATACCAGAACTAACCGAGACATAACTGGCGTTATCCTCTAAAATATTATTCGCAACAAGGTTTAATTGACTGTTTCAGTGTGGTACCACATTACTATGTGATCCAAACCAGAAAAAGCCCAGGATCTGGCCAACAAGTATGCGAAAAACGCGAATATATGAGCCAGATGATTGCAGATACCAGAACTAACCCTGACATAACCAGCGTTATCCTCTAAAATACTCATCGGAACATGCTTTTAATGACTGTTTCAGTGTGGTACCACATTACTACGTGATCCAAACCAGAAAAAGCCCAGGATCGGGCCAACAAGAATGCGAAAAATTGCGAAAGTACGAGCCTGATGAGGGAAGATCCCAGACCTAACCGAGACGTAACCGGCGTTATCCTCTAAAATATTTATCGCAACCACGTTTAATTGACTGTTTCGGTGTGGTACCGTATTACTACGTGATCCAAACTGTAAAAAGGCTAGGATCAGGCCAACAAGTAAGCGAAAAATACGAATGTACGAGCGAGATGAGGGCAAATACCAGACCTAACCTAGACATAACCGGCGTTATCCTCTAAAATATTAATCACAACCAGGTTTAATTGACTGTTTCGGTGTGGAGCCACATTGCGATGGGATCCAAACCAGAAAAAACCGAGGATCTGGCCAAGAAGTATGCGAAAAACGCGAAAGTATGAGCCAGATGATTGCAAATACCAGACCTAACCGAGACATAACCGGCGTTATCTTCTAAAATATTAATCGCAACCAGTTTAATTGACTGTTTCGGTGTGGAACCTCATTACTACGGGATCCAAACAAGAAAAAGCCCAGGATCTGGCCAACAAGTATGCGAAAAGTGCGAAAGTACGATGCAGTTGAGGGCAAATCCCAGACCTAACCGTGACATAACCGGCCTTAACCTCTAAAATATTTATAGCAACCTGGTTTAATTGACTGTTTCGGTGTGGTACCGCATTACTACGTGATCCAAACCATAAAAAGGCTAGGATCAGGCCAACAAGTAAGCGAAATATGCGAAAGTACGAGCCAGATGTGGGCAAATCCCAGACCTACCCGAGACATAACCGGCGTTATCCTCTAAAATATTAATCGCAACCAGGTTTAATTGACTGTTTCAGTGTGGTACCACATTACTACGTGATCCAAACCAGAAAAAGCCCAGGATCTGGCCAGCAAGTATGCGAAAAACGCGAATGTATGAGCCAGATGGTTGCAAATACCAGAACTAACCCAGACATAACCAGCGTTATCCTCTAAAATACTGATCGGAACCAGTTTCTATTGACTGTTTCAGTGTGGTACCATTCCCTACGTGGTCCATGCCAGCAGAAGGCCAGTATGTGGCCAACAAGTATGCGAAAACTGCGAAAGTACGAGCCAGTTGTGGGCAAATACCAGACCTAACCGAGACATAACCGGCGTTATCCACTAAAATATTATCCACAACCAGGTTTAATTGACTGCTTCGGTGTGGTACCACATTACTACGTGGTCCAAGCCAGAAAATGTCCAGGATCTGGCCAACATGTATACGAAAAACGCGAAAGTACGAGCCAGATGAGGACAAATCCCAGGCCTACCCGAGACATAACCGGCGTTAACCTCTAAAATATTAATCGCAACCGGTATAATTGACTGTTTTGGTGTGGAAACTCATTACTACCGGATCCAAAACAGAAACAACCCAGGATCTGGCCAACAAGTATGCGAGAAACGCGAAAGTATGAGCCAGATGATTGCAAATACCAGAAGTAACCCAGGCATAACCAGCGTTATCCTCTAAAATACTAAGCGGAACCAGCTTTTATTGACAGTGTGGTACCACATTACGACGTGATCCAAACAAGAAAAAGCCCAGGATCTGGCCAACAAATATGCGAAAAGTGCGAAAGTACGAGGCAGTTGAGGGCAAATCCCAGACCTAACCGTGACATAACCGGCCTTAACCTCTAAAATATTATTCACAACCAGGTTTAATTGACTGCTTCGGTGTGGTACCACATTACTACGTGGTCCAAGCCAGAAAAAGTCCAGGATCTGCCAACAAGTATGCGAAAAATGCGAAAGTACGAGCCAGATGAGGGCAAATACCATACATAACCGAGACATTACCGGCTTTATCCTCTAAAATATTAATCGCAACCAGATTTAATTGACTGTTTCGGTGTGGTACCGCATTACTACGTGATCCAAACCTGAAAGAGGCCAGGATCTGGCCAACAAGTATGCGAAAAACGCGAATGTACGAGCCAGATGATTGCAAATACCAGAACTCACCCCGACATAACCATCGCTATCCTCTAAAATACTAATCGGAACCAGATTTTATTGACTGTATCAGTGTGGTACCACATTACGACGTGATCCAAACAAGAAAAAGCCCAGGATCTGGCCAACAAGTATGCGAAAAACGCGAAAGTACGAGCCAGATGAGGACAAATCCCAGACCTACCCGAGACATAACCGGCGTTATCCTCTAAAGTATTAATCGGAACCAGGTTTAATTTACTGTTTCAGTGAGGTACCCCTTTACTACGTGGTCCAAGCCAGAAGAAGGCCAGGATGTGGCCAACAAGTATGCGAAAAATGCGAAAGTATGAGCCAGATGAGGACAAATCCCAGACCAAACCGAGACATAACCGGCGTTATCCTCTAAAATATTAATCGCAACCAGGATTAATTGGCTGCTTCGGTGTGGTACCGCATTACTACGTGATCCAAACTAGAAAAAGGCCATGATCTGGCCAACAAGTATGCGAAAAATGCGAAAGTATGAGCCAGATGAGGGCAAATACCAGACGTAACCGAGACATAACCGGCGTTATCCTCTAAAATACTAATCGGAACCAGCTTCTATTGACTGTTTCAGTGTGGTACAACATTACTACGTGATCCAAACCAGAAAAAGGCAAAGGATCCTGCCAACAAGTATGCGAAAAACGCGAAAGTATGAGCCAGATGATTGCAAATACCAGAACTAACACAGACATAACCTGCGTTATCCTCTAAAATACTAATCGGAACCAGCTTTTATTGACTGTTACAGTGTGGTACCACATTACTACGTGATCCAAACCAGAAAAAGGCCATGATCTGGCCAACAAGTATGCGAAAAATGCGAAAGTATGAGCCAGATGAGGGCAAGTACTAGACCTAACAGAGACATAACCGGCGTTATCCTCTAAAATACTAATCGGAACCAGCTTCTATTGCCTGTTTCAGTGTGGTACAACATTACTACGTGATCCAAACCAGAAAAAGGCAAAGGATCTGGCCAACAAGTATGCGAAAAACGCCAAAGTATGAGCCAGATGATTGCAAATACCAGAACTAACACAGACATAACCTGCGTTATCCTCTAAAATACTAATCGGAACCAGCTTTTATTGACTGTTACAGTGTGGTACCACATTACTACGTGATCCAAACCAGAAAAAGGCCAGGATCTGGCCAACAAGTATGCGAAAAACGCGAAAGTCGAGCCAGATGAGGACAAATCCCAGACCTACCCGAGACATAACCGGCGTTATCCTCTAAAATATTAATCGCAACCAATCTAATTGCCTGTTTCGGTGTGGTACCACATTACTACGTGATCCAAACCAGAAAAAGGCCAGAATCTGGCCTACAAGTATGCGAAAAACGCGAAAGTACGAGCCAGATGAGGACAAATCCCAAACCTACCCGAGACATAACCGGCGTTATCCTCTAAAGTATTAATCGGAACCAGGTTTAATTGACTGTTTCAGTGTGGTACCTCTTTACTACGTGGTCCAAGCCAGAAGAAGGCCAGGATGTGGCCAACAAGTATGCGAAAAATGCGAAAGTACGAGCCAGATGAGGGCAAATACCAGACCTAACCGAGACATAACCGGCGTTATCCTCTAAAATATTAATCGCAACCAGGTTTAATTGACTGTTTCGTTGTGGAACCACATTACTGCGGGATCCAACCCAGAAAAAACCCAGGATCTGGCCAAGAAGTATGCGAAAAATGCGAAAGTACAAGCCAGATGAGGGCAAATCCCAGACCAAACCGAGACATAACCGGCGTTATCCTCTAAAATATTAATCGCAACCAGGTTTAATTGACTGCTCCGGTGTGGTACCGCATCACTACGTGATCCAAACCAGAAAAAGGCCATGATCTGGCCAACAAGTATGCGAAAAACGCGAAAGTACGAGCCAGATGAGGACAAATCCCAGACCTACCTGAGACATAACCGGCGTTATCCTCTAAAGTATTAATCGGAACCAGGTTTAATTTACTGTTTCAGTGTGGTACCTCTTTACTACGTGGTCCAAGCCAGAAGAAGGCCAGGATGTGGCCAACAAGTATGCGAAAAATGCGAAAGTATGAGCCAGATGAGGACAAATCCCAGACCAAACCGAGACATAACCGGCGTTATCCTCTAAAATATTAATCGCAACCAGGATTAATTGGCTGCTTCGGTGTGGTACCGCATTACTACGTGATCCAAACTAGAAAAAGGCCATGATCTGGCCAACAAGTATGCGAAAAATGCGAAAGTATGAGCCAGATGATTGCAAATACCAGAACTATGCCTGACATAACCAGCGTTAACCTCTAAAATACGAATCGGAACATGCTTTTAATGACTGTTTCAGTGTGGCAACACATTACTACGAGATCCAAACCAGAAAAATCCCAGGATCGGGCCAAGAAGTATGCGAAAAATGCGAAAGTACAAGCCAGATGAGGGCAAATCCCAGACCAAACCGAGACATAACCGGCGTTATCCTCTAAAATATTAATCGCAACCAGGTTTAATTGACTGCTTCGGTGTGGTACCTCTTTACTACGTGGTCCAAGCCAGAAGAAGGCCAGGATGTGGCCAACAAGTATGCGAAAAATGCGAAAGTACGAGCCAGATGAGGGCAAATACCAGACCTAACCGAGACATAACCGGCGTTATCCTCTAAAATGTTAATCGGAACCAGGTTTAATTGACTGTTTCGTTGTGGAACCACATTACTGCGGGATCCAAACCAGAAAAAACCCGGGATCTGGCCAACAAGTATGCGAAAAATGCGAAAGTACGATCCAGATGAGGGCAAATCCCAGACCTAACCGAGACATAACCGGCGTTATCCTCTAAAATACTAATCGGAACCAGCTTTTATTGACTGTTACAGTGTGGTACCACATTACTACGTGATCCAAACCAGAAAAAGGCCATGATCTGGCCAACAAGTATGCGAAAAATGCGAAAGTATGAGCCAGATGAGGGCAAGTACTAGACCTAACAGAGACATAACCGGCGTTATCCTCTAAAATACTAATCGGAACCAGCTTCTATTGCCTGTTTCAGTGTGGTACAACATTACTACGTGATCCAAACCAGAAAAAGGCAAAGGATCTGGCCAACAAGTATGCGAAAAACGCCAAAGTATGAGCCAGATGATTGCAAATACCAGAACTAACACAGACATAACCTGCGTTATCCTCTAAAATACTAATCGGAACCAGCTTTTATTGACTGTTACAGTGTGGTACCACATTACTACGTGATCCAAACCAGAAAAAGGCCAGGATCTGGCCAACAAGTATGCGAAAAACGCGAAAGTCGAGCCAGATGAGGACAAATCCCAGACCTACCCGAGACATAACCGGCGTTATCCTCTAAAATATTAATCGCAACCAATCTAATTGCCTGTTTCGGTGTGGTACCACATTACTACGTGATCCAAACCAGAAAAAGGGCAGAATCTGGCCTACAAGTATGCGAAAAACGCGAAAGTACGAGCCAGATGAGGACAAATCCCAAACCTACCCGAGACATAACCGGCGTTATCCTCTAAAGTATTAATCGGAACCAGGTTTAATTGACTGTTTCAGTGTGGTACCTCTTTACTACGTGGTCCAAGCCAGAAGAAGGCCAGGATGTGGCCAACAAGTATGCGAAAAATGCGAAAGTACGAGCCAGATGAGGGCAAATACCAGACCTAACCGAGACATAACCGGCGTTATCCTCTAAAATATTAATCGCAACCAGGTTTAATTGACTGTTTCGTTGTGGAACCACATTACTGCGGGATCCAACCCAGAAAAAACCCAGGATCTGGCCAAGAAGTATGCGAAAAATGCGAAAGTACAAGCCAGATGAGGGCAAATCCCAGACCAAACCGAGACATAACCGGCGTTATCCTCTAAAATATTAATCGCAACCAGGTTTAATTGACTGCTCCGGTGTGGTACCGCATCACTACGTGATCCAAACCAGAAAAAGGCCATGATCTGGCCAACAAGTATGCGAAAAACGCGAAAGTACGAGCCAGATGAGGACAAATCCCAGACCTACCTGAGACATAACCGGCGTTATCCTCTAAAGTATTAATCGGAACCAGGTTTAATTTACTGTTTCAGTGTGGTACCTCTTTACTACGTGGTCCAAGCCAGAAGAAGGCCAGGATGTGGCCAACAAGTATGCGAAAAATGCGAAAGTATGAGCCAGATGAGGACAAATCCCAGACCAAACCGAGACATAACCGGCGTTATCCTCTAAAATATTAATCGCAACCAGGATTAATTGGCTGCTTCGGTGTGGTACCGCATTACTACGTGATCCAAACTAGAAAAAGGCCATGATCTGGCCAACAAGTATGCGAAAAATGCGAAAGTATGAGCCAGATGATTGCAAATACCAGAACTATGCCTGACATAACCAGCGTTAACCTCTAAAATACGAATCGGAACATGCTTTTAATGACTGTTTCAGTGTGGCAACACATTACTACGAGATCCAAACCAGAAAAATCCCAGGATCGGGCCAAGAAGTATGCGAAAAATGCGAAAGTACAAGCCAGATGAGGGCAAATCCCAGACCAAACCGAGACATAACCGGCGTTATCCTCTAAAATATTAATCGCAACCAGGTTTAATTGACTGCTTCGGTGTGGTACCTCTTTACTACGTGGTCCAAGCCAGAAGAAGGCCAGGATGTGGCCAACAAGTATGCGAAAAATGCGAAAGTACGAGCCAGATGAGGGCAAATACCAGACCTAACCGAGACATAACCGGCGTTATCCTCTAAAATGTTAATCGCAACCAGGTTTAATTGACTGTTTCGTTGTGGAACCACATTACTGCGGGATCCAAACCAGAAAAAACCCGGGATCTGGCCAACAAGTATGCGAAAAATGCGAAAGTACGATCCAGATGAGGGCAAATCCCAGACCTAACCGAGACATAACCGGCGTTATCCTCTAAAATATTATTCGCAACCAGGTTTAATTGACTGTTTCGGTGTGGTACCACATTACTACGTGGTCCAAACCAGAAAAAGGCAAAGGATCCTGCCAACAAGTATGCGAAAAACGCGAAAGTATGAGCCAGATGATTGCAAATACCAGAAGTAACCCAGACATAACCTGCGTTATCCTCTAAAATACTAATCGGAACCAGATTTTGTTGACTGTTACAGTGTGGTACCACATTACTACGTGATCCAAACCAGAAAAAGGCCAGGATCTGGCCAACAAGTATGCGAAAAACGTGAAAGTACGAGCCAGATGAGGACAAATCCCAGACCTACCCGAGACATAACCGGCGTTATCCTCTAAAATATTAATCGCTACCAGGTTTAATTGACTGTTTCGTTGTGGAACCACATTACTACGGGATCCAAACCAGAAAAAACCCAGGATCTGGCCAACAAGTATGCGCAAAATGCGAAAGTACGAGCCAGATGAGGGCAAATCCCAGACCAAACCGAGACATAACCGGCGTTATCCTCTAAAATATTAATCGCAACCAGGTTTAATTGACTGCTTCGATGTGGTACCGCATTACTACGTGATCCAAACCAGAAAAAGGCCATGATCTGGCCAACAAGTATGCGAAAAATGCGAAAGTATGAGCCAGATGATTGCAAATACCAGAACTATGCCTGACATAACCAGCGTTAACCTCTAAAATACGAATCGGAACATGCTTTTAATGACTGTTTCAGTGTGGCAACACATTACTACGAGATCCAAACCAGAAAAATCCCAGGATCGGGCCAAGAAGTATGCGAAAAATGCGAAAGTATGAGCCAGATGAGGACAAATCCCAGACCAAACCGAGACATAACCGGCGTTATCCTCTAAAATATTAATCGCAACCAGGATTAATTGGCTGCTTCGGTGTGGTACCGCATTACTACGTGATCCAAACTAGAAAAAGGCCATGATCTGGCCAACAAGTATGCGAAAAATGCGAAAGTATGAGCCAGATGAGGGCAAATACCAGACGTAACCGAGACATAACCGGCGTTATCCTCTAAAATACTAATCGGAACCAGCTTCTATTGAATGTTTCAGTGTGGTACAACATTACTACGTGATCCAAACCAGAAAAAGGCAAAGGATCCTGCCAACAAGTATGCGAAAAACGCGAAAGTATGAGCCAGATGATTGCAAATACCAGAACTAACACAGACATAACCTGCGTTATCCTCTAAAATACTAATCGGAACCAGCTTTTATTGACTGTTACAGTGTGGTACCACATTACTACGTGATCCAAACCAGAAAAAGGCCATGATCTGGCCAACAAGTATGCGAAAAATGCGAAAGTATGAGCCAGATGAGGGCAAGTACTAGACCTAACAGAGACATAACCGGCGTTATCCTCTAAAATACTAATCGGAACCAGCTTCTATTGCCTGTTTCAGTGTGGTACAACATTACTACGTGATCCAAACCAGAAAAAGGCAAAGGATCTGGCCAACAAGTATGCGAAAAACGCCAAAGTATGAGCCAGATGATTGCAAATACCAGAACTAACACAGACATAACCTGCGTTATCCTCTAAAATACTAATCGGAACCAGCTTTTATTGACTGTTACAGTGTGGTACCACATTACTACGTGATCCAAACCAGAAAAAGGCCAGGATCTGGCCAACAAGTATGCGAAAAACGCGAAAGTCGAGCCAGATGAGGACAAATCCCAGACCTACCCGAGACATAACCGGCGTTATCCTCTAAAATATTAATCGCAACCAATCTAATTGCCTGTTTCGGTGTGGTACCACATTACTACGTGATCCAAACCAGAAAAAGGCCAGAATCTGGCCTACAAGTATGCGAAAAACGCGAAAGTACGAGCCAGATGAGGACAAATCCCAAACCTACCCGAGACATAACCGGCGTTATCCTCTAAAGTATTAATCGGAACCAGGTTTAATTGACTGTTTCAGTGTGGTACCTCTTTACTACGTGGTCCAAGCCAGAAGAAGGCCAGGATGTGGCCAACAAGTATGCGAAAAATGCGAAAGTACGAGCCAGATGAGGGCAAATACCAGACCTAACCGAGACATAACCGGCGTTATCCTCTAAAATATTAATCGCAACCAGGTTTAATTGACTGTTTCGTTGTGGAACCACATTACTGCGGGATCCAACCCAGAAAAAACCCAGGATCTGGCCAAGAAGTATGCGAAAAATGCGAAAGTACAAGCCAGATGAGGGCAAATCCCAGACCAAACCGAGACATAGCCGGCGTTATCCTCTAAAATATTAATCGCAACCAGGTTTAATTGACTGCTCCGGTGTGGTACCGCATCACTACGTGATCCAAACCAGAAAAAGGCCATGATCTGGCCAACAAGTATGCGAAAAACGCGAAAGTACGAGCCAGATGAGGACAAATCCCAGACCTACCTGAGACATAACCGGCGTTATCCTCTAAAGTATTAATCGGAACCAGGTTTAATTTACTGTTTCAGTGTGGTACCTCTTTACTACGTGGTCCAAGCCAGAAGAAGGCCAGGATGTGGCCAACAAGTATGCGAAAAATGCGAAAGTATGAGCCAGATGAGGACAAATCCCAGACCAAACCGAGACATAACCGGCGTTATCCTCTAAAATATTAATCGCAACCAGGATTAATTGGCTGCTTCGGTGTGGTACCGCATTACTACGTGATCCAAACTAGAAAAAGGCCATGATCTGGCCAACAAGTATGCGAAAAATGCGAAAGTATGAGCCAGATGATTGCAAATACCAGAACTATGCCTGACATAACCAGCGTTAACCTCTAAAATACGAATCGGAACATGCTTTTAATGACTGTTTCAGTGTGGCAACACATTACTACGAGATCCAAACCAGAAAAATCCCAGGATCGGGCCAAGAAGTATGCGAAAAATGCGAAAGTACAAGCCAGATGAGGGCAAATCCCAGACCAAACCGAGACATAACCGGCGTTATCCTCTAAAATATTAATCGCAACCAGGTTTAATTGACTGCTTCGGTGTGGTACCTCTTTACTACGTGGTCCAAGCCAGAAGAAGGCCAGGATGTGGCCAACAAGTATGCGAAAAATGCGAAAGTACGAGCCAGATGAGGGCAAATACCAGACCTAACCGAGACATAACCGGCGTTATCCTCTAAAATGTTAATCGCAACCAGGTTTAATTGACTGTTTCGTTGTGGAACCACATTACTGCGGGATCCAAACCAGAAAAAACCCGGGATCTGGCCAACAAGTATGCGAAAAATGCGAAAGTACGATCCAGATGAGGGCAAATCCCAGACCTAACCGAGACATAACCGGCGTTATCCTCTAAAATATTATTCGCAACCAGGTTTAATTGACTGTTTCGGTGTGGTACCACATTACTACGTGGTCCAAACCAGAAAAAGGCAAAGGATCCTGCCAACAAGTATGCGAAAAACGCGAAAGTATGAGCCAGATGATTGCAAATACCAGAACTAACCCAGACATAACCTGCGTTATCCTCTAAAATACTAATCGGAACCAGATTTTGTTGACTGTTACAGTGTGGTACCACATTACTACGTGATCCAAACCAGAAAAAGGCCAGGATCTGGCCAACAAGTATGCGAAAAACGTGAAAGTACGAGCCAGATGAGGACAAATCCCAGACCTACCCGAGACATAACCGGCGTTATCCTCTAAAATATTAATCGCTACCAGGTTTAATTGACTGTTTCGTTGTGGAACCACATTACTACGGGATCCAAACCAGAAAAAACCCAGGATCTGGCCAACAAGTATGCGCAAAATGCGAAAGTACGAGCCAGATGAGGGCAAATCCCAGACCAAACCGAGACATAACCGGCGTTATCCTCTAAAATATTAATCGCAACCAGGTTTAATTGACTGCTTCGATGTGGTACCGCATTACTACGTGATCCAAACCAGAAAAAGGCCATGATCTGGCCAACAAGTATGCGAAAAATGCGAAAGTATGAGCCAGATGATTGCAAATACCAGAACTATGCCTGACATAACCAGCGTTAACCTCTAAAATACGAATCGGAACATGCTTTTAATGACTGTTTCAGTGTGGCAACACATTACTACGAGATCCAAACCAGAAAAATCCCAGGATCGGGCCAAGAAGTATGCGAAAAATGCGAAAGTACAAGCCAGATGAGGGCAAATCCCAGACCAAACCGAGACATAACCGGCGTTATCCTCTAAAATATTAATCGCAACCAGGTTTAATTGACTGCTTCGGTGTGGTAACGCATTACTACGTGATCCAAACCAGAAAAAGGCCATGATCTGGCCAACAAGTATGCGAAAAACGCGAAAGTACGAGCCAGATGAGGACAAATCCCAGGCCTACCCGAGACATAACCGGCGTTATCCTCTAAAGTATTAATCGGAACCAGGTTTAATTTACTGTTTCAGTGTGGTACCTCTTTACTACGTGGTCCAAGCCAGAAGAAGGCCAGGATGTGGCCAACAAGTATGCGAAAAATGCGAAAGTACGAGCCAGATGAGGGCAAATACCAGACCTAACCGAGACATAACCGGCGTTATCCTCTAAAATGTTAATCGCAACCAGGTTTAATTGACTGTTTCGTTGTGGAACCACATTACTGCGGGATCCAAACCAGAAAAAACCCAGGATCTGGCCAACAAGTATGCGCAAAATGCGAAAGTACGAGCCAGATGAGGGCAAATCCCAGACCAAACCGAGACATAACCGGCGTTATCCTCTAAAATATTAATCGCAACCAGGTTTAATTGACAGCTTCGATGTGGTACCGCATTACTACGTGATCCAAACCAGAAAAAGGCCATGATCTGGCCAACAAGTATGCGAAAAATGCGAAAGTATGAGCCAGATGAGGGCAAATACCAGACCTAACCGAGACATAACCGGCGTTATCCTCTAAAATACTAATCGGAACCAGCTTCTTTTGACTGTTTCAGTGTGGTACAACATTACTACGTGATCCAAACCAGAAAAAGGCAAAGGATCCTACCAACAAGTATGCGAAAAACGCGAAAGTATGAGCCAGATGATTGCAAATACCAGAACTAACACAGACATAACCTGCGTTATCCTCTAAAATACTAATCGGAACCAGCTTTTATTGACTGTTACAGTGTGGTACCACATTACTACGTGATCCAAACCAGAAAAAGGCCAGGATCTGGCCAACAAGTATGCGAAAAACGCGAAAGTACGAGCCAGATGAGGACAAATCCCAGACCTACCCGAGACATAACCGGCGTTATCCTCTAAAATATCAATCGCTACCAGTTTAATTGACTGTTTCGGTGTGGAACCTCATTACTACGGGATCCAAAACAGAAAAAACCCAGGATCTGGTCAACAAGTATGCGAAAAACGCCAAAGTATGAGCCAGATGATTGCAAATACCAGAACTAACCCAGACATAACCAGCGTTATCCTCTAAAATACTTATCGGAACCAGCCTCTATTGACTATTTCAGTGTGGTACCACATTACTACGTGTTCCAAACGAGAAAAGGGCCAGGGTCTGGCCAACAAGTGTGCGAAAAACGCGAAAGTATGAGCCAGATGGTTTCAAATACCAGAACTGACACAGACATAACCAGCGTTATCCTCTAAAATACAAATCGGAACCAGCTTTTATTGACTGTTTCAGTGTGGTACCACATTACTACGTGATCCAAACCAGAAAAAGGCCGGAATCTGGCCTACAAGTATGCGAAAAACGCGAAAGTACGAGCCAGATGATTGCAAATACCAGAACTAACCCAGACATAACCAGCGTTATCGTCTAAAATACTTATCGGAACCAGCCTCTAATGACTAGTTCAGTGTGGTACCACATTACTACGTGTTCCAAACGAGAAAAGGACCAGGGTCTGGCCAACAAGTGTGCGAAAAACGCGAAAGTATGAGCCAGATGGTTTCAAATACCAGAACTAACACAGACATAACCAGCGTTATCCTCTAAAATACTAATCGGAACCAGCTTTTATTGACTGTTTCAGTGTGGTACCACATTGCTACGTGATCCAAACCAGAAAAAGGCCAGAATCTGGCCTACAAGTATGCGAAAAACGCGAAAGTACGAGCCAGATGAGGACAAATCCCAGACCTACCCGAGACATAAACGGCGTTATCCTCTAAAGTATTAATCGGAACCAGGTTTAATTGACTGTTTCAGTGTGGCACCTCTTTACTACGAGGCCCAAGCCAGAAGAAGGCCAGGATGTGGCCAACAAGTATGCGAAAAATGCGAAAGTACGAGCCAGATGAGGGCAAATACCAGACCTAACCGAGACATAACCGGCGTTATCCTCTAAAATATTAATCGCAACCAGGTTTAATTGACTGTTTCGTTGTGGAACCACATTACTGCGGGATCCAAACCAGAAAAAGCCCAGGATCTGGCCAACAAGTATGCGAAAAATGCGAAAGTACGATCCAGACGAGGGCAAATCCCAGACCTAACCGAGACATAACCGGCGTTATCCTCTAAAATATTATTCGCAACCAGGTTTAATTGACTGTTTCGGTGTGGTCCCACATTACTACGTGGTCCAAGCCAGAAAAAGGCCAGGATCTGGCCAACAAGTATGCGAAAAATGCGAAAGTATGAGCCAGATGAGGGCAAATACCAAACCTAACCGAGACATAACCGGCGTTATCCTCTAAAATATTAATCGCAACCAGTTTAATTGACTGTTTCTGTGTGGAACCTCATTACTACGGGATCCAAAACAGAAAAAACCCAGGATCTGGTCAACAAGTATGCGAAAAACGCCAAAGTATGAGCCAGATGATTGCAAATACCAGAACTAACCCAGACATAACCAGCGTTATCCTCTAAAATACTTATCGGAACCAGCCTCTATTGACTATTTCAGTGTGGTACCACATGACTACGTGTTCCAAACGAGAAAAGGGCCAGGGTCTGGCCAACAAGTATGCGAAAAACGCGAAAGTATGAGCCAGATGGTTTCAAATACCAGAACTAACACAGACATAACCAGCGTTATCCTCTAAAATACTAATCGGAACCAGCTTTTATTGACTGTTTCAGTGTGGTACCACATTACTACGTGATCCAAACCAGAAAAAGGCCGGAATCTGGCCTACAAGTATGCGAAAAACGCGAAAGTACGAGCCAGATGAGGACAAATCCCAGACCTACCCGAGACATAACCGGCGTTATCCTCTAAAGTATTAATCGGAACCAGGTTTAATTGACTGTCTCAGTGTGGTACCTCTTTACTACGTGGTCCAAGCCAGAAGAAGGCCAGGATGTGGCCAACAAGTATGCGAAAAATGCGAAAGTACGATCCAGATGAGGGCAAATCCCAGAACTAACCCAGACATAACCAGCGTTATCCTCTAAAATACTAATCGGAACCTGCTTCCATTGACCGTTTCAGTGTGGTACCACATTACTGCGTGATCCGAACCAGAAAAAGGCTAGGATCAGGCCATCAAGTAAGCGAAAAACGCGAAAGTACGAGCCACATGAGGGAAAATCCCAGACCTATCCCAGACATAACCGGCGTTATCCGCTAAAATATTAATCGCAACCAGGTTTAATTGCCTGGTTCGTTGTGGAACCACATTACTGCGGGATCCAAACCAGAAAAAACCCAGGATCTGGCCAACAAGTATGCGCAAAATGCGAAAGTACGAGCCAGATGAGGGCAAATCCCAGACCAAACCAAGACATAACCGGCGTTATCCTCTAAAATATTAATCGCAACCAGGTTTAATTGCCTGGTTCGTTGTGGAACCACATTACTGCGGGATCCAAACCAGAAAAAACCCATGATCTGGCCAACAAGTATGCGAAAAATGCGAAAGTATGAGCGAGATGAGGGCAAGTGCCAGACCTAACAGAGACATAACCGGCGTTATCCTCTAAAATACTAATCGGAACCAGCTTCTATTGCCTGTTTCAGTGTGGTACAACATTACTACGTGATCCAAACCAGAAAAAGGCAAAGGATCTGGCCAACAAGTATGCGAAAAACGCGAAAGTATGAGCCAGATGATTGCAAATACCAGAACTAACACAGACATAACCTGCGTTATCCTCTAAAATACTAATCGGAACCAGCTTTTATTGACTGTTACAGTGTGGTACCACATTACTACGTGATCCAAACCAGAAAAAGGCCGGAATCTGGCCTACAAGTATGCGAAAAACGCGAAAGTACGAGCCAGATGAGGACAAATCCCAGATCTACCCGAGACATAACCGGCGTTATCCTCTAAAGTATTAATCGGAACCAGGTTTAATTGACTGTTTCAGTGTCGTACCTCTTTACTACGTGGTCCAAGCCAGAAGAAGGCCAGGATGTGGCCAACAAGTATGCGAAAATGCGAAAGTACGAGCCAGATGAGGGCAAATACCAGACCTAACCGAGACATAACCGGCGTTATCCTCTAAAATATTAATCGCAACCAGGTTTAATTGACTGTTTCGTTTTGGAACCACATTACTACGTGGTCCAAGCCAGAAGAAGGCCAGGATGTGGCCAACAAGTATGCGAAAAATACGAAAGTACGATCCAGATGAGGGCAAATCCCAGAACTAACCCAGACATAACCAGCGTTATCCTCTAAAATACTAATCGGAACCAGCCTCTATTGACTATTTCAGTGTGGTACAACATTACTACTTGATCCAAACCAGAAAAAGGCAAAGGATCTGGCCAACAAGTATGCGAAAAACGCGAAAGTATGAGCCAGATGATTGCAAATACCAGAACTAACACAGACATAACCAGCGTTATCCTCTAAAATACTAATCGGAACCAGCTTTTATTGACTGTTTCAGTGTGGTACCACATTACTACGTGATCCAAACCAGAAAAAGGCCGGAATCTGGCCTACAAGTATGCGAAAAACGCGAAAGTACGAGCCAGATGAGGACAAATCCCAGACCTACCCGAGACATAACCTGCGTTATCCTCTAAAATACTAATCGGAACCAGCTTTTATTGACTGTTACAGTGTGGTACCACATTACTACGTGATCCAAACCAGAAAGAGGCCAGGATCTGGCCAACAAGTATGCGAAAAACGCGAAAGTACGAGCCAGATGAGGACAAATCCCAGACCTACCCGAGACATAACCGGCGTTATCCTCTAAAGTATTAATCGGAACCAGGTTTAATTGACTGTTTCAGTGTGGTACCTCTTTACTACGTGGTCCAAGCCAGAAGAAGGCCAGGATGTGGCCAACAAGTATGCGAAAAATGCGAAAGTACGATCCAGATGAGGGCAAATCCCAGAACTAACCCAGACATAACCAGCGTTATCCTCTAAAATACTAATCGGAACCTGCTTCCATTGACCGTTTCAGTGTGGTACGACATTACTGCGTGATCCGAACCAGAAAAAGGCTAGGATCAGGCCATAAAGTAAGCGAAAAACGCGAAAGTACGAGCCACATGAGGGAAAATCCCTGACCTAACCCAGACGTAACCGGCGTTATCCGCTAAAATATTAATCGCAACCAGGTTTAATTGTCTGTTTCGTTGTGGAACCACATTACTGCGGGATCCAAACCAGAAGAAACCCAGGGTCTGGCCAACAAGTATGCGCAAAATGCGAAAGTACGAGCCAGATGAGGGCAAATCCCAGACCAAACCAAGACATAACCGGCGTTATCCTCTAAAATATTAATCGCAACCAGGTTTAATTGACTGCTTCGGTGTGGTACCGCATTACAACGTGATCCAAACCAGAAAAAGGCCACGATCTGGCCAACAAGTATGCGAAAAATGCGAAAGTATGAGCCAGATGAGGGCAAGTACCAGACCTAACAGAGACATAACCGGCGTTATCCTCTAAAATACTAATCGGAACCAGCTTCTATTGCCTGTTTCAGTGTGGTACAACATTACTACGTGATCCAACCCAGAAAAAGGCAAAGGATCTGGCCAACAAGTATGCGAAAAACGCGAAAGTATGAGCCAGATGATTGCAAATACCAGAACTAACACAGACATAACCTGCGTTATCCTCTAAAATACTAATCGGAACCAGCTTTTATTGACTGTTACAGTGTGGTACCACATTACTACGTGATCCAAACCAGAAAAAGGCCAGGATCTGGCCAACAAGTATGCGAAAAACGCGAAAGTCGAGCCAGATGAGGACAAATCCCAGACCTACCCGAGACATAACCGGCGTTATCCTCTAAAATATTAATCGCAACCAATCTAATTGCCTGCTTCGGTGTGGAACCTCATTACTACGGGATCCAAAACAGAAAAAACCCAGGGTCAGGGCAACAAGTGTGCGAAAAACGCGAAAGTATGAGCCAGATGGTTTCAAATACCAGAACTAACACAGACATAACCAGCGTTATCCTCTAAAATACTAATCGGAACCAGCTTTTATTGACTGTTTCAGTGTGGTACCACATTACTACGTGATCCAAACCAGAAAAAGGCCAGGATCTGGCCTACAAGTATGCGAAAAACGCGAAAGTACGAGCCAGATGAGGACAAATCCCAGACCTACCCGAGACATAACCGGCGTTATCCTCTAAAGTATTAATCGGAACCAGGTTTAATTGACTGTTTCAGTGTGGTGCCTCTTTACTACGTGGTCCAAGCCAGAAGAAGGCCAGGATGAGACCAACAAGTATGCGAAAAATGCGAAAGTACGAGCCAGATGAGGGCAAATACCAGACCTAACCGAGACATAACCGGCGTTATCCTCTAAAATATTAATCGCAACCAGGTTTAATTGACTGTTTCGTTGTGGAACCACATTACTGCGGGACCCAAACCAGAAAAAACCCAGGATCTGGCCAAGAAGTATGAGAAAAATGCGAAAGTACGATCCAGATGAGGGCAAATCCCAGACCTAACCGAGACATAACCGGCGTTATCCTCTAAAATATTATTCGCAACCAGGTTTAATTGACTGTTTCGGTGTGGTACCACATTACTACGTGGTCCAAGCCAGAAAAAACCCAGGATCTGGCCATCAAGTATGCGCAAAATGCGAAAGTACGAGCCAGATGAGGGCAAATCCCAGACCAAACAGAGACATAAGCGGCGTTATCCGCTAAAATATTAATCGCAACCAGGATTAATTGGCTGCTTCGGTGTGGTACCGCATTACTACGTGATCCAAACTAGATAAAGGCCATGATCTGGCCAACAAGTATGCGAAAAATGCGAAAGTATGAGCCAGATGATTGCAAATACCAGAACTATGCCTGACATAACCAGCGTTAACCTCTAAAATACGAATCGGAACATGCTTTTAATGACTGTTTCAGTGTGGCAACACATTACTACGAGATCCAAACCAGAAAAATCCCAGGATCGGGCCAACAAGTATGCGCAAAATGCGAAAGTACGAGCCAGATGAGGGCAAATCCCAGACCTACCCGAGACATAACCGGCGTTATCCTCTAAAATATTAATCTCAACCAGGTTTAATTGACTGTTTCGTTGTGGTACCTCTTTACTACGTGGTCCAAGCCTGAAGAAGGCCAGGATGTGGCCAACAAGTATGCGAAAAATGCGAAAGTACGATCCAGATGAGGGCAAATCCCAGAACTAACCCAGACATAACCGGCGTTATCCGCTAAAATATTAATCGCAACCAGGTTTAATTGTCTGTTTCGTTGTGGAAACACATTACTGCGGGATCCAAACCAGAAAAAACCCAGGATCTGGCCAACTAGTATGCGCAAAATGCGAAAGTACGAGCCAGATGAGGGCAAATCCCAGACCAAACCAAGACATAACTGGCGTTATCCTCTAAAATATTAATCGCAACCAGGTTTAATTGACTGCTTCGGTGTGGTACCGCATTACTACGTGATCCAAACCAGAAAAAGGCCATGATCTGGCCAACAAGTATGCGAAAAATGCGAAAGTATGAGCCAGATGAGGGCAAGTACCAGACCTAACAGAGACATAACCGGCGTTATCCTCTAAAATACTAATCGGAACCAGCTTTTATTGACTGTTTCAGTGTGGTACCACATTACTACGTGGTCCAAGCCAGAAAAAGGCCAGGATCTGGCCAACAAGTATGCGAAAAACGCGAAAGTACGAGCCACATGAGGACAAATCCCAGACCTACCCGAGACATAACCGGCGTTATCCTCTAAAATATTAATCGCAACCAGGATTAATTGGCTGCTTCGGTGTGGTACCGCATTACTACGTGATCCAAACTAGAAAAAGGCCATGATCTGGCCAACAAGTATGCGAAAAATGCGAAAGTATGAGCCAGATGATTGCAAATACCAGAACTATGCCTGACATAACCAGCGTTAACCTCTAAAATACGAATCGGAACATGCTTTTAATGACTGTTTCAGTGTGGCAACACTTTACTACGAGATCCAAACCAGAAAAATCCCAGGATCGGGCCAACAAGTATGCGCAAAATGCGAAAGTACGAGCCAGATGAGGGCAAATCCCAGACCTACCCGAGACAAAACCGGCGTTATCCTCTAAAGTATTAATCGGAACCAGGTTTAATTGACTGTTTCAGTGTGGTACCTCTTTACTACGTGGTCCAAGCCAGAAGAAGGCCAGGATGTGGCCAACAAGTATGCGAAAATGCGAAAGTACGAGCCAGATGAGGGCAAATACCAGACCTAACCGAGACATAACCGGCGTTATCCTCTAAAATATTAATCGCAACCAGGTTTAATTGACTGTTTCGTTTTGGAACCACATTACTACGTGGTCCAAGCCAGAAGAAGGCCAGGATGTGGCCAACAAGTATGCGAAAAATGCGAAAGTACGATCCAGATGAGGGCAAATCCCAGAACTAACCCAGACATAACCAGCGTTATCCTCTAAAATACTAATCGGAACCAGCCTCTATTGACTATTTCAGTGTGGTACAACATTACTACTTGATCCAAACCAGAAAAAGGCAAAGGATCTGGCCAACAAGTATGCGAAAAACGCGAAAGTATGAGCCAGATGATTGCAAATACCAGAACTAACACAGACATAACCAGCGTTATCCTCTAAAATACTAATCGGAACCAGCTTTTATTGACTGTTTCAGTGTGGTACCACATTACTACGTGATCCAAACCAGAAAAAGGCCGGAATCTGGCCAACAAGTATGCGAAAAACGCGAAAGTACGAGCCAGATGAGGACAAATCCCAGACCTACCCGAGACATAACCTGCGTTATCCTCTAAAATACTAATCGGAACCAGCTTTTATTGACTGTTACAGTGTGGTACCACATTACTACGTGATCCAAACCAGAAAGAGGCCAGGATCTGGCCAACAAGTATGCGAAAAACGCGAAAGTACGAGCCAGATGAGGACAAATCCCAGACCTACCCGAGACATAACCGGCGTTATCCTCTAAAATATTAATCGCAACCAGTTTAATTGACTGTTTCGATGTGGAACCTCATTACTACGGGATCCAAAACAGAAAAAACCCAGGATCTGGTCAACAAGTATGCGAAAAACGCCAAAGTATGAGCCAGATGATTGCAAATACCAGAACTAACCCAGATATAACCAGCGTTATCCTCTAAAATACTTATCGGAACCAGCCTCTATTGACTATTTCAGTGTGGTACCACATTACTACGTGTTCCAAACGAGAAAAGGGCCAGGGTCTGGCCAACAAGTGTGCGAAAAACGCGAAAGTATGAGCCAGATGGTTTCAAATACCAGAACTAACACAGACATAACCAGCGTTATCCTCTAAAATACTAATCGGAACCAGCTTTTATTGACTGTTTCAGTGTGGTACCACATTACTACGTGATCCAAACCAGAAAAAGGCCGGAATCTGGCCTACAAGTATGCGAAAAACGCGAAAGTACGAGCCAGATGAGGACAAATCCCAGACCTACCCGAGACATAACCGGCGTTATCCTCTAAAGTATTAATCGGAACCAGGTTTAATTGACTGTTTCAGTGTGGTACCTCTTTACTACGTGGTCCAAGCCAGAAGAAGGCCAGGATGTGGCCAACAAGTATGCGAAAAATGCGAAAGTACGATCCAGATGAGGGCAAATCCCAGAACTAACCCAGACATAACCAGCGTTATCCTCTAAAATACTAATCGGAACCAGCTTCTATTGACCGTTTCAGTGTGGTACCACATTACTACGTGATCCGAACCAGAAAAAGGCTAGGATCAGGCCATCAAGTAAGCGAAAAACGCGAAAGTATGAGCCAGATGATTGCAAATACCAGAACTAACACAGACATAACCAGCGTTATCCTCTAAAATATTAATCGCAACCAGGTTTACTTGACAGCTTCAGTGTGGTACCACATTACTACGTGATCCAAACCAGAAAAAGGCCAGGATCTGGCCAACAAGTATGCGAAAAACGCGAAAGTCGAGCCAGATGAGGACAAATCCCAGACCTACCCGAGACATAACCGGCGTTATCCTCTAAAGTATTAATCGGAACCAGGTTTAATTGACTGTTTCAGTGTGGTACCTCTTTACTACGTGGTCCAAGCCAGAAGAAGGCCATGATCTGGCCAACAAGTATGCGAAAAATGCGAAAGTCCGAGCCAGATGTGGGCAAATACCAGACCTAACCGAGACATAACCGGCGTTATCGTCAAAAATATTGATCGCTACCAGGTTCAATTGACTGTTTCGGTGTGGAACCACATTACTACGGGATCCAAACCAGAAAAAACCCAGGATCTGGCCAACAACTATGAGGAAAACGCGGAAGTATGAGCCAGATGATTGCAAATACCAGAACTAACCCAGACATAACCAGCGTTATCCTCTAAAATACTTATCGGAACCAGCTTCTATTGACTGTTTCAGTGTGGTACCACATTACTACGTGATCCAAACCAGAAAAGGGCCAGGGTCTGGCCAACAAGTGTGCGAAAAACGCGAAAGTACGAGCCAGATGATTGCAAATACCAGAACTAACACAGACATAACCAGCGTTATCCTCTAAAATACTAATCGGAACCTGCTTTTAATGACTGTTTCAGTGTGGTACCACATTACTACGTGATCCAAACCAGAAAAAGGCCAGGATCTGGCCAACAAGTATGCGAAAAACGTGAAAGTAGGAGTCAGATGAGGACAAATCCCAGACCTACCCGAGACATAACCGGCGTTATCCTCTAAAATATTAATCGCAACCCGTTTAATTGACTGTTTCGGTGTGGTACCGCATTACTACGTGATCCAAACCAGAGAAAACCCAGGATACGGCCAACAAGTATGCGAAAAATGCGAAGGTATGAGCCAGATGAGGGCAAATACCAGACCTAACTCAGACATAACCGGCGTTATCCGCTAAAATATTAATCTCAACCAGGTTTAATTGACTGTTTCGTTGTGGAACCACATTACTACGGGATCCAAACCAGAGAAAACCCAGGATCTGGCCAACAGGTATGCGAAAAATGCGAAAGTATGAGCCAGATGATTGCAAATACTAGAACTAACCCAGACATAACAAGCGTTATGCTCTAAAATACTTATCGGAACCAGCTTCTATTGACTGTTTCGGTGTGGAACCACATTACTACGGGATCCAATCCAGAAAAAAACCCGGGATATGGCCAACAAGTATGCGAAAAATGCGTAGGTATGAGCCAGATGAGGGCAAATACCAGACCTAACCCAGACATAACCGGCGTTATCCGCTAAAATATTAATCTCAACCAGGTTTAACTGACTGTTTCGTTGTGGAGCCACGTTACTACGGGATCCAAAACAGAGAAAACCCAGGATCTGGCCAACAGGTATGCGAAAAATGCGAAAGTATGAGCCAGATGATTGCAAATACTAGTACTAACCCAGACATCACCAGCGTTATCCTCTAAAATATTAATCGCAACCAGGTTTAATTGACTGTTTCGGTGTGGTACCGCATTACTACGTGATCCAAACCAGAGAAAGGCCAGGATCTGGCCAACAAGGATGAGAAAAATGCGAAAGTACGAGCCAGATGAGGGCAAATCCCAGCCCTAACCGAGACATAACCGGCGTTATCCTCTAAAATATTAATCGCATCCAGTTTAATTGACTGTTTCGGTGTGGAACCACATTACTACGGGATCCACACCGGAAAGAACCCAGGATCTGGCCAACAAGTATGCGAAAAAAGCGAAAGTATGTGCCAGATGATAGCAAATACCAGAACTAACCCAGACATAACCAGCGTTATCATCTAAAATACATATCGGAACCAGCTTCTATTGACTGTTTCAGTGTGGTACCACATTACTACGTGATCCAAACACAGAAAAGGGCGAGGGTCTGGCCAACAAGTATGCGAAAAATGCGGAAGTCCCAGCCAGATGAGGGCAAATACCAGACCTAACCGAGACATAACCGGCGTTATCCTCTAAAATATTAATCGCAACCAGCTTCTATTGACTGTTTCGGTGTGGTACCGCATTACTACGTGATCCAAACCAGAGAAAGGCCAGGATCTGGCCAAGAAGGATGAGAAAAATGCGAATATATGATCCAGATGATTGCAAATACCAGAACTAACCCTGATATAACCAGCGTTATCCTCTAAAATACGAATCGGAACATGCTTTTAATGACTGTTTCAGTGTGGTAACACATTACTACGAGATCCAAACCAGAAAAATCCCAGGACCGGGCCAACAAGAATGCGAGAAACGCGAAAGTACGAGCCACATGAGGGAAAATCCCAGACCTAACCCAGACATAACCGGCGTTATCCTCTAAAATACTGATCGGAACCAGCTTCTATTGACTGTTTCAGTGTGGTACCACGTTACTACGGGATCCAAAACAGAGAAAACCCAGGATCTGGCCAACAGGTATGCGAAAAATGCAAAAGTATGAGCCAGATGATTGCAAATACTAGTACTAACCCAGACATCACCAGCGTTATCCTCTAAAATATTAATCTCAACCAGGTTTAATTGACTGTTTCGTTGTGGAACCACAATACTACGGGATCCAAACCAGAAAAAACCCAGGATCTGGCCAACAAGAATGCGAAAAATGCGAAAGTATGAGCCAGATGATTGCAAATACCAGAACTAACCCAGACATAACCAGCGTTATCCTCTAAAATACTTATCGGAACCAGCCTCTATTGACTATTTCAGTGTGGTACCACATTACTACGTGTTCCAAACGAGAAAAGGGCCAGGGTCTGGCCAACAAGTGTGCGAAAAACGCGAAAGTATGAGCCAGATGGTTTCAAATACCAGAACTAACACAGACATAACCAGCGTTATCCTCTAAGATACTAATCGGAACCAGCTTTTATTGACTGTTTCAGTGTGGTACCACATTACTACGTGATCCGAACCAGAAAAAGGCTAGGATCAGGCCATCAAGTAAGCGAAAAACGCGAAAGTACGAGCCACATGAGGGAAAATCCCAGACCTAACCCAGACATAACCGGCGTTATCCGCTAAAATATTAATCGCAACCAGGTTTAATTGTCTGGTTCGTTGTGGAACCACATTACTGCGGGATCCAAACCAGAAAAAACCCAGGATCTGGCCAACAAGTATGCGCAAAATGCGAAAGTACGAGCCAGATGAGGGCAAATCCCAGACCAAACCAAGACATAACCGGCGTTATCCTCTAAAATATTAATCGCAACCAGGTTTAATTGACTGCTTCGGTGTGGTACCGCATTACTACGTGATCCAAACCAGAAAAAGGCCATGATCTGGCCAACAAGTATGCGAAAAATGCGAAAGTATGAGCCAGATGAGGGCAAGTGCCAGACCTAACAGAGACATAACCGGCGTTATCCTCTAAAATACTAATCGGAACCAGCTTCTATTGCCTGTTTCAGTGTGGTACAACATTACTACGTGATCCAAACCAGAAAAAGGCAAAGGATCTGGCCAACAAGTATGCGAAAAACGCGAAAGTATGAGCCAGATGATTGCAAATACCAGAACTAACACAGACATAACCTGCGTTATCCTCTAAAATACTAATCGGAACCAGCTTTTATTGACTGTTACAGTGTGGTACCACATTACTACGTGATCCAAACCAGAAAAAGGCCGGAATCTGGCCTACAAGTATGCGAAAAACGCGAAAGTACGAGCCAGATGAGGACAAATCCCAGATCTACCCGAGACATAACCGGCGTTATCCTCTAAAGTATTAATCGGAACCAGGTTTAATTGACTGTTTCAGTGTGGTACCTCTTTACTACGTGGTCCAAGCCAGAAGAAGGCCAGGATGTGGCCAAGAAGTATGCGAAAATGCGAAAGCACGAGCCAGATGAGGGCAAATACCAGACCTACCCTAGACATAACCGGCGTTATCCTCTAAAATATTAATCGCAACCAGTTTAATTGACTGTTTCGGTGTGGAACCTCATTACTACGGGATCCAAAACAGAAAAAACCCAGGATCTGGTCAACAAGTATGCGAAAAACGCCAAAGTATGAGCCAGATGATTGCAAATACCAGAACTAACCCAGATATAACCAGCGTTATCCTCTAAAATACTTATCGGAACCAGCCTCTATTGACTATTTCAGTGTGGTACCACATTACTACGTGTTCCAAACGAGAAAAGGGCCAGGGTCTGGCCAACAAGTGTGCGAAAAACGCGAAAGTATGAGCCAGATGGTTTCAAATACCAGAACTAACACAGACATAACCAGCGTTATCCTCTAAAATACTAATCGGAACCAGCTTTTATTGACTGTTTCAGTGTGGTACCACATTACTACGTGATCCAAACCAGAAAAAGGCCGGAATCTGGCCTACAAGTATGCGAAAAACGCGAAAGTACGAGCCAGATGAGGACAAATCCCAGACCTACCCGAGACATAACCGGCGCTATCCTCTAAAGTATTAATCGGAACCAGGTTTAATTGACTGTTTCAGTGTGGTACCTCTTTACTACGTGGTCCAAGCCAGAAGAAGGCCAGGATGTGGCCAACAAGTATGCGAAAAATGCGAAAGTACGATCCAGATGAGGGCAAATCCCAGAACTAACCCAGACATAACCAGCGTTATCCTCTAAAATACTAATCGGAACCTGCTTCCATTGACCGTTTCAGTGTGGTACGACATTACTGCGTGATCCGAACCAGAAAAAGGCTAGGATCAGGCCATCAAGTAAGCGAAAAACGCGAAAGTACGAGCCACATGAGGGAAAATCCCTGACCTAACCAAGACATAACCGGCGTTATCCGCTAAAATATTAATCGCAACCAGGTTTAATTGTCTGTTTCGTTGTGGAACCACATTACTGCGGGATCCAAACCAGAAGAAACCCAGGGTCTGGCCAACAAGTATGCGCAAAATGCGAAAGTACGAGCCAGATGAGGGCAAATCCCAGACCAAACCAAGACATAACCGGCGTTATCCTCTAAAATATTAATCGCAACCAGGTTTAATTGACTGCTTCGGTGTGGTACCGCATTACTACGTGATCCAAACCAGAAAAAGGCCACGATCTGGCCAACAAGTATGCGAAAAATGCGAAAGTATGAGCCAGATGAGGGAAAATCCCTGACCTAACCAAGACATAACCGGCGTTATCCGCTAAAATATTAATCGCAACCAGGTTTAATTGTCTGTTTCGTTGTGGAACCACATTACTGCGGGATCCAAACCAGAAGAAACCCAGGGTCTGGCCAACAAGTATGCGCAAAATGCGAAAGTACGAGCCAGATGAGGGCAAATCCCAGACCAAACCAAGACATAACCGGCGTTATCCTCTAAAATATTAATCGCAACCAGGTTTAATTGACTGCTTCGGTGTGGTACCGCATTACTACGTGATCCAAACCAGAAAAAGGCCACGATCTGGCCAACAAGTATGCGAAAAACGCGAAAGTCGAGCCAGATGAGGACAAATCCCAGACCTACCCGAGACATAACCGGCGTTATCCTCTAAATTATTAATCGCAACCAATCTAATTGCCTGCTTCGGTGTGGAACCTCATTACTACGGGATCCAAAACAGAAAAAACCCAGGGTCTGGGCAACAAGTGTGCGAAAAACGCGAAAGTATGAGCCAGATGGTTTCAAATACCAGAACTAACACAGACATAACCAGCGTTATCCTCTAAAATACTAATCGGAACCAGCTTTTATTGACTGTTTCAGTGTGGTACCACATTACTACGTGATCCAAACCAGAAAAAGGCCAGGATCTGGCCTACAAGTATGCGAAAAACGCGAAAGTACGAGCCAGATGAGGACAAATCCCAGACCTACCCGAGACATAACCGGCGTTATCCTCTAAAGTATTAATCGGAACCAGGTTTAATTGACTGTTTCAGTGTGGTACCTCTTTACTACGTGGTCCAAGCCAGAAGAAGGCCAGGATGAGACCAACAAGTATGCGAAAAATGCGAAAGTACGAGCCAGATGAGGGCAAATACCAGACCTAACCGAGACATAACCGGCGTTATCCTCTAAAATATTAATCGCAACCAGGTCTAATTGACTGTTTCGTTGTGGAACCACATTACTGCGGGACCCAAACCAGAAAAAACCCAGGATCTGGCCAAGAAGTATGAGAAAAATGCGAAAGTACGATCCAGATGAGGGCAAATCCCAGACCTAACCGAGACATAACCGGCGTTATCCTCTAAAATATTATTCGCAACCAGGTTTAATTGACTGTTTCGGTGTGGTACCACATTACTACGTGGTCCAAGCCAGAAAAAGGCCAGGATGAGACCAACAAGTATGCGAAAAATGCGAAAGTACGAGCCAGATGAGGGCAAATCCCAGACCAAACCGAGACATAACCGGCGTTATCCGCTAAAATATTAATCGCAACCAGGATTAATTGGCTGCTTCGGTGTGGTACCGCATTACTACGTGATCCAATCTAGAAAAAGGCCATGATCTGGCCAACAAGTATGCGAAAAATGCGAAAGTATGAGCCAGATGATTGCAAATACCAGAACTATGCCTGACATAACCAGCGTTAACCTCTAAAATACGAATCGGAACATGCTTTTAATGACTGTTTCAGTGTGGCAACACATTACTACGAGATCCAAACCAGAAAAATCCCAGGATCGGGCCAACAAGTATGCGCAAAATGCGAAAGTACGAGCCAGATGAGGGCAAATCCCAGACCTACCCGAGACATAACCGGCGTTATCCTCTAAAATATTAATCTCAACCAGGTTTAATAGACTGTTTCGTTGTGGTACCTCTTTACTACGTGGTCCAAGCCTGAAGAAGGCCAGGATGTGGCCAACAAGTATGCGAAAAATGCGAAAGTACGATCCAGATGAGGGCAAATCCCAGAACTAACCCAGACATAACCAGCGTTATCCTCTAAAATACTAATCGGAACCAGCTTCCATTGACCGTTTCAGTGTGGTACCACATTACTGCGTGATCCGAACCAGTAAATGGCTAGGATCAGGCCATCAAGTAAGCGAAAAACGCGAAAGTACGAGCCACATGAGGGAAAATCCCAGACCTAATCCAGACATAACCGGCGTTATCCGCTAAAATATTAATCGCAACCAGGTTTAATTGTCTGTTTCGTTGTGGAAACACATTACTGCGGGATCCAAACCAGAAAAAACCCAGGATCTGGCCTACTAGTATGCGCAAAATGCGAAAGTACGAGCCAGATGAGGGCAAATCCCAGACCAAACCAAGACATAACTGGCGTTATCCTCTAAAATATTAATCGCAACCAGGTTTAATTGACTGCTTCGGTGTGGTGCCGCATTACTACGTGATCCAAACCAGAAAAAGGCCATGATCTGGCCAACAAGTATGCGAAAAATGCGAAAGTATGAGCCAGATGAGGGCAAGTACCAGACCTAACAGAGACATAACCGGCGTTATCCTCTAAAATACTAATCGAAACCAGCTTTTATTGACTGTTTCAGTGTGGTACCACATTACTACGTGGTCCAAGCCAGAAAAAGGCCAGGATCTGGCCAACAAGTATGCGAAAAACGCGAAAGAACGAGCCACATGAGGACATATCCCAGACCTACCCGAGACATAACCGGCGTTATCCTCTAAAATATTAATCTCAACCAGGTTTAATTGACTGTTTCGTTGTGGAACCACATTACTACGGGATCCAAACCAGAAAAAACCCAGGATCTGGCCAACAAGTATGCGCAAAATGCGAAAGTACGAGCCAGATGAGGGCAAATCCCAGACCAAACCGGGACATAACCGGCGTTATCCTCTAAAATATTAATCGCAACCAGGATTAATTGGCTGCTTCGGTGTGGTACCGCATTACTACGTGATCCAAACTAGAAAAAGGCCATGATCTGGCCAACAAGTATGCGAAAAATGCGAAAGTATGAGCCAGATGATTGCAAATACCAGAACTATGCCTGACATAACCAGCGTTAACCTCTAAAATACGAATCGGAACATGCTTTTAATGACTGTTTCAGTGTGGCAACACATTACTACGAGATCCAAACCAGAAAAATCCCAGGATCGGGCCAACAACTATGAGAAAAACGCGAAAGTACGAGCCAGATGAGGGCAAATACCAGACCTAACCGAGACATAACCCGCGTTATCCTCTAAAATATTAATCGCAACCAGGTTCAATTGACTGTTTCGGTGTGGAACCACATTACTACGGGATCCAAACCAGAAAAAACCCAGGATCTGGCCAACAACTATGAGAAAAACGCGAAAGTACGAGCCAGATGGGGGCAAATCCTAGACCTAACCGAGACACACCCAGCGTTATCCTCTAAAATATTAATCGCAACCAGGTTTAATTGACTGTTTCGGTGTTGTACCGCATTACTACGGGATCCAAACCAGAAAGAGGCCAGGATCAGGCCAACAAGAATGCGAAAAAAGCGAAAGTACGAGCCAGATGTGGGCAAAACCCAGACCTACCCGAGACATAACCGGCGTTATCCTCTAAAATATTAATCTGAACCAGGTTTAATTGACTGTTTCGTTGTGGAACCACATTACTACGGGATCGAAACCAGACAAAACCCAGGATCTGGCCAACAAGTATGCGAAAAATGCGAAAGCATGAGCCAGATGATTGCAAATACCAGAACTAACCCAGACGTAACCGGCGTTATCCCCTAAAATATTAATCGCAACCAGGTTTAATTGACTGTTTCGGTGTGGTACCGCATTACTCCGTGATCCAAACCAGAGAAAGGCCAGGATCTGGCCAACAAGTATGCGAAAAATGTGAAAGTACGAGTCAGATGAGGACAAATCCCAGACCTAGCCGAGTCATAACCGGCGTTATCCTCTAAAATATTGATCGCAACCAGTTTAATTGACTGTTTCGGTGTGGAACCTCATTACTACGTTATCCAAACCAGATAAAGCCCAGGATCTGGCCAACAAGTATGAGGAAAATGCGAAAGTTCAAGCCAGATGAGGGCAAGTACCAGACCTAACCCAGACAAAACCGGCGTTATCCCCTAAAATATTAATCGCAACCAGGTATAATTGACTGTTTCGGTGTGGAACCTCATTACTACGTTATCCAAACCAGACAAAGCCCAGGATCTGGCCAACAAGTATGAGGAAAATGCGAAAGTTCGAGCCAGATGAGGGCAAGTACCAGACCTAACCCAGACAAAACCGGCGTTATCCCCTAAAATATTAATCGCAACCAGGTATAATTGACTGTTTCTGTGTGGTACCGCATTGCTACGATGATCCAAACCAGAAAGAGGCCAGGATCTGGCTAACAAGTATGCGAAAAATGCGAAAGTACGATCCAGATGAGGGCAAATCCCAGACCTAACCGAGACATAACCGGCGTTATCCTCTAAAATATTAATCGCAACCAGGTTTAATTGATTGTTTCGGTGTGGTACCGCATTACTACGTGATCCAAACCAGAAAAAGGCCAGGATCTGGCCAGCAAGTATCCGAAAAATGCGAAATTATGAGCTAGATGATTGCAAATACCAGAACTATGCCTGACATAAACAGCGTTATCCTCTAAAACACGAATCAGAACATGTTTTTAATGACTGCTTCAGTGTGGTACCACATCACTACGTGATCCAAACCAGAAAAAGGCCAGGATCTGGCCAAAAAGTATGCGAAACATGCGAAAGTACGAGCCAGATGAGGGCAAACACCAGACCTAACCCAGACATAACCGGCGTTATCCTCTAAAATATTAATCGCAACCAGGTTTAATTGACTGTTTCGGTGTGGTACCGCATTACTACGTGATCCAAACCAGAGAAAGGCCAGGATCTGGCCAACAAGGATGAGAAAAATGCGAAAGTATGAGCATGATGATTGCAAATACCAGAACTAACCCTGACATAACCAGCGTTATCCTCTAAAATACGAATCGGAACATGCTTTTAATGACTGTTTCAGTGTGGTAACACATTACTACGTGATCCTAACCAGAAACATCCCAGGATCGGGCCAACAAGAATGCGAAAAATGCGAAAGTACGAACCAGATGAGGGAAAATCTGAGACCTAACCGAGACGTAACCGGCGTTATCCCCTAAAATATTAATCGCAACCAGGTTTAATTGACTGTTTCGGTGTGGAACCACATTACTACGGGATCCAAACCAGAAAAAACTCAGAATCTGGCCGACAAGTATTCGAAAAATGCGATAGTATGAGCCAGGGGAGGGCAAATACCAGACTTAACACAGACATAACCTGCGTTATCCTCTAAAATATTAATCGCAACCGGGTTTAATTGACTGTTTCCGTGTGGAACCACATTACTACGGGATCCAAACCAGAAAAAACCCAGGATCTGGCCAACAACTATGAGAAAAACGCGAAAGTATGAGCCAGATGATTGCAAATACCAGAACTATCCCAGGCATAAACAGCGTTATCCTCTAAAATATTATTCGCAACCAGGTTTAATTGACTGTTTCGGTGTGGTACCACATTACTACGTGGTCCAAGCCAGAAAAAGGCCAGGATCTGGCCAACAAGAATGCGAAAAATGCGAAAGTGCGCGCCAGATGAGGGCAAATACCAGACCTAACCGAGACATTACCGGCATTATCCTCTAAAATATTAATCGCAACCAGATTTAATTGACTGTTTCGGTGTGGTACCGCATTACTACGTGATCCAAACCAGAAAAAGGCCAGGATCTGGCCAACAACTATGCGAAAAAGCGAAAGTATGAGCCAGATGATTGCAAATACCAGAACTATCCCAGACATAAACAGCGTTATCCTCTAAAATATTATTCGCAACCAGGTTTAATTGACTGTTTCAGTCTGGAGCCACTTTACTACGTGGACCAAGCCAGAAGAAGGCCGGGATCTGGCCATCAAGTATGCGAAAAATGCGAAGGTCCGAACCAGATGAGGGCAAATACCAGACCTAACCGAGACATAACCGGCGTTATCCTCCAAAATATTAATCGCAACCAGGTTCAATTGACTGTTTCGGTGTGGAACCACATTACTAAGGGACCCAAACCAGAAAAAACCCAGGCTCTGGCCAACAACTATGAGAAAAACGCGAAAGTATGAGCCAGATGATTGCAAATACCAGAACTATCCCAGGCATAACCAGCGTTATCCTCTAAAATATTATTCGCATCCAGGTTTAATTGACTGTTTCGGTGTGGTACCACATTACTACGTGGTCCAAGAGAGAAAAAGGCCAGGATCTGGCCAACAAGAATACGAAAAATGCGAAAGTATGCGCCAGATGAGGGCAAATATTAGACCTAACCGAGACGTAACCGGCGTTATCCCCTAAAATATTAATCGCAACCAGGTTTAATTGACTGTTTCGGTGTGGAACCACATTACTACGGGATCCAAACCAGAAAAAACCGAGGATCTGGCCAACAACTATGAGAAAAATGCGAAAGTATGAGCATGATGATTGCAATTACCAGAACTAACTCTGACATAACCAGCGTTATCCTCTAAAATACGAATCGGAACATGCTTTTAATGACTGTTTCAGTCTGGTAACACATTACTACGTGATCCAAACCAGAAAATGGCCAGGATCTGGCCAACTACTATGAGAAAAACGCGAAAGTATGAGCCAGATGATCGCAAATACCAGAACTATCCCAGGCATAAGCAGCGTTATCCTCTAAAATATTATTCGCAACCAGGTTTAATTGACTGTTTCGGTGTGGAACCTCATTACTACGGGATCCAAAACAGAAAAAGCACAGGATCTGGCCAACAAGTATGCGAAAAACGCGGAAGTATGTGCCAGATGGTAGCAAATACCAGAACTAACCCAGACATAACCAGCGTTATCCTTTAAAATACTTATCGGAACCAGCTTTTATTGACTGTTACAGTGTGGTACCACATTACTACGTGATCCAAACCAGAAAAAGGCCGGAATCTGGCCTACAAGTATGCGAAAAACGCGAAAGTACGAGCCAGATGAGGACAAATCCCAGATCTACCCGAGACATAACCGGCGTTATCCTCTAAAGTATTAATCGGAACCAGGTTTAATTGACTGTTTCAGTGTGGTACCTCTTTACTACGTGGTCCAAGCCAGAAGAAGGCCAGGATGTGGCCAACAAGTATGCGAAAATGCGAAAGTACGAGCCAGATGAGGGCAAATACCAGACCTACCCGAGACATAACCGGCGTTATCCTCTAAAATATTAATCGCAACCAGTTTAATTGACTGTTTCGGTGTGGAACCTCATTACTACGGGATCCAAAACAGAAAAAACCCAGGATCTGGTCAACAAGTATGCGAAAAACGCCAAAGTATGAGCCAGATGATTGCAAATACCAGAACTAACCCAGATATAACCAGCGTTATCCTCTAAAATACTTATCGGAACCAGCCTCTATTGACTATTTCAGTGTGGTACCACATTACTACGTGTTCCAAACGAGAAAAGGGCCAGGGTCTGGCCAACAAGTGTGCGAAAAACGCGAAAGTATGAGCCAGATGGTTTCAAATACCAGAACTAACACAGACATAACCAGCGTTATACTCTAAAATACTAATCGGAACCAGCTTTTATTGACTGTTTCAGTGTGGTACCACATTACTACGTGATCCAAACCAGAAAAAGGCCGGAATCTGGCCTACAAGTATGCGAAAAACGCGAAAGTACGAGCCAGATGATGACAAATCCCAGACCTACCCGAGACATAACCGGCGTTATCCTCTAAAGTATTAATCGGAACCAGGTTTAATTGACTGTTTCAGTGTGGTACCTCTTTACTACGTGGTCCAAGCCAGAAGAAGGCCAGGATGTGGCCAACAAGTATGCGAAAAATGCGAAAGTACGATCCAGATGAGGGCAAATCCCAGAACTAACCCAGACATAACCAGCGTTATCCTCTAAAATACTAATCGGAACCTGCTTCCATTGACCGTTTCAGTGTGGTACGACATTACTGCGTGATCCGAACCAGAAAAAGGCTAGGATCAGGCCATCAAGTAAGCGAAAAACGCGAAAGTACGAGCCACATGAGGGAAAATCCCTGACCTAACCCAGACATAACCGGCGTTATCCGCTAAAATATTAATCGCAACCAGGTTTAATTGTCTGTTTCGTTGTGGAACCACATTACTGCGGGATCCAAACCAGAAGAAACCCAGGGTCTGGCCAACAAGTATGCGCAAAATGCGAAAGTACGAGCCAGATGAGGGCAAATCCCAGACCTAACCGAGACATAACCGGCGTTATCCTCTAAAATATTATTCGCAACCAGGTTTAATTGACTGTTTCGGTGTGGTACCACATTACTACGTGGTCCAAGCCAGAAAAAGGCCAGGATCTGGCCAACAAGTATGCGAAAAACGCGAAAGTACGAGCCAGATGAGGACAAATCCCAGACCTACCCGTGACATAACCGGCGTTATCCTCTAAATTATTAATCGCAACCAATCTAATTGCCTGCTTCGGTGTGGAACCTCATTACTACGGGATCCAATACAGAAAAAACCCAGGGTCTGGGCAACAAGTGTGCGAAAAACGCGAAAGTATGAGCCAGATGGTTTCAAATACCAGAACTAACACAGACATAACCAGCGTTATCCTCTAAAATACTAATCGGAACCAGCTTTTATTGACTGTTTCAGTGTGGTACCACATTACTACGTGATCCAAACCAGAAAAAGGCCAGGATCTGGCCTACAAGTATGCGAAAAACGCGAAAGTACGAGCCAGATGAGGACAAATCCCAGACCTACCCGAGACATAACCGGCGTTATCCTCTAAAGTATTAATCGGAACCAGGTTTAATTGACTGTTTCAGTGTGGTACCTCTTTACTACGTGGTCCAAGCCAGAAGAAGGCCAGGATGAGACCAACAAGTATGCGAAAAATGCGAAAGTACGAGCCAGATGAGGGCAAATACCAGACCTAACCGAGACATAACCGGCGTTATCCTCTAAAATATTAATCGCAACCAGGTTTAATTGACTGTTTCGTTGTGGAACCACATTACTGCGGGACCCAAACCAGAAAAAACCCAGGATCTGGCCAAGAAGTATGAGAAAAATGCGAAAGTACGATCCAGATGAGGGCAAATCCCAGACCTAACCGAGACATAACCGGCGTTATCCTCTAAAATATTATTCGCAACCAGGTTTAATTGACTGTTTCGGTGTGGTACCACATTACTACGTGGTCCAAGCCAGAAAAAGGCCAGGATCTGGCCAACAAGTATGCGAAAAACGCGAAAGTACGAGCCAGATGAGGACAAATCCCAGACCTACCCGTGACATAACCGGCGTTATCCTCTAAAATATTAATCTGAACCAGGTTTAATTGACTGTTTCGTTGTGGAACCACATTACTACGGGATCCAAACCAGAAAAAACCCAGGATCTGGCCAACAAGTATGCGCAAAATGCGAAAGTACGAGCCAGATGAGGGCAAATCCCAGACCAAACCGAGACATAACCGGCGTTATCCGCTAAAATATTAATCGCAACCAGGATTAATTGGCTGCTTCGGTGTGGTACCGCATTACTACGTGATCCAAACTAGAAAAAGGCCATGATCTGGCCAACAAGTATGCGAAAAATGCGAAAGTATGAGCCAGATGATTGCAAATACCAGAACTATGCCTGACATAACCAGCGTTAACCTCTAAAATACGAATCGGAACATGCTTTTAATGACTGTTTCAGTGTGGCAACACATTACTACGAGATCCAAACCAGAAAAATCCCAGGATCGGGCCAACAAGTATGCGCAAAATGCGAAAGTACGAGCCAGATGAGGGCAAATCCCAGACCTACCCGAGACATAACCGGCGTTATCCTCTAAAATATTAATCTCAACCAGGTTTAATAGACTGTTTCGTTGTGGTACCTCTTTACTACGTGGTCCAAGCCTGAAGAAGGCCAGGATGTGGCCAACAAGTATGCGAAAAATGCGAAAGTACGATCCAGATGAGGGCAAATCCCAGAACTAACCCAGACATAACCAGCGTTATCCTCTAAAATACTAATCGGAACCAGCTTCCATTGACCGTTTCAGTGTGGTACCACATTACTGCGTGATCCGAACCAGTAAAAGGCTAGGATCAGGCCATCAAGTAAGCGAAAAACGCGAAAGTACGAGCCACATGAGGGAAAATCCCAGACCTAACCCAGACATAACCGGCGTTATCCGCTAAAATATTAATCGCAACCAGGTTTAATTGTCTGTTTCGTTGTGGAAACACATTACTGCGGGATCCAAACCAGAAAAAACCCAGGATCTGGCCAACTAGTATGCGCAAAATGCGAAAGTACGAGCCAGATGAGGGCAAATCCCAGACCAAACCAAGACATAACTGGCGTTATCCTCTAAAATATTAATCGCAACCAGGTTTAATTGACTGCTTCGGTGTGGTACCGCATTACTACGTGATCCAAACCAGAAAAAGGCCATGATCTGGCCAACAAGTATGCGAAAAATGCGAAAGTATGAGCCAGATGAGGGCAAGTACCAGACCTAACAGAGACATAACCGGCGTTATCCTCTAAAATACTAATCGAAACCAGCTTTTATTGACTGTGTCAGTGTGGTACCACATTACTACGTGGTCCAAGCCAGAAAAAGGCCAGGATCTGGCCAACAAGTATGCGAAAAACGCGAAAGTACGAGCCACATGAGGACAAATCCCAGACCTACCCGAGACATAACCGGCGTTATCCTCTAAAATATTAATCTCAACCAGGTTTAATTGACTGTTTCGTTGTGGAACCACATTACTACGGGATCCAAACCAGAAAAAACCCAGGATCTGGCCAACAAGTATGCGCAAAATGCGAAAGTACGAGCCAGATGAGGGCAAATCCCAGACCAAACCGGGACATAACCGGCGTTATCCTCTAAAATATTAATCGCAACCAGGATTAATTGGCTGCTTCGGTGTGGTACCGCATTACTACGTGATCCAAACTAGAAAAAGGCCATGATCTGGCCAACAAGTATGCGAAAAATGCGAAAGTATGAGCCAGATGATTGCAAATACCAGAACTATGCCTGACATAACCAGCGTTAACCTCTAAAATACGAATCGGAACATGCTTTTAATGACTGTTTCAGTGTGGCAACACATTACTACGAGATCCAAACCAGAAAAATCCCAGGATCGGGCCAACAACTATGAGAAAAACGCGAAAGTACGAGCCAGATGAGGGCAAATACCAGACCTAACCGAGACATAACCCGCGTTATCCTCTAAAATATTAATCGCAACCAGGTTCAATTGACTGTTTCGGTGTGGAACCACATTACTACGGGATCCAAACCAGAAAAAACCCAGGATCTGGCCAACAACTATGAGAAAAACGCGAAAGTACGAGCCAGATGGGGGCAAATCCTAGACCTAACCGAGACACACCCAGCGTTATCCTCTAAAATATTAATCGCAACCAGGTTTAATTGACTGTTTCGGTGTTGTACCGCATTACTACGGGATCCAAACCAGAAAGAGGCCAGGATCAGGCCAACAAGAATGCGAAAAAAGCGAAAGTACGAGCCAGATGTGGGCAAATCCCAGACCTACCCGAGACATAACCGGCGTTATCCTCTAAAATATTAATCTGAACCAGGTTTAATTGACTGTTTCGTTGTGGAACCACATTACTACGGGATCGAAACCAGACAAAACCCAGGATCTGGCCAACAAGTATGCGAAAAATGCGAAAGCATGAGCCAGATGATTGCAAATACCAGAACTAACCCAGACGTAACCGGCGTTATCCCCTAAAATATTAATCGCAACCAGGTTTAATTGACTGTTTCGGTGTGGTACCGCATTACTTCGTGATCCAAACCAGAGAAAGGCCAGGATCTGGCCAACAAGTATGCGAAAAATGTGAAAGTACGAGTCAGATGAGGACAAATCCCAGACCTAGCCGAGTCATAACCGGCGTTATCCTCTAAAATATTGATCGCAACCAGTTTAATTGACTGTTTCGGTGTGGAACCTCATTACTACGTTATCCAAACCAGATAAAGCCCAGGATCTGGCCAACAAGTATGAGGAAAATGCGAAAGTTCGAGCCAGATGAGGGCAAGTACCAGACCTAACCCAGACAAAACCGGCGTTATCCCCTAAAATATTAATCGCAACCAGGTATAATTGACTGTTTCGGTGTGGTACCGCATTGCTACGATGATCCAAACCAGAAAGAGGACAGGATCTGGCTAACAAGTATGCGAAAAATGCGAAAGTACGATCCGGATGAGGGCAAATCCCAGACCTAACCGAGACATAACCGGCGTTATCCTCTAAAATATTAATCGCAACAAGGTTTAATTGACTGTTTCGTTGTGGAACCACATTACTGCGGGATCCAAACCAGAGAAAACGCAGGATCTGGCCAACAAGTATGCGAAAAATGCGAAAGTACGATCCAGATGAGGGCAAATCCCAGACCTAACCGAGACATAACCGGCGTTATCCTCTAAAATATTAATCGCAACCAGGTTTAATTGACTGTTTCGGTGTGGTACCGCATTACTACGTGATCCAAACCAGAAAAAGGCCAGGATCTGGCCAGCAAGTATCCGAAAAATGCGAAATTATGAGCTAGATGATTGCAAATACCAGAACTATGCCTGACATAAACAGCGTTATCCTCTAAAACACGAATCAGAACATGTTTTTAATGACTGCTTCAGTGTGGTACCACATCACTACGTGATCCAAACCAGAAAAAGGCCAGGATCTGGCCAAAAAGTATGCGAAACATGCGAAAGTACGAGCCAGATGAGGGCAAACACCAGACCTAACCCAGACATAACCGGCGTTATCCTCTAAAATATTAATCGCAACCAGGTTTAATTGACTGTTTCGGTGTGGTACCGCATTACTACGTGATCCAAACCAGAGAAAGGCCAGGATCTGGCCAACAAGGATGAGAAAAATGCGAAAGTATGAGCATGATGATTGCAAATACCAGAACTAACCCTGACATAACCAGCGTTATCCTCTAAAATACGAATCGGAACATGCTTTTAATGACTGTTTCAGTGTGGTAACACATTACTACGTGATCCAAACCAGAAACATCCCAGGATCGGGCCAACAAGAATGCGAAAAATGCGAAAGTACGAACCAGATGAGGGAAAATCTGAGACCTAACCGAGACGTAACCGGCGTTATCCCCTAAAATATTAATCGCAACCAGGTTTAATTGACTGTTTCGGTGTGGAACCACATTACTACGGGATCCAAACCAGAAAAAACTCAGAATCTGGCCGACAAGTATTCGAAAAATGCGATAGTATGAGCCAGGGGAGGGCAAATACCAGACTTAACACAGACATAACCTGCGTTATCCTCTAAAATATTAATGGCAACCGGGTTTAATTGACTGTTTCCGTGTGGAACCACATTACTACGGGATCCAAACCAGAAAAAACCCAGGATCTGGCCAACAACTATGAGAAAAACGCGAAAGTATGAGCCAGATGATTGCAAATACCAGAACTATCCCAGGCATAAACAGCGTTATCCTCTAAAATATTATTCGCAACCAGGTTTAATTGACTGTTTCGGTGTGGTACCACATTACTACGTGGTCCAAGCCAGAGAAAGGCCAGGATCTGGCCAACAAGAATGCGAAAAATGCGAAAGTGCGCGCCAGATGAGGGCAAATACCAGACCTAACCGAGACATTACCGGCATTATCCTCTAAAATATTAATCGCAACCAGATTTAATTGACTGTTTCGGTGTGGTACCGCATTACTACGTGATCCAAACCAGAAAAAGGCCAGGATCTGGCCAACAACTATGCGAAAAAGCGAAAGTATGAGCCAGATGATTGCAAATACCAGAACTATCCCAGACATAAACAGCGTTATCCTCTAAAATATTATTCGCAACCAGGTTTAATTGACTGTTTCAGTCTGGAGCCACTTTACTACGTGGACCAAGCCAGAAGAAGGCCGGGATCTGGCCATCAAGTATGCGAAAAATGCGAAGGTCCGAACCAGATGAGGGCAAATACCAGACCTAACCGAGACATAACCGGCGTTATCCTCCAAAATATTAATCGCAACCAGGTTCAATTGACTGTTTCGGTGTGGAACCACATTACTAAGGGACCCAAACCAGAAAAAACCCAGGCTCTGGCCAACAACTATGAGAAAAACGCGAAAGTATGAGCCAGATGATTGCAAATACCAGAACTATCCCAGGCATAACCAGCGTTATCCTCTAAAATATTATTCGCATCCAGGTTTAATTGACTGTTTCGGTGTGGTACCACATTACTACGTGGTCCAAGAGAGAAAAAGGCCAGGATCTGGCCAACAAGAATACGAAAAATGCGAAAGTATGCGCCAGATGAGGGCAAATATTAGACCTAACCGAGACGTAACCGGCGTTATCCCCTAAAATATTAATCGCAACCAGGTTTAATTGACTGTTTCGGTGTGGAACCACATTACTACGGGATCCAAACCAGAAAAAACCGAGGATCTGGCCAACAACTATGAGAAAAATGCGAAAGTATGAGCATGATGATTGCAATTACCAGAACTAACTCTGACATAACCAGCGTTATCCTCTAAAATACGAATCGGAACATGCTTTTAATGACTGTTTCAGTCTGGTAACACATTACTACGTGATCCAAACCAGAAAATGGCCAGGATCTGGCCAACTACTATGAGAAAAACGCGAAAGTATGAGCCAGATGATCGCAAATACCAGAACTATCCCAGGCATAAGCAGCGTTATCCTCTAAAATATTATTCGCAACCAGGTTTAATTGACTGTTTCGGTGTGGAACCTCATTACTACGGGATCCAAAACAGAAAAAGCACAGGATCTGGCCAACAAGTATGCGAAAAACGCGGAAGTATGTGCCAGATGATAGCAAATACCAGAACTAACCCAGACATAACCAGCGTTATCCTTTAAAATACTTATCGGAACCAGCTTCTATTGACTGTTTCGGTGTGGAACCACATTACTACGGGATCCAAACCAGAAAAAAAACCAGGATATGGCCAACAAGTATGCGAAAAATGCGAAGGTATGAGCCAGATGAGGGCAAATACCAGACCTAACCCCGACATAACCGGCGTTATCCGCTAAAATATTAATCTCAACCAGGTTTAATTGACTGTTTCGTTGTGGTACCACATTACTACGGGATCCAAAACAGAGAAAACCCAGGATCTGGCCAACAGGTATGCGAAAAATGCGAAAGTATGAGCCAGATGGTTGCAAATACCAGAACTAACCCAGACATAACCAGCGTTATCCTCTAAAATATTAATCGCAACCAGGTTTAATTGACTGTCTCGGTGTGGTACCGCATTACTACGTGATCCAAACCAGAGAAAGGCCAGGATCTGGCCAACAAGGATGAGAAAAATGCGAAAGTACGAGCCAGATAAGGGCAAATCCCAGACCTAACCGAGACATAACCGGCGTTATCCTCTAAAATATTAATCGCAACCAGGTTCAATTGACTGTTTCGGTGTGGTAACGCACTACTACGCGATCCAAACCAGAAAAAGCCCAGGATCTGGCCAACAAGTATGCGAAAAATGCCAAAGTACGAGCCAGATGAGGGCAAATCCCAGACCTAACCGAGACATAACCGGCGTTATCCTCTAAAATATTAATCGCAACCAGGTTTAATTGACTGTTTCGGTGTGGTGACGCATTACTACGTGATCCAAACCAGAAAAAGTCCAAGATCTGGCCAACAAGTATGCGAAAAATGCGAAAGTACGAGCCAGATGAGGGCAAATACCAGACCTAGCCCAGACATTACCGGCATTATCCTCTAAAATATTAATCGCAACCAGATTTAATTGACTGTTTCGGTGTGGTACCGCATTACTACGTGATCCAAACCAGAAAAAGCCCAGGATCTGGCCAACAAGTATGCGAAAAATGCGAAAGTCCCAGCCAGATGAGGGCAAATACCAGACCTAACCGAGACATAACCCGCGTTATCCTCTAAAATATTAATCGCAACCATGTTTAATTGACTGTTTCGGTGTTGTACCGCATTACTACGGGATCCAAACCAGAAAGAGGCCAGGATCAGGCCAACAAGAATGCGAAAAAAGCGAAAGTACGAGCCAGATGTGGGCAAATCCCAGACCTAACCGAGACATAACCGGCGTTATCCTCTAAAATATTAATCTGAACCAGGTTTAATTGACTGTTTCGTTGTGGAACCACATTACTACGGGATCAAAACCAGACAAAACCCAGGATCTGGCCAACAAGTATGCGAAAAATGCTATAGCATGAGCCAGATGATTGCAAATACCAGACCTAGCCCAGACATTACCTGCATTATCCTCTAAAATATTAATCGCAACCAGATTTAATTGACTGTTTCGGTGTGGTACCGCATTACTACGTGATCCAAACCAGAGAAAGGCCAGGATCTGGCCAACAAGTATGCGAAAAATGTGAAAGTACGAGTCAGATGAGGACAAATCCCAGACCTAGCCGAGTCATAACCGGCGTTATCCTCTAAAATATTGATCGCAACCAGTTTAATTGACTGTTTCGGTGTGGAACCTCATTACTACGTTATCCAAACCAGATAAAGCCCAGGATCTGGCCAACAAGTATGAGGAAAATGCGAAAGTTCGTGCCAGATGAGGGCAAGTACCAGACCTAACCCAGACAAAACCGGCGTTATCCCCTAAAATATTAATCGCAACCAGGTATAATTGACTGTTTCGGTGTGGTACCGCATTGCTACGATGATCCAAACCAGAAAGAGGCCAGGATCTGGCTAACAAGTATGCGAAAAATGCGAAAGTACGATCCGGATGAGGGCAAATCCCAGACCTAACCGAGACATAACCGGCGTTATCCTCTAAAATATTAATCGCAACAAGGTTTAATTGACTGTTTCGTTGTGGAACCACATTACTGCGGGATCCAAACCAGAGAAAACGCAGGATCTGGCCAACAAGTATGCGAAAAATGCGAAAGTACGATCCAGATGAGGGCAAATCCCAGACCTAACCGAGACATAACCGGCGTTATCCTCTAAAATATTAATCGCAACCAGGTTTAATTGACTGTTTCGGTGTGGTACCGCATTACTACGTGATCTAAACCAGAAAAAGGCCAGGATCTGGCCAGCAAGTATCCGAAAAATGCGAAATTATGAGCTAGATGATTGCAAATACCAGAACTATGCCTGACATAAACAGCGTTATCCTCTAAAACACGAATCAGAACATGTTTTTAATGACTGCTTCAGTGTGGTACCACATCACTACGTGATCCAAACCAGAAAAAGGCCAGGATCTGGCCAAAAAGTATGCGAAACATGCGAAAGTACGAGCCAGATGAGGGCAAACACCAGACCTAACCCAGACATAACCGGCGTTATCCTCTAAAATATTAATCGCAACCAGGTTTAATTGACTGTTTCGGTGTGGTACCGCATTACTACGTGATCCAAACCAGAGAAAGGCCAGGATCTGGCCAACAAGGATGGGAAAAATGCGAAAGTATGAGCATGATGATTGCAAATACCAGAACTAACCCTGACATAACCAGCGTTATCCTCTAAAATACGAATCGGAACATGCTTTTAATGACTGTTTCAGTGTGGTAACACATTACTACGTGATCCAAACCAGAAACATCCCAGGATCGGGCCAACAAGAATGCGAAAAATGCGAAAGTACGAACCAGATGAGGGAAAATCTGAGACCTAACCGAGACGTAACCGGCGTTATCCCCTAAAATATTAATCGCAACCAGGTTTAATTGACTGTTTCGGTGTGGAACCACATTACTACGGGATCCAAACCAGAAAAAACTCAGAATCTGGCCGACAAGTATTCGAAAAATGCGATAGTATGAGCCAGGGGAGGGCAAATACCAGACTTAACACAGACATAACCTGCGTTATCCTCTAAAATATTAATCGCAACCGGGTTTAATTGACTGTTTCCGTGTGGAACCACATTACTACGTGATCCAAACCAGAAAATGGCCAGGATCTGGCCAACTACTATGAGAAAAACGCGAAAGTATGAGCCAGATGATCGCAAATACCAGAACTATCCCAGGCATAAGCAGCGTTATCCTCTAAAATATTATTCGCAACCAGGTTTAATTGACTGTTTCGGTGTGGTACCACATTACTACGTGGTCCAAGCCAGAAAAAGGCCAGGATCTGGCCAACAAGAATGCGAAAAATGCGAAAGTGCGCGCCAGATGAGGGCAAATACCAGACCTAACCGAGACATTACCGGCATTATCCTCTAAAATATTAATCGCAACCAGATTTAATTGACTGTTTCGGTGTGGTACCGCATTACTACGTGATCCAAACCAGAAAAAGGCCAGGATCTGGCCAACAACTATGCGAAAAAGCGAAAGTATGAGCCAGATGATTGCAAATACCAGAACTATCCCAGACATAAACAGCGTTATCCTCTAAAATATTATTCGCAACCAGGTTTAATTGACTGTTTCAGTCTGGAGCCACTTTACTACGTGGACCAAGCCAGAAGAAGGCCGGGATCTGGCCATCAAGTATGCGAAAAATGCGAAGGTCCGAACCAGATGAGGGCAAATACCAGACCTAACCGAGACATAACCGGCGTTATCCTCCAAAATATTAATCTCAACCAGGTTTAATTGACTGTTTCGTTGTGGTACCACATTACTACGGGATCCAAAACAGAGAAAACCCAGGATCTGGCCAACAGGTATGCGAAAAATGCGAAAGTATGAGCCAGATGGTTGCAAATACCAGAACTAACCCAGACATAACCAGCGTTATCCTCTAAAATATTAATCGCAACCAGGTTTAATTGACTGTCTCGGTGTGGTACCGCATTACTACGTGATCCAAACCAGAGAAAGGCCAGGATCTGGCCAACAAGGATGAGAAAAATGCGAAAGTACGAGCCAGATAAGGGCAAATCCCAGACCTAACCGAGACATAACCGGCGTTATCCTCTAAAATATTAATCGCAACCAGGTTCAATTGACTGTTTCGGTGTGGTAACGCACTACTACGCGATCCAAACCAGAAAAAGCCCAGGATCTGGCCAACAAGTATGCGAAAAATGCCAAAGTACGAGCCAGATGAGGGCAAATCCCAGACCTAACCGAGACATAACCGGCGTTATCCTCTAAAATATTAATCGCAACCAGGTTTAATTGACTGTTTCGGTGTGGTGACGCATTACTACGTGATCCAAACCACAAAAAGTCCAAGATCTGGCCAACAAGTATGCGAAAAATGCGAAAGTACGAGCCAGATGAGGGTAAATACCAGACCTAGCCCAGACATTACCGGCATTATCCTCTAAAATATTAATCGCAACCAGATTTAATTGACTGTTTCGGTGTGGTACCGCATTACTACGTGATCCAAACCAGAAAAAGCCCAGGATCTGGCCAACAAGTATGCGAAAAAAGCGAAAGTATGTGCCAGATGATAGCAAATACCAGAACTAACCCAGACATAACCAGCGTTATCCTCTAAAATACATATCGGAACCAGCTTCTATTGACTGTTTCAGTGTGGTACCACATTACTACGTGATCCAAACCAGAAAAGGGCCAGGGTCTGGCCAACAAGTATGCGAAAAATGCGAAAGTCCCAGCCAGATGAGGGCAAATACCAGACCTAACCGAGACATAACCCGCGTTATCCTCTAAAATATTAATCGCAACCAGGTTTAATTGACTGTTTCGGTGTTGTACCGCATTACTACGGGATCCAAACCAGAAAGAGGCCAGGATCAGGCCAACAAGAATGCGAAAAAAGCGAAAGTACGAGCCAGATGTGGGCAAATCCCAGACCTAACCGAGACATAACCGGCGTTATCCTCTAAAATATTAATCTGAACCAGGTTTAATTGACTGTTTCGTTGTGGAACCACATTACTACGGGATCGAAACCAGACAAAACCCAGGATCTGGCCAACAAGTATGCGAAAAATGCTAAAGCATGAGCCAGATGATTGCAAATACCAGACCTAGCCCAGACATTACCTGCATTATCCTCTAAAATATTAATCGCAACCAGATTTAATTGACTGTTTTGGTGTGGTACCGCATTACTACGTGATCCAAACCAGAAAAAGCCCAGGATCTGGCCAACAAGTATGCGAAAAAAGCGAAAGTATGTGCCAGATGATAGCAAATACTAGAACTAACCCAGACATAACCAGCGTTATCCTCTAAAATACATATCGGAACCAGCTTCTATTGACTGTTTCAGTGTGGTACCACATTACTACGTGATCCAAACCAGAAAAGGGCCAGGGTCTGGCCAACAAGTATGCGAAAAATGCGAAAGTCCCAGCCAGATGAGGGCAAATACCAGACCTAACCGAGACATAACCCGCGTTATCCTCTAAAATATTAATCGCAACCAGGTTTAATTGACTGTTTCGGTGTTGTACCGCATTACTACGGGATCCAAACCAGAAAGAGGCCAGGATCAGGCCAACAAGAATGCGAAAAAAGCGAAAGTACGAGCCAGATGTGGGCAAATCCCAGACCTACCCGAGACATAACCGGCGTTATCCTCTAAAATATTAATCTGAACCAGGTTTAATTGACTGTTTCGTTGTGGAACCACATTACTACGGGATCGAAACCAGACAAAACCCAGGATCTGGCCAACAAGTATGCGAAAAATGCTAAAGCATGAGCCAGATGATTGCAAATACCAGAACTAACCCAGACGTAACCGGCGTTATCCCCTAAAATATTAATCGCAACCAGGTTTAATTGACTGTTTCGGTGTGGTACCGCATTACTTCGTGATCCAAACCAGAGAAAGGCCAGGATCTGGCCAACAAGTATGCGAAAAATGTGAAAGTACGAGTCAGATGAGGACAAATCCCAGACCTAGCCGAGTCATAACCGGCGTTATCCTCTAAAATATTGATCGCAACCAGTTTAATTGACTGTTTCGGTGTGGAACCTCATTACTACGTTATCCAAACCAGATAAAGCCCAGGATCTGGCCAACAAGTATGAGGAAAATGCGAAAGTTCGAGCCAGATGAGGGCAAGTACCAGACCTAACCCAGACAAAACCGGCGTTATCCCCTAAAATATTAATCGCAACCAGGTATAATTGACTGTTTCGGTGTGGTACCGCATTGCTACGATGATCCAAACCAGAAAGAGGCCAGGATCTGGCTAACAAGTATGCGAAAAATGCGAAAGTACGATCTGGATGAGGGCAAATCCCAGACCTAACCGAGACATAACCGGCGTTATCCTCTAAAATATTAATCGCAACAAGGTTTAATTGACTGTTTCGTTGTGGAACCACATTACTGCGGGATCCAAACCAGAGAAAACGCAGGATCTGGCCAACAAGTATGAGAAAAATGCGAAAGTACGATCCAGATGAGGGCAAATCCCAGACCTAACCGAGACATAACCGGCGTTATCCTCTAAAATATTAATCGCAACCAGGTTTAATTGACTGTTTCGGTGTGGTACCGCATTACTACGTGATCCAAACCAGAAAAAGGCCAGGATCTGGCCAGCAAGTATCCGAAAAATGCGAAATTATGAGCTAGATGATTGCAAATACCAGAACTATGCCTGACATAAACAGCGTTATCCTCTAAAACACGAATCAGAACACGTTTTTAATGACTGCTTCAGTGTGGTACCACATCACTACGTGATCCAAACCAGAAAAAGGCCAGGATCTGGCCAAAAAGTATGCGAAACATGCGAAAGTACGAGCCAGATGAGGGCAAACACCAGACCTAACCCAGACATAACCGGCGTTATCCTCTAAAATATTAATCGCAACCAGGTTTAATTGACTGTTTCGGTGTGGTACCGCATTACTACGTGATCCAAACCAGAGAAAGGCCAGGATCTGGCCAACAAGGATGAGAAAAATGCGAAAGTATGAGCATGATGATTGCAAATACCAGAACTAACCCTGACATAACCAGCGTTATCCTCTAAAATACGAATCGAAACATGCTTTTAATGACTGTTTCAGTGTGGTAACACATTACTACGTGATCCAAACCAGAAACATCCCAGGATCGGGCCAACAAGAATGCGAAAAATGCGAAAGTACGAACCAGATGAGGGAAAATCTGAGACCTAACCGAGACGTAACCGGCGTTATCCCCTAAAATATTAATCGCAACCAGGTTTAATTGACTGTTTCGGTGTGGAACCACATTACTACGGGATCCAAACCAGAAAAAACTCAGGATCTGGCCGACAAGTATTCGAAAAATGCGATAGTATGAGCCAGGGGAGGGCAAATACCAGACTTAACACAGACATAACCTGCGTTATCCTCTAAAGTATTAATCGCAACCGGGTTTAATTGACTGTTTCCGTGTGGAACCACATTACTACGGGATCCAAACCAGAAAAAACCCAGGATCTGGCCAACAACTATGAGAAAAACGCGAAAGTATGAGCCAGATGATTGCAAATACCAGAACTATCCCAGGCATAAACAGCGTTATCCTCTAAAATATTATTCGCAACCAGGTTTAATTGACTGTTTCGGTGTGGTACCACATTACTACGTGGTCCAAGCCAGAAAAAGGCCAGGATCTGGCCAACAAGAATGCGAAAAATGCGAAAGTACGCGCCAGATGAGGGCAAATACCAGACCTAACCGAGACATTACCGGCATTATCCTCTAAAATATTAATCGCAACCAGATTTAATTGACTGTTTCGGTGTGGTACCGCATTACTACGTGATCCAAACCAGAAAAAGGCCAGGATCTGGCCAACAACTATGCGAAAAAGCGAAAGTATGAGCCAGATGATTGCAAATACCAGAACTATCCCAGACATAAACAGCGTTATCCTCTAAAATATTATTCGCAACCAGGTTTAATTGACTGTTTCAGTCTGGAGCCACTTTACTACGTGGACCAAGCCAGAAGAAGGCCGGGATCTGGCCATCAAGTATGCGAAAAATGCGAAGGTCCGAACCAGATGAGGGCAAATACCAGACCTAACCGAGACATTACCGGCATTATCCTCTAAAATATTAATCGCAACCACATTTAATTGACTGTTTCGGTGTGGTACCGCATTACTACGTGATCCAAACCAGAAAAAGGCCAGGATCTGGCCAACAACTATGCGAAAAAGCGAAAGTATGAGCCAGATGATTGCAAATACCAGAACTATCCCAGGCATAACCAGCGTTATCCTCTAAAATATTATTCGCATCCAGGTTTAATTGACTGTTTCGGTGTGGTACCACATTACTACGTGGTCCAAGAGAGAAAAAGGCCAGGATCTGGCCAACAAGAATACGAAAAATGCGAAAGTATGCGCCAGATGAGGGCAAATATTAGACCTAACCGAGACATTACCGGCGTTATCCTCTAAAATATTAATCGCAACCAGGTTCAATTGACTGTTTCGGTGTGGAACCACATTACTACGGGATCCAAACCAGAAAAAACCCAGGATCTGTTCAACAACTATGAGAAAAACGCGAATGTACGAACCAGATGGGGGCATATCCCAGACCTAACCGAGACATAACCAGCGTTTTCCTCTAAAATATTAATCGCAACCACGTTTTATTGACTGTTTCGGTGTGGTACCGCATTACTACGATGATCCAAACCAGAAAGAGGCCAGGATCTGGCCAACAAGTATGCGAAAAATGCGAAAGTATGAGCCAGATGATTGCAAATACCAGAACTAACCCAGACATAACCGGCGTTATCCCCTAAAATATTAATCGCAACCAGGTTTAATTGACTGTTTCGGTGTGGTACCGCATTGCTACGATGATCCAAACCAGAAAGAGGCCAGGATCTGGCCAACAAGTATGCGAAAAATGCGAAAGTATAAGCCAGATGATTGCAAATACCAGAACTAACCCAGACATAACCGGCGTTATCCCCTAAAATATTAATCGCAACAAGGTTTAATTGACTGTTTCGGTGTGGTACCGCATTACTACGTGATCCAAACCAGAGAAAGGCCAGGATCTGGCCAACAAGGATGAGAAAAATGCGAATATATGATCCAGATGATTGCAAATACCAGAACTAACCCTGACATAACCAGCGTTATCCTCTAAAATACGCATCGGAACATGCTTTTAATGACTGTTTCAGTGTGGCACCACATTACTACGTGATCCAAACCAGAAAAAGCCCAGGATCGGGCCAACAAGAATGCGAAAAATGCGAAAGTACGAGCCAGATGAGGGAAAATCCCAGACGTAACCGAGACGTAACCGGCGTTATCCCCTAAAATATTAATCGCAACGAGGTATAATTGACTGTTTCGGTGTGGTACCGCATTGCTACGATGATCCAAACCAGAAAGAGGCCAGGATCTGGCCAACAAGTATGCGAAAAATGCGAAAGTATGAGCCAGATGATTGCAAATACCAGAACTAACCCAGACGTAACCAGCGTTATCCTCTAAAATATTAATCGCAACCAGGTCTAATTGACTGTTTCGGTGTGGTACTGCATTACTACATGATCCAGACCAGGAAAAGGCCAGGATCTGGCCAACAAGTATGCGCAAAATGCGAAAGTATGAGCCAGATGAGGGCAAATCCCAGACCAAACCGAGACATAAACGGCGTTATCCTCTAAAATATTAATCGCAACCAGGTTTAATTGACTGTTTCGGTGAGGTACTGCATCACTACGTGATCCAGACCAGAAAAAGGCCAGGATCTGGCCAACAAGTATGCGAAAAATGCGAAAGTATGAGCCAGATGATTGCAAATACCAGAACTATGCCCGACATAACCAGCGTTATCCTCTAAAATACGAATCGGAACATGCTTTTAATGACTGTTTCAGTGTGGTAACACATTACTACGAGATCCAAACCAGAAAAATCCCAGGATCGGGACAACAAGAATGCGAGAAACGCGAAAGAACGAGCCACATGAGGGAAAATCCCAGACCTAACCCAGACATAACCGGCGTTATCCGCTAAAATATTAATCGCAACCAGGTTTAATTGACTGTTTCGTTGTGGAACCACATTACTACGGGATCCAAACCAGAAAGAACCCAGGATCTGGCCAACAAGTATGCGAAAAATGCGAAAGAACGATCCAGATGAGGGCAAATCCCAGACCTAACCGAGACATAACCGGCGTTATCCTCTAAAATATTAATTGCAACCAGGTTTAGTTAACTGTTTCAGTGGGGTACCACATTACTACGTGATCCAAATCAGAAAAAGCCCAGGATCTGGCGAACAAGTATGCGATAAATGCGAAAGTTCGAGCCAGATGAGGGCAAATCCCAGACCTAACCGAGACATAACCGGCGTTATCCTCTAAAATATTAATCTCAACCAGGTTTAATTGACTGTTTCGTTGTGGAACCACATTACTACGGGATCGAAACCAGACAAAACCCAGGATCTGGCCAACAAGTATGCGAAAAATGCGAAAGTATGAGCCAGATGATTGCATATACCAGAACTAACCCAGACGTAACCGGCGTTATCCCCTAAAATATTAATCGCAACCAGGTTTAATTGACTGTTTCGGTGTGGAACCACATTACTACGGGATCCAAACCAGAAAAAACTCAGGATCTGGCCGACAAGTATTCGAAAAATGCGATAGTATGAGCCAGGGGAGGGCAAATACCAGACTTAACACAGACATAACCTGCGTTATCCTCTAAAATATTAATCGCAACCGGGTTTAATTGACTGTTTCCGTGTGGAACCACATTACTACGGGATCCAAACCAGAAAAAACCCAGGATCTGGCCAACAACTATGAGAAAAACGCGAAAGTATGAGCCAGATGATTGCAAATACCAGAACTATCCCAGGCATAAACAGCGTTATCCTCTAAAATATTATTCGCAACCAGGTTTAATTGACTGTTTCGGTGTGGTACCACATTACTACGTGGTCCAAGCCAGAAAAAGGCCAGGATCTGGCCAACAAGAATGCGAAAAATGCGAAAGTACGCGCCAGATGAGGGCAAATACCAGACCTAACCGAGACATTACCGGCATTATCCTCTAAAATATTAATCGCAACCAGATTTAATTGACTGTTTCGGTGTGGTACCGCATTACTACGTGATCCAAACCAGAAAAAGGCCAGGATCTGGCCAACAACTATGCGAAAAAGCGAAAGTATGAGCCAGATGATTGCAAATACCAGAACTATCCCAGACATAAACAGCGTTATCCTCTAAAATATTATTCGCAACCAGGTTTAATTGACTGTTTCAGTCTGGAGCCACTTTACTACGTGGACCAAGCCAGAAGAAGGCCGGGATCTGGCCATCAAGTATGCGAAAAATGCGAAGGTCCGAACCAGATGAGGGCAAATACCAGACCTAACCGAGACATTACCGGCATTATCCTCTAAAATATTAATCGCAACCAGATTTAATTGACTGTTTCGGTGTGGTACCGCATTACTACGTGATCCAAACCAGAAAAAGGCCAGGATCTGGCCAACAACTATGCGAAAAAGCGAAAGTATGAGCCAGATGATTGCAAATACCAGAACTATCCCAGGCATAACCAGCGTTATCCTCTAAAATATTATTCGCATCCAGGTTTAATTGACTGTTTCGGTGTGGTACCACATTACTACGTGGTCCAAGAGAGAAAAAGGCCAGGATCTGGCCAACAAGAATACGAAAAATGCGAAAGTATGCGCCAGATGAGGGCAAATTTTAGACCTAACCGAGACATTACCGGCGTTATCCTCTAAAATATTAATCGCAACCAGGTTCAATTGACTGTTTCGGTGTGGAACCACATTACTACGGGATCCAAACCAGAAAAAACCCAGGATCTGTTCAACAACTATGAGAAAAACGCGAAAGTACGAACCAGATTGGGGCAAATCCCAGACCTAACCGAGACATAACCAGCGTTATCCTCTAAAATATTAATCGCAACCACGTTTTATTGACTGTTTCGGTGTGGTACCGCATTACTACGATGATCCAAACCAGAAAGAGGCCAGGATCTGGCCAACAAGTATGCGAAAAATGCGAAAGTATGAGCCAGATGATTGCAAATACCAGAACTAACCCAGACATAACCGGCGTTATCCCCTAAAATATTAATCGCAACCAGGTTTAATTGACTGTTTCGGTGTGGTACCGCATTGCTACGATGATCCAAACCAGAAAGAGGCCAGGATCTGGCCAACAAGTATGCGAAAAATGCGAAAGTATGAGCCAGATGATTGCAAATACCAGAACTAACCCAGACATAACCGGCGTTATCCCCTAAAATATTAATCGCAACCAGGTTTAATTGACTGTTTCGGTGTGGTACCGCATTACTACGTGATCCAAACCAGAGAAAGGCCAGGATCTGGCCAACAAGGATGAGAAAAATGCGAATATATGATCCAGATGATTGCAAATACCAGAACTAACCCTGACATAACCAGCGTTATCCTCTAAAATACGCATCGGAACATGCTTTTAATGACTGTTTCAGTGTGGCACCACATTACTACGTGATCCAAACCAGAAAAAGCCCAGGATCGGGCCAACAAGAATGCGAAAAATGCGAAAGTACGAGCCAGATGGGGGAAAATCCCAGACGTAACCGAGACGTAACCGGCGTTATCCCCTAAAATATTAATCGCAACGAGGTATAATTGACTGTTTCGGTGTGGTACCGCATTGCTACGATGATCCAAACCAGAAAGAGGCCAGGATCTGGCCAACAAGTATGCGAAAAATGCGAAAGTATGAGCCAGATGATTGCAAATACCAGAACTAACCCAGACATAACCAGCGTTATCCTCTAAAATATTAATCGCAACCAGGTCTAATTGACTGTTTCGGTGTGGTACTGCATTACTACATGATCCAGACCAGGAAAAGGCCAGGATCTGGCCAACAAGTATGCGAAAAATGCGAAAGTATGAGCCAGATGATTGCAAATACCAGAACTAACCCAGACATAACCAGCGTTATCCTCTAAAATATTAATTGCAACCAGGTTTAGTTAACTGTTTCAGTGTGGTACCACATTACTACGTGATCCAAATCAGAAAAAGCCCAGGATCTGGCGAACAAGTATGCGATAAATGCGAAAGTACGAGCCAGATGAGGGCAAATCCCAGACCTAACCGAGACATAACCGGCGTTATCCTCTAAAATATTAATCTCAACCAGGTTTAATTGACTGTTTCGTTGTGGAACCTCATTACTACGGGATCGAAACCAGACAAAACCCAGGATCTGGCCAACAAGTATGAGAAAAATGCGAAAGTTCGAGCCAGATGAGGGCAAGTACCAGACCTAACCCAGACAAAACCGGCGTTATCCCCTAAAATATTAATCGCAACCAGGTATAATTGACTGTTTCGGTGTGGTACCGCATTGCTACGATGATCCAAACCAGAAAGAGGCCAGGATCTGGCTAACAAGTATGCGAAAAATGCGAAAGTACGATCCAGATGAGGGCAAATCCCAGACCTAACCGAGACATAACCGGCGTTATCCTCTAAAATATTAATCGCAACCAGGTTTAATTGACTGTTTCGTTGTGGAACCACATTACTGCGGGATCCAAACCAGAAAAAACGCAGGATCTGGCCAACAAGTTTGCGAAAAATGCGAAAGTACGATCCAGATGAGGGCAAATCCCAGACCTAACCGAGACATAACCGGCGTTATCCTCTAGAATATTAATCGCAACCAGGTTTAATTGACTGTTTCGGTGTGGTACCGCATTACTACGTGATCCAAACCAGAAAATGGCCAGGATCTGGCCAACAAGTATCCGAAAAATGCGAAATTATGAGCCAGATGATTGCAAATACCAGAACTATGCCTGACATAAACAGCGTTATCCTCTAAAGTACGAATCAGAACATGTTTTTAATGACTGTTTCAGTGTGGTGCCACATCACTACGTGATCCAAACCAGAAAAAGGCCAGGATCTGGCCAAAAAGTATGCGAAACATGCGAAAGTACGAGCCAGATGAGGGCAAACGCCAGACCTAACCCAGACATAACCGGCGTTATCCGCCAAAATATTAATCGCAACCAGGTTTAATTGACTGTTTCGGTGTGGAACCACATTACTACGGGATCCAAACCAGAGGAAACCCAGGATCTGGCCAACAGGAATGCGAAAAATGCGAAAGTATGAGCCAGATGATTGCAAATACTAGAACTAACCGAGACGTAACCGGCATTATCCCCTAAAATATTAATCGCAACCAGGTTTAATTGACTGTTTCGGTGTGGAACCACATTACTACGGGATCCAAACCAGAAAAAACCCAGGATCTGGCCGACAAGTATTCGAAAAATGCGATAGTATGAGCCAGGGGAGGGCAAATACTAGACTTAACACAGACATAACCGGCGTTATCCTCTAAAATATTAATCGCAACCGGGTTTAATTGACTGTTTCCGTGTGGAACCACATTACTACGGGATCCAAACCAGAAAAAACCCAGAATCTGGCCAACAACTATGAGTAAAACGCGAAAGTATGAGCCAGATGATTGCAAATACCAGAACTATCCCAGGCATAACCAGCGTTATCCTCTAAAATATTATTAGCAACCAGGTTTAATTGACTGTTTCGGTGTGGTACCACATCACTACGTGGTCCAAGCCAGAAAAAGGCCAGGATCTGGCAAACAAGAATGCGAAAAATGCGAAAGTATGAGCCAGATGATTGCAAATACCAGAACTATCCCAGGCATAAGCAGCGTTATCCTCTAAAATATTATTCGCAACCAGGTTTAATTGACTGTTTCGGTGTGGCACCACATTACTACGTGGTCCAAGCCAGAAAAAGGCCAGGATCTGGCCAACAAGAATGCGAAAAATGCGAAAGTACGCGGCAGATGAGGGCAAATACCAGACCTAACCGAGACATTACCGGCATTATCCTCTAAAATATTAATCGCAAACAGATTTAATTGACTGTTTCGGTGTGGTACCGCATTACCACGGGATCCAAACCAGAAAAAACCCAGGATCTGGCCAACAACTATGAGAAAAACGCGAAAGTATGAGCCAGATGATTGCAAATACCAGAACTATCCCAGGCATAACCAGCGTTATCCTCTAAAATATTATTCGCATCCAGGTTTAATTGACTGTTTCGGTGTGGTACCGCATTGCTACGATGATCCAAACCAGAAAGAGGCCAGGATCTGGCTAACAAGTATGCGAAAAATGCGAAAGTACGAGCCAGATGAGTGCAAATCCCAGACCAAACCGAGACATAACCGGCGTTATCCTGTAAAATATTAATCGCAACCAGGTTTAATTGACTGTTTCGGTGTGGTACCGCATTACTACGTGATCCAAACCAGAGAAAGGCCAGGATCTGGCCAAGAAGGATGAGAAAAATGCGAAAGTATGAGCATGATGATTGCAAATACCAGAACTAACTCTGACATAACCAGCGTTATCCTCTAAAATACGAATCGCAACATGCTTTTAATGACTGTTTCAGTGTGGTAACACATTACTACGTGATCCAAACCAGAAAATGGCCAGGATCTGGCCAACAACTATGAGAAAAACGCGAAAGTATGAGCCAGATGATTGCAAATACCAGAACTATCCCAGGCATAAGCAGCGTTATCCTCTAACATATTATTCGCAACCAGGTTTAATTGACTGTTTCGGTGTGGCACCACATTACTACGTGGTCCATGCCAGAAAGAGGCCAGGATCTGGCCAACAACTATGAGAAAAACGCGAAAGTATGAGCCAGATGATTGCAAATACCAGAACTATCCCAGGCATAACCAGCGTTATCCTCTAAAATATTATTCGCATCCAGGTTTAATTGACTGTTTCGGTGTGGTACCGCATTGCTACGATGATCCAAACCAGAAAGAGGCCAGGATCTGGCTAACAAGTATGCGAAAAATGCGAAAGTACGAGCATGATGATTGCAAATACCAGAACTAACTCTGACATAACCAGCGTTATCCTCTAAAATACGAATCGGAACATGCTTTTAATGACTGTTTCAGTGTGGTAACACATTACTACGTGGTACAAGCCAGAAAAAGGCCAGGATCTGGCCAACAAGAATGCGAAAAATGCGAAAGTACGCCGCAGATGAGGGCAAATACCAGACCTAACCGAGACATTACCGGCATTATCCTCTAAAATATTAATCGCAAACAGATTTAATTGACTGTTTCGGTGTGGTACCGCATTACTACGGGATCCAAACCAGAAAAAAACCCAGGATCTGGCCAACAACTATGAGAAAAAGCGTAAGTATGAGCCAGATGATTGCAAATACCAGAACTATCCCATACATAACTAGCGTTATCCTCTAAAATATTATTCGCAACCAGGTTTAATTGACTGTTTCAGTCTGGTGCCAGTTTACTACGTGGACCAAGCCAGAAGAAGGCCGGGATCTGGCCAACAAGTATGCGAAAAATGCGAAGGTCCGAGCCAGATGAGGGCAAATACCAGACCTAACCGAGACATAACCGGCGTTAACCTCCAAAATATTAATCGCAACCAGGTTCAATTGACTGTTTCGGTGTGGAACCTCATTACTACGGGATCCAAAACAGAACAAGCACAGGATCTGGCCAACAAGTATGCGAAAAACGCGGAAGTATGTGGCAGATGATAGCAAATACCAGAACTAACCCAGACATAACCAGCGTTATCCTCTAAAATACTTATCGGAACCAGCTTCTATTGACTGTTTCGGTGTGGAACCACATTACTACGGGATGCAAACCAGAAAAAAAACCAGGATACGGCCAACAAGTATGCGAAAAATGCGAAGGTATGAGCCAGATGAGGGCAAATACCAGACCTAACCCAGACATAACCGGCGTTATCCGCTAAAATATTAATCGGAACCAGGTTTAATTGACTGTTTCGTTGTGGTACCACATTACTACGGGATCCAAAACAGAGAAAACCCAGGATCTGGCCAACAGGTATGCGAAAAATGCGAAAGTATGAGCCAGATGATTGCAAATACCAGAACTATCCCAGGCATAACCAGCGTTATCCTCTAAAATATTATTCGCATCCAGGTTTAATTGACTGTTTCGGTGTGGTACCGCATTGCTACGATGATCCAAACCAGAAAGAGGCCAGGATCTGGCTAACAAGTATGCGAAAAATGCGAAAGTACGAGACAGATGAGTGCAAATCCCAGACCAAACCGAGACATAACCGGCGTTATCCTGTAAAATATTAATCGCAACCAGGTTTAATTGACTGTTTCGGTGTGGTACCGCATTACTACGTGATCCAAACCAGAGAAAGGCCAGGATCTGGCCAACAAGGATGAGAAAAATGCGAAAGTTCGAGCCAGATAAGGGCAAATCCCAGACATAACCGAGACATAACCGGCGTTATCCTCTAAAATATTAATCGCAACCAGGTTCAATTGACTGTTTCGGTGTGGTAACGCACTACTACGCGATCCAAACCAGAAAAAGCCCAGGATCTGGCCAACAAGTATGCGAAAAATGCCAAAGTACGAGCCAGATGAGGGCAAATCCCAGACCTAACCGAGACATAACCGGCGTTATCCTCTAAAATATTAATCGCAACCAGGTTTAATTGACTGTTTCGGTGTGGTGACGCATTACTACGTGATCCAAACCAGAAAAAGTCCAAGATCTGGCTAACAAGTATGCGAAAAATGCGAAAGTACGAGCCAGATGAGGGCAAATACCCGACCTAGCCCAGACATAACCGGCATTATCCTCTAAAATATTAATCGCAACCAGATTTAATTGACTGTTTCGGTGTGGTACCGCATATCTACGTGATCCAAACCAGAAAAAGCCCAGGATCTGGCCAACAAGTATGCGAAAAAAGCGAAAGTATGTGCCAGATGATAGCAAATACCAGAACTAACCCAGACATAACCAGCGTTATCCTCTAAAATACATATCGGAACCAGCTTCTATTGACTGTTTCAGTGTGGTACCACATTACTACGTGATCCAAACCAGAGAAAGGCCAGGATCTTTTTTTTTTTTTTTTTTTTTTTTTTTTTTTTTTTTGTCGTGGGGAAAATCTTCGAAAGACTTCCTCCCACCTCCTTGGGGAGAGGTGGGAGGGGTGTGTGGGATTCCCCGCGCCCGTACAACGACAGGCGCGGGACCTACCCACTAAAAACCCCACGGTGACCCTTCGGCACGCTTTGGGAGGATACCGGGAATCGCTCGAAGCATTCTTCCGGTATCCTCCCCGTGCCCGCGCGTTCGCGCCCATCCCCCGGGGGGACAATCGGTCCCCCCAGTAGACACACTGCCTCATAGCGGCGGGACGGGGCCACTCCATCCCGCCGCTATCCGTCCCGGGGCCGCGTTTAGTGGCGGCTGCGAGCCCCAACTCGCAACCGCCCGCGACCCCGTTTCCACCCCTCGGCGGCCGGGCGTTCATGACCGCACCAGACCGCCGAGGGTGCCTCCCCTTGCGTCGCACCGGTAGGGGGAGGCACTCCTACCCCCAACCGGTCCGACCCGGCGCCGCCTGGCGGGAGGAGGGTCTCCTCAGGACCCCCCTCCCAGCCTAGGTCATCCGCCACGCCGAGGCGGCCGCCCGCGACGCCTCGCGACCGGGCGACGACCTCGGGCCACCGCACGAGCGCGAGCTTCAGCGCGCCGCTGAAGCTCGCGCTCCCTCCCCGCGGCCTCCTTCTGCAACATTACGTTCTCGCAGAAGGAGGCCACGGCCCTCCACTTCTCCTCGCTGCCGAGCATGGCGCGCACCACGCCCGGCAGCGAGACATCCCGCCCGACGACGCCGACCAGGACACGGCGCTCCCCCTCCCACGCGGGGCATACCTCCAGGGTATGATCCGCCGTGTCCTGCTCAGCGTCGCAGTGGCAGCAACGCGCCGTCGGCTCCTTCCCTATCCGGCACAGGTATCTTCCGAAGCTGCCATGCCCGGAAAATACCTGTGCCAGCCGGTAGGTGAGGCTGCCATGGCCTCTGTCCAGCCACTCCTTCAGGAGTGGCCGAACAGCCCCGACAGTCCGGTGCCCCGCGGTTGGCAGAGCCAGCCGCTCCTGCCACGCGAGCAACACGGACTGCCGGGCCTGGCGCTTCAAATCGCCCCAAGCAGGTTCCTGCCCGCCCGGGACCGCCCCCACCCCCGCGCGACGGTCGACGCGGTGCCGGTACATCACCGCGTGCGACCGCGCGAGCAGGTCCATGGGCGGCATCCCCGCTAGAACCGTCGCCGCCTCATGTGACATGGTCCGATACCCGCGGACGACCCTGAGCGCCATGCGCCTTTGCACCCGACGCAGCATAGTCATGCTGCGCCGGGAGGCAGCCAGGTCGTCCGCCCAGACGGGGGCCCCGTATAGGGCCACCGACTGGACCATTGCCACATAGAGGCGACGAACTCGGCCCGCCGGGCCCCCCAGGTTGGGCAGGATCCGGCCCAGAGCCGCAACCATCCTTTCCAACCGGGGGACCAGGCAGCGGAAATGCTTCTCGAAACGCCAGTGGCTATCGAGGATCAGCCCCAGATACCTGATCTGGGGCTTCACCTCGATGTCAGCCCCACCCACCCGAATCAGAGGGGGTGGCGGATCCTGCCGAGGTGAATGAAACGCAATCACCTCGGTCTTATGGACCGCCACCGTCATCCCCATCCCCCTGATCCGGTCGACGACGCGTTGCGACCCCTCCTCCGCGCGACGCATGGCCCTCCCCCAGTGCGCCCCGACGGCCAGCACCAGTGTGTCATCCGCATAACACACCGTGCTGACGCCGTCGGGGAGGCCGGCCCGCAACACCGAGTCGTACGCGATGTTCCACAGGAGTGGCCCGAGGACCGACCCCTGCGGAACACCGCAGTACACCTCCCTCCGCATATCACCATCCCGGCCCGGATACTCGATCCACCTGCCGCGGAGATAATCCCCGACGACCGCCCTGAGACAAGGGGGGACTCGATGATATTCGAGCCCCCTCCTTATCTCTTCCCAGGGGAGGGTGTTAAAGGCATTGGCAATATCCAAGGATATTGCCAATGCCACCCCTCCCCGGGAGACGGCCGCCTCCGAGAGGGCCCTCACACGACCTATCGCGTCGATAGTCGATCGGCCCCCCCGGAAACCGAACTGGCAGTCGGCCAGACCGGGATCACCCCGCGACAGGTGCTCGACGAGGCGGGCAGCAATCACACGCTCGAAGAGCTTGCCCACCTCGTCGAGGAGACAAATGGGCCGGTATGCGGAGGGAGACTCCGCGGGCCGACCCTCCTTCCGGAGGAGGACCATCCTCGCCACCTTCCAACTGGGGGGGAATCGCCCGTCCCTCAGGCAGCGGTCGAACAACCGCCTGAGGTCGGCCCCAAGGACGCCCTGGGTCAAGACCCAAACCCGGCCGGGTACACCATCCGGACCCGGGGCCGTGTTACGAACCCCGAGCCGTCTGATGGCCGCTGCCAGCTCCTCTTGCGTGACCCCCAGCTCGGCCGTCCACTCCACTGGGACAGCCGCCGCCGCCGGAGGACGCGGTCCCCTCTCCCCAATTGGGAAGAGTGTATTGACCACGTCCTCCAGCAGCCGGGGGTCAAGACCCTCGGTGACGGGGGGCGCCCACGGGCGGAGCTTATTCAGCACCACCTTATATGGGCGCCCCCATGGATCGTCATCAAGGGTCTGGAGGAGCTCCTTCCATGCCTGAGTCTTGGCCCGTTTGATGGCGACCTGCAGAGCAACCCGCGCCACGCGGTATGCTCCATACAGGTCATCAGCTGCCCTCGCTCGCGCCACGCCGTCGCCTGTACGTTGACGACGGCGCGCGCGGGTGTACTGGCGTCGGGCGCGGACAGTCGCGACTCGCAACTCCGCGATCGCGTCCGACCACCAGTACACCGCCCGGCGAGGAGAAGCCCGCCCGACCCGAGGCATCGCCGCGTCGCAAATACCCGCGACCAATGCTCCGAGCCGGGCGACCTCCTCCTCTATGCTCGGCAACTCGGCCGCTCCCTGCGGCCAAGTTGCAGCGAGGGCAGCTGCCATCAGGGCGTCCTTGTCCAGGCGCCGAAGCGCCCAGCGGCGTGGTGGGGTGCCACGCAGGCGGCCGTGTCGGGATGCACTCGCGGCGGCAGAGACCTCCATCCGGATGTACCGGTGATCGGAGAGTGTCTCTGCCCCCGCGACCACGTGCCAACCCGACACCATGCGCACGGCGTTGGGGGTCGCGAATCCAACATCCACGATGGACCCCCCATATCGCCGCACGCATGTGTGCTCCGACCCCCGGTTCAATACCCGGAGGTCGAGCCCCGCCGCCCAATCGCCCAGGATCCCGCCGCGAACGGAGGTCCTGGGGGATCCCCAAGCCACCGACTTGGCATTAAAATCCCCCAGGACCAGCACCGGCCGGGCCGCGTAGCGCTGCACGCATGCCGCGACCTCGGCCAAGTACAGCTCGAACGCAGCGTGACCGCTACGGGGCGAAATGTAGCACCCCACCACAGCGACTCCCCCCCAGTCCACGGCGACGAATCCCCGACCGCGCTCCAACAAGGAGAACGGTGGGGACCCGTCGCCCCCTCCCCATACCGTCGCCACCAAGCCGTCCGCGTCGCCCACCCAATGAGGGTGATCAGGGACGCGGTACGGCTCGGCGGCGACCGCCAGGCCAACCCCCCACTCCGCGAGGACTTGGGACATCAAGTCCTGTGCCGCGCGGCAGTGGTTGAGGTTGGCCTGGAGGAGGAGGCGGGGCGGCATTAATTAATGGCCGCGCCAGCCTCCTCCCGGCCGTCCGTCCCCGTAGCACCGTCCACCTCCATGGAGGACGATGCCACCGCCCTCGGCACCGGAGCCGGTGCAGCCCGCCTCTTCCTCTCCTTCCGGGAGGGGGGGGAGCACTTCTTGCTCCCCACCCTGTGATCGGCTGGCCTCCCCATGTCCGCACACAGCGGGCAGTGGGGGGCCGCCGAGCACTGGCTCGCACGGTGCTCTTTGGCACCGCAGCGGTAACACTGACCGCTGCGGTCCACCGGCGAGGTGCACCACTGCCTCACGTGCCCCAATTCGAGGCAGCGGTGACACTGGAGCGGGCGCGGCGCGAGGATTTCCACTCGCGCCGAAACCCACCCCACCAACACCCTCCCGGATTCCGCCACCTTACGGGCGGCGGAGAGGGGGCACCGGGCCCACACCGACCCGAGGCCGGAGGGCGACCTGCGGATCTCTCCGATCCGCAGGTCCTCCACAGGACAGTCCCCCGCCCTCGCAAGGGCACGGGACACATCCTGTGCGCTGACCGAGTCGTCCAGCCCACAAACGCGCATCTCCGTGCGCTTCGTAGGCCGGGCGACCCGGACACCTCGCTCGCCCAGCTGCTCCCGGAGCCTCTGGGCGAGACGATCCGCCTTCGCGCCGCCTTCTGCACCGGGGATCTCCAGCAAGAGACCCCCGGTCACGGCCCTCTTCGCCCTCACGGAGGCGATGCCCAGCTCTTCCAGGGAGATATTCTCCCTGGCGAGCCGCATCGCCTCCGCGAGGGTCAGGTCGCCCCCCTGCGCAACGGTCAGCGTCACCGCTGCCGTTTTTGGGGGACGACCTGGTCGTGCCTTCCCGACCTTCGCGGCCTTTACCTTGGCCGCCGGCGGCGGAGGCGGAGGCTGCGGTTGCGAGGCCTTCCTCGCCGCCCGCTTCGCCTTCCGCCCCACCACCTCACTCCACGCCACCCCCCCTTGGGAGGGTGCCGTGGAGGACGCGACCACGGGTGCACCACCCCCCTTGGGGGTCGCGACCCGGGGCCCTGGTGCCGCAACGCTGGGCGGAGCCTTCACTCCGCCCTTCTTTGCCTTCCCCGACTGTACCGGAACAGGTCGGGGAGGCACCGCCTTCCTGCTGACCGCTCTTCCGGCGAGGAGCTCCTCCCGGAAGGCGGCCAGCTTGCCATCAATCATGTCCCCAATCCTCCTCAGAAGATCGTCTTCTGAGGAGGACGGGGACTTCTTCACGGGCGGAGTGCGGGTGGAGGGGCCCGCGGTGCCCCGCACCACTGCCGCCGCACTCCGCTTATTTACCTCCGCCGAGGGACGCGGCGGTGGAGGAGGAGGGAGGATGGGAGGGAGGGCCGCGCTGTTCCACAGCGCCTCTGCCCTCCTCCTCCCCTGTCGCTCCTCCTCCAACAGGAGCTGCAGACGGGCGTTCCGCCCTCTGAGCTCCCGCGCCGCCTCCCTCATTTCCTCCGCCGCGGCCTTCAGGGCCTCCGCGCCACCGCTTTTCTGCCCCTTAAAGGCGCAGGCAGCGGCGACTTTCTCCACCCGCCTCAGGGACGAGGAGATCCTCTCCGATATCTCCTCGGTCACCTCGTCCCTGAGGCAACTCAGCCTCACCGACGGGCTCATCGCCCCGCCCACGTCGACGACGGCCTGCCCCGCCCTCTTCCTCTTAGAGCCTATGAGGCTCCTGGTGGAGGAAAAGGACGAGACTGACGCAGTCTCGTCGTCCTCCTCCACCTTCCACGAAGCCGGGCCAGGCGCTGGAGGCGGCGCGAGCGCCGTCACTCCAGTCCCAACACCGCCTTCGTCCTCCCACTCTGACTTACCCCGTCCCATCCCCGTTTTAATATTGAACTCCATAATATTCCCACGAGCAGGTCGGAAGAAAAGGTCCGCCCGGGCAGAGCCGCCTTACCCGGGTAAGCCTATATACTCCGGGGGTTCGGCAGGTTCCCCGGAGGTGGTCGCTTGGGATTGGGCCTTCTCCCCCAACCATGCATCCCATCGCCGCGCACCATAGCTTAGGATTGGAGGGCGATTTTATAGAGTCGCCATACTCGTGGCCCAGGCGGTTAAGCCAAGACCCCCGTTCCTCCTGCCGTCACGTACCATTCACAAAACCAATAGGGAATTGTGAATGGGTCGTTGTGACGACCAACAGGAGGCTTACGGTGTGTGTATGACTCGGGTACCCCGGGTTCGTTAAGCCCGTACTGCAGCTAAAAGGCTGGCAGCCCCTGAGGGAAAGGCCAGGATCTGGCCAACAAGTATGCGAAAAATGTGAAAGTACGAGTCAGATGAGGACAAATCCCAGAACTAGCCGAGACATAACCGGCGTTATCCTCTAAAATATTGATCGCAACCAGTTTAATTGACTGTTTCGGTGTGGAACCTCATTACTACGTGATCCAAACCAGATAAAGCCCAGGATCTGGCCAACAAGTATGAGAAAAATGCGAAAGTTCGAGCCAGATGTAGGGCAAGTACCAGACCTAACCCAGACAAAACCGGCGTTATCCCCTAAAGTATTAATCGCAACCAGGTATAATTGACTGTTTCGGTGTGGTACCGCATTGCTACGATGATCCAAACCAGAAAGAGGCCAGGATCTGGCTAACAAGTATGCGAAAAATGCGAAAGTACGATCCAGATGAGGGCAAATCCCAGACCTAACCGAGACATAACCGGCGTTATCCTCTAAAATATAAATCGCAACAATGTTTAATTGACTGTTTCGTTGTGGAACCACATTACTGCGGGATCCAAACCAGAGAAAACCCATGATCTGGCCAACAGGTATGCGAAAAATGCGAAAGCATGAGCCAGATGGTTGCAAATACCAGAACTAACCCAGACATAACCAGCGTTATCCTCTAAAATATTAATCGCAACCAGGTTTAATTGACTGTTTCGTTGTGATACCACATTACTACGTGATCCAAACCAGAAAGAGGCCAGGATCAGGCCAACAAGTATGCGAAAAAAGCGAAAGTATGTGCCAGATGATAGCAAATACCAGAACTAACCCAGACATAACCAGCGTTATCCTCTAAAATACATATCGGAACCAGCTTCTATTGACTGTTTCAGTGTGGTACCACATTACTACGTGATCCAAACCAGAAAAGGTCCAGGGTCTGGCCAACAAGTAAGCGAAAAATGCGAAAGAACGATCCAGATGAGGGCAAATACCAGACTTAACACAGACATAACCGGCGTTATCCTCTAAAATATTAATCGCAACCGGGTTTAATTGACTGTTTCCGTGTGGAACCACATTACTACGGGATCCAAACCAGAAAAAACCCAGGATCTGGCCATAACTATGAGAAAAACGCGAAAGTATGAGCCAGATGATTGCAAATACCAGAACTATCCCAGGCATAAACAGCGTTATCCTCTAAAATATTATTCGCAACCAGGTTTAATTGACTGTTTCGGTGTGGTACCACATTACTACGTGGTCCAAGCCAGAAAGAGGCCAGGATCTGGCCAACAAGAATGCGAAAAATGCGAAAGTACGCGCCAGATGAGGGCAAATACCAGACCTAACCGAGACATTACCGGCATTATCCTCTAAAATATTAATCGCAACCAGATTTAATTGACTGTTTCGGTGTGGTACCGCATTACTACGTGATCCAAACCAGAAAAAGGCCAGGATCTGGCCAACAAGTATGTGAAAAATGCGAAAGTACGAGCCAGATGAGGGCAAATACCAGACCTAACCCAGACATAACCGTCGTTATCCTCCAAAATATTAATCGCAACCAGGTTTAATTGACTGTTTCGCTGCGGAACAGCATTACTACGGGATCCAAACCAGAAAAAAACCCAGGATCTGGCCAACAACTATGCGAAAAAGCGAAAGTATGAGCCAGATGATTGCAAATACCAGAACTATCCCAGACATAAACAGCGTTATCCTCTAAAATATTATTCGCAACCAGGTTTAATTGACTGTTTCAGTCTGGTGCCACTTTACTACGTGGACCAAGCCAGAGGAAGGCCGGGATCTGGCCATCATGTATGCGAAAAATGCGATGGTCCGAGCCAGATGAGGGCAAATACCAGACCTAACCGAGACATAACCGCCGTTATCCTCCAAAATATTAATCGCAACCAGGTTCAATTGACTGTTTCGGTGTGGAACCACATTACTACGGGATCCAAACCAGAAAAAACCCAGGATCTGGCCAACAACTATGAGAAAAACGCGAAAGTATGAGCCAGATGATTGCAAATACCAGAACTATCCCAGGCATAACCAACGTTATCCTCTAAAATATTATTCGCATCCAAGTTTAATTGACTGTTTCGGTGTGGTACCACATTACTACGTGGTCCAAGAGAGAAAAAGGCCAGGATCTGGCCAACAAGAATACGAAAAATGCGAAAGTATGCGCCAGATGAGGGCAAATATTAGACCTAACCGAGACATTACCGGCGTTATCCTCTAAAATATTAATCGCAACCAGGTTCAATTGACTGTTTCGGTGTGGAACCACATTACTACGGGATCCAAACCAGAAAAAACCCAGGATCTGTTCAACAACTATGAGAAAAACGCGAAAGTACGAGCCAGATGGGGGCAAATCCCAGACCTAACCGAGACATAACCAGCGTTATCCTCTAAAATATTAATCGCAACCACGTTTAATTGACTGTTTCGGTGTGGTACCGCATTACTACGTGATCCAAACCGGAAAGAGGCCAGGATCTGGCCAACAAGAATGCGAAAAAAGCGAAAGTACGAGCCAGATGTGGGCAAATCCCAGACCTACCCGAGACATAACCGGCGTTATCCTCTAAAATATTAATCGCAACCAGGTTTAATTGACTGTTTCGGTGTGGTACCGCATTGCTACGATGATCCAAACCAGAAAGAGGCCAGGATCTGGCCAACAAGTATGCGAAAAATGCGAAAGTATGAGCCAGATGATTGCAAATACCAGAACTAACCCAGACATAACCGGCGTTATCCCCTAAAATATTAATCGCAACCAGGTTTAATTGACTGTTTCGGTGTGGTACCGCATTACAACGTGATCCAAACCAGAGAAAGGCCAGGATCTGGCCAACAAGGATGAGAAAAATGCGAATATATGATCCAGATGATTGCAAATACCAGAACTAACCCTGACATAACCAGCGTTGTCCTCTAAAATACGCATCGGAACATGCTTTTAATGACTGTTTCAGTGTGGCACCACATTACTACGTGATCCAAACCAGAAAAAGCCCAGGATCGGGCCAACAAGAATGCGAAAAATGCGAAAGTACGAGCCAGATGAGGGAAAATCCCAGACCTAACCGAGACGTAACCGGCGTTATCCCCTAAAATATTAATCGCAACGTGGTATAATTGACTGTTTCGGTGCGGTACCGCATTGCTACGATGATCCAAACCAGAAAGAGGCCAGGATCTGGCCATCAAGTATGCGAAAAATGCGAAAGTATGAGCCAGATGAGGGCAAATCCCAGACCTAACCGAGACATAACCGGCGTTATCCTCTAAAATATTAACCGCAACCAGGTTTAATTGACTGTTTCGGTGTGGTAACGCATTACTGCGTGATCCAAACCAGATAAAGCCCAGGATCTGACCAACAAGTATCAGAAAAATGCGAAAGTACGAGCCAGATGAGGGAAAATCCCAGACCTAACCGAGACGTAACCGGCGTTATCCCCTAAAATATTAATCGCAACGAGGTATAATTGACTGTTTCGGTGTGGTACTGCATTACTACGTGATCCAGACCAGAAAAAGGCCAGGATCTGGCCAACAAGTATGCGAAAAATGCGAAAGTATGACCCAGATGATTGCAAATACCAGAACTATGCCTGACATAACCAGCGTTATCCTCTAAAATACGAATCGGAACATGCTTTTAATGACTGTTTCAGTGTGGTAACACATTACTACGAGATCCAAACCAGAAAAATCCCAGGATCGGGACAACAAGAATGCGAGAAACGCGAAAGTACGAGCCACATGAGGGAAAATCCCAGACCTAACCCAGACATAACCGGCGTTATCCGCTAAAATATTAATCGCAACCAGGTTTAATTGACTGTTTCGTTGTGGAACCACATTACTACGGGATCCAAACCAGAAAGAACCCAGGATCTGGCCAACAAGTATGCGAAGAATGCGAAAGAACGATCCAGATGAGGGCAAACCCCAGAACTAACCGAGACATAACCGGCGTTATCCACCAAAATATTAATTGCAACCAGGTTTAATTAACTGTTTCAGTGTGGTACCACATTACTACGTGATCCAAATCAGAAAAAGCCCAGGATCTGGCCAACAAGTATGCGAAAAATGCGAAAGTACGAGCCAGATGAGGGCAAATCCCAGACCTAACCGAGACATAACCGGCGTTATCCTCTAAAATATTAATCGCAACCAGGTTTATTTGACTGCTTCGGTGTGGTAACGCATTACTGCGTGATCCAAACCAGAGCAAGCCCAGGATCTGACCAACAAGTATCAGAAAAATGCGAAAGTTCGAGCCAGATGAGGGCAAATCCCAGACCTAACCGAGACATAACCGGCGTTATCCTCTAAAATATTAATCGCAACCAGGTTTATTTGACTGTTTCTGTGTGGTACCACATTACTACGTGGTCCAAGCCAGAAAAAGACCAGGATCTGGCCAACAAGTATGCGAAAAATGCGAAATTACGAGCCACACGAGGGAAAATCCCAGACCCAACCGAGACATAACCGGCGTTTTCCTCTAAGATATTAATCGCAACAAGGTTTATTTGACTGTTTCGGTGTGGTACCACATTACTACGTGGTCCAAGCCAGAAAAAGACCAGGATCTGGCCAACAAGAATGCGAAAAATGCGAAAGTATGAGCCAGATGATTGCAAATACCAGAACTATGCCTGGCATAACCAGCGTTATCCTCTAAAATACGAATCGGAACATGCTTTTGATGACTGTTTCAGTGTGGTAACACATTACTACCAGATCCAAACCAGAAAAATCCCAGGATCGGGACAACAAGAATGCGAGAAACGCGAAAGTACGAGCCACATGAGGGAAAATCCCAGACCTAACCCAGACATAACCGGCGTTATCCGCTAAAATATTAATCGCAACCAGGTTTAATTGACTGTTACGTTGTGGAACCACATTACTACGGGATCCAAACCAGAAAGAACCCAGGATCTGGCCAACAAGTAAGCGAAAAATGCGAAAGAACGATCCAGATGAGGGCAAATCCCAGACCTAACCGAGACATAACCGGCGTTATCCTCTAAAATATTAATCGCAACCAGGTTCAATTGACTGTTTCGGTGTGGAACCACATTACTAGGGGATCCAAACCAGAAAAAAACCCAGGTTCTGTTCAACAACTATGAGAAAAACGCGAAAGTACGAGCCAGATGAGGGCAAATCCCAGACCTAACCGAGACATAACCGGCGTTATCCTCTAAAATATTAATCGCAACCAGGTTTATTTGACTGTTTCGGTGTGGTAACGCATTACTGCGTGATCCAAACCAGATCAAGCCCAGGATCTGACCAACAAGTATCAGAAAAATGCGAAAGTTCGAGCCAGATGAGGGCAAATCCCAGACCTAACCGAGACATAACCGGCGTTATCCTCTAAAATATTAATCGCAACCAGGTTTATTTGACTGTTTCTGTGTGGTACCACATTACTACGTGGTCCAAGCCAGAAAAAGACCAGGATCTGGCCAACAAGTATGCGAAAAATGCGAAATTACGAGCCACATGAGGGAAAATCCCAGACCCAACCGAGACATAACCGGCGTTTTCCTCTAAGATATTAATCGCAACCAGGTTTATTTGACTGTTTCGGTGTGGTACCACATTACTACGGGGTCCAAGCCAGAAAAAGACCAGGATCTGGCCAACAAGAATGCGAAAAATGCGAAAGTATGAGCCAGATGATTGCAAATACCAGAACTATGCCTGGCATAACCAGCGTTATCCTCTAAAATACGAATCGGAACATGCTTTTGATGACTGTTTCAGTGTGGTAACACATTACTACCAGATCCAAACCAGAAAAATCCCAGGATCGGGACAACAAGAATGCGAGAAACGCGAAAGTACGAGCCACATGAGGGAAAATCCCAGACCTAACCCAGACATAACCGGCGTTATCCGCTGAAATATTAATCGCAACCAGGTTTAATTGACTGTTACGTTGTGGAACCACATTACTACGGGATCCAAACCTGAAAGAACCCAGGATCTGGCCAACAAGTATGCGAAAAATGCGAAAGAACGATCCAGATGAGGGCAAATCCCAGACCTAACCGAGACATAACCGGCGTTATCCTCTAAAATATTAATTGCAACCAGGTTTAGTTAACTGTTTCAGTGTGGTACCACATTACTACGTGATCCAAATCAGAAAAAGCCCAGGATCTGGCGAACAAGTATGCGAAAAATGCGAAAGTACGATCCAGATGAGGGCAAATCCCAGACCTAACCGAGACATAACCGGCGTTATCCTCTAAAATATTAATCGCAACCAGGTTTAATTGACTGTTTCGGTGTGGTACCGCATTACTACGTGATCCAAACCAGAAAACGGCCATGATCTGGCTAACAAGTATGCGAAAAATGCGAAAGTATGAGCCAGATGATTGCAAATACCAGAACTATGCCTGACATAACCGGCGTTACCCTCTAAAATACGAATCGGAACGTGCTTTTAATGACTGTTTCAGTGTGGTAACACGTTACTACGAGATCCAAGCCAGAAAAATCCCAGGGTCGGGCCAACAGGAATGCGAGAAACGCGAAAGTACGAGCCACATGAGGGAAAATCCCAGACCTAACCCAGACATAACCGACGTTATCCGCTAAAATATTAATCGCAACCAGGTTTAATTGACTGTTTCGTTGTGGAACCACAATACTACGGGATCCAAACCAGAAAGAACCCAGGATCTGGCCAACAAGTATGCGAAAAATGCGAAAGAACGATCCAGATGAGGGCAAACCCCAGAACTAACCGAGACATAACCGGCGTTATCCTCCAAAATATTAATTGCAACCAGGTTTATTTGACTGTTTCGGTGTGGTAACGCATTACTGCGTGATCCAAACCAGATCAAGCCCAGGATCTGACCAACAAGTATCAGAAAAATGCGAAAGTTCGAGCCAGATGAGGGCAAATCCCAGACCTAACCGAGACATAACCGGCGTTATCCTCTAAAATATTAATCGCAACCAGGTTTATTTGACTGTTTCAGTGTGGTACCACATTACTACGTGGTCCAAGCATGAAAAAGGCCAGCATCTGGCAAACAAGTATGCGAAAAATGCGAAATTACGAGCCACATGAGGGAAAATCCCAGACCCAACCGAGACATAACCGGCGTTATCCTCCAAAATATTAATTGCAACCAGGTTTAATTAACTGTTTCAGTGTGGTACCACATTACTACGTGATCCAAATCAGAAAAAGCCCAGGATCTGGCCAACAAGAATGCGAGAAATGCGAAAGTTCGCGCCAGATGAGGGTAAATATCAGACCTAACCGAGACATTACCGGCGTTATCCACTAAAATATTAATCGCAACCAGGTTCAATTGACTGTTTCGGTGTGGAACCACATTACTACGGGATCCAAACCAGAAAAAAACCCAGGTTCTGTTCAACAACTATGAGAAAAACGCGAAAGTACGAGCCAGATGGGGCAAATCCCAGACCTAACCGTGACATAACCAGCGTTATTCTCTAAAATATTAATCGCAACCAGGTTTAATTGACTGTTTCGGTGTGGTACCGCATTACTACGTGATCCAAACAAGAATGAGGCCAGGATCTGGCCAACAAGAATGCGAAAAAAGCGAAAGTACGAGACAGATGTGGGGAAATCCCAGACCTACCCGAGACATACCGGCGCTATCCTCTAAAATATTAATCGCAACCAGGGTTAATTGACTGTTTCAGTGTGGTACCACATTACTACGTGATCCAAACCAGAAAAAGCCCAGGATCTGGCCAACAAGTATGCGAAAAACGCGAATGTATGAGCCAGATGATTGCAAATACCAGAACTAACCCAGCCATAACCAGCGTTATCCTCTAAAATACTGATCGGAACCAGCTTCTATTGACTGCTTCAGTGTGGTACCACATTACTACGTGATCCACACCCGAAAAAGGCCAGGATCTGACCAACAAGTATGCGAAAAACGTGAAAGTACGAGCCAGATGAGGACAAATCCCAGACCTACCCGAGACATACCGGCGTTATCCTCTAAAATATTAATCGCAACCAGGTTTAATTGACTGTTTCGGTGTGGAACCACATTACTACGGGATCCAAACCAGAGAAAACCCAGGATCTGGCCAACAGGTATGCGAAAAATGCGAAAGTATGAGCCAGATGGTTGCAAATACTAGCACTAACCAAGACATAACCAGCGTTATTCTCTAAAATATTAATCGCAACCAGGTTTAATTGACTGTTTCGGTGTGGTACCGCATTACTACGTGATCCAAACCAGAGAAAGGCCAGGATCTGGCCAACAAGGATGAGAAAAATGCGAAAGTATGAGCAAGATGATTGCAAATACCAGAACTAACCCTGACATAACCTGCGTTATCCTCTAAAATACGAATCGGAACATGCTTTTAATAACTGTTTCAGTGTGGTACCACATTACTACCTGATCCAAACCAGAAACATCCCAGGATCGGGCCAACAAGAATGCGAAAAATGTTATCCCCTAAAATATTAATCGCAACCAGGTTTAATTGACTGTTTCAGTGTGGTAACACATTACTACGTGATCCAAACCAGAGAAAACCCAGGATCTGGCCAACAGGTATGCGAAAAATGCGAAAGTATGAGCCAGATGATTGCAAATACCAGACCTAACCGAGACATTACCGGCATTATCCTCTAAAATATTAATCGCAACCAGATTTAATTGACTGTTTCGGTGTGGTACCGCATTACTACGTGATCCAAACCAGAAAAAGGCCAGGATCTGGCCAAGAAGTATGCGAAAAATGCGAAAGTACGAGCCAGATGAGGGCAAATACCAGAACTAACCCAGACATAACCGGCGTTATCCTCTAAAATACTGATCGGAACCAGTTTCTATTGACTGTTTCAGTGTGGTACCACATTACTACGTGATCCAAACCAGAAAAAGGCCAGGATCTGGCCAACAAGTAAGCGAAAAACGTGAAAGTATGAGCCAGATGATTGCAAATACCAGAACTATCCCAAGCATAACCAGCGTTATCCTCTAAAATATTATTCGCAACCAGGTTTAATTGACTGTTTCGGTGTGGTACCACATTCCTACGTGGTCCAAGCCAGAAAAAGGCCAGGATCTGGCCAACAAGAATGCGAAAAATGCGAAAGTACGCGCCAGATGAGGACAAATCCCAGACCTACCCGAGACATAACCGGCGTTATCCTCTAAAATATTAATCTCAACCAGGTTTAATTGACTGTTTCGTTGTGGAACCACATTACTACGGGATCCAAACCAGAAAAAACCCAGGATCTGGCCAACAAGAATGCTAAAAATGCGAAAGTATGAGCCAGATGGTTGCAAATACCAGAACTAACCCAGACATAACCGGCGTTATCCCCTAAAATATTAATCGCAACCAGGTTTAATTGACTGTTTCCGTGTGGAACCACATTACTACGGGATCCAAACCAGAAAAATCCCAGGATCGGGCCAACAAGAATGCGAGAAACGCGAAAGTATGAGCCAGATGAGGGAAAATCCCAGACCTAACCCAGACATAACCGGCGTTATCCTCTAAAATATTAATCGCAACCAGGTTTAATTGACTGTTTCAGTGTGGTACTGCATTACTACGTGATCCAGACCAGAAAAAGGCCAGGATCTGGCCAACAAGTTTGCGCAAAATGCGAAAGTACGAACCAGATGAGGGCAAATCCCAGACCAAACCGAGACACAACCGGCGTTATCCTCTAAAATATTAATCGCAACCAGGTTTGATTGTCTGTTTCGGTGTGGTACCGCATTACTACGTGATCCAAACCAGAAAAAGGCCAGGATCTGGCCAACAAGTAAGCGAAAAACGTGAAAGTATGAGCCAGATGATTGCAAATACCAGAACTATCCCAAGCATAACCAGCGTTATCCTCTAAAATATTATTCGCAACCAGGTTTAATTGACTGTTTCGGTGTGGTACCACATTCCTACGTGGTCCAAGCCAGAAGAAGGCCAGGATCTGGCCAACAAGAATGCGAAAAATGCGAAAGTACGCGCCAGATGAGGACAAATCCCAGACCTACCCGAGACATAACCGGCGTTATCCACTAAAATATTAATCTCAACCAGGTTTAATTGACTGTTTCGTTGTGGAACCACATTACTACGGGATCCAAACCAGAAAAAACCCAGGATCTGGCCAACAAGAATGCTAAAAATGCGAAAGTATGAGCCAGATGGTTGCAAATACCAGAACTAACCCAGACATAACCGGCGTTATCCCCTAAAATATTAATCGCAACCAGGTTTAATTGACTGTTTCCGTGCGGAACCACATTACTACGGGATCCAAACCAGAAAAATCCCAGGATCGGGCCAACAAGAATGCGAGAAACGCGAAAGTATGAGCCAGATGAGGGAAAATCCCAGACCTAACCCAGACATAACCGGCGTTATCCTCTAAAATATTAATCGCAACCAGGTTTAATTGACTGTTTCAGTGTGGTACCACATTACTACGTGATCCAAACCAGAAAAAGCCCAGGATCTGGCCAACAAGTATGCGAAAAATGCGAAAGTATGAGCCAGATGAGGGAAAATCCCAGACCTAACCGAGACGTAACCGGCGTTATCCTCTAAAATATTAATCGCAACCAGGTTTAATTGACTGTTTCAGTGTGGTACTGCATTACTACGTGATCCAGACCAGAAAAAGGCCAGGATCTGGCCAACAAGTTTGCGCAAAATGCGAAAGTACGAACCAGATGAGGGCAAATCCCAGACCAAACCGAGACACAACCGGCGTTATCCTCTAAAATATTAATCGCAACCAGGTTTGATTGACTGTTTCGGTGTGGTACCGCATTACTACGTGATCCAAACCAGAAAAAGGCCATGTTCTGGCCAACAAGTATGCGAAAAATGCGAAAGTACGAGCCAGATGGGGGCAAATCCCAGACCTAACCGAGACATAACCGGCGTTATGCTCTAAAATATTAATCGCAACCAGGTTTAATTGACTGTTTCGGTGTGGAACCTCATTACTACGGGATCCAAAACAGAAAAAGCACAGGATCTGGCCAACAAGTATGCGAAAAACGCGGAAGTATGTGCCAGATGATAGCAAATACCAGAACTAGCCCAGACATAACCAGCGTTATCCTCTAAAATATTATTCGCAACCAGGTTCAATTGAGTGTTTCGGTGTGGTACCACATTACTACGTGGTCCAAGCCAGAAAAAGGCCAGGATCTGGCCAACAAGAATGCGAAAAATGCGAAAGTACGCGCCAGGTGAGGGCAAATACCAGACCTAACCGAGACATTACCGGCATTATCCTGTAAAATATTAATGGCAACCAGATTTAATTGACTGTTTCGGTGTGGTACCGCATTACTACGAGATCCAAACCAGAAAAAGACCAGAATCTGGCCAACAAGTACGCGAAAAATGCGAAAGTATGAGCCAGGTGATTGCAAATACCAGAACTAACCCAGACATAACCGGCGTTATACCCTAAAATATTAATCGCAACCAGGTTTAATTGACTGTTTCGGTGTGGTACCGCATTACTACGTGATCCAAACCAGAGAAAGGCCAGGATCTGGCCAACAAGGATCAGAAAAATGCGAATATATGATCCAGATGATTGCAAATACCAGAACTAACCCTGATAATATACCATAACCAGCGTTATCCTCTAAAATACGCATCGGAACATGCTTTTAATGACTGTTTCAGTGTGGTACCACATTACTACGTGATCCAAACCAGAAAAAGCCCAGGATCGGGCCAACAAGAATGCGAAAAATGCGAAAGTACGAGCCAGATGAGGGAAAATCCCAGACCTAACCGAGACGTAACCGGCGTTATCCTCTAAAATATTAATTGCAACCAGGTTTATTTGACTGTTTCGGTGTGGTAACGCATTACTACGTGATCCAAACCAGATAAAGCACAGGATCTGGCCAACAAGTATGAGAAAAATGCGAAAGTTCGAGCCAGATGAGGGCAAATACCAGACCTAACCCAGACAAAACCGGCGTTATCCCCTAAAATATTAACCGCAACCAGGTATAATTGACTGTTTCGGTGTGGTACCGTATTGCTACGATGATCCAAACCAGAAAAAACCCAGGATCTGGCCAACAAGTATGCGAAAAATGCGAAAGTACGATCCAGATGAGGGCAAATCCCCGACCTAACCGAGACATAACCGGCGTTATCCTCTAAAATATTAATCATAACCAGGTTTAATTGACTGTTTCGTTGTGAAACCACATTACTACGGGATCCAAACCAGAAAGAACCCAGAACCCGGCCAACAAGTATGCGAAAAATGCGAAAGAACGATCCAGATGAGGGCAAATCCCAGACCTAACCGAGACATAACCGGCGTTATCCTCTAAAATATTAATTGCAACCAGGTTTAGTTAACTGTTTCAGTGTGGTACCACATTACTACGTGATCCAAATCAGAAAAAGCCCAGGATGTTGCCAATAAGTATGCGAAAAATGCGAAAGTACGAGCCAGATGAGGGCAAATCCCAGACCTAACCGAGACATAACCGGCGTTATCCTCTAAGATATTAATCGCAACCAGGTTTATTTGACTGTTTCGGTGTGGTACCACATTACTACGTGGTCCAAGCCAGAAAAAGGCCAGGATCTGGCCAACAAGAATGCGAGAAATGCGAAAGTACGCGCCAGATGAGGGCAAATATCAGACCTAACCGAGACATTACCGGCGTTAGCCACTACAATATTAATCGCAACCAGGTTTAATTGACTGTTTCAGTGTGGTAACACATTACTACGAGATCCAAACCAGAGAAAACCCAGGATCTGGCCAACAGGTATGCGAAAAACGCGAAAGTACGAGCCAGATGGGGGCAAATCCCAGACCTAACCGAGACATAACCAGCGTTATCCTCTAAAATATTAATCGCAACCACGTTTAATTGACTGTTTCGGTGTGGTACCGCATTACTACGTGATCCAAACCGGAAAGAGGCCAGGATCTGGCCAACAAGAATGCGAAAAAAGCGAAAGTACGAGCCAGATGATTGCAAATACCAGAACTAACCCAGACATAACCAGCGTTATCCTCTAAAATACTGATCGGAACCAGCTTCTATTGACTGTTTCAGTGTGGTACCACATTACTACGTGATCCACACCCGAAAAAGGCCAGGATCTGGCCAACAAGTATGCGAAAAATGCGAAAGTACGATCCAGATGAGGGCAAATCCCAGACCTAACCGAGACATAACCGGCGTTATCCTCTAAAATATTAATCGCAACCACGTTTAATTGACTCTTTCGGTGTGGTACCGCATTACTACGTGATCCAAACCAGAAAAAGGCCATGATCTGGCCAACAAGTATGCGAAAAATGCGAAAGTATGAGCCAGATGATTGCAAATACCAGAACTATGCCTGACATAACCAGCGTTATCCTCTAAAATACGAATCGGAACATGCTTTTAATGACTGTTTCAGTGTGCTAACACATTACTACGAGATCCAAACCAGAAAAATCCCAGGATCGGGCCAACAAGTATGAGAAAAATGCGAAAGAACGATCCAGATGAGGCCAAATCCCAGACCTAACCGAGATATAACCGGCGTTATCCTCTAAAATATTAATCGCAACCAGGTATAATTGACTGTTTCGGTGTGGTAACACACTACTACGAGATCCAAACCAGAAAAATCCCAGGATCGGGCCACACAAGGATGCGAGAAACGCGAAAATACGAGCCACATGAGGGAAAATCCCAGACCCAACCGAGACATAACCGGCGTTATCCTCTAAGATATTAATCGCAACCAGGTTTATTTGACTGTTTCGGTGTGGTACCACATTACTACGTGGTCCAAGCCAGAAAAAGGTCAGGATCTGGCCAACAAGAATGCGAGAAATGCGAAAGTACGCGCCAGATGAGGGCAAATATCAGACCTAACCGAGACATTGCCGGCGTTAGCCACTACAATATTAATCGCAACCAGGTTTAATTGACTGTTTCAGTGTGGTAACACATTACTACGAGATCCAATCCAGAGAAAACCCAGGATCTGGCCAACAGGTATGCCAAAAATGCGAAAGTATGAGCCGGATGATTGCAAATACTAGCACTAACCCAGACATAACCGGCGTTATCCTCTAAAATATTAATCGCAACCAGGTTCAGTTGACTGTTTCGGTGTGGAACCACATTACTACGGGATCCAAACCAGAAAAAACCCAGGATCTGTTCAACAACTATGAGAAAAACGCGAAAGTACGAGCCAGATGGGGGCAAATCCCAGACCTAACCGAGACATAACCAGCGTTATCCTCTAAAATATTAATCGCAACCAGGTTTAATTGACTGTTTCGGTGTGGTACCGCATTACTACGTGATCCAAACAAGAAAGAGGCCAGGATCTGGCCAACAAGAATGCGAAAAAAGCGAAAGTACGAGCCAGATGTGGGCAAATCCCGGACCTACCCGAGACATAACCGGCGTTATCCTCTAAAATATTAATCGCAACCAGGTTTAATTGACTGTTTCAGTGTGGTACCACATTACTACGTGATCCAAACCAGAAAAAGCCCAGGATCTGGCCAACAAGTATGCGAAAAACGTGAAAGTACGAGCCAGATGAGGACAAATCCCAGACCTAACCGAGACGTACCCGGCGTTATCCCCTAAAATATTAATCGCAACCAGGTATAATTGACTGTTTCGGTGTGGTACCGCATTGCTACGATGATCCAAACCAGAAAGAGGCCAGGATCTGGCCAACAAGTATGCGAAAAATGCGAAAGTATGAGCCAGATGATTGCAAATACCAGAACTAACCAAGACATAACCGGCGTTATCCTCTAAAATATTAATCGCAAACAGGTTTAATTGACTGTTTCGGTGTGGAACCACATTACTACGGGATCCAAACCAGAGAAAACCCAGGATCTGGCCAACAGGTATGCGAAAAATGCGAAAGTATGAGCCAGATGATTGCAAATACTAGCACTAACCCAGACATAACCAGCGTTATCCTCTAAAATATTAATCGCAACCAGGTTTAATTGACTGTTTCGGTGTGGTACCGCATTACTACGTGATCCAAACCAGAGAAGGGCCAGGATCTGGCCAACAAGGATGAGAAAAATGCGAAAGTATGAGCAAGATGATTGCAAATACCAGAACTAACCCTGATATAACCAGCTTTATCCTCTAAAATACGAATCGGAACATGCTTTTAATGAGTGTTTCAGTGTGGTAACACATTACTACGTGATCAAAACCAGAAACATCCCAGGATCGGGCCAACAAGAATGCGAAAAATGCGAAAGTACGAACCAGATGAGGGAAAATCCCAGACCTAACCGAGACGTAACCGGCGTTATCCCCTAAAATATTAATCGCAACCAGGTTTAATTGACTGTTTCAGTGTGGTAACACATTACTACGAGATCCAAACCAGAGAAAACCCAGGATCTGGCCAACAGGTATGCGAAAAATGCGAAAGTATGAGCCAGATGATTGCAAATACTAGCACTAACCCAGACATAACCGGCGTTATCCTCTAAAATATTAATCGCAACCGGGTTTAATTGACTGTTTCCGTGTGGAACCACATTACTACGGGATCCAAACCAGAAAAAACCCAGGATCTGCCCAACAAGTATGCGAAAAACGTGAAAGTACGAGCCAGATGAGGACAAATCCCAGACCTAACCGAGACGTAACCGGCGTTATCCCCTGAAATATTAACCGCAACCAGGTATAATTGACTGTTTCGGTGTGGTACCGCATTGCTACGATGATCCAAACCAGAAAAACCCCAGGATCTGGCCAACAAGCATGCGAAAAATGCGAAAGTACGATCCAGATGAGGGCAAATCCCAGACCTAACCGAGACATAACCAGCGTTATCCTCTAAAATATTAACCGCAACCAGGTATAATTGACTGTTTCGGTGTGGTACCGCATTGCTACGATGATCCAAACCAGAAAGAGGCCAGGATCTGGCCAACAAGTATGCGAAAAATGCGAAAGTATGAGCCAGATGATTGCAAATACCAGAACTAACCCAGACATAACCGGCGTTATCCCCTAAAATATTAATCGCAACCAGGTTTAATTGACTGTTTCGGTGTGGAACCACATTACTACGTGATCCAAACCAGAAACATCCCAGGATCGGGCCAACAAGAATGCGAAAAATGCGAAAGTACGAGCCAGATGAGGGAAAATCCCAGACCTAACCGAGACGTAACCGGCGTTATCCCCTAAAATATTAATCACAACCAGGTTTAGTTGACTGTTTCAGTGTGGTAACACATTACTACGTGGTCCAAGCCAGAAAAAGGCCAGGATCTGACCAACAAGTATCAGAAAAATGCGAAAGTTCGAGCCAGATGAGGGCAAATACCAGACTTAACCGAGACATAACCGGCGTTATCCCCTAAAATATTAATCGCAACCAGGTTTGATTGACTGTTTCGGTGTGGTACCGCATTACTACGTGATCCAAACCAGAAAAAGCCCAGGATCTGGCCAACAAGTATGCGAAAAATGCGAAAGTACGATCCAGATGAGGGCAAATCCCAGACCTAACCGAGACATAACCAGCGTTATCCTCTAAAATATTAACCGCAACCAGGTATAATTGACTGTTTCGGTGTGGTACCGCATTGCTACGATGATCCAAACCAGAAAGAGGCCAGGATCTGGCCAACAAGTATGCGAAAAATGCGAAAGTATGAGCCAGATGATTGCAAATCCCAGACCTAACCGAGACATAACCGGCGTTATCCTCTAAAATATTAATCGCAACCAGGTTTATTTGACTGTTTCGGTGTGGTAACGCATTACTGCGTGATCCAAACCAGATAAAGCCCAGGATCTGACCAACAAGTATCAGAAAAATGCGAAAGTTCGAGCCAGATGAGGGCAAATCCCAGACCTAACCGAGACATAACCGGCGTGATCCTCTAAAATATTAATCGCAACCAGGTTTATTTGACTGTTTCGGTGTGGTAACGCATTACTGCGTGATCCAAACCAGATAAAGCCCAGGATCTGGCCAACAAGTATCAGAGAAATGCGAAAGTTCGAGCCAGATGAGGGCAAATCCCAGACCTAACCGAGACATAACCGGCGTTATCCTCTAAAATATTAATCGCAACCAGGTATAATTGACTGTTTCGGTGTGGTAACACATTACTACGAGATCCAAACCAGAAAAATCTCAGGATCGGGCCAACAAGGATGCGAGAAACGCGAAAGTACGAGCCACATGAGGGAAAATCCCAGACCCAACCGAGACATAACCGGCGTTATCCTCTAAGATATTAATAGCAACCAGGTTTATTTGACTGTTTCGGTGGGGTACCACATTACTACGTGGTCCAAGCCAGAAAAAGGCCAGGATCTGGCCAACAAGAATGCGAAAAATGCGAAAGTACGCGCCAGATGAGGGAAAATCCCAGACCTAACCGAGACGTAACCGGCGTTATCCCCTAAAATATTAATCGCAACCAGGTTTAATTGACTGTTTCAGTGTGGTAACACATTACTACGTGGTCCAAGCCAGAAAAAGGCCAGGATCTGACCAACAAGTATCAGAAAAATGCGAAAGTTCGAGCCGGATGAGGGCAAATACCAGACCTAACCGAGACATAACCGGCGTTATCCCCTAAAATATTAATCGCAACCAGGTTTGATTGACTGCTTCGGTGTGGTACCGCATTACTACGTGATCCAAACCAGAAAAAGGCCATGATTTGGCCAACAAGTATGCGAAAAATGCGAAAGTATGAGCCAGATGATTGCAAATACCAGAACTGTGCCTGACATAACCAGCGTTATCCTCTAAAATACGAATCGGAACACGCTTTTAATGACTGTTTCAGTGTGGTAACACATTACTACGAGATCCAAACCAGAAAAATCCCAGGATCGGGCCAACAAGAATGCGAGAAACGCGAAAGTACGAGCCACATGAGGGCAAAGCCCAGACCTAACCGAGACATAACCAGCGTTATCCTCTAAAATATTAATCGCAACCAGGTTTAATTGACTGTTTCGGTGTGGTACCGCATTACTACGTGATCCAAACAAGAAAGAGGCCAGGATCTGGCCAACAAGAATGCGAAAAAAGCGAAAGTACGAGCCAGATGTGGGCAAATCCCAGACCTACCCGAGACATAACCGGCGTTATCCTCTAAAATATTAATCGCAACCAGGTTTAATTGACTGTTTCAGTGTGGTACCACATTACTACGTGATCCAAACCAGAAAAAGCCCAGGATCTGGCCAACAAGTATGCGAAAAACGTGAAAGTACGAGCCAGATGAGGACAAATCCCAGACCTAACCGAGACGTACCCGGCGTTATCCCCTAAAATATTAATCGCAACCAGGTATAATTGACTGTTTCGGTGTGGTACCGCATTGCTACGATGATCCAAACCAGAAAGAGGCCAGGATCTGGCCAACAAGTATGCGAAAAATGCGAAAGTATGAGCCAGATGATTGCAAATACCAGAACTAACCCAGACATAACCGGCGTTATCCTCTAAAATATTAATCGCAAACAGATTTGATTGACTGTTTCGGTGTGGAACCACATTACTACGGGATCCAAACCAGAGAAAACCCAGGATCTGGCCAACAGGTATGCGAAAAATGCGAAAGTATGAGCCAGATGATTGCAAATACTAGCACTAACCCAGACATAACCAGCGTTATCCTCTAAAATATTAATCGCAACCAGGTTTAATTGACTGTTTCGGTGTGGTACCGCATTACTACGTGATCCAAACCAGAGAAAGGCCAGGATCTGGCCAACAAGGATGAGAAAAATGCGAAAGTATGAGCCAGATGATTGCAAATACCAGACCTAACCGAGACATAACCGGCGTTATCCTCTAAAATATTAATCGCAACCAGGTATAATTGACTGTTTCGGTGTGGTAACACATTACTACGAGATCCAAACCAGAAAAATCTCAGGATCGGGCCAACAAGGATGCGAGAAACGCGAAAGTACGAGCCACATGAGGGAAAATCCCAGACCCAACCGAGACATAACCGGCGTTATCCTCTAAGATATTAATAGCAACCAGGTTTATTTGACTGTTTCGGTGTGGTACCACATTACTACGTGGTCCAAGCCAGAAAAAGGCCAGGATCTGGCCAACAAGAATGCGAGAAATGCGAAAGTACGCGCCAGATGAGGGCAAATATCAGACCTAACCGAGACATTACCGGCGTTATCCACTAAAATATTAATCGCATCCAGGTTCAATTGACTGTTTCGGTGTGGAACCACATTACTACGAGATCCAAACCAGAAAAAACCCAGGATCTGGCCAACAAGTATGCGAAAAATGCGAAAGTATGAGCCAGATGATTGCAAATACCAGAACTAACCCAGACATAACCGGCGTTATCCCCTAAAATATTAATCGCAACCATGTTTAATTGACTGTTTCGCTGTGGAACCACATTACTACGGGATCCAAACCAGAGAAAACCCAGGATCTGGCCAACAGGTATGCGAAAAATGCGATAGTATGAGCCAGATGATTGCAAATACTAGCACTATCCCAGACATAACCAGCGTCATCCTCTAAAATACGAATCGGAACATGCTTTTAATGACTGTTTCAGTGTGGTAACAAATTACTACGTGATTCAAACCAGAAACATCCCAGGATCGGGCCAACAAGAATGCGAAAAATGCGAAAGTACGAACCAGATGAGGGAAAATCCCAGACCTAACCGAGACGTAACCGGCGTTATCCCCTAAAATATTAATCGCAACCAGGTTTAATTGACTGTTTCAGTGTGGTAACACATTACTACGTGGTCCAAGCCAGAAAAAGGCCAGGATCTGACCAACAAGTATCAGAAAAATGCGAAAGTTCGAGCCAGATGAGGGCAAATACCAGACCTAACCGAGACATAACCGGCGTTATCCCCTAAAATATTAATCGCAACCAGGTTTGATTGACTGTTTCGGTGTGGTACCGCATTACTACGTGATCCAAACCAGAAAAAGGCCATGATCTGGCCAACAAGTATGCGAAAAATTCGAAAGTATGAGCCAGATGATTGCAAATTCCAGAACTGTGCCTGACATAACCAGCGTTATCCTCTAAAATACGAATCGGAACACGCTTTTAATGACTGTTTCAGTGTGGTAACACATTACTACGAGATCCAAACCAGAAAAATCCCAGGATCGGGCCAACAAGAATGCGAGAAATGCGAAAGTACGAGCCACATGAGGGCAAAGCCCAGACCTAACCGAGACATAACCGGCGTTATCCTCCAAAATATTAATTGCAGCCAGGTTTAATTAACTGTTTCAGTGTGGTACCACATTCCTACCTGATCCAAATCAGAAAAAGCCGAGGATCTGGCCAACAAGTATGCGAAAAATGCGAAAGTACGAGCCAGATGAGGGCAAATCCCAGACCTAACCGAGACATAACCGGCGTTATCCTCTAAAATATTAATCGCAACCAGGTTTATTTGACTGTTTTGGTGTGGTAACGCATTACTGCGTGATCCAAACCAGATAAAGCCCAGGATCTGGCCAACAAGTATCAGAAAAATGCGAAAGTTCGAGCCAGATGAGGGCAAATCCCAGACCTAACCGAGACATAACCGGCGTTATCCTCTAAAATATTAATCGCAACCAGGTATAAGTGACTGTTTCGGTGTGGTAACACATTACTACGAGATCCAAACCAGAAAAATCCCAGGATCGGGCCAACAAGGATGCGAAAACGCGAAAGTACGAGCCACATGAGGGAAAATCCCAGACCTAACCGAGACATAACCGGCGTTATCCTCTAAAATATTAATCGCAACCAGGTTTATTTGACTGCTTCGGTGTGGTAACGCATTACTGCGTGATCCAAACCAGATAAAGCCCAGGATCTGACCAACAAGTATCAGAAAAATGCGAAAGTTCGAGCCAGATGAGGGCAAATCCCAGACCTAACCGAGACATAACCGGCGTTATCCTCTAAAATATTAATCGCAACCAGGTTTATTTGACTGTTTCGGTGTGGTAACGCATTACTGCGTGATCCAAACCAGATAAAGCCCAGGATCTGGCCAACAAGTATCAGAAAAATGCGAAAGTTCGAGCCAGATGAGGGCAAATCCCAGACCTAACCGAGACATAACCGGCGTTATCCTCTAAAATATTAATCGCAACCAGGTATAAGTGACTGTTTCGGTGTGGTAACACATTACTACGAGATCCAAACCAGAAAAATCCCAGGATCGGGCCAACAAGGATGCGAGAAACGCGAAAGTACGAGCCACATGAGGGAAAATCCCAGACCTAACCGAGACATAACCGGCGTTATCCTCTAAAATATTAATCGCAACCAGGTTTATTTGACTGTTTCGGTGTGGTACCGCATTGCTACGATGATCCAATCCAGAAAGAGGCCAGGATCTTGCTAACAAGTATGCGAAAAATGCGAAAGTACGAGCCAGATGAGGGCAAATCCCACATCAAACCGAGACATAACCGGTGTGATCCTGTAAAATATTAATCGCAACCAGGTTTAATTGACTGTTTCGGTGTGGAACCACATTACTACGGGATCCAAACCAGAAAAAACTCAGGATCTGGCCGACAAGTATTCGAAAAATGCGATAGTATGAGCCAGAGGAGGGCAAATACCAGACTTAACACAGACATAACCGGCGTTATCCTCTAAAATATTAAACGCAACCGGGTTTAATTGACTGTTTCCGTGTGGAACAACATTACTACGGGATCCAAACCAGAAAAAACCCAGGATCTGGCCAACAACTATGAGAGAAACGCGAAAGTATGAGCCAGATGATTGCAAATACCAGAACTATCCCAGGCATAACCAGCGTTATCCTCTAAAATATTATTCGCAACCAGGTTTAATTGACTGTTTCGGTGTGGTACCACATTACTACGTGGTCCAAGCCAGAAAAAGGCCAGGATCTGGCCAACAAGGATGAGAAAAATGCGAATATATGATCCAGATGATTTCAAATACCAGAACTAACCCTGACATAACCAGCGTTATCCTCTAAAATACGCATCGGAACATGCTTTTAATGACTGTTTCAGTGTGGTACCACATTACTACGTGATCCAAAGCAGAAAAAGCCCAGGATCGGGCCAACAAGAATGCGAAAAATGCGAAAGTACGAGCCAGATGTGGGAAAATCCCAGACCTAACCGAGACGTAACCGGCGTTATCCCCTAAAATATTAATCGCAACCAGGTATAATTGACTGTTTTGGTGTGGTACCGCATTGCTACGATGATCCAAACCAGAAAGAGGCCAGGATCTGGCCAACAAGTATGCGAAAAATGCGAAAGTATGAGCCAGATGATTGCAAATACTTGCACTAACCCAGACATAGTCGGCGTTATCCTCTAAAATATTAATCGCAACCGGGTTTGATTGACTGTTTCCGTGTGGAACCACATTACTACGGGATCCAAACCAGAAAAAACCCAGGATCTGGCCAACAACTATGAGAAAAACGCGAAAGTATGAGCCAGATGATTGCAAATACCAGAACTATCCCAGGCATAACCAGCGTTATCCTCTAAAATACGAATCGGAACATGCTTTTAATGACTGTCTCAGTGTGGTAACACATTACAACGTGATCCAAACCAGAAACATCCCAGGATCGGGCCAACAAGAATGCGAAAAATGCGAAAGTACGAACCAGATGAGGGAAAATCCCAGGCCTAACCGAGACGTAACCGGCGTTATCCCCTAAAATATTAATCACAGCCAGGTTTATTTGACTGTTTCAGTGTGGTAACACATTACTACGTGATCCAAACCAGAGAAAACCCAGGATCTGGCCAACAGGTATGCGAGAAATGCGAAAGTATGAGCCAGATGATTGCAAATACTAGCACTAACCCAGACACAGTCGGCGTTATCCTCTAAAATATTAATCGCAACCGGGTTTAATTGACTGTTTCCGTGTGGAACCACATTACTACGGGATCCAAACCAGAAAAAACCCAGGATCTGGCCAACAACTATGAGAAAAACGCGAAAGTATGAGCCAGATGATTGCAAATACCAGAACTATCCCAGGCATAACCAGCGTTATCCTCTAAAATACGAATCGGAACATGCTTTTAATGACTGTCTCAGTGTGGTAACACATTACAACGTGATCCAAACCAGAAACATCCCAGGATCGGGCCAACAAGAATGCGAAAAATGCGAAAGTACGCGCCAGATGAGGGCAAATACCAGACCTAACCGAGACATTACCGGCATTATCCTCTAAAATATTAATCGCAACCAGATTTAATTGAATGTTTCGGTGTGGTACCGCATTACTACGTGATCCAAACCAGAAAAAGGCCAGGATCTGGCCAACATGTATGCGAAAAATCCGAAAGTACGAGCCAGATGTTTGCAAATACCAGAACTATCCCAGACATAACCAGCGTTATCCTCTAAAATATTATTCGCAACCAGGTTTAATTGACTGTTTCAGTCTGCTGCCACTTTACTACGTGGTCCAAGCCAGAAGAAGGCCAGGATCTGGCCAACAAGTATGCGAAAAATGCGAAGGTCCGAGCCAGATGAGGGCAAATACCAGACCTAACCGAGACATAACCGGCGTTATCCTCTAAAATATTAATCGCAACCAGGTTCAATTGACTGTTTCGGTGTGGAACCACATTACTACGGGATCCAAACCAGAAAAAACCCAGGATCTGGCCAACAACTATGAGAAAAACGCGAAAGTATGAGCCAGATGATTGCAAATACCAGAACTATCCCAGGCATAACCAGCGTTATCCTCTAAAATATTATTCGCATCCAGGTTTAATTGACTGTTTCGGTGTGGTACCACACTACTACGTGGTCCAAGCCAGCAAAAGGCCAGGATCTGGCCAACAAGAATGCGAAAAATGCGAAAGTACGCGCCAGATGAGGGTAAATGTCAGACCTAACCGAGACATTACCGGCGTTATCCTCTAAAATATTAATCGCAACCAGGTTCAATTGACTGTTTCGGTGTGGGACCACATTACTACGGGATCCAAACCAGAAAAAACCCAGGATCTGTTCAACAACTATGAGAAAAACGCGAAAGTACGAGCCAGATGGGGGCAAATCCCAGACCTAACCGAGACATAACCAGCGTTATCCTCTAAAATATTAATCGCAACCAGGTATAATTGACTGTTCCGGTGTGGCACCGCATTGCTACGATGATCCAAACCAGAAAGAAGCCAGGATCTGGCCAACAAATATGCGAAAAATGCGAAAGTATGAGCCAGATGATTGCAAATACCAGAACTAACCCAGACATAACCGGCGTTATCCCCTAAAATATTAATCGCAACCAGGTTTAATTGACCGTTTCGGTGTGGTACCGCATTACTACGTGATCCAAACCAGAGAAAGGCCAGGATCTGGCCAACAAGGATGAGAAAAATGCAAATATATGATCCAGATGATTGCAAATACCAGAACTAACCCTGACATAACCAGCGTTATCCTCTAAAATACGCAACGGAACATGCTTTTAATGACTGTTTCAGTGTGGTACCACATTACTACGTGATCCAAGCCAGAAAAAGCCCAGGATCTGGCCAACAAGTATGCGAAAAATGCGAAGGTCCGAGCCAGATGAGGGCAAATACCAGACCTAACCGAGACATAACCGGCGTTATCCTCTAAAATATTAATCGCAACCAGGTTCAATTGACTGTTTCGGTGTGGAACCACATTACTACGGGATCCAAACCAGAAAAAACCCAGGATCTGGCCAACAACTATGAGAAAAACGCGAAAGTATGAGCCAGATGATTGCAAATACCAGAACTATCCCAGGCATAACCAGCGTTATCCTCTAAAATATTATTCGCAACCAGGTTTAATTGACTGTTTCGGTGTGGTACCACATTACTACGTGGTCCAAGCGAGAAAAAGGCCAGGATCTGGCCAACAAGGATGAGAAAAATGCGAATATTTGATCCAGATGATTGCAAATACCAGAACTAACCCTGACATAACCAGCGTTATCCTCTAAAATACGCATCGGAACATGCTTTTAATGACTGTTTCAGTGTGGTACCACATTACTACGTGATCCAAACCAGAAAAAGCCCAGGATCGGGCCAACAAGAATGCGAAAAATGCGAAAGTACGAGCCAGATGAGGGAAAATCCCAGACCTAACCGAGACGTAACCGGCGTTATCCCCTAAAATATTAATCGCAACCAGGTATAATTGACTGCTTCGGTGTGGTACCGCATTGCTACGATGATCCAAACCAGAAAGAGGCCAGGATCTGGCCAACAAGTATGCGAAAAATGCGAAAGTATGAGCCAGATGATTGCAAATACCAGAACTAACCCAGACATAACCAGCGTTATCCTCTAAAATATTAATCGCAACCAGGTTTAATTGACTGTTTCGGTGTGGTACTGCATTACTACGTGATCCAGACTAGAAAAAGGCCAGGATCTGGCCAACAAGTATGCGCAAAATGCGAAAGTACGAGCCAGATGAGGGCAAATCCCAGACCTAACCGAGACATAACCGGCGTTATCCTCTAAAATATTAATTGCAATCAGGTTTAATTAACTGTTTCAGTGTGGTACCACATTACTACGTGATCCAAATCAGAAAAAGCCCAGGATCTGGCCAACAAGTATGCGAAAAATGCGAAAGTACGAGCCAGATGAGGGCAAATCCCAGACCTAACCGAGACATAACCGGCGTTATCCTCTAAAATATTAATCGCAACCAGGTTTATTTGACTGTTTCGGTGTGGTAACGCATTACTACGTGATCCAAACCAGATAAAGCCCAGGATCTGGCCAACAAGTATCAGAAAAATGCGAAAGTTCGAGCCAGATGAGGGCAAATACCAGACCTAACCCAGACAAAACCGGCGTTATCCCATAAAATATTAATCGCAACCAGGTTTAATTGACTGTTTCGGTGTGGTACCGCATTGCTACGATGTTCCAAACCAGAAAGAGGCCAGGATCTGGCTAACAAGTATGCGAAAAATGCGAAAGTACGAGCCAGATGAGGGCAAATCCCAGACCAAGCCGAGACATAACCTGCGTTATCCTGTAAAATATTAATCGCAACCAGGTTTAATTGACTGTTTCGGTGTGGTACCGCATTACTACGTGACCCAAACCAGAAAAAGGCCAGGATCTGGCCAACAAGTATGAGAAATATGCGAAAGTTCGAGCCAGATGAGGGCAAATACCAGACCTAACCCAGACAAAATCGGCGTTATCCCCTAAAATATTAATCGCAACCAGGTATAATTGACTGTTTCGGTGTGGTACCGCATTGCTACGATGATCCAAACCAGAAAGAGGCCAGGATCTGGCCAACAAGTATGCGAAAAATGCGAAAGTATGAGCCAGATGATTGCAAATACCAGAACTATGCCTGACATAACCAGCGTTATCCTCTAAAATACGAATCGGAACATGCTTTTAATGACTGTTTCAGTGTGGTAGCACATTTCTACGAGATCCAAACCAGAAAAATCCCAGGATCGGGCCAACAAGAATGCGAGAAACGCGAAAGTACGAGCCACATGAGGGAAAATCCCAGACCTAACCCAGACATAACCGGCGTTATGCGCTAAAATATTAATCGCAACCAGGTTTAATTGACTGTTTCGTTGTGGAACCACATTACTACGTGATCCAAACCAGAAAGAACCCAGGATCTGGCCAACAAGTATGCGAAAAATGCGAAAGAACGATCCAGATGAGGGCAAATCCCAGACCTATCCGAGACATAACCGGCGTTATCCTCTAAAATATTAATTGCAATCAGGTTTAATTAACTGATTCAGTGTGGTACCACATTACTACGTGATCCAAACCAGATAAAGCCCAGGATCTGACCAACAAGTATCAGAAAAATGCGAAAGTTCGAGCCAGATGAGGGCAAATCCCAGACCTAACCGAGACATAACCGGCGTTATCCTCTAAAATATTAATCGCAACCAGGTTTATTTGACTGTTTCGGTGTGGTAACGCATTACTGCGTGATCCAAACCAGATAAAGCCCAGGATCTGGCCAACAAGTATCAGAAAAATGCGAAAGTTCGAGCCAGATGAGGGCAAATCCCAGACCTAACCGAGACATAACCGGCGTTATCCTCTAAAATATTAATCGCAACCAGGTATAAGTGACTGTTTCGGTGTGGTAACACATTACTACGAGATCCAAACCAGAAAAATCCCAGGATCGGGCCAACAAGGATGCGAGAAACGCGAAAGTACGAGCCACATGAGGGAAAATCCCAGACCTAACCGAGACATAACCGGCGTTATCCTCTAAAATATTAATCGCAACCAGGTTTATTTGACTGTTTCGGTGTGGTAACGCATTACTGCGTGATCCAAACCAGATAAAGCCCAGGATCTGACCAACAAGTATCAGAAAAATGCGAAAGTTCGAGCCAAATGAGGGCAAATCCCAGTCCTAACCGAGACATAACCGGCGTTATCCTCTAAAATATTAATCTCAACCAGGTTTAATTGACTGTTTCGGTGTGGTTCTGCATTACTACGTGATCCAGACTAGAAAAAGGCCAGGATCTGGCCAACAAGTATGCGAAAAATGCGAAAGTATGAGCCAGATGATTGCAAATACCTGAACTAACCCAGACATAACCAGCGTTATCCTCTAAAATATTAATCGCAACCAGGTTTAATTGACTGTTTCGGTGTGGTACTGCATTACTACGTGATCCAGACCAGAAAAAGGCCAGGATCTGGCCAACAAGTATGCGCAAAATGCGAAAGTACGAGCCAGTTGAGGGCAAATCCCAGACCAAAACGAGACGTAACCGGCGTTATCCCCTAAAATATTAATCACAACCAGGTTTAATTGACTGTTTCGGTGTGGTACCGCATTACTACGTGATCCAAACCATAAAAAGGCCAGGATCTGGCCAACAAGTATGCGAAAAATGCGAAAGTATGAGCCAGATGATTGCAAATTCCAGAACTAACCCTGACATAACCAGCGTTATTCTCTAGAATAAAAATCGGAACATGGTTTTAATGACTGTTTCAGTGTTGTAACACATTACTACCTGATCCAAACCAGAAAAATCCCAGGATCGGGCCAACAAGAATGCGAAAAACGCGAAAGTACGAGCCAGATGAGGGAAAATCCCAGACCAAAACGAGACGTAACCGGCGTTATCCCCTAAAATATTAATCGCAACCAGGTTTAATTGACTGTTTCGGTGTGGTACTGCATTACTACGTGATCCAGACCAGAAAAAGGCCAGGATCTGGCCAACAAGTATGCGAAAAACGCGAAAGTATAAGCCAGATGATTGCAAATACCAGAACTAACCCAGGCATAACCAGCGTTATCCTCTAAAATACTAAGCGGAACCAGCTTCTATTGACTGTTTCAGTGTGGTACCACATTACTACGTGATCCAAGCCAAAAAAAGGCCAGGATCTGGCCAACAAGTATGCGAAAAACGCGAAAGTACGAGCCAGATAAGGACAAATCCCAGACCTACCCGAGACATAACCGGCGTTATCCTCTAAAATATTAATCGCAACCAGGTTTAATTGACTGTTTCGGTGTGGAACCTCATTACTACGGGATCCACAACAGAAAAAACCCAGGATCTGGTCAACAAGTATGCGAAAAACGCGAAAGTATGAGCCTGATGAGGTCAAATCCCAGACCAATCCCAGACTTAACTTTCGTTATCCTCTAAGATATTGATCGAAACCAGGTTTAATCGTCTGTTTCAGTGTGGTACCACATTACTACGTGTTCCAAATCAGAAAAAACCCAGGATCCGTTCAACGAGTATCTGAAGAAGGCGAAAGTATGAGTCTGATAAGTGAAAATCTCAAGCCTTACCTAGACCTAACTTGCGTTGTCCTCTAAAATATTGATGGAAATCAGGTTTCATTGACTGTTTCAGTGTGGTACTACATTACTACGTGATGCAATCCAGAAAAAGCCCATGATCTAGCCATCAAGTATGAGAAATATGCGAAAGAATGAGCCTAATGAGAGCAAATCCCAGACCTAACCTAGACCTAACATGCGTTATGCTCTAAAATATTGAGCGAAACCAGGTTTAATGGACTGCTTCAGTGTGGTACCACACTACTTCGTGATCCAAACCAGAAAAAACCCAGGATCTGTTCAACAAGTATGTGAAAAACTCGAAACTGTGAGCCTGATGAGGGCAAATCTTAGACCTAACCTTGACCTAACATGCGTTATCCTCTAAAATATTGAGCGAAACCAGGTTTGATGGACTGTTTCAGTGTGGTACCACACTACTACGGGATCCAAACCAGAAAAAACCCAGGATCTGTTCAACAAGTATGTGAAGAATGCGAAAGTATGAGTCTGATCAGTGAAAATCTCAGGCCTTACCTAGACCTAACTTTTTTTTTTTTTTTTTTTTTTTGTCGTGGGGAAAATCTTCGAAAGACTCCCTGCCACCTCCTTGGGGAGAGGTGGGAGGGGTGTGTGGGATTCCCCACGCCCGTACAACGACAGGCGCGGGACCTACCCTCTAAAAACCCCACGGTGACCCTTCGGCACGCTTTGGGAGGATACCGGGAATCGCTCGAAGCATTCTTCCGGTATCCTCCCCGTGCCCGCGCTTTCGCGCCCATCCCCCGGGGGGACAATCGGTCCCCCCAGTAGACACACTGCCTCATAGCGGCGGGACGGGGCCACTCCATCCCGCCACTATCCGTCCCGGGGCCGCGTTTAGTGGCGGCTGCGAGCCCCAACTCGCAACCGCCCGCGACCCCGTTTCCACCCCTCGGCGGCCGGGCGTTCATGGCCGCACCAGACCGCCGAGGGTGCCTCCCCTTGCGTCGGACCGGTAGGGGGAGGCACTTCTACCCCCAACCGGTCCGACCCGGCGCCGCCTGGCGGGAGGAGGGTCCCCTCAGGACCCCCCTCTCAGGCTAGGTCATCCGCCACGCCGAGGCGGCCGCCCGCGACGCCTCGCGACCGGGCGACGACCTCGGGCCACCGCACGAGCGCGAGCTTCAGCGCGCCGCTGAAGCTCGCGCTCCCTCCCCGCGGCCTCCTTCTGCAACATTACGTTCTCGCAGAAGGAGGCCACGGCCCTCCACTTCTCCTCGCTGCCGAGCATGGCGCGCACCACGCCCGGCAGCGAGACATCCCGCCCGACGACGCCGACCAGGACACGGCGCTCCCCCTCCCACGCGGGGCATACCTCCAGGGTATGATCCGCCGTGTCCTGCTCAGCGTCGCAGTGGCAGCAACGCGCCGTCGGCTCCTTCCCTATCCGGCACAGGTATCTTCCGAAGCTGCCATGCCCGGAAAATACCTGTGCCATCCGGTAGGTGAGGCTGCCATGGCCTCTGTCCAGCCACTCCTTCAGGAGTGGCCGAACCGCCCCGACAGTCCGGTGCCCCGCGGTTGGCAGAGCCAGCCGCTCCTGCCACGCGAGCAACACGGACTGCCGGGCCTGGCGCTTCAAATCGCCCCAAGCAGGTTCCTGCCCGCCCGGGACCGCCCCCACCCTTCGCGCGACGGTCGACGCGGTGCCGGTACATCACCGCGTGCGACCGCGCGAGCAGGTCCATGGGCGGCATCCCCTCTAGAACCGTCGCCGCCTCATGTGACATGGTCCGATACCCGCGGACGACCCTGAGCGCCATGCGCCTCTGCACCCGACGCAGCATAGTCATGCTGCGCCGGGAGGCAGCCAGGTCGTCCGCCCAGACGGGGGCCCCGTATAGGGCCACCGACTGGACCATTGCCACATAGAGGCGACGAACTCGGCCCGCCGGGCCCCCCAGGTTGGGCAGGATTCGGCCCAGAGCCGCAACCATCCTTTCCAACCGGGGGACCAGGCAGCGGAAATGCTCCTCGAAACGCCAGTGGCTATCGAGGATCAGCCCTAGATACCTGATCTGGGGCTTCACCTCGATGTCAGCCCCACCCACCCGGATCAGAGGGGGTGGCGGATCCTGCCGAGGTGAATGAAACGCAATCACCTCGGTCTTATGGACCGCCACCGTCATCCCCATCCCCCTGATCCGGTCGACGACGCGTTGCGACCCCTCCTCCGCGCGACGCATGGCCATCCCCCAGTGCGCCCCGACGGCCAGCACCAGTGTGTCATCCGCATAACACACCGTGCTGACGCCGTCGGGGAGGCCGGCCCGCAACACCGAGTCGTACGCGATGTTCCACAGGAGTGGCCCGAGGACCGACCCCTGCGGAACACCGCAGTACACCTCCCTCCGCATATCACCATCCCGGCCCGGATACTCGATCCACCTGCCGCGGAGATAATCCCCGACGACCGCCCTGAGACAAGGGGGGACCCGATGATATTCGAGTCCCCTCCTTATCTCGTCCCAGGGGAGGGTGTTAAAGGCATTGGCAATATCCAAGGATATTGCCAATGCCACCCCTCCCCGGGAGACGGCCGCCCCCGAGAGGGCCCTCACACGACCTATCGCGTCGATAGTCGATCGGCCCCCCCGGAAACCGAACTGGCAGTCGGCCAGACCGGGATCACCCCGCGACAGGTGCTCGACGAGGCGGGCAGCAATCACCCGCTCGAAGAGCTTGCCCACCTCGTCGAGGAGACAAATGGGCCGGTATGCGGAGGGAGACTCCGCGGGCCGACCCTCCTTCCGGAGGAGGACCATCCTCGCCACCTTCCAACTGGGGGGGAATCGCCCGTCCCTCAGGCAGCGGTCGAACAACCGCCTGAGGTCGGCCCCAAGGACGCCCTGGGTCAAGACCCAAACCCGGCCGGGCACACCATCCGGACCCGGGGCCGTGTTACGAACCCCGAGCCGTCTGATGGCCGCTGCCAGCTCCTCCAGCGTGACCCCCAGCTCGGCCGTCCACTCCACTGGGACAGCCGCCGCCGCCGGAGGACGCGGTCCCCTCTCCCCAATTGGGAAGAGTGTATTGACCACGTCCTCCAGCAGCCGGGGGTCAAGACCCTCGGTGACGGGGGGCGCCCACGGGCGGAGCTTATTCAGCACCACCTTATATGGGCGCCCCCATGGATCGTCATCAAGGGTCTGGAGGAGCTCCTTCCATGCCTGGGTCTTGGCCCGTTTGATGGCGACCTGCAGAGCAACCCGCGCCACGCGGTATGCTCCATACAGGTCATCAGCTGCCCTCGCTCGCGCCACGCCGTCGCCTGTACGTTGACGACGGCGCGCGCGGGTGTACTGGCGTCGGGCGCGGACAGTCGCGACTCGCAACTCCGCGATCGCGTCCGACCACCAGTACACCGCCCGGCGAGGAGAAGCCCGCCCGACCCGAGGCATCGCCGCGTCGCAAATACCCGCGACCAATGCTCCGAGCCGGGCGACCTCCTCCTCTATTCTCGGCAACTCGGCCGCTCCCTGCGGCCAAGTTGCAGCGAGGGCAGCTGCCATCAGGGCGTCCTTGTCCAGGCGCCGAAGCGCCCAGCGGCGTGGTGGGGTGCCACGCAGGCGGCCGTGTCGGGATGCACTCGCGGCGGCAGAGACCTCCATCCGGATGTACCGGTGATCGGAGAGTGTCTCTGCCCCCGCGACCACGTGCCAACCCGACACCATGCGCACGGCGTTGGGGGTCGCGAATCCAACATCCACGATGGACCCCCCATATCGCCGCACGCATGTGTGCTCCGACCCCCGGTTCAATACCCGGAGGTCGAGCCCCGCCGCCCAATCGCCCAGGATCCCGCCGCGAACGGAGGTCCTGGGGGATCCCCAAGCCACCGACTTGGCATTAAAATCCCCCAGGACCAGCACCGGCCGGGCCGCGTAGCGCTGCACGCATGCCGCGACCTCGGCCAAGTACAGCTCGAACGCAGCGTGACCGCTACGGGGCGAAATGTAGCACCCCACCACAGCGACTCCCCCCCAGTCCACGGCGACGAATCCCCGACCGCGCTCCAACAAGGAGAACGGTGGGGACCCGTCGCCCCCTCCCCATACCGTCGCCACCAAGCCGTCCGCGTCGCCCACCCAATGAGGGTGATCAGGGACGCGGTACGGCTCGGCGGCGACCGCCAGGCCAACCCCCCACTCCGCGAGGACTTGGGACATCAAGTCCTGTGCCGCGCGGCAGTGGTTGAGGTTGGCCTGGAGGAGGAGGCGGGGCGGCATTAATTAATGGCCGCGCCAGCCTCCTCCCGGCCGTCCGTCCCCGTAGCACCGTCCACCTCCATGGAGGAACCTAGACCTAACTTGCGTTGTCCTCTAAAATATTGATCGAAACTAGGTTTAATTGACTGTTTCAGTGTTGTACTTCATTACTACGTGATGCAATCCAGAAAAAGCCCAAGATCTAGCCATCAAGTATGAGAAATATGCGAAAGAGTGAGCCTGATGGGAGCAAATCCCTGACCTAACCTAGACCTACAATGAATTATTCTCTAAAATATTGATCAAAACCAGGTTTAATTGACTGTTTCAGTGTGGTACCACACTACTACGTGATACAAACCAGCAAAAACCCAGGATCTGTTCAACAAGTATGTGAAAAACGCGAAAGTATGAGTCTGATGAGGGCGAATCCCAGACCTATGCCAGACCTAACTTGCGTTGTCCTCTAAAATATTTATCAAGACCAGGTTTAATTGAATGTTTCAGTGTGGTACCACATTACTACGTGATCAAAACCAGAAAAAACCCAGGATCCGTTCAACAAGTATGTGAAGAATGCGAAAGTATGAGTCTGATCAGTGAAAATCTCAGGCCTTACCTAGACCTAACATGCGTTGTCCTCTAAAATATTGATGGAAACCAGGTTTCAATGACTGTTTCAGTGTGGTACTACATTACTACGTGATGCAATCCAGAAATAGCCCAGGATCTAGCCATCAAGTATGAGAAATATGCGAAAGAATGAGCCTGATGAGAGCAAATCCCAGACCTAACCTAGACCTAACATGCGTTATCCTCTAAAATATTGAGCGAAACCAGGTTTAATGGACTGTTTCAGTGTGGTACCACACTACTTCGTGATCCAAACCAGAGAAAGCCCAGGATCTGTTCAAGAAGTATGTGAAAAACGCTATACTGTGAGCCTGATGAGGGCAAATCCTAGACCTAACCCAGACCTAACATGCGTTATCCTCTAAAATATTTATCAAGATCAGGTTTAATTGATTGTTTCAGTGTGGTCCCACATTACTACGTGATCCAAACCAGAAAAAACCCAGTATATGTTCAACATGTATGAGAAATATGCGAAAGAATGAGCCTGATGTAAGCAAATCCCAGACCTAACCTAGACCTAACATGAATTATTCTCTAAAATATTGATCGAAACCAGGTTTACTTGACTGCTTCAGTGTGGTCCCACATTACTACGTGATCCAAACCAGAAAAAACCCAGGATCCGTTCAGCAAGTATGTGAAGAATGCGAAAGTATGAGTCTGATGAGGGAAAATCCCAGGCCTAACCTAGACCTAACATGCGCTATCCTCTAAAATATTGATCGAAACCAGGTTTAGTCGACTGTTTCAGTCTGGTCCCACATTACTACGTGATCCAAACCAGAAAAAACCCAGGAGCCGTTCAACAAGTATGTGAAGAATGCGAAAGTATGAGTCTGATGAGGTCAAATCCCAGACCTATCCCAGACTTAACTTGCGTTATCCTCTAAAATATTGATCGAAACCAGGTTTAATCGACTGTTTCAGCGTGGTACCACATTACTACGTGATACAATCCAGAAACAGCCCAGGATCTAGCCATGAAGTATGAGAAATATGCGAAAGTATGAGCCTGATGAGGGCAAATCCTAGACCTAACCCAAACCTAACATGCGTTATCCTCTAAAATATTTATCAAGACCAGGTTTAATTGAATGTTTCATTGTGGTACCTCATTACTACGTGATCAAAACCAGAAAAAACCCAGGATCCGTTCAACAAGTATGTGAAGAATGCGAAAGTATGAGTCTGATGAGGTCAAATCCCAGGCCTAACCTAGACCTAGCATGAATTATTCTCTAAAATATTGATCGAAACCAGGTTTAATTGACTGTTTCAGTGTGGTGCCACATTACTACGTTAACCAAACCAGAAAAAACCCTGGATCCGTTCAACAAGTATGTTAAAACTGCGACAGTATGACCCTGATGAGGGCAAATCCCAGGCCTAACCTAGACCTAACATGCGTTGTCCTCTAAAATATTGATGGAAACCAGGTTTAATTGACTGTTTCAGTGTTGTACTTCATTACTACGTGATGCAATCCAGAAAAAGCCCAGGATCTGTTCTACATGTATGAAAAATATGCGAAAGAATGAGCCTGATGAGAGCAAATCCCAGACCTAACCTAGACCTAACATGAATTATTCTCTAAAATATTGATCGAAACCAGGTTTAATTGACTGTTTCAGTGTGGTACCACATTACTACGTGATCCAATCCGGAAATAGCCCAGGATCTAGCCATGAAGTATGAGAAATATGCGAAAGCATGAGCCTGATGAGGGCAAATCCTAGACCTAACCCAGACCTAACATGCGTTATTCTGTAAAATATTGATGGAAACCAGGTTTAATTGACTGTTTCAGTGTTGTACTTCATTACTACGTGATCCAAAACAGAAAAAACCCAGGATCTGTTCTACATGTATGAAAAATATGCGAAAGAATGAGCCTGATGAGAGCAAATCCCAGACCTAACCTAGACCTAACATGAATTATTCTCTAAAATATTGATCGAAACCAGGTTTAACTGACTGTTTCAGTGTGGTACCACATTACTACGTGATCCAATCCAGAAATAGCCCAGGATCTAGCCATGAAGTATGAGAAATATGCGAAAGTATGAGCCTGATGAGGGCAAATCCTAGACCTAACCCTGACCTAACATGTGTTATTCTGTAAAATTTTTATCAAGACCAGGTTTAATTGAATGTTTCATTGTGGTACCTCATTACTACGTGATCAAAACCAGAAAAAACCCAGGATCCGTTCAACAAGTATGTGAAGAATGCGAAAGTATGAGTCTGATGAGGTCAAATCCCAGGCCTAACCTAGACCTAGCATGAATTATTCTCTAAAATATTGATCGAAACCAGGTTTAATTGACTGTTTCAGTGTGGTCCCACATTACTACGTGATCCAAACCAGAAAAAACCCAGGATCTGTTCAACAAGTATGTGAAAAACGCTAAACTGTGAGCCTGATGAGGGCAAATCTTAGACCTAACCCAGACCTAAGATGCGTTATCCTCTAAAATATTTACCCAGACCAGGTTTCATTGAATGTTTCAGTGTGGTCTCACATTACTACGTGATCCAAACCAGAAAAAACCTAGGATCTGTTCAACAAGTATGTGAAAAACGCTAAACTGTGAGCCTGATGAGGGCAAATCTTAGACCTAACCCAGAGCTAAGATGCGTTATCCTCTAAAATATTTATCCAGACCAGGTTTCATTGGATGTTTCAGTGTGGTACCACTTTACTACGTGATCCAATCCAGAAATAGCCCATGATCTAGCCATGAAGTATGAGAAATATGTGAAAGAATGAGCCTGATGAGAGCAAATCCCAGACCTAACCTAGACCTAACTTGCGTTGTCCTCTAAAATATTGATCGAAACTAGGTTTAATTGACTGTTTCAGTGTTGTACTTCATTACTACGTGATGCAATCCAGAAAAAGCCCAAGATCTAACCATCAAGTATGAGAAATATGCGAAAGAATGAGCCTGATGAGAGCAAATCCCAGACCTAACCTAGACCTAACATGCGTTATCCTCTAAAATATTGAGCGAAACCAGGTTTAATGGACTGTTTCAGTGTGGTACCACACTACTTCGTGATCCGAACCAGAGAAAGCCCAGGATCTGTTCAAGAAGTATGTGAAAAACGCTAAACTGTGAGCCTGATGAGGGCAAATCCTAGACCTAACCCAGACCTAACATGCGTTATCCTCTAAAATATTTATCAAGATCAGGTTTAATTGAATGTTTCAGTGTGGTACCACACTACTACGTGATCCAAACCAGAAAAAACCCAGGATCCGTTCAGCAAGTATGTGAAGAATGCGAAAGTATGAGTCTGATGAGGGAAAATCCCAGGCCTAACCTAGACCTAACATGCGCTATCCTCTAAAATATTGATCGAAACCAGGTTTAGTCGACTGTTTCAGTGTGGTCCCACATTACTACGTGATCCAAACCAGAAAAAACCCAGGAGCCGTTCAACAAGTATGTGAAGAATGCGAAAGTATGAGTCTGATGAGGTCAAATCCCAGACCTATCCCAGACTTAACTTGCGTTATCCTCTAAAATATTGATCGAAACCAGGTTTAATCGACTGTTTCAGCGTGGTACCACATTACTACGTGATACAATCCAGAAACAGCCCAGGATCTAGCCATGAAGTATGAGAAATATGCGAAAGTATGAGCCTGATGAGGGCAAATCCTAGACCTAACCCAAACCTAACATGCGTTATCCTCTAAAATATTTATCAAGACCAGGTTTAATTGAATGTTGCAGTGTGGTGCCACATTACTACGTTAACCAAACCAGAAAAAACCCTGGATCCGTTCAACAAGTATGTTAAAACTGCGACAGTATGACCCTGATGAGGGCAAATCCCAGGCCTAACCTAGACCTAACATGCGTTGTCCTCTAAAATATTGATGGAAACCAGGTTTAATTGACTGTTTCAGTGTTGTACTTCATTACTACGTGATGCAATCCAGAAAAAGCCCAGGATCTGTTCTACATGTATGAAAAATATGCGAAAGAATGAGCCTGATGAGAGCAAATCCCAGACCTAACCTAGACCTAACATGAATTATTCTCTAAAATATTGATCGAAACCAGGTTTAATTGACTGTTTCAGTGTGGTACCACATTACTACGTGATCCAATCCGGAAATAGCCCAGGATCTAGCCATGAAGTATGAGAAATATGCGAAAGCATGAGCCTGATGAGGGCAAATCCTAGACCTAACCCAGACCTAACATGCGTTATTCTGTAAAATATTGATGGAAACCAGGTTTAATTGACTGTTTCAGTGTTGTACTTCATTACTACGTGATCCAAAACAGAAAAAACCCAGGATCTGTTCTACATGTATGAAAAATATGCGAAAGAATGAGCCTGATGAGAGCAAATCCCAGACCTAACCTAGACCTAACATGAATTATTCTCTAAAATATTGATCGAAACCAGGTTTAATTGACTGTTTCAGTGTGGTACCACATTACTACGTGATCCAATCCAGAAATAGCCCAGGATCTAGCCATGAAGTATGAGAAATATGCGAAAGTATGAGCCTGATGAGGGCAAATCCTAGACCTAACCCTGACCTAACATGCGTGATTCTGTAAAATTTTTATCAAGACCAGGTTTAATTGAATGTTTCATTGTGGTACCTCATTACTACGTGATCAAAACCAGAAAAAACCCAGGATCCGTTCAGCAAGTATGTGAAGAATGCGAAAGTATGAGTCTGATGAGGTCAAATCCCAAGCCTAACCTAGACCTAGCATGAATTATTCTCTAAAATATTGATCGAAACCAGGTTTAATTGACTGTTTCAGTGTGGTCCCACATTACTACGTGATCCAACCCAGAAAAAACCCAGGATCTGTTCAACAAGTATGTGAAAAATGCTAAACTGTGAGCCTGATGAGGGCAAATCTTAGACCTAACCCAGACCTAAGATGCGTTATCCTCTAAAATATTTACCCAGACCATGTTTCATTGAATGTTTCAGTGTGGTACAACTTTACTACGAGATCCAATCCAGAAATAGCCCATGATCTAGCCATGAAGTATGAGAAATATGCGAAAGTATGAGCCTGATGAGGGCAAATCCCTGACCTATCCCAGACCTAACATGCGTTATTCTGTAAAATATTGATGGAAACCAGGTTTAATTGACTGTTTCAGTGTTGTACTTCATTACTACGTGATCCAAAACAGAAAAAACCCAGGATCTGTTCTACATGTATGAAAAATATGCGAAAGAATGAGCCTGATGAGAGCAAATCCCAGACCTAACCTAGACCTAACATGAATTATTCTCTAAAATATTGATCGAAACCAGGTTTAATTGACTGTTTCAGTGTGGTACCACATTACTACGTGATCCAATCCAGAAATAGCCCAGGATCTGTTCAACGAGTATGTGAAGTGTGCGAAAGAATGAGCCTGATGAGAGCAAATCCCAGACCTAACCTAGACCTTACATGCGTTATCCTCTAAAATATTGAGCGAAACCAGGTTTAATGGACTGTCTCAGTGTGGTACCACACTACTTCGTGATCCAAACCAGAAAAAACCCAGGATCTGTTCAACAAGTATGTGAAAAACGCTAAACTGTGAGCCTGATGAGGGCAAATCTTAGACCTAACCCAGACCTAAGATGCGTTATCCTCTAAAATATTTATCCAGACCAGGTTTCATTGGATGTTTCAGTGTGGTACCACTTTACTGCGTGATCCAATCCAGAAATAGCCCATGATCTAGCCATGAAGTATGAGAAATATGCGAAAGAATGAGCCTGATGAGAGCAAATCCCAGACCTAACCTAGACCTTACATGCGTTATCCTCTAAAATATTGAGCGAAACCAGGTTTAATGGACTGTTTCAGTGTGGTACCACACTACTTCGTGATCCAAACCAGAAAAAACCCAGGATCTGTTCAACAAGTATGTGAAAAACGCTAAACTGTGAGCCTGATGAGAGCAAATCCCAGACCTATCCTAGACCTTACATGCGTTATCCTCAAAAATATTGATCGAAACCTGGTTTAATCGACTGTTTCAGTGTGGTACCACATTACTACGTGATCCAAACCAGAAAAAACCCAGGATCTAGCCATCAAGTACGAGAAATATGCGAAAGAATGTGCCTGATGAGAGCAAATCCCAGACCTATCCTAGACCTTACATGCGTTATCCTCTAAAATATTGAGCGAAACCAGGTTTAATGGACTGTTTCAGTGTGGTCCCACATTACTACGTGATCCAAACCAGAAGTAACCCAGGATCTGTTCTACATGTATGAAAAATATGCGAAAGAATGAGCCTGATGAGAGCAAATCCCAGACCTAACCTAGACCTAACATGAATTATTCTCTAAAATATTGATCGAAACCAGGTTTAATTGACTGTTTCAGTGTGGTACCACATTACTACGTGATTCAATCCAGAAATAGCCCAGGATCTAGCCATGAAGTATGAGAAATATGCGAAAGTATGAGCCTGATGAGGGCAAATCCTAGACCTAACCCAGAGCTAACATGCGTTATTCTGTAAAATTTTTATCAAGACCAGGTTTAATTGAATGTTTCATTGTGGTACCTCATTACTACGTGATGCAATCCAGAAAAAGCCCAGGATCTAGCCATGAAGTATGAGAAATATGCGAAAGTAAGAGCCTGATGAGGGCAAATCCTAGACCTATCCCAGACCTAACTTGCGTTATCCTCTAAAATATTGACCGAAACCAGGTTTAATTGACTGTTTCAGCGTGGTACCACATTACTACGTGTTACAATCCAGAAACAGCCCAGGATTTAGCCATGAAGTATGAGAAATATGCGAAAGTATGAGCCTGATGAGGGCAAATCCTAGACCTAACCCAGACCTAACAGGCGTTATCCTCTAAAATATTTATCAAGATCAGGTTTAATTGAATGTTTCGGTGTGGTACCGCATTACTACGTGATCCAAACCATAAAAAGGCTGGGATCAGGCCAACAAGTAAGCGAAATATGCGAAAGTACGAGCGAGATGAGGGCAAATAGCAGACCTAAACCAGACAAAATCGGCGTTATCCTCTAAAATATTAATCGGACCCAGGTTTAATTGACTGTTTCGGTGTGGTACCACATTTCTACGTGGTCCAAGCCAGAAAAAGGCGAGGATCTGGCCAAAAACTATTCGAAACGTGCGAAAGTACGTGCCAGATGAGGACAAATCCCAGACCTAACCGAGACATAACCGGCGTTATCCTCTAAAGTATTAATCGGATCCAGGTTTAATTGACAGTTTCAGTGTGGTACCACTTCACTACGTGGTCCAAGCCAGAAGAAGGCCAGGATGTGGCCAACAAGTATGCGAAAACTGCGAAAGTACGAGCCAGTTGAGGGCAAATACCAGACCTAACCGAAACATAACCGGCGCTATCCTGTAAAATATTAATCGCAACCAGGTTTAATAGACTGTTCCGGTGTGGAACCACATTACTACGGGATCCAAAGCAGAAAAAACCCAGAATCTGGCCAACAACTATGAGAAAAACGAGAAAGTATGAGCCAGATGGTTGCAAATACCAGAACTATCCCAGACATACCCAGCGTTATCCACTAAAATATTATTCGCAACCAGGTTTAATTGACTGTTTCGGTGTGGTACCACATTACTACGTGGTCCAAGCCAGAAAAAGGCCAGGATCTGGCCAACAAGTATGCGAAAAATGCGAAAGTACGAGCCAGGTGAGGGCAAATACCATACCTAACCGAGACATTACCGGCTTTATCCTCTAAAATATTAATCGCAACCAGATTTAATTGACTGTTTCAGTGTGGTACCGCATTACTACGTGATCCAAACCAGAAAGAGGCCAGGATCTGGCCAACAAGTATGCGAAAAACGCGAAAGTACGAGCCAGATGATTGCAAATACCAGAACTCACCCAGACATAACCAGCGCTATCCTCTAAAATACTAATCTGAACCAGGGTTAATTGACTGTTTCAGTGTGGTACCACATTACTACGTGATCCAAACCAGAGAAAGGTCAGGATCTGTTCAACAAGTATCTGAAAAACGCTAAACTGTGAGCCTGATGAGAGCAAATCCCAGACCTATCCTAGACCTTACATGCGTTATCCTCAAAAATATTGATCGAAACCTGGTTTAATCGACTGTTTCAGTGTGGTACCACATTACTACGTGATCCAAACCAGAAAAAACCCAGGATCTAGCCATCAACTACGAGAAATATGCGAAAGAATGTGCCTGATGAGAGCAAATCCCAGACCTATCCTAGACCTTACATGCGTTATCCTCTAAAATATTGAGCGAAACCAGGTTTAATGGACTGTTTCAGTGTGGTCCCACATTACTACGTGATCCAAACCAGAAGTAACCCAGGATCTGTTCTACATGTATGAAAAATATGCGAAAGAATGAGCCTGATGAGAGCAAATCCCAGACCTAACCTAGACCTAACATGAATTATTCTCTAAAATATTGATCGAAACCAGGTTTAATTGACTGTTTCAGTGTGGTACCACATTACTACGTGATTCAATCCAGAAATAGCCCAGGATCTATCCATGAAGTATGAGAAATATGCGAAAGTATGAGCCTGATGAAGGCAAATCCTAGACCTAACCCAGACCTAACATGCGTTATTCTGTAAAATTTTTATCAAGACCAGGTTTAATTGAATGTTTCATTGTGGTACCTCATTACTACGTGATGCAATCCAGAAAAAGCCCAGGATCTAGCTATGAAGTATGAGAAATATGCGAAAGTAAGAGCCTGATGAGGGCAAATCCTAGACCTATCCCAGACCTAACTTGCGTTATCCTCTAAAATATTGATCGAAACCAGGTTTAATTGACTGTTTCAGCGTGGTACCACATTACTACGTGTTACAATCCAGAAACAGCCCAGGATTTAGCCATGAAGTATGAGAAATATGCGAAAGTATGAGCCTGATGAGGGCAAATCCTAGACCTAACCCAGACCTAACAGGCGTTATCCTCTAAAATATTTATCAAGATCAGGTTTAATTGAATGTTTCGGTGTGGTACCGCATTACTACGTGATCCAAACCATAAAAAGGCTGGGATCAGGCCAACAAGTAAGCGAAATATGCGAAAGTACGAGCGAGATGAGGGCAAATAGCAGACCTAAACCAGACAAAATCGGCGTTATCCTCTAAAATATTAATCGGACCCAGGTTTAATTGACTGTTTCGGTGTGGTACCACATTTCTACGTGGTCCAAGCCAGAAAAAGGCGAGGATCTGGCCAAAAACTATTCGAAACGTGCGAAAGTACGTGCCAGATGAGGACAAATCCCAGACCTAACCGAGACATAACCGGCGTTATCCTCTAAAGTATTAATCGGATCCAGGTTTAATTGACAGTTTCAGTGTGGTACCACTTCACTACGTGGTCCAAGCCAGAAGAAGGCCAGGATGTGGCCAACAAGTATGCGAAAACTGCGAAAGTACGAGCCAGTTGAGGGCAAATACCAGACCTAACCGAAACATAACCGGCGCTATCCTGTAAAATATTAATCGCAACCAGGTTTAATAGACTGTTTCGGTGTGGAACCACATTACTACGGGATCCAAAGCAGAAAAAACCCAGAATCTGGCCAACAACTATGAGAAAAACGAGAAAGTATGAGCCAGATGGTTGCAAATACCAGAACTATCCCAGACATACCCAGCGTTATCCACTAAAATATTATTCGCAACCAGGTTTAATTGACTGTTTCGGTGTGGTACCACATTACTACGTGGTCCAAGCCAGAAAAAGGCCAGGATCTGGCCAACAAGTATGCGAAAAATGCGAAAGTACGAGCCAGGTGAGGGCAAATACCATACCTAACCGAGACATTACCGGCTTTATCCTCTAAAATATTAATCGCAACCAGATTTAATTGACTGTTTCAGTGTGGTACCGCATTACTACGTGATCCAAACCAGAAAGAGGCCAGGATCTGGCCAACAAGTATGCGAAAAACGCGAAAGTACGAGCCAGATGATTGCAAATACCAGAACTCACCCAGACATAACCAGCGCTATCCTCTAAAATACTAATCTGAACCAGGGTTAATTGACTGTTTCAGTGTGGTACCACATTACTACGTGATCCAAACCAGAGAAAGGTCAGGATCTGCTCAACAAGTATCTGAAAAACGCTAAACTGTGAGCCTGATGAGAGCAAATCCCAGACCTATCCTAGACCTTACATGCGTTATCCTCAAAAATATTGATCGAAACCTGGTTTAATCGACTGTTTCAGTGTGGTACCACATTACTACGTGATCCAAACCAGAAAAAACCCAGGATCTAGCCATCAACTACGAGAAATATGCGAAAGAATGTGCCTGATGAGAGCAAATCCCAGACCTATCCTAGACCTTACATGCGTTATCCTCTAAAATATTGAGCGAAACCAGGTTTAATGGACTGTTTCAGTGTGGTCCCACATTACTACGTGATCCAAACCAGAAGTAACCCAGGATCTGTTCTACATGTATGAAAAATATGCGAAAGAATGAGCCTGATGAGAGCAAATCCCAGACCTAACCTAGACCTAACATGAATTATTCTCTAAAATATTGATCGAAACCAGGTTTAATTGACTGTTTCAGTGTGGTACCACATTACTACGTGATTCAATCCAGAAATAGCCCAGGATCTATCCATGAAGTATGAGAAATATGCGAAAGTATGAGCCTGATGAAGGCAAATCCTAGACCTAACCCAGACCTAACATGCGTTATTCTGTAAAATTTTTATCAAGACCAGGTTTAATTGAATGTTTCATTGTGGTACCTCATTACTACGTGATGCAATCCAGAAAAAGCCCAGGATCTAGCTATGAAGTATGAGAAATATGCGAAAGTAAGAGCCTGATGAGGGCAAATCCTAGACCTATCCCAGACATAACTTGCGTTATCCTCTAAAATATTGATCGAAACCAGGTTTAATTGACTGTTTCAGCGTGGTACCACATTACTACGTGTTACAATCCAGAAACAGCCCAGGATTTAGCCATGAAGTATGAGAAATATGCGAAAGTATGAGCCTGATGAGGGCAAATCCTAGACCTAACCCAGACCTAACAGGCGTTATCCTCTAAAATATTTATCAAGATCAGGTTTAATTGAATGTTTCGGTGTGGTACCGCATTACTACGTGATCCAAACCATAAAAAGGCTGGGATCAGGCCAACAAGTAAGCGAAATATGCGAAAGTACGAGCGAGATGAGGGCAAATAGCAGACCTAAACCAGACAAAATCGGCGTTATCCTCTAAAATATTAATCGGACCCAGGTTTAATTGACTGTTTCGGTGTGGTACCACATTTCTACGTGGTCCAAGCCAGAAAAAGGCGAGGATCTGGCCAAAAACTATTCGAAACGTGCGAATGTACGTGCCAGATGAGGACAAATCCCAGACCTAACCGAGACATAACCGGCGTTATCCTCTAAAGTATTAATCGGATCCAGGTTTAATTGACAGTTTCAGTGTGGTACCACTTCACTACGTGGTCCAAGCCAGAAGAAGGCCAGGTTGTGCCCAACAAGTATGCGAAAACTGCGAAAGTACGAGCCAGTTGAGGGCAAATACCAGACCTAACCGAAACATAACCGGCGCTATCCTGTAAAATATTAATCGCAACCAGGTTTAATAGACTGTTTCGGTGTGGAACCACATTACTACGGGATCCAAACCAGAAAAAACCCAGAATCTGGCCAACAACTATGAGAAAAACGAGAAAGTATGAGCCAGATGGTTACAAATACCAGAACTATCCCAGACATACCCAGCGTTCTCCACTAAAATATTATTCGCAACCAGGTTTAATTGACTGTTTCGGTGTGGTACCACATTACTACGTGGTCCAAGCCAGAAAAAGGCCAGGATCTGGCCAACAAGTATGCGAAAAATGCGAAAGTACGAGCCAGGTGAGGGCAAATACCATACCTAACCGAGACATTACCGGCTTTATCCTCTAAAATATTAATCGCAACCAGATTTAATTGACTGTTTCAGTGTGGTACCGCATTACTACGTGATCCAAACCAGAAAGAGGCCAGGATCTGGCCAACAAGTATGCGAAAAACGCGAAAGTACGAGCCAGATGATTGCAAATACCAGAACTCACCCAGACATAACCAGCGCTATCCTCTAAAATACTAATCTGAACCAGGGTTAATTGACTGTTTCAGTGTGGTACCACATTACTACGTGATCCAAACCAGAGAAAGGCCAGGATCTGGCCAACAAGTATGCGAAAACCGCGAAAGTACGAGCCAGATAAGGACAAATCCCAGACCTACCCGAGACATAACCAGCGTTATCCTCTAAAATATAAATCGCAACCAGGTTTAATTGACTGTTTCGGTGTTGTGCCGTATTACTACGTGATCCAAATCAGAAAAAGGCCAGGATCTGGCCACCAAGAATGCGAAAAATGCGAAAGTACGAGCCAGATGATTGCAAATACCAGCACTAACCCTGACATAACCAGCGTTATCCTCTAAAATACGCATCGGAACATGCTTTTAATGACTGTTTCAGTGTGGTACCACATTACAACCTGATCCAAACCAGAAAAAGCCCAGGATCGGGCCAACAAGAATGCGAAAAATGCGAAAGTACGAGCCAGATGATTGCAAATACCTGAACTAACCCAGACATAACCAGCGATATCCTCTAAAATATTAATCGCTACCAGGTTTAATTGACTGTTTCGGTGTGGTACTGCATTACTACGTGATCCAGACCAGAAAAAGGCCAGGATCTGGCCACCAAGAATGCGAAAAATGCGAAAGTACGAGCCAGATGATTGCAAATACCAGCACTAACCCTGACATAACCAGCGTTATCCTCTAAAATACGCATCGGAACATGCTTTTAATGACTGTTTCAGTGTGGTACCACATTACAACCTGATCCAAACCAGAAAAAGCCCAGGATCGGGCCAACAAGTATGCGCAAAATGCGAAAGTACGAGCCAGTTGAGGGCAAATCCCAGACCAAAACGAGACGTAACCAGCGTTATCCCCTAAAATATTAATCGCAACCAGGTTTAATTGACTGTTTCGGTGTGGTACCGCATTACTACGTGATCCAAACCAGAAAAAGGCCAGGATCTGGCCAAGAAGTATGCGAAAAATGCGAAAGTATGAGCCAGATGATTGCAAATTCCAGAACTAACCCTGACATAACCAGCGTTATCCTCTAGAATAAGAATCGGAACATGGTTTTAATGACTGTTTCAGTGTTGTAACACATTACTACGTGATCCAAACCAGAAAAATCCCAGGATCGGGCCATCAAGAATGCGAAAAACGCGAAAGTACGAGCTAGATGAGGGAAAATCCCAGACCAAAACGAGACGTAACCGGCGTTGTCCCCTAAAATATTAATCGCAACCAGGTTTAATTGACTGTTTCGGTGTGGTACTGCATTACTACGTGATCCAGACCAGAAAAAGGCCAGGATCTGGCCAACAAGTATGCGAAAAACGCGAAAGTATAAGCCAGATGATTGCAAATACCAGAACTAACCCAGGCATAACCAGCGTTATCCTCTAAAATACTAAGCGGAACCAGCTTCTATTGACTGTTTCAGTGTGGTACCACATTACTACGTGATCCAAGCCAAAAAAAGGCCAGGATCTGGCCAACAAGTATGCGAAAAACGCGAAAGTACGAGCCAGATGATTGCAAATACCAGAACTCACCCAGACATAACCAGCGCTATCCTCTAAAATACTAATCTGGACCAGGGTTAATTGACTGTTTCAGTGTGGTACCACATTACTACGTGATCCAAACCAGAAAAATCCCAGGATCGGGCCAACAAGAACGCGAAAAACCCGAAAGTACGAGCCAGATAAGGACAAATCCCAGACCTACCCGAGACATAACCGGCGTTATCCTCTAAAATATTAATCGCAACCAGGTTTAATTGACTATTTCGGTGTGGAACCTCATTACTACGGGATCTACAACAGAAAAAACCCAGGATCTGGTCAACAAGTATGCGAAAAACGCGAAAGTATGAGCCAGAGGATTGCAAATACCAGAACTAACCCAGACATAACCAGCGTTGTCCTCTAAAATACTTATCGGAACCAGCTTCTATTGACTGTTTCAGTGTGGTACCACATTACTACGGGATCCAAAACAGAAAAAACCCAGGATCTGGCCAAAAAGTATGCGACAAACGCGAAAGTATGAGGCAGATGATTGCAAATACCGGAACTAACCCAGGCATAACCAGCGTTATCCTCTAAAGTATTAATCGCAACCAGGTTAAATTGACTGTTTCGTTGTGGAACCACATTACTGCGGGATCCAACCCAGAAAAAACCCAGGGTCTGGCCAACAAGTATGCGAAAAATGCGAAAGTACGATCCAGATGAGGGCAAATCTCAGACCTAACCGAGACATAACCGGCGTTATCCTCTAAAATATTATTCGCAACCAGGTTTAATTGACTGTTTCGGTGTGGTACCGCATTACTACGTGATCCACAACAGAAAAAACCCAGGATCTGGTCAACAAGCATGCGAAAAACGCGAAAGTATGAGCCAGAGGATTGCAAATTCCAGAACTAACCCACACATAACCAGCGTTATCCTCTAAAATACTTATCGGAACCAGCTTCTATTGACTGTTTCAGTGTGGTGCCACTTTACTACGTGGTCCCAGCCACAAGAAGGCCAGGATGTGGCCAACAAGTATGCGAAAAATGCGAAAGTACGAGCCAGATGAGGGCAAATACCAGACCTAACCGAGACATAACCGGCGTTATCCTCTAAAATATTAATCGCAACCAGGTTAAATCGACTGTTTCGTAGTGGAACCACATTACTGCGGGATCCAACCCAGAAAAAACCCAGGGTCTGGCCAACAAGTATGCGAAAAATGCGAAAGTACGATCCAGATGAGGGCAAATCTCAGACCTAACCGAGACATAACCGGCGTTATCCACTAAAATATTATTCGCAACCAGGTTTAATTGACTGTTTCGGTGTGGTACCACATTACTACGTGGTCCAAGCCAGAAAAAGGCAAGGATCTGGCCAACAAGTATGCGAAAAACGCGAAAGTACGAGCCAGATGAGGACAAATCCCAGACCTACCCGAGACATAACCGGCGTTATCCTCTAAAATATTAATCGCAACCAGCTTCTATTGACTGTTTCAGTGTGGCACCACATTACTACGTGATGCAAACCAGAAAAAGCCCAGGATCTGGCCAACAAGTATGCGAAAAACGCGAATATATGAGCCATATGATTGCAAATACCAGAACTAACCCTGACATAACCAGCGTTATCCTCTAAAATACGCATCGGAACATGCTTTTAATGACTGTTTCAGTGTGGTACCACATTACAACGTGATCCAAACCAGAAAAAGCCCAGGATCGGGCCAACAAGAACGCGAAAAACGCGAAAGTACGAGCCAGATAAGGACAAATCCCAGACCTACCCGAGACATAACCGGCGTTATCCTCTAAAATATTAATCGCAACCAGGTTTAATTGACTGTTTCGGAGTGGAACCTCATTACTACGGGATCTACAACAGAAAAAACCCAGGATCTGGTCAACAAGTATGCGAAAAACGCGAAAGTATGAGCCAGAGGATTGCAAATACCAGAACTAACCCAGACATAACCAGCGTTGTCCTCTAAAATACTTATCGGAACCAGCTTCTATTGACTGTTTCAGTGTGGTACCACATTACTACGGGATCCAAAACAGAAAAAACCCAGGATCTGGCCAACAAGTATGCGACAAACGCGAAAGTATGAGGCAGATGATTGCAAATACCGGAACTAACCCAGGCATAACCAGCGTTATCCTCTAAAGTATTAATCGCAACCAGGTTAAATTGACTGTTTCTTTGTGGAACCACATTACTGCGGGATCCAACCCACAAAAAACCCAGGGTCTGGCCAACAAGTATGCGAAAAATGCGAAAGTACGATCCAGATGAGGGCAAATCTCAGACCTAACCGAGACATAACCGGCGTTATCCTCTAAAATATTATTCGCAACCAGGTTTAATTGACTGTTTCGGTGTGGTACCGCATTACTACGTGATCCACAACAGAAAAAACCCAGGACCTGGTCAACAAGCATGCGAAAAACGCGAAAGTATGAGCCAGAGGATTGCAAATACCAGAACTAACCCAGACATAACCAGCGTTATCCTCTAAAATACCTATCGGAACCAGCTTCTATTGACTGTTTCAGTGTGGTACCACTTTACTACGTGGTCCAAGCCAGAAGAAGGCCAGGATGTGGCCAACAAGTATGCGAAAAATGCGAAAGTACGAGCCAGATGAGGGCAAATACCAGACCTAACCGAGACATAACCGGCGTTATCCTCTAAAATATTAATCGCAACCAGGTTAAATTGACTGTTTCGTTGTGGAACCACATTACTGCGGGATCCAACCCAGAAAAAACCCAGGGTCTGGCCAACAAGTATGCGAAAAATGCGAAAGTACGATCCAGATGAGGGCAAATCTCAGACCTAACCGAGACATAACCGGCGTTATCCTCTAAAATATTATTCGCAACCAGGTTTAATTGACTGTTTCGGTGTGGTACCACATTACTACGTGGTCCAAACCAGAAAAAGGCAAGGATCTGGCCAACAAGTATGCGAAAAACGCGAAAGTACGAGCCAGGTGAGGACAAATCCCAGACCTACCCGAGACATAACCGGCGTTATCCTCTAAAATATTAATCGCAACCAGCTTCTATTGACTGTTTCAGTGTGGTACCACATTACTACGTGATCCAAACCAGAAAAAGCCCAGGATCTGGCCAACAAGTATGCGAAAAACGCGAATATATGAGCCATATGATTGCAAATACCAGAACTAACCCTGACATGACCAGCGTTATCCTCTAAAATACGCATCGGAACATGCTTTTAATGACTGTTTCAGTGTGGTACCACATTACAACGTGATTTAAACCAGAAAAAGCCCAGGATCGGGCCAACAAGAATGCGAAAAATGCGAAAGTACGAGCCTGATGAGGGAAAATCCCAGACCTAACCGAGACATAACCGGCGTTATCCTCTAAAATATTAATCGCAACCAGCTTCTATTGACTGTTTCAGTGTGGTACCACATTACTACGTGATCCAATCCAGAAATAGCCCAGGATCTAGCCATGAAGTATGAGAAATATGCGAAAGTATGAGCCTGATGAGGGCAAATCCTAGACCTAACCCAGACCTAACATGCGTTATTCTGTAAAATTTTTATCAAGACCAGGTTTAATTGAATGTTTCATTGTGGTACCTCATTACTACGTGATCAAAACCAGAAAAAACCCAGGATCCGTTCAACAAGTATGTGAAGAATGCGAAAGTATGAGTCTGATCAGTGAAAATCTCAGGCCTTACCTAGACCTAACTTGCGTTGTCCTCTAAAATATAGATGGAAACCAGGTTTCATTGACTGTTTCAGTGTGGTACTACATTACTACGTGATGCAATCCAGAAAAAGCCCAGGATCTAGCCATGAAGTATGAGAAATATGCGAAAGTAAGAGCCTGATGAGGGCAAATCCTAGACCTATCCCAGACCTAACTTGCGTTATCCTCTAAAATATTGATCGAAACCAGGTTCAATTGACTGTTTCAGCGTGGTACCACATTACTACGTGTTACAATCCAGAAACAGCCCAGGATTTAGCCATGAAGTATGAGAAATATGCGAAAGTATGAGCCTGATGAGGGCAAATCGTAGACCTAACCCAGACCTAACATGCGTTATCCTCTAAAATATTTATCAAGATCAGGTTTAATTGAATGTTTCGGTGTGGTACCGCATTACTACGTGATCCAAACCATAAAAAGGCTGGGATCAGGCCAACAAGCAAGCGAAATATGCGAAAGTACGAGCGAGATGAGGGCAAATAGCAGACCTAAACCAGACAAAATCGGCGTTATCCTCTAAAAACATTAATCGGACCCAGGTTTAATTGACTGTTTCGGTGTGGTACCACATTTCTACGTGGTCCAAGCCAGAAAAAGGCGAGGATCTGGCCAAAAACTATTCGAAACGTGCGAAAGTACGTGCCAGATGAGGACAAATCCCAGACCTAACCGAGACATAACCGGCGTTATCCTCTAAAGTATTAATCGGATCCAGGTTTAATTGACAGTTTCAGTGTGGTACCACTTCACTACGTGGTCCAAGCCAGAAGAAGGCCAGGATGTGGCCAACAAGTATGCGAAAACTGCGAAAGTACGAGCCAGTTGAGGGCAAATACCAGACCTAACCGAAACATAACCGGCGCTATCCTGTAAAATATTAATCGCAACCAGGTTTAATAGACTGTTTCGGTGTGGAACCACATTACTACGGGATCCAAATCAGAAAAAACCCAGAATCTGGCCAACAACTATGAGAAAAACGAGAAAGTATGAGCCAGATGGTTGCAAATACCAGAACTATCCCAGACATACCCAGCGTTATCCACTAAAATATTATTCGCAACCAGGTTTAATTGACAGTTTCGGTGTGGTACCACATTACTACGTGATCCACAACAGAAAAAACCCAGGATCTGGTCAACAAGTATGCGAAAAACGCGAAAGTACGAGCCAGATGAGGACAAATCCCAGACCTACCCGAGACATAACCGGCGTTATCCTCTAAAATATTAATCGCAACCAGTTTAATTGACTGTTTCGGTGTGGTACCACATTACTACGTGATCCGAACCACAAAAAGCCCAGGATCTGGCCATCAAGTATGCGAAAAACGCGAATATATGAGCCATATGATTGCAAATTCCAGAACTAACCCTGACATAACCAGCGTTATCCTCTAGAATACGAATCGGAACATGGTTTTAATGACTGTTTCAGTGTTGTAACACATTACTACGTGATCCAAACCAGAAAAATCCCAGGATCGGGCCACCAAGTATGCGAAACGTGCGAAAGTACGAGGCAGATGAGGGCAAATCCCAGACCTAACCGTGACATAACCGGCGTTATCCTCTAAAATATTAATCGCAACCAGTTTAATTGACTGTTTCGGTGTGGAACCTCATTACTACGGGATCCAAAACAGAAAAAACCCAGGATCGGGCTAACAAGTATGCGAAAAACGCGAAAGTATGAGCCAGATGATTGCAAATACCAGAACAATCCCAGGCATAACAAGCGTTATCCTCTAAAATACTAAGCGGAACCAGCTTTTATTGACAGTGTGGTACCACATTACTACGTGATCCAAACCAGAAAAAGCCCAGGATCTGGCCAACAAGTATGCGAAAAACGCGAAGGTATGAGCCAGAGGATTGCAAATACCAGAACTAACCCAGACATAACCAGCGTTATCCTCTAAAATACTTATCGGAACCAGCTTCTATTGACTGTTTCAGTGTGGTACCACTTTACTACGTGGTCCAAGCCAGAAGGAGGCCAGGATGTGGCCAACAAGTATGCGAAAAATGCGAAAGTACGAGCCTGATGAGGGCAAATACCAGACCTAACCGAGACATAACCGGCGTTATCCTCTAAAATATTGATCGAAACCAGGTTTAATTGACTGTTTCAGCGTGGTACCACATTACTACGTGTTACAATCCAGAAACAGCCCAGGATTTAGCCATGAAGTATGAGAAATATGCGAAAGTATGAGCCTGATGAGGGCAAATCCTAGACCTAACCCAGACCTAACATGCGTTATCCTCTAAAATATTTATCAAGATCAGGTTTAATTGAATGTTTCGGTGTGGTACCGCATTACTACGTGATCCAAACCATAAAAAGGCTAGAATCAGGCCAACAAGTAAGCGAAATATGCGAAAGTACGAGCGAGATGAGGGCAAATAGCAGACCTAAACCAGACAAAATCGGCGTTATCCTCTAAAATATTAATCGGACCCAGGTTTAATTGACTGTTTCGGTGTGGTACCACATTTCTACGTGGTCCAAGCCAGAAAAAGGCGAGGATCTGGCCAAAAACTATTCGAAACGTGCGAATGTACGTGCCAGATGAGGACAAATCCCAGACCTAACCGAGACATAACCGGCGTTATCCTCTAAAGTATTAATCGGATCCAGGTTTAATTGACAGTTTCAGTGTGGTACCACTTCACTACGTGGTCCAAGCCAGAAGAAGGCCAGGTTGTGGCCAACAAGTATGCGAAAACTGCGAAAGTACGAGCCAGTTGAGGGCAAATACCAGACCTAACCGAAACATAACCGGCGCTATCCTGTAAAATATTAATCGCAACCAGGTTTAATAGACTGTTTCGGTGTGGAACCACATTACTACGGGATCCAAACCAGAAAAAACCCAGAATCTGGCCAACAACTATGAGAAAAACGAGAAAGTATGAGCCAGATGGTTACAAATACCAGAACTATCCCAGACATACCCAGCGTTCTCCACTAAAATATTATTCGCAACCACGTTTAATTGACTGTTTCGGTGTGGTACCACATTACTACGTGGTCCAAGCCAGAAAAAGGCCAGGATCTGGCCAACAAGTATGCGAAAAATGCGAAAGTACGAGCCAGGTGAGGGCAAATACCATACCTAACCGAGACATTACCGGCTTTATCCTCTAAAATATTAATCGCAACCAGATTTAATTGACTGTTTCAGTGTGGTACCGCATTACTACGTGATCCAAACCAGAAAGAGGCCAGGATCTGGCCAACAAGTATGCGAAAAACGCGAAAGTACGAGCCAGATAAGGACAAATCCCAGACCTACCCGAGACATAACCAGCGTTATCCTCTAAAATATAAATCGCAACCAGGTTTAATTGACTGTTTCGGTGTTGTGCCGTATTACTACGTGATCCAAATCAGAAAAAGGCCAGGATCTGGCCACCAAGAATGCGAAAAATGCGAAAGTACGAGCCAGATGATTGCAAATACCAGCACTAACCCTGACATAACCAGCGTTATCCTCTAAAATACGCATCGGAACATGCTTTTAATGACTGATCCAGTGTGGTACCACATTACAACCTGATCCAAACCAGAAAAAGCCCAGGATCGGGCCAACAAGAATGCGAAAAATGCGAAAGTACGAGCCTGATGAGGGAAACTCCCAGAGCTAACCGAGACGTAACCGGAGTTATCCCCTAAAATATTAATCGCAACCAGGTGTAATTGACTGTTTCGGTGTGGTACCGCATTGCTACGATGATCCAAACCAGAAAGAGGCCAGGATCTGGCCAACAAGTATGCGAAAAATGCGAAAGTATGAGCCAGATGATTGCAAATACCTGAACTAACCCAGACATAACCAGCGATATCCTCTAAAATATTAATCGCTACCAGGTTTAATTGACTGTTTCGGTGTGGTACTGCATTACTACGTGATCCAGACCAGAAAAAGGCCAGGATCTGGCCAACAAGTATGCGCAAAATGCGAAAGTACGAGCCAGTTGAGGGCAAATCCCAGACCAAAACGAGACATAACCGGCGTTATCCCCTAAAATATTAATCGCAACCAGGTATAATTGACTGTTTCGGTGTGGTACCGCATTACTACGTGATCCAAACCAGAAAAAGGCCAGGATCTGGCCAAGAAGTATGCGAAAAATGCGAATGTATGAGCCAGATGATTGCAAATTCCAGAACTAACCCTGACATAACCAGCGTTATCCTCTAGAATAAGAATCGGAACATGGTTTTAATGACTGTTTCAGTGTTGTAACACATTACTACGTGATCCAAACCAGAAAAATCCCAGGATCGGGCCATCAAGAATGCGAAAAACGCGAAAGTACGAGCCAGATGAGGGAAAATCCCAGACCAAAACGAGACGTAACCGGCGTTGTCCCCTAAAATATTAATCGCAACCAGGTTTAATTGACTGTTTCGGTGTGGTACTGCATTACTACGTGATCCAGACCAGAAAAAGGCCAGGATCTGGCCAACAAGTATGCGAAAAACGCGAAAGTATAAGCCAGATGATTGCAAATACCAGAACTAACCCAGGCATAACCAGCGTTATCCTCTAAAATACTAAGCGGAACCAGCTTCTATTGACTGTTTCAGTGTGGTACCACATTACTACGTGATCCAAGCCAAAAAAAGGCCAGGATCTGGCCAACAAGTATGCGACAAACGCGAAAGTATGAGGCAGATGATTGCAAATAACGGAACTAACCCAGGCATAACCAGCGTTATCCTCTAAAGTATTAATCGCAACCAGGTTAAATTGACTGTTTCGTTGTGGAACCACATTACTGCGGGATCCAACCCAGAAAAAACCCAGGGTCTGGCCAACAAGTATGCGAAAAATGCGAAAGTACGATCCAGATGAGGGCAAATCTCAGACCTAACCGAGACATAACCGGCGTTATCCACTAAAATATTATTCGCAACCAGGTTTAATTGACTGTTTCGGTGTGGTACCACATTACTACGTGGTCCAAGCCAGAAAAAGGCAAGGATCTGGCCAACAAGTATGCGAAAAACGCGAAAGTACGAGCCAGATGAGGACAAATCCCAGACCTACCCGAGACATAACCGGCGTTATCCTCTAAAATATTAATCGCAACCAGCTTCTATTGACTGTTTCAGTGTGGCATCACGTTACTACGTGATGCAAACCAGAAAATGCCCAGGATCTGGCCAACAAGTATGCGAAAAACGCGAATATATGAGCCATATGATTGCAAATACCAGAACTAACCCTGACATAACCAGCGTTATCCTCTAAAATACGCATCGGAACATGCTTTTAATGACTGTTTCAGTGTGGTACCACATTACAACGTGATCCAAACCAGAAAAAGCCCAGGATCGGGCCAACAAGAACGCGAAAAACGCGAAAGTACGAGCCAGATAAGGACAAATCCCAGACCTACCCGAGACATAACCGGCGTTATCCTCTAAAATATTAATCGCAACCAGGTTTAATTGACTGTTTCGGTGTGGAACCTCATTACTACGGGATCTACAACAGCAAAAACCCAGGATCTGGTCAACAAGTATGCGAAAAACGCGAAAGTATGAGCCAGAGGATTGCAAATACCAGAACTAACCCAGACATAACCAGCGTTGTCCTCTAAAATACTTATCGGAACCAGCTTCTATTGACTGTTTCAGTGTGGTACCACATTACTACGGGATCCAAAACAGAAAAAACCCAGGATCTGGCCAACAAGTATGCGACAAACGCGAAAGTATGAGGCAGATGATTGCAAATACCGGAACTAACCCAGGCATAACCAGCGTTATCCTCTAAAGTATTAATCGCAACCAGGTTAAATTGACTGTTTCTTTGTGGAACCACATTACTGCGGGATCCAACCCACAAAAAACCCAGGGTCTGGACAACAAGTATGCGAAAAATGCGAAAGTACGATCCAGATGAGGGCAAATCTCAGACCTGACCGAGACATAACCGGCGTTATCCTCTAAAATATTATTCGCAACCAGGTTTAATTGACTGTTTCGGTGTGGTACCGCATTACTACGTGATCCACAACAGAAAAAACCCAGGACCTGGTCAACAAGCATGCGAAAAACGCGAAAGTATGAGCCAGAGGATTGCAAATACCAGAACTAACCCAGACATAACCAGCGTTATCCTCTAAAATACCTATCGGAACCAGCTTCTATTGACTGTTTCAGTGTGGTACCACTTTACTACGTGGTCCAAGCCAGAAGAAGGCCAGGATGTGGCCAACAAGTATGCGAAAAATGCGAAAGTACGAGCCAGATGAGGGCAAATACCAGACCTAACCGAGACATAACCGGCGTTATCCTCTAAAATATTAATCGCAACCAGGTTAAATTGACTGTTTCGTTGTGGAACCACATTACTGCGGGATCCAACCCAGAAAAAACCCAGGGTCTGGCCAACAAGTATGCGAAAAATGCGAAAGTACGATCCAGATGAGGGCAAATCTCAGACCTAACCGAGACATAACCGGCGTTATCCTCTAAAATATTATTCGCAACCAGGTTTAATTGACTGTTTCGGTGTGGTACCACATTACTACGTGGTCCAAGCCAGAAAAAGGCAAGGATCTGGCCAACAAGTATGCGAAAAACGCGAAAGTACGAGCCAGATGAGGACAAATCCCAGACCTACCCGAGACATAACCGGCGTTATCCTCTAAAATATTAATCGCAACCAGCTTCTATTGACTGTTTCAGTGTGGTACCACATTACTACGTGATCCAAACCAGAAAAAGCCCAGGATCTGGCCAACAAGTATGCGAAAAACGCGAATATATGAGCCATATGATTGCAAATACCAGAACTAACCCTGACATGACCAGCGTTATCCTCTAAAATACGCATCGGAACATGCTTTTAATGACTGTTTCAGTGTGGTACCACATTACAACGTGATTCAAACCAGAAAAAGCCCAGGATCGGGCCAACAAGAATGCGAAAAATGCGAAAGTACGAGCCTGATGAGGGAAAATCCCAGACCTAACCGAGACATAACCGGCGTTATCCTCTAAAATATTAATCGCAACCAGCTTCTATTGACTGTTTCAGTGTGGTACCACATTACTACGTGATCCAATCCAGAAATAGCCCAGGATCTAGCCATGAAGTATGAGAAATATGCGAAAGTATGAGCCTGATGAGGGCAAATCCTAGACCTAACCCAGACCTAACATGCGTTATTCTGTAAAATTTTTATCAAGACCAGGTTTAATTGAATGTTTCATTGTGGTACCTCATTACTACGTGATCAAAACCAGAAAAAACCCAGGATCCGTTCAACAAGTATGTGAAGAATGCGAAAGTATGAGTCTGATCAGTGAAAATCTCAGGCCTTACCTAGACCTAACTTGCGTTGTCCTCTAAAATATAGATGGAAACCAGGTTTCATTGACTGTTTCAGTGTGGTACTACATTACTACGTGATGCAATCCAGAAAAAGCCCAGGATCTAGCCATGAAGTATGAGAAATATGCGAAAGTAAGAGCCTGATGAGGGCAAATCCTAGACCTATCCCAGACCTAACTTGCGTTATCCTCTAAAATATTGATCGAAACCAGGTTCAATTGACTGTTTCAGCGTGGTACCACATTACTACGTGTTACAATCCAGAAACAGCCCAGGATTTAGCCATGAAGTATGAGAAATATGCGAAAGTATGAGCCTGATGAGGGCAAATCGTAGACCTAACCCAGACCTAACATGCGTTATCCTCTAAAATATTTATCAAGATCAGGTTTAATTGAATGTTTCGGTGTGGTACCGCATTACTACGTGATCCAAACCATAAAAAGGCTGGGATCAGGCCAACAAGCAAGCGAAATATGCGAAAGTACGAGCGAGATGAGGGCAAATAGCAGACCTAAACCAGACAAAATCGGCGTTATCCTCTAAAAACATTAATCGGACCCAGGTTTAATTGACTGTTTCGGTGTGGTACCACATTTCAACGTGGTCCAAGCCAGAAAAAAGCGAGGATCTGGCCAAAAACTATTCGAAACGTGCGAAAGTACGTGCCAGATGAGGACAAATCCCAGACCTAACCGAGACATAACCGGCGTTATCCTCTAAAGTATTAATCGGATCCAGGTTTAATTGACAGTTTCAGTGTGGTACCACTTCACTACGTGGTCCAAGCCAGAAGAAGGCCAGGATGTGGCCAACAAGTATGCGAAAACTGCGAAAGTACGAGCCAGTTGAGGGCAAATACCAGACCTAACCGAAACATAACCGGCGCTATCCTGTAAAATATTAATCGCAACCAGGTTTAATAGACTGTTTCGGTGTGGAACCACATTACTACGGGATCCAAATCAGAAAAAACCCAGAATCTGGCCAACAACTATGAGAAAAACGAGAAAGTATGAGCCAGATGGTTGCAAATACCAGAACTATCCCAGACATACCCAGCGTTATCCACTAAAATATTATTCGCAACCAGGTTTAATTGACTGTTTCGGTGTGGTACCACATTACTACGTGATCCACAACAGAAAAAACCCAGGATCTGGTCAACAAGTATGCGAAAAACGCGAAAGTACGAGCCAGATGAGGACAAATCCCAGACCTACCCGAGACGTAACCGGCGTTATCCTCTAGAATACGAATCGGAACATGCTTTTAATGACTGTTTCAGTGTTGTAACACATTACTACGTGATCCAAACCAGAAAAATCCCAGGATCGGGCCAACAAGAATGCGAAAAACGCGAAAGTACGAGCCAGATGAGGGAAAATCCCAGACCTAACCGAGACGTAACCGGCGTTATCCCCTAAAATATTAATCGCAACCAGGTTTAATTGACTGTTTCGGTGTGGAACCACATTACTACGGGATCCAAACCAGAAAAAACCCAGGATCTGGCCAACAAGTATGCGAAAAACGCGAAAGTATGAGCCAGATGATTGCAAATACCAGAACTATCCCAGACATACCCAGCGATATCCACTAAAATATTATTCGCAACCAGGTTTAATTGACTGTTTCGGTGTGGTACCACATTACTACGTGATCCACAACAGAAAAAACCCAGGATCTGGTCAACAAGTATGCGAAAAACGCGAAAGTACGAGCCAGATGAGGACAAATCCCAGACCTACCCGAGACATAACCGGCGTTATCCTCTAAAATATTAATCGCAACCAGTTTAGTTGACTGTTTCGGTGTGGTACCACATTACTACGTGATCCGAACCAGAAAAAGCCCAGGATCTGGCCATCAAGTATGCGAAAAACGCGAATATATGAGCCATATGATTGCAAATACCAGAACTAACCCTGACATAACCAGCGTTATCCTCTAAAATACGCATCGGAACATGCTTTTAATGACTGTTTCAGTGTGGTACCACATTACAACCTGATCCAAACCAGAAAAAGCCCAGGATCGGGCCAACAAGAATGCGAAAAATGCGAAAGTACGAGCCTGATGAGGGAAACTCCCAGACCTAACCGAGACGTAACCGGCGTTATCCCCTAAAATATTAATCGCAACCAGGTGTAATTGACTGTTTCGGTGTGGTACCGCATTGCTACGATGATCCAAACCAGAAAGAGGCCAGGATCTGGCCAACAAGTATGCGAAAAATGCGAAAGTATGAGCCAGATGATTGCAAATACCTGAACTAACCCAGACATAACCAGCGATATCCTCTAAAATATTAATCGCAACCACGTTTAATTGACTGTTTCGGTGTGGTACTGCATTACTAAGTGATCCAGACCAGAAAAAGGCCAGGATCTGGCCAACAAGTATGCGCAAAATGCGAAAGCACGGGCCAGTTGAGGGCAAATCCCAGACCAAAACGAGACGTAACCGGCGTTATCCCCTAAAATATTAATCGCAACCAGGGTTAATTGACTGTTTCGGTGTGGTACCGCATTACTACGTGATCCAAACCAGAAAAAGGCCAGGATCTGGCCAACAAGTATGCGAAAAATGCGAAAGTATGAGCCAGATGATTGCAAATTCCAGAACTAACCCAGACATAACCAGCGATATCCTCTAAAATATTAATCGCAACCACGTTTAATTGACTGTTTCGGTGTGGTACTGCATTACTAAGTGATCCAGACCAGAAAAAGGCCAGGATCTGGCCAACAAGTATGCGCAAAATGCGAAAGTATAAGCCAGATGATAGCAAATACCAGAACTAACCCAGGCATAACCAGCGTTATCCTCTAAAATACTAAGCGGAACCAGCTTCTATTGACTGTTTCAGTGTGGTACCACATTACTACGTGATCCAAGCCCAAAAAAGGCCAGGATCTGGCCAGCAAGTATGCGGAAAACGCGAAAGTACGAGCCAGATGAGGACAAATCCCAGACCTACCCGAGACGTAACCGGCGTTATCCTCTAGAATACGAATCGGAACATGCTTTTAATGACTGTTTCAGTGTTGTAACACATTACTACGTGATCCAAACCAGAAAAATCCCAGGATCGGGCCAACAAGAATGCGAAAAACGCGAAAGTACGAGCCAGATGAGGGAAAATCCCAGACCTAACCGAGACGTAACCGGCGTTATCCCCTAAAATATTAATCGCAACCAGGTTTAATTGACTGTTTCGGTGTGGAACCACATTACTACGGGATCCAAACCAGAAAAAACCCAGGATCTGGCCAACAAGTATGCGAAAAACGCGAAAGTATGAGCCAGATGATTGCAAATACCAGAACTATCCCAGACATACCCAGCGTTATCCACTAAAATATTATTCGCAACCAGGTTTAATTGACTGTTTCGGTGTGGTACCACATTACTACGTGATCCACAACAGAAAAAACCCAGGATCTGGTCAACAAGTATGCGAAAAACGCGAAAGTACGAGCCAGATGAGGACAAATCCCAGACCTACCCGAGACATAACCGGCGTTATCCTCTAAAATATTAATCGCAACCAGTTTAATTGACTGTTTCGGTGTGGTACCACATTACTACGTGATCCGAACCAGAAAAAGCCCAGGATCTGGCCATCAAGTATGCGAAAAACGCGAATATATGAGCCATATGATTGCAAATACCAGAACTAACCCTGACATAACCAGCGTTATCCTCTAAAATACGCATCGGAACATGCTTTTAATGACTGTTTCAGTGTGGTACCACATTACAACCTGATCCAAACCAGAAAAAGCCCAGGATCGGGCCAACAAGAATGCGAAAAATGCGAAAGTACGAGCCTGATGAGGGAAACTCCCAGACCTAACCGAGACGTAACCGGCGTTATCCCCTAAAATATTAATCGCAACCAGGTGTAATTGACTGTTTCGGTGTGGTACCGCATTGCTACGATGATCCAAACCAGAAAGAGGCCAGGATCTGGCCAACAAGTATGCGAAAAATGCGAAAGTATGAGCCAGATGATTGCAAATACCTGAACTAACCCAGACATAACCAGCGATATCCTCTAAAATATTAATCGCAACCACGTTTAATTGACTGTTTCGGTGTGGTACTGCATTACTAAGTGATCCAGACCAGAAAAAGGCCAGGATCTGGCCAACAAGTATGCGCAAAATGCGAAAGCACGGGCCAGTTGAGGGCAAATCCCAGACCAAAACGAGACGTAACCGGCGTTATCCCCTAAAATATTAATCGCAACCAGGTTTAATTGACTGTTTCGGTGTGGTACCGCATTACTACGTGATCCAAACCAGAAAAAGGCCAGGATCTGGCCAACAAGTATGCGAAAAATGCGAAAGTATGAGCCAGATGATTGCAAATTCCAGAACTAACCCTGACATAACCAGCGTTATCCTCTAGAATACGAATCGGAACATGGTTTTAATGACTGTTTCAGTGTTGTAACACATTACTACGTGATCCAAACCAGAAAAATCCCAGGATCGGGCCAACAAGAATGCGAAAAACGCGAAAGTACGAGCCAGATGAGGGAAAATCCCAGACCAAAACGAGACGTAACCGGCGTCATCCCCTAAAATATTAATCGCAACCAGGTTTAATTGACTGTTTCGGTGTGGTACTGCATTACTACGTGATCCAGACCAGAAAAAGGTCAGGATCTGGCCAACAAGTATGCGAAAAACGCGAAAGTATAAGCCAGATGATAGCAAATACCAGAACTAACCCAGGCATAACCAGCGTTATCCTCTAAAATACTAAGCGGAACCAGCTTCTATTGACTGTTTCAGTGTGGTACCACATTACTACGTGATCCAAGCCCAAAAATGGCCAGGATCTGGCCAGCAAGTATGCGGAAAACGCGAAAGTACGAGCCAGATGAGGACAAATCCCAGACCTACCCGAGACGTAACCGGCGTTATCCTCTAGAATACGAATCGGAACATGCTTTTAATGACTGTTTCAGTGTTGTAACACATTACTACGTGATCCAAACCAGAAAAATCCCAGGATCGGGCCAACAAGAATGCGAAAAACGCGAAAGTACGAGCCAGATGAGGGAAAATCCCAGACCTAACCGAGACGTAACCGGCGTTATCCCCTAAAATATTAATCGCAACCAGGTTTAATTGACTGTTTCGGTGTGGAACCACATTACTACGGGATCCAAACCAGAAAAAACCCAGGATCTGGCCAACAAGTATGCGAAAAACGCGAAAGTATGAGCCAGATGATTGCAAATACCAGAACTATCCCAGGCATAACCAGCGTTATCCTCTAAAATACTAAGCGGAACCAGCTTTTATTGACAGTGTGGTACCACATTACTACGTGATCCAAACCAGAAAAAGCCCAGGATCTGGCCAACAAGTATGCGAAACGTGCGAAAGTACGAGGCAGATGAGGGCAAATCCCAGACCTAACCGTGACATAACCGGCGTTATCCTCTAAAATATTAATCGCAACCAGTTTAATTGACTGTTTCGGTGTGGAACCTCATTACTACGGGATCCAAAACAGAAAAAACCCAGGATCGGGCTAACAAGTATGCGAAAAACGCGAAAGTATGAGCCAGATGATTGCAAATACCAGAACAATCCCAGGCATAACAAGCGTTATCCTCTAAAATACTAAGCGGAACCAGCTTTTATTGACAGTGTGGTACCACATTACTACGTGATCCAAACCAGAAAAAGCCCAGGATCTGGCCAACAAGTATGCGAAAAACGCGAAGGTATGAGCCAGAGGATTGCAAATACCAGAACTAACCCAGACATAACCAGCGTTATCCTCTAAAATACTTATCGGAACCAGCTTCTATTGACTGTTTCAGTGTGGTACCACTTTACTACGTGGTCCAAGCCAGAAGGAGGCCAGGATGTGGCCAACACGTATGCGAAAAATGCGAAAGTACGAGCCAGATGAGGGCAAATACCAGACCTAACCGAGACATAACCGGCGTTATCCTCTAAAATACTGATCGAAACCAGGTTTAATTGACTGTTTCAGCGTGGTACCACATTACTACGTGTTACAATCCAGAAACAGCCCAGGATTTAGCCATGAAGTATGAGAAATATGCGAAAGTATGAGCCTGATGAGGGCAAATCCTAGACCTAACCCAGACCTAACATGCGTTATCCTCTAAAATATTTATCAAGATCAGGTTTAATTGAATGTTTCGGTGTGGTACCGCATTACTACGTGATCCAAACCATAAAAAGGCTAGAATCAGGCCAACAAGTAAGCGAAATATGCGAAAGTACGAGCGAGATGAGGGCAAATAGCAGACCTAAACCAGACAAAATCGGCGGTATCCTCTAAAACATTAATCGGACCCAGGTTTAGTTGACTGTTTCGATGTGGCACCACATTTCTACGTGGTCCAAGCCAGAAAAAGGCGAGGATCTGGCCAAAAACTATTCGAAACGTGCGAAAGTACGTGCCAGATGAGGACAAATCCCAGACCTAACCGAGACATAACCGGCATTATCCTCTAAAGTATTAATCGGATCCAGGTTTAATTGACAGTTTCAGTGTGGTACCACTTCACTACGTGGTCCGAGCCAGAAGAAGGCCAGTATGTGGCCAACAAGTATGCGAAAACTGCGAAAGTACGAGCCAGTTGAGGGCAAATACCAGACCTAACCGAAACATAACCGGCGCTATCCTGTAAAATATTAATCGCAACCAGGTTTAATAGACTGTTTCGGTGTGGAACCACATTACTACGGGATCCAAACCAGAAAAAACCCAGAATCTGGCCAACAACTATGAGAAAAACGAGAAAGTATGAGCCAGATGGTTGCAAATACCAGAACTATCCCAGACATACCCAGCGTTATCCACTAAAATATTATTCGCAACCAGGTTTAATTGACTGTTTCGGTGTGGTACCACATTACTACGTGGTCCAAGCCAGAAAAAGGCCAGGATCTGGCCAACAAGTATGCGAAAAATGCGAAAGTACGAGCCAGGTGAGGGCAAATACCATACCTAACCGAGACATTACCGGCTTTATCCTCTAAAATATTAATCGCAACTAGATTTAATTGACTGTTTCAGTGTGGTACCGCATTACTACGTGATCCAAACCAGAAAGAGGCCAGGATCTGGCCAACAAGTATGCGAAAAACGCGAAAGTACGAGCCAGATGATTGCAAATACCAGAACTCACCCAGACATAACCAGCGCTATCCTCTAAAATACTAATCTGAACCAGGGTTAATTGGCTGTTTCAGTGTGGTACCACATTACTACGTGATCCAAACCAGAGAAAGGCCAGGATCTGTTCAACAAGTATGTGAAAAACGCTAAACTGTGAGCCTGATGAGAGCAAATCCCAGACCTATCCTAGACCTTACATGCGTTATCCTCAAAAATATTGATCGAAACCTGGTTTAATCGACTGTTTCAGTGTGGTACCACATTACTACGTGATCCAAACCAGAAAAAACCCAGGATCTAGCCATCAAGTACGAGAAATATGCGAAAGAATGTGCCTGATGAGAGCAAATCCCAGACCTATCCTAGACCTTACATGCGTTATCCTCTAAAATATTGAGCGAAACCAGGTTTAATGGACTGTTTCAGTGTGGTCCCACATTACTACGTGATCCAAACCAGAAGTAACCCAGGATCTGTTCTACATGTATGAAAAATATGCGAAAGAATGAGCCTGATGAGAGCAAATCCCAGACCTAACCTAGACCTAACATGAATTATTCTCTAAAATATTGATCGAAACCAGGTTTAATTGACTGTTTCAGTGTGGTACCACATTACTACGTGATTCAATCCAGAAATAGCCCAGGATCTAGCCATGAAGTATGAGAAATATGCGAAAGTATGAGCCTGATGAGGGCAAATCCTAGACCTAACCCAGACCTAACATGCGTTATTCTGTAAAATTTTTATCAAGACCAGGTTTAATTGAATGTTTCATTGTGGTACCTCATTACTACGTGATGCAATCCAGAAAAAGCCCAGGATCTAGCCATGAAGTATGAGAAATATGCGAAAGTAAGAGCCTGATGAGGGCAAATCCTAGACCTATCCCAGACCTAACTTGCGTTATCCTCTAAAATATTGATCGAAACCAGGTTTAATTGACTGTTTCGGCGTGGTACCACATTACTACGTGTTACAATCCAGAAACAGCCCAGGATCTAGCCATGAAGTATGAGAAATATGCGAAAGTATGAGCCTGATGAGGGCAAATCCTAGACCTAACCCAGACCTAACAGGCGTTATCCTCTAAAATATTTATCAAGATCAGGTTTAATTGAATGTTTCGGTGTGGTACCGCATTACTACGTGATCCAAACCATAAAAAGGCTGGGATCAGGCCAACAAGTAAGCGAAATATGCGAAAGTACGAGCGAGATGAGGGCAAATAGCAGACCTAAACCAGACAAAATCGGCGTTATCCTCTAAAATATTAATCGGACCCAGGTTTAATTGACTGTTTCGGTGTGGTACCACATTTCTACGTGGTCCAAGCCAGAAAAAGGCGAGGATCTGGCCAAAAACTATTCGAAACGTGCGAATGTACGTGCCAGATGAGGACAAATCCCAGACCTAACCGAGACATAACCGGCGTTATCCTCTAAAGTATTAATCGGATCCAGGTTTAATTGACAGTTTCAGTGTGGTACCACTTCACTACGTGGTCAAAGCTAGAAGAAGGCCAGGTTGTGGCCAACAAGTATGCGAAAACTGCGAAAGTACGAGCCAGTTGAGGGCAAATACCAGACCTAACCGAAACATAACCGGCGCTATCCTGTAAAATATTAATCGCAACCAGGTTTAATAGACTGTTTCGGTGTGGAACCACATTACTACGGGATCCAAACCAGAAAAAACCCAGAATCTGGCCAACAACTATGAGAAAAACGAGAAAGTATGAGCCAGATGATTACAAATACCAGAACTATCCCAGACATACCCAGCGTTCTCCACTAAAATATTATTCGCAACCAGGTTTAATTGACTGTTTCGGTGTGGTACCACATTACTACGTGGTCCAAGCCAGAAAAAGGCCAGGATCTGGCCAACAAGTATGCGAAAAATGCGAAAGTACGAGCCAGGTGAGGGCAAATACCATACCTAACCGAGACATTACCGGCTTTATCCTCTAAAATATTAATCGCAACCAGATTTAATTGACTGTTTCAGTGTGGTACCGCATTACTACGTGATCCAAACCAGAAAGAGGCCAGGATCTGGCCAACAAGTATGCGAAAAACGCGAAAGTACGAGCCAGATGATTGCAAATACCAGAACTCACCCAGACATAACCAGCGCTATCCTCTAAAATACTAATCTGAACCAGGGTTAATTGACTGTTTCAGTGTGGTACCACATTACTACGTGATCCAAACCAGAGAAAGGCCAGGATCTGGCCAACAAGTATGCGAAAAACGCGAAAGTACGAGCCAGATAAGGACAAATCCCAGACCTACCCGAGACATAACCAGCGTTATCCTCTAAAATATAAATCGCAACCAGGTTTAATTGACTGTTTCGGTGTTGTGCCGTATTACTACGTGATCCAAATCAGAAAAAGGCCAGGATCTGGCCACCAAGAATGCGAAAAATGCGAAAGTACGAGCCAGATGATTGCAAATACCAGCACTAACCCTGACATAACCAGCGTTATCCTCTAAAATACGCATCGGAACATGCTTTTAATGACTGTTTCAGTGTGGTACCACATTACAACCTGATCCAAACCAGAAAAAGCCCAGGATCGGGCCAACAAGAATGCGAAAAATGCGAAAGTACGAGCCTGATGAGGGAAACTCCCAGAGCTAACCGAGACGTAACCGGAGTTATCCCCTAAAATATTAATCTCAACCAGGTGTAATTGACTGTTTCGGTGTGGTACCGGTGTTGCTACGATGATCCAAACCAGAAAGAGGCCAGGATCTGGCCAACAAGTATGCGAAAAACGCGAAAGTACGAGCCAGATGATTGCAAATACCAGAACTCACCCAGACATAACCAGCGCTATCCTCTAAAATACTAATCTGAACCAGGGTTAATTGACTGTTTCAGTGTGGTACCACATTACTACGTGATCCAAACCAGAGAAGGGCCAGGATCTGGCCAACAAGTATGCGAAAAACGCGAAAGTACGAGCCAGATAAGGACAAATCCCAGACCTACCCGAGACATAACCAGCGTTATCCTCTAAAATATAAATCGCAACCAGGTTTAATTGACTGTTTCGGTGTTGTGCCGTATTACTACGTGATCCAAATCAGAAAAAGGCCAGGATCTGGCCACCAAGAATGCGAAAAATGCGAAAGTACGAGCCAGATGATTGCAAATACCAGCACTAACCCTGACATAACCAGCGTTATCCTCTAAAATACGCATCGGAACATGCTTTTAATGACTGTTTCAGTGTGGTACCACATTACAACCTGATCCAAACCAGAAAAAGCCCAGGATCGGGCCAACAAGAATGCGAAAAATGCGAAAGTACGAGCCTGATGAGGGAAACTCCCAGAGCTAACCGAGACGTAACCGGAGTTATCCCCTAAAATATTAATCGCAACCAGGTGTAATTGACTGTTTCGGTGTGGTACCGCATTGCTACGATGATCCAAACCAGAAAGAGGCCAGGATCTGGCCAACAAGTATGCGAAAAATGCGAAAGTATGAGCCAGATGATTGCAAATACCTGAACTAACCCAGACATAACCTGCGATATCCTCTAAAATATTAATCGCTACCAGGTTTAATTGACTGTTTCGGTGTGGTACTGCATTACTACGTGATCCAGACCAGAAAAAGGCCAGGATCTGGCCAACAAGTATGCGCAAAATGCGAAAGTACGAGCCAGTTGGGGGCAAATCCCAGACCAAAACGAGACGTAACCGGCGTTATCCCCTAAAATATTAATCGCAACCAGGTTTAATTGACTGTTTCGGTGTGGTACCGCATTACTACGTGATCCAAACCAGAAAAAGGCCAGGATCTGGCCAAGAAGAATGCGAAAAATGCGAAAGTATGAGCCAGATGATTGCAAATTCCAGAACTAACCCTGACATAACCAGCGTTATCCTCTAGAATAAGAATCGGAACATGGTTTTAATGACTGTTTCAGTGTTGTAACACATTACTACCTGATCCAAACCAGAAAAATCCCAGGATCGGGCCATCAAGAATGCGAAAAACGCGAAAGTACGAGCCAGATGAGGGAAAATCCCAGACCAAAACGAGACGTAACTGGCGTTGTCCCCTAAAATATTAATCGCAACCAGGTTTAATTGACTGTTTCGGTGTGGTACTGCATTACTACGTGATCCAGACCAGAAAAAGGCCAGGATCTGGCCAACAAGTATGCGAAAAACGCGAAAGTATAAGCCAGATGATTGCAAATACCAGAACTAACCCAGGCATAACCAGCGTTATCCTCTAAAATACTAAGCGGAACCAGCTTCTATTGACTGTTTCAGTGTGGTACCACATTACTACGTGATCCAAGCCAAAAAAAGGCCAGGATCTGGCCAACAAGTATGCGAAAAACGCGAAAGTACGAGCCAGATGATTGCAAATACCAGAACTCACCCAGACATAACCAGCGCTATCCTCTAAAATACTAATCTGGACCAGGGTTAATTGACTGTTTCAGTGTGGTACCACATTACTACGTGATCCAAACCAGAAAAATCCCAGGATCGGGCCAACAAGCATGCGAAAAACGCGAAAGTATGAGCCAGAGGATTGCAAATTCCAGAACTAACCCAGACATAACCAGCGTTATCCTCTAAAATACTTATCGGAACCAGCTTCTATTGACTGTTTCAGTGTGGTGCCACTTTACTACGTGGTCCCAGCCACAAGAAGGCCAGGATGTGGCCAACAAGTATGCGAAAAATGCGAAAGTACGATCCAGATGAGGGCAAATCTCAGACCTAACCGAGACATAACCGGCGTTATCCTCTAAAATATTAATCGCAACCAGGTTTAATTGACTATTTCGGTGTGGAACCTCAATACTACGGGATCTACAACAGAAAAAACCCAGGATCTGGTCAACAAGTATGCGAAAAACGCGAAAGTATGAGCCAGAGGATTGCAAATACCAGAACTAACCCAGACATAACCAGCGTTGTCCTCTAAAATACTTATCGGAACCAGCTTCTATTGACTGTTTCAGTGTGGTACCACATTACTACGGGATCCAAAACAGAAAAAACCCAGGATCTGGCCAAAAAGTATGCGACAAACGCGAAAGTATGAGGCAGATGATTGCAAATACCGGAACTAACCCAGGCATAACCAGCGTTATCCTCTAAAGTATTAATCGCAACCAGGTTAAATTGACTGTTTCGTTGTGGAACCACATTACTGCGGGATCCAACCCAGAAAAAACCCAGGGTCTGGCCAACAAGTATGCGAAAAATGCGAAAGTACGATCCAGATGAGGGCAAATCTCAGACCTAACCGAGACATAACCGGCGTTATCCTCTAAAATATTATTCGCAACCAGGTTTAATTGACTGTTTCGGTGTGGTACCGCATTACTACGTGATCCACAACAGAAAAAACCCAGGATCTGGTCAACAAGCATGCGAAAAACGCGAAAGTATGAGCCAGAGGATTGCAAATTCCAGAACTAACCCAGACATAACCAGCGTTATCCTCTAAAATACTTATCGGAACCAGCTTCTATTGACTGTTTCAGTGTGGTGCCACTTTACTACGTGGTCCCAGCCACAAGAAGGCCAGGATGTGGCCAACAAGTATGCGAAAAATGCGAAAGTACGAGCCAGATGAGGGCAAATACCAGACCTAACCGAGACATAACCGGCGTTATCCTCTAAAATATTAATCGCAACCAGGTTAAATCGACTGTTTCGTAGTGGAACCACATTACTGCGGGATCCAACCCAGAAAAAACCCAGGGTCTGGCCAACAAGTATGCGAAAAATGCGAAAGTACGATCCAGATGAGGGCAAATCTCAGACCTAACCGAGACATAACCGGCGTTATCCACTAAAATATTATTCGCAACCAGGTTTAATTGACTGTTTCGGTGTGGTACCACATTACTACGTGGTCCAAGCCAGAAAAAGGCAAGGATCTGGCCAACAAGTATGCGAAAAACGCGAAAGTACGAGCCAGATGAGGACAAATCCCAGACCTACCCGAGACATAACCGGCGTTATCCTCTAAAATATTAATCGCAACCAGCTTCTATTGACTGTTTCTGTGTGGCACCACATTACTACGTGATGCAAACCAGAAAAAGCCCAGGATCTGGCCAACAAGTATGCGAAAAACGCGAATATATGAGCCATATGATTGCAAATACCAGAACTAACCCTGACATAACCAGCGTTATCCTCTAAAATACGCATCGGAACATGCTTTTAATGACTGTTTCAGTGTGGTACCACATTACAACGTGATCCAAACCAGAAAAAGCCCAGGATCGGGCCAACAAGAACGCGAAAAACGCGAAAGTACGAGCCAGATAAGGACAAATCGCAGACCTACCCGAGACATAACCGGCATTATCCTCTAAAATATTAATCGCAACCAGGTTTAATTGACTGTTTCGGTGTGGAACCTCATTACTACGGGATCTACAACAGAAAAAACCCAGGATCTGGTCAACAAGTATGCGAAAAACGCGAAAGTATGAGCCAGAGGATTGCAAATACCAGAACTAACCCAGACATAACCAGCGTTGTCCTCTAAAATACTTATCGGAACCAGCTTCTATTGACTGTTTCAGTGTGGTACCACATTACTACGGGATCCAAAACAGAAAAAACCCAGGATCTGGCCAACAAGTATGCGACAAACGCGAAAGTATGAGGCAGATGATTGCAAATACCGGAACTAACCCAGGCATAACCAGCGTTATCCTCTAAAGTATTAATCGCAACCAGGTTAAATTGACTGTTTCTTTGTGGAACCACATTACTGCGGGATCCAACCCACAAAAAACCCAGGGTCTGGCCAACAAGTATGCGAAAAATGCGAAAGTACGATCCAGATGAGGGCAAATCTCAGACCTAACCGAGACATAACCGGCGTTATCCTCTAAAATATTATTCGCAACCAGGTTTAATTGACTGTTTCGGTGTGGTACCGCATTACTACGTGATCCACAACAGAAAAAACCCAGGACCTGGTCAACAAGCATGCGAAAAACGCGAAAGTATGAGCCAGAGGATTGCAAATACCAGAACTAACCCAGACATAACCAGCGTTATCCTCTAAAATACCTATCGGTACCAGCTTCTATTGACTGTTTCAGTGTGGTACCACTTTACTACGTGGTCCAAGCCAGAAGAAGGCCAGGATGTGGCCAACAAGTATGCGAAAATTGCGAAAGTACGAGCCAGATGAGGGCAAATACCAGACCTAACCGAGACATAACCGGCGTTATCCTCTAAAATATTAATCGCAACCAGGTTAAATTGACTGTTTCGTTGTGGAACCACATTACTGCGGGATCCAACCCAGAAAAAACCCAGGGTCTGGCCAACAAGTATGCGAAAAATGCGAAAGTACGATCCAGATGAGGGCAAATCTCAGACCTAACCGAGACATAACCGGCGTTATCCTCTAAAATATTGATCGAAACCTGGTTTAATCGACTGTTTCAGTGTGGTACCACATTACTACGTGATCCAAACCAGAAAAATCCCAGGATCTAGCCATGAAGTATGAGAAATATGCGAAAGTATGAGCCTGATGAGGGCAAATCCTAGACCTAACCCAATCCTAAAATGCGTTATCCTCTAAAATATTTATCAAGACCAGGTTTAATTGAATGTTTCAGTGTGGTACCACATTAATACGTGAACCAAACCAGAAAAAACCAAGGATCCGTTCAACAAGTATGTTAAAACTGCGACAGTATGACCCTGATGAGGGCAAATCCCAGGCCTAACCTAGACCTAACATGCGTTGTCCTCTAAAATATTGATGGAAACCAGGTTTAATGGACTGTTTCAGTGTGGCACCACTTTACTACGTGATCCAAAGCAGAAAGAAACCTCGATCAGGCCAACATGTATGTTAAAACTGCGAAAGTATGACCCTGATGAGGGCAAATCCCAGGACTAACCTAGACCTAACTTGCGTTATCCTCTAAAATATTGATCGAAACCAGGTTTAATCGACTGTTTCAGCGTGGTGCCACATTACTACGTGATCCAATCCAGAAATAGCCCAGGATCTAGCCATGAAGTATGAGAAATATGCGAAAGTATGAGCCTGATGAGGGCAAATCCTAGACCTAACCCAGACCTAACATGCGTTATTCTCTAAAATATTTATCTAGACCAGGTTTAATTCAATGTTTCAGTGTGGTACCACATTACTGCGTGATCAAAACCAGAAAAAACCCAGGATCCGTTCAACAAGTATGTGAAGAATGCGAAAGTATCAGTCTGATCAGTGAAAATCTGAGGCCTTACCTAGACCTAACACGCGTTGTCCTCTAAAATATTGATGGAAACCAGGTTTGAATGACTGTTTCAGTATGGTACTGCATTACTACAAGATGCAATCCAGAAATAGCCCAGGATCTAGCCATCAAGTATGAGAAATATGCGAAAGAATGAGCCTGATGAGAGGAAATCCCAGACCTAACCTAGACCTAACATGCGTTATCCTCTAAGATATTGAGCGAAACCAGGTTTAATGGACTGTTTCAGTGTGGTACCACACTACTTCGTGATCCAAACCAGAGAAAGCCCAGGATCTGTTCAAGAAGTATGTGAAAAACGCTAAACTGTGAGCCTGATGAGAGCAAATCCTATTCCTAACCCAGACCTAACATGCGTTATCCTCTAAAATATTTATCAAAACCAGGTTTGATTGAATGTTTCAGTGTGGTACCACATTACTACGTGAACCAAACCAGAAAAAACCCAGGATCCGTTCAACAAGTATGTTAAAACTGCGACAGTATGACCCTGATGAGGGCAAATCCCAGACCTAACCTAGACCTAACATGAATTATTCTCTAAAATATTGATCGAAACCAGGTTTACTTGACTGCTTCAGTGTGGTCCCACATTACTACGTGATCCAAACCAGAAAAAACCCAGGATCCGTTCAGCAAGTATGTGAAGAATGCGAAAGTATGAGTCTGATGAGGGAAAATCCCAGGCCTAACCTAGACCTAACATGCGCTATCCTCTAAAATATTGATCGAAACCAGGTTTAGTCGAATGTTTCAGTGTGGTCCCACATTACTACGTGATCCAAACCAGAAAAAACCCAGAATCCGTTCAACAAGTATGTGAAGAATGCGAAAGTATGAGTCTGATGAGGTCAAATCCCAGGCCTAACCTAGACCTAACATGTGTTATCCTCAAAAATATTGATCGAAACCTGGTTTAATCGACTGTTTCAGTGTGGTACCACATTACTATGTGATCCAAACCAGAAAATAACCCAGGATCTGTTCAACGAGTATGTGAAGAATGCGAAAGTATGAGTCTGATGAGGGAAAATCCCAGGCCTAACCTAGACCTAACATGCGCTATCCTCTAAAATATTGATCGAAACCAGGTTTAGTCGAATGTTTCAGTGTGGTCCCACATTACTACGTGATCCAAACCAGAAAAAACCCAGAATCCGTTCAACAAGTATGTGAAGAATGCGAAAGTATGAGTCTGATGAGGTCAAATCCCAGGCCTAACCTAGACCTAACATGTGTTATCCTCAAAAATATTGATCGAAACCTGGTTTAATCGACTGTTTCAGTGTGGTACCACATTACTATGTGATCCAAACCAGAAAATAACCCAGGATCTGTTCAACGAGTATGTGAAGTGTGCGAAAGTATGAGTCTGATGAGGTCAAATCCCAGACCATTCCCAGACTTAACTTGCGTTATCCTCTAAAATATTGATCGAAACCAGGTTTAATCGACTGTTTCAGTGTGGTACCACATTACTACGTGATCAAAACCAGAAAAAACCCAGGATCTAGCCATCAAGTACGAGAAATATGCGAAAGAATGAGCCTGATGAGAGCAAATCCCAGACCTAACCTAGACCTTACATGCGTTATCCTCTAAAATATTGAGCGAAACCAGGTTTAATGGACTGTTTCAGTGTGGTACCACACTACTTCGTGATCCAAACCAGAAAAAACCCAGGATCTGTTCAACAAGTATGTGAAAAACGCTAAACTGTGAGCCTGATGAGAGCAAATCCCAGACCTATCCTAGACCTTACATGCGTTATCCTCTAAAATATTGAGCGAAACCAGGTTTAATGGACTGTTTCAGTGTGGTCCCACATTACTACCTGATCCAAACCAGAAATAACCCAGGATCTGTTCTACATGTATGAATAATATGCGAAAGAATGAGCCTGATGAGAGCAAATCCCCGACCTAACCTAGACCTAACATGAATTATTCTCTAAAATATTGATCGAAACAAGGTATAATTGACTGTTTCAGTGTGGTACCACATTACTACGTGATTCAATCCAGAAATAGCCCTGGATCTAGCCATGAAGTATGAGAAATATGCGAAAGTATGAGCCTGATGAGGGCAAATCCTAGACCTAACCCAGACCTAACATGCGTTATTCTGTAAAATTTTTATCAAGACCAGGTTTAATTGAATGTTTCATTGTGGTACCTCATTACTACGTGATCAAAACCAGAAAAAACCCAGGATCCGTTCAACAAGTATGTGGAGAATGCGAAAGTATGAGTCTGATCAGTGAAAATCTCAGGCCTTACCTAGACCTAACTTGCGTTGTCCTCTAAAATATTGATGGAATCCAGGTTTCATTGACTGTTTCAGTGTGGTCCCACATTACTACGTGATCCAAACCAGAAAAAACCCAGTATCTGTTCAACATGTATGAGAAATATGCGAAAGAATGAGCCTGATGTGAGCAAATCCCAGACCTAACCTAGACCTAACATGAATTATTCTCTAAAATATTGATCGAAACCTGGTTTAATCGACTGTTTCAGTGTGGTACCACATTACTATGTGATCCAAACCAGAAAATAACCCAGGATCTGTTCAACGAGTATGTGAAGTGTGCGAAAGAATGAGCCTGATGAGAGCAAATCCCAGACCTAACCTAGACCTTACATGCGTTATCCTCTAAAATATTGAGCGAAACCAGGTTTAATGGACTGTTTCAGTGTGGTACCACATCACTACGTGATTCAATCCAGAAAAAACCCAGTATCTGTTCAACATGTATGAGAAATATGCGAAAGAATGAGCCTGATGTGAGCAAATCCCAGACCTAACCTAGACCTAACATGAATTATTCTCTAAAATATTGATCGAAACCAGGTTTACTTGACTGCTTCAGTGTGGTCCCACATTACTACGTGATCCAAACCAGAAAAAACCCAGGATCCGTTCAGCAAGTATGTGAAGAATGCGAAAGTATGAGTCTGATGAGGTCAAATCCCAGGCCTAACCTAGACCTAACATGCGTTATCCTCAAAAATATTGATCGAAACCTGGTTTAATCGACTGTTTCAGTGTGGTACCACATTACTATGTGATCCAAACCAGAAAATAACCCAGGATCTGTTCAACGAGTATGTGAAGTGTGCGAAAGTATGAGTCTGATGAGGTCAAATCCCAGACCATTCCCAGACTTAACTTGCGTTATCCTCTAAAATATTGAACGAAACCAGGTTTAATCGACTGTTTCAGTGTGGTACCACATTACTACGTGATCCAAACCAGAAAAAACCCAGGATCTAGCCATCAAGTATGAGAAATATGCGAAAGAATGAGCCTGATGAGAGCAAATCCCAGACCTAACCTAGACCTAACATGCGTTATCCTCTAAAACATTGAGCGAAACCAGGTTTAATCGACAGTTTCAGTGTGGTACCACATTACTACGTGATCCAAACCAGAAAAAACCCAGAATCTAGCCATCAAGTATGAGAAATGTGCGAAAGAATGAGCCTGATGAGAGCAAATCCCAGACCTAACCTAGACCTTACATGCGTTATCCTCTAAAATATTGAGCGAAACCAGGTTTAATGGACTGTTTCAGTGTGGTACCACACTACTTCGTGATCCAAACCAGAAAAAACCCACGATCTGTTCAACAAGTATGTGAAAAACGCTAAGCTGTGAGCCTGATGAGAGCAAATTCCAGACCTAACCTAGACCTTACATGCGTTATACTCTAAAATATTGAGCGAAACCAGGTTTAATGGACTGTTTCAGTGTGGTACCACACTACTTCGTGATCCAAACCAGAAAAAACCCAGGATCTGTTCAACAAGTATGTGAAAAACGCTAAACTGTGAGCCTGATGAGAGCAAATCCCAGACCTAACCTAGACCTTACATGCGTTATCCTCTAAAATATTGAGCGAAACCAGGTTTAATGGACTGTTTCAGTGTGGTCCCACATTACTACGTGATCCAAACCAGAAATAACACAGGATCCGTTCAACAAGTATGTGAAGAATGCGAAAGTATGAGTCTGATGAGTGAAAATCCCAGGCCTAACCTAGACCTAACATGCGTTATCCTCAAAAATATTGATCGAAACCTGGTTTAATCGACTGTTTCAGTGTGGTACCACATTACTATGTGATCCAAACCAGAAAAAACCCAGGATCTGTTCAACAAGTATGTGAAGAACGCTAAACTGTGAGCCTGATGAGGGCAAATCTTAGACCTAACCCAGACCTAAGATGCGTTAACCTCTAAAATATTTATCCAGACCAGGTTTCATTGAATGTTTCAGTGTGGTACCACATTACTACGTGATCCAAACCAGAAAAAACCCAGGATTCGTTCAACAAGTATGTGAAGAATGCGAAAGTATGAGTCTGATGAGTGAAAATCCCAGGCCTAACCTAGACCTAACATGCGTTATCCTCTAAAATATTGATCGAAACCTGGTTTAATCGACTGTTTCAGTGTGGTACCACATTACTATGTGATGCAATCCAGAAAAAGCCCAGGATCTAGCCATCAAGTATGAGAAATATGCGAAAGAATGAGCCTGATGAGAGCAAATCCCAGACCTAACCTAGACCTAACATGCGTTATCCTCTAAAATATTGAGCGAAACCAGGTTTAATCGACAGTTTCAGTGTGGTACCACATTACTACGTGATCCAAACCAGAAAAAACCCAGGATCTAGCCATCAAGTATGAGAAATGTGCGAAAGAATGAGCCTGATGAGAGCAAATCCCAGACCTAACCTAGACCTTACATGCGTTATCCTCTAAAATATTGAGCGAAACCAGGTTTAATGGACTGTTTCAGTGTGGTACCACATTACTTCGTGATCCAAACCAGAAAAAACCCAGGATCTGTTCAACAAGTATGTGAAAAACGCTAAACTGTTAGCCTGATGAGGGCAAATCCTAGACCTAACCCAGACCTAACATGCGTTAGCCTCTAAAATATTTATCAAGACCTGGTTTAATTGAATGTTTCAGTGTGGTACCACATTACTACGTGATGCAATCCAGAAAAAGCCCAGGATCTAGCCATCAAGTTTGAGAAATATACGAAAGAATGTACCTGATGAGAGCAAATCCCAGACCTAACCTAGACCTAACATGAATTATTCTCTAAGATATAGATCGAAACCAGGTTTAATTGACTGTTTCAGTGTGGTCCCACATTACTACGTGATCCAAGCCAGAAAAAACCCAGGATCCGTTCAACAAGTATGTGATGAATGCGAAAGTATGAGTCTGATGAGTGAAAATCCCAGGCCTAACTTAGACCTAACATGCGTTATCCTCACAAATATTGATCGAAACATGGTTTAATCGACTGTTTCAGTGTGGTACCACATTACTATGTGATCCCAACCAGAAAATAACCCAGGATCTGTTCAACGAGTATGTGAAGTGTGCGAAAGTGTGAGTCTGATGAGGTCAAATCCCAGACCAATCCCAGACTTAACTTGCGTTATCCTCTTAAATATTGATCGAAACCAGGTTTAATCGACTGTTTCAGTGTGGTACCACATTACTACGTGAACCAAACGAGAAAAAACCCAGGATCTAGCCATCAAGTATGAGAAATATGCGGAAGAATGAACCTGATGAGAGCAAATCCCAGACCTAACCTAGACCTTACATGCGTTATCCTCTAAAATATTGAGCGAAACCAGGTTTAATCGGCTGTTTCAGTGTGGTACCACATTACTGTGTGATGCAATCCACAAAAAGCCCAGGATCTAGCCATCAAGTGTGAGAAATATGCGAAAGAATGAGCCTGATGAGAGCAAATCCCAGACCTAACCTAGACCTAACATGCGTTATCCTCTAAAATATTGAGCGAAACCAGGTTTAATGGACTGTTTCAGTGTGGCACCACACTACTACGTGATCCAAACCAGAAAAAACCCAGGATCAGTTCAACAAGTATGTGAAGAATGCGAAAGTATGAGTCTGACGAGTGTAATTCCCAGGGCTGACCTAGACCTAACATGCGTTATCCTCTAAAATATTGATCGAAACCAGGTTTAATTGACCGTTTCAGTGTGGTACCACATTACTACGTGATCCAAACCAGAAAAAACCCAGGATCCGTTCAACATGTATGTGAAGAATGCGAAAGTATGAGTCTGATGAGTGAAAATCCCAGGCCTAACCTAGACCTAACATGCGTTATCCTCTAAAATATTGATCGAAACCTGGTTTAATCGACTGTTTCAGTGTGGTACCACATTACTATGTGATCCAAACCAGAAAAAACCCAGGATCTGTTCAACAAGTATGTGAAGAACGCTAAACTGTGAGCCTGATGAGGGCAAATCTTAGACCTAACCCAGACCTAAGATGCGCTAACCTCTAAAATATTTATCCAGACCAGGTTTCATTGAATGTTTCAGTGTGGTACCACATTACTACGTGATCCAAACCAGAAAAAACCCAGGATTCGTTCAACAAGTATGTGAAGAATGCGAAAGTATGAGTCTGATGAGTGAAAATCCCAGGCCTAACCTAGACCTAACATGCGTTATCCTCTAAAATATTGATCCAAACCAGGTTTAATGGACTGTTTCAGTGTGGTACCACACTACGACGTGATCCAAACCAGAAAAAACCCAGGATCCGTTCAACAAGTATGTGAAGAATGCGAAAGTATGAGTCTGATGAGTGAAAATCCCAGGCCTAACCTAGACCTAACATGCGTTATCCTCTAAAATATTGATCGAAACCTGGTTTAATCGACTGTTTCAGTGTGGTACCACATTACTATGTGATGCAATCCAGAAAAAGCCCAGGATCTAGCCATCAAGTATGAGAAATATGCGAAAGAATGAGCCTGATGAGAGCAAATCCCAGACCTAACCTAGACCTAACATGCGTTATCCTCTAAAATATTGAGCGAAACCAGGTTTAATCGACAGTTTCAGTGTGGTACCACATTACTACGTGATCCAAACCAGAAAAAACCCAGGATCTAGCCATCAAGTATGAGAAATGTGCGAAAGAATGAGCCTGATGAGAGCAAATCCCAGACCTAACCTAGACCTTACATGCGTTATCCTCTAAAATATTGAGCGAAACCAGGTTTAATGGACTGTTTCAGTGTGGTACCACATTACTTCGTGATCCAAACCAGAAAAAACCCAGGATCTGTTCAACAAGTATGTGAAAAACGCTAAACTGTTAGCCTGATGAGGGCAAATCCTAGACCTAACCCAGACCTAACATGCGTTAGCCTCTAAAATATTTATCAAGACCTGGTTTAATTGAATGTTTCAGTGTGGTACCACATTACTACGTGATGCAATCCAGAAAAAGCCCAGGATCTAGCCATCAAGTTTGAGAAATATACGAAAGAATGTACCTGATGAGAGCAAATCCCAGACCTAACCTAGACCTAACATGAATTATTCTCTAAGATATAGATCGAAACCAGGTTTAATTGACTGTTTCAGTGTGGTCCCACATTACTACGTGATCCAAGCCAGAAAAAACCCAGGATCCGTTCAACAAGTATGTGATGAATGCGAAAGTATGAGTCTGATGAGTGAAAATCCCAGGCCTAACTTAGACCTAACATGCGTTATCCTCACAAATATTGATCGAAACATGGTTTAATCGACTGTTTCAGTGTGGTACCACATTACTATGTGATCCCAACCAGAAAATAACCCAGGATCTGTTCAACGAGTATGTGAAGTGTGCGAAAGTGTGAGTCTGATGAGGTCAAATCCCAGACCAATCCCAGACTTAACTTGCGTTATCCTCTTAAATATTGATCGAAACCAGGTTTAATCGACTGTTTCAGTGTGGTACCACATTACTACGTGAACCAAACGAGAAAAAACCCAGGATCTAGCCATCAAGTATGAGAAATATGCGGAAGAATGAACCTGATGAGAGCAAATCCCAGACCTAACCTAGACCTTACATGCGTTATCCTCTAAAATATTGAGCGAAACCAGGTTTAATCGGCTGTTTCAGTGTGGTACCACATTACTGTGTGATGCAATCCACAAAAAGCCCAGGATCTAGCCATCAAGTGTGAGAAATATGCGAAAGAATGAGCCTGATGAGAGCAAATCCCAGACCTAACCTAGACCTAACATGCGTTATCCTCTAAAATATTGAGCGAAACCAGGTTTAATGGACTGTTTCAGTGTGGCACCACACTACTACGTGATCCAAACCAGAAAAAAACCAGGATCAGTTCAACAAGTATGTGAAGAATGCGAAAGTATGAGTCTGACGAGTGTAATTCCCAGGGCTGACCTAGACCTAACATGCGTTATCCTCTAAAATATTGATCGAAACCAGGTTTAATTGACCGTTTCAGTGTGGTACCACATTACTACGTGATCCAAACCAGAAAAAACCCAGGATCCGTTCAACATGTATGTGAAGAATGCGAAAGTATGAGTCTGATGAGTGAAAATCCCAGGCCTAACCTAGACCTAACATGCGTTATCCTCTAAAATATTGATCGAAACCTGGTTTAATCGACTGTTTCAGTGTGGTACCACATTACTATGTGATCCAAACCAGAAAAAACCCAGGATCTGTTCAACAAGTATGTGAAGAACGCTAAACTGTGAGCCTGATGAGGGCAAATCTTAGACCTAACCCAGACCTAAGATGCGCTAACCTCTAAAATATTTATCCAGACCAGGTTTCATTGAATGTTTCAGTGTGGTACCACATTACTACGTGATCCAAACCAGAAAAAACCCAGGATTCGTTCAACAAGTATGTGAAGAATGCGAAAGTATGAGTCTGATGAGTGAAAATCCCAGGCCTAACCTAGACCTAACATGCGTTATCCTCTAAAATATTGATCGAAACCTGGTTTAATCGACTGTTTCAGTGTGGTACCACATTACTATGTGATGCAATCCAGAAAAAGCCCAGGATCTAGCCATCAAGTATGAGAAATATGCGAAAGAATGAGCCTGATGAGAGCAAATCCCAGACCTAACCTAGACCTAACTTGCGTTATCCTCTAAAATATTGAGCGAAACCAGGTTTAATCGACAGTTTCAGTGTGGTACCACATTACTACGTGATCCAAACCAGAAAAAACCCAGGATCTAGCCATCAAGTATGAGAAATGTGCGAAAGAATGAGCCTGATGAGAGCAAATCCCAGACCTAACCTAGACCTTACATGCGTTATCCTCTAAAATATTGAGCGAAACCAGGTTTAATGGACTGTTTCAGTGTGGTACCACATTACTTCGTGATCCAAACCAGAAAAAACCCAGGATCTGTTCAACAAGTATGTGAAAAACGCTAAACTGTGAGCCTGATGAGGGCAAATCCTAGACCTAACCCAGACCTAACATGCGTTAGCCTCTAAAATATTTATCAAGACCTGGTTTAATTGAATGTTTCAGTGTGGTACCACATTACTACGTGATGCAATCCAGAAAAAGCCCAGGATCTAGCCATCAAGTTTGAGAAATATACGAAAGAATGTACCTGATGAGAGCAAATCCCAGACCTAACCTAGACCTAACATGAATTATTCTCTAAGATATAGATCGAAACCAGGTTTAATTGACTGTTTCAGTGTGGTCCCACATTACTACGTGATCCAAGCCAGAAAAAACCCAGGATCCGTTCAACAAGTATGTGATGAATGCGAAAGTATGAGTCTGATGAGTGAAAATCCCAGGCCTAACTTAGACCTAACATGCGTTATCCTCACAAATATTGATCGAAACATGGTTTAATCGACTGTTTCAGTGTGGTACCACATTACTATGTGATCCCAACCAGAAAATAACCCAGGATCTGTTCAACGAGTATGTGAAGTGTGCGAAAGTGTGAGTCTGATGAGGTCAAATCCCAGACCAATCCCAGACTTAACTTGCGTTATCCTCTAAAATATTGAGCGAAACCAGGTTTAATGGACTGTTTCAGTGTGGTACCACATTACTTCGTGATCCAAACCAGAAAAAACCCAGGATCTGTTCAACAAGTATGTGAAAAACGCTAAACTGTGAGCCTGATGAGGGCAAATCCTAGACCTAACCCAGACCTAACATGCGTCAGCCTCTAAAATATTTATCAAGACCTGGTTTAATTGAAAGATTCAGTGTGGTACCACATTACTACGTGATGCAATCCAGAAAAAGCCCAGGATCTAGCCATCAAGTTTGAGAAATATGCGAAAGAATGTACCTGATGAGAGCAAATCCCAGACCTAACCTAGACCTAACATGAATTATTCTCTAAAATATTGATCGAAACCAGGTTTAATTGACTGTTTCAGTGTGGTCCCACATTACTACGTGATCCAAACGAGAAAATAACCCAGGATCTGTTCAAGGAGTATGTGAAGTGTGCGAAAGTGTGAGTCAGATGAGGTCAAATCCCAGACCAATCCCAGACTTAACTTTTTTTTTTTTTTTTTTGTCGTGGGGAAAATCTTCGAAAGACTCCCTCCCACCTCCTTGGGGAGAGGTGGGAGGGGTGTGTGGGATTCCCCGCGCCCGTACAACGACAGGCGCGGGACCTACCCACTAAAAACCCCACGGTGACCCTTCGGCACGCTTTGGGAGGATACCGGGAATCGCTCGAAGCATTCTTCCGGTATCCTCCCCGTGCCCGCGCTTTCGCGCCCATCCCCCGGGGGGACAATCGGTCCCCCCAGTAGACACACTGCCTCATAGCGGCGGGACGGGGCCACTCCATCCCGCCGCTATCCGTCCCGGGGCCGCGTTTAGTGGCGGCTGCGAGCCCCAACTCGCAACCGCCCGCGACCCCGTTTCCACCCCTCGGCGGCCGGGCGTTCATGGCCGCACCAGACCGCCGAGGGTGCCACCCCTTGCGTCGGACCGGTATGGGGAGGCATTCCTACCCCCAACCGGTCCGACCCGGCGCCGCCTGGCGGGAGGAGGCTCCCCTCAGGACCCCCCTCCCAGCCTAGGTCATCATCCCAGACCTAACTTGCGTTGTCCTCTAAAATATTGATGGAAACCAGGTTTCATTGACTGTTTCAGTGTGGTACCACATTACTACGTGATCCAAACCAGAAAAAACCCAGGATCTAGCCATCAAGTATGAGAAATATGCGGAAGAATGAACCTGATGAGAGCAAATCCCAGGCCTAACCTAGACCTTACATGCGTTATCCTCTAAAATATTGAGCGAAACCAGGTTTAATCGACTGTTTCAGTGTGGTACCACATTACTGTGTGATGCAATCCACAAAAAGCCCAGGATCTAGCCATCAAGTATGAGAAATATGCGAAAGAATGAGCCTGATGAGAGCAAATCCCAGACCTAACCTAGACCTAACATGCGTTATCCTCTAAAATATTGAGCGAAACCAGGTTTAATGGACTGTTTCAGTGTGGTACCACACTACTTCGTGATCCAAACCAGAAAAAACCCAGGATCAGTTCAACAAGTATGTGAAAAACGCTAAACTGTGAGCCTGATGAGGGCAAATCTTAGACCTTACCCAGACCTAAGATGCGTTATCCTCTAAAATATTTATCCAGACCAGGTTTCATTGAATGTTTCAGTGTGGTCCCACATTACAACGTGATCCAAACCAGAAAAAACCCAGGATCCGTTCAACAAGTATGTGAAGAATGCGAAAGTATGAGTCTGATGAGTGAAAATCCCTGACCTAACCTAGACTTAACATGCGTTATCCTCTAAAATATTGATCGAAAGCTGGTTTAATCGACTGTTTCAGTGTGGTACCACATTACTATGTGATCCAAACCAGAAAATAACCCAAGATCTGTTCAAGGAGTATGTGAAGTGTGCGAAAGTATGAGTCTGATGAGGACAAATCCTAGACCTATCCCAGACCTAACTTGCGTTATCCTCTAAAATATTGATCGAAACCAGGTTTAATCGACTGTTTCAGTGTGGTACCACATTACTATGTGATCCAAACCAGAAAATAACCCGGGATCTGTTCAAGGAGTATGTGAAGTGTGCGAAAGTATGAGTCTGATGAGGACAAATCCTAGACCTATCCCAGACCTAACTTGCGTTATCCTCTAAAATATTGATCGAAACCAGGTTTAATCGACTGTTTCAGTGTGGTACCACATTACTATGTGATCCAAACCAGAAAATAACCCGGGATCTGTTCAAGGAGTATGTGAAGTGTGCGAAAGTATGAGTCTGATGAGGTCAAATCCCAGACCTATCCCAGACCTAACTTGCGTTATCCTCTAAATTATTGATCGAAACCAGGTTTAATCGACTGTTTCAGTGCGGTACCACAATACTACGTGATCCAAACCAGAAAAAACCCAGGATCAGTTCAACAAGTATGTGAAGAATGCGAAAGTATGAGTCTGATGAGTGAGAATCCCAGACCTATCCCAGACCTAACATTCGTTATCCTCTAAAATATTGATCGAAACCAGGTTTAATCGACTGTTTCAGTGTGGTACCACATTACTACGTGATCCAAACCAGAAAAAACCCAGGAGCAGTTCAACAAGTATGTGAAGAATGCGAAAGTATGAGCCTGATGAGGGCAAATCCTAGACCTAACCCAGACCTAACATGCGTTAGCCTCTAAAATATTTATCAAGACCTGGTTTAATTGAATGTTTCAGTGTGGTACCACATTACTACGTGATGCAATCCAGAAAAAGCCCAGGATCTAGCCATCAAGTTTGAGAAATATACGAAAGAATGTACCTGATGAGAGCAAATCCCAGACCTAACCTAGACCTAACATGAATTATTCTCTAAGATATAGATCGAAACCAGGTTTAATTGACTGTTTCAGTGTGGTCCCACATTACTACGTGATCCAAACCAGAAAAAACCCAGGATCCGTTCAACAAGTATGTGATGAATGCGAAAGTATGAGTCTGATGAGTGAAAATCCCAGGCCTAACCTAGACCTAACATGCGTTATCCTCACAAATATTGATCGAAACATGGTTTAATCGACTGTTTCAGTGTGGTACCACATTACTATGTGATCCCAACCAGAAAATAACCCAGGATCTGTTCAACGAGTATGTGAAGTGTGCGAAAGTGTGAGTCTGATGAGGTCAAATCCCAGACCAATCCCAGACTTAACTTGCGTTATCCTCTTAAATATTGATCGAAACCAGGTTTAATCGACTGTTTCAGTGTGGTACCACATTACTACGTGAACCAAACGAGAAAAAACCCAGGATCTAGCCATCAAGTATGAGAAATATGCGGAAGAATGAACCTGATGAGAGCAAATCCCAGACCTAACCTAGACCTTACATGCGTTATCCTCTAAAATATTGAGCGAAACCAGGTTTAATCGACTGTTTCAGTGTGGTACCACATTACTGTGTGATGCAATCCACAAAAAGCCCAGGATCTAGCCATCAAGTGTGAGAAATATGCGAAAGAATGAGCCTGATGAGAGCAAATCCCAGACCTAACCTAGACCTAACATGCGTTATCCTCTAAAATATTGAGCGAAACCAGGTTTAATGGACTGTTTCAGTGTGGCACCACACTACTACGTGATCCAAACCAGAAAAAACCCAGGATCAGTTCAACAAGTATGTGAAGAATGCGAAAGTATGAGTCTGACGAGTGTAATTCCCAGGGCTGACCTAGACCTAACATGCGTTATCCTCTAAAATATTGATCGAAACCAGGTTTAATTGACCGTTTCAGTGTGGTACCACATTACTACGTGATCCAAACCAGAAAAAACCCAGGATCCGTTCAACATGTATGTGAAGAATGCGAAAGTATGAGTCTGATGAGTGAAAATCCCAGGCCTAACCTAGACCTAACATGCGTTATCCTCTAAAATATTGATCGAAACCTGGTTTAATCGACTGTTTCAGTGTGGTACCACATTACTATGTGATCGAAACCAGAAAATAACCCAGGATCTGTTCAAGGAGTATGTGAAGTGTTGCGAAAGTATGAGTCTGATGAGGTCAAATCCGAGACCTATCCCACACCTAACTTGCGTTATCCTCTAAAATATTGTTCGAAACCAGGTTTAATCGACAGTTTCAGTGTGGTACCACATTACTACGTGATCCAAACCAGAAAAAACCCAGGATCTAGCCATCAAGTATGAGAAATGTGCGAAAGAATGAGCCTGATGAGAGCAAATCCCAGACCTAACCTAGACCTTACATGCGTTATCCTCTAAAATATTGAGCGAAATCAGGTTTAATGGACTGTTTCAGTGTGGTACCACATTACTTCGTGATCCAAACCAGAAAAAACCCAGGATCTGTTCAACAAGTATGTGAAAAACGCTAAACTGTGAGCCTGATGAGGGCAAATCCTAGACCTAACCCAGACCTAAATGCGTTAGCCTCTAAAATATTTATCAAGACCTGGTTTAATTGAAAGTTTCAGTGTGGTACCACATTACTACGTGATGCAATCCAGAAAAAGCCCAGGATCTAGCCATCAAGTTTGAGAAATATGCGAAAGAATGTACCTGATGAGAGCAAATCCCAGACCTAACCTAGACCTAACATGAATTATTCTCTAAAATATTGATCGAAACCAGGTTTAATTGACTGTTTCAGTGTGGTCCCACATTACTACGTGATCCAAACGAGAAAATAACCCAGGATCTGTTCAAGGAGTATGTGAAGTGTTGCGAAAGTATAAGTCTGATGAGGTCAAATCCGAGACCTATCCCAGACCTAACTTGCGTTATCCTCTAAAATATTGATCGAAACCAGGTTTAATCGACTGTTTCAGTGTGGTACCACGTTACTATGTGATCCCAACCAGAAAATAACCCAGGATCTGTTCAACGAGTATGTGAAGTGTGCGAAAGTGTGAGTCAGATGAGGTCAAATCCCAGACCAATCCCAGACTTAACTTTTTTTTTTTTTTTTTTGTCGTGGGGAAAATCTTCGAAAGACTCCCTCCCACCTCCTTGGGGAGAGGTGGGAGGGGTGTGTGGGATTCCCCGCGCCCGTACAACGACAGGTGTGGGACCTACCCACTAAAAACCCCACGGTGACCCTTCGGCACGCTTTGGGAGGATACCGGGAATCGCTCGAAGCATTCTTCCGGTATCCTCCCCGTGCCCGCGCTTTCGCGCCCATCCCCCGGGGGGACAATCGGTCCCCCCAGTAGACACACTGCCTCATAGCGGCGGGACGGGGCCACTCCATCCCGCCGCTATCCGTCCCGGGGCCGCGTTTAGTGGCGGCTGCGAGCCCCAACTCGCAACCGCCCGCGACCCCGTTTCCACCCCTCGGCGGCCGGGCGTTCATGGCCGCACCAGACCGCCGAGGGTGCCACCCCTTGCGTCGGACCGGTATGGGGAGGCACTCCTACCCCCAACCGGTCCGACCCGGCGCCGCCTGGCGGGAGGAGGCTCCCCTCAGGACCCCCCTCCCAGCCTAGGTCATCATCCCAGACCTAACTTGCGTTGTCCTCTAAAATATTGATGGAAACCAGGTTTCATTGACTGTTTCAGTGTGGTACCACAATACTACGTGATCCAAACGAGAAAAAACCCAGGATCTAGCCATCAAGTATGAGAAATATGCGGAAGAATGAACCTGATGAGAGCAAATTCCAGGCCTAACCTAGACCTTACATGCGTTATCCTCTAAAATATTGAGCGAAACCAGGTTTAATCGACTGTTTCAGTGTGGTACCACATTACTGTGTGATGCAATCCACAAAAAGCCCAGGATCTAGCCATCAAGTATGAGAAATATGCGAAAGAATGAGCCTGATGAGAGCAAATCCCAGACCTAACCTAGACCTAACATGCGTTATCCTCTAAAATATTGAGCGAAACCAGGTTTAATGGACTGTTTCAGTGTGGTACCACATTACTTCGTGATCCAAACCAGAAAAAACCCAGGATCAGTTCAACAAGTATGTGAAAAACGCTAAACTGTGAGCCTGATGAGGGCAAATCTTAGACCTTACCCAGACCTAAGATGCGTTATCCTCTAAAATATTTATCCAGACCAGGTTTCATTGAATGTTTCAGTGTGGTCCCACATTACAACGTGATCCAAACCAGAAAAAACCCAGGATCCGTTCAACAAGTATGTGAAGAATGCGAAAGTATGAGTCTGATGAGTGAAAATCCCTGACCTAACCTAGACTTAACATGCGTTATCCTCTAAAATATTGATCGAAAGCTGGTTTAATCGACTGTTTCAGTGTGGTACCACATTACTATGTGATCCAAACCAGAAAATAACCCAAGATCTGTTCAAGGAGTATGTGAAGTGTGCGAAAGTATGAGTCTGATGAGGACAAATCCTAGACCTATCCCAGACCTAACTTGCGTTATCCTCTAAAATATTGATCGAAACCAGGTTTAATCGTCTGTTTCAGTGTGGTACCACATTACTATGTGATCCAAACCAGAAAATAACCCGGGATCTGTTCAAGGAGTATGTGAAGTGTGCGAAAGTATGAGTCTGATGAGGACAAATCCTAGACCTATCCCAGACCTAACTTGCGTTATCCTCTAAAATATTGATCGAAACCAGGTTTAATCGACTGTTTCAGTGTGGTACCACATTACTATGTGATCCAAACCAGAAAATAACCCGGGATCTGTTCAAGGAGTATGTGAAGTGTGCGAAAGTATGAGTCTGATGAGGTCAAATCCCAGACCTATCCCAGACCTAACTTGCGTTATCCTCTAAATTATTGATCGAAACCAGGTTTAATCGACTGTTTCAGTGTGGTACCACATTACTACGTGATCCAAACCAGAAAAAACCCAGGATCCGTTCAACAAGTATGTGAAGAATGCGAAAGTATGAGTCTGATGAGTGAAAATCCCAGGCCTAACCTAGACCTAACATGCGTTGTCCTCTAAAATATTGATGGAAACCAGGTTTCATTGACTGTTTCAGTGTGGTACCACAATACTACGTGATCCAAACCAGAAAAAACCCAGGATCAGTTCAACAAGTATGTGAAGAATGCGAAAGTATGAGTCAGATGAGTGTAATTCCCAGGGCTAACCTAGACCTAACATGCGTTGTCCTATAAAATATTGATCGAAACTTGGTTTAATCGACTGTTTCAGTGTGGTACCACATTACTATGTGATCCAAACCAGTAAATAACCCAGGATCTGTTCAAGGAGTATGTGAAGTGTGCGAAAGTATGAGTCTGATGAGGTCAAATCCCAGACCTATCCCAGACCTAACTTGCGTTATCCTCAAAAATATTGATTGAAACCAGGTTTAATCGACTGTTTCAGTGTGGTATCACACTACTACGTGACCCAAACCAGAAAAAACCCAGGATCTGTACAACAAGTATGTGAAAAACGCGAAAGTATGAGCCTGATGAGGGCAAATCTTAGACCTAACCCAGACCTAAGATGCGTTATCCTCTAAAATATTTATCCAGACCAGGTTTCATTGAATGTTTCAGTGTGGTCCCACATTACTACGTGATCCAAACCAGAAAAAACCCAGGATCCGTTCAACAAGTATGTGAAGAATGCGAAAGTATGAGTCTGATGAGTGAAAATCCCAGGCCTAACCTAGACCTAACATACGTTATCCTCTGAAATATTGATCGAAACTTGGTTTAATCGACTGTTTCAGTGTGGTACCACATTACTATGTGATCCAAACCAGTAAATAACCCAGGATCTGTTCAAGGAGTATGTGAAGTGTGCGAAAGTATGAGTCTGATGAGGTCAAATCCCAGACCTATCCCAGACCTAACTTGCGTTATCCTCAAAAATATTGATTGTAACCAGGTTTAATCGACTGTTTCAGTGTGGTACCACATTACTACGTGATCCAAACCAGAAAAAACCCAGGATCCGTTCAACAAGTATGTGAAGAATGCGAAAGTATGAGTCTGATGAGTGAAAATCCCAGACCTAACCTTGACTTAACATGCGTTATCCTCTAAAATATTGATCGAAACCTGGTTTAATCGACTGTTTCAGTGTGGTACCACATTACTATGTGATCCAAACCAGAAAATAACCCAGGATCTGTTCAAGGAGTATGTGAAGTGTGCGAAAGTATGAGTCTGATGAGGTCAAATCCTAGACCTATCCCAGACCTAACTTTTTTTTTTTTTTTTTTTTGTCGTGGGGAAAATCTTCGAAAGACTCCCTCCCACCTCCTTGGGGAGAGGTGGGAGGGGTGTGTGGGATTCCCCGCGCCCGTACAACGACAGGCGCGGGACCTACCCACTAAAAACCCCACGGTGACCCTTCGGCACGCTTTGGGAGGATACCGGGAATCACTCGAAGCATTCTTCCGGTATCCTCCCCGTGCCCGCGCTTTCGCGCCCACCCCCGGGGGGACAATCGGTCCCCCCAGTAGACACACTGCCTCATAGCGGCGGGACGGGGCCACTCCATCCCGCCCCTATCCGTCCCGGGGCCGCGTTTAGTGGCGGCTGCGAGCCCCAACTCGCAACCGCCCGCGACCCCGTTTCCACCCCTCGGCGGCCAGGCGTTCATGGCCGCACCAGACCGCCGAGGGTGCCTCCCCTTGCGTCGGACCGGTAGGGGGAGGCACTCCTACCCCCAACCGGTCCGACCCGGCGCCGCCTGGCGGGAGGACGCTCCCCTCAGGACCCCCCTCCCAGCCTAGGTCATCATCCCAGACCTAACTTGCGTTGTCCTCTAAAATATTGATGGAAACCAGGTTTCATTGACTGTTTCAGTGTGGTACCACAATACTACGTGATCCAAACTAGAAAAAACCCAGGATCAGTTCAACAAGTATGTGAAGAATGCGAAAGTATGAGTCTGATGAGGTCAAATCCCAGACCTATCCCAGACCTAACTTGCGTTATCCTCAAAAATATTGATCGAAACCAGGTTTAATCGACTGTTTCAGTGTGGTACCACATTACTACGTGATCCTTACCAGAAAAAACCCAGGATCCGTTCAACAAGTATGTGAAGAATGCGAAAGTATGAGTCTGATGAGGTCAAATCCCAGAGCTATCCCAGACCTAACTTGCGTTATCCTCTAAAATATTGATCGAAACCAGGTTTAATCGACTGTTTCAGTGCGGTACCACATTACTACGTGATCCAAACCAGAGAAAAACCAGGATCAGTTCAACAAGTATGTGAAGAATGCGAAAGTATGAGTCTGATGAGTGTAATTCCCAGGGCTGACCTAGACCTAACATGCGTTATCCTCTAAAATATTGATCGAAACCAGGTTTAATCGACTATTTCAGTGTGGTATCACACTACTACGTGACCTAAACCAGAAAAAGCCGAGGATCTGTACAACAGGAATGTGAAAAACGCGAAAGTATGAGCCTGATGAGGGCAAATCCCAGACCAATCCCAGACCTAACTAGCGTTATCCTCTAAAATACTGATCGAAACCAGGTTTGAATGACCGTTTCAGTGTGGTACCACATTACTACGTGATCCAAACCAGAAAAAACCCAGGATCCGTTCAACAAGAATGTGAAAAATGCGAAAGTATGAGTCCGATCAGTGAAAATCTCAGGCCTTACCTAGACCTAACTTGCGTTGTCCTCTAAAATATTGATGGAAACCAGGTTTCATTGACTGTTTCAGTGTGGTACCACATTACTACGTGATCCAAACGAGAAAAAACCCAGGATCTAGCCATCAAGTATGAGAAATATGCGAAAGAATGAACCTGATGAGAGCAAATCCCAGACCTAACCTAGACCTTACATGCGTTATCCTCTAAAATATTGAGCGAAACCGGGTTTAATCGACTGTTTCAGTGTGGTACCACATTACTATGTGATGCAATCCAGAAAAAGCCCGGGATCAGTTCAACAAGTATGAGAAGAATGCGAAGGTATGAGTCTGATGAGTGAGAATCCCAGACCTATCCCAGACCTAACTTGCGTTATCCTCAAAAATATTGATTGAAACCAGGTTTAATCGACTGTTTCAGTGTGGTACCACATTACTACCTGATCCAAACCAGAAAAAACCCAGGATCCGTTCAACAAGTATGTGAAGAATGCGAAAGTATGAGTCCGATAAGTGAAAATCCCAGACCTAACCTAGACTTAACATGCGTTATCCTCTAAAATATTGATCGAAACCTGGTTTAATCGACTGTTTCAGTGTGGTACCACTTTACTACGTGATCCAATCCAGAAATAGCCCAGGATCTGTTCAAGGAGTATGTGAAGTGTGCGAAAGTATGAGTCTGATGAGGTCAAATCCTAGACCTATCCCAGACCTAACTTGCGTTATCCTCTAAAATATTGATGGAAACCAGGTTTCATTGACTGTTTCAGTGTGGTCCCACATTACTACGTGATCCAAACCAGAAAAAACCCAGGATCTGTTCAAGGAGTATGTGAAGTGTGCGAAAGTATGAGTCTGATGAGGTCAAATCCTAGACCTATCCCAGACCTAACTTGCGTTATCCTCTAAAATATTGATCGAAACCAGGTTTAATCGACTGTTTCAGTGTGGTACCACATTACTATGTGATCCAAACCAGAAAAAACCCAGGATCAGTTCAACAAGTATGAGAAGAATGCGAAAGTATGAGTCTGATGAGTGAGAATCCCAGACCTATCCCAGACCTAACATTCGTTATCCTCTAAAATATTGATCGAAACCAGGTTTCATTGACTGTTTCAGTGTGGTACCACATTACTACGTGATCCAAACCAGAAAAAACCCAGGATCCGTTCAACAAGTATGTGAAGAATGCGAAAGTATGAGTCTGATGAGTGAAAATCCCAGGCCTAACCTAGACCTAACATGCGTTATCCTCTAAAATATTGATCGAAACCAGGTTTAATTGACTGTATCAGTGTTGTACTTCATTATTACGTGATGCAATCCAGAAAAAGCCCAGGATCTAGCCATCAAGTATGAGAAATATGCGAAAGAATGAACCTGATGGGATCAAATCCCAGACCTAACCTAGACCTAACATGAATTATTCTCTAAAATATTGATCGAAACCAGGTTTAATTGACTGTTTCAGTGTTGTACTTCATTTTTACGTGATGCAATCCAGAAAAAGCCCAGGATCTAGCCATCAAGTATGAGAAATATGCGAAAGAATGAACCTGATGAGAGCAAATCCCAGACCTAACCTAGACCTTACATGCGTTATCCTCTAAAATATTGTGCGAAACCGGGTTTAATCGACTGTTTCAGTGTGGTACCACATTACTATGTGATCCAGACCAGAAAAAACCCAGGATCAGTTCAACAAGTATGAGAAGAATGCGAAAGTATGAGTCTGATGAGTGAGAGTCCCAGACCTATCCCAGACCTAACATTCGTTATCCTCTAAAATATTGATTGAAACCAGGTTTAATCGACTGTTTCAGTGTGGTACCACATTACTACGTGATCCAAACCAGAAAAAACCCAGGATCAGTTCAACAAGTATGTGAAGAATGCGAAAGTATGAGTCTGATGAGTGTAATTCCCAGGGCTGACCTAGACCTAACATGCGTTATCCTCTAAAATATTGATCGAAACCAGGTTTAATCGACTGTTTCAGTGTGGTATCACACTACTACGTGACCCAAACCAGAAAAAACCCAGGATCTGTACAACAAGTATGTGAAAAACGCGAAAGTATGAGCCTGATGAGGGCAAATCCCAGACCTATCCCAGACCTAACTTGCGTTATCCTCTAAAATATTGATCGAAACCAGGTTTGATTGACCGTTTCAGTGTGGTACCACATTACTACGTGATCCAAACCAGAAAAAACCCAGGATACGTTCAACAAGAATGTGAAAAATGCGAAAGTATGAGTCCGATCAGTGAAAATCTCAGGCCTTACCTAGACCTAACTTGCGTTGTCCTCTAAAATATTGATGGAAACCAGGTTTCATTGACTGTTTCAGTGTGGTACCACATTACTACGTGATCCAAACCAGAAAAAACCCAGGATCCGTTCAACAAGTATGTGAAGAATGCGAAAGTATGAGTCTGATGAGTGAAAATCCCAGGCCTAACCTAGACCTAACATGCGTTGTCCTCTAAAATATTGATGGAAACCAGGTTTCATTGACTGTTTCAGTGTGGTACCACAATACTACGTGATCCAAACCAGAAAAAACCCAGGATCAGTTCAACAAGTATGTGAAGCATGCGAAAGTATGAGTCTGATGAGTGTAATTCCCATGGCTAACCTAGACCTAACATGCGTCGTCCTCTAAAATATTGATGGAAACCAGGTTTCATTGACTGTTTCAGTGTGGTACTACATTACTACGTGATGCAATCCAGAAACAGCCCAGGATATAGCCATGAAGTATGAGAAATATGCGAAAGAATGAGCCTGATGAGAGCAAATCCCAGACCTAACCTAGACCTAACATGCGTTATCCTCTAAAATATTGAGCGAAACCAGGTTTAATGGACTGTTTCAGTGTGGTACCACACTACTTCGTGATCCAAACCAGAAAAAACCCAGGATCGGTTCAACAAGTATGTGAAAAACGCGAAACTGTGAGCCTGATGAGGGCAAATCTTAGACCTAACCCAGACCTAAGATGCGTTATCCTCTAAAATATTTATCCAGACCAGGTTTCATTGAATGGTTCAGTGTGGTACCACTTTACTACGTGATCCAATCCAGAAATAGACCAGGATCTAGCCATGAAGTATGAGAAATATGCGAAAGTAAGAGCCTGATGAGGGCAAATCCTAGACCTATCCCAGACCTAACTTGCGTTATCCTCTAAAATATTGATCGAAACCAGGTTTAATTGACTGTTTCAGCGTGGTACCACATTACTACGTGATACAATCCAGAAACAGCCCAGGATCTAGCCATGAAGTATGAGAAATATGCGAAAGAATGAGCCTGATGAGAGCAAATCCCAGACCTAACCTAGACCTAACATGAATTATTCTCTAAAATATTGATCGAAACCAGGTTTAATTGACTGTTTCAGTGTGGTCCCACATTACTACGTGATCCAAACCAGAAAAAACCCAGGATCCGTTCAACAAGAATGTGAAGAATGCGAAAGTATGAGTCTGATGAGTGAAAATCCCAGACCTAACCTAGACCTTACATGCGTTATCCTCTAAAATATTGAGCGAAACCAGGTTTAATGGACTGTTTCAGTGTGGTACCACATTACTTCGTGATCCAAACCAGAAAAAACCCAGGATCTGTTCAACAAGTATGTGAAAAACGCTAAACTGTGAGCCTGATGAGGGCAAATCGTAGACCTAACCCAGACCTAAGATGCGTTAACCTCTAAAATATATATCCAGACCAGGTTTCATTGAATGTTTCAGTGTGGTACCACTTTACTACGTGATACAATCCAGAAAAAGCCCAGGATCTAGCCATGAAGTATGAGAAATATGCGAAAGAATGAACCTGATGAGAGCAAATCCCAGACCTAACCTAGACCTTACATGCGTTATCCTCTAAAATATTGAGCGAAACCAGGTTTAATGGACTGTTTCAGTGTGGTACCACACTACTTCGTGATCCAAACCAGAAAAAACCCAGGATCTGATCAACAAGAATGTGTAAAACGCTATACTGTGAGCCTGATGGGGGCAAATCTTAGACCTAACCCAGACCTAAGATGCGTTAACCTCTAAAATATTTATCCAGACCAGGTTTCATTGAATGTTTCAGTGTGGTACCACTTTACTACGTGATCCAATCCAGAAATAGCACAGGATCTAGCCATGAAGTATGAGAAATATGCGAAAGTAAGAGCCTGATGCGGGCAAATCCTTGACCTATCCCAGACCTAACTTGCGTTATCCTCTAAAATATTGATCGAAACCAGGTTTAATTGACTGTTTGAGTGTGGTACCACATTACTACGTTATACAATCCAGAAACAGCCCAGGATCTAGCCTTGAAGTATGAGAAATATGCGAAAGTATGAGCCTGATGAGGGCAAATCCTAAACCTAACCCAGACCTAACATGCGTTATCCTCTAAAATATTTATCAAGACCAGGTTTGATTGACCGTTTCAGTGTGGTACCACATTACTACGTGATCCAAACCAGAAAAAACCCAGGACCCGTTCAACAAGAATGTGAAAAATGCGAAAGTATGAGTCTGATGAGTGAAAATCCCAGGCCTAACCTAGACCTAACATGCGTTATCCTCTAAAATATTGATCGAAACCTGGTTTAATCGACTGTTTCAGTGTGGTACCACATTACTATGTGATCCAATCCAGAAAATAACCCAGGATCTGTTCAAGGAGTATGTGAAGTGTGCGAATGTATGAGTCTGATGAGGTCAAATCCCAGACCTATCCCAGACCTAACTTGCGTTATCCTCAAAAATATTGATTGAAACCAGGTTTAATCGACTGTTTCAGTGTGGTGCCACATTACTACGTGATCCAAACCAGAAAAAACCCAGGATCCGTTCAACAAGTATGTGAAGAATGCGAAAGTATGAGTCTAATGAGTGAAAATCCCAGGCCTAACCTAGACCTAACATGCGTTATCCTCTAAAACATTGATCGAAACCAGGTTTAATCGACTGTTTCAGTGTGGTATCACGCTACTACGTGACCCAAACCAGAAAAAACCCAGGATCTGTACAACAAGTATGTGAAAAACGCGAAAGTATGAGCCTGATGAGGGCAAATCGCAGACCTATCCCAGACCTAACTTGCGTTATCCTCTAAAATATTGATCGAAACCAGGTTTGATTGACCGTTTCAGTGTGGTACCACATTACTACGTGATCCAAACCAGAAAAAACCCAGGATCTGTTCAACAAGTATGTGAAAAACGCTAAACTGTGAGCCTGATGAGGCCAAATCGTAGACCTAACCCAGACCTAAGATGCGTTAACCTCTAAAATATTTATCAAGACCTGGTTTAATTGAAAGTTTCAGTGTGGTACCACATTACTACGTGATACAATCCAGAAAAAGTCCAGGATCTAGCCATCAAGTTTGAGAAATATGCGAAAGAATGTGCCTGATGCGGGCAAATCCTAGACCTATCCCAGACCTAACTTGCGTTATCCTCTAAAATATTGATAGAAACCAGGTTTAATTGACTGTTACAGCGTAGTACCACATTACTACGTGATGCAATCCAGAAACAAGCCAGGATCTGTCCAACATGTATGAGACATATGCGAAAGAATGAGCCTGATGAGAGAAAATCCCAGACCTAACATAGACCTAACATGAATTATTCTCTAAAATATTGATCGAAACGAGGTTTAATTGACTGTTTCAGTGTGGGCCCACATTACTACGTGATCCAAACCAGAAAAAACCCAGGATCTGTTCAACAAGTATGTGAAAAACGCGAAAGTGTGAGTCTGATGAGGTCAAATCCCAGACCTATCCCAGACTTAACTTGTGTTATCCTCTAAAATATTGATCGAAACCAGGTTTAATCGACTGTTTCAGTGTGGTCCCACATTACTACGTGATCCAAACCAGAAAAAAATCCAGGATCCGTTCAACAAGTATGTGAAGAATGCGAAAGTATAAGTCTGATGAGTGAGAATCCTAGACCTATCCCAGACCTAACATTCGTTATCCTCAAAAATATTGATCGAAACCAGGTCTAATTGACTGTATCAGTGTTGTACTTCATTATTACGTGATGCAATCCAGAAAAAGCCCAGGATCTAGCCATCAAGTATGAGAAATATGCGAAAGAATGAACCTGATGGGAGCAAATCCCAGACCTAACCTAGACCTAACATGAATTATTCTCTAAAATATTGATCGAAACCAGGTTTAATTGACTGTTTCAGTGTTGTACTTCATTTTTACGTGATGCAATCCAGAAAAAACCGAGGATCTGTTCAACAAGTATGTGAAAAACGCGAAAGTATGAGTCTGATGAGGTCAAATCCCAGACCTATCCCAGACTTAACTTGCGTTATCCTCTAAAATATTGATCGAAACCAGGTTTAATTGACTGTTTCAGCGAGGTACCACATTACTACGTGATTCAATCCAGAAACAGCCCAGGATCTAGCCATGAAGTATGAGAAATATGCGAAAGTATGAGCCTGATAAGGGCAAATCCTAGACCTAACCCAGACCTAACAGGCGTTATTCTCTAAAATATTTATCAAGACCAGGTTTAATTGAATGTTTCAGTGTGGTACCACATTACTACGTGATCAAAACCAGAAAAAACCCAGGATCCGTTCAACATGTATGTGAAGAATGCGAAAGTATGAGTCTGATCAGTGAAAATCTCAGGCCTTACCTAGACCTAACTTGCGTTGTCCTCTAAAATATTGATGGAAACCAGGTTTCATTGACTGTTTCAGTGTGGTACTACATTACTACGTGATGCAATCCAGAAAAAGCCCAGGATCTAGCAATCAAGTATGAGAAATATGCGAAAGAATGAGCCTGATGAGAGCAAATCCCAGACCTAACCTAGACCTAACATGCGTTATCCTCTAAAATATTGAGCGAAACCAGGTTTAATGGACTGTTTCAGTGTGGTACCACACTACTTCGTGATCCAAACCAGAAAAAACCCAGGATCTTTTCAACACGTATGTGAAAAACGCTAAACTGTGAGCCTGATGAGGGCAAATCTTAGACCTAACCCAGACCTAAGATGCGTTCTCCTCTAAAATATTTATCCAGACCAGGTTTCATTGAATGTTTCAGTGTGGTCCCACATTACTACGTGATCCAAACCAGAAAAAACCCAGGATCCGTTCAACAAGTATGTGAAGAATGCGAAAGTATGAGTCTGATGAGTGAAAATCCCAGGCCTAACCTAGACCTAACATGCGTTATCCTCTAAAATATTGATCGAATCCTGGTTTAATCGACTGTTTCAGTGTGGTACCACATTACTATGTGATCCAATCCAGAAAATAACCCAGGATCTGTTCAAGGAGTATGTGAAGTGTGCGAAAGTATGAGTCTGATGAGGTCAAATCCCAGACCTATCCCAGACCTAACTTGCGTTATCCTCAAAAATATTGATTGAAACCAGGTTTAATCGACTGTTTCAGTGTGGTGCCACATTACTACGTGATCCAAACCAGAAAAAACCCAGGATCAGTTCAACAAGTATGTGAAGAATGCGAAAGTATGAGTCTGATGAGTGTAATTCCCAGGGCTGACCTAGACCTAACATGCGTTATCCTCTAAAATATTGATCGAAACCAGGTTTAATCGACTGTTTCAGTGTGGTATCACACTACTACGTGACCTAAACGAGAAAAAACCCAGGATCTAGCCATCAAGTATGAGAAATATGCGAAAGAATGAACCTGATGAGAGCAAATCCCAGACCTAACCTAGACCTTACATGCGTTATCCTCTAAAATATTGAGCGAAACCGGGTTTAATCGACTGTTTCAGTGTGGTACCACATTACTATGTGATGCAATCCAGAAAAAGCCCAGGATCAGTTCAACAAATATGAGAAGAATGCGAAGGTATGAGTCTCATGAGTGAGAATCCCAGACCTATCCCAGACCTAACTTGCGTTATCCTCAAAAATATTGATTGAAAACAGGTTTAATCGACTTTTTCAGTGTGGTACCACATTACTACGTGATCCAAACCAGAAATAACCCAGGATCCGTTCAACAAGTATGTGAAGAATGCGAAAGTATGAGTCTGATAAGTGAAAATCCCAGACCTAACCTAGACTTAACATGCGTTATCCTCTAAAATATTGATCGAAACCAGGTTTAATCGACTGTTTCAGTGTGGAACCACATTACTACGTGATCCAAACCAGAAAACCCCAGGATCAGTTCAACAAGTATGCGAAGAATGCGAAAGTATGAGTCTGATGAGTGTAATTCCCAGGGCTGACCTAGACCTAACATGCGTTATCCTCTAAAATATTGATCGAAACCAGGTTTAATCGACTGTTTCAGTGTGGTATCACACTACTACGTGACCCAAACCAGAAAAAACCCAGGATCTGTACAACAGGAATGTGAAAAACGCGAAAGTATGAGCCTGATGAGGACAAATCCCAGACCAATCCCAGGCCTAACTTGCGTTATCCTCTAAAATACTGATCGAAACCAGGTTTGAATGACCGTTTCAGTGTGGTACCACATTACTACGTGATCCAAACCAGAAAAAACCCAGGATCCGTTCAACAAGAATGTGTAAAATGCGAAAGTATGAGTCCGATCAGTGAAAATCTCAGGCCTTACCTAGACCTAACTTGCGTTGTCCTCTAAAATATTGATGGAAACCAGGTATCATTGACTGTTTCAGTGTGGTACCACATTACTACGTGATCCAAACGAGAAAAAACCCAGGATCCGTTCAACAAGTATGTGAAAAACGCTAAACTGTGAGCCTGATGAGGGCAAATCTTAGACCTAACCCAGACCTAAGATGCGTTATCCTCTAAAATATTTATCCAGACCAGGTTTCATTGAATGTTTCAGTGTGGTCCCACATTACTACGTGATCCAAACCAGAAAAAACCCAGGATCTGTTCAAGGAGTATGTGAAGTGTGCGAAAGTATGAGTCTGATGAGGTCAAATCCTAGACCTAACCTAGACCTAACATGCGTTGTCCTCTAAAATATTGATGGAAACCAGGTTTCATTGACTGTTTCAGTGTGGTACCACATTACTACGTGATCCAAACCAGAAAAAACCCAGGATCCGTTCAACAAGTATGTGAAGAATGCGAAAGTATTAGTCTGATGAGTGAAAATCCCAGGCCTAACCTAGACCTAACATGCGTTGTCCTCTAAGATATTGATGGTAACCAGGTTTCATTGACTGTTTCAGTGTGGTACCACAATACTACGTGATCCAAACCAGAAAAAACCCAGGATCAGTTCAACAAGTATGTGAAGAATGCGAAAGTATGAGTCTGATGAGTGAAAATCCCAGGCCTAACCTAGACCTAACATGCGTTGTCCTCTAAAATATTGGTGGAAACCAGGTTTCATTGACTGTTTCAGTGTGGTACCACATTACTACGTGATCCAAACCAGAAAAAACCCAGGATCCGTTCAACAAGTATGTGAAGAATGCGAAAGTATGAGTCTGATGAGTGAAAATCCCAGGCCTAACCTAGACCTAACATGCGTTATCCTCTAAAATATTGAGCGAAACCAGGTTTAATCGACTGTTTCAGTGTGGTACCACATTACTATGAGATGCAATCCAGAAAAAGCCCAGGATCTAGCCATCTAGTATGAGAAATATGCGAAAGAATGAGCCTGATGAGAGCAAATCCCAGAACTAACCTAGACCTTACATGCGTTATCCTCTAAAATATTGAGCGAAACCAGGTTTAATCGACTGTTTCAGTGTGGTACCACATTACTATGTGATGCAATCCAGAAAAAGCCCAGGATCTAGCCATCTAGTATGAGAAATATGCGAAAGAATGAACCTGATGAGAGCAAATCCCAGACCTAACCTAGACCTTACATGCGTTATCCTCTAAAATATTGAGCGAAACCAGGTTTAATGGACTGTTTCAGTGTGGTACCACACTACTTCGTGATCCAAACCAGAAAAAACCCAGGATCTGTTCAACACGTATGTGAAAAACGCTAAACTGTGAGCCTGATGAGGGCAAATCTTAGACCTAACCCAGACCTAAGATGCGTTATCCTCTAAAATATTTATCCAGACCAGGTTTCATTGAATGTTTCAGTGTGGTCCCACATTACAACGTGATCCAAACCAGAAAAAACCCAGGATCTGTTCAAGGAGTATGTGAAGTGTGCGAAAGTATGAGTCTGATGAGGTCAAATCCTAGACCTATCCCAGACCTAACATGCGTTATCCTCTAAAATATTGATTGAAACCAGGTTTAATCGACTGTTTCAGTGTGGTACCACATTATTATGTGATCCAAACCAGAAAAAACCCAGGATCAGTTCAACAAGTATGAGAAGAATGCGAAAGTATGAGTCTGATGAGTGAAAATCCCAGGCCTAACCTAGACCTAACATGCGTTGTCCTCTAAAATATTGATGGTAACCAGGTTTCATTGACTGTTTCAGTGTGGTACCACAATACTACGTGATCCAAACCAGAAAAAACCCAGGATCAGTTCAACAAGTATGTGAAGAATGCGAAAGTATGAGTCTGATGAGTGAAAATCCCAGGCCTAACCTAGACCTAACATGCGTTGTCCTCTAAAATATTGATGGAAACCAGGTTTCATTGACTGTTTCAGTGTGGTACCACAATACTACGTGATCCAAACCAGAAAAAACCCAGGATCAGTTCAACAAGTATGTGAAGAATGCGAAAGTATGAGTCTGATGAGTGAAAATCCCAGGCCTAACCTAGACCTAACATGCGTTGTCCTCTAAAATATTGATGGAAACCAGGTTTCATTGACTGTTTCAGTGTGGTACCACATTACTACGTGATCAAAACCAGAAAAAACCCAGGATCCGTTCAACAAGTATGTGAAGAATGCGAAAGTATGAGTCTGATGAGTGAAAATCCCAGGCCTAACCTAGACCTAACATGCGTTATCCTCTAAAATATTGAGCGAAACCAGGTTTAATCGACTGTTTCAGTGTGGTACCACATTACTATGTGATGCAATCCAGAAAAAGCCCAGGATCTAGCCATCTAGTATGAGAAATATGCGAAAGAATGAGCCTGATGAGAGCAAATCCCAGACCTAACCTAGACCTTACATGCGTTATCCTCTAAAATATTGAGCGAAACCAGGTTTAACCGACTGTTTCAGTGTGGTACCACATTACTATGTGATGCAATCCAGAAAAAGCCCAGGATCTAGCCATCTAGTATGAGAAATATGCGAAAGAATGAACCTGATGAGAGCAAATCCCAGACCTAACCTAGACCTTACATGCGTTATCCTCTAAAATATTGAGCGAAACCAGGTTTAATCGACTGTTTCAGTGTGGTACCACATTACTATGTGATGCAATCCAGAAAAAGCCCAGGATCTAGCCATCTAGTATGAGAAATATGCGAAAGAATGAGCCTGATGAGAGCAAATCCCAGACCTAACCTAGACCTAACATGCGTTATCCTCTAAAATATTGAGCGAAACCAGGTTTAATGGACTGTTTCAGTGTGGTACCACACTACTTCGTGATCCAAACCAGAAAAAACCCAGGATCTGTTCAACACGTATGTGAAAAACGCTAAACTATGAGCCTGATGAGGGCTAATCTTAGACCTAACCCAGACCTAAGATGCGTTATCCTCTAAAATATTTATCCAGACCAAGTTTCATTGAATGTTTCAGTGTGGTCCCACATTACAACGTGATCCAAACCAGAAAAAACCCAGGATCTGTTCAAATAGTATGTGAAGTGTACGAAAGTATGAGTCTGATGAGGTCAAATCCTAGACCTATCCCAGACCTAACATGCGTTATCCTCTAAAATATTGATCGAAACCAGGTTTAATCGGCTGTTTCAGTGTGGTACCACATTATTATGTGATCCAAACCAGAAAAAACCCAGGATCAGTTCAACAAGTATGAGAAGAATGCGAAAGTATGAGTCTGATGAGTGAGAATCCCAGACCTATCCCAGACCTAACATTCGTTATCCTCTAAAATATTGATCGAAACCAGGTTTAATCGACTGTTTCAGTGTGGTACCACATTACTACGTGATCCAAACCAGAAAAAACCCAGGATCAGTTCAACAAGTATGTGAAGAATGCGAAAGTATGAGTCTGATGAGTGTAATTCCCAGGGCTGACCTAGACCTAACATGCGTTATCCTCTAAAATATTGATCGAAACCAGGTTTAATCGACTGTTTCAGTGTGGTATCACACTACTACGTGACCCAAACCAGAAAAAACCCAGGATCTGTACAACAAGTATGTGAAAAACGCGAAAGTATGAGCCTGATGAGGGCAAATCCCAGACCTATCCCAGACCTAACTTGCGTTATCCTCTAAAATATTGATCGATACCAGGTTTGATTGACCGTTTCAGTGTGGTACCACATTACTACGTGATCCAAACCAGAAAAAACCCAGGATCAGTTCAACAAGTATGTGAAGAATGCGAAAGTATGAGTCTGATGAGTGAAAATCCCAGGCCTAACCTAGACCTAACATGCGTTGTCCTCTAAAATATCGATGGAAACCAGGTTTCATTGACTGTTTCAGTGTGGTACCACAATACTACGTGATCCAAACCAGAAAAAACCCAGGATCAGTTCAACAAGTATGTGAAGAATGCGAAAGTATGAGTCTGATGAGTGAAAATCCCAGGCCTAACCTAGACCTAACATGCGTTGTCCTCTAAAATATTGATGGAAACCAGGTTTCATTGACTGTTTCAGTGTGGTACCACATTACTACGTGATCCAAACCAGAAAAAACCCAGGATCCGTTCAACAAGTATGTGAAGAATGCGAAAGTATGAGTCTGATGAGTGAAAATCCCAGGCCTAACCTAGACCTAACATGCGTTATCCTCTAAAATATTGAGCGAAACCAGGTTTAATCGACTGTTTCAGTGTGGTACCACATTACTATGTGATGCAATCCAGAAAAAGCCCAGGATCTAGCCATCTAGTATGAGAAATATGCGAAAGAATGAGCCTGATGAGAGCAAATCCCAGACCTAACCTAGACCTTACATGCGTTATCCTCTAAAATATTGAGCGAAACCAGGTTTAACCGACTGTTTCAGTGTGGTACCACATTACTATGTGATGCAATCCAGAAAAAGCCCAGGATCTAGCCATCTAGTATGAGAAATATGCGAAAGAATGAACCTGATGAGAGCAAATCCCAGACCTAACCTAGACCTTACATGCGTTATCCTCTAAAATATTGAGCGAAACCAGGTTTAATCGACTGTTTCAGTGTGGTACCACATTACTATGTGATGCAATCCAGAAAAAGCCCAGGATCTAGCCATCTAGTATGAGAAATATGCGAAAGAATGAGCCTGATGAGAGCAAATCCCAGACCTAACCTAGACCTAACATGCGTTATCCTCTAAAATATTGAGCGAAACCAGGTTTAATGGACTGTTTCAGTGTGGTACCACACTACTTCGTGATCCAAACCAGAAAAAACCCAGGATCTGTTCAACACGTATGTGAAAAACGCTAAACTATGAGCCTGATGAGGGCTAATCTTAGACCTAACCCAGACCTAAGATGCGTTATCCTCTAAAATATTTATCCAGACCAGGTTTCATTGAATGTTTCAGTGTGGTCCCACATTACAACGTGATCCAAACCAGAAAAAACCCAGGATCTGTTCAAATAGTATGTGAAGTGTACGAGAGTATGAGTCTGATGAGGTCAAATCCTAGACCTATCCCAGACCTAACATGCGTTATCCTCTAAAATATTGATCGAAACCAGGTTTAATCGGCTGTTTCAGTGTGGTACCACATTATTATGTGATCCAAACCAGAAAAAACCCAGGATCAGTTCAACAAGTATGAGAAGAATGCGAAAGTATGAGTCTGATGAGTGAGAATCCCAGACCTATCCCAGACCTAACATTCGTTATCCTCTAAAATATTGATCGAAACCAGGTTTAATCGACTGTTTCAGTGTGGTACCACATTACTACGTGATCCAAACCAGAAAAAACCCAGGATCAGTTCAACAAGTATGTGAAGAATGCGAAAGTATGAGTCTGATGAGTGTAATTCCCAGGGCTGACCTAGACCTAACATGCGTTATCCTCTAAAATATTGATCGAAACCAGGTTTAATCGACTGTTTCAGTGTGGTATCACACTACTACGTGACCCAAACCAGAAAAAACCCAGGATCTGTACAACAAGTATGTGAAAAACGCGAAAGTATGAGCCTGATGAGGGCAAATCCCAGACCTATCCCAGACCTAACTTGCGTTATCCTCTAAAATATTGATCGATACCAGGTTTGATTGACCGTTTCAGTGTGGTACCACATTACTACGTGATCCAAACCAGAAAAAACCCAGGATCCGTTCAACAAGTATGTGAAGAATGCGAAAGTATGAGTCTGATGAGTGAAAATCCCAGGCCTAACCTAGACCTAACATGCGTTGTCCTCTAAAATATTGATGGAAACCAGGTTTCATTGACTGTTTCAGTGTGGTACCACATTACTACGTGATCCAAACCAGAAAAAACCCAGGATCCGTTCAACAAGTATGTGAAGAATGCGAAAGTATGAGTCTGATGAGTGAAAATCCCAGGCCTAACCTAGACCTAACATGCGTTGTCCTCTAAAATATTGATGGAAACCAGGTTTCATTGACTGTTTCAGTGTGGTACCACAATACTACGTGATCCAAACCAGAAAAAACCCAGGATCAGTTCAACAAGTATGTGAAGAATGCGAAAGTATGAGTCTGATGAGTGTAATTCCCATGGCTAACCTAGACCTAACATGCGTTGTCCTCTAAAATATTGATGGAAACCAGGTTTCATTGACTGTTTCAGTGTGGTACTACATTACTACGTGATGCAATCCAGAAACAGCCCAGGATCTAGCCATGAAGTATGAGAAATATGCGAAAGAATGAGCCTGATGAGTGAAAATCCCAGACCTAACCTAGACCTTACATGCGTTATCCTCTAAAATATTGAGCGAAACCAGGTTTAATGGACTGTTTCAGTGTGGTACCACATTACTTCGTGATTCAAACCAGAAAAAACCCAGGATCTGTTCAACAAGTATGTGAAAAACGCTAAACTGTGAGCCTGATGAGGGCAAATCGTAGACCTAAACCAGACCTAAGATGCGTTAACCTCTAAAATATTTATCCAGACCAGGTTTCATTGAATGTTTCAGTGTGGCACCACTTTACTACGTGATACAATCCAGAAAAAGTCCAGGATCTAGCCATCAAGTTTGAGAAATATGCGAAAGAATGTGCCTGATGAGAGCAAATCCCAGACCTAACCTAGACCTAACATGAATTATTCTCTAAAATATTGATCGAAACCAGGTTTAATTGACTGTTTCAGTGTGGTCCCACATTACTACGTGATCCAATCCAGAAACAGCCCAGGATCTAGCCATGAAGTATGAGAAATATGCGAAAGTATGAGCCTGATGAGGGCAAATCCTAGACCTAACCCAGACCTAACATGCGTTATCCTCTAAAATATTTATCAAGATAAGGTTTAATTGATTGTGTCCGTGTGGTCCCACATTACTACGTGATCCAAACCAGAAAAAACCCAGGATCTGTTCAACATGTATGAGAAATATGCGAAAGAATGAGCCTGATGAGAGCAAATCCCAGACCTAACCTAGACCTAACATGCGTTGTCCTCTAGAATATTGATGGAAACCAGGTTTAGTTGACTGTTTCAGTGTTGTACTTCATTACTACGTGATGCAATCCAGAAAAAGCCCAGGATCTAGCCATCAAGTATGAGAAATATGCGAAAGAATGAACCTGATGAGAGCAAATCCCAGACCTAACCTAGACCTAACATGAATTATTCTCTAAAATATTGATCGAAACCAGGTTTAATTGACTGTTTCAGTGTTGTACTACATTACTACGTGATCAAAACCAGAAAAAACCCAGGATCCGTTCAACAAGTATGTGAAGAATGCGAAAGTATGAGTCTGATCAGTGAAAATCTCAGGCCTTACCTAGACCTAACTTGCGTTGTCCTCTAAAATATTGATGGAAACCACGTTTCATTGACTGTTTCAGTGTGGTACTACATTACTACGTGATGCAATCCAGAAAAAGCCCAGGATCTAGCCACCAAGTATGAGAAATAAGCGAAAGAATGAGCCTGATGAGAGCAAATCCCAGACCTAACCTAGACCTAACATGCGTTATCCTCTAAAATATTGAGCGAAACCAGGTTTAATGGACTGTTTCAGTGTGGTACCACACTACTTCGTGATCCAAACCAGAAAAAACCCAGGATCTGTGCAACAAGTATATGAAAAACGCTAAACTGTGAGCCTGATGAGGGCAAATCTTAGACCTAACCCAGACCTAAGATGCGTTATCCTCTAAAATATTTATCCAGACCAGGTTTCATTGAATGTTTCCGTGTGGTACCACTTTACTACCTGATACAATCCAGAAACAGCCCAGGATCTAGCCATGAAGTATGAGAAATATGCGAAAGTATGAGCCTGATGAGGGCAAATCCTAGACCTAACCCAAACCTAACATGCGTTATCCTCTAAAATATTTATCAAGAAAAGGTTTAATTGAATGTTTCAGTGTGGTACCACATTACTACGTGAACCAAACCAGAAAAAACCCAGGATCCGTTCAACAAGTATGTTAAAACTGCGACAGTATGACCCTGATGAGTGCAAATCCCAGGCCTAACCTAGACCTAACATGCGTTGTCCTCTAGAATATTGATGGAAACCAGGTTTAATTGACTGTTTCAGTGTTGTACTTCATTACTACGTGATGCAATCCAGAAAAAGCCCAGGATCTAGCCATCAAGTATGAGAAATATGCGAAAGAATGAGCCTGATGAGAGCAAATCCCAGACCTAACCTAGACCTAACATGAATTATTCTCTAAAATATTGATCGAAACCAGGTTTAATTGACTGTTTCAGTGTTGTACTTCATTATTACGTGATGCAATCCAGAAAAAGCCCAGGATCTAGCCATCAAGTATGAGAAATATGCGAAAGAATGAGCCTGATGGGAGCAAATCCCTGACCTAACCTAGACCTAACATGAATTATTCTCTAAAATATTGGTCAAAACCAGGTTTAATTGACTGTTTCAGTGTAGTACCACATTACTTCGTGATCCAATCCAGAAATAGCCCAGGATCTAGCCATGAAGTATGAGAAATATGCGAAAGTATGAGCCTGATGAGGGCAAATCCTAGACCTAACCTAGACCTAACATGAATTATTCTCTAAAATATTGATCGAAACCAGGTTTACTTGACTGCTTCAGTGTGGTCCCACATTACTACGTGATCCAAACCAGAAAAAACCCAGGTTCCGTTCAACAAGTATGTGAAGAATGCGAAAGTATGAGTCTGATGAGGGAAAATCCCAGGCCTAACCTAGACCTAACATGCGTTATCCTCTAAAATATTGATCGAAACCAGGTTTAATCGACTGTTTCAGCGTGGTACCACATTACTACGTGATACAATCCATAAACAGCCCAGGATCTAGCCATGAAGTATGGGAAATATGCGAAAGTATGAGCCTGATGAGGGCAAATCCTAGACCTAACCCAAACCTAACATGCGTTATCCTCTAAAATATTTATCAAGACCAGGTTTAATTGAATGTTTCAGTGTGGTACCACATTACTACGTGAACCAAACCAGAAAAAACCCAGGATCCGTTCAACAAGTATGTTAAAACTGCGACAGTATGACCCTGATGAGGGCAAATCCCAGGCCAAACCTAGACCTAACATGCGTTGTCCTCTAAAATATTGATGGAAACCAGGTTTAATTGACTGTTTCAGTGTTGTACTTCATTACTACGTGATGCAATCCAGAAACAGCCCAGGATCTAGCCATCAAGTATGAGAAATATGCGAAAGAATGAGCCTGATGAGAGCAAATCCCAGACCTAACCTAGACCTAACATGCGTTATCCTCTATAATATTTATCAAGATCAGGTTTAATTGATTGTTTCAGTGTGGTCCCAAATTACTACGTGATCCAAACCAGAAAAAACCCAGGATCCGTTCAACAAGTATGTGAAGAATGCGAAAGTAAGAGCCTGATGAGGGCAAATCCTAGACCTATCCCAGACCTAACTAGCGTTATCCTCTAAAATATTGATCGAAACCAGGTTTAATTGACTGTTTCAGCGTGGTACCACATTACTACGTGATCCAATCCAGAAACAGCCCAGGATCTAGCCATGAAGTATGAGAAATATGCGAAAGTATGAGCCTGATGAGGGCAAATCCTAGACCTAACCCAGACCTAACATGCGTTATCCTCTAAAATATTTATCAAGATCAGGTTTAATTGATTGTTTCAGTGTGGTCCCACATTACTACGTGATGCAAACCAGAAAAAACCCACGATCTGTTCAACATGTATGAGAAATATGGGAAGGAATGAGCCTGATGAGAGCAAATCCCAGACCTAACTTAGACCTAACATGAATTATTCTCTAAAATATTGATCGAAACCAGGTTTACTTGACTGTTTCAGTGTGGTCCCACATTACTACGTGAACCAAACCAGAAAAAACCCAGGATCTGTTCAACAAGTATGTAAAAAACGCGAAAGTATGAGTCTGATGATGTCAAATCCCAGACCTATCCCAGACTTAACTTGCGTTATCCTCTAAAATATTGATCGAAACCAGCTTTAATCGACTGTTTCAGCGTGGTGCCACATTACTACGTGATACAATCCAGAAACAGCCCAGGATCTAGCAATGAAGTATGAGAAATATGCGAAAGTATGAGCCTGGTGAGGGCAAATCCTAGACCTAACCCAAACCTAACATGCGTTATCCTCTAAAATATTTATCAAGACCAGGTTTAATTGAATGTTTCAGTGTGGTAACACATTACTACGTGAACCAAACCAGAAAAAACCCAGGATCCGCTCAACAAGTATGTTAAAACTGCGACAGTATGACCCTGATGAGGGCAAATCCCAGGCCTAACCTAGACCTAACATGCGTTCTCCTCTAGAATATTGATGGAAACCAGGTTTAATTGACTGTTTCAGTGTTGTACTTCATTACTACGTGATGCAATCCAGAAAAAGCCCAGGATCTAGCCATCAAGTATGAGAAATATGCGAAAGAATGAGCCTGATGTGAGCAAATCCCAGACCTAACCTAGACCTAACATGAATTATTCTCTAAAATATTGATCAAAACCAGGTTTATTTGACTGTTTCAGTGTGGTACCACATTACTACGTGATCCAATCCACAAATAGCCCAGGATCTAGCCATGAAGTATGAGAAATATGCGAAAGTATGAGCCTGATGAGGGCAAATCCTAGACCTAACCTAGACCTAACATGAATTATTCTCTAAAATATTGATCGAAACCAGGTTTACTTGACTGCTTCAGTGTGGTCCCACATTACTACGTGATCCAAACCAGAAAAAACCCAGGTTCCGTTCAACAAGTATGTGAAGAATGCGAAAGTATGAGTCTGATGAGGGAAAATCCCAGGCCTAACCTAGACCTAACATGCGTTATCCTCTAAAATATTGATCGAAACCAGGTTTAATCGACTGTTTCAGCGTGGTACCACATTACTACGTGATGCAATCCAGAAACAGCCCAGGATCTAGCCATGAAGTATGAGAAATATGCGAAAGTATGAGCCTGATGAGGGCAAATCCTAGACCTAACCCGAACCTAACATGCGTTATCCTCTAAAATATTTATCAATACCAGGTTTAATTGAATGTTTCAGTGTGGTACCACATTACTACGTGAACCAAACCAGAAAAAACCCAGGATCCGTTCAACAAGTATGTTAAAACTGCGACAGTATGACCCTGATGAGGGCAAATCCCAGGCCAAACCTAGACCTAACATGCGTTGTCCTCTAAAATATTGATGGAAACCAGGTTTAATTGACTGTTTCAGTGTTGTACTTCATTACTACGTGATGCAATCCAGAAAAAGCCCAGGATCTAGCCATCAAGTATGAGAAATATGCGAAAGAATGAGCCTGATGAGAGCAAATCCCAGACCTAACCTAGACCTAACATGCGTTATCCTCTATAATATTTATCAAGATCAGGTTTAATTGATTGTTTCAGTGTGGTCCCAAATTACTACGTGATCCAAACCAGAAAAAAACCTAGGATCCGTTCAACAAGTATGTGAAGAATGCGAAAGTAAGAGCCTGATGAGGGCAAATCCTAGACCTATCCCAGACCTAACTTGCGTTATCCTCTAAAATATTGATCGAAACCAGGTTTAATCGACTGTTTCAGCGTGGTGCCACATTACTACGTGATACAATCCAGAAACAGCCCAGGATCTAGCCATGAAGTATGAGAAATATGCGAAAGTATGAGCCTGGTGAGGGCAAATCCTAGACCTAACCCAAACCTAACATGCGTTATCCTCTAAAATATTTATCAAGACCAGGTTTAATTGAATGTTTCAGTGTGGTAACACATTACTACGTGAACAAAACCAGAAAAAACCCAGGATCCGTTCAACAAGTATGTTAAAACTGCGACAGTATGACCCTGATGAGGGCAAATCCCAGGCCTAACCTAGACCTAACATGCGTTGTCCTCTAGAATATTGATGGAAACCAGGTTTAATTGACTGTTTCAGTGTTGTACTTCATTACTACGTGATGCAATCCAGAAAAAGCCCAGGATCTAGCCATCAAGTATGAGAAATATGCGAAAGAATGAGCCCGATGTGAGCAAATCCCAGACCTAACCTAGACCTAACATGAATTATTCTCTAAAATATTGATCAAAACCAGGTTTATTTGACTGTTTCAGTGTGGTACCACATTACTACGTGATCCAATCCAGAAATAGCCCAGGATCTGGCCATGAAGTATGAGAAATATGCGAAAGTATGAGCCTGATGAGGGCAAATCCTAGACCTAACCCAAACCTAACATGCGTTATCCTCTAAAATATTTATCAAGAAAAGGTTTAATTGAATGTTTCAGTGTGGTACCACATTACTACGTGAACCAAACCAGAAAAAACCCAGGATCTGTTCAACAAGTATGTTAAAACTGCGACAGTATGACCCTGATGAGGGCAAATCCCAGGCCTAACCTAGACCTAACATGCGTTGTCCTCTAAAATATTGATCGAAACCAGGTTTACCTGACTGTTTCAGTGTTGTACTACATTACTACGTGATCAAAACCAGAAAAAACCCAGGATCCGTTCAACAAGTATGTGAAGAATGCGAAAGTATGACTCTGATCAGTGAAAATCTCAGGCCTTACCTAGCCCTAACTTGCGTTGTCCTCTAAAATATTGATGGAAACCAGGTTTCATTGAATGTTTCAGTGTGGTACCACATTACTACGTGATCCAATCCAGAAATAGCCCAGGATCTAGCCATGAAGTATGAGAAATATGCGAAAGTAGGGGCCTGATGAGGGCAAATCCTAGACCTATCCCAGACCTAACTTGCGTAATCCTCTAAAATATTGATCGAAACCAGGTTTAATTGATTGTGTCAGTGTGGTCCCACATTACTACGTGATCCAAACCAGAAAAAACCCAGGATCTGTTCAACATGTATGAGAAATATGCGAAAGAATGAGCCTGATGAGAGCAAATCCCAGACCTAACCTAGACCTAACATGCGTTGTCCTCTAGAATATTGATGGAAACCAGGCTTAGTTGACTGTTTCAGTGTTGTACTTCATTACTACGTGATGCAATCCAGAAAAAGCCCAGGATCTAGCCATCAAGTATGAGAAATATGCGAAAGAATGAACCTGATGAGAGCAAATCCCAGACCTAACCTAGACCTAACATGAATTATTCTCTAAAATATTGATCGAAACCAGGTTTAATTGACTGTTTCAGTGTTGTACTACATTACTACGTGATCAAAACCAGAAAAAACCCAGGATCCGTTCAACAAGTATGTGAAGAATGCGAAAGTATGAGTCTGATCAGTGAAAATCTCAGGCCTTACCTAGACCTAACTTGCGTTGTCCTCTAAAATATTGATGGAAACCAGGTTTCATTGACTGTTTCAGTGTGGTACTACATTACTACGTGATGCAATCCAGAAAAAGCCCAGGATCTAGCCATCAAGTATGAGAAATAAGCGAAAAAATGAGCCTGATGAGAGCAAATCCCAGACCTAACCTAGACCTAACATGCGTTATCCTCTAAAATATTGAGCGAAACCAGGTTTAATGGACTGTTTCAGTGTGGTACCACACTACTTCGTGATCCAAACCAGAAAAAACCCAGGATCTGTTCAACAAGTATGTGAAAAACGCTAAACTGTGAGCCTGATGAGGGCATATCTTAGACCTAACCCAGACCTAAGATGCGTTATCCTCTAAAATATTGATCGAAACCAGGTTTAATCGACTGTTTCAGCGTGGTCCCACATTACTACGTGATCCAAACCAGAAAAAACCCAGGTTCCGTTCAACAAGTATGTGAAGAATGCGAAAGTTTGAGTCTGATGAGGGAAAATCCCAGGCCTAACCTAGACCTAACATGCGTTGTCCTCTAAAATATTGATGGAAACCAGGTTTAATTGACTGTTTCAGTGTTGTACTTCATTACTACGTGATGCAATCCAGAAAAAGCCCAGGATCTAGCCATCAAGTATGAGAAATATGCGAAAGAATGAGCCTGATGAGAGCAAATCCCAGACCTAACCTAGACCTAACATGAATTATTCTCTAAAATATTGATCGAAACCAGGTTTAATTGACTGTTTCAGTGTTGTACTTGATTACTACGTGATGCAATCCAGAAAAAGTCCAGGATCTAGCCATCAAGTATGAGAAATATGCGAAAGAATGAGCCTGATGAGAGCAAATCCCTGACCTAACCTAGACCTAACATGAATTATTCTCTAAAATATTGATCGAAACCTGGTTTACTTGACTGCTTCAGTGTGGTCCCACATTACTACGTGATCCAAACCAGAAAAAACCCAGGTTCCGTTCAACAAGTATGTGAAGAATGCGAAAGTATGAGTCTGATGAGGGAAAATCCCAGGCCTAACCTAGACCTAACATGCGTTATCCTCAAAAATATTGACCGAAACCAGGTTTAATCGACTGTTTCAGTGTGGTACCACATTACTACGTGATCCAAACCAGAAAAAAACCCAGGACCTGTTCAACAAGTATTTGAAGTATGCGAAAGAATGAGTCTGATGAGGGCAAATCCCAGGCCTAAACTGGACCAGACATGCGTTATCCTCAAAAATATTAATCGAAACCAGGTTTAATCGACTGTTTCAGTGTGGTACCACATTACTACGTGATCCAAACCAGAAAAAAACCCAGGATCTGTTCAACAAGTATGTGAAGTATGCGAAAGTATGAGTCTGATGAGGGCAAATCCCAGGCCTAAACTAGACATAACTTTCGTTATCCTCTAAAATATTGATCGAAACCAGGTTTAATTGACTGTTTTAGTGCGTTACCACTTTACTACGTGATCCAAAGCAGAAAAAACCCTCGATCAGGTCAACATGCATGTTAAAACTGCGAAAGTATGACCCTGATGAGGGCAAATCCCAGGCCTAACCTAGACCTAACATGCGTCATCTACTAAAATATTGAGCGAAACCAGGTTTAATTGACTGTTTTAGTGTGGTCCCACATTACTACGTGATCCAATCCAGAAAGAGCCCAGGATCTAGCCATGAAGTATGAGAAATATGCGAAAGTATGAGCCTGACGAGGGCAAATCCTAGACCTAACCCAGACCTAACATGCGTTATCCTCTAAAATATTTATCAAGACCAGGTTTAATTGATTGTTTCAGTGTGGTCCCACATTACTACGTGATCCAAACCAGAAAAAACCCAGGATCCGTTCAACAAGTATGTGAAGAATGCGAAAGTATGAGTCTGATGAGTGAAAATCCCAGACCAAACCTAGACCTAACTTGCGTTATCCTCAAAAATATTGATCGAAACCGAGTTTAATCGACTGTTTCTGTGTGGTACCACATTACTACCTGACCCAAACCAGAAAAAAACCCAGGATCTGTTCAACAAGTATGTGAAGTATGCGAAAGTATGAGTCTGATGAGGGCAAATCCCAGGCCTAAACTAGACATAACTTTCGTTATCCTCTAAAATATTGATCGAAACCAGGTTTAATTGACTGTTTTAGTGCGTTACCACTTTACTACGTGATCCAAAGCAGAAAAAACCCTCGATCAGGTCAACATGCATGTTAAAACTGCGAAAGTATGACCCTGATGAGGGCAAATCCCAGGCCTAAACTAGACATAACTTTCGTTATCCTCTAAAATATTGATCGAAACCAGGTTTAATTGACTGTTTTAGTGCGTTACCACTTTACTACGTGATCCAAAGCAGAAAAAACCCTCGATCAGGTCAACATGCATGTTAAAACTGCGAAAGTATGACCCTGATGAGGGCAAATCCCAGGCCTAACCTAGACCTAACATGCGTCATCTACTAAAATATTGAGCGAAACCAGGTTTAATTGACTGTTTTAGTGTGGTCCCACATTACTACGTGATCCAATCCAGAAAGAGCCCAGGATCTAGCCATGAAGTATGAGAAATATGCGAAAGTATGAGCCTGACGAGGGCAAATCCTAGACCTAACCCAGACCTAACATGCGTTATCCTCTAAAATATTTATCAAGACCAGGTTTAATTGATTGTTTCAGTGTGGTCCCACATTACTACGTGATCCAAACCAGAAAAAACCCAGGATCCGTTCAACAAGTATGTGAAGAATGCGAAAGTATGAGTCTGATGAGTGAAAATCCCAGACCAAACCTAGACCTAACTTGCGTTATCCTCAAAAATATTGATCGAAACCGAGTTTAATCGACTGTTTCTGTGTGGTACCACATTACTACCTGACCCAAACCAGAAAAAACCCAGGATCTGTTCAACAAGTATGTGAAGAATGCGAAAGTATGAGTCTGATGAGTGAAAATCCCAGACCTATCCCAGACCAAACTTGCGTTATCCTCTAAAATATTGTTCGAAACCAGGTTTAATCGACTGTTTCAGTGTGGTACCACTTTGCTACGTGATCCAAACCAGAAAAAACCCAGGATCAGTTCAACGAGCATGTGAAAAACGCGAAAGTATGAGCCTGATGAGGGCGAATACCAGACCTATCCCAGACCTAACTTGCGTTATCCTATAAAATATTGATCGAAACCAGGTTTAACTGACTGTTTCAGCGTGGTACCACATTACTACGTGATACAATCCAGAAACAGCCCAGGATCTAGCCATGAAGTATGAGAAATATGCGAAAGTATGAGCCTGATGAGGGCAAATCCTAGACCTAACCCAAACCTAACATGCGTTATCCTCTAAAATATTGATCCAAACCAGGTTTAATGGACTGTTTCGGTGTGGTCCCACATTACTACGTGATCCAAACCAGAAAAAACCCAGGCTCCGTTCAGCAAGTATGTGAAGAATACGAAAGTATGTGTCTGGTGAGTGAAAATCCCAGGCCTAACCTAGACCTAACATGCGTTATCCTCATTAATATTGATCGAAACCTAGTTTAAGCGACTGTTTCAGTGTGGTACCACATTACTACGTGACCCAAACCAGGAAAAACCCAGGATCTGTTCAACAAGTAAGTGAAAAACGCGAAAGTATGAGCCTGATGAGGGCAAATCCCAGACCTATCCCAGACCTAACTTGCGTTATCCTCTAAAATATTTATCCAAACCAGGTTTAATGGACTGTTTCAGTGTGGTACCACACTACTACGTAATCCAAACCAGTAAAGACCCAGGATCTGTTCAACAAGTATGTGAAAAACGCGAAAGTATGAGCCTGGTGAGGGCAAATCCCAGACCTATCCCTGACCTAACTTGCGTTGTCCTCTAAAATATTTATCATGACCAGGTTTAATTGATTGTTTCAGTGTGGCCCCACATTACTACGTGATCCAAACCAGAAAAAACCCAGGATCCGTTCAACAAGTATGTGAAGAATGCGGAAGTATGAGTCTGATGAGTGAAAATCCCAGGCCTAACCTAGACCTAACATGCGTTATCCTCAAAATTATTGATCGAAACCTGGTTTAATCGACTGTTTCGGTGTGGTACCACATTACTACGTAACCCAAACCAGAAAAAACCCCGAATCTGTTCAACAAGTATGTGAAAAACACGTAAGTATGAGCCTGATGAGGGCAAATCCCAGGCCTAACCCAGACCTAACATGCGTTGTCCTCTAAAATATTGATGGAAGCAGGTTTAATTGACTGTTTCAGTGTTGCACTTTATTACTACCTGATCCAAACCAGTAAAAACCCAGGATCCGTTCAACAAGTACGTGAAGAATGCGAAAGTATGAGTGTGATGAGCGAAAATCCCAGGGCTAACCTAGACCTAACAAGCGTTACCCTCTAAAATATTTATCAAGACCAGGTTTAATTGACTGTTTCAGCGTGGTACCACATTACTACGTGACACAACCCAGAAACAGCCCAGGATCTAGCCATGAAGTATGAGAAATATGCGAAAGTATGAGCCTGATGAGGGCAAATCCTAGACCTAACCCAAACCTAACATGCGTTATCCTCTAAAATATTTATCAAGACCAGGTTTAATTGAATGTTTCAGTGTGGTACCACATTACTACGTGATACAATCCAGAAACAGCCCAGGATCCGTTCAACAAGTATGTGAAGAATACGAAAGTATGTGTCTGATGAGTGATAATCCCAGGACTAACCTAGACCTAACATGCGTTATCCTCATAAATATTGATGGAAACCAGATTTAATTGACTGTTGCAGTGTTGTACTTCATTACTACGTGATGCAATCCAGGAAAAGCCCAGGATCTAGCCATCAAGTATGAGAAATATGCGAAAGTAAGAGCCTGATGAGGGCAAATCCTAGACCTATCCCAGACCTAACTTGCGTTGTCCTCTAAGATATTGATGGAAACCAGGTTTAATTGACTGTTTCAGTGTTGTACTTCATTACTACGTGATCCAAACCCAAAAAACCCAGGATCTGTTCAACATGTATGAGAAATATGCGAAAGAATGAGCCTGATGAGAGCAAATCCCAGACCTATCCTAGACCTAACATGAATTATTCTCTAAAATATTGATCGAAAACAGGTTTACTTGACTGTTTCAGTGTGGTCCCACATTACTACGTGATCCAAACCAGAAAAAACCCAGGATCCGTTCAACAAGTTTGTGAAGAATGCGAAAGTATGAGTCTGATGCGTGAAAATCGCAGGCCTAACCTAGACCTAACATGCGTTATCCTCCAAAATATTGATCGAAACCTGGTTTAATCGACTGTTTCAGTGTGGTACCACATTACTATGTGATCCAAACCAGAAAATAACCCAGGATCTGTTCAAGGAGTATGTGAAGTGTGCGAAAGTATGAGTCTGATGAGGTCAAATCCCAGACCTCTCCCAGACCTAACTTGCGCTTTCCTCTAAAATATTGATCGAAACCAGGTTTAATCGACTGTTTCAGTGTGGTACCACATTACTACGTGATCCAAACCAGAAAAAACCCCGGATCCGTTCAAAAAGTATGTGAAGAATGCGATAGTATGAGTCTGATGGGTGAAAATCCCAGACCTAAACTAGACCTAACATGCGTTATCCTCTAAAATATTGATCCAAACCAGGTTTAATGGTCTGTTTCAGCGTGGTACCACACTACTACGTGATCCAAACCAGAAAAAACCCAGGATCTGTTCAACAAGTGTGTGAAAGACGCGAAAGTATGAGCCTGATGAGGGCAAATCCCAGACATATCCCAGACCTAACTTGCGTTGTCCTCTAAGATATTGATGGAAACCAGGTTTAATTGACTGTTTCAGTGTTGTACTTCATTACTACGTGATGCAATCCAGAAAAAGCCCAGGAGCTAGCCATCAAGTATGAGAAATATGCGAAAGAATGAGCCTGATGAGAGCAAATCCCAGGCCTAACCTAGACCTAACATGAATTATTCTCTAAAATATTGATCGAAACCAGGTTTAATTGACTGTTTCAGTGTGGTCCCACATTACTACGTGATCCAAACGAGAAAAAACCCAGGATCCGTTCAACAAGTATGTGAAGAATGCGAAAGTATGAGTCTGATGAGGTCAAATCCCAGGCCTAACCTAGACCTAACATGCGTTATCCTCAAAAATATTGATCGAAACCTGGTTTAATCGACTGTTTCAGTGCGGTACCACATTACTATGTGATCCAAACCAGAAAATAACCCAGGATCTGTTCAACGAGTATGTGAAGTGTGCGAAAGTATGAGTCTGATGAGGTCAAATCCCAGACCATTCCCAGACTTAACTTGCGTTATCCTCTAAAATATTGATCGAAACCAGGTTTAATCGACTGTTTCAGTGTGGTACCACATTACTACGTGATCCAGACCAGAAAAAACCCAGGATCTAGCCATCAAGTATGTGAAGAATGCGAAAGTATGAGTCTGATGAGTGAAAATCCCAGGCCTAGCCTTGACCTAACATGAATTATTCTCTAAAATATTGATCGAAACCAGGTTTAATTGACCGTTTCAGTGTGGTACCACATTACTACGTGATCCAAAACAGAAAAAACCCAGGATCCGTTCAACAAGTATGTGAAACATGCCAAAGTATGAGTCCGATCAGTGAAAATCTCAGGCCTTACCTAGACCAGCATGCGTTGTCCTCTAAAATATTGATGGAAACCAGGTTTCATTGTCTGCTCAGTGTGGTGCTACATTACTACGTGATGCAATCCAGAATAAGCCCAGGATCTAGCCATCAAGTATGAGAAATATGCGAAAGAATGAGCCTGATGAGAGCAAATCCCAGACCTAACCTAGACCTAACATGCTTTATCCTCTAAAATATTGATGGAAACCAGGTTTCATTGACTGTTTCAGTGTGGTACCATACTACTTTGTGATCCAAACCAGAAAAAACCTAGGATCTGTTCAACAAGTATGTGAAAAACGCGAAACTGTGAGCCTGATGAGGGCAAATCTTAGACCTAACCCAGACCTAAGATGCGTTACCCTCTAAAATATTTATCCAGACCAGATTTCATTGAATGTTTCAGTGTGGTACCACACTACTACGTGATCCAAACCAGAAAAAACCCAGGATCTGTTCAACAAGTGTGTGAAAAACGCGAAAGTATGAGCCTGATGAGAGCAAATCCCAGGCCTAACCTAGACCTAACATGAATTATTCTCTAAAATATTGATCGAAACCAGGTTTAATTGACTGTTTCAGTGTGGTCCCACATTACTACGTGATCCAATCGAGAAAAAACCCAGGATCCGTTCAACAAGTATGTGAAGAATGCGAAAGTATGAGTCTGATGAGGTCAAATCCCAGGCCTAACCTAGACCTAACATGCGTTATCCTCAAAAATATTGATCGAAACCTGGTTTAATCGACAGTTTCAGTGCGGTACCACATTACTATGTGATCCAAAACAGAAAAAACCCAGGATCCGTTCAACAAGTATGTGAAAAATGCGAAAGTATGAGTCCGATCAGTGAAAATCTCAGGCCTTACCTAGACCAGCATGCGTTGTCCTCTAAAATATTGATGGAAACCAGGTTTCATTGTCTGTTTCAGTGTGGTGCTACATTACTACGTGATGCAATCCAGAATAAGCCCAGGATCTAGCCATCAAGTATGAGAAATATGCGAAAGAATGAGCCTGATGAGAGCAAATCCCAGACCTAACCTAGACCTAACATGCTTTATCCTCTAAAATATTGATGGAAACCAGGTTTCATTGACTGTTTCAGTGTGGTACCATACTACTTTGTGATCCAAACCAGAAAAAACCTAGGATCTGTTCAACAAGTATGTGAAAAACGCGAAACTGTGAGCCTGATGAGGGCAAATCTTAGACCTAACCCAGACCTAAGATGCGTTACCCACTAAAATATTTATCCAGACCAGATTTCATTGAATGTTTCAGTGTGGTCCCACATTGCTACGTGATCCAAACCAGAAAAAACCCAGGATCCGTTCAACAAGTATGTGAAGAATGCGATAGTATGAGTCTGATGGGTGAAAATCCCAGACCTAACCTAGACCTAACATGCGTTATCCTCTAAAATATTGATCCAAACCAGGTTTAATGGACTGTTTCAGCGTGGTACCACACTACTACGTGATCCAAACCAGAAAAAACCCAGGATCTGTTCAACAAGTGTGTGAAAAACGCGAAAGTATGAGCCTGATGAGGGCAAATCCCAGACATATCCCAGACCTAACTTGCGTTGTCCTCTAAGATATTGATGGAAACCAGGTTTAATTGACTGTTTCAGTGTTGTACTTCATTACTACGTGATGCAATCCAGAAAAAGCCCAGGAGCTAGCCATCAAGTATGAGAAATATGCGAAAGAGTGAGCCTGATGAGAGCAAATCCCAGGCCTAACCTAGACCTAACATGAATTATTCTCTAAAATATTGATCGAAACCAGGTTTAATTGACTGTTTCAGTGTGGTCCCACATTACTACGTGATCCAAACGAGAAAAAACCCAGGATCCGTTCAACAAGTATGTGAAGAATGCGAAAGTATGAGTCTGATGAGGTCAAATCCCAGGCCTAACCTAGACCTAACATGCGTTATCCTCAAAAATATTGATCGAAACCTGGTTTAATCGACTGTTTCAGTGCGGTACCACATTACTATGTGATCCAAACCAGAAAATAACCCAGGATCTGTTCAACGAGTATGTGAAGTGTGCGAAAGTATGTGTCTGATGAGGTCAAATCCCAGACCATTCCCAGACTTAACTTGCGTTATCCTCTAAAATATTGATCGAAACCAGGTTTAATCGACTGTTTCAGTGTGGTACCACATTACTACGTGATCCAAACCAGAAAAAACCCAGGATCTAGCCATCGAGTATGTGAAGAATGCGAAAGTATGAGTCTGATGAGTGAAAATCCCAGGCCTAACCTAGACCTAACATGCGTTATCCTCAAAAATATTGATCGAAACCTGGTTTAATCGTCTGTTTCAGTAAGGTACCACATTACTATGTGATCCAAACCAGAAAAAACCCAGGATCTGTTCAACAAGTATGTGAAAAACGCGAAAGTATGAGCCTGATGAGGGCAAATCCTAGACCTAACCCAGACCTAACATGCGTTAGCCTCTAAAATATTTATCAAGACCAGGTTTAATTGAATGTTTCAGTGTGGTACCACATTACTACGTGATGCAATCCAGAAAAAGCCCAGGATCTAGCCATCAAGTTTGAGAAATATGCGAAAGAATGAGCCTGATGAGGGCAAATCGCAGACCTAGCCTTGACCTAACATGAATTATTCTCTAAAATATTGATCGAAACCAGGTTTAATTGACCGTTTCAGTGTGGTACCACATTACTACGTGATCCAAAACAGAAAAAACCCAGGATCCGTTCAACAAGTATGTGAAAAATGCGAAAGTATGAGTCCGATCAGTGAAAATCTCAGGCCTTACCTAGACCAGCATGCGTTGTCCTCTAAAATATTGATGGAAACCAGGTTTCATTGTCTGTTTCAGGGTGGTGCTACATTACTACGTGATGCAATCCAGAAAAAGCCCAGGATCTAGCCATCAAGTATGAGAAATATGCGAAAGAATGAGCCTGATGAGAGCAAATCCCAGACCTAACCTAGACCTAACATGCTTTATCCTCTAAAATATTGATGGAAACCAGGTTTCATTGACTGTTTCAGTGTGGTACCATACTACTTTGTGATCCAAACCAGAAAAAACCTAGGATCTGTTCAACAAGTATGTGAAAAACGCGAAACTGTGAGCCTGATGAGGGCAAATCTTAGACCTAACCCAGACCTAAGATGCGTTACCCTCTAAAATATTTATCCAGACCAGATTTCATTGAATGTTTCAGTGTGGTACCACATTACTACGTGATCCAATCCAGAAAATAACCCAGGATCTGTTCAAGGAGTATGTGAAGTGTTGCGAAAGTATGAGTCTGATGAGGTCAAATCCCAGACCTATCCCAGACCTAACATGCGTTATCCTCTAAAATATTGATCGAAACCAGGTTGAATCGACTGTTTCAGTGTGGTCCCACATTACTACGTGATCCAAACCAGAAAAAACCCAGGATCCGTTCAACAAGTATGTGAAGAATGCGATAGTATGAGTCTGATGGGTGAAAATCCCAGACCTAACCTGGACCTAACATGCGTTTTCCTCTAAAATATTGATCCAAACCAGGTTTAATGGACTGTTTCAGCGTGGTACCACACTACTACGTGATCCAAACCAGAAAAAACCCAGGATCTGTTCAACAAGTGTGTGAAAAACGCGAAAGTATGAGCCTGATGAGGGCAAATCCCAGACATATCCCAGACCTAACTTGCGTTGTCCTCTAAGATATTGATGGAAACCAGGTTTAATTGACTGTTTCAGTGTTGTACTTCATTACTACGTGATGCAATCCAGAAAAAGCCCAGGAGCTAGCCATCAAGTATGAGAAATATGCGAAAGAGTGAGCCTGATGAGAGCAAATCCCAGGCCTAACCTAGACCTAACATGAATTATTCTCTAAAATATTGATCGAAACCAGGTTTAAGTGACTGTTTCAGTGTGGTCCCACATTACTACGTGATCCAAACGAGAAAAAACCCAGGATCCGTTCAACAAGTATGTGAAGAATGCGAAAGTATGAGTCTGATGAGGTCAAATCCCAGGCCTAACCCAGACCTAACATGCGTTATCCTCACAAATATTGATCGAAACCTGGTTTAATCGACTGTTTCAGTGCGGTACCACATTACTATGTGATCCAAACCAGAAAATAACCCAGGATCTGTTCAACGAGTATGTGAAGTGTGCGAAAGTATGTGTCTGATGAGGTCAAATCCCAGACCATTCCCAGACTTAACTTGCGTTATCCTCTAAAATATTGATCGAAACCAGGTTTAATCGACTGTTTCAGTGTGGTACCACATTACTACGTGATCCAAACCAGAAAAAACCCAGGATCTAGCCATCAAGTATGTGAAGAATGCGAAAGTATGAGTCTGATGAGTGAAAATCCCTGGCCTAACCTAGACCTAACATGCGTTATCCTCAAAAATATTGATCGAAACCTGGTTTAATCGTCTGTTTCAGTAAGGTACCACATTACTATGTGATCCAAACCAGAAAAAACCCAGGATCTGTTCAACAAGTATGTGAAAAACGCGAAAGTATGAGCCTGATGAGGGCAAATCCTAGACCTAACCCAGACCTAACATGCGTTAGCCTCTAAAATATTTATCAAGACCAGGTTTAATTGAACGTTTCAGTGTGGCACCACATTACTACGTGATGCAATCCAGAAAAAGCCCAGGATCTAGCCATCAAGTTTGAGAAATATGCGAAAGAATGAGCCTGATGAGGGCAAATCCCAGACCTAGCCTTGACCTAACATGAATTATTCTCTAAAATATTGATCGAAACCAGGTTTAATTGACCGTTTCAGTGTGGTACCACATTACTACGTGATCCAAAACAGAAAAAACCCAGGATCCGTTCAACAAGTATGTGAAAAATGCGAAAGTATGAGTCCGATCAGTGAAAATCTCAGGCCTTACCTAGACCAGCATGCGTTGTCCTCTAAAATATTGATGGAAACCAGGTTTCATTGTCTGTTTCAGTGTGGTGCTACATTACTACGTGATGCAATCCAGAAAAAGCCCAGGATCTAGCCATCAAGTATGAGAAATATGCGAAAGAATGAGCCTGATGAGAGCAAATCCCAGACCTAACCTAGACCTAACATGCTTTATCCTCTAAAATATTGATGGAAACCAGGTTTCATTGACTGTTTCAGTGTGGTACCATACTACTTTGTGATCCAAACCAGAAAAAACCTAGGATCTGTTCAACAAGTATGTGAAAAACGCGAAACTGTGAGCCTGATGAGGGCAAATCTTAGACCTAACCCAGACCTAAGATGCGTTACCCCCTAAAATATTTATCTAGACCAGGTTTCATTGAATGTTTCAGTGTGGTACCACATTACTACGTGATCCAATCCAGAAAATAACCCAGGATCTGTTCAAGGAGTATGTGAAGTGTTGCGAAAGTATGAGTCTGATGAGGTCAAATCCCAGACCTATCCCAGACCTAACTTGCGTTATCCTCTAAAATATTGATCGAAACCAGGTTTAATCGACTGTTTCAGTGTGGTCCCACATTACTACGTGATCCAAACCAGAAAGAACCCAGGATCTGTTCAGCATGTATGAGAAATATGCGAATGAATGAGCCTGATGAGAGCAAATCCCAGATCTAACATAGACCTAACATGAATTATTCTCTAAAATATTGATCGAAACCAGGTTTAACTGACTGTTTCAGTGTGGACCCACATTACTACGTGATCCAAACCAGAAATAACCCAGGATCCGTTCAACAAGTATGTGAAGAATACGAAAGTATGAGTCTGATGAGTGAAAATCCCAGGCCTAACCTAGACCTATCATGCGTTATCCTCTAAAATATTGATCCTAACCAGGTTTAATCGACTGTTTCAGAGTGGTACCACACTACTACGTGATCCAAACCAGAAAAAACCCAGGATCTGTTCAACAAGTATGTGAAAAACGCGAAAGTATGAGCTTGATGAGTGCAATCCCCAGACATATCCCAGACCTAACTTGCGTTGTCCTCTAAGATATTGATGGAAATCAGGTTTAATTGACTGTTTCAGTGTTGTACTTCATTACTACGTGATCCAAACCAGAAAAAACCCAGGATCTGTTCAACATGTATCAGAAATATGCGAAAGAATGTGCCTGATGAGAGCAAATCCCAGACCTAACCTAGACCTTACATGAATTATTCTCTAAAATATTGATCGAAACCTGGTTTAATCGACTGCTTCAGTGTGGTACCACATTACTATGTGATCCAAACCAGAAAATAACCCAGGATCTGTTCAACGAGTATGTGAAGTGTGCGAAAGTATGAGTCTGATGAGGTCAAATCCCAGACCATTCCCAGACTTAACTTGCGTTATCCTCTAAAATATTGATCGAAACCAGGTTTAATCGACTGTTTCAGTGTGGTACCACATTACTACGTGATCCAAACCAGAAAAAACCCAGGATCTAGCCATCAAGTATGTGAAGAATGCGAAAGTATGAGTCTGATGAGTGAAAATCCCAGGCCTAACCTAGACCTAACATGCGTTATCCTCAAAAATATTGATCGAAACCTGGTTTAATCGTCTGTTTCAGTAAGGTACCACATTACTATGTGATCCAAACCAGAAAATAACCCAGGATCTGTTCAACGAGTATGTGAAGTGTGCGAAAGTATGAGTCTGATGAGGTCAAATCCCAGACCAATCCCAGACTTAGCTTGCGTTATCCTCTAAAATATTGATCGAAACCAGGTTTAATCGACTGTTTCAGTGTGGTACCACATTACTACGTGATCCAAACCAGAAAAAACCCAGGATCCGTTCAACAGGTATGTGAAGACTGCGGAAGTATGAGTCTGATGAGTGAAAATCCCAGACCTAACCTAGACCTAACATGCGTTATCCTCTAAAATATTGATCCAAACCAGGTATAATGGACTGTTTCAGTGTGGTACCACACTACTACGTCATCCAAACCAGAAAAAACCCAGGATCTGTTCAACAAGTATGTGAAAAACGCGAAAGTATGAGCCTGATGGGGGCAAATCCAAGACCTATTCCAGACCTAACTTGCGTTGTCCTCTAAGATATTGATGGAAACCAGGTTTAATTGACTGTTTCAGTGTTGTATTTCATTACTACGTGATTCAATCCAGAAAAAGCCCAGGATCTAGCCATGAAGTATGAGAAATATGCGAAAGTATGAGCCTGATGAGGGCAAATCCTAGACCTAACCCAGACCTAACATGCGTTAGCCTCTAAAATATTTATCAAGACCAGGTTTAATTGAATGTTTCAGTGTGGTACCACATTACTACGTGATGCAATCCAGAAAAAGCCCAGGATCTAGCCATCAAGTTTGAGAAATATGCGAAAGAATGAGCCTGATGAGGGCAAATCCCAGACCTAACCTTGACCTAACATGAATTATTCTCTAAAATATTGATCGAAACCAGGTTTAATTGACCGTTTCAGTGTGGTACCACATTACTACGTGATCCAAAACAGAAAAAACCCAGGATCCGTTCAACAAGTATATGAAAAATGCGAAAGTATGAGTCCGATCAGTGAAATTCTCAGGCCTTACCTAGACCAGCATGCGTTGTCCTCTAAAATATTGATGGAAACCAGGTTTCATTGTCTGTTTCAGTGTGGTGCTACATTACTACGTGATGCAATCCAGAAAAAGCCCAGGATCTAGCCATCAAGTATGAGAAATATGCGAAAGAATGAGCCTGATGAGAGCAAATCCCAGACCTAACCTAGACCTAACATGCTTTATCCTCTAAAATATTGATGGAAACCAGGTTTCATTGACTGTTTCAGTGTGGTACCACACTACTTCGTGATCCAAACCAGAAAAAACCTGGGATCTGTTCAACAAGTATGTGAAAAACGCGAAACTGTGAGCCTGATGAGGGCAAATCTTAGACCTAACCCAGACCTAAGATGCGTTACCCTCTAAAATATTTATCCAGACCAGGTTTCATTGAATGTTTCAGTGTGGTACCACTTGACTACGTGATCCAATCCAGAAAATAACCCAGGATTTGTTCAAGGAGTATGTGAAGTGTTGCGAAAGTATGAGTCTGATGAGGTCAAATCCCAGTCCTATCCCAGACCTAACTTGCGTTATCTTCTAAAATATTGATCGAAACCAGGTTTAATCGACTGTTTCAGTGTGGTCCCACATTACTACGTGATCCAAACCAGGAAGAAGCTAGGATCTGCTCAACATGTATGAGAAATATGCGAATGAATCAGCCTGATGAGAGCAAATCCCAGATCTAACATAGACCTAACATGAATTATTCTCTAAAATATTGATCGAAACCAGGTTTAACTGACTGTTTCAGTGTGGTCCCACATTACTACGTGATCCAAACCAGAAATAACCCAGGATCCGTTCAACAAGTACGTGAAGAATACGAAAGTATGAGTCTGATGAGTGAAAATCCCAGGCCTAACCTAGATCTATCATGCGTTATCCTCTAAAATATTGATCCAAACCAGGTTTAATGGACTGTTTCAGCGTGGTACCACACTACTACTTGATCCAAACCAGAAAAAACCCAGGATCTGTTCAACAAGTATGTGAAAAACGCGAAAGTATGAGCCTGATGAGGTCAAATCCCAGACCTATCCCAGACCTAACTTGCGTTATCCTCTAAAATATTGATCGAAACCAGCTTTAATTGACTGTTTCAGTGTGGTACCACATTACTACGTGATCCAAACCAGAAAAAACCCAGGATCCGTTCAACAAGTATGTGAAGACTGCGAAAGTATGAGCCTGATGAGGGCAAATCCAAGACCTATCCCAGACCTAACTTGCGTTGTCCTCTAAGATATTGATGGAAACCAGGTTTAATTGACTGTTTCAGTGTTGTACTTCATTACTACGTGATGCAATCCAGAAAAAGCCCAGGATCTAGCCATGAAGTATGAGAAATATGCGAAAGTATGAGCCTGATGAGGGCAAATCCTAGACCAAACCCAGACCTAACATGCGTTAGCCTTTAAAATATTTATCAAGACCAGGTTTAATTGAAAGTTTCAGTGTGGTACCACATTACTACGTGATGGAATCCAGAAAAAGCCCAGGATCTAGCCATCAAGTTTGAGAAATATGCGAAAGAATGTGCCTGATGAGAGCAAATCCCAGACCTAACCTAGACCTTACATGAATTATTCTCCAAAATATTGACCGAAACCAGGTTTAATTGACTGTTTCAGTGTGGTCCCACATTACTACGTGATCCAAACCAGAAATAACCCAGGATCCGTTCAACAAGTATGTGAAGAATGCGAAAGTATGAGTCTGATGAGTGAAAATCCCAGGCCTAACCTAGACCTAACATGCGTTATCTTCTAAAATATTGATCAAAACCAGGTTTAATGGACTGTTTCCGCGTGGTACCACAATACTACGTGATCCAAACCAGAAAAAACCCAGGATCTGTTCAACAAGTATGTGAAAAACGCGAAAGTATGAGCCTGATGAGGGAAAATCCCAGACATATCCCAGACCTAACTTGCGTTGTCCTCTAAGATATTGATCGAAACCAGGTTTAATCGAATGTTTTAGTCTGGCACCACACTACTACGTGATCCAATCCAGAAATAACCCAGGGTCCGTTCAACAAGTATGTGAAGAATGCGAAAGTATGAGTCTGATGAGTGAAAATCCCAGACCTAACCTAGACCTAACATGCGTTATCCTCTAAAATATTGATCCAAACCAGGTATAATGGACTGTTTCAGTGTGGTACCACAATACTACGTGATCCAAACCAGAAAAAACTCAGGATCTGTTCAACAAGTATGTGAAAAACGCGAAAGTATGAGCCTGATGAGGGAAAATCCCAGACATATCCCAGACCTAACATGCGTTGTCCTCTAAAATATTTATCCAGACCAGGTTTAATTGAATGTTTCTGTGTGGCACCACGTTACTACGTGATCCAGTCCAGATATAGCCCAGGATCTAGCCATGAAGTATGAGAAATATGCGAAAGTAAGAGCCTGATGAGGGCAAATCCTAGACCTAACCCAGACCTAACATGCGTTATCCTCTAAAATATTTATCAAGACCAGGTTTAATTGATTGTTTCAGTGTGGTCCCACATTACTACGTGATCCAAACCAGAAATAACCCAGGATCCGTTCAACAAGTAAGTAAAGAATGCAAAGGTATGAGTCTGATGCGTGAAAATCCCAGGCCTAACCTAGACCTAACATGCGTTATCCTCTAAAATATTGATCGAAACCTGGTTTAATCGACTGTTTCAGTGTGGTACCACATTACTACGTGATCCAAACCAGAAAAAACCCAGGATCCGTTCAACAAGTATGTGAAGAATGCGAAGGTATGAGTCTGATGAGGTCAAATCCCAGACCGTTCCCAGACTTAACTTGCGTTATCCTCTAAAATATTGATCGAAACCAGGTTTAATCGACTGTTTCAGTGTGGTACCACATTACTACGTGATCCAAACCAGAAAAAACCCAGGACCTAGCCATCAAGTATGAGAAATATGCGAAAGAATGAGCCTGATGAGAGCAAATCCCAGACCTAACCTAGACCTTACATGAATTATTCTCTAAAATATTGATCGGAACCAGGTTTAATCGACCGTTTCAATGTGGTACCACATTACTATGTGATCCATTCCAGAAAATAACCCAGGATCTGTTCAACGAGTATGTGAAAAACGCTAAACTGTGAGCCTGATGAGGGCAAATCTTAGACCTAACCCAGACCTAAGATGCGTTATCCTATAAAATATTTATCCAGACCAGGTTTCATTGAATGTTTCAGAGTGGTACCACATTACTACGTGATCCAATCCAGATATAGCCCAGGATCTAGCCATGAAGTATGAGAAATATGCGAAAGTAAGAGCCTGATGAGGGCAAATCCTAGACCTAACCCAGACCTAACATGCGTTATCCTCTAAAATATTTATCAAGACCAGGTTTAATTGATTGTTTCAGTGTGGTCCCACATTACTACGTGATCCAAACCAGAAATAACCCAGGATCCGTTCAACAAGTAAGTGAAGAATGCGAAGGTATGAGTCTGATGAGTGAAAATCCCAGGCCTAACCTAGACCTAACATGCGTTATCCTCTAAAATATTGAGCGAAACCAGGTTTAATGGACTGTTTCAGCGTGGTACCACACTACTACGTGATCCAATCCAGAAAAAACCCAGGATCTGTTCAACAAGTATGTGAAAAACCCGAAAGTATGAGCCTGATGAGGGCAAATCCTAGACCTATCCCAGACCTAACTTGCGTTATCCTCTGAAATATTTATCAAGACCAGGTTTAATTGAATGTTTCAGTGTGGTACCACATTACTACGTAATCCAAACTAGAAAAAACCCAGGATCCGTTCAACAAGTATGTGAGGAATGCGAAAGTATGAGTCTGATCAGTGAAAATCTCAGGCCTTACCTAGACCTAACTTGCGTTGTCCTCTAAAATATTGATGGAAACCAGGTTTCATTGACTGTTTCAGTGTGGTACTACATTACTATGTGATCCAAACCAGAAAATAACCCAGGATCTGTTCAAGGAGTATCTGAAGTGTGCGAAAGTACGAGTCTCATGAGGTCAAATCGTAGACCTAACCCAGACCTAACATGCGTTATCCTCTAAAATATTTATCAAGACCAGGTTTAATTGATTGTTTCAGTGTGGTCCCACATTACTACGTGATCCAAACCAGAAATAACCCAGGATCCGTTCAACAAGTAAGTGAAGAATGCGAAGGTATGAGTCTGATGAGTGAAAATCCCAGGCCTAACCTAGACCTAACATGCGTTATCGTCTAAAATATTGAGCGAAACCAGGTTTAATGGACTGTTTCAGCGTGGTACCACACTACTACGTGATCCAATCCAGAAAAAACCCAGGATCTGTTCAACAAGTATGTGAAAAACCCGAAAGTATGAGCCTGATGAGGGCAAATCCTAGACCTATCCCAGACCTAACTTGCGTTATCCTCTGAAATATTTATCAAGACCAGGTTTAATTGAATGTTTCAGTGTGGTACCACACTACTACGTGATCCAAACTAGAAAAAACCCAGGATCCGTTCAACAAGTATGTGAGGAATGCGAAAGTATGAGTCTGATCAGTGAAAATCTCAGGCCTTACCTAGACCTAACTTGCGTTGTCCTCTAAAATATTGATGGAAACCAGGTTTCATTGACTGTTTCAGTGTGGTACTACATTACTATGTGATCCAAACCAGAAAATAACCCAGGATCTGTTCAAGGAGTATCTGAAGTGTGCGAAAGTACGAGTCTCATGAGGTCAAATCCTAGACCTAACCCAGACCTAACATGCGTTATCCTCTAAAATATTTATCAAGACCAGGTTTAATTGATTGTTTCAGTGTGGTCCCACATTACTACGTGATCCAAACCAGAAATAACCCAGGATCCGTTCAACAAGTAAGTGAAGAATGCGAAGGTATGAGTCTGATGAGTGAAAATCCCAGGCCTAACCTAGACCTAACATGCGTTATCCTCTAAAATATTGAGCGAAACCTGGTTTAATGGACTGTTTCAGCGTGGTACCACACTACTACGTGATCCAATCCAGAAAAAACCCAGGATCTGTTCAACAAGTATGTGAAAAACGCGAAAGTATGAGCCTGATGAGGGAAAATCCCAGACATATCCCAGACCTAACTTGCGTTGTCCTCTAAGATATTGATCGAAACCAGCTTTAATTGACTGTTTCAGTGTGGTACCACATTACTACGTGATCCAAACCAGAAAAAACCCAGGATCCGTTCAACAAGTATGTGAAGACTGCGAAAGTATGAGCCTGATGAGGGCAAATCCAAGACCTATCCCAGACCTAACTTGCGTTGTCCTCTAAGATATTGATGGAAACCAGGTTTAATTGACTGTTTCAGTGTTGTACTTCATTACTACGTGATGCAATCCAGAAAAAGCCCAGGATCTAGCCATGAAGTATGAGAAATATGCGAAAGTATGAGCCTGATGAGGGCAAATCCTAGACCAAACCCAGACCTAACATGCGTTAGCCTTTAAAATATTTATCAAGACCAGGTTTAATTGAAAGTTTCAGTGTGGTACCACATTACTACGTGATGGAATCCAGAAAAAGCCCAGGATCTAGCCATCAAGTTTGAGAAATATGCGAAAGAATGTGCCTGATGAGAGCAAATCCCAGACCTAACCTAGACCTTACATGAATTATTCTCCAAAATATTGACCGAAACCAGGTTTAATTGACTGTTTCAGTGTGGTCCCACATTACTACGTGATCCAAACCAGAAATAACCCAGGATCCGTTCAACAAGTATGTGAAGAATGCGAAAGTATGAGTCTGATGAGTGAAAATCCCAGGCCTAACCTAGACCTAACATGCGTTATCTTCTAAAATATTGATCAAAACCAGGTTTAATGGACTGTTTCCGCGTGGTACCACAATACTACGTGATCCAAACCAGAAAAAACCCAGGATCTGTTCAACAAGTATGTGAAAAACGCGAAAGTATGAGCCTGATGAGGGAAAATCCCAGACATATCCCAGACCTAACTTGCGTTGTCCTCTAAGATATTGATCGAAACCAGGTTTAATCGAATGTTTTAGTCTGGCACCACACTACTACGTGATCCAATCCAGAAATAACCCAGGGTCCGTTCAACAAGTATGTGAAGAATGCGAAAGTATGAGTCTGATGAGTGAAAATCCCAGACCTAACCTAGACCTAACATGCGTTATCCTCTAAAATATTGATCCAAACCAGGTATAATGGACTGTTTCAGTGTGGTACCACAATACTACGTGATCCAAACCAGAAAAAACCCAGGATCTGTTCAACAAGTATGTGAAAAACGCGAAAGTATGAGCCTGATGAGGGAAAATCCCAGACATATCCCAGACCTAACATGCGTTGTCCTCTAAAATATTGATGGAAACAAGGTTTCATTGACTGTTTCAGTGTGGTACCACACTACTTCGTGATCCAAACCAGAAAAAACCCAGGATCTGTTCATCAAGTATGTGAAAAACGCTAAACTGTGTGCCTGATGAGGGCAAATCTTAGACCTAACCCAGACCTAAGATGCGTTAACCTCTAAAATATTTATCCAGACCAGGTTTAATTGAATGTTTCTGTGTGGTACCACGTTACTACGTGATCCAGTCCAGATATAGCCCAGGATCTAGCCATGAAGTATGAGAAATATGCGAAAGTAAGAGCCTGATGAGGGCAAATCCTAGACCTAACCCAGACCTAACATGCGTTATCCTCTAAAATATTTATCAAGACCAGGTTTAATTGATTGTTTCAGTGTGGTCCCACATTACTACGTGATCCAAACCAGAAATAACCCAGGATCCGTTCAACAAGTAAGTGAAGAATGCGAAGGTATGAGTCTGATGAGTGAAAATCCCAGGCCTAACCTAGACCTAACATGCGTTATCCTCTAAAATATTGAGCGAAACCAGGTTTAATGGACTGTTTCAGCGTGGTACCACACTACTACGTGATCCAATCCAGAAAAAACCCAGGATCTGTTCAACAAGTATGTGAAAAACCCGAAAGTATGAGCCTGATGAGGGCAAATCCTAGACCTATCCCAGACCTAACTTGCGTTATCCTCTGAAATATTTATCAAGACCAGGTTTAATTGAATGTTTCAGTGTGGTACCACATTACTACGTAATCCAAACTAGAAAAAACCCAGGATCCGTTCAACAAGTATGTGAGGAATGCGAAAGTATGAGTCTGATCAGTGAAAATCTCAGGCCTTACCTAGACCTAACTTGCGTTGTCCTCTAAAATATTGATGGAAACCAGGTTTCATTGACTGTTTCAGTGTGGTACTACATTACTATGTGATCCAAACCAGAAAATAACCCAGGATCTGTTCAAGGAGTATCTGAAGTGTGCGAAAGTACGAGTCTCATGAGGTCAAATCGTAGACCTAACCCAGACCTAACATGCGTTATCCTCTAAAATATTTATCAAGACCAGGTTTAATTGATTGTTTCAGTGTGGTCCCACATTACTACGTGATCCAAACCAGAAATAACCCAGGATCCGTTCAACAAGTAAGTGAAGAATGCGAAGGTATGAGTCTGATGAGTGAAAATCCCAGGCCTAACCTAGACCTAACATGCGTTATCGTCTAAAATATTGAGCGAAACCAGGTTTAATGGACTGTTTCAGCGTGGTACCGCACTACTACGTGATCCAATCCAGAAAAAACCCAGGATCTGTTCAACAAGTATGTGAAAAACCCGAAAGTATGAGCCTGATGAGGGCAAATCCTAGACCTATCCCAGACCTAACTTGCGTTATCCTCTGAAATATTTATCAAGACCAGGATTAATTGAATGTTTCAGTGTGGTACCACACTACTACGTGATCCAAACTAGAAAAAACCCAGGATCCGTTCAACAAGTATGTGAGGAATGCGAAAGTATGAGTCTGATCAGTGAAAATCTCAGGCCTTACCTAGACCTAACTTGCGTTGTCCTCTAAAATATTGATGGAAACCAGGTTTCATTGACTGTTTCAGTGTGGTACTACATTACTATGTGATCCAAACCAGAAAATAACCCAGGATCTGTTCAAGGAGTATCTGAAGTGTGCGAAAGTACGAGTCTCATGAGGTCAAATCCTAGACCTAACCCAGACCTAACATGCGTTATCCTCTAAAATATTTATCAAGACCAGGTTTAATTGATTGTTTCAGTGTGGTCCCACATTACTACGTGATCCAAACCAGAAATAACCCAGGATCCGTTCAACAAGTAAGTGAAGAATGCGAAGGTATGAGTCTGATGAGTGAAAATCCCAGGCCTAACCTAGACCTAACATGCGTTATCCTCTAAAATATTGAGCGAAACCTGGTTTAATGGACTGTTTCAGCGTGGTACCACACTACTACGTGATCCAATCCAGAAAAAACCCAGGATCTGTTCAACAAGTATGTGAAAAACCCGAAAGTATGAGCCTGATGAGGGCAAATCCTAGACCTATCCCAGACCTAACTTGCGTTATCCTCTGAAATATTTATCAAGACCAGGTTTAATTGAATGTTTCAGTGTGGTACCACATTACTACGTGATCCAAACTAGAAAAAACCCAGGATCCGTTCAACAAGTATGTGAGGAATGCGAAAGTATGAGTCTGATCAGTGAAAATCTCAGGCCTTACCTAGACCTAACTTGCGTTGTCCTCTAAAATATTGATGGAAACCAGGTTTCATTGACTGTTTCAGTGTGGTACTACATTACTATGTGATCCAAACCAGAAAATAACCCAGGATCTGTTCAAGGAGTATCTGAAGTGTGCGAAAGTACGAGTCTCATGAGGTCAAATCCCAGACTTATCCCAGACCTAACTTGCGTTATCCTCAAAAATATTGATCGAAACCAGGTTTAATCGACTGTTTCAGTGTGGTACCACATTACTACGTGATCCAAACCAGAAAAAACCCCGGGATCAGTTCAACAAGTATGTGAAGAATGCGAAAGTATGAGTCCGATGAGTGAGAATCCCAGGGCTAACATAGACCTAACATGCGTTATCCTCTAGAATATTGATCGAAACCAGGTTTAATCGACTGTTTCAGTGTGGTACCACATTACTACGTGATACAAACCAGAAAAAACCCAGGATCAGTTCGACAAGTATGTGAAAAATACGAAAGTATGAGTCCGATCAGTGAAAATCTCAGGCCTTACCTAGACCTAACTTGCGTTGTCGTCTAAAATATTGATTGAAACCAGGTTTCATTGACTGTTTCAGTGTGGTACCACATTACTACGTGATCCAAACCAGAAAAAACCCAGGATCCGTTCAACAAGTATGTGAAGAATGCGAAAGTATGAGTCTGATGAGTGAAAATCCCAGGCCTAACCTAGACCTAACATGCGCTGTACTCTAAAATATTGATGGAAACCAGGTTTCATTGACTGTTTCAGTGTGGTACCACAATACTACGTGATCCAAACCAGAAAAAACCCAGGATCAGTTCAACAAGTATGTGAAGAATGCGAAAGTATGAGTCTGATGAGTGTAATTCCCAGGGCTAACCTAGACCTAACATGCGTTGTCCTCTAAAATATTGATAAAAACCAGGTTTCTTTGACTGTTTCAGTGTGGTACTACATCACTACGTGATGCAATCCAGAAACAGGCCAGGATCTAGCCATCAAGTATGAGAAATATGCGAAACAATGAGCCTGATGAGAGCAAATCCCTGACCTAACCTAGACCAAGCATGCGTTGTCCTCTAAAATATTGATGGAAACCAGGTTTAATTGACTGTGTCAGTGTTGTACTTCATTACTACGTGATGCAATCCAGAAAAAGCCCAGGATCTAGCCATCAAGTATGAGAAATATGCGAAAGAATGAGCCTGATGAGAGCAAATCCCAGACCTAACCTAGACCTAACATGAATTATTCTCTAAAATATTTATCAAAACCAGGTTTAATTGACTGTTTCAGTGTGGTACCACATTACTACGTGATCCAATCCAGAAACAGCCCAGGATCTATCCAACAAGTATGAGAAATATGCGAAAGTATGAGCCTGATGAGGGCAAATCCTAGACCTAACCCAGACCTAACATGCGTTATCCTCTAAAATATTGATGGAAACCAGGTTTAATTGACTGTTTCAGTGTTGTACTTCATTACTACGTGATGCAATCCAGAGAAAGCCCAGGATCTATCCAACAAGTATGAGAAATATGCGAAAGTATGAGCCTGATGAGGGCAAATCCTAGACCTAACCCAGACCTAACTTGCGTTATCCTCTAAAATATTGATCGAATCCAGGTTTAATTGACTGTTTCAGCGTGGTACCACATTACTACGTGATACAATCCAGAAACAGCCCAGCATCTAGCCATGAAGTATGAGAAATATGCGAAAGAATGAGCCTGATGAGAGCAAATACCAGACCTAACCTTGACCTAACATGAATTATTCGCTAAAATATTGATCGAAACCAGGTTTAATTGACTGTTTCAGTGTGGTCCCACATTACTACGTGATCCAAACCAGAAAAAACCCAGGATCCGTTCAACAAGAATGTGAAGAATGCGAAAGTATGAGTCTGATGAGGTCAAAACCCAGATATCCCAGACCTAACTTGCGTTGTCCTCTAAGATATTGATGGAAACCAGGTTTAATTGACTGTTTCAGTGTTGTACTTCATTACTACGTGATGCAATCCAGAAATAGCCCAGGATCTAGCCATGAAGTATGAGAAATATGCGAAAGTATGAGTCTGATGAGGGCAAATCCTAGACCTATCCCAGACCTAACTTGCGTTATCCTCCAAAATATTGATCGAAACCAGGTTTAATTGACTGTTTCAGTGTGGTCCCACATTACTACGTGATCCAAACCTGAAAAAACCCAGGATCCGTTCAACAGGAATGTGAAGAATGCGAAAGTATGAGTCTGATGAGGTCAAAACCAAGACATATCCCAGACCTAACTTGCGTTGTCCTCTAAGATATTGATGGAAACCAGGTTTAATTGACTGTTTCAGTGTGGTCCCACATTACTACGTGATCCAAACCAGAAATAACCCAGGATCCGTTCAGCAAGTATGTGAAGAATGCGAAAGTATGAGTCTGATGAGTGAAAATCCCAGGCCTAACCTAGACCTAACATGCGTTATCCTCTAAAATATTGATCCAAACCCGGTTTAATGGACTGTTTCAGTGTGGTACTACACTACTACGTGATGCAATCCAGAAAAAGTCCAGGATCTAGCCATCAAGTATGAGAAATATGCGAAAGAATGAGCCTGATGAGAGCAAATCCCAGACCTAACCTAGACCTAACATGCGTTATCCTCTATAATATTGAGCGAAACCAGGTTTAATGGACTGTTTCAGTGTGGTACCACACTACTTCGTGATCCAAACCAGAAAAAACCCAGGATCTGTTCAACAAGTATGTGAAAAACGCGAAACTGTGAGCCTGATGAGGGCAAATCTTAGACCTAACCCAGACCTAAGATGCGTTACCCTCTAAAATATTTATCCAGACCAGGTTTCATTGAATGTTTCAGTGTGGTACCACTTTACTACGTGATCCAATCCAGAAATAGCCCAGGATCTAGCAATGAAGTATGAGAAATATGCGAAAGTAAGAGCCTGATGAGGGCAAATCCTAGACCTATCCCAGACCTAACTTGCGTTATCCTCTAAAATATTGATCGAATCCAGGTTTAATTGACTGTTTCAGCGTGGTACCACATTACTACGTGATACAATCCAGAAACAGCCCAGCATCTAGCCATGAAGTATGAGAAATATGCGAAAGAATGAGCCTGATGAGAGCAAATACCAGACCTAACCTTGAACTAACTTGCGTTGTCCTCTAAGATATTGATCGAAACCAGGTTTAATCGACTGTTTTAGTCTGGCACCACATTACTACGTGATCCAAACCAGAAAAAACCCAGGATCCGTTCAACAAGAATGTGAAGAATGCGAAAGTATGAGTCTGATGAGGTCAAAACCCAGACATATCCCAGACCTAACTTGCGTTGTCCTCTAAGATATTGATGGAAACCAGGTTTAATTGACTGTTTCAGTGTGGTCCCACATTACTACGTGATCCAAACCAGAAATAACCCAGGATCCGTTCAACAAGTATGTGAAGAATGCGAAAGTATGAGTCTGATGAGTGAAAATCCCAGGCCTAACCTAGACCTAACATGCGTTATCCTCTAAAATATTGATCCAAACCCGGTTTAATGGACTGTTTCAGTGTGGTACTACACTACTACGTGATGCAATCCAGAAAAAGTCCAGGATCTAGCCATCAAGTATGAGAAATATGCGAAAGAATGAGCCTGATGAGAGCAAATCCCAGACCTAACCTAGACCTAACATGCGTTATCCTCTAAAATATTGAGCGAAACCAGGTTTAATGGACTGTTTCAGTGTGGTAGCACACTACTTCGTGATCCAAACCAGAAGAAACCCAGGATCTGTTCAAGAAGTATGTGAAAAACCCTAAACTGTGAGCCTGATGAGAGCGAATCGTAGACCTAACCCAGACCTAAGATGCGTTATCCTCTAAAATATTTATCCAGATCAGGTTTCATTAAATGTTTCAGTGTGGTATCACTTTACTACGTGATCCAATCCAGAAATAGCCCAGGATCTAGCCATGAAGTATGAGAAATATGAGAAAGCAAGAGCCTGATGAGGGCAAATCCTAGAACTATCCCAGACCTAACTTGCGTTATCCTCCAAAATATTGATCGAAACCTAGTTTAATTGACTGTTTCAGCGTGGTACCACATTACTACGTGATACAATCCAGAAACAGCCCAGGATCTAGCCATGAAGTATGAGAAATATGCGAAAGTATGAGCCTGATGAGGGCAAATACTAGACCTAACCCAGACCTAACATGCGTTATCCTCTAAAATATTTATCAAGATCAGGTTTAATTGACCGTTTCGGTGTGGTACCACATTACTACGTGATCCAAACCAGAAAAAACCCAGGATCTAGCCATCAAGTATGAGTAATATGCGAAAGAATGAGCCTGATGAGAGTAAATCCCAGACCTAACCTAGACCTAACATGCGTTATCCTCTAAAATATTGATCGAAACCAGGTTTAATTGACTGTTTCAGTGTGGTCCCACATTACTACGTGATCCAAACCAGAAAAAACCCAGGATCCGTTCAACAAGTTTGTGAAGAATGCGAAAGTATCAGTCTGATGAGGTCAAATCCCAGACCTGTCCCAGACCTAACTTGCGTTATCCTCTAAAATATTGATCGAAACCAGGTTCAATTGACCGTTTCGGTGTGGCACCACATTACTACGTGATCCAAACCAGAAAAAACCCAGGATCCGTTCAACAAGAATGTGAAGAATGCGAAAGTATGAGTCTGATGAGGTCAAAACCCAGACATATCCCAGACCTAACTTGCGTTGTCCTCTAAGATATTGATCGAAACCAGGTTTAATCGACTGTTTTAGTCTGGCACCACATTACTACGTGATCCAAACCAGAAATAACCCAGGATCCGTTCAACAAGTATGTGAAGAATGCGAAAGTATGAGTCTGATGAGTGAAAATCCCAGGCCTAACCTAGACCTAACATGCTTTATCCTCTAAAATATTGATCCAATCCAGGTTTAATGGACTGTTTCAGTGTGGTACTACACTACTACGTGATGCAATCCAGAAAAAGCCCAGGATCTAGCCATCAAGTATGAGAAATATGCGAATGAATGAGCCTGATGAGAGCAAATCCCAGACCTAACCTAGACCTAACATGCGTTATCCTCTAAAATATTGAGCGAAACCAGGTTTAATGGACTGTTTCAGTGTGGTACCACACTACTTCGTGATCCAAACCAGAAAAAACCCAGGATCTGTTCAAGAAGTATGTGAAAAACCCTAAACTGTGAGCCTGATGAGGGCGAATCGTAGACCTAACCCTGACCTAAGATGCGTTATCCTCTAAAATATTTATCCAGATCAGGTTTCATTAAATGTTTCAGTGTGGTATCACTTTACTACGTGATCCAATCCAGAAATAGCCCAGGATCTAGCCATGAAGTATGAGAAATATGAGAAAGCAAGAGCCTGATGAGGGCAAATCCTAGACCTATCCCAGACCTAACTTGCGTTATCCTCCAAAATATTGATCGAAACCAAGTTTAATTGACTGTTTCAGCGTGGTACCACATTACTACGTGATACAATCCAGAAACAGCCCAGGATATGTTCAACATGTATGAGAAATATGCGAAAGAAAGAGCCTGATGAGAGCAAATCCCAGACCTAACCTAGACCTAACATGAATTATTCTGTAAAATATTGATCGAAACCAGGTTTAATTGACTGTTTCAGTGTGGTACCACACTACTTCGTGATCCAAACCAGACAAAACCCAGGATTTTCAACAAGAAAGTGAAAAACGCGAAACTGTGAGCCTGATGAGGGCAAATCTTAGACCTAACCCAGACCTAAGATGCGTTATCCTCTAAAATATTTATCCAGACCAGGTTTCATTGAATGTTTCAGTGTGGTACCACATTACTATGTGATCCAAACCATAAAATAACCCAGGATCTAGCCATCAAGTATGAGAAATATGCGAATGAATGAGTCTGATGAGTGAAAATCCCAGAACTAACCTAGACCTAACATGAATTATTCTCAAAAATAATGATCGAAACCAGGTTTAATCGACTGTTTCAGTGTGGTACCACATTACTACGTGATCCAAACCAGAAAAAACCCAGGATCCGTTCAACAAGTATGTGAAGAATGCGAAAGTATGAGTCTGATGAGTGAAAATCCCAGTCCTAACCTAGACCTAACATGCGTTATCCTCTAAAATATTGATCCAAACCAGGTTTAATGGACTGTTTCAGTGTGGTACCACACTACGACGTGATCCAAACCAGAAAAAACCCAGGATCCGTTCAACAAGTATGTGAAGAATGCGAAAGTATGAGTCTGATGAGTGAAAATCCCAGGCCTAACCTAGACCTAACATGCGTTATCTTCTAAAATATTGATCCAAACCAGGTTTAATGGACTGTTTCCGCGTGGTACCTCATTACTACGTGAAACAAACCAGAAAAAACCCAGGATCCGTTCAACAAGTATGTGAAGAATGCGAAAGTATGAGTCTGATGAGGGCGAATCCCAGACCTATGCCAGACCTAACTTGCGTTATCCTCTAAAATATTGATCGAAGCCAGGTTTAATTGACTGTTTCAGCGTGGTACCACATTACTACGTGATACAATCCAGAAACAGCCCAGGATCTAGCCATCAAGTATGAGAAATATGCGAAAGTATGAGCCTGATGAGGGCAAATCCTAGACTTGACCCAAACCTAACATGCGTTATCCTCTCAAATATTTATCAAGATCAGGTTTAATTGAATGTTTCAGTGTGGTACCACATTACTACGTGAACCAAACCAGAAAAAACCCAGGATCCGTTCAACAAGTATGTGAAGAATGCGAAAGTATGAGTCTGATGAGTGATAATCCCAGGGCTAACCTAGACCTAACATGCGTTATCCTCTAAAATATTGATCCAAACCAGGTTTAATGGACTGTTTCAGTGTGGTACCACATTACTACGTGATGCAAAGCAGAAAAAACCCTCGATCAGGTCAACATGTATGCTAAAACTGCGAAAGAATGCCCCTGATGAGGGCAAATCCCAGGCCTAACCTAGACCAAGCATGCGTTGTCCTCTAAAATATTGATGGAAACCAGGTTTAATTGACTGTGTCAGTGTTGTACTTCATTACTACGTGATGCAATCCAGAAAAAGCCCAGGATCTAGCCATCAAGTATGAGAAATATGCGAAAGAATGAGCCTGATGAGAGCAAATCCCAGACCTAACCTAGACCTAACATGAATTATTCTCTAAAATATTTATCAAAACCAGGTTTAATTGACTGTTTCAGTGTGGTACCACATTACTACGTGATCCAATCCAGAAACAGCCCAGGATCTATCCAACAAGTATGAGAAATATGCGAAAGTATGAGCCTGATGAGGGCAAATCCTAGACCTAACCCAGACCTAACATGCGTTATCCTCTAAAATATTGATGGAAACCAGGTTTAATTGACTGTTTCAGTGTTGTACTTCATTACTACGTGATGCAATCCAGAGAAAGCCCAGGATCTATCCAACAAGTATGAGAAATATGCGAAAGTATGAGCCTGATGAGGGCAAATCCTAGACCTAACCCAGACCTAACATGCGTTATCCTCTAAAATATTGATGGAAACCAGGTTTAATGGACTGTTTCAGCGTGGTACCACATTACTACGTGATACAATCCAGAAACAGCCCAGGATCTAGCCATCAAGTATGAGAAATATGCGAAAGTATGAGCCTGATGAGGGCAAATCCTAGACCTAACCCAGACCTAACATGCGTTATCCTCTAAAATATTGATGGAAACCAGGTTTAATTGACTGTGTCAGTGTTGTACTTCATTACTACGTGATGCAATCCAGAAAAAGCCCAGGATCTAGCCATGAAGTATGAGAAATATGCGAAAGTATGTGCCTGATGAGGGCAAATCCTAGACCTAACCCAGACCTAACATGCGTTATCCTCTAAAATATTGATGGAAACCAGGTTTAATTGACTGTATCAGTGTTGTACTTCATTACTACGTGATGCAATCCAGAGAAAGCCCAGGATCTATCCAACAAGTATGAGAAATATGCGAAAGTATGAGCCTGATGAGGGCAAATCCTAGACCTAACCCAGACCTAACATGCGTTATCCTCTAAAATATTGATGGAAACCAGGTTTAATGGACTGTTTCAGCGTGGTACCACATTACTACGTGATACAATCCAGAAACAGCCCAGGATCTAGCCATCAAGTATGAGAAATATGCGAAAGTATGAGCCTGATGAGGGCAAATCCTAGACTTAACCCAAACCTAACATGCGTTATCCTCTCAAATATTTATCAAGATCAGGTTTAATTGAATGTTTCAGTGTGGTACCACATTACTACGTGAACCAAACCAGAAAAAACCCAGGATCCGTTCAACATGTATGTGAAGAATGCGAAAGTATGAGTCTGATGAGTGATAATCCCAGGGCTAACCTAGACCTAACATGCGTTATCCTCTAAAATATTGATCCAAACCAGGTTTAATGGACTGTTTCAGTGTGGTACCACTTTACTACGTGATGCAAAGCAGAAAAAACCCTCGATCAGGTCAACATGTATGTTAAAACAGCGAAAGAATGCCCCTGATGAGGGCAAATCCTAGGCCTAACCAAGACCAAACATGCGTTGTCCTCTAAAATATTGATGGAAACCAGGTTTAATTGACTGTTTCAGTGTTGTACTTCATTACTACGTGATGCAATCCAGAAAAAGCCCAGGATCTAGCCATCAAGTATGAGAAATATGCGAAAGAATGAGCCTGATGAGAGCAAATCCCAGACCTAACCTAGACTTAACTTGCGTTATCCTCTAAAATATTGATCCAAACCAGGTTTAATGGACTGTTTCAGTGTGGTACCACTTTACTACGTGATCCAAAGCAGAAAAAACACTCGATCAGGTCAACATGTATGTTAAAACTGCGAAAGTATGACCCTCATGAGAGCAAATCCCAGGCCTAACCTAGACCTAACATGTGTTGTCCTCTAAAATATTGTTGGAAACCAGGTTTAATTGACTGTTTCAGTGTTGTACTTCATTACTACGTGATGCAATCCGGAAACAGCCCAGGATCTAGCCATGGAGTATGAGAAATATGCGAAAGTATGAGCCTGATGAGTGAAAATCCCCGGCCAAACCTAGACCTAACATGCGTTATCCTCAAAAATATTGATCCAAACCAGGTTTAATGGACTGTTTCAGTGTGGTACCACTTTACTACGTGATCCAAAGCAGAAAAAACACTCGATCAGGTCAACATGTATGTTAAAACTGCGAAAGTATGACCCTCATGAGAGCAAATCCCAGGCCTAACCTAGACCTAACATGTGTTGTCCTCTAAAATATTGATGGAAACCAGGTTTAATCGACTGTTTCAGCGTGGTACCACATTACTATGTGATACAATCCGGAAACAGCCCAGGATCTAGCCATGAAGTATGAGAAATATGCGAAAGTATGAGCCTGATGAGTGAAAATCCCCGGCCAAACCTAGACCTAACATGCGTTATCCTCAAAAATATTGATCCAAACCAGGTTTAGTGGACTGTTTCAGTGTGGTACCACTTTACTACGTGATCCAAAGCAGAAAAAACACTCGATCAGGTCAACATGTATGTTAAAACTGCGAAAGTATGACCCTCATGAGAGCAAATCCCAGGCCTAACCTAGACCTAACATGTGTTGTCCTCTAAAATATTGTTGGAAACCAGGTTTAATTGACTGTTTCAGTGTTGTACTTCATTACTACGTGATGCTATCCAGAGAAAGCCCAGGATCTATCCATCAAGTATGAGAAATATGCGAAAGAATGAGCCTGATGAGAGCAAATCCCAGACCTAACCTAGACCTAACATGAATTATTCTCTAAAATATTGATCGAAACCAGGTTTAATTGAGTGTTTCAGTGTTGTACTTCATTACTACGTGATGCAATCCAGAAAAAGCCCAGGATCTAGCCGTCAAGTATGAGAAATATGCGAAAGAATGAGCCAGATGAGAGCAAATCCCAGACCTAACCTAGACCTAACATGAATTATTCTCTAAAATATTGATCAAAACCAGGTTTAATTGACTGTTTCAGTGTGGTACCACATTACTACCTGATCCAATGCAGAAATAGCCCAGGATCCGTTAACAAGTATGTGAGGAATGCGAAAGTATGAGTCTGATGAGTGAAAATCCCAGACCTAACCTAGACCTAACATGCGTTATCCTCTAAAATATTGATCCAAACCAGGTTTAATGGACTGTTTCAGTGTTGTACTCCATTACTACGTGATGCAATTCAGAAAAAGCCCAGGATCTGTTCAACAAGTATGTGAAAAACGCGAAAGTATGAGCCTGATGAGGGCAAATCCTAGACCTAACCCAGACCTAACATGAATTATTCTCTAAAATATTGATCGAAACCAGGTTTAATTGACTGTTTCAGTGTGGTCCCACATTACTTCGTGATCCAAACCAGAAAAAACCCAGGATCCGTTCAACAAGTATGTGAAGAATGCGAAAGTATGAGCCTGATGAGTGAAAATCCCAGGCCTAACCTAGACCTAACATGCGTTATTCTCTAAAATATTGATCGAAACCTGGTTTGATCGACTGTTTCAGTGTGGTACCACATTACTATGTGATCCAAACCAGAAAATAACCCAGGATCTGTTCAAGGAGTATGTGAAGTGCGCGAAAGTATGAATCTGATGAGGTCAAATCCCAGACCTATCGCAGACCTAACTTGCGTTATCCTCTAAAATATTCATCGAAACCAGGTTTAATCGACTGTTTCAGTGTGGTACCACATTACTACGTGATCCAAACCAGAAAAAACCCAGGATCCGTTCAACAAGTATGTGGAGAATGCGAAAGTATGAGTCTGATGAGTGAAAATCCCAGACCTAACCTAGACCTAACATGCGTTATCCTCTAAAATATTGATCCACACCAGGTTTAATGGACTGTTTCAGTGTGGTACCACACTACTACGTGATCCCAACCAGAAAAAACCCAGGATCTGTTCAACAAGTATGTGGAGAATGCGAAAGTATGAGTCTGATGAGTGAAAATCCCTGGGCTAACCTAGACCTAACATGCGTTATCCTCTAAAATATTGATCGAAACCAGGTTTAATCGACTGTTTCAGTGTTGTACTTCATTACTACGTGATGCAATCCAGAAAAAGCCCAGGATCTAGCCATCAAGTATGAGAAATATGCGAAAGAATGAGCCTGATGGGAGCAAATCCCAGACCTAACCCAGACCTAACATGAATTATTCTCTAAAATATTTATCAAAACCAGGTTTAATTGACTGTTTCAGTGTGGTACCACATTACTACGTGATCCAATCCAGAAAAAGCCCAGGATCTAGCCATCAAGTATGAGAAATATGCGAAAGATTGAGCCTGATGAGAGCAAATCCCAGACCTAACCTAGACCTAACTTGCGTTGTCCTCTAAAATAGTGATGGAAACCGGGTTTCATTGACTGTTTCAGTGTGGTACTACATTACTACGTGATGCAATCCAGAAAAAGCCCAGGATCTAGCCATGAGGTATGAGAAATATGCGAAAGTAAGAGCCTGATGAGGGCAAATCCTAGACCTATCCCAGACCTAACTTGCGTTATCCTCTAAAATATTGATCGAAACCAGGTTTATTTGACTGTTTCAGCGTGGTACCACACTACTTCGTGATCCAAACCAGTCAAAACCCAGGATCTGTTCAACAAGAATGTGAAAAACGCGAAACTGTGAGCCTGATGAGGGCAAATCTTAGACCTAACCCAGACCTAAGATGCGTTATCCTCTAAAATATTTATCCAGACCAGGTTTCATTGAATGTTTCAGTGTGGTACCACTTTACTACGTGATCCAATCCAGAGAAAGCCCAGGATCTATCCATCAAGTATGAGAAATATGCGAAAGAAAGAGCCTGATGAGAGCAAATCCCAGACCTAACCTAGACCTAACATGAATTATTCTCTAAAATATTGATCGAAACCAGGTTTAATTGACTGTTTCAGTGTGGTCCCACATTACTACGTGATCCAAACCAGAAAAAACCCAGGATCCGTCCAACAAGTATGTGAAGAATGCGAAAGTATGAGTCTGATGAGTGAAAATCCCAGGCCTAACCTAGACCAAACATGCGTTATCCGCTAAAATATTGATCGAAACCAGGTTTAATCGACTGTTTCAGTGTGGTACCACATTACTACGTGATCCAAACCAGAAAAAACCCAGGATCCGTTCAACAAGTATGTGAAGAATGCGAAAGTATGAGTCTGATGAGGGCAAATCTTAGACCTAACCCAGACCTAAGATGCGTTATCCTCTAAAATAATTATCCAGACCAGGTTTCATTGAATGTTTCAGTGTGGTACCACTTTACTACGTGATCCAATCCAGAGAAAGCCCAGGATCTATCCATCAAGTATGAGAAATATGCGAAAGAATGAGCCTGATGAGAGCAAATCCCAGACATAACCTAGACCTAACATGAATTATTCTCTAAAATATTGATCGAAACCAGGTTTAATTGAGTGTTTCAGTGTTGTACTTCATTACTACGTGATGCAATCCAGAAAAAGCCCAGGATCTAGCCGTCAAGTATGAGAAATATGCGAAAGAATGAGCCTGATGAGAGCAAATCCCAGACCTAACCTAGACCTAACATGAATTATTCTCTAAAATATTGATCGAAACCAGGTTTAATTGACTGTTTCAGTGTGGTCCCACATTACTACGTGATCCAAACCAGAAAACACCCAGGATCCGTTCAACAAGTATGTGAAGAATGCGAAAGTATGAGTCTGATGAGTGAAAATCCCAGGCCTAACCTAGACCAAACATGCGTTATCCGCTAAAATATTGATCGAAACCTGGTTTAATCGACTGTTTCAGTGTGGTACCACATTAATATGTGATCCAAACCAGAAAATAACCCAGGATCTGTTCAAGGAGTATGTGAAGTGTGCGAAAGTATGAGTCTGATGAGGTCAAATCCCAGACCTATCCCAGACCTAACTTGCGTTATCCTCTAAAATTTTGATCGAAACCAGGTTTAATCGACTGTTTCAGTGTGGTACCACATTACTACGTGATCCAAACCAGAAAAAACCCAGGATCCGTTCAACAAGTATGTGAAGAATGCGAAAGTATGAGTCTGATGAGTGAAAGTCCCAGAACTAACCTAGACCTAACATGCGTTATCCTCTAAAATATTGATCCAACCCAGGTTTAATGGACTGTTTCAGTGTGGCACCACACTACTACGTGTTCCAAACCAGAAGAAACCCAGGATCTGTTCAACAAGTATGTGAAAAACGCGAAAGTATGAGCCTGATGAGGGCAAATCCCAGACATATCCCAGACCTAACTTGCGTTGTCCTCTAAGATATTGATCGAAACCAGGTTTAATTGACTGCTTCAGCGTGGTACCACACTACTTCGTGATCCAAACCAGTCAAAACCCAGGATCTGTTCAACAAGAATGTGAAAAACGCGAAACTGTGAGCCTGATGAGGGCAAATCTTAGACCTAACCCAGACCTAAGATGCGTTATCCTCTAAAATATTTATCCAGACCAGGTTTCATTGAATGTTTCAGTGTGGTACCACTTTACTACGTGATCCAATCCAGAAATAGCCCAGGATCTAGCCATGAAGTATGAGAAATATGCGAAAGTGAGAGCCTGATGAGGGCAAATCCTAGACCTATCCCAGACCTAACTTGCGTTATCCTCTAAAATATTGATCGAAACCAGGTTTAATTGACTGTTTCAGCGTGGTACCACATTACTACGTGATACAATCCAGAAACAGCCCAGGATCTGTTCAACATGTATGAGAAATATGCGAAAGAAAGAGCCTGATGAGAGCAAATCCCAGACCTAACCTAGACCTAACATGAATTATTCTCTAAAATATTGATCGAAACCAGGTTTAATTGACTGTTTCAGTGTGGTCCCACATTACTACGTGATCCAAACCAGAAAAAACCCAGGATCCGTTCAACAAGTATGTGAAGAATGCGAAAGTATGAGTCTGATGAGTGAAAATCCCAGGCCTAACCTAGACCAAACATGCGTTATCCGCTAAAATATTGATCGAAACCAGGTTTAATCGACTGTTTCAGTGTGGTACCACATTACTACGTGATCCAAACCAGAAAAAACCCAGGATCAGTTCAACAAGTATGAGCAGAATGCGAAAGTATGAGTCTGATGTGTGAAAATCCCAGGGCTAACCTAGACCTAACATGCGTTATCCACTAAAATATTGATCGAAACCAGGTATAATCGACAGCTTCAGTGTGGTATCACACTACTACGTGATCCAAACCAGACAAAACCCAGGATCTGTTCAACAAGAATGTGAAAAACGCGAAACTGTGAGCCTGATGAGGGCAAATCTTAGACCTAACCCAGACCTAAGATGCGTTATCCTCTAAAATAATTATCCAGACCAGGTTTCATTGAATGTTTCAGTGTGGTACCACTTTACTACGTGATCCAATCCAGAGAAAGCCCAGGATCTATCCATCAAGTATGAGAAATATGCGAAAGAATGAGCCTGATGAGAGCAAATCCCAGACATAACCTAGACCTAACATGAATTATTCTCTAAAATATTGATCGAAACCAGGTTTAATTGAGTGTTTCAGTGTTGTACTTCATTACTACGTGATGCAATCCAGAAAAAGCCCAGGATCTAGCCGTCAAGTATGAGAAATATGCGAAAGAATGAGCCTGATGAGAGCAAATCCCAGACCTAACCTAGACCTAACATGAATTATTCTCTAAAATATTGATCGAAACCAGGTTTAATTGACTGTTTCAGTGTGGTCCCACATTACTACGTGATCCAAACCAGAAAAAACCCAGGATCCGTTCAACAAGTATGTGAAGAATGCGAAAGTATGAGTCTGATGAGTGAAAATCCCAGGCCTAACCTAGACCAAACATGCGTTATCCGCTAAAATATTGATCGAAACCTGGTTTAATCGACTGTTTCAGTGTGGTACCACATTAATATGTGATCCAAACCAGAAAATAACCCAGGATCTGTTCAAGGAGTATGTGAAGTGTGCGAAAGTATGAGTCTGATGAGGTCAAATCCCAGACCTATCCCAGACCTAACTTGCGTTATCCTCTAAAATTTTGATCGAAACCAGGTTTAATCGACTGTTTCAGTGTGGTACCACATTACTACGTGATCCAAACCAGAAAAAACCCAGGATCCGTTCAACAAGTATGTGAAGAATGCGAAAGTATGAGTCTGATGAGTGAAAGTCCCAGACCTAACCTAAACCTAACATGCGTTATCCTCTAAAATATTGATCCAACCCAGGTTTAATGGACTGTTTCAGTGTGGCACCACACTACTACGTGTTCCAAACCAGAAGAAACCCAGGATCTGTTCAACAAGTATGTGAAAAACGCGAAAGTATGAGCCTGATGAGGGCAAATCCCAGACATATCCCAGACCTAACTTGCGTTGTCCTCTAAGATATTGATGGAAACCAGATTTAATTGACTGTGTCAGTGTTGTACTTCATTACTACGTGATGCAATCCAGAAAAAGCCCAGGATCTAGCCATCAAGTATGAGAAATATGCGAAAGAATGAGCCTGATGAGAGCAAATCCCAGACCTAACCTAGACCTAACATGAATTATTCTCTAAAATATTGATCGAAACCAGGTTTAATTGACTGTTTCAGTGTGGTCCCACATTACTACGTGATCCAAACCAGAAAATAACACAGGATCTGTTCAAGGAGTATGTGAAGTGTGCGAAAGTATGAGTCTGATGAGGTCAAATCCCAGACCTATCCCAGACCTAACTCGCGTTATCCTCTAAAATATTGATCGAAACCAGGTTTAAACGACTGTTTCAGTGTGGTACCACATTACTACGTGACCCAAACCAGAAAAAACCCACGATCTGTTCAACATGTATGTGAAAGACGCGAAAGTATGAGCCTGATGAGGGCAAATCCCAGACCTATCCCAGACCTGACTTGCGTTATCCTCTAAAATATTGATCGAAACCAGGTTCAATTGACCGTTTCAGTGTGGTACCTCATTACTACGTGATCCAAACCAGAAAACACCCAGGATCCGTTCAACAAGTATGTGAAGAATGCGAAAGTATGAGTATGATCAGTGAAAATCTCAGGCCTTACCTAGACCTAACTTGCGTTGTCCTCTAAAATAGTGATGGAAACCAGGTTTCATTGACTGTTTCAGTGTGGTACTACATTACTACGTGATGCAATCCAGAAAAAGCCCAGGATCTAGCCATCAAGTATGAGAAATATGCGAAAGTATGAGCCTGATGAGTGAAAATCCCCGGCCAAACCTAGACCTAACATGCGTTGTCCTCTAAAATATTGATGGAAACCAGGTTTAATTGACTGTTTCAGTGTTGTACTTCATTACTACGTGATGCAATCCAGAGAAAGCCCAGGATCTATGCATCAAGTATGAGAAATATGCGAAAGAATGAGCCTGATGAGAGCAAATCCCAGACCTAACCTAGACCTAACATGAATTATTCTCTAAAATATTGATCGAAACCAGGTTTAATTGACTGTTTCAGTGTGGTCCCACATTACTACGTGATCCAAACCAGAAAATAACCCAGGATGTGTTCAAGGAGTATGTGAAGTGTGCGAAAGTATGAGTCTGATGAGGTCAAATCCCAGACCTATCCCAGACCTAACTTGCGTTATCCTCTAAAATATTGATCGAAACCAGGTTTAAACGACTGTTTCAGTGTGGTACCACATTACTACGTGGCACAAACCAGAAAAAACCCACGATCTGTTCAACAAGTATGTGAAAAACGCGAAAGTATGAGCCTGATGAGGGCAAATCCTACACCTAACCCAGACCTAACATGCGTTATCCTCTAAAATATTGATCGCAACCAGGTTTAATGGACTGTTTCAGTGTGGTACCACACTACTACGTGATCTAAACCAGAAAAAACCGAGGATCTGTTCAACAAGTATGTGAAAAACGCGAAAGTATGAGTCTGATGAGGTGAAATCCCAGACCTATCCCAGACGTAACTTGCGTTATCCTCTAAAATATTGATCGAAACCAGGTTTAATCGACTGTTTCAGCGTGGTACCACATTACTATGTGATACAATCCAGAAACTGCCCAGGATCTAGCCATGAAGTATGAGAAATATGCGAAAGTATGAGCCTGATGAGTGAAAATCCCCGGCCAAACCTAGACCTAACATGCGTTGTCCTCTAAAATATTGATGGAAACCAGGTTTAATTGACTGTTTCAGTGTTGTACTTCATTACTACGTGATGCAATCCAGAGAAAGCCCAGGATCTATGCATCAAGTATGAGAAATATGCGAAAGAATGAGCCTGATGAGAGCAAATCCCAGACCTAACCTAGACCTAACATGAATTATTCTCTAAAATATTGATCGAAACCAGGTTTAATTGACTGTTTCAGTGTGGTCCCACATTACTACGTGATCCAAACCAGAAAATAACCCAGGATGTGTTCAAGGAGTATGTGAAGTGTGCGAAAGTATGAGTCTGATGAGGTCAAATCCCAGACCTATCCCAGACCTAACTTGCGTTATCCTCTAAAATATTGATCGAAACCAGGTTTAAACGACTGTTTCAGTGTGGTACCACATTACTACGTGGCACAAACCAGAAAAAACCCACGATCTGTTCAACAAGTATGTGAAAAACGCGAAAGTATGAGCCTGATGAGGGCAAATCCTACACCTAACCCAGACCTAACATGCGTTGTCCTCTAAAATATTGATGGAAACCAGGTTTAATTGACTGTTTCAGTGTTGTACTTCATTACTACGTGATGCAATCCAGAGAAAGCCCAGGATCTAGCAATCAAGTATGAGAAATATGCGAAAGAATGAGCCTGATGAGAGCAAATCCCAGACCTAACCTAGACCTAACATGCGTTGTCCTCTAAAATATTGAGCGAAACCAGGTTTAATGGACTGTTTCAGTGTGGTACCACACTACTTCGTGATCCAAACCAGAAAAAACCCAGGATCTTTTCAACACGTATGTGAAAAACGCTAAACTGTGAGCCTGATGAGGGCAAATCTTAGACCTAACCCAGACCTAAGATGCGTTCTCCTCTAAAATATTTATCCAGACCAGGTTTCATTGAATGTTTCAGTGTGGTCCCACATTACTACGTGATCCAAACCAGAAAAAACCCAGGATCCGTTCAACAAGTATGTGAAGAATGCGAAAGTATGAGTCTGATGAGTGAAAATCCCAGGCCTAACCTAGACCTAACATGCGTTATCCTCTAAAATATTGATCGAATCCTGGTTTAATCGACTGTTTCAGTGTGGTACCACATTACTATGTGATCCAATCCAGAAAATAACACCAGGATCTGTTCAAGGAGTATGTGAAGTGTGCGAAATTATGAGTCTGATGAGGTCAAATCCCAGACCTATCCCAGACCTAACTTGCGTTATCCTCAAAAATATTGATTGAAACCAGGTTTAATCGACTGTTTCAGTGTGGTGCCACATTACTACGTGATCCAAACCAGAAAAAACCCAGGATCAGTTCAACAAGTATGTGAAGAATGCGAAAGTATGAGTCTGATGAGTGTAATTCCCAGGGCTGACCTAGACCTAACATGCGTTATCCTCTAAAATATTGATCGAAACCAGGTTTAATCGACTGTTTCAGTGTGGTATCACACTACTACGTGACCTAAACGAGAAAAAACCCAGGATCTAGCCATCAAGTATGAGAAATATGCGAAAGAATGAACCTGATGAGAGCAAATCCCAGACCTAACCTAGACCTTACATGCGTTATCCTCTAAAATATTGAGCGAAACCGGGTTTAATCGACTGTTTCAGTGTGGTACCACATTACTATGTGATGCAATCCAGAAAAAGCCCAGGATCAGTTCAACAAGTATGAGAAGAATGCGAAGGTATGAGTCTCATGAGTGAGAATCCCAGACCTATCCCAGACCTAACTTGCGTTATCCTCAAAAATATTGATTGAAAACAGGTTTAATCGACTTTTTCAGTGTGGTACCACATTACTACGTGATCCAAACCAGAAATAACCCAGGATCCGTTCAACAAGTATGTGAAGAATGCGAAAGTATGAGTCTGATAAGTGAAAATCCCAGACCTAACCTAGACTTAACATGCGTTATCCTCTAAAATATTGATCGAAACCAGGTTTAATCGACTGTTTCAGTGTGGTACCACATTACTACGTGATCCAAACCAGAAAACCCCAGGATCAGTTCAACAAGTATGCGAAGAATGCGAAAGTATGAGTCTGATGAGTGTAATTCCCAGGGCTGACCTAGACCTAACATGCGTTATCCTCTAAAATATTGATCGAAACCAGGTTTAATCGACTGTTTCAGTGTGGTATCACACTACTACGTGACCCAAACCAGAAAAAACCCAGGATCTGTACAACAGGAATGTGAAAAACGCGAAAGTATGAGCCTGATGAGGACAAATCCCAGACGAATCCCAGGCCTAACTTGCGTTAACCTCTAAAATACTGATCGAAACCAGGTTTGAATGACCGTTTCAGTGTGGTACCACATTACTACGTGATCCAAACCAGAAAAAACCCAGGATCCGTTCAACAAGAATGTGTAAAATGCGAAAGTATGAGTCCGATCAGTGAAAATCTCAGGCCTTACCTAGACCTAACTTGCGTTGTCCTCTAAAATATTGATGGAAACCAGGTATCATTGACTGTTTCAGTGTGGTACCACATTACTACGTGATCCAAACGAGAAAAAACCCAGGATCCGTTCAACAAGTATGTGAAAAACGCTAAACTGTGAGCCTGATGAGGGCAAATCTTAGACCTAACCCAGACCTAAGATGCGTTATCCTCTAAAATATTTATCCAGACCAGGTTTCATTGAATGTTTCAGTGTGGTCCCACATTACTACGTGATCCAAACCAGAAAAAACCCAGGATCTGTTCAAGGAGTATGTGAAGTGTGCGAAAGTATGAGTCTGATGAGGTCAAATCCTAGACCTAACCTAGACCTAACATGCGTTGTCCTCTAAAATATTGATGGAAACCAGGTTTCATTGACTGTTTCAGTGTGGTACCACATTACTACGTGATCCAAACCAGAAAAAACCCAGGATCCGTTCAACAAGTATGTGAAGAATGCGAAAGTATTAGTCTGATGAGTGAAAATCCCAGGCCTAACCTAGACCTAACATGCGTTGTCCTCTAAGATATTGATGGTAACCAGGTTTCATTGACTGTTTCAGTGTGGTACCACAATACTACGTGATCCAAACCAGAAAAAACCCAGGATCAGTTCAACAAGTATGTGAAGAATGCGAAAGTATGAGTCTGATGAGTGAAAATCCCAGGCCTAACCTAGACCTAACATGCGTTGTCCTCTAAAATATTGGTGGAAACCAGGTTTCATTGACTGTTTCAGTGTGGTACCACATTACTACGTGATCCAAACCAGAAAAAACCCAGGATCCGTTCAACAAGTATGTGAAGAATGCGAAAGTATGAGTCTGATGAGTGAAAATCCCAGGCCTAACCTAGACCTAACATGCGTTATCCTCTAAAATATTGAGCGAAACCAGGTTTAATCGACTGTTTCAGTGTGGTACCACATTACTATGAGATGCAATCCAGAAAAAGCCCAGGATCTAGCCATCTAGTATGAGAAATATGCGAAAGAATGAGCCTGATGAGAGCAAATCCCAGAACTAACCTAGACCTTACATGCGTTATCCTCTAAAATATTGAGCGAAACCAGGTTTAATCGACTGTTTCAGTGTGGTACCACATTACTATGTGATGCAATCCAGAAAAAGCCCAGGATCTAGCCATCTAGTATGAGAAATATGCGAAAGAATGAACCTGATGAGAGCAAATCCCAGACCTAACCTAGACCTTACATGCGTTATCCTCTAAAATATTGAGCGAAACCAGGTTTAATGGACTGTTTCAGTGTGGTACCACACTACTTCGTGATCCAAACCAGAAAAAACCCAGGATCTGTTCAACACGTATGTGAAAAACGCTAAACTGTGAGCCTGATGAGGGCAAATCTTAGACCTAACCCAGACCTAAGATGCGTTATCCTCTAAAATATTTATCCAGACCAGGTTTCATTGAATGTTTCAGTGTGGTCCCACATTACAACGTGATCCAAACCAGAAAAAACCCAGGATCTGTTCAAGGAGTATGTGAAGTGTGCGAAAGTATGAGTCTGATGAGGTCAAATCCTAGACCTATCCCAGACCTAACATGCGTTATCCTCTAAAATATTGATTGAAACCAGGTTTAATCGACTGTTTCAGTGTGGTACCACATTATTATGTGATCCAAACCAGAAAAAACCCAGGATCAGTTCAACAAGTATGAGAAGAATGCGAAAGTATGAGTCTGATGAGTGAAAATCCCAGGCCTAACCTAGACCTAACATGCGTTGTCCTCTAAAATATTGATGGTAACCAGGTTTCATTGACTGTTTCAGTGTGGTACCACAATACTACGTGATCCAAACCAGAAAAAACCCAGGATCAGTTCAACAAGTATGTGAAGAATGCGAAAGTATGAGTCTGATGAGTGAAAATCCCAGGCCTAACCTAGACCTAACATGCGTTGTCCTCTAAAATATTGATGGAAACCAGGTTTCATTGACTGTTTCAGTGTGGTACCACAATACTACGTGATCCAAACCAGAAAAAACCCAGGATCAGTTCAACAAGTATGTGAAGAATGCGAAAGTATGAGTCTGATGAGTGAAAATCCCAGGCCTAACCTAGACCTAACATGCGTTGTCCTCTAAAATATTGATGGAAACCAGGTTTCATTGACTGTTTCAGTGTGGTACCACATTACTACGTGATCAAAACCAGAAAAAACCCAGGATCCGTTCAACAAGTATGTGAAGAATGCGAAAGTATGAGTCTGATGAGTGAAAATCCCAGGCCTAACCTAGACCTAACATGCGTTATCCTCTAAAATATTGAGCGAAACCAGGTTTAATCGACTGTTTCAGTGTGGTACCACATTACTATGTGATGCAATCCAGAAAAAGCCCAGGATCTAGCCATCTAGTATGAGAAATATGCGAAAGAATGAGCCTGATGAGAGCAAATCCCAGACCTAACCTAGACCTTACATGCGTTATCCTCTAAAATATTGAGCGAAACCAGGTTTAACCGACTGTTTCAGTGTGGTACCACATTACTATGTGATGCAATCCAGAAAAAGCCCAGGATCTAGCCATCTAGTATGAGAAATATGCGAAAGAATTAACCTGATGAGAGCAAATCCCAGACCTAACCTAGACCTTACATGCGTTATCCTCTAAAATATTGAGCGAAACCAGGTTTAATCGACTGTTTCAGTGTGGTACCACATTACTATGTGATGCAATCCAGAAAAAGCCCAGGATCTAGCCATCTAGTATGAGAAATATGCGAAAGAATGAGCCTGATGAGAGCAAATCCCAGACCTAACCTAGACCTAACATGCGTTATCCTCTAAAATATTGAGCGAAACCAGGTTTAATGGACTGTTTCAGTGTGGTACCACACTACTTCGTGATCCAAACCAGAAAAAACCCAGGATCTGTTCAACACGTATGTGAAAAACGCTAAACTATGAGCCTGATGAGGGCTAATCTTAGACCTAACCCAGACCTAAGATGCGTTATCCTCTAAAATATTTATCCAGACCAAGTTTCATTGAATGTTTCAGTGTGGTCCCACATTACAACGTGATCCAAACCAGAAAAAACCCAGGATCTGTTCAAATAGTATGTGAAGTGTACGAAAGTATGAGTCTGATGAGGTCAAATCCTAGACCTATCCCAGACCTAACATGCGTTATCCTCTAAAATATTGATCGAAACCAGGTTTAATCGGCTGTTTCAGTGTGGTACCACATTATTATGTGATCCAAACCAGAAAAAACCCAGGATCAGTTCAACAAGTATGAGAAGAATGCGAAAGTATGAGTCTGATGAGTGAGAATCCCAGACCTATCCCAGACCTAACATTCGTTATCCTCTAAAATATTGATCGAAACCAGGTTTAATCGACTGTTTCAGTGTGGTACCACATTACTACGTGATCCAAACCAGAAAAAACCCAGGATCAGTTCAACAAGTATGTGAAGAATGCGAAAGTATGAGTCTGATGAGTGTAATTCCCAGGGCTGACCTAGACCTAACATGCGTTATCCTCTAAAATATTGATCGAAACCAGGTTTAATCGACTGTTTCAGTGTGGTATCACACTACTACGTGACCCAAACCAGAAAAAACCCAGGATCTGTACAACAAGTATGTGAAAAACGCGAAAGTATGAGCCTGATGAGGGCAAATCCCAGACCTATCCCAGACCTAACTTGCGTTATCCTCTAAAATATTGATCGATACCAGGTTTGATTGACCGTTTCAGTGTGGTACCACATTACTACGTGATCCAAACCAGAAAAAACCCAGGATCAGTTCAACAAGTATGTGAAGAATGCGAAAGTATGAGTCTGATGAGTGAAAATCCCAGGCCTAACCTAGACCTAACATGCGTTGTCCTCTAAAATATCGATGGAAACCAGGTTTCATTGACTGTTTCAGTGTGGTACCACAATACTACGTGATCCAAACCAGAAAAAACCCAGGATCAGTTCAACAAGTATGTGAAGAATGCGAAAGTATGAGTCTGATGAGTGAAAATCCCAGGCCTAACCTAGACCTAACATGCGTTGTCCTCTAAAATATTGATGGAAACCAGGTTTCATTGACTGTTTCAGTGTGGTACCACATTACTACGTGATCCAAACCAGAAAAAACCCAGGATCCGTTCAACAAGTATGTGAAGAATGCGAAAGTATGAGTCTGATGAGTGAAAATCCCAGGCCTAACCTAGACCTAACATGCGTTATCCTCTAAAATATTGAGCGAAACCAGGTTTAATCGACTGTTTCAGTGTGGTACCACATTACTATGTGATGCAATCCAGAAAAAGCCCAGGATCTAGCCATCTAGTATGAGAAATATGCGAAAGAATGAGCCTGATGAGAGCAAATCCCAGACCTAACCTAGACCTTACATGCGTTATCCTCTAAAATATTGAGCGAAACCAGGTTTAACCGACTGTTTCAGTGTGGTACCACATTACTATGTGATGCAATCCAGAAAAAGCCCAGGATCTAGCCATCTAGTATGAGAAATATGCGAAAGAATGAACCTGATGAGAGCAAATCCCAGACCTAACCTAGACCTTACATGCGTTATCCTCTAAAATATTGAGCGAAACCAGGTTTAATCGACTGTTTCAGTGTGGTACCACATTACTATGTGATGCAATCCAGAAAAAGCCCAGGATCTAGCCATCTAGTATGAGAAATATGCGAAAGAATGAGCCTGATGAGAGCAAATCCCAGACCTAACCTAGACCTAACATGCGTTATCCTCTAAAATATTGAGCGAAACCAGGTTTAATGGACTGTTTCAGTGTGGTACCACACTACTTCGTGATCCAAACCAGAAAAAACCCAGGATCTGTTCAACACGTATGTGAAAAACGCTAAACTATGAGCCTGATGAGGGCTAATCTTAGACCTAACCCAGACCTAAGATGCGTTATCCTCTAAAATATTTATCCAGACCAGGTTTCATTGAATGTTTCAGTGTGGTCCCACATTACAACGTGATCCAAACCAGAAAAAACCCAGGATCTGTTCAAATAGTATGTGAAGTGTACGAAAGTATGAGTCTGATGAGGTCAAATCCTAGACCTATCCCAGACCTAACATGCGTTATCCTCTAAAATATTGATCGAAACCAGGTTTAATCGGCTGTTTCAGTGTGGTACCACATTATTATGTGATCCAAACCAGAAAAAACCCAGGATCAGTTCAACAAGTATGAGAAGAATGCGAAAGTATGAGTCTGATGAGTGAGAATCCCAGACCTATCCCAGACCTAACATTCGTTATCCTCTAAAATATTGATCGAAACCAGGTTTAATCGACTGTTTCAGTGTGGTACCACATTACTACGTGATCCAAACCAGAAAAAACCCAGGATCAGTTCAACAAGTATGTGAAGAATGCGAAAGTATGAGTCTGATGAGTGTAATTCCCAGGGCTGACCTAGACCTAACATGCGTTATCCTCTAAAATATTGATCGAAACCAGGTTTAATCGACTGTTTCAGTGTGGTATCACACTACTACGTGACCCAAACCAGAAAAAACCCAGGATCTGTACAACAAGTATGTGAAAAACGCGAAAGTATGAGCCTGATGAGGGCAAATCCCAGACCTATCCCAGACCTAACTTGCGTTATCCTCTAAAATATTGATCGATACCAGGTTTGATTGACCGTTTCAGTGTGGTACCACATTACTACGTGATCCAAACCAGAAAAAACCCAGGATCCGTTCAACAAGTATGTGAAGAATGCGAAAGTATGAGTCTGATGAGTGAAAATCCCAGGCCTAACCTAGACCTAACATGCGTTGTCCTCTAAAATATTGATGGAAACCAGGTTTCATTGACTGTTTCAGTGTGGTACCACATTACTACGTGATCCAAACCAGAAAAAACCCAGGATCCGTTCAACAAGTATGTGAAGAATGCGAAAGTATGAGTCTGATGAGTGAAAATCCCAGGCCTAACCTAGACCTAACATGCGTTGTCCTCTAAAATATTGATGGAAACCAGGTTTCATTGACTGTTTCAGTGTGGTACCACAATACTACGTGATCCAAACCAGAAAAAACCCAGGATCAGTTCAACAAGTATGTGAAGAATGCGAAAGTATGAGTCTGATGAGTGTAATTCCCATGGCTAACCTAGACCTAACATGCGTTGTCCTCTAAAATATTGATGGAAACCAGGTTTCATTGACTGTTTCAGTGTGGTACTACATTACTACGTGATGCAATCCAGAAACAGCCCAGGATCTAGCCATGAAGTATGAGAAATATGCGAAAGAATGAGCCTGATGAGTGAAAATCCCAGACCTAACCTAGACCTTACATGCGTTATCCTCTAAAATATTGAGCGAAACCAGGTTTAATGGACTGTTTCAGTGTGGTACCACATTACTTCGTGATTCAAACCAGAAAAAACCCAGGATCTGTTCAACAAGTATGTGAAAAACGCTAAACTGTGAGCCTGATGAGGGCAAATCGTAGACCTAAACCAGACCTAAGATGCGTTAACCTCTAAAATATTTATCCAGACCAGGTTTCATTGAATGTTTCAGTGTGGCACCACTTTACTACGTGATACAATCCAGAAAAAGTCCAGGATCTAGCCATCAAGTTTGAGAAATATGCGAAAGAATGTGCCTGATGAGAGCAAATCCCAGACCTAACCTAGACCTAACATGAATTATTCTCTAAAATATTGATCGAAACCAGGTTTAATTGACTGTTTCAGTGTGGTCCCACATTACTACGTGATCCAATCCAGAAACAGCCCAGGATCTAGCCATGAAGTATGAGAAATATGCGAAAGTATGAGCCTGATGAGGGCAAATCCTAGACCTAACCCAGACCTAACATGCGTTATCCTCTAAAATATTTATCAAGATAAGGTTTAATTGATTGTGTCCGTGTGGTCCCACATTACTACGTGATCCAAACCAGAAAAAACCCAGGATCTGTTCAACATGTATGAGAAATATGCGAAAGAATGAGCCTGATGAGAGCAAATCCCAGACCTAACCTAGACCTAACATGCGTTGTCCTCTAGAATATTGATGGAAACCAGGTTTAGTTGACTGTTTCAGTGTTGTACTTCATTACTACGTGATGCAATCCAGAAAAAGCCCAGGATCTAGCCATCAAGTATGAGAAATATGCGAAAGAATGAACCTGATGAGAGCAAATCCCAGACCTAACCTAGACCTAACATGAATTATTCTCTAAAATATTGATCGAAACCAGGTTTAATTGACTGTTTCAGTGTTGTACTACATTACTACGTGATCAAAACCAGAAAAAACCCAGGATCCGTTCAACAAGTATGTGAAGAATGCGAAAGTATGAGTCTGATCAGTGAAAATCTCAGGCCTTACCTAGACCTAACTTGCGTTGTCCTCTAAAATATTGATGGAAACCACGTTTCATTGACTGTTTCAGTGTGGTACTACATTACTACGTGATGCAATCCAGAAAAAGCCCAGGATCTAGCCACCAAGTATGAGAAATAAGCGAAAGAATGAGCCTGATGAGAGCAAATCCCAGACCTAACCTAGACCTAACATGCGTTATCCTCTAAAATATTGAGCGAAACCAGGTTTAATGGACTGTTTCAGTGTGGTACCACACTACTTCGTGATCCAAACCAGAAAAAACCCAGGATCTGTTCAAGAAGTATGTGAAAAACGCTAAACTGTGAGCCTGATGAGGGCAAATCTTAGACCTAACCCAGACCTGAGATGCGTTTCCCCTCTAAAATATTTATCCAGACCAGGTTTCATTGAATGTTTCAGTGTGGTACCACTTTACTACCTGATACAATCCAGAAACAGCCCAGGATCTAGCCATGAAGTATGAGAAATATGCGAAAGTATGAGCCTGATGAGGGCAAATCCTAGACCTGACCCAAACCTAACATGCGTTATCCTCTAAAATATTTATCAAGAAAAGGTTTAATTGAATGTTTCAGTGTGGTACCACATTACTACGTGAACCAAACCAGAAAAAACCCAGGATCCGTTCAACAAGTATGTTAAAACTGCGACAGTATGACCCTGATGAGGGCAAATCCCAGGCCTAACCTAGACCTAACATGCGTTGTCCTCTAGAATATTGATGGAAACCAGGTTTAATTGACTGTTTCAGTGTTGTACTTGATTACTACGTGATGCAATCCAGAAAAAGCCCAGGATCTAGCCATCATGTATGAGAAATATGCGAAAGAATGAGCCTGATGAAAGCAAATCCCAGACCTAACCTAGACCTACCATGCGTTATCCTCTAACATATTGAGCGAAACCAGGTTTAATGCACTGTTTCAGTGTGGTACCACACTATTTCGTGATCCAAACCAGAGAAAGCCCAGGATCTGTTCAAGAAGTATGTGAAAAACGCTAAATTGTGAGCCTGATGAGGGCAAATCTTAGACCTAACCCAGACCTAAGATGCGTTATCCTCTAAAATATTTATCCAGACCAGGTTTCATTGAATGTTTCAGTGTGGTACCACTTTACTACGTGATCCAATCCAGAAATAGCCCAGGATCTAGCCTTGAAGTATGAGAAATATGCGAAAGTATGAGCCTGATGAGGACAAATCGTAGACCTAACCCAGACCTAACATGCGTTATTCTCTAAAATATTTATCAAGACCAGGTTTAATTGAATGTTTCAGTGTGGTACCATATTACTACGTGATCAAAACCAGAAAAAACCCAGGATCCGTTCAACAAGTATGTGAAGAATGCGAAAGTATGAGTCTGATCAGTGAAAATCTCGGGCCTCACCTAGACCTAACTTGCGTTGTCCTCTAAAATATTGATGGAAACCACGTTTCATTGACTGTTTCAGTGTGGAACTACATTACTACGTGATGCAATCCAGAAAAAGCCCAGGATCTAGCCATCAAGTATGAGAAATATGCGAAACAATGAGCCTGATGAGAGCAAATCCCAGACCTAACCTAGACCTACCATGCGTTATCCTCTAACATATTGAGCGAAACCAGGTTTAATGCACTGTTTCAGTGTGGTACCACACTATTTCGTGATCCAAACCAGAGAAAGCCCAGGATCTGTTCAAGAAGTATGTGAAAAACGCTAAATTGTGAGCCTGATGAGGGCAAATCTTAGACCTAACCCAGACCTAAGATGCGTTATCCTCTAAAATATTTATCCAGACCAGGTTTCATTGAATGTTTCAGTGTGGTACCACTTTACTACGTGATCCAATCCAGAAATAGCCCAGGATCTAGCCATGAAGTATGAGAAATATGCGAAAGTAGGAGCCTGATGAGGGCAAATCCTAGACCTATCCCAGACCTAACGTGCGTTATCCTCTAAAATATTGATCGAAACCAGGTTTAGTCGACTGTTTCAGTGTGGTCCCACATTACTACGTGATCCAAACCAGAAAAAACCCAGGATCCGTTCAACAAGTATGTGAAGAATGCGAAAGTATGAGTCTGATGAGGTCAAATCCCAGACCTATCCCAGACTTAACTTGCGTTATCCTCTAAAATATTGATCGAAACCAGGTTTAATCGACTGTTTCAGCGTGGTACCACATTACTACGTGATACAATCCAGAAAAAGCCCAGGATCTAGCCATCAAGTATGAGAAATATGAGAAAGAATGAGCCTGATGAGAGCAAATCCCAGACCTAACCTAGACCTAACATGAAGTATTCTCTAAAATATTGATCGAAACCAGGTTTAATTGACTGTTTCAGTGTTGTACTTCATTACTACGTGATGCAATCCAGAAAAAGCCCAGGATCTAGTCATCAAGTATGAGAAATATGCGAAAGTATGAGCCTGATGAGGGCAAATCCTAGACCTAACCCAGACCTAACATGCGTTATCCTCTAAAATATTTATCAAGATCAGGATTAATTGATTGTTTCAGTGTGGTCCCAAAATACTACGTGATCCAAACCAGAAAAAACCCAGGATCCGTTCAACAAGTATGTGAAGAATGCGAAAGTATGACTCTGATCAGTGAAAATCTCAGGCCTTACCTAGACCTAACTTGCGTTGTCCTCTAAAATATTGATGGAAACCAGGTTTCATTGACTGTTTCAGTGTGGTACTACATTACTACGTGATGCAATCCAGAAAAAGCCAAGGATCTAGCCATCAAGTATGAGAAATATGCGAAAGAATCAGCCTGATGAGAGCAAATCCCAGACCTAACCTAGACCTAACATGAATTATTCTCTAAAATATTGATCGAAACCAGGTTTAATTGACTGTTTCAGTGTTGTACTACATTACTACGTGATCAAAACCAGAAAAAACCCAGGATCCGTTCAACAAGTATGTGAAGTATGCGAAAGTATGACTCTGATCAGTGAAAATCTCAGGCCTTACCTAGACCTAACTTGCGTTGTCCTCTAAAATATTGATGGAAACCAGGTTTCATTGAATGTTTCAGTGTGGTACCACTTTACTACGTGATCCAATCCAGAAATAGCCCAGGATCTAGCGATGAAGTATGAGAAATATGCGAAAGTAAGGGCCTGATGAGGGCAAATCCTAGACCTATCCCAGACCTAACTTGCGTAATCCTCTAAAATATTGATCGAAACCAGGTTTAATTGACTGTTTCAGCGTGGTACCACATTACTACGTGATCCAATCGAGAAACAGCCCAGGATCTAGCCATGAAGTATGAGAAATATGCGAAAGTATGAGCCTGATGAGGGCAAATCCTAGACCTAACCCAGACCTAACATGCGTTATGCTCTAAAATATTTATCAAGATCAGGTTTAATTGATTGTTTCAGTGTGGTCCCACATTACTACGTGATCCAAACCAGAAAAAACCCAGGATCTGTTCAACATGTATGAGAAATATGCGAAAGAATGAGTCTGATCAGTGAAAATCTCAGGCCTTACCTAGACCTAACTTGCGTTGTCCTCTAAAATATTGATGGAAACCAGGTTTCATTGACTGTTTCAGTGTGGTACTACATTACTACGTGATGCAATCCAGAAAAAGCCCAGGATCTAGCCATCAAGTATGAGAAATAAGCGAAAGAATGAGCCTGATGAGAGCAAATCCCAGACCTAACCTAGACCTAACATGCGTTATCCTCTAAAATATTGAGCGAAACCAGGTTTAATGGACTGTTTCAGTGTGGTACCACACTACTTCGTGATCCAAACCAGAAAAAACCCAGGATCTGTGCAACAAGTATATGAAAAACGCTAAACTGTGAGCCTGATGAGGGCAAATCTTAGACCTAACCCAGACCTAAGATGCGTTATCCTCTAAAATATTTATCCAGACCAGGTTTAATGGACTGTTTCAGTGTGGTACCACACTACTTCGTGATCCAAACCAGAGAAAGCCCAGGATCTGTTCAAGAAGTATGTGAAAAACGCTAAACTGTGAGCCTGATGAGGGCAAATCTTAGACCTAACCCAGACCTAAGATGCGTTATCCTCTAAAATATTTATCCAGACCAGGTTTCATTGAATGTTTCCGTGTGGTACCACTTTACTACCTGATACAATCCAGAAACAGCCCAGGATCTAGCCATGAAGTATGAGAAATATGCGAAAGTATGAGCCTGATGAGGGCAAATCCTAGACCTAACCCAAACCTAACATGCGTTATCCTCTAAAATATTTATCAAGAAAAGGTTTAATTGAATGTTTCAGTGTGGTACCACATTACTACGTGAACCAAACCAGAAAAAACCCAGGATCCGTTCAACAAGTATGTTAAAACTGCGACAGTATGACCCTGATGAGTGCAAATCCCAGGCCTAACCTAGACCTAACATGCGTTGTCCTCTAGAATATTGATGGAAACCAGGTTTAATTGACTGTTTCAGTGTTGTACTTCATTACTACGTGATGCAATCCAGAAAAAGCCCAGGATCTAGCCATCAAGTATGAGAAATATGCGAAAGAATGAGCCTGATGAGAGCAAATCCCAGACCTAACCTAGACCTAACATGAATTATTCTCTAAAATATTGATCGAAACCAGGTTTAATTGACTGTTTCAGTGTTGTACTTCATTATTACGTGATGCAATCCAGAAAAAGCCCAGGATCTAGCCATCAAGTATGAGAAATATGCGAAAGAATGAGCCTGATGGGAGCAAATCCCTGACCTAACCTAGACCTAACATGAATTATTCTCTAAAATATTGGTCAAAACCAGGTTTAATTGACTGTTTCAGTGTAGTACCACATTACTTCGTGATCCAATCCAGAAATAGCCCAGGATCTAGCCATGAAGTATGAGAAATATGCGAAAGTATGAGCCTGATGAGGGCAAATCCTAGACCTAACCTAGACCTAACATGAATTATTCTCTAAAATATTGATCGAAACCAGGTTTACTTGACTGCTTCAGTGTGGTCCCACATTACTACGTGATCCAAACCAGAAAAAACCCAGGTTCCGTTCAACAAGTATGTGAAGAATGCGAAAGTATGAGTCTGATGAGGGAAAATCCCAGGCCTAACCTAGACCTAACATGCGTTATCCTCTAAAATATTGATCGAAACCAGGTTTAATCGACTGTTTCAGCGTGGTACCACATTACTACGTGATACAATCCAGAAACAGCCCAGGATCTAGCCATGAAGTATGGGAAATATGCGAAAGTATGAGCCTGATGAGGGCAAATCCTAGACCTAACCCAAACCTAACATGCGTTATCCTCTAAAATATTTATCAAGACCAGGTTTAATTGAATGTTTCAGTGTGGTACCACATTACTACGTGAACCAAACCAGAAAAAACCCAGGATCCGTTCAACAAGTATGTTAAAACTGCGACAGTATGACCCTGATGAGGGCAAATCCCAGGCCAAACCTAGACCTAACATGCGTTGTCCTCTAAAATATTGATGGAAACCAGGTTTAATTGACTGTTTCAGTGTTGTACTTCATTACTACGTGATGCAATCCAGAAACAGCCCAGGATCTAGCCATCAAGTATGAGAAATATGCGAAAGAATGAGCCTGATGAGAGCAAATCCCAGACCTAACCTAGACCTAACATGCGTTATCCTCTATAATATTTATCAAGATCAGGTTTAATTGATTGTTTCAGTGTGGTCCCAAATTACTACGTGATCCAAACCAGAAAAAACCCAGGATCCGTTCAACAAGTATGTGAAGAATGCGAAAGTAAGAGCCTGATGAGGGCAAATCCTAGACCTATCCCAGACCTAACTAGCGTTATCCTCTAAAATATTGATCGAAACCAGGTTTAATTGACTGTTTCAGCGTGGTACCACATTACTACGTGATCCAATCCAGAAACAGCCCAGGATCTAGCCATGAAGTATGAGAAATATGCGAAAGTATGAGCCTGATGAGGGCAAATCCTAGACCTAACCCAGACCTAACATGCGTTATCCTCTAAAATATTTATCAAGATCAGGTTTAATTGATTGTTTCAGTGTGGTCCCACATTACTACGTGATGCAAACCAGAAAAAACCCACGATCTGTTCAACATGTATGAGAAATATGGGAAGGAATGAGCCTGATGAGAGCAAATCCCAGACCTAACTTAGACCTAACATGAATTATTCTCTAAAATATTGATCGAAACCAGGTTTACTTGACTGTTTCAGTGTGGTCCCACATTACTACGTGAACCAAACCAGAAAAAACCCAGGATCTGTTCAACAAGTATGTAAAAAACGCGAAAGTATGAGTCTGATGATGTCAAATCCCAGACCTATCCCAGACTTAACTTGCGTTATCCTCTAAAATATTGATCGAAACCAGCTTTAATCGACTGTTTCAGCGTGGTGCCACATTACTACGTGATACAATCCAGAAACAGCCCAGGATCTAGCAATGAAGTATGAGAAATATGCGAAAGTATGAGCCTGGTGAGGGCAAATCCTAGACCTAACCCAAACCTAACATGCGTTATCCTCTAAAATATTTATCAAGACCAGGTTTAATTGAATGTTTCAGTGTGGTAACACATTACTACGTGAACCAAACCAGAAAAAACCCAGGATCCGCTCAACAAGTATGTTAAAACTGCGACAGTATGACCCTGATGAGGGCAAATCCCAGGCCTAACCTAGACCTAACATGCGTTCTCCTCTAGAATATTGATGGAAACCAGGTTTAATTGACTGTTTCAGTGTTGTACTTCATTACTACGTGATGCAATCCAGAAAAAGCCCAGGATCTAGCCATCAAGTATGAGAAATATGCGAAAGAATGAGCCTGTTGTGAGCAAATCCCAGACCTAACCTAGACCTAACATGAATTATTCTCTAAAATATTGATCAAAACCAGGTTTATTTGACTGTTTCAGTGTGGTACCACATTACTACGTGATCCAATCCACAAATAGCCCAGGATCTAGCCATGAAGTATGAGAAATATGCGAAAGTATGAGCCTGATGAGGGCAAATCCTAGACCTAACCTAGACCTAACATGAATTATTCTCTAAAATATTGATCGAAACCAGGTTTACTTGACTGCTTCAGTGTGGTCCCACATTACTACGTGATCCAAACCAGAAAAAACCCAGGTTCCGTTCAACAAGTATGTGAAGAATGCGAAAGTATGAGTCTGATGAGGGAAAATCCCAGGCCTAACCTAGACCTAACATGCGTTATCCTCTAAAATATTGATCGAAACCAGGTTTAATCGACTGTTTCAGCGTGGTACCACATTACTACGTGATGCAATCCAGAAACAGCCCAGGATCTAGCCATGAAGTATGAGAAATATGCGAAAGTATGAGCCTGATGAGGGCAAATCCTAGACCTAACCCGAACCTAACATGCGTTATCCTCTAAAATATTTATCAATACCAGGTTTAATTGAATGTTTCAGTGTGGTACCACATTACTACGTGAACCAAACCAGAAAAAACCCAGGATCCGTTCAACAAGTATGTTAAAACTGCGACAGTATGACCCTGATGAGGGCAAATCCCAGGCCAAACCTAGACCTAACATGCGTTGTCCTCTAAAATATTGATGGAAACCAGGTTTAATTGACTGTTTCAGTGTTGTACTTCATTACTACGTGATGCAATCCAGAAAAAGCCCAGGATCTAGCCATCAAGTATGAGAAATATGCGAAAGAATGAGCCTGATGAGAGCAAATCCCAGACCTAACCTAGACCTAACATGCGTTATCCTCTATAATATTTATCAAGATCAGGTTTAATTGATTGTTTCAGTGTGGTCCCAAATTACTACGTGATCCAAACCAGAAAAAAACCTAGGATCCGTTCAACAAGTATGTGAAGAATGCGAAAGTAAGAGCCTGATGAGGGCAAATCCTAGACCTATCCCAGACCTAACTTGCGTTATCCTCTAAAATATTGATCGAAACCAGGTTTAATCGACTGTTTCAGCGTGGTGCCACATTACTACGTGATACAATCCAGAAACAGCCCAGGATCTAGCCATGAAGTATGAGAAATATGCGAAAGTATGAGCCTGGTGAGGGCAAATCCTAGACCTAACCCAAACCTAACATGCGTTATCCTCTAAAATATTTATCAAGACCAGGTTTAATTGAATGTTTCAGTGTGGTAACACATTACTACGTGAACAAAACCAGAAAAAACCCAGGATCCGTTCAACAAGTATGTTAAAACTGCGACAGTATGACCCTGATGAGGGCAAATCCCAGGCCTAACCTAGACCTAACATGCGTTGTCCTCTAGAATATTGATGGAAACCAGGTTTAATTGACTGTTTCAGTGTTGTACTTCATTACTACGTGATGCAATCCAGAAAAAGCCCAGGATCTAGCCATCAAGTATGAGAAATATGCGAAAGAATGAGCCCGATGTGAGCAAATCCCAGACCTAACCTAGACCTAACATGAATTATTCTCTAAAATATTGATCAAAACCAGGTTTATTTGACTGTTTCAGTGTGGTACCACATTACTACGTGATCCAATCCAGAAATAGCCCAGGATCTGGCCATGAAGTATGAGAAATATGCGAAAGTATGAGCCTGATGAGGGCAAATCCTAGACCTAACCCAAACCTAACATGCGTTATCCTCTAAAATATTTATCAAGAAAAGGTTTAATTGAATGTTTCAGTGTGGTACCACATTACTACGTGAACCAAACCAGAAAAAACCCAGGATCTGTTCAACAAGTATGTTAAAACTGCGACAGTATGACCCTGATGAGGGCAAATCCCAGGCCTAACCTAGACCTAACATGCGTTGTCCTCTAAAATATTGATCGAAACCAGGTTTACCTGACTGTTTCAGTGTTGTACTACATTACTACGTGATCAAAACCAGAAAAAACCCAGGATCCGTTCAACAAGTATGTGAAGAATGCGAAAGTATGACTCTGATCAGTGAAAATCTCCGGCCTTACCTAGCCCTAACTTGCGTTGTCCTCTAAAATATTGATGGAAACCAGGTTTCATTGAATGTTTCAGTGTGGTACCACATTACTACGTGATCCAATCCAGAAATAGCCCAGGATCTAGCCATGAAGTATGAGAAATATGCGAAAGTAGGGGCCTGATGAGGGCAAATCCTAGACCTATCCCAGACCTAACTTGCGTAATCCTCTAAAATATTGATCGAAACCAGGTTTAATTGATTGTGTCAGTGTGGTCCCACATTACTACGTGATCCAAACCAGAAAAAACCCAGGATCTGTTCAACATGTATGAGAAATATGCGAAAGAATGAGCCTGATGAGAGCAAATCCCAGACCTAACCTAGACCTAACATGCGTTGTCCTCTAGAATATTGATGGAAACCAGGCTTAGTTGACTGTTTCAGTGTTGTACTTCATTACTACGTGATGCAATCCAGAAAAAGCCCAGGATCTAGCCATCAAGTATGAGAAATATGCGAAAGAATGAACCTGATGAGAGCAAATCCCAGACCTAACCTAGACCTAACATGAATTATTCTCTAAAATATTGATCGAAACCAGGTTTAATTGACTGTTTCAGTGTTGTACTACATTACTACGTGATCAAAACCAGAAAAAACCCAGGATCCGTTCAACAAGTATGTGAAGAATGCGAAAGTATGAGTCTGATCAGTGAAAATCTCAGGCCTTACCTAGACCTAACTTGCGTTGTCCTCTAAAATATTGATGGAAACCAGGTTTCATTGACTGTTTCAGTGTGGTACTACATTACTACGTGATGCAATCCAGAAAAAGCCCAGGATCTAGCCATCAAGTATGAGAAATAAGCGAAAAAATGAGCCTGATGAGAGCAAATCCCAGACCTAACCTAGACCTAACATGCGTTATCCTCTAAAATATTGAGCGAAACCAGGTTTAATGGACTGTTTCAGTGTGGTACCACACTACTTCGTGATCCAAACCAGAAAAAACCCAGGATCTGTTCAACAAGTATGTGAAAAACGCTAAACTGTGAGCCTGATGAGGGCAAATCTTAGACCTAACCCAGACCTAAGATGCGTTATCCTCTAAAATATTTATCCAGACCAGGTTTAATGGACTGTTTCAGTGTGGTACCACACTACTTCGTGATCCAAACCAGAGAAAGCCCAGGATCTGTTCAAGAAGTATGTGAAAAACGCTAAACTGTGAGCCTGATGAGGGCATATCTTAGACCTAACCCAGACCTAAGATGCGTTATCCTCTAAAATATTGATCGAAACCAGGTTTAATCGACTGTTTCAGCGTGGTCCCACATTACTACGTGATCCAAACCAGAAAAAACCCAGGTTCCGTTCAACAAGTATGTGAAGAATGCGAAAGTTTGAGTCTGATGAGGGAAAATCCCAGGCCTAACCTAGACCTAACATGCGTTGTCCTCTAAAATATTGATGGAAACCAGGTTTAATTGACTGTTTCAGTGTTGTACTTCATTACTACGTGATGCAATCCAGAAAAAGCCCAGGATCTAGCCATCAAGTATGAGAAATATGCGAAAGAATGAGCCTGATGAGAGCAAATCCCAGACCTAACCTAGACCTAACATGAATTATTCTCTAAAATATTGATCGAAACCAGGTTTAATTGACTGTTTCAGTGTTGTACTTGATTACTACGTGATGCAATCCAGAAAAAGTCCAGGATCTAGCCATCAAGTATGAGAAATATGCGAAAGAATGAGCCTGATGAGAGCAAATCCCTGACCTAACCTAGACCTAACATGAATTATTCTCTAAAATATTGATCGAAACCTGGTTTACTTGACTGCTTCAGTGTGGTCCCACATTACTACGTGATCCAAACCAGAAAAAACCCAGGTTCCGTTCAACAAGTATGTGAAGAATGCGAAAGTATGAGTCTGATGAGGGAAAATCCCAGGCCTAACCTAGACCTAACATGCGTTATCCTCAAAAATATTGACCGAAACCAGGTTTAATCGACTGTTTCAGTGTGGTACCACATTACTACGTGATCCAAACCAGAAAAAAACCCAGGACCTGTTCAACAAGTATTTGAAGTATGCGAAAGAATGAGTCTGATGAGGGCAAATCCCAGGCCTAAACTGGACCAGACATGCGTTATCCTCAAAAATATTAATCGAAACCAGGTTTAATCGACTGTTTCAGTGTGGTACCACATTACTACGTGATCCAAACCAGAAAAAAACCCAGGATCTGTTCAACAAGTATGTGAAGTATGCGAAAGTATGAGTCTGATGAGGGCAAATCCCAGGCCTAAACTAGACATAACTTTCGTTATCCTCTAAAATATTGATCGAAACCAGGTTTAATTGACTGTTTTAGTGCGTTACCACTTTACTACGTGATCCAAAGCAGAAAAAACCCTCGATCAGGTCAACATGCATGTTAAAACTGCGAAAGTATGACCCTGATGAGGGCAAATCCCAGGCCTAACCTAGACCTAACATGCGTCATCTACTAAAATATTGAGCGAAACCAGGTTTAATTGACTGTTTTAGTGTGGTCCCACATTACTACGTGATCCAATCCAGAAAGAGCCCAGGATCTAGCCATGAAGTATGAGAAATATGCGAAAGTATGAGCCTGACGAGGGCAAATCCTAGACCTAACCCAGACCTAACATGCGTTATCCTCTAAAATATTTATCAAGACCAGGTTTAATTGATTGTTTCAGTGTGGTCCCACATTACTACGTGATCCAAACCAGAAAAAACCCAGGATCCGTTCAACAAGTATGTGAAGAATGCGAAAGTATGAGTCTGATGAGTGAAAATCCCAGACCAAACCTAGACCTAACTTGCGTTATCCTCAAAAATATTGATCGAAACCGAGTTTAATCGACTGTTTCTGTGTGGTACCACATTACTACCTGACCCAAACCAGAAAAAACCCAGGATCTGTTCAACAAGTATGTGAAGAATGCGAAAGTATGAGTCTGATGAGTGAAAATCCCAGACCTATCCCAGACCAAACTTGCGTTATCCTCTAAAATATTGTTCGAAACCAGGTTTAATGGACTGTTTCGGTGTGGTCCCACATTACTACGTGATCCAAACCAGAAAAAACCCAGGCTCCGTTCAGCAAGTATGTGAAGAATACGAAAGTATGTGTCTGGTGAGTGAAAATCCCAGGCCTAACCTAGACCTAACATGCGTTATCCTCAAAAATATTGACCGAAACCAGGTTTAATCGACTGTTTCAGTGTGGTACCACATTACTACGTGATCCAAACCAGAAAAAAACCCAGGACCTGTTCAACAAGTATTTGAAGTATGCGAAAGAATGAGTCTGATGAGGGCAAATCCCAGGCCTAAACTGGACCAGACATGCGTTATCCTCAAAAATATTAATCGAAACCAGGTTTAATCGACTGTTTCAGTGTGGTACCACTTTGCTACGTGATCCAAACCAGAAAAAACCCAGGATCAGTTCAACGAGCATGTGAAAAACGCGAAAGTATGAGCCTGATGAGGGCGAATACCAGACCTATCCCAGACCTAACTTGCGTTATCCTATAAAATATTGATCGAAACCAGGTTTAACTGACTGTTTCAGCGTGGTACCACATTACTACGTGATACAATCCAGAAACAGCCCAGGATCTAGCCATGAAGTATGAGAAATATGCGAAAGTATGAGCCTGATGAGGGCAAATCCTAGACCTAACCCAAACCTAACATGCGTTATCCTCTAAAATATTGATCCAAACCAGGTTTAATGGACTGTTTCGGTGTGGTCCCACATTACTACGTGATCCAAACCAGAAAAAACCCAGGCTCCGTTCAGCAAGTATGTGAAGAATACGAAAGTATGTGTCTGGTGAGTGAAAATCCCAGGCCTAACCTAGACCTAACATGCGTTATCCTCATTAATATTGATCGAAACCTAGTTTAAGCGACTGTTTCAGTGTGGTACCACATTACTACGTGACCCAAACCAGGAAAAACCCAGGATCTGTTCAACAAGTAAGTGAAAAACGCGAAAGTATGAGCCTGATGAGAGCAAATCCCAGACCTATCCCAGACCTAACTTGCGTTATCCTCTAAAATATTTATCCAAACCAGGTTTAATGGACTGTTTCAGTGTGGTACCACACTACTACGTAATCCAAACCAGAAAAGACCCAGGATCTGTTCAACAAGTATGTGAAAAACGCGAAAGTATGAGCCTGGTGAGGGCAAATCCCAGACCTATCCCTGACCTAACTTGCGTTGTCCTCTAAAATATTTATCATGACCAGGTTTAATTGATTGTTTCAGTGTGGCCCCACATTACTACGTGATCCAAACCAGAAAAAACCCAGGATCCGTTCAACAAGTATGTGAAGAATGCGGAAGTATGAGTCTGATGAGTGAAAATCCCAGGCCTAACCTAGACCTAACATGCGTTATCCTCAAAATTATTGATCGAAACCTGGTTTAATCGACTGTTTCGGTGTGGTACCACATTACTACGTAACCCAAACCAGAAAAAACCCCGAATCTGTTCAACAAGTATGTGAAAAACACGTAAGTATGAGCCTGATGAGGGCAAATCCCAGGCCTAACCCAGACCTAACATGCGTTGTCCTCTAAAATATTGATGGAAGCAGGTTTAATTGACTGTTTCAGTGTTGCACTTTATTACTACCTGATCCAAACCAGTAAAAACCCAGGATCCGTTCAACAAGTACGTGAAGAATGCGAAAGTATGAGTGTGATGAGCGAAAATCCCAGGGCTAACCTAGACCTAACAAGCGTTACCCTCTAAAATATTTATCAAGACCAGGTTTAATTGACTGTTTCAGCGTGGTACCACATTACTACGTGACACAACCCAGAAACAGCCCAGGATCTAGCCATGAAGTATGAGAAATATGCGAAAGTATGAGCCTGATGAGGGCAAATCCTAGACCTAACCCAAACCTAACATGCGTTATCCTCTAAAATATTTATCAAGACCAGGTTTAATTGAATGTTTCAGTGTGGTACCACATTACTACGTGATACAATCCAGAAACAGCCCAGGATCCGTTCAACAAGTATGTGAAGAATACGAAAGTATGTGTCTGATGAGTGATAATCCCAGGACTAACCTAGACCTAACATGCGTTATCCTCATAAATATTGATGGAAACCAGATTTAATTGACTGTTGCAGTGTTGTACTTCATTACTACGTGATGCAATCCAGGAAAAGCCCAGGATCTAGCCATCAAGTATGAGAAATATGCGAAAGAATGAGCCTGATGAGAGCAAGTCCCAGACCTATCCTAGACCTAACATGAATTATTCTCTAAAATATTGATAGAAAACAGGTTTACTTGACTGTTTCAGTGTGGTCCCACATTACTACGTGATCCAAACCAGAAAAAACCCAGGATCCGTTCAACAAGTATGTGAAGAATGCGAAAGTATGAGTCTGATGGGTGAAAATCCCAGACCTAACCTAGCCCTAACATGCGTTATCCTCTAAAATATTGATCCAAACCAGGTTTAATGGACTGTTTCAGTGTGGTACCACACTACTTCGTGATCCAAACCAGAAAAACCCCAGGATCTGTTAAACAAGTATGTGAAAAACGCTAAACTGTGAGCCTGATGAGGGCAAATCTTAGACCTAACCCAGACCTAAGATGCGTTATCCTCTAAAATATTTATCCAGACCAGGTTTCATTGAATGTTTCAGTGTGGTACCACTTTACTACGTGATCCAATCCAGAAATAGCCCAGGATCTAGGCATCAAATATGAGAAATATGCGAAAGAATGAGCCTGATGAGAGCAAATTCCAGACCTAACCTAGACCTTACATGCGTTATCCTCTAAAATATTGAGCGAAACCAGGTTTAATGGACTGTTTCAGTGTGGTACCACACTACTTCGTGATCCAAACCAGAAAAAACTCAGGATCTGTTCCACAAGTATGTGAAAAACGCTAAACTGTGAGCCTGATGAGGGCAAATCTTAGACCTAACCCAGACCTAAGATGCGTTATCGTCTAAAATATTTATCCAGACCAGGTTTCATTGAATGTTTCAGTGTGGTACCACATTACTACGTGATCCAATCCAGAAATAGCCCAGGATCTAGCCATGAAGTATGAGAAATATGCGAAAGTAAGAGCCTGATGAGGGCAAATCCTAGACCTATCCCAGACCTAACTTGCGTTGTCCTCTAAGATATTGATGGAAACCAGGTTTAATTGACTGTTTCAGTGTGGTACCACATTACTATGTGATCCAAACCAGAAAATAACCCAGGATCTGTTCAAGGAGTATGTGAAGTGTGCGAAAGTATGAGTCTGATGAGGTCAAATCCCAGACCTCTCCCAGACCTAACTTGCGCTTTCCTCTAAAATATTGATCGAAACCAGGTTTAATCGACTGTTTCAGTGTGGTACCACATTACTACGTGATCCAAACCAGAAAAAACCCCGGATCCGTTCAAAAAGTATGTGAAGAATGCGATAGTATGAGTCTGATGGGTGAAAATCCCAGACCTAAACTAGACCTAACATGCGTTATCCTCTAAAATATTGATCCAAACCAGGTTTAATGGTCTGTTTCAGCGTGGTACCACACTACTACGTGATCCAAACCAGAAAAAACCCAGGATCTGTTCAACAAGTGTGTGAAAGACGCGAAAGTATGAGCCTGATGAGGGCAAATCCCAGACATATCCCAGACCTAACTTGCGTTGTCCTCTAAGATATTGATGGAAACCAGGTTTAATTGACTGTTTCAGTGTTGTACTTCATTACTACGTGATGCAATCCAGAAAAAGCCCAGGAGCTAGCCATCAAGTATGAGAAATATGCGAAAGAATGAGCCTGATGAGAGCAAATCCCAGGCCTAACCTAGACCTAACATGAATTATTCTCTAAAATATTGATCGAAACCAGGTTTAATTGACTGTTTCAGTGTGGTCCCACATTACTACGTGATCCAAACGAGAAAAAACCCAGGATCCGTTCAACAAGTATGTGAAGAATGCGAAAGTATGAGTCTGATGAGGTCAAATCCCAGGCCTAACCTAGACCCAACATGCGTTATCCTCAAAAATATTGATCGAAACCTGGTTTAATCGACTGTTTCAGTGCGGTACCACATTACTATGTGATCCAAACCAGAAAATAACCCAGGATCTGTTCAACGAGTATGTGAAGTGTGCGAAAGTATGAGTCTGATGAGGTCAAATCCCAGACCATTCCCAGACTTAACTTGCGTTATCCTCTAAAATATTGATCGAAACCAGGTTTAATCGACTGTTTCAGTGTGGTACCACATTACTACGTGATCCAGACCAGAAAAAACCCAGGATCTAGCCATCAAGTATGTGAAGAATGCGAAAGTATGAGTCTGATGAGTGAAAATCCCAGGCCTAGCCTTGACCTAACATGAATTATTCTCTAAAATATTGATCGAAACCAGGTTTAATTGACCGTTTCAGTGTGGTACCACATTACTACGTGATCCAAAACAGAAAAAACCCAGGATCCGTTCAACAAGTATGTGAAACATGCCAAAGTATGAGTCCGATCAGTGAAAATCTCAGGCCTTACCTAGACCAGCATGCGTTGTCCTCTAAAATATTGATGGAAACCAGGTTTCATTGTCTGCTCAGTGTGGTGCTACATTACTACGTGATGCAATCCAGAATAAGCCCAGGATCTAGCCATCAAGTATGAGAAATATGCGAAAGAATGAGCCTGATGAGAGCAAATCCCAGACCTAACCTAGACCTAACATGCTTTATCCTCTAAAATATTGATGGAAACCAGGTTTCATTGACTGTTTCAGTGTGGTACCATACTACTTTGTGATCCAAACCAGAAAAAACCTAGGATCTGTTCAACAAGTATGTGAAAAACGCGAAACTGTGAGCCTGATGAGGGCAAATCTTAGACCTAACCCAGACCTAAGATGCGTTACCCTCTAAAATATTTATCCAGACCAGATTTGATTGAATGTTTCAGTGTGGTACCACACTACTACGTGATCCAAACCAGAAAAAACCCAGGATCTGTTCAAGAAGTGTGTGAAAAACGCGAAAGTATGAGCCTGATGAGAGCAAATCCCAGGCCTAACCTAGACCTAACATGAATTATTCTCTAAAATATTGATCGAAACCAGGTTTAATTGACTGTTTCAGTGTGGTCCCACATTACTACGTGATCCAATCGAGAAAAAACCCAGGATCCGTTCAACAAGTATGTGAAGAATGCGAAAGTATGAGTCTGATGAGGTCAAATCCCAGGCCTAACCTAGACCTAACATGCGTTATCCTCAAAAATATTGATCGAAACCTGGTTTAATCGACTGTTTCAGTGCGGTACCACATTACTATGTGATCCAAAACAGAAAAAACCCAGGATCCGTTCAACAAGTATGTGAAAAATGCGAAAGTATGAGTCCGATCAGTGAAAATCTCAGGCCTTACCTAGACCAGCATGCGTTGTCCTCTAAAATATTGATGGAAACCAGGTTTCATTGTCTGTTTCAGTGTGGTGCTACATTACTACGTGATGCAATCCAGAATAAGCCCAGGATCTAGCCATCAAGTATGAGAAATATGCGAAAGAATGAGCCTGATGAGAGCAAATCCCAGACCTAACCTAGACCTAACATGCTTTATCCTCTAAAATATTGATGGAAACCAGGTTTCATTGACTGTTTCAGTGTGGTACCATACTACTTTGTGATCCAAACCAGAAAAAACCTAGGATCTGTTCAACAAGTATGTGAAAAACGCGAAACTGTGAGCCTGATGAGGGCAAATCTTAGACCTAACCCAGACCTAAGATGCGTTACCCACTAAAATATTTATCCAGACCAGATTTCATTGAATGTTTCAGTGTGGTCCCACATTGCTACGTGATCCAAACCAGAAAAAACCCAGGATCCGTTCAACAAGTATGTGAAGAATGCGATAGTATGAGTCTGATGGGTGAAAATCCCAGACCTAACCTAGACCTAACATGCGTTATCCTCTAAAATATTGATCCAAACCAGGTTTAATGGACTGTTTCAGCGTGGTACCACACTACTACGTGATCCAAACCAGAAAAAACCCAGGATCTGTTCAACAAGTGTGTGAAAAACGCGAAAGTATGAGCCTGATGAGGGCAAATCCCAGACATATCCCAGACCTAACTTGCGTTGTCCTCTAAGATATTGATGGAAACCAGGTTTAATTGACTGTTTCAGTGTTGTACTTCATTACTACGTGATGCAATCCAGAAAAAGCCCAGGAGCTAGCCATCAAGTATGAGAAATATGCGAAAGAGTGAGCCTGATGAGAGCAAATCCCAGGCCTAACCTAGACCTAACATGAATTATTCTCTAAAATATTGATCGAAACCAGGTTTAATTGACTGTTTCAGTGTGGTCCCACATTACTACGTGATCCAAACGAGAAAAAACCCAGGATCCGTTCAACAAGTATGTGAAGAATGCGAAAGTATGAGTCTGATGAGGTCAAATCCCAGGCCTAACCTAGACCTAACATGCGTTATCCTCAAAAATATTGATCGAAACCTGGTTTAATCGACTGTTTCAGTGCGGTACCACATTACTATGTGATCCAAACCAGAAAATAACCCAGGATCTGTTCAACGAGTATGTGAAGTGTGCGAAAGTATGTGTCTGATGAGGTCAAATCCCAGACCATTCCCAGACTTAACTTGCGTTATCCTCTAAAATATTGATCGAAACCAGGTTTAATCGACTGTTTCAGTGTGGTACCACATTACTACGTGATCCAAACCAGAAAAAACCCAGGATCTAGCCATCGAGTATGTGAAGAATGCGAAAGTATGAGTCTGATGAGTGAAAATCCCAGGCCTAACCTAGACCTAACATGCGTTATCCTCAAAAATATTGATCGAAACCTGGTTTAATCGTCTGTTTCAGTAAGGTACCACATTACTATGTGATCCAAACCAGAAAAAACCCAGGATCTGTTCAACAAGTATGTGAAAAACGCGAAAGTATGAGCCTGATGAGGGCAAATCCTAGACCTAACCCAGACCTAACATGCGTTAGCCTCTAAAATATTTATCAAGACCAGGTTTAATTGAATGTTTCAGTGTGGTACCACATTACTACGTGATGCAATCCAGAAAAAGCCCAGGATCTAGCCATCAAGTTTGAGAAATATGCGAAAGAATGAGCCTGATGAGGGCAAATCGCAGACCTAGCCTTGACCTAACATGAATTATTCTCTAAAATATTGATCGAAACCAGGTTTAATTGACCGTTTCAGTGTGGTACCACATTACTACGTGATCCAAAACAGAAAAAACCCAGGATCCGTTCAACAAGTATGTGAAAAATGCGAAAGTATGAGTCCGATCAGTGAAAATCTCAGGCCTTACCTAGACCAGCATGCGTTGTCCTCTAAAATATTGATGGAAACCAGGTTTCATTGTCTGTTTCAGGGTGGTGCTACATTACTACGTGATGCAATCCAGAAAAAGCCCAGGATCTAGCCATCAAGTATGAGAAATATGCGAAAGAATGAGCCTGATGAGAGCAAATCCCAGACCTAACCTAGACCTAACATGCTTTATCCTCTAAAATATTGATGGAAACCAGGTTTCATTGACTGTTTCAGTGTGGTACCATACTACTTTGTGATCCAAACCAGAAAAAACCTAGGATCTGTTCAACAAGTATGTGAAAAACGCGAAACTGTGAGCCTGATGAGGGCAAATCTTAGACCTAACCCAGACCTAAGATGCGTTACCCTCTAAAATATTTATCCAGACCAGATTTCATTGAATGTTTCAGTGTGGTACCACATTACTACGTGATCCAATCCAGAAAATAACCCAGGATCTGTTCAAGGAGTATGTGAAGTGTTGCGAAAGTATGAGTCTGATGAGGTCAAATCCCAGACCTATCCCAGACCTAACATGCGTTATCCTCTAAAATATTGATCGAAACCAGGTTTAATCGACTGTTTCAGTGTGGTCCCACATTACTACGTGATCCAAACCAGAAAAAACCCAGGATCCGTTCAACAAGTATGTGAAGAATGCGATAGTATGAGTCTGATGGGTGAAAATCCCAGACCTAACCTGGACCTAACATGCGTTTTCCTCTAAAATATTGATCCAAACCAGGTTTAATGGACTGTTTCAGCGTGGTACCACACTACTACGTGATCCAAACCAGAAAAAACCCAGGATCTGTTCAACAAGTGTGTGAAAAACGCGAAAGTATGAGCCTGATGAGGGCAAATCCCAGACATATCCCAGACCTAACTTGCGTTGTCCTCTAAGATATTGATGGAAACCAGGTTTAATTGACTGTTTCAGTGTTGTACTTCATTACTACGTGATGCAATCCAGAAAAAGCCCAGGAGCTAGCCATCAAGTATGAGAAATATGCGAAAGAGTGAGCCTGATGAGAGCAAATCCCAGGCCTAACCTAGACCTAACATGAATTATTCTCTAAAATATTGATCGAAACCAGGTTTAAGTGACTGTTTCAGTGTGGTCCCACATTACTACGTGATCCAAACGAGAAAAAACCCAGGATCCGTTCAACAAGTATGTGAAGAATGCGAAAGTATGAGTCTGATGAGGTCAAATCCCAGGCCTAACCCAGACCTAACATGCGTTATCCTCACAAATATTGATCGAAACCTGGTTTAATCGACTGTTTCAGTGCGGTACCACATTACTATGTGATCCAAACCAGAAAATAACCCAGGATCTGTTCAACGAGTATGTGAAGTGTGCGAAAGTATGTGTCTGATGAGGTCAAATCCCAGACCATTCCCAGACTTAACTTGCGTTATCCTCTAAAATATTGATCGAAACCAGGTTTAATCGACTGTTTCAGTGTGGTACCACATTACTACGTGATCCAAACCAGAAAAAACCCAGGATCTAGCCATCAAGTATGTGAAGAATGCGAAAGTATGAGTCTGATGAGTGAAAATCCCTGGCCTAACCTAGACCTAACATGCGTTATCCTCAAAAATATTGATCGAAACCTGGTTTAATCGTCTGTTTCAGTAAGGTACCACATTACTATGTGATCCAAACCAGAAAAAACCCAGGATCTGTTCAACAAGTATGTGAAAAACGCGAAAGTATGAGCCTGATGAGGGCAAATCCTAGACCTAACCCAGACCTAACATGCGTTAGCCTCTAAAATATTTATCAAGACCAGGTTTAATTGAACGTTTCAGTGTGGCACCACATTACTACGTGATGCAATCCAGAAAAAGCCCAGGATCTAGCCATCAAGTTTGAGAAATATGCGAAAGAATGAGCCTGATGAGGGCAAATCCCAGACCTAGCCTTGACCTAACATGAATTATTCTCTAAAATATTGATCGAAACCAGGTTTAATTGACCGTTTCAGTGTGGTACCACATTACTACGTGATCCAAAACAGAAAAAACCCAGGATCCGTTCAACAAGTATGTGAAAAATGCGAAAGTATGAGTCCGATCAGTGAAAATCTCAGGCCTTACCTAGACCAGCATGCGTTGTCCTCTAAAATATTGATGGAAACCAGGTTTCATTGTCTGTTTCAGTGTGGTGCTACATTACTACGTGATGCAATCCAGAAAAAGCCCAGGATCTAGCCATCAAGTATGAGAAATATGCGAAAGAATGAGCCTGATGAGAGCAAATCCCAGACCTAACCTAGACCTAACATGCTTTATCCTCTAAAATATTGATGGAAACCAGGTTTCATTGACTGTTTCAGTGTGGTACCATACTACTTTGTGATCCAAACCAGAAAAAACCTAGGATCTGTTCAACAAGTATGTGAAAAACGCGAAACTGTGAGCCTGATGAGGGCAAATCTTAGACCTAACCCAGACCTAAGATGCGTTACCCCCTAAAATATTTATCTAGACCAGGTTTCATTGAATGTTTCAGTGTGGTACCACATTACTACGTGATCCAATCCAGAAAATAACCCAGGATCTGTTCAAGGAGTATGTGAAGTGTTGCGAAAGTATGAGTCTGATGAGGTCAAATCCCAGACCTATCCCAGACCTAACTTGCGTTATCCTCTAAAATATTGATCGAAACCAGGTTTAATCGACTGTTTCAGTGTGGTCCCACATTACTACGTGATCCAAACCAGAAAGAACCCAGGATCTGTTCAGCATGTATGAGAAATATGCGAATGAATGAGCCTGATGAGAGCAAATCCCAGATCTAACATAGACCTAACATGAATTATTCTCTAAAATATTGATCGAAACCAGGTTTAACTGACTGTTTCAGTGTGGACCCACATTACTACGTGATCCAAACCAGAAATAACCCAGGATCCGTTCAACAAGTATGTGAAGAATACGAAAGTATGAGTCTGATGAGTGAAAATCCCAGGCCTAACCTAGACCTATCATGCGTTATCCTCTAAAATATTGATCCTAACCAGGTTTAATCGACTGTTTCAGAGTGGTACCACACTACTACGTGATCCAAACCAGAAAAAACCCAGGATCTGTTCAACAAGTATGTGAAAAACGCGAAAGTATGAGCTTGATGAGTGCAATCCCCAGACATATCCCAGACCTAACTTGCGTTGTCCTCTAAGATATTGATGGAAATCAGGTTTAATTGACTGTTTCAGTGTTGTACTTCATTACTACGTGATCCAAACCAGAAAAAACCCAGGATCTGTTCAACATGTATCAGAAATATGCGAAAGAATGTGCCTGATGAGAGCAAATCCCAGACCTAACCTAGACCTTACATGAATTATTCTCTAAAATATTGATCGAAACCTGGTTTAATCGACTGCTTCAGTGTGGTACCACATTACTATGTGATCCAAACCAGAAAATAACCCAGGATCTGTTCAACGAGTATGTGAAGTGTGCGAAAGTATGAGTCTGATGAGGTCAAATCCCAGACCATTCCCAGACTTAACTTGCGTTATCCTCTAAAATATTGATCGAAACCAGGTTTAATCGACTGTTTCAGTGTGGTACCACATTACTACGTGATCCAAACCAGAAAAAACCCAGGATCTAGCCATCAAGTATGTGAAGAATGCGAAAGTATGAGTCTGATGAGTGAAAATCCCAGGCCTAACCTAGACCTAACATGCGTTATCCTCAAAAATATTGATCGAAACCTGGTTTAATCGTCTGTTTCAGTAAGGTACCACATTACTATGTGATCCAAACCAGAAAATAACCCAGGATCTGTTCAACGAGTATGTGAAGTGTGCGAAAGTATGAGTCTGATGAGGTCAAATCCCAGACCAATCCCAGACTTAGCTTGCGTTATCCTCTAAAATATTGATCGAAACCAGGTTTAATCGACTGTTTCAGTGTGGTACCACATTACTACGTGATCCAAACCAGAAAAAACCCAGGATCCGTTCAACAGGTATGTGAAGACTGCGGAAGTATGAGTCTGATGAGTGAAAATCCCAGACCTAACCTAGACCTAACATGCGTTATCCTCTAAAATATTGATCCAAACCAGGTATAATGGACTGTTTCAGTGTGGTACCACACTACTACGTCATCCAAACCAGAAAAAACCCAGGATCTGTTCAACAAGTATGTGAAAAACGCGAAAGTATGAGCCTGATGGGGGCAAATCCAAGACCTATTCCAGACCTAACTTGCGTTGTCCTCTAAGATATTGATGGAAACCAGGTTTAATTGACTGTTTCAGTGTTGTATTTCATTACTACGTGATTCAATCCAGAAAAAGCCCAGGATCTAGCCATGAAGTATGAGAAATATGCGAAAGTATGAGCCTGATGAGGGCAAATCCTAGACCTAACCCAGACCTAACATGCGTTAGCCTCTAAAATATTTATCAAGACCAGGTTTAATTGAATGTTTCAGTGTGGTACCACATTACTACGTGATGCAATCCAGAAAAAGCCCAGGATCTAGCCATCAAGTTTGAGAAATATGCGAAAGAATGAGCCTGATGAGGGCAAATCCCAGACCTAACCTTGACCTAACATGAATTATTCTCTAAAATATTGATCGAAACCAGGTTTAATTGACCGTTTCAGTGTGGTACCACATTACTACGTGATCCAAAACAGAAAAAACCCAGGATCCGTTCAACAAGTATATGAAAAATGCGAAAGTATGAGTCCGATCAGTGAAATTCTCAGGCCTTACCTAGACCAGCATGCGTTGTCCTCTAAAATATTGATGGAAACCAGGTTTCATTGTCTGTTTCAGTGTGGTGCTACATTACTACGTGATGCAATCCAGAAAAAGCCCAGGATCTAGCCATCAAGTATGAGAAATATGCGAAAGAATGAGCCTGATGAGAGCAAATCCCAGACCTAACCTAGACCTAACATGCTTTATCCTCTAAAATATTGATGGAAACCAGGTTTCATTGACTGTTTCAGTGTGGTACCACACTACTTCCTGATCCAAACCAGAAAAAACCTGGGATCTGTTCAACAAGTATGTGAAAAACGCGAAACTGTGAGCCTGATGAGGGCAAATCTTAGACCTAACCCAGACCTAAGATGCGTTACCCTCTAAAATATTTATCCAGACCAGGTTTCATTGAATGTTTCAGTGTGGTACCACTTGACTACGTGATCCAATCCAGAAAATAACCCAGGATTTGTTCAAGGAGTATGTGAAGTGTTGCGAAAGTATGAGTCTGATGAGGTCAAATCCCAGTCCTATCCCAGACCTAACTTGCGTTATCCTCTAAAATATTGATCGAAACCAGGTTTAATCGACTGTTTCAGTGTGGTCCCACATTACTACGTGATCCAAACCAGGAAGAAGCTAGGATCTGCTCAACATGTATGAGAAATATGCGAATGAATCAGCCTGATGAGAGCAAATCCCAGATCTAACATAGACCTAACATGAATTATTCTCTAAAATATTGATCGAAACCAGGTTTAACTGACTGTTTCAGTGTGGTCCCACATTACTACGTGATCCAAACCAGAAATAACCCAGGATCCGTTCAACAAGTACGTGAAGAATACGAAAGTATGAGTCTGATGAGTGAAAATCCCAGGCCTAACCTAGATCTATCATGCGTTATCCTCTAAAATATTGATCCAAACCAGGTTTAATGGACTGTTTCAGCGTGGTACCACACTACTACTTGATCCAAACCAGAAAAAACCCAGGATCTGTTCAACAAGTATGTGAAAAACGCGAAAGTATGAGCCTGATGAGGTCAAATCCCAGACCTATCCCAGACCTAACTTGCGTTATCCTCTAAAATATTGATCGAAACCAGCTTTAATTGACTGTTTCAGTGTGGTACCACATTACTACGTGATCCAAACCAGAAAAAACCCAGGATCCGTTCAACAAGTATGTGAAGACTGCGAAAGTATGAGCCTGATGAGGGCAAATCCAAGACCTATCCCAGACCTAACTTGCGTTGTCCTCTAAGATATTGATGGAAACCAGGTTTAATTGACTGTTTCAGTGTTGTACTTCATTACTACGTGATGCAATCCAGAAAAAGCCCAGGATCTAGCCATGAAGTATGAGAAATATGCGAAAGTATGAGCCTGATGAGGGCAAATCCTAGACCAAACCCAGACCTAACATGCGTTAGCCTTTAAAATATTTATCAAGACCAGGTTTAATTGAAAGTTTCAGTGTGGTACCACATTACTACGTGATGGAATCCAGAAAAAGCCCAGGATCTAGCCATCAAGTTTGAGAAATATGCGAAAGAATGTGCCTGATGAGAGCAAATCCCAGACCTAACCTAGACCTTACATGAATTATTCTCCAAAATATTGACCGAAACCAGGTTTAATTGACTGTTTCAGTGTGGTCCCACATTACTACGTGATCCAAACCAGAAATAACCCAGGATCCGTTCAACAAGTATGTGAAGAATGCGAAAGTATGAGTCTGATGAGTGAAAATCCCAGGCCTAACCTAGACCTAACATGCGTTATCTTCTAAAATATTGATCAAAACCAGGTTTAATGGACTGTTTCCGCGTGGTACCACAATACTACGTGATCCAAACCAGAAAAAACCCAGGATCTGTTCAACAAGTATGTGAAAAACGCGAAAGTATGAGCCTGATGAGGGAAAATCCCAGACATATCCCAGACCTAACTTGCGTTGTCCTCTAAGATATTGATCGAAACCAGGTTTAATCGAATGTTTTAGTCTGGCACCACACTACTACGTGATCCAATCCAGAAATAACCCAGGGTCCGTTCAACAAGTATGTGAAGAATGCGAAAGTATGAGTCTGATGAGTGAAAATCCCAGACCTAACCTAGACCTAACATGCGTTATCCTCTAAAATATTGATCCAAACCAGGTATAATGGACTGTTTCAGTGTGGTACCACAATACTACGTGATCCAAACCAGAAAAAACTCAGGATCTGTTCAACAAGTATGTGAAAAACGCGAAAGTATGAGCCTGATGAGGGAAAATCCCAGACATATCCCAGACCTAACATGCGTTGTCCTCTAAAATATTTATCCAGACCAGGTTTAATTGAATGTTTCTGTGTGGCACCACGTTACTACGTGATCCAGTCCAGATATAGCCCAGGATCTAGCCATGAAGTATGAGAAATATGCGAAAGTAAGAGCCTGATGAGGGCAAATCCTAGACCTAACCCAGACCTAACATGCGTTATCCTCTAAAATATTTATCAAGACCAGGTTTAATTGATTGTTTCAGTGTGGTCCCACATTACTACGTGATCCAAACCAGAAATAACCCAGGATCCGTTCAACAAGTAAGTAAAGAATGCAAAGGTATGAGTCTGATGCGTGAAAATCCCAGGCCTAACCTAGACCTAACATGCGTTATCCTCTAAAATATTGATCGAAACCTGGTTTAATCGACTGTTTCAGTGTGGTACCACATTACTACGTGATCCAAACCAGAAAAAACCCAGGATCCGTTCAACAAGTATGTGAAGAATGCGAAGGTATGAGTCTGATGAGGTCAAATCCCAGACCGTTCCCAGACTTAACTTGCGTTATCCTCTAAAATATTGATCGAAACCAGGTTTAATCGACTGTTTCAGTGTGGTACCACATTACTACGTGATCCAAACCAGAAAAAACCCAGGACCTAGCCATCAAGTATGAGAAATATGCGAAAGAATGAGCCTGATGAGAGCAAATCCCAGACCTAACCTAGACCTTACATGAATTATTCTCTAAAATATTGATCGGAACCAGGTTTAATCGACCGTTTCAATGTGGTACCACATTACTATGTGATCCATTCCAGAAAATAACCCAGGATCTGTTCAACGAGTATGTGAAAAACGCTAAACTGTGAGCCTGATGAGGGCAAATCTTAGACCTAACCCAGACCTAAGATGCGTTATCCTATAAAATATTTATCCAGACCAGGTTTCATTGAATGTTTCAGAGTGGTACCACATTACTACGTGATCCAATCCAGATATAGCCCAGGATCTAGCCATGAAGTATGAGAAATATGCGAAAGTAAGAGCCTGATGAGGGCAAATCCTAGACCTAACCCAGACCTAACATGCGTTATCCTCTAAAATATTTATCAAGACCAGGTTTAATTGATTGTTTCAGTGTGGTCCCACATTACTACGTGATCCAAACCAGAAATAACCCAGGATCCGTTCAACAAGTAAGTGAAGAATGCGAAGGTATGAGTCTGATGAGTGAAAATCCCAGGCCTAACCTAGACCTAACATGCGTTATCCTCTAAAATATTGAGCGAAACCAGGTTTAATGGACTGTTTCAGCGTGGTACCACACTACTACGTGATCCAATCCAGAAAAAACCCAGGATCTGTTCAACAAGTATGTGAAAAACCCGAAAGTATGAGCCTGATGAGGGCAAATCCTAGACCTATCCCAGACCTAACTTGCGTTATCCTCTGAAATATTTATCAAGACCAGGTTTAATTGAATGTTTCAGTGTGGTACCACATTACTACGTAATCCAAACTAGAAAAAACCCAGGATCCGTTCAACAAGTATGTGAGGAATGCGAAAGTATGAGTCTGATCAGTGAAAATCTCAGGCCTTACCTAGACCTAACTTGCGTTGTCCTCTAAAATATTGATGGAAACCAGGTTTCATTGACTGTTTCAGTGTGGTACTACATTACTATGTGATCCAAACCAGAAAATAACCCAGGATCTGTTCAAGGAGTATCTGAAGTGTGCGAAAGTACGAGTCTCATGAGGTCAAATCGTAGACCTAACCCAGACCTAACATGCGTTATCCTCTAAAATATTTATCAAGACCAGGTTTAATTGATTGTTTCAGTGTGGTCCCACATTACTACGTGATCCAAACCAGAAATAACCCAGGATCCGTTCAACAAGTAAGTGAAGAATGCGAAGGTATGAGTCTGATGAGTGAAAATCCCAGGCCTAACCTAGACCTAACATGCGTTATCGTCTAAAATATTGAGCGAAACCAGGTTTAATGGACTGTTTCAGCGTGGTACCACACTACTACGTGATCCAATCCAGAAAAAACCCAGGATCTGTTCAACAAGTATGTGAAAAACCCGAAAGTATGAGCCTGATGAGGGCAAATCCTAGACCTATCCCAGACCTAACTTGCGTTATCCTCTGAAATATTTATCAAGACCAGGTTTAATTGAATGTTTCAGTGTGGTACCACACTACTACGTGATCCAAACTAGAAAAAACCCAGGATCCGTTCAACAAGTATGTGAGGAATGCGAAAGTATGAGTCTGATCAGTGAAAATCTCAGGCCTTACCTAGACCTAACTTGCGTTGTCCTCTAAAATATTGATGGAAACCAGGTTTCATTGACTGTTTCAGTGTGGTACTACATTACTATGTGATCCAAACCAGAAAATAACCCAGGATCTGTTCAAGGAGTATCTGAAGTGTGCGAAAGTACGAGTCTCATGAGGTCAAATCCTAGACCTAACCCAGACCTAACATGCGTTATCCTCTAAAATATTTATCAAGACCAGGTTTAATTGATTGTTTCAGTGTGGTCCCACATTACTACGTGATCCAAACCAGAAATAACCCAGGATCCGTTCAACAAGTAAGTGAAGAATGCGAAGGTATGAGTCTGATGAGTGAAAATCCCAGGCCTAACCTAGACCTAACATGCGTTATCCTCTAAAATATTGAGCGAAACCTGGTTTAATGGACTGTTTCAGCGTGGTACCACACTACTACGTGATCCAATCCAGAAAAAACCCAGGATCTGTTCAACAAGTATGTGAAAAACGCGAAAGTATGAGCCTGATGAGGGAAAATCCCAGACATATCCCAGACCTAACTTGCGTTGTCCTCTAAGATATTGATCGAAACCAGCTTTAATTGACTGTTTCAGTGTGGTACCACATTACTACGTGATCCAAACCAGAAAAAACCCAGGATCCGTTCAACAAGTATGTGAAGACTGCGAAAGTATGAGCCTGATGAGGGCAAATCCAAGACCTATCCCAGACCTAACTTGCGTTGTCCTCTAAGATATTGATGGAAACCAGGTTTAATTGACTGTTTCAGTGTTGTACTTCATTACTACGTGATGCAATCCAGAAAAAGCCCAGGATCTAGCCATGAAGTATGAGAAATATGCGAAAGTATGAGCCTGATGAGGGCAAATCCTAGACCAAACCCAGACCTAACATGCGTTAGCCTTTAAAATATTTATCAAGACCAGGTTTAATTGAAAGTTTCAGTGTGGTACCACATTACTACGTGATGGAATCCAGAAAAAGCCCAGGATCTAGCCATCAAGTTTGAGAAATATGCGAAAGAATGTGCCTGATGAGAGCAAATCCCAGACCTAACCTAGACCTTACATGAATTATTCTCCAAAATATTGACCGAAACCAGGTTTAATTGACTGTTTCAGTGTGGTCCCACATTACTACGTGATCCAAACCAGAAATAACCCAGGATCCGTTCAACAAGTATGTGAAGAATGCGAAAGTATGAGTCTGATGAGTGAAAATCCCAGGCCTAACCTAGACCTAACATGCGTTATCTTCTAAAATATTGATCAAAACCAGGTTTAATGGACTGTTTCCGCGTGGTACCACAATACTACGTGATCCAAACCAGAAAAAACCCAGGATCTGTTCAACAAGTATGTGAAAAACGCGAAAGTATGAGCCTGATGAGGGAAAATCCCAGACATATCCCAGACCTAACTTGCGTTGTCCTCTAAGATATTGATCGAAACCAGGTTTAATCGAATGTTTTAGTCTGGCACCACACTACTACGTGATCCAATCCAGAAATAACCCAGGGTCCGTTCAACAAGTATGTGAAGAATGCGAAAGTATGAGTCTGATGAGTGAAAATCCCAGACCTAACCTAGACCTAACATGCGTTATCCTCTAAAATATTGATCCAAACCAGGTATAATGGACTGTTTCAGTGTGGTACCACAATACTACGTGATCCAAACCAGAAAAAACCCAGGATCTGTTCAACAAGTATGTGAAAAACGCGAAAGTATGAGCCTGATGAGGGAAAATCCCAGACATATCCCAGACCTAACATGCGTTGTCCTCTAAAATATTGATGGAAACAAGGTTTCATTGACTGTTTCAGTGTGGTACCACACTACTTCGTGATCCAAACCAGAAAAAACCCAGGATCTGTTCATCAAGTATGTGAAAAACGCTAAACTGTGTGCCTGATGAGGGCAAATCTTAGACATAACCCAGACCTAAGATGCGTTAACCTCTAAAATATTTATCCAGACCAGGTTTAATTGAATGTTTCTGTGTGGTACCACGTTACTACGTGATCCAGTCCAGATATAGCCCAGGATCTAGCCATGAAGTATGAGAAATATGCGAAAGTAAGAGCCTGATGAGGGCAAATCCTAGACCTAACCCAGACCTAACATGCGTTATCCTCTAAAATATTTATCAAGACCAGGTTTAATTGATTGTTTCAGTGTGGTCCCACATTACTACGTGATCCAAACCAGAAATAACCCAGGATCCGTTCAACAAGTAAGTGAAGAATGCGAAGGTATGAGTCTGATGAGTGAAAATCCCAGGCCTAACCTAGACCTAACATGCGTTATCCTCTAAAATATTGAGCGAAACCAGGTTTAATGGACTGTTTCAGCGTGGTACCACACTACTACGTGATCCAATCCAGAAAAAACCCAGGATCTGTTCAACAAGTATGTGAAAAACCCGAAAGTATGAGCCTGATGAGGGCAAATCCTAGACCTATCCCAGACCTAACTTGCGTTATCCTCTGAAATATTTATCAAGACCAGGTTTAATTGAATGTTTCAGTGTGGTACCACATTACTACGTAATCCAAACTAGAAAAAACCCAGGATCCGTTCAACAAGTATGTGAGGAATGCGAAAGTATGAGTCTGATCAGTGAAAATCTCAGGCCTTACCTAGACCTAACTTGCGTTGTCCTCTAAAATATTGATGGAAACCAGGTTTCATTGACTGTTTCAGTGTGGTACTACATTACTATGTGATCCAAACCAGAAAATAACCCAGGATCTGTTCAAGGAGTATCTGAAGTGTGCGAAAGTACGAGTCTCATGAGGTCAAATCGTAGACCTAACCCAGACCTAACATGCGTTATCCTCTAAAATATTTATCAAGACCAGGTTTAATTGATTGTTTCAGTGTGGTCCCACATTACTACGTGATCCAAACCAGAAATAACCCAGGATCCGTTCAACAAGTAAGTGAAGAATGCGAAGGTATGAGTCTGATGAGTGAAAATCCCAGGCCTAACCTAGACCTAACATGCGTTATCGTCTAAAATATTGAGCGAAACCAGGTTTAATGGACTGTTTCAGCGTGGTACCGCACTACTACGTGATCCAATCCAGAAAAAACCCAGGATCTGTTCAACAAGTATGTGAAAAACCCGAAAGTATGAGCCTGATGAGGGCAAATCCTAGACCTATCCCAGACCTAACTTGCGTTATCCTCTGAAATATTTATCAAGACCAGGATTAATTGAATGTTTCAGTGTGGTACCACACTACTACGTGATCCAAACTAGAAAAAACCCAGGATCCGTTCAACAAGTATGTGAGGAATGCGAAAGTATGAGTCTGATCAGTGAAAATCTCAGGCCTTACCTAGACCTAACTTGCGTTGTCCTCTAAAATATTGATGGAAACCAGGTTTCATTGACTGTTTCAGTGTGGTACTACATTACTATGTGATCCAAACCAGAAAATAACCCAGGATCTGTTCAAGGAGTATCTGAAGTGTGCGAAAGTACGAGTCTCATGAGGTCAAATCCTAGACCTAACCCAGACCTAACATGCGTTATCCTCTAAAATATTTATCAAGACCAGGTTTAATTGATTGTTTCAGTGTGGTCCCACATTACTACGTGATCCAAACCAGAAATAACCCAGGATCCGTTCAACAAGTAAGTGAAGAATGCGAAGGTATGAGTCTGATGAGTGAAAATCCCAGGCCTAACCTAGACCTAACATGCGTTATCCTCTAAAATATTGAGCGAAACCTGGTTTAATGGACTGTTTCAGCGTGGTACCACACTACTCCGTGATCCAATCCAGAAAAAACCCAGGATCTGTTCAACAAGTATGTGAAAAACCCGAAAGTATGAGCCTGATGAGGGCAAATCCTAGACCTATCCCAGACCTAACTTGCGTTATCCTCTGAAATATTTATCAAGACCAGGTTTAATTGAATGTTTCAGTGTGGTACCACATTACTACGTGATCCAAACTAGAAAAAACCCAGGATCCGTTCAACAAGTATGTGAGGAATGCGAAAGTATGAGTCTGATCAGTGAAAATCTCAGGCCTTACCTAGACCTAACTTGCGTTGTCCTCTAAAATATTGATGGAAACCAGGTTTCATTGACTGTTTCAGTGTGGTACTACATTACTATGTGATCCAAACCAGAAAATAACCCAGGATCTGTTCAAGGAGTATCTGAAGTGTGCGAAAGTACGAGTCTCATGAGGTCAAATCCCAGACTTATCCCAGACCTAACTTGCGTTATCCTCAAAAATATTGATCGAAACCAGGTTTAATCGACTGTTTCAGTGTGGTACCACATTACTACGTGATCCAAACCAGAAAAAACCCCGGGATCAGTTCAACAAGTATGTGAAGAATGCGAAAGTATGAGTCCGATGAGTGAGAATCCCAGGGCTAACATAGACCTAACATGCGTTATCCTCTAGAATATTGATCGAAACCAGGTTTAATCGACTGTTTCAGTGTGGTACCACATTACTACGTGATACAAACCAGAAAAAACCCAGGATCAGTTCGACAAGTATGTGAAAAATACGAAAGTATGAGTCCGATCAGTGAAAATCTCAGGCCTTACCTAGACCTAACTTGCGTTGTCGTCTAAAATATTGATTGAAACCAGGTTTCATTGACTGTTTCAGTGTGGTACCACATTACTACGTGATCCAAACCAGAAAAAACCCAGGATCCGTTCAACAAGTATGTGAAGAATGCGAAAGTATGAGTCTGATGAGTGAAAATCCCAGGCCTAACCTAGACCTAACATGCGCTGTACTCTAAAATATTGATGGAAACCAGGTTTCATTGACTGTTTCAGTGTGGTACCACAATACTACGTGATCCAAACCAGAAAAAACCCAGGATCAGTTCAACAAGTATGTGAAGAATGCGAAAGTATGAGTCTGATGAGTGTAATTCCCAGGGCTAACCTAGACCTAACATGCGTTGTCCTCTAAAATATTGATAAAAACCAGGTTTCTTTGACTGTTTCAGTGTGGTACTACATCACTACGTGATGCAATCCAGAAACAGGCCAGGATCTAGCCATCAAGTATGAGAAATATGCGAAACAATGAGCCTGATGAGAGCAAATCCCTGACCTAACCTAGACCTAACATGCGCTATCCTCTAAAATATTGAGCGAAACCAGGTTTAATTGACTGTTTCAGCGTGGTACCACATTACTACGTGATACAATCCAGAAACAGCCCTTGATCTAGCCATGAAGAATGAGAAATATGCGAAAGAATGAGCCTGATGAGAGCAAATCCCAGACCTAACCTTGACCTAACATGAATTATTCTCTAAAATATTGATCGAAACCAGGTTTAATTGACCGTTTCAGTGTGGTACCACATTACTACGTGATCCAAACCAGAAAAAACCCAGGATCCGTTCAACAAGTATGTGAAAAATGCGAAAGTATGAGTCCGATCAGTGAGAATCTCAGGCCTTACCTAGACCTAACATGCGATGTCCTCTAAAATATTGATGGAAGCCAGGTTTCATTGTCTGTTTCAGTGTGGTACTACACTACTACGTGATGCAATCCAGAAAATGCCCAGGATCTAGCCATCAAGTATGAGAAATATGCGAAAGAATGAGCCTGATGAGAGCAAATCCCAGACCTAACCTAGACCTAACATGCGTTATCCTCTAAAATATTGAGCGAAACCAGGTTTAGTGGACTGTTTCAGTGTGGTACCACACTACTTCGTGATCCAAACCAGAAAAAACCCAGGATCTGTTCAACAAGTACGTGAAAAACGCGAAACTGTGAGCCTGATGAGGGCAAATCTTAGACCTAACCCAGACCTAACTTGCGTTATCCTCTAAAATATTGATCGAATCCAGGTTTAATTGACTGTTTCAGCGTGGTACCACATTACTACGTGATACAATCCAGAAACAGCCCAGCATCTAGCCATGAAGTATGAGAAATATGCGAAAGAATGAGCCTGATGAGAGCAAATACCAGACCTAACCTTGACCTAACATGAATTATTCGCTAAAATATTGATCGAAACCAGGTTTAATTGACTGTTTCAGTGTGGTCCCACATTACTACGTGATCCAAACCAGAAAAAACCCAGGATCCGTTCAACAAGAATGTGAAGAATGCGAAAGTATGAGTCTGATGAGGTCAAAACCCAGATATCCCAGACCTAACTTGCGTTGTCCTCTAAGATATTGATGGAAACCAGGTTTAATTGACTGTTTCAGTGTTGTACTTCATTACTACGTGATGCAATCCAGAAATAGCCCAGGATCTAGCCATGAAGTATGAGAAATATGCGAAAGTATGAGTCTGATGAGGGCAAATCCTAGACCTATCCCAGACCTAACTTGCGTTATCCTCCAAAATATTGATCGAAACCAGGTTTAATTGACTGTTTCAGTGTGGTCCCACATTACTACGTGATCCAAACCTGAAAAAACCCAGGATCCGTTCAACAGGAATGTGAAGAATGCGAAAGTATGAGTCTGATGAGGTCAAAACCAAGACATATCCCAGACCTAACTTGCGTTGTCCTCTAAGATATTGATGGAAACCAGGTTTAATTGACTGTTTCAGTGTGGTCCCACATTACTACGTGATCCAAACCAGAAATAACCCAGGATCCGTTCAGCAAGTATGTGAAGAATGCGAAAGTATGAGTCTGATGAGTGAAAATCCCAGGCCTAACCTAGACCTAACATGCGTTATCCTCTAAAATATTGATCCAAACCCGGTTTAATGGACTGTTTCAGTGTGGTACTACACTACTACGTGATGCAATCCAGAAAAAGTCCAGGATCTAGCCATCAAGTATGAGAAATATGCGAAAGAATGAGCCTGATGAGAGCAAATCCCAGACCTAACCTAGACCTAACATGCGTTATCCTCTATAATATTGAGCGAAACCAGGTTTAATGGACTGTTTCAGTGTGGTACCACACTACTTCGTGATCCAAACCAGAAAAAACCCAGGATCTGTTCAACAAGTATGTGAAAAACGCGAAACTGTGAGCCTGATGAGGGCAAATCTTAGACCTAACCCAGACCTAAGATGCGTTACCCTCTAAAATATTTATCCAGACCAGGTTTCATTGAATGTTTCAGTGTGGTACCACTTTACTACGTGATCCAATCCAGAAATAGCCCAGGATCTAGCAATGAAGTATGAGAAATATGCGAAAGTAAGAGCCTGATGAGGGCAAATCCTAGACCTATCCCAGACCTAACTTGCGTTATCCTCTAAAATATTGATCGAATCCAGGTTTAATTGACTGTTTCAGCGTGGTACCACATTACTACGTGATACAATCCAGAAACAGCCCAGCATCTAGCCATGAAGTATGAGAAATATGCGAAAGAATGAGCCTGATGAGAGCAAATACCAGACCTAACCTTGAACTAACTTGCGTTGTCCTCTAAGATATTGATCGAAACCAGGTTTAATCGACTGTTTTAGTCTGGCACCACATTACTACGTGATCCAAACCAGAAAAAACCCAGGATCCGTTCAACAAGAATGTGAAGAATGCGAAAGTATGAGTCTGATGAGGTCAAAACCCAGACATATCCCAGACCTAACTTGCGTTGTCCTCTAAGATATTGATGGAAACCAGGTTTAATTGACTGTTTCAGTGTGGTCCCACATTACTACGTGATCCAAACCAGAAATAACCCAGGATCCGTTCAACAAGTATGTGAAGAATGCGAAAGTATGAGTCTGATGAGTGAAAATCCCAGGCCTAACCTAGACCTAACATGCGTTATCCTCTAAAATATTGATCCAAACCCGGTTTAATGGACTGTTTCAGTGTGGTACTACACTACTACGTGATGCAATCCAGAAAAAGTCCAGGATCTAGCCATCAAGTATGAGAAATATGCGAAAGAATGAGCCTGATGAGAGCAAATCCCAGACCTAACCTAGACCTAACATGCGTTATCCTCTAAAATATTGAGCGAAACCAGGTTTAATGGACTGTTTCAGTGTGGTAGCACACTACTTCGTGATCCAAACCAGAAGAAACCCAGGATCTGTTCAAGAAGTATGTGAAAAACCCTAAACTGTGAGCCTGATGAGAGCGAATCGTAGACCTAACCCAGACCTAAGATGCGTTATCCTCTAAAATATTTATCCAGATCAGGTTTCATTAAATGTTTCAGTGTGGTATCACTTTACTACGTGATCCAATCCAGAAATAGCCCAGGATCTAGCCATGAAGTATGAGAAATATGAGAAAGCAAGAGCCTGATGAGGGCAAATCCTAGAACTATCCCAGACCTAACTTGCGTTATCCTCCAAAATATTGATCGAAACCTAGTTTAATTGACTGTTTCAGCGTGGTACCACATTACTACGTGATACAATCCAGAAACAGCCCAGGATCTAGCCATGAAGTATGAGAAATATGCGAAAGTATGAGCCTGATGAGGGCAAATACTAGACCTAACCCAGACCTAACATGCGTTATCCTCTAAAATATTTATCATGATCAGGTTTAATTGACCGTTTCGGTGTGGTACCACATTACTACGTGATCCAAACCAGAAAAAACCCAGGATCTAGCCATCAAGTATGAGTAATATGCGAAAGAATGAGCCTGATGAGAGTAAATCCCAGACCTAACCTAGACCTAACATGCGTTATCCTCTAAAATATTGATCGAAACCAGGTTTAATTGACTGTTTCAGTGTGGTCCCACATTACTACGTGATCCAAACCAGAAAAAACCCAGGATCCGTTCAACAAGTTTGTGAAGAATGCGAAAGTATCAGTCTGATGAGGTCAAATCCCAGACCTGTCCCAGACCTAACTTGCGTTATCCTCTAAAATATTGATCGAAACCAGGTTCAATTGACCGTTTCGGTGTGGCACCACATTACTACGTGATCCAAACCAGAAAAAACCCAGGATCCGTTCAACAAGAATGTGAAGAATGCGAAAGTATGAGTCTGATGAGGTCAAAACCCAGACATATCCCAGACCTAACTTGCGTTGTCCTCTAAGATATTGATCGAAACCAGGTTTAATCGACTGTTTTAGTCTGGCACCACATTACTACGTGATCCAAACCAGAAATAACCCAGGATCCGTTCAGCAAGTATGTGAAGAATGCGAAAGTATGAGTCTGATGAGTGAAAATCCCAGGCCTAACCTAGACCTAACATGCGTTATCCTCTAAAATATTGATCCAAACCCGGTTTAATGGACTGTTTCAGTGTGGTACTACACTACTACGTGATGCAATCCAGAAAAAGTCCAGGATCTAGCCATCAAGTATGAGAAATATGCGAAAGAATGAGCCTGATGAGAGCAAATCCCAGACCTAACCTAGACCTAACATGCGTTATCCTCTATAATATTGAGCGAAACCAGGTTTAATGGACTGTTTCAGTGTGGTACCACACTACTTCGTGATCCAAACCAGAAAAAACCCAGGATCTGTTCAACAAGTATGTGAAAAACGCGAAACTGTGAGCCTGATGAGGGCAAATCTTAGACCTAACCCAGACCTAAGATGCGTTACCCTCTAAAATATTTATCCAGACCAGGTTTCATTGAATGTTTCAGTGTGGTACCACTTTACTACGTGATCCAATCCAGAAATAGCCCAGGATCTAGCAATGAAGTATGAGAAATATGCGAAAGTAAGAGCCTGATGAGGGCAAATCCTAGACCTATCCCAGACCTAACTTGCGTTATCCTCTAAAATATTGATCGAATCCAGGTTTAATTGACTGTTTCAGCGTGGTACCACATTACTACGTGATACAATCCAGAAACAGCCCAGCATCTAGCCATGAAGTATGAGAAATATGCGAAAGAATGAGCCTGATGAGAGCAAATACCAGACCTAACCTTGAACTAACTTGCGTTGTCCTCTAAGATATTGATCGAAACCAGGTTTAATCGACTGTTTTAGTCTGGCACCACATTACTACGTGATCCAAACCAGAAAAAACCCAGGATCCGTTCAACAAGAATGTGAAGAATGCGAAAGTATGAGTCTGATGAGGTCAAAACCCAGACATATCCCAGACCTAACTTGCGTTGTCCTCTAAGATATTGATGGAAACCAGGTTTAATTGACTGTTTCAGTGTGGTCCCACATTACTACGTGATCCAAACCAGAAATAACCCAGGATCCGTTCAACAAGTATGTGAAGAATGCGAAAGTATGAGTCTGATGAGTGAAAATCCCAGGCCTAACCTAGACCTAACATGCGTTATCCTCTAAAATATTGATCCAAACCCGGTTTAATGGACTGTTTCAGTGTGGTACTACACTACTACGTGATGCAATCCAGAAAAAGTCCAGGATCTAGCCATCAAGTATGAGAAATATGCGAAAGAATGAGCCTGATGAGAGCAAATCCCAGACCTAACCTAGACCTAACATGCGTTATCCTCTAAAATATTGAGCGAAACCAGGTTTAATGGACTGTTTCAGTGTGGTATCACACTACTTCGTGATCCAAACCAGAAGAAACCCAGGATCTGTTCAAGAAGTATGTGAAAAACCCTAAACTGTGAGCCTGATGAGAGCGAATCGTAGACCTAACCCAGACCTAAGATGCGTTATCCTCTAAAATATTTATCCAGATCAGGTTTCATTAAATGTTTCAGTGTGGTATCACTTTACTACGTGATCCAATCCAGAAATAGCCCAGGATCTAGCCATGAAGTATGAGAAATATGAGAAAGCAAGAGCCTGATGAGGGCAAATCCTAGAACTATCCCAGACCTAACTTGCGTTATCCTCCAAAATATTGATCGAAACCTAGTTTAATTGACTGTTTCAGCGTGGTACCACATTACTACGTGATACAATCCAGAAACAGCCCAGGATCTAGCCATGAAGTATGAGAAATATGCGAAAGTATGAGCCTGATGAGGGCAAATACTAGACCTAACCCAGACCTAACATGCGTTATCCTCTAAAATATTTATCATGATCAGGTTTAATTGACCGTTTCGGTGTGGTACCACATTACTACGTGATCCAAACCAGAAAAAACCCAGGATCTAGCCATCAAGTATGAGTAATATGCGAAAGAATGAGCCTGATGAGAGTAAATCCCAGACCTAACCTAGACCTAACATGCGTTATCCTCTAAAATATTGATCGAAACCAGGTTTAATTGACTGTTTCAGTGTGGTCCCACATTACTACGTGATCCAAACCAGAAAAAACCCAGGATCCGTTCAACAAGTTTGTGAAGAATGCGAAAGTATCAGTCTGATGAGGTCAAATCCCAGACCTGTCCCAGACCTAACTTGCGTTATCCTCTAAAATATTGATCGAAACCAGGTTCAATTGACCGTTTCGGTGTGGCACCACATTACTACGTGATCCAAACCAGAAAAAACCCAGGATCCGTTCAACAAGAATGTGAAGAATGCGAAAGTATGAGTCTGATGAGGTCAAAACCCAGACATATCCCAGACCTAACTTGCGTTGTCCTCTAAGATATTGATCGAAACCAGGTTTAATCGACTGTTTTAGTCTGGCACCACATTACTACGTGATCCAAACCAGAAATAACCCAGGATCCGTTCAACAAGTATGTGAAGAATGCGAAAGTATGAGTCTGATGAGTGAAAATCCCAGGCCTAACCTAGACCTAACATGCTTTATCCTCTAAAATATTGATCCAAACCAGGTTTAATGGACTGTTTCAGTGTGGTACTACACTACTACGTGATGCAATCCAGAAAAAGCCCAGGATCTAGCCATCAAGTATGAGAAATATGCGAATGAATGAGCCTGATGAGAGCAAATCCCAGACCTAACCTAGACCTAACATGCGTTATCCTCTAAAATATTGAGCGAAACCAGGTTTAATGGACTGTTTCAGTGTGGTACCACACTACTTCGTGATCCAAACCAGAAAAAACCCAGGATCTGTTCAAGAAGTATGTGAAAAACCCTAAACTGTGAGCCTGATGAGGGCGAATCGTAGACCTAACCCTGACCTAAGATGCGTTATCCTCTAAAATATTTATCCAGATCAGGTTTCATTAAATGTTTCAGTGTGGTATCACTTTACTACGTGATCCAATCCAGAAATAGCCCAGGATCTAGCCATGAAGTATGAGAAATATGAGAAAGCAAGAGCCTGATGAGGGCAAATCCTAGACCTATCCCAGACCTAACTTGCGTTATCCTCCAAAATATTGATCGAAACCAAGTTTAATTGACTGTTTCAGCGTGGTACCACATTACTACGTGATACAATCCAGAAACAGCCCAGGATATGTTCAACATGTATGAGAAATATGCGAAAGAAAGAGCCTGATGAGAGCAAATCCCAGACCTAACCTAGACCTAACATGAATTATTCTGTAAAATATTGATCGAAACCAGGTTTAATTGACTGTTTCAGTGTGGTACCACACTACTTCGTGATCCAAACCAGACAAAACCCAGGATTTTCAACAAGAAAGTGAAAAACGCGAAACTGTGAGCCTGATGAGGGCAAATCTTAGACCTAACCCAGACCTAAGATGCGTTATCCTCTAAAATATTTATCCAGACCAGGTTTCATTGAATGTTTCAGTGTGGTACCACATTACTATGTGATCCAAACCATAAAATAACCCAGGATCTAGCCATCAAGTATGAGAAATATGCGAATGAATGAGTCTGATGAGTGAAAATCCCAGAACTAACCTAGACCTAACATGAATTATTCTCAAAAATAATGATCGAAACCAGGTTTAATCGACTGTTTCAGTGTGGTACCACATTACTACGTGATCCAAACCAGAAAAAACCCAGGATCCGTTCAACAAGTATGTGAAGAATGCGAAAGTATGAGTCTGATGAGTGAAAATCCCAGTCCTAACCTAGACCTAACATGCGTTATCCTCTAAAATATTGATCCAAACCAGGTTTAATGGACTGTTTCAGTGTGGTACCACACTACGACGTGATCCAAACCAGAAAAAACCCAGGATCCGTTCAACAAGTATGTGAAGAATGCGAAAGTATGAGTCTGATGAGTGAAAATCCCAGGCCTAACCTAGACCTAACATGCGTTATCTTCTAAAATATTGATCCAAACCAGGTTTAATGGACTGTTTCCGCGTGGTACCTCATTACTACGTGAAACAAACCAGAAAAAACCCAGGATCCGTTCAACAAGTATGTGAAGAATGCGAAAGTATGAGTCTGATGAGGGCGAATCCCAGACCTATGCCAGACCTAACTTGCGTTATCCTCTAAAATATTGATCGAAGCCAGGTTTAATTGACTGTTTCAGCGTGGTACCACATTACTACGTGATACAATCCAGAAACAGCCCAGGATCTAGCCATCAAGTATGAGAAATATGCGAAAGTATGAGCCTGATGAGGGCAAATCCTAGACTTGACCCAAACCTAACATGCGTTATCCTCTCAAATATTTATCAAGATCAGGTTTAATTGAATGTTTCAGTGTGGTACCACATTACTACGTGAACCAAACCAGAAAAAACCCAGGATCCGTTCAACAAGTATGTGAAGAATGCGAAAGTATGAGTCTGATGAGTGATAATCCCAGGGCTAACCTAGACCTAACATGCGTTATCCTCTAAAATATTGATCCAAACCAGGTTTAATGGACTGTTTCAGTGTGGTACCACATTACTACGTGATGCAAAGCAGAAAAAACCCTCGATCAGGTCAACATGTATGCTAAAACTGCGAAAGAATGCCCCTGATGAGGGCAAATCCCAGGCCTAACCTAGACCAAGCATGCGTTGTCCTCTAAAATATTGATGGAAACCAGGTTTAATTGACTGTGTCAGTGTTGTACTTCATTACTACGTGATGCAATCCAGAAAAAGCCCAGGATCTAGCCATCAAGTATGAGAAATATGCGAAAGAATGAGCCTGATGAGAGCAAATCCCAGACCTAACCTAGACCTAACATGAATTATTCTCTAAAATATTTATCAAAACCAGGTTTAATTGACTGTTTCAGTGTGGTACCACATTACTACGTGATCCAATCCAGAAACAGCCCAGGATCTATCCAACAAGTATGAGAAATATGCGAAAGTATGAGCCTGATGAGGGCAAATCCTAGACCTAACCCAGACCTAACATGCGTTATCCTCTAAAATATTGATGGAAACCAGGTTTAATTGACTGTTTCAGTGTTGTACTTCATTACTACGTGATGCAATCCAGAGAAAGCCCAGGATCTATCCAACAAGTATGAGAAATATGCGAAAGTATGAGCCTGATGAGGGCAAATCCTAGACCTAACCCAGACCTAACATGCGTTATCCTCTAAAATATTGATGGAAACCAGGTTTAATGGACTGTTTCAGCGTGGTACCACATTACTACGTGATACAATCCAGAAACAGCCCAGGATCTAGCCATCAAGTATGAGAAATATGCGAAAGTATGAGCCTGATGAGGGCAAATCCTAGACCTAACCCAGACCTAACATGCGTTATCCTCTAAAATATTGATGGAAACCAGGTTTAATTGACTGTGTCAGTGTTGTACTTCATTACTACGTGATGCAATCCAGAAAAAGCCCAGGATCTAGCCATGAAGTATGAGAAATATGCGAAAGTATGTGCCTGATGAGGGCAAATCCTAGACCTAACCCAGACCTAACATGCGTTATCCTCTAAAATATTGATGGAAACCAGGTTTAATTGACTGTATCAGTGTTGTACTTCATTACTACGTGATGCAATCCAGAGAAAGCCCAGGATCTATCCAACAAGTATGAGAAATATGCGAAAGTATGAGCCTGATGAGGGCAAATCCCAGACCTAACCCAGACCTAACATGCGTTATCCTCTAAAATATTGATGGAAACCAGGTTTAATGGACTGTTTCAGCGTGGTACCACATTACTACGTGATACAATCCAGAAACAGCCCAGGATCTAGCCATCAAGTATGAGAAATATGCGAAAGTATGAGCCTGATGAGGGCAAATCCTAGACTTAACCCAAACCTAACATGCGTTATCCTCTCAAATATTTATCAAGATCAGGTTTAATTGAATGTTTCAGTGTGGTACCACATTACTACGTGAACCAAACCAGAAAAAACCCAGGATCCGTTCAACATGTATGTGAAGAATGCGAAAGTATGAGTCTGATGAGTGATAATCCCAGGGCTAACCTAGACCTAACATGCGTTATCCTCTAAAATATTGATCCAAACCAGGTTTAATGGACTGTTTCAGTGTGGTACCACTTTACTACGTGATGCAAAGCAGAAAAAACCCTCGATCAGGTCAACATGTATGTTAAAACAGCGAAAGAATGCCCCTGATGAGGGCAAATCCTAGGCCTAACCAAGACCAAACATGCGTTGTCCTCTAAAATATTGATGGAAACCAGGTTTAATTGACTGTTTCAGTGTTGTACTTCATTACTACGTGATGCAATCCAGAAAAAGCCCAGGATCTAGCCATCAAGTATGAGAAATATGCGAAAGAATGAGCCTGATGAGAGCAAATCCCAGACCTAACCTAGACTTAACTTGCGTTATCCTCTAAAATATTGATCCAAACCAGGTTTAATGGACTGTTTCAGTGTGGTACCACTTTACTACGTGATCCAAAGCAGAAAAAACACTCGATCAGGTCAACATGTATGTTAAAACTGCGAAAGTATGACCCTCATGAGAGCAAATCCCAGGCCTAACCTAGACCTAACATGTGTTGTCCTCTAAAATATTGTTGGAAACCAGGTTTAATTGACTGTTTCAGTGTTGTACTTCATTACTACGTGATGCAATCCGGAAACAGCCCAGGATCTAGCCATGGAGTATGAGAAATATGCGAAAGTATGAGCCTGATGAGTGAAAATCCCCGGCCAAACCTAGACCTAACATGCGTTATCCTCAAAAATATTGATCCAAACCAGGTTTAATGGACTGTTTCAGTGTGGTACCACTTTACTACGTGATCCAAAGCAGAAAAAACACTCGATCAGGTCAACATGTATGTTAAAACTGCGAAAGTATGACCCTCATGAGAGCAAATCCCAGGCCTAACCTAGACCTAACATGTGTTGTCCTCTAAAATATTGATGGAAACCAGGTTTAATCGACTGTTTCAGCGTGGTACCACATTACTATGTGATACAATCCGGAAACAGCCCAGGATCTAGCCATGAAGTATGAGAAATATGCGAAAGTATGAGCCTGATGAGTGAAAATCCCCGGCCAAACCTAGACCTAACATGCGTTATCCTCAAAAATATTGATCCAAACCAGGTTTAGTGGACTGTTTCAGTGTGGTACCACTTTACTACGTGATCCAAAGCAGAAAAAACACTCGATCAGGTCAACATGTATGTTAAAACTGCGAAAGTATGACCCTCATGAGAGCAAATCCCAGGCCTAACCTAGACCTAACATGTGTTGTCCTCTAAAATATTGTTGGAAACCAGGTTTAATTGACTGTTTCAGTGTTGTACTTCATTACTACGTGATGCTATCCAGAGAAAGCCCAGGATCTATCCATCAAGTATGAGAAATATGCGAAAGAATGAGCCTGATGAGAGCAAATCCCAGACCTAACCTAGACCTAACATGAATTATTCTCTAAAATATTGATCGAAACCAGGTTTAATTGAGTGTTTCAGTGTTGTACTTCATTACTACGTGATGCAATCCAGAAAAAGCCCAGGATCTAGCCGTCAAGTATGAGAAATATGCGAAAGAATGAGCCAGATGAGAGCAAATCCCAGACCTAACCTAGACCTAACATGAATTATTCTCTAAAATATTGATCAAAACCAGGTTTAATTGACTGTTTCAGTGTGGTACCACATTACTACCTGATCCAATGCAGAAATAGCCCAGGATCCGTTAACAAGTATGTGAGGAATGCGAAAGTATGAGTCTGATGAGTGAAAATCCCAGACCTAACCTAGACCTAACATGCGTTATCCTCTAAAATATTGATCCAAACCAGGTTTAATGGACTGTTTCAGTGTTGTACTCCATTACTACGTGATGCAATTCAGAAAAAGCCCAGGATCTGTTCAACAAGTATGTGAAAAACGCGAAAGTATGAGCCTGATGAGGGCAAATCCTAGACCTAACCCAGACCTAACATGAATTATTCTCTAAAATATTGATCGAAACCAGGTTTAATTGACTGTTTCAGTGTGGTCCCACATTACTTCGTGATCCAAACCAGAAAAAACCCAGGATCCGTTCAACAAGTATGTGAAGAATGCGAAAGTATGAGCCTGATGAGTGAAAATCCCAGGCCTAACCTAGACCTAACATGCGTTATTCTCTAAAATATTGATCGAAACCTGGTTTGATCGACTGTTTCAGTGTGGTACCACATTACTATGTGATCCAAACCAGAAAATAACCCAGGATCTGTTCAAGGAGTATGTGAAGTGCGCGAAAGTATGAATCTGATGAGGTCAAATCCCAGACCTATCGCAGACCTAACTTGCGTTATCCTCTAAAATATTCATCGAAACCAGGTTTAATCGACTGTTTCAGTGTGGTACCACATTACTACGTGATCCAAACCAGAAAAAACCCAGGATCCGTTCAACAAGTATGTGGAGAATGCGAAAGTATGAGTCTGATGAGTGAAAATCCCAGACCTAACCTAGACCTAACATGCGTTATCCTCTAAAATATTGATCCACACCAGGTTTAATGGACTGTTTCAGTGTGGTACCACACTACTACGTGATCCCAACCAGAAAAAACCCAGGATCTGTTCAACAAGTATGTGGAGAATGCGAAAGTATGAGTCTGATGAGTGAAAATCCCTGGGCTAACCTAGACCTAACATGCGTTATCCTCTAAAATATTGATCGAAACCAGGTTTAATCGACTGTTTCAGTGTTGTACTTCATTACTACGTGATGCAATCCAGAAAAAGCCCAGGATCTAGCCATCAAGTATGAGAAATATGCGAAAGAATGAGCCTGATGGGAGCAAATCCCAGACCTAACCCAGACCTAACATGAATTATTCTCTAAAATATTTATCAAAACCAGGTTTAATTGACTGTTTCAGTGTGGTACCACATTACTACGTGATCCAATCCAGAAAAAGCCCAGGATCTAGCCATCAAGTATGAGAAATATGCGAAAGATTGAGCCTGATGAGAGCAAATCCCAGACCTAACCTAGACCTAACTTGCGTTGTCCTCTAAAATAGTGATGGAAACCGGGTTTCATTGACTGTTTCAGTGTGGTACTACATTACTACGTGATGCAATCCAGAAAAAGCCCAGGATCTAGCCATGAGGTATGAGAAATATGCGAAAGTAAGAGCCTGATGAGGGCAAATCCTAGACCTATCCCAGACCTAACTTGCGTTATCCTCTAAAATATTGATCGAAACCAGGTTTATTTGACTGTTTCAGCGTGGTACCACACTACTTCGTGATCCAAACCAGTCAAAACCCAGGATCTGTTCAACAAGAATGTGAAAAACGCGAAACTGTGAGCCTGATGAGGGCAAATCTTAGACCTAACCCAGACCTAAGATGCGTTATCCTCTAAAATATTTATCCAGACCAGGTTTCATTGAATGTTTCAGTGTGGTACCACTTTACTACGTGATCCAATCCAGAGAAAGCCCAGGATCTATCCATCAAGTATGAGAAATATGCGAAAGAAAGAGCCTGATGAGAGCAAATCCCAGACCTAACCTAGACCTAACATGAATTATTCTCTAAAATATTGATCGAAACCAGGTTTAATTGACTGTTTCAGTGTGGTCCCACATTACTACGTGATCCAAACCAGAAAAAACCCAGGATCCGTTCAACAAGTATGTGAAGAATGCGAAAGTATGAGTCTGATGAGTGAAAATCCCAGGCCTAACCTAGACCAAACATGCGTTATCCGCTAAAATATTGATCGAAACCAGGTTTAATCGACTGTTTCAGTGTGGTACCACATTACTACGTGATCCAAACCAGAAAAAACCCAGGATCAGTTCAACAAGTATCAGCAGAATGCGAAAGTATGAGTCTGATGTGTGAAAATCCCAGGGCTAACCTAGACCTAACATGCGTTATCCACTAAAATATTGATCGAAACCAGGTATAATCGACAGCTTCAGTGTGGTATCACACTACTACGTGATCCAAACCAGACAAAACCCAGGATCTGTTCAACAAGAATGTGAAAAACGCGAAACTGTGAGCCTGATGAGGGCAAATCTTAGACCTAACCCAGACCTAAGATGCGTTATCCTCTAAAATAATTATCCAGACCAGGTTTCATTGAATGTTTCAGTGTGGTACCACTTTACTACGTGATCCAATCCAGAGAAAGCCCAGGATCTATCCATCAAGTATGAGAAATATGCGAAAGAATGAGCCTGATGAGAGCAAATCCCAGACATAACCTAGACCTAACATGAATTATTCTCTAAAATATTGATCGAAACCAGGTTTAATTGAGTGTTTCAGTGTTGTACTTCATTACTACGTGATGCAATCCAGAAAAAGCCCAGGATCTAGCCGTCAAGTATGAGAAATATGCGAAAGAATGAGCCTGATGAGAGCAAATCCCAGACCTAACCTAGACCTAACATGAATTATTCTCTAAAATATTGATCGAAACCAGGTTTAATTGACTGTTTCAGTGTGGTCCCACATTACTACGTGATCCAAACCAGAAAACACCCAGGATCCGTTCAACAAGTATGTGAAGAATGCGAAAGTATGAGTCTGATGAGTGAAAATCCCAGGCCTAACCTAGACCAAACATGCGTTATCCGCTAAAATATTGATCGAAACCTGGTTTAATCGACTGTTTCAGTGTGGTACCACATTAATATGTGATCCAAACCAGAAAATAACCCAGGATCTGTTCAAGGAGTATGTGAAGTGTGCGAAAGTATGAGTCTGATGAGGTCAAATCCCAGACCTATCCCAGACCTAACTTGCGTTATCCTCTAAAATTTTGATCGAAACCAGGTTTAATCGACTGTTACAGTGTGGTACCACATTACTACGTGATCCAAACCAGAAAAAACCCAGGATCCGTTCAACAAGTATGTGAAGAATGCGAAAGTATGAGTCTGATGAGTGAAAGTCCCAGACCTAACCTAGACCTAACATGCGTTATCCTCTAAAATATTGATCCAACCCAGGTTTAATGGACTGTTTCAGTGTGGCACCACACTACTACGTGTTCCAAACCAGAAGAAACCCAGGATCTGTTCAACAAGTATGTGAAAAACGCGAAAGTATGAGCCTGATGAGGGCAAATCCCAGACATATCCCAGACCTAACTTGCGTTGTCCTCTAAGATATTGATCGAAACCAGGTTTAATTGACTGCTTCAGCGTGGTACCACACTACTTCGTGATCCAAACCAGTCAAAACCCAGGATCTGTTCAACAAGAATGTGAAAAACGCGAAACTGTGAGCCTGATGAGGGCAAATCTTAGACCTAACCCAGACCTAAGATGCGTTATCCTCTAAAATATTTATCCAGACCAGGTTTCATTGAATGTTTCAGTGTGGTACCACTTTACTACGTGATCCAATCCAGAAATAGCCCAGGATCTAGCCATGAAGTATGAGAAATATGCGAAAGTGAGAGCCTGATGAGGGCAAATCCTAGACCTATCCCAGACCTAACTTGCGTTATCCTCTAAAATATTGATCGAAACCAGGTTTAATTGACTGTTTCAGCGTGGTACCACATTACTACGTGATACAATCCAGAAACAGCCCAGGATCTGTTCAACATGTATGAGAAATATGCGAAAGAAAGAGCCTGATGAGAGCAAATCCCAGACCTAACCTAGACCTAACATGAATTATTCTCTAAAATATTGATCGAAACCAGGTTTAATTGACTGTTTCAGTGTGGTCCCACATTACTACGTGATCCAAACCAGAAAAAACCCAGGATCCGTTCAACAAGTATGTGAAGAATGCGAAAGTATGAGTCTGATGAGTGAAAATCCCAGGCCTAACCTAGACCAAACATGCGTTATCCGCTAAAATATTGATCGAAACCAGGTTTAATCGACTGTTTCAGTGTGGTACCACATTACTACGTGATCCAAACCAGAAAAAACCCAGGATCAGTTCAACAAGTATGAGCAGAATGCGAAAGTATGAGTCTGATGTGTGAAAATCCCAGGGCTAACCTAGACCTAACATGCGTTATCCACTAAAATATTGATCGAAACCAGGTATAATCGACAGCTTCAGTGTGGTATCACACTACTACGTGATCCAAACCAGACAAAACCCAGGATCTGTTCAACAAGAATGTGAAAAACGCGAAACTGTGAGCCTGATGAGGGCAAATCTTAGACCTAACCCAGACCTAAGATGCGTTATCCTCTAAAATAATTATCCAGACCAGGTTTCATTGAATGTTTCAGTGTGGTACCACTTTACTACGTGATCCAATCCAGAGAAAGCCCAGGATCTATCCATCAAGTATGAGAAATATGCGAAAGAATGAGCCTGATGAGAGCAAATCCCAGACATAACCTAGACCTAACATGAATTATTCTCTAAAATATTGATCGAAACCAGGTTTAATTGAGTGTTTCAGTGTTGTACTTCATTACTACGTGATGCAATCCAGAAAAAGCCCAGGATCTAGCCGTCAAGTATGAGAAATATGCGAAAGAATGAGCCTGATGAGAGCAAATCCCAGACCTAACCTAGACCTAACATGAATTATTCTCTAAAATATTGATCGAAACCAGGTTTAATTGACTGTTTCAGTGTGGTCCCACATTACTACGTGATCCAAACCAGAAAAAACCCAGGATCCGTTCAACAAGTATGTGAAGAATGCGAAAGTATGAGTCTGATGAGTGAAAATCCCAGGCCTAACCTAGACCAAACATGCGTTATCCGCTAAAATATTGATCGAAACCTGGTTTAATCGACTGTTTCAGTGTGGTACCACATTAATATGTGATCCAAACCAGAAAATAACCCAGGATCTGTTCAAGGAGTATGTGAAGTGTGCGAAAGTATGAGTCTGATGAGGTCAAATCCCAGACCTATCCCAGACCTAACTTGCGTTATCCTCTAAAATTTTGATCGAAACCAGGTTTAATCGACTGTTTCAGTGTGGTACCACATTACTACGTGATCCAAACCAGAAAAAACCCAGGATCCGTTCAACAAGTATGTGAAGAATGCGAAAGTATGAGTCTGATGAGTGAAAGTCCCAGACCTAACCTAAACCTAACATGCGTTATCCTCTAAAATATTGATCCAACCCAGGTTTAATGGACTGTTTCAGTGTGGCACCACACTACTACGTGTTCCAAACCAGAAGAAACCCAGGATCTGTTCAACAAGTATGTGAAAAACGCGAAAGTATGAGCCTGATGAGGGCAAATCCCAGACATATCCCAGACCTAACTTGCGTTGTCCTCTAAGATATTGATGGAAACCAGATTTAATTGACTGTGTCAGTGTTGTACTTCATTACTACGTGATGCAATCCAGAAAAAGCCCAGGATCTAGCCATCAAGTATGAGAAATATGCGAAAGAATGAGCCTGATGAGAGCAAATCCCAGACCTAACCTAGACCTAACATGAATTATTCTCTAAAATATTGATCGAAACCAGGTTTAATTGACTGTTTCAGTGTGGTCCCACATTACTACGTGATCCAAACCAGAAAATAACACAGGATCTGTTCAAGGAGTATGTGAAGTGTGCGAAAGTATGAGTCTGATGAGGTCAAATCCCAGACCTATCCCAGACCTAACTCGCGTTATCCTCTAAAATATTGATCGAAACCAGGTTTAAACGACTGTTTCAGTGTGGTACCACATTACTACGTGACCCAAACCAGAAAAAACCCACGATCTGTTCAACATGTATGTGAAAGACGCGAAAGTATGAGCCTGATGAGGGCAAATCCCAGACCTATCCCAGACCTGACTTGCGTTATCCTCTAAAATATTGATCGAAACCAGGTTCAATTGACCGTTTCAGTGTGGTACCTCATTACTACGTGATCCAAACCAGAAAACACCCAGGATCCGTTCAACAAGTATGTGAAGAATGCGAAAGTATGAGTATGATCAGTGAAAATCTCAGGCCTTACCTAGACCTAACTTGCGTTGTCCTCTAAAATAGTGATGGAAACCAGGTTTCATTGACTGTTTCAGTGTGGTACTACATTACTACGTGATGCAATCCAGAAAAAGCCCAGGATCTAGCCATCAAGTATGAGAAATATGCGAAAGTATGAGCCTGATGAGTGAAAATCCCCGGCCAAACCTAGACCTAACATGCGTTGTCCTCTAAAATATTGATGGAAACCAGGTTTAATTGACTGTTTCAGTGTTGTACTTCATTACTACGTGATGCAATCCAGAGAAAGCCCAGGATCTATGCATCAAGTATGAGAAATATGCGAAAGAATGAGCCTGATGAGAGCAAATCCCAGACCTAACCTAGACCTAACATGAATTATTCTCTAAAATATTGATCGAAACCAGGTTTAATTGACTGTTTCAGTGTGGTCCCACATTACTACGTGATCCAAACCAGAAAATAACCCAGGATGTGTTCAAGGAGTATGTGAAGTGTGCGAAAGTATGAGTCTGATGAGGTCAAATCCCAGACCTATCCCAGACCTAACTTGCGTTATCCTCTAAAATATTGATCGAAACCAGGTTTAAACGACTGTTTCAGTGTGGTACCACATTACTACGTGGCACAAACCAGAAAAAACCCACGATCTGTTCAACAAGTATGTGAAAAACGCGAAAGTATGAGCCTGATGAGGGCAAATCCTACACCTAACCCAGACCTAACATGCGTTATCCTCTAAAATATTGATCGCAACCAGGTTTAATGGACTGTTTCAGTGTGGTACCACACTACTACGTGATCTAAACCAGAAAAAACCGAGGATCTGTTCAACAAGTATGTGAAAAACGCGAAAGTATGAGTCTGATGAGGTGAAATCCCAGACCTATCCCAGACGTAACTTGCGTTATCCTCTAAAATATTGATCGAAACCAGGTTTAATCGACTGTTTCAGCGTGGTACCACATTACTATGTGATACAATCCAGAAACTGCCCAGGATCTAGCCATGAAGTATGAGAAATATGCGAAAGTATGAGCCTGATGAGTGAAAATCCCCGGCCAAACCTAGACCTAACATGCGTTGTCCTCTAAAATATTGATGGAAACCAGGTTTAATTGACTGTTTCAGTGTTGTACTTCATTACTACGTGATGCAATCCAGAGAAAGCCCAGGATCTATGCATCAAGTATGAGAAATATGCGAAAGAATGAGCCTGATGAGAGCAAATCCCAGACCTAACCTAGACCTAACATGAATTATTCTCTAAAATATTGATCGAAACCAGGTTTAATTGACTGTTTCAGTGTGGTCCCACATTACTACGTGATCCAAACCAGAAAATAACCCAGGATGTGTTCAAGGAGTATGTGAAGTGTGCGAAAGTATGAGTCTGATGAGGTCAAATCCCAGACCTATCCCAGACCTAACTTGCGTTATCCTCTAAAATATTGATCGAAACCAGGTTTAAACGACTGTTTCAGTGTGGTACCACATTACTACGTGGCACAAACCAGAAAAAACCCACGATCTGTTCAACAAGTATGTGAAAAACGCGAAAGTATGAGCCTGATGAGGGCAAATCCTACACCTAACCCAGACCTAACATGCGTTATCCTCTAAAATATTGATCGCAACCAGGTTTAATGGACTGTTTCAGTGTGGTACCACACTACTACGTGATCTAAACCAGAAAAAACCGAGGATCTGTTCAACAAGTATGTGAAAAACGCGAAAGTATGAGTCTGATGAGGTGAAATCCCAGACCTATCCCAGACGTAACTTGCGTTATCCTCTAAAATATTGATCGAAACCAGGTTTAATCGACTGTTTCAGCGTGGTACCACATTACTATGTGATACAATCCAGAAACTGCCCAGGATCTAGCCATGAAGTATGAGAAATATGCGAAAGTATGAGCCTGATGAGTGAAAATCCCCGGCCAAACCTAGACCTAACATGCGTTGTCCTCTAAAATATTGATGGAAACCAGGTTTAATTGACTGTTTCAGTGTTGTACTTCATTACTACGTGATGCAATCCAGAGAAAGCCCAGGATCTATCCATCAAGTATGAGAAATATGCGAAAGAATGAGCCTGATGAGTGAAAATCTCAGGCCTAACCTAGACCTAACATGCGTTATCCTCAAAAATATTGATCGAAACCTGGTTTAATCGACTGTTTCAGTGTGGTACCACATTACTATGTGATCCAATCCAGAAAATAACCCAGGATCTGTTCAACAAGTATGTGAGGTGTGCGAATGTATGAGTCTGATGAGGTCAAATCCCAGACCAATCCCAGACTTAACTTGCGTTATCCTCTAAAATATTGATCGAAACCAGGTTTAATCGACCGTTTCAGTGTGGTACCACATTACTACGTGATCCAAACCAGAAAAAACCCAGGATCTGTTCAACAAGTATGTGAAGAATGCGAAAGTATGAGTCTGATGAGTGAAAATCCCAGGGCTAACCTAGACCTAACATGCGTTATCCTCTAAAATATTGATCGAAACCAGGTTTAATCGACTGTTTCAGTGTGGTACCACATTACTACGTGATCCAAACCAGAAAAAACCCAGGATCAGTTCAACAAGTATGTGAAGAATGCGAAAGTATGAGTCTGATCAGTGAAAATCCCAGGCCTAACCTAGACCCAGCTTGCGTTATCCTCTAAAATATTGATCGAAACCAGGTTTAATCGACTGTTTCAGTGTGGTACCACATTACTACGTGACCCAAACCAGAAAAAACCCATGATCTGTTCAACAAGTATGTGAAAAACGCGAAAGTATGAGCCTGATTCCCTCAGGGGCGGCCAGCCTTTCAGCTGCAGTACGGGCTTAACGAACCCGGGGTACCCGAGTCATACACACACCGTAAGCCTCCTGTTGGTCGTCACAACGACCCATTCACAATTCCCTATTGGTTTTGTGAATGGTACGTGACGGCAGGAGGAACGGGGGTCTTGGCTTAACCGCCTGGGCCACGAGTATGGCGACTCTATAAAATCGCCCTCCAATCCTAAGCTATGGTGCGCGGCGATGGGATGCATGGTTGGGGGAGAAGGCCCAATCCCAAGCGACCACCTCCGGGGAACCTGCCGAACCCCCGGAGTATTAGGCTTACCCGGGTAAGGCGGCTCTGCCCGGGTGGACCTTTATTTCCGACCATCTCGTGGGATTTTTATGGACACAGAAAATAAAATGGGGATGGGGCGGGTTTTGTCGGTTGGGGAGGACGGAGACGGGCTTGGGGTTAGGGTGGCGGCGCTCGCGCCCCACTCAGCGCCAGGTCCGGCTTCGTGGAGGGTGGAGGAGGACGACGAGACGGCGTCGGTCTCGTCCTTCTCCTCCAGCACGAGCCACATAGAGGCTCTAAGAGGAAGAGGACGGGGCAGGCCGTCGCCGAGGTGGGCGGGGCGATGAGCCCGTCGGTGAGGCTGAGTTGCCTCAGGGACGAGGTGACCGAGGAGATATCGGAGAGGATCTCCTCGTCCCTGAGGCGGGTGGAGAAAGTCGCCGCTGCCTGCGCCTTTAAGGGGCAGAAAAGCGGTGGCGCGGAGGCCCTGAAGGCCGCGGCGGAGGAAATGAGGGAGGCGGCGCGGGAGCTCAGAGGGCGGAACGCCCGTCTGCAGCTCCTGTTGGAGGAGGAGCGACAGGGAAGGAGGAGGGCAGAGGCGCTGTGGAACAGCGCGGCCCTCCCTCCCATCCTCCCTCCTCCTCCACCGCCGCGTCCCTCGGCGGAGGTAAATAAGCGGAGTGCGGCGGCAGTGGTGCGGGGCACCGCGGGCCCCTCCACCCGCTCTCCGCCCGTAAAGAAGTCCCCGTCCTCCTCAGAAGACGATCTTCTGAGGAGGATTGGGGACATGATTGATGGCAAGCTGGCCGCCTTCCGGAAGGAGCTCCTCGCCGGAAGAGCGGTCAGCAGGAAGGCGGTGCCTCCCCGACCTGTTCCGGTACAGTCGGGGAAGGCAAAGAAGGGCGGAGTGAAGGCTCCGCCCAGCGTTGCGGCACCAGGGCCACGCGTCGCGACCCCCAAGGGGGGTGGTGTACCCGTGGTCGCGGTGGTCGCGTCCTCCACAGCACCCTCTCAAGGGGGGGTGGCGTGGAGTGAGGTGGTGGGGCGGAAGGCGAAGCGGGCGGCGAGGAAGGCCTCGCAACCGCAGCCTCCGCCTCCGCCGCCGGCGGCCAAGGTAAAGGCCGCGAAGGTCGGGAAGGCACGACCAGGTCGTCCCCCTAAAACGGCAGCGGTGACGCTGACCGTTGCGCAGGGGGGCGACCTGACCCTCGCGGAGGCGATGCGGCTCGCCAGGGAGAATATCTCCCTGGAAGAGGAGATCCCCGGTGCAGAAGGCGGCGCGAAGGCGGATCGTCTCGCCCAGAGGCTCCGGGAGCAGCTGGGCGAGCGAGGTGTTCGGGTCGTCCGGCCCACGAAGCGCACGGAGATGCGCGTTTGTGGGCTGGACGACTCGGTCAGCGCACAGGATGTGTCCCGTGCCCTTGCGAGGGCGGGGGACTGTCCTGTGGAGGACCTGCGGATCGGAGAGATCCGCAGGTCGCCCTCCGGCCTCGGGTCGGTGTGGGCCCGGTGCCCCCTCTCCGCCGCCCGTAAGGTGGCGGAATCCGGGAGGGTGTTGGTGAGGTGGGTTTCGGCGCGAGTGGAAATCCTCGCGCCGCGCCCGCTCCAGTGTCACCGCTGCCTCGAATTGGGGCACGTGAGGCAGTGGTGCACCTCGCCGGTGGACCGCAGCGGTCAGTGTTACCGCTGCGGTGCCAAAGAGCACCGTGCGAGCCAGTGCTCGGCGGCCCCCCACTGCCCGCTGTGTGCGGACATGGGGAGGCCAGCCGATCACAGGGTGGGGAGCAAGAAGTGCTCCTCCCCCTCCCGGAAGGAGAGGAAGAGGCGGGCTGCACCGGCTCCGGTGCCGAGGGCGGTGGCATCGTCCTCCATGGAGGTGGACGGTGCTACGGGGACGGACGGCCGGGAGGAGGCTGGCGCGGCCATTAATTAATGCCGCCCCGCCTCCTCCTCCAGGCCAACCTCAACCACTGCCGCGCGGCACAGGACTTGATGTCCCAAGTCCTCGCGGAGTGGGGGGTTGGCCTGGCGGTCGCCGCCGAGCCGTACCGCGTCCCTGATCACCCTCATTGGGTGGGCGACGCGGACGGCTTGGTGGCGACGGTATGGGGAGGAGGCGACGGGTCGCCACCGTTCTCCTTGTTGGAGCGCGGTCGGGGATTCGTCGCCGTGGACTGGGGGGGGGAGTCGCTGTGGTGGGGTGCTACATTTCGCCCCGTAGCGGTCACGCTGCGTTCGAGCTGTACCTGGCCGAGGTCGCGGCATGCGTGCAGCGCTACGTGGCCCGGCCGGTGCTGGTCCTGGGGGATTTTAATGCCAAGTCGGTGGCTTGGGGATCCCCCAGGACCTCCGTTCGCGGCGGGATCCTGGGCGATTGGGCGGCGGGGCTCGACCTCCGGGTATTGAACCGGGGGTCGGAGCACACATGCGTGCGGCGATATGGGGTGTCCATCGTGGATGTTGGATTCGCGACCCCCAACGCCGTGCGCATGGTGTCGGGTTGGCACGTGGTCGCGGGGGCAGAGACACTCTCCGATCACCGGTACATCCGGATGGAGGTCTCTGCCGCCGCGAGTGCATCCCGACACGGCCGCCTGCGTGGCACCCCACCACGCCGCTGGGCGCTTCGGCGCCTGGACAAGGACGCCCTGATGGCAGCTGCCCTCGCTGCAACTTGGCCGCAGGGAGCGGCCGAGTTGCCGAGCATAGAGGAGGAGGTCGCCCGGCTCGGAGCATTGGTCGCGGGTATTTGCGACGCGGCGATGCCTCGGGTCGGGCGGGCTTCTCCTCGCCGGGCGGTGTACTGGTGGTCGGACGCGATCGCGGAGTTGCGAGTCGCGACTGTCCGCGCCCGACGCCAGTACACCCGCGCGCGCCGTCGTCAACGTACAGGCGACGGCGTGGCGCGAGCGAGGGCAGCTGATGACCTGTATGGAGCATACCGCGTGGCGCGGGTTGCTCTGCAGGTCGCCATCAAACGGGCCAAGACCCAGGCATGGAAGGAGCTCCTCCAGACCCTTGATGACGATCCATGGGGGCGCCCATATAAGGTGGTGCTGAATAAGCTCCGCCCGTGGGCGCCACCCGTCACCGAGGGTCTTGACCCCCGGCTGCTGGAGGACGTGGTCAATACACTCTTCCCAATTGGGGAGAGGGGACCGCGACCTCCGGCGGCGGCGGCTGTCCCAGTGGAGTGGACGGCCGAGCTGGGGGTCACGCAGGAGGAGCTGGCAGCGGCCATCAGACGGCTCGGGGTTCGTAACACGGCCCCGGGTCCGGATGGTGTGCCCGGCCGGGTTTGGGTCTTGACCCAGGGCGTCCTTGGGGCCGACCTCAGGCGGTTGTTCGACCGCTGCCTGAGGGACGGGCGATTCCCCCCCAGTTGGAAGGTGGCGAGGATGGTCCTCCTCCGGAAGGAGGGTCGGCCCGCGGAGTCTCCCTCCGCATACCGGCCCATTTGTCTCCTCGACGAGGTGGGCAAGCTCTTCGAGCGTGTGATTGCTGCCCGCCTCGTCGAGCACCTGTCGCGGGGTGATCCCGGTCTGGCCGACTGCCAGTTCGGTTTCCGGGGGGGCCGATCGACTATCGCATGACTATGCTGCGTCGGGTGCAGAGGCGCATGGCGCTCAGGGTCGTCCGCGGGTATCGGACCATGTCACATGAGGCGGCGACGGTTCTAGCGGGGATGCCGCCCATGGACCTGCTCGCGCGGTCGCACGCGGCTATGTACCGGCACCGCGTCGACCGCCGCGCGGGGGTGGGGGCGGTCCCGGGCGGGCAGGAACCTGCTTGGGGCGATTTGAAGCGCCAGGCCCGGCAGTCCGTGTTGCTCGCGTGGCAGGAGCGGCTGGCTCTGCCAACCGCGGGGCACCGGACTGTCGGGGCTGTTCGGCCACTCCTGAAGGAGTGGCTGGACAGAGGCCATGGCAGCCTCACCTACCGGCTGGCACAGGTATTTTCCGGGCATGGCAGCTTCGGAAGATACCTGTGCCGGATAGGGAAGGAGCCGACGGCGCGTTGCTGCCACTGCGACGCTGAGCAGGACACGGCGGATCATACCCTGGAGGTATGCCCCGCGTGGGAGGGGGAGCGCCGTGTCCTGGTCGGCGTCGTCGGGCGGGATGTCTCGCTGCCGGGCGTGGTGCGCACCATGCTCGGCAGCGAGGAGAAGTGGAGGGCCGTGGCCTCCTTCTGCGAGAACGTAATGTTGCAGAAGGAGGCCGCGGGGAGGGGGCGCGCTGAAGCTCGCGCTCGTGCGGTGGCCCGAGGTCGTCGCCCGGTCGCGAGGCGTCGCGGGCGGCCGCCTCGGCGTGGCGGATGACCTAGGCTGGGAGGGGGGTCCTGAGGGGACCCTCCTCCCGCCAGGCGGCGCCGGGTCGGACCGGTTGGGGGTAGGAGTGCCTCCCCCTACCGGTCCGACGCAAGGGGAGGCACCCTCGGCGGTCTGGTGCGGCCATGAACGCCCGGCCGCCGAGGGGTGGAAACGGGGTCGCGGGCGGTTGCGAGTTGGGGCTCGCAGCCGCCACTAAACGCGGCCCCGGGACGGATAGCGGCGGGATGGAGTGGCCTCGTCCCGCCGCTATGAGGCAGTGTGTCTACTGGGGGGACCGATTGTCCCCCCGGGGGATGGGCGCGAAAGCGCGGGCACGGGGAGGATACCGGAAGAATGCTTCGAGCGATTCCCGGTATCCTCCCAAAGCGTGCCGAAGGGTCACCGTGGGGTTTTTAGTGGGTAGGTCCCGCGCCTGTCGTTGTACGGGCGCGGGGAATCCCACACACCCCTCCAACCTCTCCCCAAGGAGGTGGGAGGGAGTCTTTCGAAGATTTTCCCCACGACAAAAAAAAAAAAAAAAAAAAAAAAAAAAAAAAAAGTATGAGCCTGATGAGGGCAAATCCCAGACCTCTCCCAGACCTAACTTGCGTTATCCTCTAAAATATTGATCGAAACCAGGTTTAATTGACTGTATCAGCGTGGTACCATATTACTACGTGATACAATCCAGAAGCAGCCCAGGATCTGTTCAACATGTATGAGAAATATGCGAAAGAAAGAGCCTGATGAGAGCAAATCCCAGACCTAACCTAGACCTAACATGAATTATTCCCTAAAATATTGATCGAAACCAGGTTTAATGGACTCTTTCAGTGTGGTACCACATTACTACGTGATCCAAACCAGAAAAAACCCAGGATCCGTTCAACGAGTAAGTGAAGTGTGCGAAAGTATGAGTCTGATGAGGTCAAATCCCAGACCTATCCCAGACATAACTTGCGTTATCCTCTAAAATATTGATCGAAACCAGGTTTAATTGACTGTTTCAGTGTGGTCCCACATTACTACGTGATCCAAACCAGAAATAACCCAGGATCCGTTCAACAAGTATGTAAAGACTGCGAAAGTATGAGTCTGATGAGTGAAAATCCCAGGCCTAACCTAGACCTAACATGCGTTATCCTCTAAAATATTGATCCAAACCAGGTTTAATGGACTGTTTCAGCGTGGTACCACACTACTACGTGATCCAAACCAGAAAAAACCCAGGATCTGTTCAACAAGTATGTGAAAAACGCGAAAGTATGAGCCTGATGAGGGCAAATCCCAGACATATCCCAGACCTAACTTGCGTTGTCCTCTAAGATATTGATCGAAACCAGGTTTAATTGACTGTTTCAGCGTGGTACCACACTACTTCGTGATCCAAACCAGTCAAAACCCAGGATCTGTTCAACAAGAATGTGAAAAACGCGAAACTGTGAGCCTGATGAGGGCAAATCTTAGACCTAACCCCGACCTAAGATGCGTTATCCTCTAAAATATTTATCCAGACCAGGTTTCATTGAATGTTTCAGTGTGGTACCACTTTACAACGTGATCCAATCCAGAAATAGCCCAGGATCTAGCCATGAAGTATGAGAAATATGCGAAAGTATGAGCCTGATGAGGGCAAATCCCAGACATATCCCAGACCTAACTTGCGTTGTCCTCTAAGATATTGATGGAAACCAGGTTTAATTGACTGTTTCAGTGTTGTACTTCATTACTACGTGATGCAATCCAGAAAAAGCCCAGGATCTAGCCATCAAGTATGAGAAATATGCGAAAGAATGAGCCTGATGAGAGCAAATCCCAGACCTAACCTAGGCCTAACATGAATTATTCTCTAAAATATTGATCGAAACCAGGTTTAATTGTCTGTTTCAGCGTGGTACCACACTACTTCGTGATCCAAACCAGTCAAAACCCAGGATCTGTTCAACAAGAATGTGAAAAACGCGAAACTATGAGCCTGATGAGGGCAAATCTTAGACCTAACCCAGACCTAAGATGCGTTATCCTCTAAAATATTTATCCAGACCAGGTTTCATTGAATGTTTCAGTGTGGTACCACTTTACAACGTGATCCAATCCAGAAATAGCCCAGGATCTAGCCATGAGGTATGAGAAATATGCGAAAGTGAGAGCCTGATGAGGGCAAATCCTAGACCTATCCCAGACCTAACTACCGTTATCCTCTAAAATATTAATCGAAACCAGGTTTAATTGACTGTATCAGCGTGGTACCATATTACTACGTGATACAATCCAGAAGCAGCCCAGGATCTGTTCAACATGTATGAGAAATATGCGAAACAAAGAGCCTGATGAGAGCAAATCCCAGACCTAACCTAGACCTAACATGAATTATTCTCTAAAATATTGATCGAAACCAGGTTTAATGGACTCTTTCAGTGTGGTACCACATTACTACGTGATCCAAACCAGAAAAAACCCAGGATCCGTTCAACAAGTATGTGAAGAATGCGAAAGTATGAGTCTGATCAGTGAAAATCCCAGACCTAACGTAGACCTAACATGAGTTATGCTCTAAAATATTGATCGAAACCTGGTTTAATCGACTGTTTCAGTGTGGTACCACATTACTATGTGATCCAAACCAGAAAATAACCCAGGATCTGTTCAACGAGTAAGTGAAGTGTGCGAAAGTATGAGTCTGATGAGGTCAAATCCCAGACCTATCCCAGACATAACTTGCGTTATCCTCTAAAATATTGATCGAAACCAGTTTAATCGACTGTTTCAGTGTGGTACCACACTACTACGTGATACAAACCAGAAAAAACCCCGGATCTGTTCAACAAGTATGTGAAAAACGCGAAAGTATGAGCCTGATGAGGGCAAATCCCAGACCTATCCCAGACCTAACTTGCGTTGTCCTCTAAGATATTGATGGAAACCAGGTTTAATTGACTGTTTCAGTGTGGTACCACACTACTACGTGATACAAACCAGAAAAAACCCAGGATCCGTTCAACAAGTATGTGAAGAATGCGAAAGTATGAGTCTGATGAGTGAAAATCCAAGACATAACTTAGACCTAACATGCGTTATCCTCTAAAATATTGATCCAAACCAGGTTTAATGGACTGTTTCAGTGGGGTACCACTTTACTACGTGATCCAAAGCAGAAAAAACACTCGATCAGGTCAACATGTATGTTACAACTGCGAAAGTATGACCCTGATGAGGGCAAATCCCAGACCAATCCGAGACCTAACTTGCGTTGTCCTCTAAGATATTGATCCAAACCAGGTTTAATTGACCGTTTCAGTGTGGTCCGACATTACTACGTGATCCAAACCAGAAAAAATCCAGGATCCATTCAACAAGTATGTGAAGTGTGCGAAAGTATGAGTCTGATGAGGTCAAATCCCAGACCTATCCCAGACCTAACTTGCGTTATCCTCTAAAATATTTATCAAGACCAGGTGTAATTGAATGTTTCAGTGTGGTACCACATTACTACGTGAATCAAACCAGAAAAAACCCAGGATCCATTCAACAAGTATGTGAAGAATGCGAAAGTATGAGTCTGATGAGTGAAAATCCCAGGTCTAACCCAGACCTAACATGCGTTATCCTCCAAAATATTGATCCAAACCAGGTTTAATGGACTGTTTCAGTGTGGTACCACTTTACTACGTGATCCAAAGCATTAAGAATCCTCGATCAGGTCAACATGCATGTTAAAACTGCGAAAGTATGACCCTGATGAGGGCAAATCCCAGGCCTTACCTAGACCTAACATGCGTTGTCCTCTAAGATATTGATGGAAACCAGGTTTAATTGACTGTTTCAGTGTGGTACCACCTTACTACGTGAACCAAACCAGAAAAAACCCAGGATCCGTTCAACAAGTATGTGAGGAATGCGAAAGTATGAGTCTGATGAGTGAAAATCCCAGGGCTAACCTAGACCTAACATGCGTTATCCTCTAAAATATTGATCCAAACCAGGTTTAATTGACTGTTTTAGTTGTGGTACCACTTTACTACGTGATCCAAAGCAGAAAAAACCCTCGATCAGGCCAACATGCATGTTAAAACTGCGAAAGTATGGCCCTGATGAGGTCAAATCCCAGACCTATCCCAGACCTGACATGCGTCATCCTCCAAAATATTGATCCAAACCAGGTTTAATGGACTGTTTCAGTGTGGTACCACTTTACTACGTGATCCAAAGCAGAAAAAACCCTCGATCAGGTCAACATGCATGCTAAAACTGCGAAAGTATGACCCTGATGAGGTCAAATCCCAGACCTATCCCAGACCTGACATGCGTTATCCTCTAAAATATTGATCCAAACCAGGTTTAATTGACTGTTTCAGTGTGGTCCCACATTATTACGTGATACAATCCAGAAACCACCCAGGATCTAGCCATGAAGTATGAGAAATATGCGAATGTATGAGCCTGATGAGGACAAATCCTAGACCTAACCCAAACCTAACATGCGTTATCCTCCAAAATATTTATCAAGACCAGGTTTAATTGAATGTTTCAGTGTGGTACCACATTACTACGTGAACCAAACCAGAAAAAACCCAGGATCCGTTCAACAAGTATGTGAAGAATGCGAAAGTATGACCCTGATGAGGTCAAATCCCAGACCTATCCCAGACCTGACATGCGTTATCCTCTAAAATATTGATCCAAACCAGGTTTAATTGACTGTTTCAGTGTGGTCCCACATTATTACGTGATACAATCCAGAAACAGCCCAGGATCTAGCCATGAAGTATGAGAAATATGCGAATGTATGAGCCTGATGAGGACAAATCCTAGACCTAACCCAAACCTAACATGCGTTATCCTCCAAAATATTTATCAAGACCAGGTTTAATTGAATGTTTCAGTGTGGTACCACATTACTACGTGAACCAAACCAGAAAAAACCCAGGATCCGTTCAACAAGTATGTGAAGAATGCGAAAGTATGAGTCTGATGAGTGAAAATCCCAGGGCTAACCTAGACCTAACATGCGTTATCCTCTAAAATATTGATCCAAACCAGGTTTAATGGACTGTTTCAGTGTGGTACCACTTTACTACGTGATCGAAAGCATTAAGAACCCTCGATCAGGTCAACATGTATGTTAAAACTGCGAAAGTATGACCCTGATGAGGGCAAATCCCAGGCCTTACCTAGACCTAACATGCGTTGTCCTCTAAAATATTGATGGAAACCAGGTTTAATTGACTGTTTCAGTGTTGTACTTCATTACCACGTGATGCGATCCAGAAAAAGCCCAGGATCTAGCCATCAAGTATGAGAAATATGCGAAAGAATGAGCCTGATGAGAGCAAATCCCAGACCTAACCTAGACATAACATGAATTATTCTCTAAAATATTGATCAAAACCAGGTTTAATTGACTGTTTCAGTGTGGTACCACATTACTACGTGATCCAATCCAGAAATAGCCCAGGATCTAGCCATGAAGTATGAGAAATATGCGAAAGTATGAGCCTGACGAGGGCAAATCCTAGACCATACCCAGACCTAACATGCGTTATCCTCTAAAATATTTATCATAACCAGGTTTAATTGATTGTTTCAGTGTGGTCCCACATTACAACGTGATCCAAACCAGAAAAAACCCAGGATCCGTTCAACAAGTATGTGAAGAATGCGAAAGTATGAGTCTGATGAGGGCTAATCCCAGACCTATCCCAGACCTAACTTGCGTTATCGTCTAAAATAATGATCGAAACCAGGTTTAATTGACTGTTTTAGTTGTGGTACCACATTACCACGTGATCCAAAGCAGAAAAAACACTCGATCAGGTCAACATGCATGTTAAAACTGCGAAAGTATGACCCTGATGAGGTCAAATCCCAGACTTATCCCAGACCTGACATGCGTTATCCTCTAAAATAGTTATCAAGACCAGGTTTAATTGATTGTTTCGGTGTGGTCCCACATTACTACGTGATCCAAACCAGAAAAAACCCAGGATCCGTTCAACAAGTATGTGAAGAATGCGAAAGTATGAGTCTGACGAGTGAAAATCCCAGACATAACTTAGACCTAACATGCGTTATCCTCTAAAATATTGATCCAAACCAGGTTTAATGGAATGTTTCAGTGGGGTACCACTTTACTACGTGATCCAAAGCAGAAAAAACACTCGATCAGGTCAACATGTATGTTAAAACTGCGAAAGTATGACCCTGATGAGGGCAAATCACAGACCAATCCGAGACCTAACTTGCGTTGTCCTCTAAGATATTGATCCAAACCAGGTTTAATTGACCGTTTCAGTGTGGTCCCACATTACTACGTGATCCAAACCAGAAAAAACCCAGGATCTAGCCATCAAGTATGAGAAACATTGCGAAAGAATGAGCCTGATGATAGCAAATGCCAGACCTAACCTAGACCTAACATGAATTATTCTCTAAAATATTGATCGAAACCAGGTTTAATTGACTGTTTCAGTGTGGGGTCCCACATTACTACGTGATCCAAACCAGAAAAAACCCAGGATCCATTCAACAAGTATGTGAAGAATGCGAAAGTATGAGTCTGATGAGTGAAAATCCCAGGCCTAACCTAGACCTAACATGAATTATTCTCTAAAATATTGATCGAAACCTGGTTTAATCTATTGTTTCAGTGTGGTACCACATTACTATTAGATCCAAACCAGAAAATAACCCAGGATCTGTTCAACGAGTATGTGAAGTGTGCGAAAGTATGAGTCTGATGAGGTCAAATCCCAGACCTATCCCAGACTTAACATGCGTTATCCTCTAAAATATTGATCGAAACCGGGTTTAATCGACTGATTCAGTGTGGTACCACATTACTACGTGATCCAAACCAGAAAAAACCCAGGATCCGTTCAACAAGTATGTGAAGAATGCGAAAGTATGAGTCTGATGAGTGAAAATCCCAGACCTAACCTAGACCTAACATGAATTATTCTCTAAAATATTGATCGAAACCTGGTTTAATCTATTGTTTCAGTGTGGTACCACATTACTATTAGATCCAAACCAGAAAATAACCTAGGATCTGTTCAACGAGTATGTGAAGTGTGCGAAAGTATGAGTCTGATGAGGTCAAATCCCAGACCTATCCCAGACCTAACTTGCGTTATCCTCAAAAATATTGATCGAAACCAGGTTTAATTGACTGTTTCAGCGTGGTACCACATTACTACGTGATACAATCCAGAAACAGCCAAGGATCTAGCCATGAAGTATGAGAAATATGCGAATGTATGAGCCTGATGAGGATAAATCCTAGACCTAACCCAAACCTGACATGCGTTATCCTCTAAAATATTTATCAAGACCAGGTTTAATTGAATGTTTCAGTGTGGTACCACATTACTACGTGAATCAAACCAGAAAAAACCCAGGATCCGTTCAACAAGTATGTGAAGAATGCGAAAGTATGAGTCTGATGAGTGAAAATCCCAGGTCTAACCCAGACCTAACATGCGTTATCCTCCAAAATATTGATCCAAACCAGGTTTAATGGACAGTTTCAGTGTGGTACCACTTTACTACGTGATCCAAAGCATTAAGAATCCTCGATCAGGTCAACATGCATGTTAAAACTGCGAAAGTATGACCCTGATGAGGTCAAATCCCAGACTTATCCCAGACCTGACATGCGTTATCCTCTAAAATAGTTATCAAGACCTGGTTTAAATGATTGTTTCGGTGTGGTCCCACATTACTACGTGATCCAAACCAGAAAAAACCCTGGATCCGTTCAACAAGTATGTGAAGAATGCGAAAGTATGAGTCTGATGAGTGAAAATCCCAGACATAACTTAGACCTAACATGCGTTATCCTCTAAAATATTGATCCAAACCAGGTTTAATGGACTGTTTCAGTGGGGTACCACTTTACTACGTGATCCAAAGCAGAAAAAACACTCGATCAGGTCAACATGTATGTTAAAACTGCGAAGGTATGACCCTGATGAGGGCAAATCCCAGACCAATCCGAGACCTAACTTGCGTTGTCCTCTAAGATATTGATCCAAACCAGGTTTAATTGACCGTTTCAGTGTGGTCCCACATTACTACGTGATCCAAACCAGAAAAAACCCAGGATCTAGCCATCAAGTATGAGAAACATTGCGAAAGAATGAGCCTGATGATAGCAAATCCCAGACCTAACCTAGACCTGACATGAATTATTCTCTAAAATATTGATCGAAACCAGGTTTAATTGATTGTTTCAGTGTGGTCCCACATTACTACGTGATCCAAACCAGAAAAAACCCAGGATCCATTCAACAAGTATGTGAAGAATGCGAAAGTATGAGTCTGATGAGTGAAAATCCCAGGCCTAACCTAGACCTAACATGAATTATTCTCTAAAATATTGATCGAAACCTGGTTTAATCTATTGTTTCAGGGTGGTACCACATTACTATTAGATCCAAACCAGAAAATAACCCAGGATCTGTTCAACGAGTATGTGAAGTGTGCGAAAGTATGAGTCTGATGAGTGAAAATCCCAGACCTAACCTAGACCAAACATGAATTATTCTCTAAAATATTGATCGAAACCAGGTTTAATTGACTGTTTCAGCATGGTACCACATTACTACGTGATACAATCCAGAAACAGCCAAGGATCTAGCCATGAAGTATGAGAAATATGCGAATGTATGAGCCTGATGAGGATAAATCCTAGACCTAACCCAAACCTAACATGCGTTATCCTCTAAAATATTTATCAAGACCAGGTTTAGTTGAATGTTTCAGTGTGGTACCACATTACTACGTGAATCAAACCAGAAAAAACCCAGGATCCGTTCAACAAGTATGTGAAGAATGCGAAAGTATGAGTCTGATGAGTGAAAATCCCAGGTCTAACCCAGACCTAACATGCGTTATCCTCCAAAATATTGATCCAAACCAGGTTTAATGGACTGTTTCAGTGTGGTACCAATTTACTACGTGATCCAAAGCATTAAGAATCCTCGATCAGGTCAACATGCATGTTAAAACTGCGAAAGTATGACCCTGATGAGGGCAAATCCCAGGCCTTACCTAGACCTAACATGCGTTGTCCTCTAAAATATTGATGGAAACCAGGTTTAATTGACTGTTTCAGTGTGGTACCACCTTACTACGTGAACCAAACCAGAAAAAACCCAGGATCCGTTCAACAAGTATGTGAGGAATGCGAAAGTATGAGTCTGATGAGTGAAAATCCCAGGGCTAACCTAGACCTAACATGCGTTATCCTCTAAAATATTGATCCAAACCAGGTTTAATGGACTGTTTCAGTGTGGTACCACTTTACTACGTGATCCAAAGCATTAAGAACCCTCGATCAGGTCAACATGTATGTTAAAACTGCGAAAGTATGACCCTGATGAGGGCAAATCCCAGGCCTTACCTAGACCTAACATGCGTTGTCCTCTAAAATATTGATGGAAACCAGGTTTAATTGACTGTTTCAGTGTTGTACTTCATTACCACGTGATGCGATCCAGAAAAAGCCCAGGATCTAGCCATCAAGTATGAGAAATATGCGAAAGAATGAGCCTGATGAGAGCAAATCCCAGACCTAACCTAGACATAACATACATTATTCTCTAAAATATTGATCAAAACCAGGTTTAATTGACTGTTTCAGTGTGGTACCACATTACTACGTGATCCAATCCAGAAATAGCCCAGGATCTAGCCATGAAGTATGAGAAATATGCGAAAGTATGAGCCTGACGAGAGCAAATCCTAGACCTTACCCAGACCTAACATGCGTTATCCTCTAAAGTATTTATCATAACCAGGTTTAATTGATTGTTTCAGTGTGGTCCCACATTACTACGTGATCCAAACCAGAAAAAACCCAGGATCCGTTCAACAAGTATGTGAAGAATGCGAAAGTATGAGTCTGATGAGGGCTAATCCCAGACCTATCCCAGACCTAACTTGCGTTATCGTCTAAAATAATGATCGAAACCAGGTTTAATTGACTGTTTTAGTTGTGGTACCGCTTTACCACGTGATCCAAAGCAGAAAAAACCCTCGATCAGGTCAACATGCATGTTAAAACTGCGAAAGTATGACCCTGATGAGGTCAAATCCCAGACTTATCCCAGACCTGACATGCGTTATCCTCTAAAATAGTTATCAAGACCAGGTTTAATTGATTGTTTCAGTGTGGTACCACTTTACTACGTGATCCAAAGCAGAAAAAACCCTCGATCAGGTCAACATGCATGTTAAAACTGCGAAAGTATGACCCTGATGAGGTCAAATCCCAGACCTATCCCAGACCTGACATGCGTTATCCTCTAGAATATTGATCCAAACCAGGTTTAATTGACTGTTTCAGTGTGGTCCCACATTACTACGTGATACAATCCAGAAACAGCCCAGGATCTAGCCATGAAGTATGAGAAATATGCGAAAGAATGAGCGTGATGAGAGCAAATCCCAGACCTATCCCAGACCTGACATGCGTTATCCTCTAAAATATTGATCCAAACCAGGTTTAATGGACTGTTTCAGTGTGGTACCACTTTACTACGTGATCCAAAGCAGAAAAAACCCTCGATCATGTCAACATGCATGTTAAAACTGCGAAAGTATGACCCTGATGGGGTCAAATCCCAGACCTATCCCAGACCTGACATGCGTTATCCTCTAAAATATTGAGCCAAACCAGGTTTAATTGACTGTTTCAGTGTGGTCCCACATTACTACGTGATACAATCCTGAAACAGCCCAGGATCTAGCCATGAAGTATGAGAAATATGCGAATGTATGAGCCTGATGAGGACAAATCCTAGACCTAACCCAAACCTAACATGCGTTATCCTCCAAAATATTTATCAAGACCAGGTTTAATTGAATGTTTCAGTGTGGTACCACATTACTACGTGAACCAAACCAGAAAAAACCCAGGATCCGTTCAACAAGTATGTGAAGATTGCGAAAGTATGAGTCTGATGAGTGAAAATCCCAGGGCTAACCTAGACCTAACATGCGTTATCCTCTAAAATATTGATCCAAACCAGGTTTAATGGACTGTTTCAGTGTGGTACCACTTTACTACGTGATCCAAAGCATTAAGAACCCTCGATCAGGTCAACATGTATGTTAAAACTGCGAAAGTATGACCCTGATGAGGGCAAATCCCAGGCCTTACCTAGACCTAACATGCGTTGTCCTCTAAAATATTGATGGAAACCAGGTTTAATTGACTGTTTCAGTGTTGTACTTCATTACCACGTGATGCGATCCAGAAAAAGCCCAGGATCTAGCCATCATGTATGAGAAATATGCGAAAGAATGAGCCTGATGAGAGCAAATCCCAGACCTATCCTAGACATAACATGAATTATTCTCTAAAACATTGATCAAAACCAGGTTTAATTGATTGTTTCAGTGTGGTCCCACATTACTACGTGATCCAAACCAGAAAAAACCCAGGATCCGTTCAACAAGTATGTGAAGAATGCGAAAGTATGAGTCTGATGAGGGCTAATCCCAGACATATCCCAGACCTAACTTGCGTTATCGTCTAAAATAATGATCGAAACCAGGTTTAATTGACGGTTTTAGTTGTGGTACCACTTTACCACGTGATCCAAAGCAGAAAAAACCCTCGATCAGGTCAACATGCATGTTAAAACTGCGAAAGTATGACCCTGATGAGGTCAAATCCCAGACTTATCCCAGACCTAACATGCGTGATCCTCTAAAATAGTTATCAAGACCAGGTTTAATTGATTGTTTCGGTGTGGTCCCACATTACTACGTAATCCAAACCAGAAAAAACCCAGGATCCGTTCAACAAGTATGTGAAGAATGCGAAATTATGAGTCTGATGAGTGAAAATCCCAGACATAACCTAGACCTAACATGCGTTATCCTCTAAAATATTGATCCAAACCAGGTTTAATGGACTGTTTCAGTGGGGTACCACTTTACTACGTGATCCAAAGCAGAAAAAACACTCGATCAGGTCAACACGTATGTTAAAACTGCGAAAGTATGACCCTGATGAGGGCAAATCCCAGACCTATCCCAGACCTAACTTGCGTTGTCCTCTGAGATGTTGATCCAAACCAGGTTTAATTGACTGTTTCAGTGTGGTCCCACATTACTACGTGATCCAAACCAGAAAAAACCCAGGATCTAGCCATCAAGTATGAGAAACATGCGAAAGAATGAGCCTGATGATAGCAAATCCCAGACCTAACCTAGACCTAACATGAATTATTCTCTAAAATATTGATCGAAACCAGGTTTAATTGACTGTTTCAGTGTGGCCCCACATTACTACGTGATCCAAACCAGAAAAAACCCAGGATCCATTCAACAAGTATGTGAAGAATGCGAAAGTATGAGTCTGATGAGTGAAAATCCCAGGCCTAACCTAGACCTAACATGAATTATTCTCTAAAATATTGATCGAAACCTGGTTTAATCTATTGTTTCAGTGTGGTACCACATTACTATTAGATCCAAACCAGAAAATAACCCAGGATCTGTTCAACGAGTATGTGAAGTGTGCGAAAGTATGAGTGTGATGAGGTCAAATCCCTGACCTATCCCAGACCTAACCTGCGTTATCCTCAAAAATATTGATCGAAACCAGGTTTAATTGACTGTTTCAGCGTGGTACCACATTACTACGTGATACAATCCAGAAACAGCCAAGGATCTAGCCATGAAGTATGAGAAATATGCGAATGTATGAGCCTGATGAGGACAAATCCTAGACCTAACCCAAACCTAACATGCGTTATCCTCTAAAATATTTATCAAGACCAGGTTTAATTGAATGCTTCAGTGTGGTACCACATTACTACGTGAACCAAACCAGAAAAAACCCAGGATCCGTTCAACAAGTATGTGAAGAATGCGAAAGTATGAGTCTGATGAGTGAAAATCCCAGGTCTAACCCAGACCTAATATGCGTTATCGTCTAAAATAATGATCGAAACCAGGTTTAATTGACTGTTTTAGTTGTGGTACCACTTTACCACGTGATCCAAAGCAGAAAAAACCCTCGATCAGGTCAACATGCATGTTAAAACTGCGAAAGTATGACCCTGATGAGGTCAAATCCCAGACTTATCCCAGACCTGACATGCGTTATCCTCTAAAATAGTTATCAAGACCAGGTTTAGTTGATTGTTTCAGTGTGGTACCACTTTACTACGTGATCCAAAGCAGAAAAAACCCTCGATCAGGTCAACATGCATGTTAAAACTGCGAAAGTATGACCCTGATGAGGTCAAATCCCAGACCTATCCCAGACCTGACATGCGTTATCCTCTAAAATATTGATCCAAACCAGGTTTAATTGACTGTTTCAGTGTGGTCCCACATTACTACGTGATACAATCCAGAAACAGCCCAGGATCTAGCCATGAAGTATGAGAAATATGCGAATGTATGAGCCTGATGAGGACAAATCCTAGACCTAACCCAAACCTAACATGCGTTATCCCCCAAAATATTTATCAAGACCAGGTTTAATTGAATGTTTCAGTGTGGTACCACATTACTACGTGAATCAAACCAGAAAAAACCCAGGATCCGTTCAACAAGTATGCGAAGAATGCGAAAGTATGAGTCTGATGAGTGAAAATCCCAGGGCTAACCTAGACCTAACATGCGATATACTCTAAAATATTGATCCAAACCAGGTTTAATGGACTGTTTCAGTGTGGTACCACTTTACTACGTGATCCAAAGCATTAAGAACCCTCGATCAGGTCAACATGTATGTTAAAACTGCGAAAGTATGACCCTGATGAGGTCAAATCCCAGACTTATCCCAGACCTGACATGCGTTATCCTCTAAAATAGTTATCAAGAGCAGGTTTAATTGATTGTTTCGGTGTGGTCCCACATTACTACGTTATCCAAACCAGAAAAAACCCAGGATCCGTTCAACAAGTATGTGAAGAATGCGAAAGTATGAGTCTGATGAGTGAAAATCCCAGACATAACCCAGACCTAACATGCGTTATCCTCTAAAATATTGATCCAAACCAGGTTTAATCGACTGTTTCAGTGGGGTACCACATTACTATTAGATCCAAACCAGAAAATAACCCAGGATCTGTTCAACGAGTATGTGAAGAATGCGAAAGTATGAGTCTGATGAGTGAAGATCCCAGGCCTAACCTAGACCTAACATGAATTATTCTCTAAAATATTGATCGAAACCTGGTTTAATCTATTGTTTCAGTGTGGTACCACATTACTATTAGATCCAAACCAGAAAATAACCCAGGATCTGTTCTCCGAGTATGTGAAGTGTGCGAAAGTATGAGTCTGATGAGGTCAAATCCCTGACCTATCCCAGACCTAACTTGCGTTATCCTCAAAAATATTGATCGAAACCAGGTTTAATTGACTGTTTCAGCGTGGTACCACATTACTACGTGATACAATCCTGAAACAGCCAAGGATCTTGCCATGAAGTATGAGAAATATGCGAATGTATGAGCCTGATGAGGACAAATCCTAGACTTATCCCAAACCTAACATGCGTTATCCTCTAAAATATTTATCAAGACCAGGTTTAATTGAATGTTTCAGTGTGGTATCACGTTACTACGCGAACCAAACCAGAAAAAACCCAGGATCCGTTCAACAAGTATGTGAAGAATGCGAAAGTATGAGTCTGATGAGTGAAAATCCCAGGTCTAACCCAGACCTAACATGCGTTATCCTCTAAAATATTGATCCAAACCAGGTTTAATGGACAGTTTCAGTGTGGTACCACTTTACTACGTGATCCAAAGCATTAAGAATCCTCGATCAGGTCAACATGTATGTTAAAACTGCGAAAGTATGACCCTGATGAGGGCAAATCCCAGGCCTTACCTAGACCTAACATGCGTTGTCCTCTAAAATATTGATGGAAACCAGGTTTAATTGACTGTTTCAGTGTTGTACTTCATTACTACGTGATGCAATCCAGAAATAGCCCAGGATCTAGCCGCGAAGTATGAGAAATATGCGAAAGTATGAGTCGCACGAGGGCAAATCCTAGACCTAACCCAAACCTAACATGCGTTATCCTCTAAAATATTTATCAAGACCAGGTTTAATTGAATGTTTCAGTGTGGTACCACATTACTACGTGAACCAAACCAGAAAAAACCCAGGATCCGTTCAACAAGTATGTGAAGAATGCGAAAGTATGAGTATGATGAGTGAAAATCCCAGGCCTAACCTAGACCTAACATGCGTTATCCTCAAAAATATTGATCGAAACCAGGTTTAATTGACTGTTTCAGTGTGGTACCACATTACTATGTGATCCAATCTAGAAATAGCCCAGGATCTAGCCGTGAAGTATGAGAAATATGCGAAAGTATGAGTCTGACGAGGGCAAATCCTAGACCTAACTCAGACCTAACATGCGTTATCCTCTAAAATATTTATCATGACCAGGTTTAATTGATTGTTTCAGTGTTGTCCCACATTACTACGTAATCCAAACCAGAAAAAACCCAGGATCCGTTTAACAAGTATGTGAAGAATGCGAAAGTATGAATCTGATGAGTGAAAATCCACGGCCTAACCTAGACCTAACATGCGTTATCCTCAAAAATATTGATCGAAACCAGGTTTAATTGACTGTTTCAGTGCGGTACCACATTACTATGTGATCCAATCCAGAAATAGCCCAGGATCTAGCCGTGAAGTATGAGAAATATGCGAAAGTATGAGTCTGACGAGGGCAAATCCTAGACCTAACTCAGACCTAACATGCGTTATCCTCTAAAATATTTATCATGACCAGGTTTAATTGATTGTTTCAGTGTTGTCCCACATTACTACGTAATCCAAACCAGAAAAAACCCAGGATCCGTTTAACAAGTATGTGAAGAATGCGAAAGTATGAATCTGATGAGTGAAAATCCCCGGCCTAGCCTAGACCTAACATGCGTTATCCTCAAAAATATTGCTCGAAACCTGGTTTAATCGACTGTTTCAGTGTGGTACCACACTACTACGTGACCCAAACCGGAAAAAACCCAGGATCTGTTCAACAAGTATGTGAAAAACGCGAAAGCATGAGCCTGATGAGGGTAAATCCCAGACCTACCCCAGACCTAACTTGCGTTATCCTCTAACATATTGAACGAAACCAGGTTTAATTGACTGTTTCAGCGTGGTACCACATTACTACGTGATACAATACAGAAACAGCCCAGGATCTAGCCATGAAGTATGAGAAATATGCGAAAGTATGAGCCTGATGAGGGCAAATCCTAGACCTAACCCAAACCTAACATGTGTTATCCTCTAAAATATTTATCAAGACCAGATTTAATTGAATGTTCCAGTGTGGTACCACATTACTACGTGATCTAATCCAGAAATAGCCCAGGATCTAGCCATGAAGTATGAGAAATATGCGAATGTATGCGCCTGACGAGGGCAAATCCTAGACCTAACCCAGACCTAACGTGCGTTATCCTCTAAAATATTTATCAAGACCAGGTTTAATTGATCGTTTCAGTGTGGTCCGACATTACTACGTGATCCAAACCAGAAAAAACCCAGGATCCGTTCAACAAGTATGTGAAGAATGCGAAAGTATGAGACTGATGAGTGAAAATCCCAGGCCTAACCTAGACCTAACATGCGTTATCCTCAAAACTATTGCTCGAAACCTGGTTTAATCGACTGTTTCAGTGTGGTACCACATTACTATGTGATCCAAACTAGAAAATAACCCAGGATCTGTTCAACGAGTATGTGAAGTGTGCGAAAGTATGAGTCTGATGAGGGCAATTCCTAGACCTATCCCAGACCTAACATGCGTTATCCTCTAAAATATTTATCAAGACCAGGTTTAATTGACTGTTTCAGTGTGGTACCACATTGCTACGTGATCCAAACCAGAGAAAACCCAGGATCCGTTCAACAAGTATGAGAAATATGCGAAAGTATGAGCCTGATGTGGGCAAATCCCAGGCCTAACCTAGACCTAACATGCGTTGTCCTCTAAAATATTGATGGAAACCAGGTTTAATTGACTGTTTCAGTGTTGTACTTCATTACTACGTGACGCAATCCAGAAAAAGCCCAGGATCTAGCCATCAAGTATGAGAAATATGCGAAAGAATGAGCCTGATGAGAGCAAATCCCAGACCTAACCTAGACCTAACATGAATTATTCTCTAATATATTGATGAAAACCAGGTTTAATTGACTGTTTCAGTGTGGTACCACATTACTACGTGATCTAATCCAGAAATAGCCCAGGATCTAGCCATGAAGTATGAGAAATATGCGAATGTATGAGCCTGACGAGGGCAAATCCTAGACCTAACCCAGACCTAACTTGCGTTATCCTCTAAAATATTTATCAAGACCAGGTTTAATTGATCGTTTCAGTGTGGTCCGACATTACTACGTGATCCAAACCAGAAAAAACCCAGGATCCGTTCAACAAGTATGTGAAGAATGCGAAAGTATGAGTCTGATGAGTGAAAATCCCAGGCCTAACCTAGACCTAACATGCGTTATCCTCAAAACTATTGCTCGAAACCTGGTTTAATCGACTGTTTCAGTGTGGTACCACATTACTATGTGATCCAAACCAGAAAATAACCCAGGTTCTGTTCAACGAGTATGTGAAGTGTGCGAAAGTATGAGTCTGATGAGGGCAATTCCTAGACCTATCCCAGACCTAACATGCGTTATCCTCTAAAATATTTATCAAGACCAGGTTTAATTGACTGTTTCAGTTTGGTACCACATTGCTACGTGATCCAAACCAGAGAAAACCCAGGATCCGTTCAACAAGTATGAGAAATATGCGAAAGTATGAGCCTGATGTGGGCAAATCCCAGGCCTAACCTAGACCTAACATGCGTTGTCCTCTAAAATATTGATGGAAACCAGGTTTAATTGACTGTTTCAGTGTTGTACTTCATTCCTACGTGACGCAATCCAGAAAAAGCCCAGGATCTAGCCATCAAGAATGAGAAATATGCGAAAGAATGAGCCTGATGAGAGCAAATCCCAGACCTAACCTAGACCTAACATGAATTATTCTCTAAAATATTGATGAAAACCAGGTTTAATTGACTGTTTCAGTGTGGTACCACATTACTACGTGATCTAGTCAAGAAATAGCCCAGGATCTAGCCATGAAGTATGAGAAATATGCGAAAGTATGACCCTGACGATGGCAAATCCTAGACCTAACCCAGACCTAACTTGCGTTATCCTCTAAAATATTTAGCAAGACCAGGTTTAATTGATTGTTTCAGTGTGGTCCGACATAACTACGTGATCCAAACCAGAAAAAACCCAGGATCCGTTCAACAAGTATGTGAAGAATGCGAAAGTATGAGTCTGATGAGTGAAAGTCCCAGGGCTAACCTAGACCTAACAAGCGTTATCCTCTAAAATATTCATCCAAACCAGATTTAATGGACTCTTTCAGTGTGGTACCACTTTACTGCGTGATCCAAAGCAGAAGAAACCCTCGATCAGGTCAACATGTATGTTAAAACTGCGAAAGTATACCCTGGTGTGGGCAAATCCCAGGCCTAACCTAGACCTAACATGCGTTGTCCTCTAAAATATTGATGGAAACCAGGTTTAATTGACTGTTTCAGTGTTGCACTTCATTACTACGTGATCCATACCAGTAAAAACCCAGGATCCGTTCAACAAGTATGTGAAGAATGCGAAAGTATGAGTGTGGTGAGTGAAAAACCCCGGCCTAACCTAGACCTAACATGCGTTATCCTCAAATATATTGATCGAAACCTGGTTTAATCGTCGGTTTCAGTGTGTTACCACATTACTACGTGATCCAATCCAGAAATAGCCCAGGATCTAGCCATGAAATATGAGAAATATGCGAAAGTATGAGCCTGACGAGGGCAAATCCTAGACCTAACCCAGACCTAACATGCGTTATCCTCTAAAATATTGATCGAAACCAGGTTTAATCGACTATTTCAGTGTGGTACCACATTACTACGTGATCCAAACCAGAGAATGACCCAGGATCTGTTCAACGAGTATGTGAAGTGTGCGAAAGTATGAGTCTGATGAGGGCAAATCCCAGACCTATCCGAGACCTAAAATGCATTATCCTCTAAAATATTTATCAAGACCAGGTTTAATTGAATGTTTCAGTGTGGTACCACATTACTACGTGATCCAATCCAGAAATAGCCCAGGATCCAGCCATGAAGTATGAGAAATATGCGAAAGTATGAGCCTGATGGGGGCAAATCCTAGAACTAACCCAGACCTAACATGCGTTATCCTCTAAAATATTGATCGAAACCAGGTTTAATCGACTGTTTCAGTGTGGTACCACACTACTACGTGACCCAAACCGGGAAAAACCCAGGATCTGTTCAACAAGTGTGTGAAAAACGCGAAAGTATGAGCCTGATGAGGGCAAATCCCAGTCCTATCCCAGACCTAACTTGCGTTATCCTCAAAAATATTGATCGAAACCTGGTTTAATCGACTGTTTCAGTGTGGTACCACATTACTACGTGACCCAATCCAGAAATAGCCGAGGATCTAGCCATGAAGTATGAGAAATATGCGAAAGTATGAGCCTGACGAGGACAAATCCTAGACCTAACCCAGACCAAACATGCGATATCCTCAAAAATATTGATCGAAACCGGGTTTAATCGACTGTTTCAGAGTGGTACCACATTAGTACGTGATCCAAACCAGAAAAAACCCAGGATCCGTTCAACAAGTATGTGAAGAATGCGAAAGTATGAGTCTGATGAGTGAAATTCCCCGGCCTAACCTGGACCTAACATGCGTTATCCTCAAAAATATTGATCGAAACCAGGTTTAATCGACTGTTTCAGTGTGGTACCACACTACTACGTGTCCCAAACCGGAAAAAACCCAGGATCTGTTCAACAAGTATGTGAAAACGCGAAAGTATGAGTCTGATGAGTGAAAATCCCAGACCTATCCCAGACCTAACATGCGTTATCCTGTAAAATATTTATCAAGACCAGGTTTAATCGACTGTTTCAGTGTGGTACCACATTACTACGTGATCCAAACCAGTAAAAACCCAGGATCCGTTCAACAAGTATGTGGAGAATGCGAAAGTATGAGTCTGATGAGTGAAAATCCTCGGCCTAACCTAGACCTAACATGCGTTGTCCTCTAAAATATTGATCGAAACCAGGTTTAATTGACTGTTTCAGTGTTGCACTTCATTACTACGTGATCCAAACCAGTAAAAACCCAGGATCCGTTCAACAAGTATGTGAAGAATGCGAAAGTATGAGTGTGATGAGTGAAAAACCCCGGCCTAACCTAGACCTAACATGCGTTATCCTCAAAAATATTGATCGAAACCTGGTTTAATCGTCTGTTTCAGTGTGGTGCCACATTACTATGTTATCCAAACCAGAAAAAAACCCTGTATCTGTTCAACAAGTATGTGAAGAATGCGAAAGTATGAGTCTGATGAGTGAAAATCCCAGGGCTAACCTAGACCTAACAAGCGTTATCCTCTAAAATATTTATCAAGACCAGGTTTAATTGACTGTTTCAGCGTGGTACCACATTACTATGTGATCCAAACCTGAAAATAATCCAGGATCTGTACAAGGAGTATGTGAAGTGTGCGAAAGTATGAGTATGATGAGGGCAAATCCCAGACCTATCCCAGACCTAACATGCGTTATCCTCTAAAATATTTATCAAGACCAGCTTTAATGGAATGTTTCAGTGTGGTACCACATTACTACGTGATCCAAACCAGTAAAAACCCAGAATCCGTTCAACAAGTATGTGGAGAATGCGAAAGTACGAGTTTGATGAGTGAAAATCCTCGGCCTAACCTAGACCTAACATGCGTTATCCTCAAAAATATTGATCGAAACCAGGTTTAATCGACTGTTTCAGTGTGGTATCACATTACTACGTGATCCAAACCAGTAAAAACCCAGGATCCGTTCAACAAGTATGTGGAGAATGCGAAAGTATGAGTCTGATGAGTGAAAATCCTCGGCCTAACCTAGACCTAACATGCGTTGTCCTCTAAAATATTGATGGAAACCAGGTTTAATTGACTGTTTCAGTGTTGCACTTCATTACTACGTGATCCAAACCAGTAAAAACCCAGGATCCGTTCAACAACTATGTGAAGAATGCGACAGTATGAGTGTGATGAGTGAAAACCCCCGGCCTAACCTAGACCTAACATGCGTTATCCTCAAAAATATTGATCGAAACCAGGTTTAATCGACTGTTTCAGTGTGGTACCACATTACTATGTGATACAAACCTGAAAATAATCCAGGATCTGTTCAAGGAGTATGTGAAGTGTGCGAAAGTATGAGTATGATGAGGGCAAATCCCAGACCTATCCCAGACCTAACATGCGTTATCCTCTAAAATATTGATCAAGACCAGGTTTAATTGATTGTTTCAGTGTGGTCCCACATTACTACGTGACACAATCCAGAAACAGCCCAGGATCTAGCCATGAAGTATGAGAAATATGCGAAAGTATGAGCCTGATGAGGGCAAATCCTAGACCTAACCCAAACCTAACATGCGTTATCCTCTAAAATATTTATCAAGACCAGCTTTAATTGAATGTTTCAGTGTGGTACCACATTACTACGTGATCCAAACCAGTAAAAACCCAGGATCCGTTCAACAAGTATGTGAAGAATTCGAAAGTATGAGTGTTATGAGTGAAAAACCCCGGCCTAACCTAGACCTAACATGCGTTATCCTCAAAAATATTGATCGAAACCTGGTTTTATCGTCTGTTTCAGTGTGGTACCACATTACTATGTGATCCAAACCAGAAAAAACTCAGGATCCGTTCAACAAGTATGTGGAGAATGCGAAAGTATGAGTCTGATGAGTGAAAATCCTCGGCCTAACCTATACCTAACATGCGTTATCCTCAAAAATATTGATCGAAACCAGGTTTAATCGACTGTTTCAGTGTGGCGCCACATTACTACGTGATCCAAACCAGAAAAAAACCCAGGACCTGTTCAACAAGTATTTGAAGTATGCGAAAGTATGAGTCTGATGAGGGCAAATTCCAGGCCTAAACTAGACCTAACATGCGTTATCCTCAAAAATATCGATCAAAACCTGGTTTAATCTACTGTTTCAGTGTGGTACCACATTACTATGTGATCCAAACCAGAAAATAACCCAGGATCTGTTTAACGAGTTTGTGAAGTGTGCGAAAGTATGAGTCTGATGAGTGAAAGTCCCAGGCCTAACCTAGACCAAACATGCGTTATCCTCAAAAATATTGATCGAAACCTGGTTTAATTGACTGTTTCAGTGTGGTACCACATTACTACGGGACCCAAACCAGAAAAAACCCAGGATCTGTTCAACAAGTATGTGAAGAATGCGATGGTATGAGTCTGATGAGTGAAAATCCCAGACCTATCCCAGACCAAACTTGGGTTATCCTCTAAAATATTGATCCAAACCAGGTTTAATCGACTGTTTCAGTGTGGTACCACACTACTACGTGACCCAAACCGGAAAAAACCCAGGATCTGTTCAACAAGTATGTGAAAAACGCGAAAGTATGAGCCTGATGAGGGCAAATCCCAGACCTATCCCAGACCTAACATGCGTTATCCTCTAAAATATTCATCAAGACCAGGTTTAATTGATTGTTTCAGTGTGGTCCCACATTACTACGTGATCCAAACCAGAAAAAACCCAGGATCCGTCCAACAAGTATGTGAAGAATGCGAAAGTATGAGTCTGATCAGTGAAAATCCCCGGCCTAACCTAGACCTAACATGCGTTATCCTCAAAAATATTGATCGAAACCAGGTTTAATCGACTGTTTCAGTGTGGTACCACACTACTACGTGACCCATACCGGAAAAAACCCAGGATCTGTTCAACAAGTATGTGAAGAATGCGAAAGTATGAGTATGATGAGGACAAATCCCAGACCTATCCCAGACCTAACACGCGTTATCCTCTAAAATATTTATCAAGACCAGGTTTAATTGATTGTTTCAGTGTGGTCCCACATTACTACGTGATCCAAACCAGAAAAAACCCAGGATCCGTCCAACAAGTATGTGCAGAATGCGAAAGTATGAGTCTGATGAGTGAAAATCCCCGGCCTAACCTAGACCTAACATGCGTTATCCTCAAAAATATTGATCGAAACCAGGTTTAATCGACTGTTTCAGTGTGGTACCACATCACTACGTGATCCAAACCAGAAAAAAACCCAGGACCTGTTCAACAAGTATTTGAAGTACGCGAAAGTATGAGTCTGATGAGGGCAAATCCCAGACCTATCCCAGACCTAACATGCGTTATCCTCTAAAATATTTATCAAGACCAGGTTTAATTGATTGTTTCAGTGTGGTCCCACATTACTACGTGATCCAAACCAGAAAAAACCCAGGATCCGTCCAACAAGTATGTGAAGAATGCGAAAGTATGAGTCTGATGAGTGAAAATCCCCGGCCTAACCTAGACCTAACATGCGTTATCCTCAAAAATATTGATCGAAACCAGGTTTAATCGACTGTTTCAGTGTGGTACCACATTACTACGTGATCCAAACCAGAAAAAAACCCAGGACCTGTTCAACAAGTATTTGAAGTATGCGAAAGTATGAGTCTGATGAGGGCAAATCCCAGGCCTAAACTAGACCTAACACGCGTTATCCTCAAAAATATTGATCAAAACCTGGTTTAATCGACTGTTTCAGTGTGGTACCACATTACTATGTGATCCAAACCATAAAATAACCCAGGATCTGTTCAACGGGTTTGTGAAGTGTGCGAAAGTATGAGTATGGTGAGGGCAAATCCCAGACCTATCCCAGACCTAACATGCGTTATCCTCTAAAATATTTATCATGACTAGGTTTAATTGATTGTTTCAGTGTGGTCCCACATTACTACGTGATCCAAACCGGAAAAAACCCAGGATCCGTTTAACAAGTATGGGAAGAATGCGAAAGTATGAGCCTGACGAGGGCAAATCCTAGACCTAACCCAGACCTAACATGCGTTACCCTCAAAAATATTGATCGAAACCTGGTTTAATCGACTGTTTCAGTGTGGTACCACATTACTACCGGACCCAAACCAGAAAAAACCCAGGATCTGTTCAACAAGTATGTGAAGAATGCGAAAGTATGAGTCTGATGAGTGAAAATCCCAGACCTATCCCAGACCTAACTTGCGTTATCCTCTAAAATATTTATCATGACCAGGTTTAATTGAATGTTTCAGTGTGGTACCACATTACTACGTGAACCAAACCAGAAAAAACCCAGGATCCGTTCAACAAGTATGTGAAGAATGCGAAAGTATGAGTCTGATGAGTGAAAGTCCCAGGGCTAACCTAGACCTAACAAGCGTTATCCTCTAAAATATTCATCCAAACCAGGTTTAATGGACTGTTTCAGTGTGGTACCACTTTACTGCGTGATCCAAAGCAGAAGAAACCCTCGAACAGGTCAACATGTATGTTAAAACTGCGAAAGTATACCCAAATCCCAGGCCTAACCTAGACCTAACATGCGTTGTCCTCTAAAATATTGATGGAAACCAGGTTTAATTGACTGTTTCAGTGTTGCACTTCATTACTCCGTGATCCATACCAGTAAAAACCCAGGATCCGTTCAACAAGTATGTGAAGAATGCGAAAGTATGAGTGTGGTGAGTGAAAAACCCCGGCCTAACTTAGACCTAACATGCGTTATCCTCAAATATATTGATCGAAACCTGGTTTAATCGTCGGTTTCAGTGTGTTACCACATTACTACGTGATCCAATCCAGAAATAGCCCAGGATCTAGCCATGAAATATGAGAAATATGCGAAAGTATGAGCCTGACGAGGGCAAATCCTAGACCTAACCCAGACCTAACATGCGTTATCCTCTAAAATATTGATCGAAACCAGGTTTAATCGACTATTTCAGTGTGGTACCACATTACTACGTGATCCAAACCAGAGAATGACACAGGATCTGTTCAACGAGTATGTGAAGTGTGCGAAAGTATGAGTGTGATGAGGGCAAATCCCAGACCTATCCCAGACCTAACATGCGTTATCCTCTAAAATATTTATCAAGACCAGGTTTAGTTGATTGTTTCAGTGTGGTCCCACATTACTACGTGATCCAAACCAGAAAAAACCCAGGATCCGTTGAACAAGTATGTGAAGAATGCGAAAGAATGAGTCTGATGAGTGAAATTCCCCGGCCTAACCTGGACCTAACATGCGTTATCCTCAAAAATATTGATCGAAACCAGGTTTAATCGACTGTTTCAGTGTGGTACCACACTACTACGTGACCCAAACCGGGAAAAACCCAGGACCTGTTCAACAAGTGTGTGAAAAACGCGAAAGTATGAGCCTGATGAGGGCAAATCCCAGTCCTATCCCAGACCTAACTTGCGTTATCCTCAAAAATATTGATCGAAACCTGGTTTAATCGACTGTTTCAGTGTGGTACCACATTACTACGTGACCCAATCCAGAAATAGCCGAGGATCTAGCCATGAAGTATGAGAAATATGCGAAAGTATGAGCCTGACGAGGACAAATCCTAGACCTAACCCAGACCAAACATGCGATATCCTCAAAAATATTGATCGAAACCGGGTTTAATCGACTGTTTCAGAGTGGCACCACATTACTACGTGATCCAAACCAGAAAAAACCCAGGATCCGTTCAACAAGTATGTGAAGAATGCGAAAGTATGAGTCTGATGAGTGAAAATCCCAGGCCTAACCTAGACCTAACAAGCGTTATCCTCAAAAATATTGATCAAAACCTGGTTTAATCGACTGTTTCAGTGAGGTACCACATTACTATGTGATCCAAACCAGAAAATAACCCAGGATCTGTTCAACGAGTATGTGAAGTGTGCGAAAGTATGAGTATGATGAGGGCAAATCCCAGACCTATCCCAGACCTAACATGCGTTATCCTCTAAAATATTTATCAAGACCAGGTTTAGTTGATTGTTTCAGTGTGGTCCCACATTACTACGTGATCCAAACCAGAAAAAACCCAGGATCCGTTGAACAAGTATGTGAAGAATGCGAAAGAATGAGTCTGATGAGTGAAATTCCCCGGCCTAACCTGGACCTAACATGCGTTATCCTCAAAAATATTGATCGAAACCAGGTTTAATCGACTGTTTCAGTGTGGTACCACACTACTACGTGACCCAAACCGGAAAAAACCCAGGATCTGTTCAACAAGTATGTGAAAACGCGAAAGTATGAGTCTGATGAGTGAAAATCCCAGACCTATCCCAGACCTAACATGCGTTATCCTGTAAAATATTTATCAAGACCAGGTTTAATCGACTGTTTCAGTGTGGTACCACATTACTACGTGATCCAAACCAGTAAAAACCCAGGATCCGTTCAACAAGTATGTGGAGAATGCGAAAGTATGAGTCTGATGAGTGAAAATCCTCGGCCTAACCTAGACCTAACATGCGTTGTCCTCTAAAATATTGATCGAAACCAGGTTTAATTGACTGTTTCAGTGTTGCACTTCATTACTACGTGATCCAAACCAGTAAAAACCCAGGATCCGTTCAACAAGTATGTGAAGAATGCGAAAGTATGAGTGTGATGAGTGAAAAACCCCGGCCTAACCTAGACCTAACATGCGTTATCCTCAAAAATATTGATCGAAACCTGGTTTAATCGTCTGTTTCAGTGTGGTGCCACATTACTACGTGATGCAATCCAGAAATAGCCCAGGATCTAGCCATGAGATATGAGAAATATGCGAAAGTATGGGCCTGACGAGGGCAAACCCTAGACCTAACCCAGACCTAACATGCGTTATACTCTAAAATATTTATCAAGACCAGGTTTAATTGATTGCTTCAGTGTGGTCCCACATTACTACGTGATCCAAACCAGAAAAAACCCAGGATCCGTTCAACAAGTATGTGAAGAATGCGAAAGTATGAGTCTGATGAGTGAAATTCCCCGGCCTAACCTGGACCTAACATGCGTTATCCTCAAAAATATTGATCGAAACCAGGTTTAATCGACTGTTTCAGTGTGGTACCACACTACCACGTGTCCCAAACCGGAAAAAACCCAGGATCTGTTCAACAAGTATGTGAAAACGCGAAAGTATGAGTCTGATGAGTGAAAATCCCAGACCTATCCCAGACCTAACATGCGTTATCCTGTAAAATATTTATCAAGACCAGGTTTAATCGACTGTTTCAGTGTGGTACCACATTACTACGTGATCCAAACCAGTAAAAACCCAGGATCCGTTCAACAAGTATGTGGAGAATGCGAAAGTATGAGTCTGATGAGTGAAAATCCTCGGCCTAACCTAGACCTAACATGCGTTGTCCTCTAAAATATTGATCGAAACCAGGTTTAATTGACTGTTTCAGTGTTGCACTTCATTACTACGTGATCCAAACCAGTAAAAACCCAGGATCCGTTTAACAAGTATGTGAAGAATGCGAAAGTATGAGTGTGATGAGTGAAAAACCCCGGCCTAACCTAGACCTAACATGCGTTATCCTCAAAAATATTGATCGAAACCTGGTTTAATCGTCTGTTTCAGTGTGGTGCCACATTACTATGTGATCCAAACCAGAAAAAACCCTGTATCTGTTCAACAAGTATGTGAAGAATGCGAAAGTATGAGTCTGATGAGTGAAAATCCCAGGGCTAACCTAGACCTAACAAGCGTTATCCTCTAAAATATTTATCAAGACCAGGTTTAATTGACTGTTTCAGCGTGGTACCACATTACTACGTGACACAATCCAGAAACAGCCCAGGATCTAGCCATGAAGTATGAGAAATATGCGAAAGTATGAGCCTGATGAGGGCAAATCCTAGACCTAACCCAAACCTAACATGCGTTATCCTCTAAAATATTCATCAAGACCAGGTTTAATTGATTGTTTCAGTGTGGTCCCACATTACTACGTGATCCAAACCAGTAAAAACCCAGGATCCGTTCAACAAGTATGTGGAGAATGCGAAAGTATGAGTCTGATGAGTGAAAATCCTCGGCCTAACCTAGACCTAACATGCGTTATCCTCAAAAATATTGATCGAAACCAGGTTTAATCGACTGTTTCAGTGTGGTACCACATTACTATGTGATCCAAACCTGAAAATAATCCAGGATCTGTTCAAGGAGTATGTGAAGTGTGCGAAAGTATGAGTATGATGAGGGCAAATCCCAGACCTATCCCAGACCTAACATGCGTTATCCTCTAAAATATTTATCAAGACCAGCTTTAATGGAATGTTTCAGTGTGGTACCACATTACTACGTGATCCAAACCAGTAAAAACCCAGAATCCGTTCAACAAGTATGTGGAGAATGCGAAAGTACGAGTTTGATGAGTGAAAATCCTCGGCCTAACCTAGACCTAACATGCGTTATCCTCAAAAATATTGATCGAAACCAGGTTTAATCGACTGTTTCAGTGTGGTATCACATTACTACGTGATCCAAACCAGTAAAAACCCAGGATCCGTTCAACAAGTATGTGGAGAATGCGAAAGTATGAGTCTGATGAGTGAAAATCCTCGGCCTAACCTAGACCTAACATGCGTTGTCCTCTAAAATATTGATGGAAACCAGGTTTAATTGACTGTTTCAGTGTTGCACTTCATTACTACGTGATCCAAACCAGTAAAAACCCAGGATCCGTTCAACAACTATGTGAAGAATGCGACAGTATGAGTGTGATGAGTGAAAACCCCCGGCCTAACCTAGACCTAACATGCGTTATCCTCTAAAATATTGATCGAAACCTGGTTTAATCGTCTGTTTCAGTGTGGTGCCACATTACTATGTGATCCAATCCAGAAAAAACCCTGTATCTGTTCAACAAGTATGTGAAGAATGCGAAAGTATGAGTCTGATGAGTGAAAATCCCAGAGCTAACCTAGACCTAACAAGCGTTATCCTCTAAAATATTTATCAAGACCAGGTTTAATTGACTGTTTCAGCGTGGTACCACATTATTACGTGACACAATCCAGAAACAGCCCAGGATCTAGCCATGAAGTATGAGAAATATGCGAAAGTATGAGCCTGATGAGGGCAAATCCTAGACCTAACCCAAACCTAACATGCGTTATCCTCTAAAATATTTATCAAGACCAGGTTTAATTGATTGTTTCAGTGTGGTCCCACATTACTACGTGACACAATCCAGAAACAGCCCAGGATCTAGCCATGAAGTATGAGAAATAAGCGAAAGTGTGAGCCTGATGAGGGCAAATCCTGGACCTAACCCAGACCTAACATGCGTTATCCTCAAAAATATTGATCGAAACCAGGTTTAATCGACTGTTTCAGTGTGGTACCACATTACTATGTGATACAAACCTGAAAATAATCCAGGATCTGTTCAAGGAGTATGTGAAGTGTGCGAAAGTATGAGTATGATGAGGGCAAATCCCAGACCTATCCCAGACCTAACATGCTTTATCCTCTAAAATATTTATCAAGACCAGGTTTAATTGATTGTTTCAGTGTGGTCCCACATTACTACGTGACACAATCCAGAAACAGCCCAGGATCTAGCCATGAAGTATGAGAAATATGCGAAAGTATGAGCCTGATGAGGGCAAATCCTAGACCTAACCCAAACCTAACATGCGTTATCCTCTAAAATATCTATCAAGACCAGCTTTAATTGAATGTTTCAGTGTGGTACCACATTACTACGTGATCCAAACCAGTAAAAACCCAGGATCCGTTCAACAAGTATGTGAAGAATTCGAAAGTATGAGTGTTATGAGTGAAAAACCCCGGCCTAACCTAGACCTAACATGCGTTATCCTCAAAAATATTGATCGAAACCTGGTTTTATCGTCTGTTTCAGTGTGGTACCACATTACTATGTGATCCAAACCAGAAAAAAACCCAGGACCTGTTCAACAAGTATTTGAAGTATGCGAAAGTATGAGTCTGATGAGGGCAAATCCCAGGCCTAAACTAGACCTAACATGCGTTATCCTCAAAAATATTGATCAAAACCTGGTTTAATCGACTGTTTCAGTGTGGTACCACATTACTATGTGATCCAAACCAGAAAATAACCCAGGATCTGTTCAACGAGTTTGTGAAGTGTGCGAAAGTATGAGTATGGTGAGGGCAAATCCCAGACCTATCCCAGACCTAACATGCGTTATCCTCTAAAATATTTATCATGACTAGGTTTAATTGATTGTTTCAGTGTGGTCCCACATTACTACGTGATCCAAACCGGAAAAAACCCAGGATCCGTTTAATAAGTATGGGAAGAATGCGAAAGTATGAGCCTGACGAGGGCAAATCCTAGACCTAACTTAGACCTAACATGCGTTACCCTCAAAAATATTGATCGAAACCTGGTTTAATCGACTGTTTCAGTGTGGTACCACATTACTACCGGACCCAAACCAGAAAAAACCCAGGATCTGTTCAACAAGTATGTGAAGAATGCGAAAGTATGAGTCTGATGAGTGAAAATCCCAGACCTATCCCAGACCTAACTTGCGTTATCCTCTAAAATATTTATCATGACCAGGTTTAGTTGAATGTTTCAGTGTGGTACCACATTACTACGTGAACCAAACCAGAAAAAACCCAGGATCCGTTCAACAAGTATGTGAAGAATGCGAAAGTATGAGTCTGATGAGTGAAAGTCCCAGGGCTAACCTAGACCTAACAAGCGTTATCCTCTAAAATATTCATCCAAACCAGGTTTAATGGACTGTTTCAGTGTGGTACCACTTTACTGCGTGATCCAAAGCAGAAGAAACCCTCGAACAGGTCAACATGTATGTTAAAACTGCGAAAGTATACCCAAATCCCAGGCCTAACCTAGACCTAACATGCGTTGTCCTCTAAAATATTGATGGAAACCAGGTTTAATTGACTGTTTCAGTGTTGCACTTCATTACTCCGTGATCCATACCAGTAAAAACCCAGGATCCGTTCAACAAGTATGTGAAGAATGCGAAAGTATGAGTGTGGTGAGTGAAAAACCCCGGCCTAACTTAGACCTAACATGCGTTATCCTCAAATATATTGATCGAAACCTGGTTTAATCGTCGGTTTCAGTGTGTTACCACATTACTACGTGATCCAATCCAGAAATAGCCCAGGATCTAGCCATGAAATATGAGAAATATGCGAAAGTATGAGCCTGACGAGGGCAAATCCTAGACCTAACCCAGACCTAACATGCGTTATCCTCTAAAATATTGATCGAAACCAGGTTTAATCGACTATTTCAGTGTGGTACCACATTACTACGTGATCCAAACCAGAGAATGACACAGGATCTGTTCAACGAGTATGTGAAGTGTGCGAAAGTATGAGTCTGATGAGGGCAAATCCCAGACCTATCCGAGACCTAAAATGCATTATCCTCTAAAATATTTATCAAGACCAGGTTTAATTGAATGTTTCAGTGTGGTACCACATTACTACGTGATCCAATCCAGAAATAGCCCAGGATCCAGCCATGAAGTATGAGAAATATGCGAAAGTATGAGCCTGATGGGGCAAATCCTAGAACTAACCCAGACCTAACATGCGTTATCCTCTAAAATATTGATCGAAACCAGGTTTAATCGACTGTTTCAGAGTGGCACCACATTACTACGTGATCCAAACCAGAAAAAACCCAGGATCCGTTCAACAAGTATGTGAAGAATGCGAAAGTATGAGTCTGATGAGTGAAAATCCCAGGCCTAACCTAGACCTAACAAGCGTTATCCTCAAAAATATTGATCAAAACCTGGTTTAATCGACTGTTTCAGTGAGGTACCACATTACTATGTGATCCAAACCAGAAAATAACCCAGGATCTGTTCAACGAGTATGTGAAGTGTGCGAAAGTATGAGTATGATGAGGGCAAATCCCAGACCCATCCCAGACCTAACATGCGTTATCCTCTAAAATATTTATCAAGACCAGGTTTAGTTGATTGTTTCAGTGTGGTCCCACATTACTACGTGATCCAAACCAGAAAAAACCCAGGATCCGTTGAACAAGTATGTGAAGAATGCGAAAGAATGAGTCTGATGAGTGAAATTCCCCGGCCTAACCTGGACCTAACATGCGTTATCCTCAAAAATATTGATCGAAACCAGGTTTAATCGACTGTTTCAGTGTGGTACCACACTACTACGTGACCCAAACTGGAAAAAACCCAGGATCTGTTCAACAAGTATGTGAAAACGCGAAAGTATGAGTCTGATGAGTGAAAATCCCAGACCTATCCCAGACCTAACATGCGTTATCCTGTAAAATATTTATCAAGACCAGGTTTAATCGACTGTTTCAGTGTGGTACCACATTACTACGTGATCCAAACCAGTAAAAACCCAGGATCCGTTCAACAAGTATGTGGAGAATGCGAAAGTATGAGTCTGATGAGTGAAAATCCTCGGCCTAACCTAGACCTAACATGCGTTGTCCTCTAAAATATTGATCGAAACCAGGTTTAATTGACTGTTTCAATGTTGCACTTCATTACTACGTGATCCAAACCAGTAAAAACCCAGGATCCGTTCAACAAGTATGTGAAGAATGCGAAAGTATGAGTGTGATGAGTGAAAAACCCCGGCCTAACCTAGACCTAACATGCGTTATCCTCAAAAATATTGATCGAAACCTGGTTTAATCGTCTGTTTCAGTGTGGTGCCACATTACTACGTGATCCAATCCAGAAATAGCCCAGGATCTAGCCATGAGATATGAGAAATATGCGAAAGTATGAGCCTGACGAGGGCAAACCCTAGACCTAACCCAGACCTAACATGCGTTATACTCTAAAATATTTATCAAGACCAGGTTTAATTGATTGCTTCAGTGTGGTCCCACATTACTACGTGATCCAAACCAGAAAAAACCCAGGATCCGTTCAACAAGTATGTGAAGAATGCGAAAGTATGAGTCTGATGAGTGAAATTCCCCGGCCTAACCTGGACCTAACATGCGTTATCCTCAAAAATATTGATCGAAACCAGGTTTAATCGACTGTTTCAGTGTGGTACCACACTACTACGTGTCCCAAACCGGAAAAAACCCAGGATCTGTTCAACAAGTATGTGAAAACGCGAAAGTATGAGTCTGATGAGTGAAAATCCCAGACCTATCCCAGACCTAACATGCGTTATCCTGTAAAATATTTATCAAGACCAGGTTTAATCGACTGTTTCAGTGTGGTACCACATTACTACGTGATCCAAACCAGTAAAAACCCAGGATCCGTTCAACAAGTATGTGGAGAATGCGAAAGTATGAGTCTGATGAGTGAAAATCCTCGGCCTAACCTAGACCTAACATGCGTTGTCCTCTAAAATATTGATCGAAACCAGGTTTAATTGACTGTTTCAGTGTTGCACTTCATTACTACGTGATCCAAACCAGTAAAAACCCAGGATCCGTTTAACAAGTATGTGAAGAATGCGAAAGTATGAGTGTGATGAGTGAAAAACCCCGGCCTAACCTAGACCTAACATGCGTTATCCTCAAAAATATTGATCGAAACCTGGTTTAATCGTCTGTTTCAGTGTGGTGCCACATTACTATGTGATCCAAACCAGAAAAAACCCTGTATCTGTTCAACAAGTATGTGAAGAATGCGAAAGTATGAGTCTGATGAGTGAAAATCCCAGGGCTAACCTAGACCTAACAAGCGTTATCCTCTAAAATATTTATCAAGACCAGGTTTAATTGACTGTTTCAGCGTGGTACCACATTACTACGTGACACAATCCAGAAACAGCCCAGGATCTAGCCATGAAGTATGAGAAATCTGCGAAAGTATGAGCCTGATGAGGGCAAATCCTAGACCTAACCCAAACCTAACATGCGTTATCCTCTAAAATATTCATCAAGACCAGGTTTAATTGATTGTTTCAGTGTGGTCCCACATTACTACGTGATCCAAACCAGTAAAAACCCAGGATCCGTTCAACAAGTATGTGGAGAATGCGAAAGTATGAGTCTGATGAGTGAAAATCCTCGGCCTAACCTAGACCTAACATGCGTTATCCTCAAAAATATTGATCGAAACCAGGTTTAATCGACTGTTTCAGTGTGGTACCACATTACTATGTGATCCAAACCTGAAAATAATCCAGGATCTGTTCAAGGAGTATGTGAAGTGTGCGAAAGTATGAGTATGATGAGGGCAAATCCCAGACCTATCCCAGACCTAACATGCGTTATCCTCTAAAATATTTATCAAGACCAGCTTTAATGGAATGTTTCAGTGTGGTACCACATTACTACGTGATCCAAACCAGTAAAAACCCAGAATCCGTTCAACAAGTATGTGGAGAATGCGAAAGTACGAGTTTGATGAGTGAAAATCCTCGGCCTAACCTAGACCTAACATGCGTTATCCTCAAAAATATTGATCGAAACCAGGTTTAATCGACTGTTTCAGTGTGGTATCACATTACTACGTGATCCAAACCAGTAAAAACCCAGGATCCGTTCAACAAGTATGTGGAGAATGCGAAAGTATGAGTCTGATGAGTGAAAATCCTCGGCCTAACCTAGACCTAACATGCGTTGTCCTCTAAAATATTGATGGAAACCAGGTTTAATTGACTGTTTCAGTGTTGCACTTCATTACTACGTGATCCAAACCAGTAAAAACCCAGGATCCGTTCAACAACTATGTGAAGAATGCGACAGTATGAGTGTGATGAGTGAAAACCCCCGGCCTAACCTAGACCTAACATGCGTTATCCTCTAAAATATTGATCGAAACCTGGTTTAATCGTCTGTTTCAGTGTGGTGCCACATTACTATGTGATCCAATCCAGAAAAAACCCTGTATCTGTTCAACAAGTATGTGAAGAATGCGAAAGTATGAGTCTGATGAGTGAAAATCCCAGAGCTAACCTAGACCTAACAAGCGTTATCCTCTAAAATATTTATCAAGACCAGGTTTAATTGACTGTTTCAGCGTGGTACCACATTATTACGTGACACAATCCAGAAACAGCCCAGGATCTAGCCATGAAGTATGAGAAATATGCGAAAGTATGAGCCTGATGAGGGCAAATCCTAGACCTAACCCAAACCTAACATGCGTTATCCTCTAAAATATTTATCAAGACCAGGTTTAATTGATTGTTTCAGTGTGGTCCCACATTACTACGTGACACAATCCAGAAACAGCCCAGGATCTAGCCATGAAGTATGAGAAATAAGCGAAAGTGTGAGCCTGATGAGGGCAAATCCTAGACCTAACCCAGAGCTAACATGCGTTATCCTCAAAAATATTGATCGAAACCAGGTTTAATCGACTGTTTCAGTGTGGTACCACATTACTATGTGATACAAACCTGAAAATAATCCAGGATCTGTTCAAGGAGTATGTGAAGTGTGCGAAAGTATGAGTATGATGAGGGCAAATCCCAGACCTATCCCAGACCTAACATGCGTTATCCTCTAAAATATTTATCAAGACCAGGTTTAATTGATTGTTTCAGTGTGGTCCCACATTACTACGTGACACAATCCAGAAACAGCCCAGGATCTAGCCATGAAGTATGAGAAATATGCGAAAGTATGAGCCTGATGAGGGCAAATCCTAGACCTAACCCAAACCTAACATGCGTTATCCTCTAAAATATCTATCAAGACCAGCTTTAATTGAATGTTTCAGTGTGGTACCACATTACTACGTGATCCAAACCAGTAAAAACCCAGGATCCGTTCAACAAGTATGTGAAGAATTCGAAAGTATGAGTGTTATGAGTGAAAAACCCCGGCCTAACCTAGACCTAACATGCGTTATCCTCAAAAATATTGATCGAAACCTGGTTTTATCGTCTGTTTCAGTGTGGTACCACATTACTATGTGATCCAAACCAGAAAAAACTCAGGATCCGTTCAACAAGTATGTGAAGAATGCGAAAGTATGAGTCTGATGACTGAAAATCCCCGGCCTAACCTAGACCTATCATGCGTTATCCCCAAAAATATTGATCGAAGCCAGGTTTAATCGACTGTTTCAGTGTGGTACCACACTACTACGTGACCCAAACCGGAAAAAACCCAGGATCTGTTCAACAAGTATGTGAAAAACGCGAAAGTATGGGCCTGATGAGGGCAAATCCCAGACCTATCCCAGACCTAACTTGCGTTATCCTCAAAAATATTTATCAAGACCAGGTTTAATTCATTGTTTCAGTGTGGTCCCACATTACTACGTGATCCAAACCAGAAAAAACCCAGGATCCGTTCAACAAGTATGTGAAGAATGCGAAAGTATGAGTCTGATGAGTGAAAGTCCCAGGCCTAACCTAGACCAAACATGCGTTATCCTCAAAAATATTGATCGAAACCTGGTTTAATTGACTGTTTCAGTGTGGTACCACATTACTACGGGACCCAAACCAGAAAAAACCCAGGATCTGTTCAACAAGTATGTGAAGAATGCGAAGGTATGAGTCTGATGAGTGAAAATCCCAGACCTATCCCAGACCAAACTTGGGTTATCCTCTAAAATATTGATCCAAACCAGGTTTAATCGACTGTTTCAGTGTGGTACCACACTACTACGTGACCCAAACCAGAAAAAACCCAGGATCTGTTCAACAAGTATGTGAAGAATGCGAAGGTATGAGTCTGATGAGTGAAAATCCCAGACCTATCCCAGACCTAACATGCGTTATCCTCTAAAATATTTATCAAGACCAGGTTTAATTGATTGTTTCAGTGTGGTCCCACATTACTACGTGACACAATCCAGAAACAGCCCAGGATCTAGCCATGAAGTATGAGAAATATGCGAAAGTATGAGCCTGATGAGGGCAAATCCCAGACCTATCCCAGACCTAACATGCGTTATCCTCTAAAATATTTATCAAGACCAGGTTTAATTGATTGTTTCAGTGTGGTCCCACATTACTACGTGATCCAAACCAGAAAAAACCCAGGATCCGTCCAACAAGTATGTGAAGAATGCGAAAGTATGAGTCTGATCAGTGAAAATCCCCGGCCTAACCTAGACCTAACATGCGTTATCCTCAAAAATATTGATCGAAACCAGGTTTAATCGACTGTTTCAGTGTGGTACCACACTACTACGTGACCCATACCGGAAAAAACCCAGGATCTGTTCAACAAGTATGTGAAGAATGCGAAAGTATGAGTATGATGAGGGCAAATCCCAGACCTATCCCAGACCTAACATGCGTTATCCTCTAAAATATTTATCAAGACCAGGTTTAATTGATTGTTTCAGTGTGGTCCCACATTACTACGTGATCCAAACCAGAAAAAACCCAGGATCCGTCCAACAAGTATGTGCAGAATGCGAAAGTATGAGTCTGATGAGTGAAAATCCCCGGCCTAACCTAGACCTAACATGCGTTATCCTCAAAAATATTGATCGAAACCAGGTTTAATCGACTGTTTCAGTGTGGTACCACATTACTACGTGATCCAAACCAGAAAAAAAACCCAGGACCTGTTCAACAAGTATTTGAAGTACGCGAAAGTATGAGTCTGATGAGGGCAAATCCCAGACCTATCCCAGACCTAACATGCGTTATCCTCTAAAATATTTATCAAGACCAGGTTTAATTGATTGTTTCAGTGTGGTCCCACATTACTACGTGATCCAAACCAGAAAAAACCCAGGATCTGTCCAACAAGTATGTGAAGAATGCGAAAGTATGAGTCTGATGAGTGAAAATCCCCGGCCTAACCTAGACCTAACATGCGTTATCCTCAAAAATATTGATCGAAACCAGGTTTAATCGACTGTTTCAGTGTGGTACCACATTACTACGTGATCCAAACCAGAAAAAAACCCAGGACCTGTTCAACAAGTATTTGAAGTATGCGAAAGTATGAGTCTGATGAGGGCAAATCCCAGGCCTAAACTAGACCTAACATGCGTTATCCTCAAAAATATTGATCAAAACCTGGTTTAATCGACTGTTTCAGTGTGGTACCACATTACTATGTGATCCAAACCAGAAAATAACCCAGGATCTGTTCAACGAGTTTGTGAAGTGTGCGAAAGTATGAGTATGGTGAGGGCAAATCCCAGACCTATCCCAGACCTAACATGCGTTATCCTCTAAAATATTTATCATGACTAGGTTTAATTGATTGTTTCAGTGTGGTCCCACATTACTACGTGATCCAAACCGGAAAAAACCCAGGATCCGTTTAACAATTATGGGAAGAATGCGAAAGTATGAGCCTGACGAGGGCAAATCCTAGACCTAACCCCGACCTAACATGCGTTACCCTCAAAAATATTGATCGAAACCTGGTTTAATCGACTGTTTCAGTGTGGTACCACATTACTACCGGACCCAAACCAGAAAAAACCCAGGATCTGTTCAACAAGTATGTGAAGAATGCGAAAGTATGAGTCTGATGAGTGAAAATCCCAGACCTATCCCAGACCTAACTTGCGTTATCCTCTAAAATATTGATCGAAACCAGGTTTAATTGGCTGTTTCAGCGTGGTACCACATTACTACGTGATACAATCCAGAAACAGCCCAGGATCTAGCCATGAAGTATGAGAAATATGCGAAAGTATGAGCCTGATGTGGGCAAATCCAAGACCTAACCCAAACCTAACATGAGTTATCCTCTAAAATATTTATCATGACCAGGTTTAATTGAATGTTTCAGTGTGGTACCACATTACTACGTGAACCAAACCAGAAAAAACCCAGGATCCGTTCAACAAGTATGTGAAGAATGCGAAAGTATGAGTCTGATGAGTGAAAGTCCCAGGGCTAACCTAGACCTAACAAGCGTTATCCTCTAAAATATTCATCCAAACCAGGTTTAATGGACTGTTTCAGTGTGATACCACTTTACTGCGTGATCCAAAGCAGAAGAAACCCTCGAACAGGTCAACATGTATGTTAAAACTGCGAAAGTATACCCAAATCCCAGGCCTAACCTAGACCTAACATGCGTTGTCCTCTAAAATATTGATGGAAACCAGGTTTAATTGACTGTTTCAGTGTTGCACTTCATTACTACGTGATCCATACCAGTAAAAACCCTGGATCCGTTCAACAAGTATGTGAAGAATGCGAAAGTATGAGTGTGGTGAGTGAAAAACCCCGGCCTAACCTAGACCTAACATGCGTTATCCTCAAATATATTGATCGAAACCTGGTTTAATCGTCGGTTTCAGTGTGTTACCACATTACTACGTGATCCAATCCAGAAATAGCCCAGGATCTAGCCATGAAATATGAGAAATATGCGAAAGTATGAGCCTGACGAGGGCAAATCCTAGACCTAACCCAGACCTAACATGCGTTATCCTCTAAAATATTGATCGAAACCAGGTTTAATCGACTATTTCAGTGTGGTACCACATTACTACGTGATCCAAACTAGAGAATGACCCAGGATCTGTTCAACGAGTATGTGAAGTGTGGGAAAGTATGAGTCTGATGAGGGCAAATACCAGACCTATCCGAGACCTAAAATGCATTATCCTCTAAAATATTTATCAAGACCAGGTTTAATTGAATGTTTCAGTGTGGTACCACACTACTACGTGATCCAACCCAGAAATAGCCCAGGATCCAGCCATGAAGTATGAGAAATATGCGAAAGTATGAGCCTGATGGGGGCAAATCCTAGAACTAACCCAGACCTAACATGCGTTGTCCTCTAAAATATTGATCGAAACCAGGTTTAATCGACTGTTTCAGTGTGGTACCACACTACTACGTGACCCAAACCGGGAAAAACCCAGGATCTGTTCAACAAGTGTGTGAAAAACGCGAAAGTATGAGCCTGATGAGGGCAAATCCCAGTCCTATCCCAGACCTAACTTGCGTTATCCTCAAAAATATTGATCGAAACCTGGTTTAATCGACTGTTTCAGTGTGGTACCACATTACTACGTGACCCAATCCAGAAATAGCCGAGGATCTAGCCATGAAGTATGAGAAATATGCGAAAGTATGAGCCTGACGAGGACAAATCCTAGACCTAACCCAGACCAAACATGCGATATCCTCAAAAATATTGATCGAAACCGGGTTTAATCGACTGTTTCAGAGTGGTACCACATTACTTCGTGATCCAAACCAGAAAAAACCCAGGATCCGTTCAACAAGTATGTGAAGAATGCGAAAGTATGAGTCTGATGAGTGAAAATCCCAGGCCTAACCTAGACCTAACAAGCGTTATCCTCAAAGATATTGATCAAAACCTGGTTTAATCGACTGTTTCAGTGAGGTACCACACTACTACGTGACCCAAACCGGAAAAAACCCAGGATCTGTTCAACAAGTATGTGTAAACGCGAAAGTATGAGTATGATGAGGGCAAATCCCAGACCTATCCCAGACCTAACATGCGTTATCCTGTAAAATATTTATCAAGACCAGGTTTAATCGACTGTTTCAGTGTGGTACCACACTACTACGTGACCCAAACCAGAAAAAACCCAGGATCCGTTGAACAAGTATGTGAAGAATGCGAAAGTATGAGTCTGATGAGTGAAATTCCCCGGCCTAACCTGGACCTAACATGCGTTATCCTCAAAAATATTGATCGAAACCAGGTTTAATCGACTGTTTCAGTGTGGTACCACACTACTACGTGACCCAAACCGGAAAAAACCCAGGATCTGTTCAACAAGTATGTGAAAACGCGAAAGTATGAGTCTGATGAGTGAAAATCCCAGACCTATCCCAGACCTAACATGCGTTATCCTGTAAAATATTTATCAAGACCAGGTTTAATCGACTGTTTCAGTGTGGTACCACATTACTACGTGATCCAAACCAGTAAAAACCCAGGATCCGTTCAACAAGTATGTGGAGAATGCGAAAGTATGAGTCTGATGAGTGAAAATCCTCGGCCTAACCTAGACCTAACATGCGTTGTCCTCTAAAATATTGATCGAAACTAGGTTTAATTGACTGTTTCAGTGTTGCACTTCATTACTACGTGATCCAAACCAGTAAAAACCCAGGATCCGTTCAACAAGTATGTGAAGAATGCAAAAGTATGAGTGTGATGAGTGAAAAACCCCGGCCTAACCTAGACCTAACATGCGTTATCCTCAAAAATATTGATCGAAACCTGGTTTAATCGTCTGTTTCAGTGTGGTGCCACATTTCTATGTGATCCAAACCACAAAAAACCCTGTATCTGTTCAACAAGTATGTGAAGAATGCGAAAGTATGAGTCTGATGAGTGAAAATCCCAGGGCTAACCTAGACCTAACAAGCGTTATCCTCTAAAATATTTATCAAGACCAGGTTTAATTGACTGTTTCAGCGTGGTACCACATTACTACGTGACACAATCCAGAATCAGCCCAGGATCTAGCCATGAAGTATGAGAAATATGCGAAAGTATGAGCCTGATGAGGGCAAATCCTAGACCTAACCCAAACCTAACATGCGTTATCCTCTAAAATATTCATCAAGACCAGGTTTAATTGATTGTTTCAGTGTGGTCCCACATTACTACGTGATCCAAACCAGTAAAAACCCAGGATCCGTTCAACAAGTATGTGGAGAATGCGAAAGTATGAGTCTGATGAGTGAAAATCCTCGGCCTAACCTATACCTAACATGCGTTATCCTAAAAAATATTGATCGAAACCAGGTTTAATCGACTGTTTCAGTGTGGTAGCACATGACTACGTGATCCAAACCAGAAAAAAACCCAGGACCTGTTCAACAAGTATTTGAAGTATGCGAAATAATGAGTCTGATGAGGGCAAATCCCAGGCCTAAACTAGACCTAACATGCGTTATCCTCAAAAATATTGGGCAAAACCTGGTTTAATCGACTGTTTCAGTGTGGTACCACATTACTATGTGATCCAAACCTGAAAATAATCCAGGATCTGTTCAAGGAGTATGTGAAGTGTGCGAAAGTATGAGTATGATGAGGGCAAATCCCAGACCTATCCCAGACCTAACATGCGTCATCCTCTAAAATATTTATCAAGACCAGGTCTAATTGAATGTTTCAGTGTGGTCCCACATTACTACGTGATCCAAACCAGAAAAAACCCAGGATCCGTCCAACAAGTATGTGAAGAATGCGAAAGTATGAGTCTGATCAGTGAAAATCCCCGGCCTAACCTAGACCTAACATGCGTTATCCTCAAAAATATTGATCGAAACCAGGTTTAATCGACTGTTTCAGGGTGGTACCACACTACTACGTGACCCATACCGGAAAAAACCCAGGATCTGTTCAACAAGTATGTGAAGAATGCGAAAGTATGAGTATGATGAGGGCAAATCCCAGACCTATCCCAGACCTAACATGCGTTATCCTCTAAAATATTTATCAAGACCAGGTTTAATTGATTGTTTCAGTGTGGTCCCACATTACTACGTGATCCAAACCAGAAAAAACCCAGGATCCGTCCAACAAGTATGTGCAGAATGCGAAAGTATGAGTCTGATGAGTGAAAATCCCCGGCCTAACCTAGACCTAACATTCGTTATCCTCAAAAATATTGATCGAAACCAGGTTTAATCGACTGTTTCAGTGTGGTACCACATTACTACGTGATCCAAACCAGAAAAAAACCCAGGACCTGTTCAACAAGTATTTGAAGTACGCGAAAGTATGAGTCTGATGAGGGCAAATCCCAGACCTATCCCAGACCTAACATGCGTTATCCTCTAAAATATTTATCAAGACCAGGTTTAATTGATTGTTTCAGTGTGGTCCCACATTACTACGTGATCCAAACCAGAAAAAACCCAGGATCCGTCCAACAAGTATGTGAAGAATGCGAAAGTATGAGTCTGATCAGTGAAAATCCCCGGCCTAACCTAGACCTAACATGCGTTATCCTCAAAAATATTGATCGAAACCAGGTTTAATCGACTGTTTCAGTGTGGTACCACATTACTACGTGATCCAACCCAGAAATAGCCCAGGATCCAGCCATGAAGTATGAGAAATATGCGAAAGTATGAGCCTGATGAGGGCAAATCCCAGACCTATCCCAGACCTAACATGCGTTGTCCTCTAAAATATTGATCGAAACCAGGTTTAATCGACTGTTTCAGTGTGGTACCACACTACTACGTGACCCAAACCGGGAAAAACCCAGGATCTGTTCAACAAGTGTGTGAAAAACGCGAAAGTATGAGCCTGATGAGGGCAAATCCCAGTCCTATCCCAGACCTAACTTGCGTTATCCTCAAAAATATTGATCGAAACCTGGTTTAATCGACTGTTTCAGTGTGGTACCACATTACTACGTGACCCAATCCAGAAATAGCCGAGGATCTAGCCATGAAGTATGAGAAATATGCGAAAGTATGAGCCTGACGAGGACAAATCCTAGACCTAACCCAGACCAAACATGCGATATCCTCAAAAATATTGATCGAAACCGGGTTTAATCGACTGTTTCAGAGTGGTACCACATTACTTCGTGATCCAAACCAGAAAAAACCCAGGATCCGTTCAACAAGTATGTGAAGAATGCGAAAGTATGAGTCTGATGAGTGAAAATCCCAGGCCTAACCTAGACCTAACAAGCGTTATCCTCAAAGATATTGATCAAAACCTGGTTTAATCGACTGTTTCAGTGAGGTACCACACTACTACGTGACCCAAACCGGAAAAAACCCAGGATCTGTTCAACAAGTATGTGTAAACGCGAAAGTATGAGTATGATGAGGGCAAATCCCAGACCTATCCCAGACCTAACATGCGTTATCCTGTAAAATATTTATCAAGACCAGGTTTAATCGACTGTTTCAGTGTGGTACCACACTACTACGTGACCCAAACCAGAAAAAACCCAGGATCCGTTGAACAAGTATGTGAAGAATGCGAAAGTATGAGTCTGATGAGTGAAATTCCCCGGCCTAACCTGGACCTAACATGCGTTATCCTCAAAAATATTGATCGAAACCAGGTTTAATCGACTGTTTCAGTGTGGTACCACACTACTACGTGACCCAAACCGGAAAAAACCCAGGATCTGTTCAACAAGTATGTGAAAACGCGAAAGTATGAGTCTGATGAGTGAAAATCCCAGACCTATCCCAGACCTAACATGCGTTATCCTGTAAAATATTTATCAAGACCAGGTTTAATCGACTGTTTCAGTGTGGTACCACATTACTACGTGATCCAAACCAGTAAAAACCCAGGATCCGTTCAACAAGTATGTGGAGAATGCGAAAGTATGAGTCTGATGAGTGAAAATCCTCGGCCTAACCTAGACCTAACATGCGTTGTCCTCTAAAATATTGATCGAAACTAGGTTTAATTGACTGTTTCAGTGTTGCACTTCATTACTACGTGATCCAAACCAGTAAAAACCCAGGATCCGTTCAACAAGTATGTGAAGAATGCAAAAGTATGAGTGTGATGAGTGAAAAACCCCGGCCTAACCTAGACCTAACATGCGTTATCCTCAAAAATATTGATCGAAACCTGGTTTAATCGTCTGTTTCAGTGTGGTGCCACATTTCTATGTGATCCAAACCACAAAAAACCCTGTATCTGTTCAACAAGTATGTGAAGAATGCGAAAGTATGAGTCTGATGAGTGAAAATCCCAGGGCTAACCTAGACCTAACAAGCGTTATCCTCTAAAATATTTATCAAGACCAGGTTTAATTGACTGTTTCAGCGTGGTACCACATTACTACGTGACACAATCCAGAATCAGCCCAGGATCTAGCCATGAAGTATGAGAAATATGCGAAAGTATGAGCCTGATGAGGGCAAATCCTAGACCTAACCCAAACCTAACATGCGTTATCCTCTAAAATATTCATCAAGACCAGGTTTAATTGATTGTTTCAGTGTGGTCCCACATTACTACGTGATCCAAACCAGTAAAAACCCAGGATCCGTTCAACAAGTATGTGGAGAATGCGAAAGTATGAGTCTGATGAGTGAAAATCCTCGGCCTAACCTATACCTAACATGCGTTATCCTAAAAAATATTGATCGAAACCAGGTTTAATCGACTGTTTCAGTGTGGTAGCACATGACTACGTGATCCAAACCAGAAAAAAACCCAGGACCTGTTCAACAAGTATTTGAAGTATGCGAAATAATGAGTCTGATGAGGGCAAATCCCAGGCCTAAACTAGACCTAACATGCGTTATCCTCAAAAATATTGGGCAAAACCTGGTTTAATCGACTGTTTCAGTGTGGTACCACATTACTATGTGATCCAAACCTGAAAATAATCCAGGATCTGTTCAAGGAGTATGTGAAGTGTGCGAAAGTATGAGTATGATGAGGGCAAATCCCAGACCTATCCCAGACCTAACATGCGTCATCCTCTAAAATATTTATCAAGACCAGGTTTAATTGAATGTTTCAGTGTGGTCCCACATTACTACGTGATCCAAACCAGAAAAAACCCAGGATCCGTCCAACAAGTATGTGAAGAATGCGAAAGTATGAGTCTGATCAGTGAAAATCCCCGGCCTAACCTAGACCTAACATGCGTTATCCTCAAAAATATTGATCGAAACCAGGTTTAATCGACTGTTTCAGGGTGGTACCACACTACTACGTGACCCATACCGGAAAAAACCCAGGATCTGTTCAACAAGTATGTGAAGAATGCGAAAGTATGAGTATGATGAGGGCAAATCCCAGACCTATCCCAGACCTAACATGCGTTATCCTCTAAAATATTTATCAAGACCAGGTTTAATTGATTGTTTCAGTGTGGTCCCACATTACTACGTGATCCAAACCAGAAAAAACCCAGGATCCGTCCAACAAGTATGTGCAGAATGCGAAAGTATGAGTCTGATGAGTGAAAATCCCCGGCCTAACCTAGACCTAACATTCGTTATCCTCAAAAATATTGATCGAAACCAGGTTTAATCGACTGTTTCAGTGTGGTACCACATTACTACGTGATCCAAACCAGAAAAAAACCCAGGACCTGTTCAACAAGTATTTGAAGTACGCGAAAGTATGAGTCTGATGAGGGCAAATCCCAGACCTATCCCAGACCTAACATGCGTTATCCTCTAAAATATTTATCAAGACCAGGTTTAATTGATTGTTTCAGTGTGGTCCCACATTACTACGTGATCCAAACCAGAAAAAACCCAGGATCCGTCCAACAAGTATGTGAAGAATGCGAAAGTATGAGTCTGATCAGTGAAAATCCCCGGCCTAACCTAGACCTAACATGCGTTATCCTCAAAAATATTGATCGAAACCAGGTTTAATCGACTGTTTCAGTGTGGTACCACATTACTACGTGATCCAAACCAGAAAAAAACCCAGGACCTGTTCAACAAGTATTTGAAGTATGCGAAAGTATGAGTATGATGAGGGCAAATCCCAGACCTATCCCAGACCTAACATGCGTTATCCTCTAAAATATTTATCAAGACCAGGTTTAATTGATTGTTTCAGTGTGGTCCCACATTACTACGTGATCCAAACCAGAAAAAACCCAGGATCCGTCCAACAAGTATGTGAAGAATGCGAAAGTATGAGTCTGATCAGTGAAAATCCCCGGCCTAACCTAGAACTAACATGCGTTATCCTCAAAAATATTGATCGAAACCAGGTTTAATCGACTGTTTCAGGGTGGTACCACACTACTACGTGACCCATACCGGAAAAAACCCAGGATCTGTTCAACAAGTATGTGAAGAATGCGAAAGTATGAGTATGATGAGGGCAAATCCCAGACCTATCCCAGACCTAACATGCGTTATCCTCTAAAATATTTATCAAGACCAGGTTTAATTGATTGTTTCAGTGTGGTCCCACATTACTACGTGATCCAAACCAGAAAAAACCCAGGATCCGTCCAACAAGTATGTGCAGAATGCGAAAGTATGAGTCTGATGAGTGAAAATCCCCGGCCTAACCTAGACCTAACATGCGTTATCCTGAAAAATATTGATCGAAACCAGGTTTAATCGACTGTTTCAGGGTGGTACCACACTACTACGTGACCCATACCGGAAAAAACCCAGGATCTGTTCAACAAGTATGTGAAGAATGCGAAAGTATGAGTATGATGAGGGCAAATCCCAGACCTATCCCAGACCTAACATGCGTTATCCTCTAAAATATTTATCAAGACCAGGTTTAATTGATTGTTTCAGTGTGGTCCCACATTACTACGTGATCCAAACCAGAAAAAACCCAGGATCCGTCCAACAAGTATGTGAAGAATGCGAAAGTATGAGTCTGATCAGTGAAAATCCCCGGCCTAACCTAGACCTAACATGCGTTATCCTCAAAAATATCGATCAAAACCTGGTTTAATCTACTGTTTCAGTGTGGTACCACATTACTATGTGATCCAAACCAGAAAATAACCCAGGATCTGTTCAACGAGTTTGTGAAGTGTGCGAAAGTATGAGTATGATGAGGGCAAATCCCAGACCTATCCCAGACCAAACATGCGTTATCCTCTAAAATATTTATCAAGACCAGGTTTAATTGATTGTTTCAGTGTGGTCCCACATTACTACGTGATCCAAACCAGAAAAAACCCAGGATCCGTCCTACAAGTATGTGAAGAATGCGAAAGTATGAGTCTGATGACTGAAAATCCCCGGCCTAACCTAGACCTAACATGCGTTATCCTCTAAAATATTGATCGAAGCCAGGTTTAATCGACTGTTTCAGTGTGGTACCACACTACTACGTGACCCAAACCGGAAAAAACCCAGGATCTGTTCAACAAGTATGTGAAAAACGCGAAAGTATGGGCCTGATGAGGGCAAATCCCAGACCTATCCCAGACCTAACTTGCGTTATCCTCAAAAATATTTATCAAGACCAGGTTTAATTCATTGTTTCAGTGTGGTCCCACATTACTACGTGATCCAAACCAGAAAAAACCCAGGATCCGTCCAACAAGTATGTGAAGAATGCGAAAGTATGAGTCTGATCAGTGAAAATCCCCGGCCTAACCTAGAACTAACATGCGTTATCCTCAAAAATATTGATCGAAACCAGGTTTAATCGACTGTTTCAGGGTGGTACCACACTACTACGTGACCCATACCGGAAAAAACCCAGGATCTGTTCAACAAGTATGTGAAGAATGCGAAAGTATGAGTATGATGAGGGCAAATCCCAGACCTATCCCAGACCTAACATGCGTTATCCTCTAAAATATTTATCAAGACCAGGTTTAATTGATTGTTTCAGTGTGGTCCCACATTACTACGTGATCCAAACCAGAAAAAACCCAGGATCCGTCCAACAAGTATGTGCAGAATGCGAAAGTATGAGTCTGATGAGTGAAAATCCCCGGCCTAACCTAGACCTAACATGCGTTATCCTCAAAAATATTGATCGAAACCAGGTTTAATCGACTGTTTCAGGGTGGTACCACACTACTACGTGACCCATACCGGAAAAAACCCAGGATCTGTTCAACAAGTATGTGAAGAATGCGAAAGTATGAGTATGATGAGGGCAAATCCCAGACCTATCCCAGACCTAACATGCGTTATCCTCTAAAATATTTATCAAGACCAGGTTTAATTGATTGTTTCAGTGTGGTCCCACATTACTACGTGATCCAAACCAGAAAAAACCCAGGATCCGTCCAACAAGTATGTGAAGAATGCGAAAGTATGAGTCTGATCAGTGAAAATCCCCGGCCTAACCTAGACCTAACATGCGTTATCTTCAAAAATATCGATCAAAACCTGGTTTAATCTACTGTTTCAGTGTGGTACCACATTACTATGTGATCCAAACCAGAAAATAACCCAGGATCTGTTCAACGAGTTTGTGAAGTGTGCGAAAGTATGAGTATGATGAGGGCAAATCCCAGACCTATCCCAGACCAAACATGCGTTATCCTCTAAAATATTTATCAAGACCAGGTTTAATTGATTGTTTCAGTGTGGTCCCACATTACTACGTGATCCAAACCAGAAAAAACCCAGGATCCGTCCTACAAGTATGTGAAGAATGCGAAAGTATGAGTCTGATGACTGAAAATCCCCGGCCTAACCTAGACCTAACATGCGTTATCCTCTAAAATATTGATCGAAGCCAGGTTTAATCGACTGTTTCAGTGTGGTACCACACTACTACGTGACCCAAACCGGAAAAAACCCAGGATCTGTTCAACAAGTATGTGAAAAACGCGAAAGTATGGGCCTGATGAGGGCAAATCCCAGACCTATCCCAGACCTAACTTGCGTTATCCTCAAAAATATTTATCAAGACCAGGTTTAATTCATTGTTTCAGTGTGGTCCCACATTACTACGTGATCCAAACCAGAAAAAACCCAGGATCCGTTCAACAAGTATGTGAAGAATGCGAAAGTATGAGTCTGATGAGTGAAAGTCCCAGGCCTAACCTAGACCAAACATGCGTTATCCTCAAAAATATTGATCGAAACCTGGTTTAATTGACTGTTTCAGTGTGGTACCACATTACTACGGGACCCAAACCAGAAAAAACCCAGGATCTGTTCAACAAGTATGTGAAGAATGCGTAGGTATGAGTCTGATGAGTGAAAATCCCAGACCTATCCCAGACCAAACTTGGGTTATCCTCTAAAATATTGATCCAAACCAGGTTTAATCGACTGTTTCAGTGTGGTACCACACTACTACGTGACCCAAACCGGAAAAAACCCAGGATCTGTTCAACAAGTATGTGAAAAACGCGAAAGTATGAGCCTGATGAGGGCAAATCCCAGACCTATCCCAGACCTAACATGCGTTATCCTCTAAAATATTTATCAAGACCAGGTTTAATTGATTGTTTCAGTGTGGTCCCACATTACTACGTGATCCAAACCAGAAAAAACCCAGGATCCGTCCAACAAGTATGTGAAGAATGCGAAAGTGTGAGTCTGATCAGTGAAAATCCCCGGCCTAACCTAGACCTAACATGCGTTATCCTCAAAAATATTGATCGAAACCAGGTTTAATCGACTGTTTCAGTGTGGTACCACATTACTACGTGATCCAAACCAGAAAAAAACCCAGGACCTGTTCAAGAAGTATTTGAAGTACGCGAAAGTATGAGTCTGATGAGGGCAAATCCCAGACCTATCCCAGACCTAACATGCGTTATCCTCTAAAATATTTATCAAAACCAGGTTTAATTGATTGTTTCAGTGTGGTCCCACATTACTACGTGATCCAAACCAGAAAAAACCCAGGATCCGTCCAACAAGTATGTGAAGAATGCGAAAGTATGAGTCTGATGAGTGAAAATCCCCGGCCTAACCTAGACCTAACATGCGTTATCCTCAAAAATATTGATCGAAACCAGGTTTAATCGACTGTTTCAGTGTGGTACCACATTACTACGTGATCCAAACCAGAAAATAACCCAGGATCTGTTCAACGAGTTTGTGAAGTGTGCGAAAGTATGAGTATGGTGAGGGCAAATCCCAGACCTATCCCAGACCTAACATGCGTTATCCTCTAAAATATTTATCATGACTAGGTTTAATTGATTGTTTCAGTGTGGTCCCACATTACTACGTGATCCAAACCGGAAAAAACCCAGGATCCGTTTAACAAGTATGGGAAGAATGCGAAAGTATGAGCCTGACGAGGGCAAATCCTAGACCTAACCCAGACCTAACATGCGTTACCCTCAAAAATATTGATCGAAACCTGGTTTAATCGACTGTTTCAGTGTGGTACCACATTACTACCGGACCCAAACCAGAAAAAACCCAGGATCTGTTCAACAAGTATGTGAAGAATGCGAAAGTATGAGTCTGATGAGTGAAAATCCCAGACCTATCCCAGACCTAACTTGCGTTATCCTCTAAAATATTGATCGAAACCAGGTTTAATTGGCTGTTTCAGCGTGGTACCACATTACTACGTGATACAATCCAGAAACAGCCCAGGATCTAGCCATGAAGTATGAGAAATATGCGAAAGTATCAGCCTGATGAGGGCAAATCCTAGACCTAACCCAAACCTATCATGCGTTATCCTCTAAAATATTGATCCAAACCAGGTTTAATGGACTGCTTCAGTGTGGTACCTCTTTACTACGTGATCCAAAGCAGAAAAAAACCCAGGATCTGTTCAATAAGTATGTGAAGTATGCGAAAGTATGAGTCTGATCAGAGCAAATCCCAGGCCTAAACTAGACCTAACATGCGTTATCCTCAAAAATATTAATCGAAACCAGGTTTAATCGACTGTTTCAGTGTGGTACCACATTACTACGTGATCCAAACCAGAAAAAAACCCAGGATCAGTTCAACAAGTATGTGAAGTATGCGAAAGTATGAGTCTGATGAGGGCAAATCCCAGGCCTAAACTAGACATAACTTTCGTTATCCTCTAAAATATTGATCGAAACCAGGTTTAATTGACTGTTTTAGTGTGGTACCACTTTACTACGTGATCCAAAGCAGAAAAAACCCTCGATCAGGTCAACATGCATGTTAAAACTGCGAAAGTATGAGACTGATGAAGGCAAATCCCAGACCTATCCCAGACCTAACATGCGTTATCCTCAAAAATATTAATCGAAACCAGGTTTAATCGACTGTTTCAGTGTGGTACCACATTACTACGTGATCCAAACCAGAAAAAAACCCTGGATCTTGTCAAGGAGTATGTGAAGTGGGCGAAAGTATGAGTCTGATGAGGGATAATCCGAGACCTATCCCAGACCTAACTTGCGTTATCCTCTAAAATAGTGATCGAAACCAGGTTTAACTGACTGTTTTAGTTGTGGTACCACTTTACTACGTGATCCAAAGCAGAAAAAACCCTCGATCAGGTCAACATGCATGTTAAAACTGTGAAAGTATGACCCTGATGAGGGCAAATCCCAGGCCTAACCTAAACCTAACACGCGTCATCTTCTAAAATATTGAGCGAAACCAGGTTTAATTGATTGTTTCAGTGTGGTACCACATTACTACGTGATGCAATCCAGAAATATCCCAGGATATAGCCATGAAGTATAAGAAATATGCGATAGTATGAGTCTGATGGGGGCAAATCCCAGACCTATCCCAGACCAAACTTGCGTTATCCTCTAAAATATTGATCCAAACCAGGTTTAATGGACTGTTTCAGTGAGGTCCCACATTACTACGTGATCCAAACCAGAAAAAACCCAGGATCCGTTCAACACGTATGTGAAGAATACGAAAGTATGTGTCTGATGAGTGAAAATCCAGACCTAACCTAGACCTAACATGAATTATTCTCTAAAATATTTATCAAGACCAGGTTTCATTGATTGTTTCAGTGTGGTCCCACATTACTACGTGAAGCAAACCAGAAAAAACCCAGGATCCGTTCAACAAGTATGTGAATAACGCGAAAGTATGAGCCTGATGAGGGCAAATCCCAGGCCTAACCTAGACCTAACATGCGTGGTCCTCTAAAATATTGATGGAAACCAGGTTTAATTGTCTGTTTCAGTGTTGTACTTCCTTACTACGTGATGCAATCCAGAAAAAGCCCAGGATCTATCCATCAAGTATGAGAAATATGCGAAAGAATGAGCCTGATGAGAGCAAATCCCAGACCTAACCTAGACCTAACATGGATTATTCTCTAAAATATTGATCAAAACCAGGTTTAATTGACTGTTTCAGTGTGGTACCACATTACTACGTGATCCAATCCAGAAAAAACCCCAGGATCTTTTCAACAAGTATGTGAAGAATGCGAAAGTATGAGTCCGATGAGGGCAAATCCCAGACCTAAACTAGACATAACTTTCGTTATCCTCTAAAATATTGATCGAAACCAGGTTTAATTGACTGTTTTAGTGTGGTACCACTTTTCTACGTGATCCAAAGCAGAGAAAACCCTCGATCAGGTCAACATGCATGTTAAAACTGCGAAAGTATGAGCCTGATGTGGGCAAATCCCAGACCTATCCCAGACCTAACATGCGTTATCCTCAAAAATATTAATCGAAACCAGGCTTAATCGACTGTTTCAGTGTGGTACTACATTACTACGTGATCCAAACCAGAAAAGACCCAGGATCTTGTCAACGAGTATGTGAAGTGTGCGAAAGTATGAGTCTGATGAGGGCTAATCCCAGACCTATCCCAGACCTAACTTGCGTTATCCTCTAAAATAGTGATCGAAACCAGGTTTGATTGACTGTTTTAGTTGTGGTACCACTTTACTACGTGATCCAAAGCAGAAAAAACCCTCGATCAGGTCAACATGCATGTTAAAACTGCGGAAGTATGAGCCTGATGAGGGCAAATCCCAGACCTATCCCAGACCTAACATGCGTTATCCTCAAAACTATTGATCGAAACCGGGTTTAATCGACTGTTTCAGTGTGGTACCACACTACTACGTGACCCAAGCCGGAAAAAACCCAGGATCTGTTCAACAAGTATGTGAAAAACGCGAAAGTATGAGCCTGATGAGGGCAAATCCCAGACCTATCCCAGACCTAACTTGCGTTATCCTCTAAAATATTGAACGAAACCAGGTTTAATTGACTGTTTCAGCGTGGTACCACATTACTACGTGATACAATCCAGAAACAGCCCAGGATCTAGCCATGAAGTATGAGAAATATGCGAAAGTATCAGCCTGATGAGGGCAAATCCTAGACCTAACCCAAACCTAACATGCGTTATACTCTAAAATATTGATCCAAACCAGGTTTAATGGACTGCTTCAGTGTGGTACCTCTTTACTACGTGATCCAAACCAGAAAAAAACCCAGGATCAGTTCAACAAGTATGTGAAGTATGCGAAAGTATGAGTCTGATGAGGGCAAATCCCAGGCCTAAACTAGACATAACTTTCGTTATCCTCTAAAATATTGATCGAAACCAGGTTTAATTGACTGTTTTAGTGTGGTACCACTTTACTACGTGATCCAAAGCAGAAAAAACCCTCGATCAGGTCAACATGCATGTTAAAACTGCGAAAGTATGAGTCTGATGAAGGCAAATCCCAGACCTATCCCAGACCTAACATGCGTTATCCTCAAAAATATTAATCGAAACCAGGTTTAATCGACTGTTTCAGTGTGGTACCACATTACTACGTGATCCAAAGCAGAAAAAACCCTCGATCAGGTCAACATGCATGTTAAAACTGTGAAAGTATGACCCTGATGAGGGCAAATCCCAGGCCTAACCTAAACCTAACACGCGTCATCTTCTAAAATATTGAGCGAAACCAGGTTTAATTGATTGTTTCAGTGTGGTACCACATTACTACGTGATGCAATCCAGAAATATCCCAGGATATAGCCATGAAGTATAAGAAATATGCGATAGTATGAGTCTGATGAGGGCAAATCCCAGACCTATCCCAGACCTAACATGCGTTATCCTCTAAAATATTTATCAAAACCAGGTTTAATTGATTGTTTCAGTGTGGTCCCACATTACTACGTGATCCAAACCAGAAAAAACCCAGGATCCGTCCAACAAGTATGTGAAGAATGCGAAAGTATGAGTCTGATGAGTGAAAATCCCCGGCCTAACCTAGACCTAACATGCGTTATCCTCAAAAATATTGATCGAAACCAGGTTTAATCGACTGTTTCAGTGTGGTACCACATTACTACGTGATCCAAACCAGAAAATAACCCAGGATCTGTTCAACGAGTTTGTGAAGTGTGCGAAAGTATGAGTATGGTGAGGGCAAATCCCAGACCTATCCCAGACCTAACATGCGTTATCCTCTAAAATATTTATCATGACTAGGTTTAATTGATTGTTTCAGTGTGGTCCCACATTACTACGTGATCCAAACCGGAAAAAACCCAGGATCCGTTTAACAAGTATGGGAAGAATGCGAAAGTATGAGCCTGACGAGGGCAAATCCTAGACCTAAACTAGACCTAACATGCGTTATCCTCAAAAATATTAATCGAAACCAGGTTTAATCGACTGTTTCAGTGTGGTACCACATTACTACGTGATCCAAACCAGAAAAAAACCCAGGATCAGTTCAACAAGTATGTGAAGTATGCGAAAGTATGAGTCTGATGAGGGCAAATCCCAGGCCTAAACTAGACATAACTTTCGTTATCCTCTAAAATATTGATCGAAACCAGGTTTAATTGACTGTTTTAGTGTGGTACCACTTTACTACGTGATCCAAAGCAGAAAAAACCCTCGATCAGGTCAACATGCATGTTAAAACTGCGAAAGTATGAGACTGATGAAGGCAAATCCCAGACCTATCCCAGACCTAACATGCGTTATCCTCAAAAATATTAATCGAAACCAGGTTTAATCGACTGTTTCAGTGTGGTACCACATTACTACGTGATCCAAACCAGAAAAAAACCCTGGATCTTGTCAAGGAGTATGTGAAGTGGGCGAAAGTATGAGTCTGATGAGGGATAATCCGAGACCTATCCCAGACCTAACTTGCGTTATCCTCTAAAATAGTGATCGAAACCAGGTTTAACTGACTGTTTTAGTTGTGGTACCACTTTACTACGTGATCCAAAGCAGAAAAAACCCTCGATCAGGTCAACATGCATGTTAAAACTGTGAAAGTATGACCCTGATGAGGGCAAATCCCAGGCCTAACCTAAACCTAACACGCGTCATCTTCTAAAATATTGAGCGAAACCAGGTTTAATTGATTGTTTCAGTGTGGTACCACATTACTACGTGATGCAATCCAGAAATATCCCAGGATATAGCCATGAAGTATAAGAAATATGCGATAGTATGAGTCTGATGGGGGCAAATCCCAGACCTATCCCAGACCAAACTTGCGTTATCCTCTAAAATATTGATCCAAACCAGGTTTAATGGACTGTTTCAGTGAGGTCCCACATTACTACGTGATCCAAACCAGAAAAAACCCAGGATCCGTTCAACACGTATGTGAAGAATACGAAAGTATGTGTCTGATGAGTGAAAATCCAGACCTAACCTAGACCTAACATGAATTATTCTCTAAAATATTTATCAAGACCAGGTTTCATTGATTGTTTCAGTGTGGTCCCACATTACTACGTGAAGCAAACCAGAAAAAACCCAGGATCCGTTCAACAAGTATGTGAATAACGCGAAAGTATGAGCCTGATGAGGGCAAATCCCAGGCCTAACCTAGACCTAACATGCGTGGTCCTCTAAAATATTGATGGAAACCAGGTTTAATTGTCTGTTTCAGTGTTGTACTTCCTTACTACGTGATGCAATCCAGAAAAAGCCCAGGATCTATCCATCAAGTATGAGAAATATGCGAAAGAATGAGCCTGATGAGAGCAAATCCCAGACCTAACCTAGACCTAACATGGATTATTCTCTAAAATATTGATCAAAACCAGGTTTAATTGACTGTTTCAGTGTGGTACCACATTACTACGTGATCCAATCCAGAAAAAACCCCAGGATCTTTTCAACAAGTATGTGAAGAATGCGAAAGTATGAGTCCGATGAGGGCAAATCCCAGACCTAAACTAGACATAACTTTCGTTATCCTCTAAAATATTGATCGAAACCAGGTTTAATTGACTGTTTTAGTGTGGTACCACTTTTCTACGTGATCCAAAGCAGAGAAAACCCTCGATCAGGTCAACATGCATGTTAAAACTGCGAAAGTATGAGCCTGATGTGGGCAAATCCCAGACCTATCCCAGACCTAACATGCGTTATCCTCAAAAATATTAATCGAAACCAGGCTTAATCGACTGTTTCAGTGTGGTACTACATTACTACGTGATCCAAACCAGAAAAGACCCAGGATCTTGTCAACGAGTATGTGAAGTGTGCGAAAGTATGAGTCTGATGAGGGCTAATCCCAGACCTATCCCAGACCTAACTTGCGTTATCCTCTAAAATAGTGATCGAAACCAGGTTTGATTGACTGTTTTAGTTGTGGTACCACTTTACTACGTGATCCAAAGCAGAAAAAACCCTCGATCAGGTCAACATGCATGTTAAAACTGCGGAAGTATGAGCCTGATGAGGGCAAATCCCAGACCTATCCCAGACCTAACATGCGTTATCCTCAAAACTATTGATCGAAACCGGGTTTAATCGACTGTTTCAGTGTGGTACCACACTACTACGTGACCCAAGCCGGAAAAAACCCAGGATCTGTTCAACAAGTATGTGAAAAACGCGAAAGTATGAGCCTGATGAGGGCAAATCCCAGACCTATCCCAGACCTAACTTGCGTTATCCTCTAAAATATTGAACGAAACCAGGTTTAATTGACTGTTTCAGCGTGGTACCACATTACTACGTGATACAATCCAGAAACAGCCCAGGATCTAGCCATGAAGTATGAGAAATATGCGAAAGTATCAGCCTGATGAGGGCAAATCCTAGACCTAACCCAAACCTAACATGCGTTATACTCTAAAATATTGATCCAAACCAGGTTTAATGGACTGCTTCAGTGTGGTACCTCTTTACTACGTGATCCAAACCAGAAAAAAACCCAGGATCAGTTCAACAAGTATGTGAAGTATGCGAAAGTATGAGTCTGATGAGGGCAAATCCCAGGCCTAAACTAGACATAACTTTCGTTATCCTCTAAAATATTGATCGAAACCAGGTTTAATTGACTGTTTTAGTGTGGTACCACTTTACTACGTGATCCAAAGCAGAAAAAACCCTCGATCAGGTCAACATGCATGTTAAAACTGCGAAAGTATGAGTCTGATGAAGGCAAATCCCAGACCTATCCCAGACCTAACATGCGTTATCCTCAAAAATATTAATCGAAACCAGGTTTAATCGACTGTTTCAGTGTGGTACCACATTACTACGTGATCCAAAGCAGAAAAAACCCTCGATCAGGTCAACATGCATGTTAAAACTGTGAAAGTATGACCCTGATGAGGGCAAATCCCAGGCCTAACCTAAACCTAACACGCGTCATCTTCTAAAATATTGAGCGAAACCAGGTTTAATTGATTGTTTCAGTGTGGTACCACATTACTACGTGATGCAATCCAGAAATATCCCAGGATATAGCCATGAAGTATAAGAAATATGCGATAGTATGAGTCTGATGGGGGCAAATCCCAGACCTATCCCAGACCAAACTTGCGTTATCCTCTAAAATATTGATCCAAACCAGGTTTAATGGACTGTTTCAGTGAGGTCCCACATTACTACGTGATCCAAGCCAGAAAAAACCCAGGATCCGTTCAACAAGTATGTGAAGAATACGAAAGTATGTGTCTGATGAGTGAAAATCCAGGGCTAACCTAGACCTAACATGCGTTATCCTCATAAATATTGATCGAAACCTGGTTTAATCGACTGTTTCAGTGTGGTACCACATTACTACGTGACCCAAACCAGAAAAAACCCAGGATATGTTCAACAAGTATGTGAAAAACGCGAAAGTATGAGCCTGATGAGGGCAAATCCCAGACCTATCCCAGACCTAACTTCCGTTATCCTCTAAAATATTGATCGAAACCAGGTTTAATTGACTGTTTCAGTGTGGTACCACATTACTACGTGATCCAAACCAGAAAAAAACCCAGGATCTGGCCGACAAGTATTCGAAAAATGCGATAGTATGAGCCTGAGGAGGGCAAATACCTGAGTTAACACAGACATAACCGCCGTTATCCTCTAAAATATTAATCGCAACCGGGTTTAATTGGCTGTTTCCGTGTGGAACCACATTACTACGGGATCCAAACCAGAAAGAACCCAGGATCTGGCCAACAAGTATGCGAAAAATGCGAAAGAACGATCCAGATGAGGGCAAATCCCAGACCTATCCGAGACATAACCGGCGTTATCCTCCAAAATATTAATTGCAATCAGGTTTAATTAACTGTTTCAGTGTGGTACCACATTACTACGTGATCCAAATCAGAAAAAGCCCAGGAACTGGCCAACAAGTATGCGAATAATGCGAAAGTATGAGCCAGATGATTGCAAATACCAGAACTAACCCAGACATAACCGACGTTATCCCCTAAAATATTAATCGCAACCAGGTTTAATTGACTGTTTCGGTGTGGTACCGCATTACTACGTGATCCAAACCAGAGAAAGGCCAGGATCTGGCCAACAAGTATGAGAAATATGCGAAAGTTCGAGCCAGATGAGGGCAAATACCAGACCTAACCCAGACAAAATCGGCGTTATCCCCTAAAATATTAATCGCAACCAGGTATAATTGACTGTTTCGGTGTGGTACCGCATTGCTACGATGATCCAAACCAGAAAGAGGCCAGGATCTGGCCAACAAGTATGCGAATAATGCGAAAGTATGAGCCAGATGATTGCAAATACCAGAACTAACCCAGACATAACCGACGTTATCCCCTAAAATATTAATCGCAACCAGGTTTAATTGACTGTTTCGGTGTGGTACCGCATTACTACGTGATCCAAACCAGAGAAAGGCCAGGATCTGGCCAACAAGGATGAGAAAAATGCGAATATATGTTCAAGATGATTGCAAATACCAGAACTAACCCAGACATAACCAGCGTTATCCTCTAAAATACGAATCGGAACATGCTTTTAATGACTGTTTCAGTGTGGTAACACATTACTACGTGATCCAAACCAGAAACATCCCAGGATCTGGCCGACAAGTATTCGAAAAATGCGATAGTATGAGCCTGAGGAGGGCAAATACCTGAGTTAACACAGACATAACCGCCGTTATCCTCTAAAATATTAATCGCAACCGGGTTTAATTGGCTGTTTCCGTGTGGAACCACATTACTACGGGATCCAAACCAGAAAAAACCCAGGATCTGGCCAACAACTATGAGAAAAACGCGAAAGTATGAGCCAGATGATTGCAAATACCAGAACTATCCCAGGCATAACCAGCGTTATCCTCTAAAATATTATTCGCAACCAGGTTTAATTGACTGTTTCGGTGCGGTACCACATTACTACGTGGTCCAAGCCAGAATAAGGCCAGGATCTGGCCTACAAGAATGCGAAAAATGCGAAAGTACGAGCCAGATGAGGGCAAATACCAGACCTAACCCAGTCATAACCGGCGTTATCCGCTAAAATATTAATCGCAACCAGGTTTAATTGACTGTTTCGTTGTGGAACCGCATTTCTACGGGATCCAAACCAGAAAAAAACCCAGGATCTGGCCAACAACTATGAGAAAAAGCGAAAGTATGAGCCAGATGATTGCAAATACCAGAACTATCCCAGACATAACCAGCGTTATCCTCTAAAATATTATTCGCAGCCAGGTTTAATTGACTGTTTCAGTCTGGTGCCACTTTACTACGTGGTCCAAGCCAGAAGAAGGCCAGGATCTGGCCAACAAGTATGCGAAAAATGCGAAAGTACGCGCCAGATGAGGGCAAATATCAGACCTAACCGAGACATTACCGGCGTTATCCTCTAAAATATTACTCGCAACCAGGTTCAATTGACTGTTTCGGTGTGGAACCACATTACGACGGGATCCAAACCAGAGAAAGGCCAGGATCTGGCCAACAAGGATGAGAAAAATGCGAAAGTATGAGCAAGATAATTGCAAATACCAGAACTAACCCAGACATAACCGCCGTTATCCCCTAAAATATTAATCGCAACCAGGTTTAATTGACTGTTTCGGTGTGGTACCGCATTACTACGTGATCCAAACCAGAGAAAGGCCAGGATCTGGCCAACAAGGATGAGAAAAATGCGAAAGTACGAACCAGATGAGGGAAAATCCCAGACCTAACCGAGGCGTAACCGGCGTTATCCCCTAAAATATTAATCGCAACCAGGTATAACTGACTGTTTCGGTGTAGAACCGCATTACTACGTGATCCAAACCAGTAAAAACCCAGGATCTGGCCCACAACTATGAGAAAAACGCGAAAGTATGAGCCAGATGATTGCAAATACCAGAACTATCCCAGACATAACCAGCGTTATCCTCTAAAACACTTATCGGAACCAGCTTCTATTGACTGTTTCAGTGTGGTACCACATTACTACGTGATCCAAACCAGAAAAGGGCCAGGGTCTGGCCAACAAGTATGCGAAAAATGCGAAAGTCCGAGCCAGATGAGGGCAAATACCAGACCTAACCGAGACATAACCGGCGTTATCCTCTAAAATATTAATCGCAACCCGTGTCAATTGACTGTTTCGGTGTGGAACCACATTACTACGGGATCCAAACCAGAGAAAACCCAGGATCTGGCCAACAGGTATGCGAAAAATGCGAAAGTATGAGCCAGATGATTGCAAATACCAGAACTAACCCAGACATAACCGCCGTTATCCCCTAAAATATTAATCGCAACCAGGTTTAATTGACTGTTTCGGTGTGGTACCGCATTACTACGTGATCCAAACCAGAGAAAGGCCAGGATCTGGCCAACAAGGATGAGAAAAATGCGAATATACGATCCAGATGATTGCAAATACCAGAACTAACCCTGACATAACCAGCGTTATCCTCTAAAATATTAATCGCAACCAGGTATAATTGACTGTTTCGGTGTGGTACCGCATTGCTACGATGATCCAAACCAGAGAAAGGCCAGGGTCTGGCCAACAAGGATGCGAAAAAAGCGAAAGTACGAGCCAGATGAGGACAAATCCCAGACCTATCCGAGACATAACCGGCGTTATCCTCCAAAATATTAATCTCAACCAGGTTTAATTGACTGTTTCGTAGTGGAACCACATTACTACGGTATCCAAACCGGACAAAACCCAGGATCTGGCCAACAAGTATGCGAAAAATGCGAAAGTATGAGCCAGATGATTGCAAATACCAGAACTAACCCAGACATAACCGGCGTTATCCCCTAAAATATTAATCGCAACCAGTTTTAATTGACTGTTTCGGTGTGGTACCGCATTACTACGTGATCCAAACCAGAGAAAGGCCAGGGTCTGGCCAACAAGGATGAGAAAAATGCGAATATATGATCCAGATGATTGCAAATACCAGAACTAACCCTGACATAACCAGGGTTATCCTCTAAAATACGCATCGGAACATGCTTTTAATGACTGTTTCAGTGTGGTACCACATTACTACGTTATCCAAACCAGAAAAAGCCCAGGATCGGGCCAACAAGTATGCGAAAAATGCGCAAGTATGAGCCAGATGATTGCAAATACCAGACCTATCCGAGACATAACCGGCGTTATCCTCTAAAATAATAATCGCAACCAGGTTCAGTTGACTGTTTCGGTGTGGAACCACATTACTACGGTATCCAAACCAGACAAATCCCAGGATCTGGCCAACAAGTATGCGCAAAATGCGAAAGTACGAGCCAGATGAGGGCAAATCCCAGACCTAACCGAGACATAACCGGCGCTATCCTCTAAAATATTAATCGCAACCAGGTATAATTTACTGTTTCGGTGTGGTACCGCATTGCTACGATGATCCAATCCAGAAAGAGGCCAGGATCTGGCTAACAAGTATGCGAAAAATGCGAAAGTACGAGCCAGATGAGGGCACATCCCAGACCTAACCGAGACATAACCGGCGCTATCCTCTAAAATATTAATCGCAACCAGGTATAATTGACTGTTTCGGTGTGGTACCGCATTGCTACGATGATCCAATCCAGAAAGAGGCCAGGATCTGGCTAACAAGTATGCGAAAAATGCGAAAGTACGAGCCAGATGAGGGCAAATCCCAGACCAAACCGAGACATAAACGGTGTTATCCTGTAAAATATTAATCGCAACCAGGTTTAATTGACTGTTTCGGTGTGGAACCACATTACTACGGGATCCAAACCAGAAAAAACTCAGGATCTGGCCGACAAGTATTCGAAAAATGCGAAAGTATGAGCCAGATGATTGGAAATACCAGAACTATGCCTGACATAACCAGCGTTATCCTCTAAAATACGAATCGGAACATGCTTTTAATGACTGTTTCAGTGTGGTAACACATTACTACGAGGTCCAAACCAGAAAAATCCCAGGATCGGGCCAACAAGAATGCGAGAAACGCGAAAGTACGAGCCACATGAGGGAAAATCCCAGACCTAACCCAGACATAACCGGCGTTATCCGCTAAAATATTAATCGCAACCAGGTTTAATTGACTGTTTCGTTGTGGAACCACATTACTACGGGATCCAAACCAGAAAGAACCCAGGATCTGGCCAACAAGTATGCGAAAAATGCGAAAGAACGATCCAGATGAGGGCAAATCCCAGACCTATCCGAGACATAACCGGCGTTATCCTCCAAAATATTAATTGCAATCAGGTTTAATTAACTGTTTCAGTGTGGTACCACATTACTACGTGATCCAAATCAGAAAAAGCCCAGGAACTGGCCAACAAGTATGCGAATAATGCGAAAGTATGAGCCAGATGATTGCAAATACCAGAACTAACCCAGACATAACCGACGTTATCCCCTAAAATATTAATCGCAACCAGGTTTAATTGACTGTTTCGGTGTGGTACCGCATTACTACGTGATCCAAACCAGAGAAAGGCCAGGATCTGGCCAACAAGTATGAGAAATATGCGAAAGTTCGAGCCAGATGAGGGCAAATACCAGACCTAACCCAGACAAAATCGGCGTTATCCCCTAAAATATTAATCGCAACCAGGTATAATTGACTGTTTCGGTGTGGTACCGCATTGCTACGATGATCCAAACCAGAAAGAGGCCAGGATCTGGCCAACAAGTATGCGAATAATGCGAAAGTATGAGCCAGATGATTGCAAATACCAGAACTAACCCAGACATAACCGACGTTATCCCCTAAAATATTAATCGCAACCAGGTTTAATTGACTGTTTCGGTGTGGTACCGCATTACTACGTGATCCAAACCAGAGAAAGGCCAGGATCTGGCCAACAAGGATGAGAAAAATGCGAATATATGTTCAAGATGATTGCAAATACCAGAACTAACCCAGACATAACCAGCGTTATCCTCTAAAATACGAATCGGAACATGCTTTTAATGACTGTTTCAGTGTGGTAACACATTACTACGTGATCCAAACCAGAAACATCCCAGGATCTGGCCGACAAGTATTCGAAAAATGCGATAGTATGAGCCTGAGGAGGGCAAATACCTGAGTTAACACAGACATAACCGCCGTTATCCTCTAAAATATTAATCGCAACCGGGTTTAATTGGCTGTTTCCGTGTGGAACCACATTACTACGGGATCCAAACCAGAAAAAACCCAGGATCTGGCCAACAACTATGAGAAAAACGCGAAAGTATGAGCCAGATGATTGCAAATACCAGAACTATCCCAGGCATAACCAGCGTTATCCTCTAAAATATTATTCGCAACCAGGTTTAATTGACTGTTTCGGTGCGGTACCACATTACTACGTGGTCCAAGCCAGAATAAGGCCAGGATCTGGCCTACAAGAATGCGAAAAATGCGAAAGTACGAGCCAGATGAGGGCAAATACCAGACCTAACCCAGTCATAACCGGCGTTATCCGCTAAAATATTAATCGCAACCAGGTTTAATTGACTGTTTCGTTGTGGAACCGCATTTCTACGGGATCCAAACCAGAAAAAAACCCAGGATCTGGCCAACAACTATGAGAAAAAGCGAAAGTATGAGCCAGATGATTGCAAATACCAGAACTATCCCAGACATAACCAGCGTTATCCTCTAAAATATTATTCGCAGCCAGGTTTAATTGACTGTTTCAGTCTGGTGCCACTTTACTACGTGGTCCAAGCCAGAAGAAGGCCAGGATCTGGCCAACAAGTATGCGAAAAATGCGAAAGTACGCGCCAGATGAGGGCAAATATCAGACCTAACCGAGACATTACCGGCGTTATCCTCTAAAATATTACTCGCAACCAGGTTCAATTGACTGTTTCGGTGTGGAACCACATTACGACGGGATCCAAACCAGAGAAAGGCCAGGATCTGGCCAACAAGGATGAGAAAAATGCGAAAGTATGAGCAAGATAATTGCAAATACCAGAACTAACCCTGACCTAACAAGCGTTATCCTCTAAAATACGAATCGGAACATACTTTTAATGACTGTTTCAGTGTGGTAACACATTACTACGTGATCCAAACCAGAAGCATCCCAGGATCGGGCCAACAAGAATGCGAAAAATGCGAAAGTACGAACCAGATGAGGGAAAATCCCAGACCTAACCGAGGCGTAACCGGCGTTATCCCCTAAAATATTAATCGCAACCAGGTATAATTGACTGTTTCGGTGTAGAACCGCATTACTACGTGATCCAAACCAGTAAAAACCCAGGATCTGGCCCACAACTATGAGAAAAACGCGAAAGTATGAGCCAGATGATTGCAAATACCAGAACTATCCCAGACATAACCAGCGTTATCCTCTAAAACACTTATCGGAACCAGCTTCTATTGACTGTTTCAGTGTGGTACCACATTACTACGTGATCCAAACCAGAAAAGGGCCAGGGTCTGGCCAACAAGTATGCGAAAAATGCGAAAGTCCGAGCCAGATGAGGGCAAATACCAGACCTAACCGAGACATAACCGGCGTTATCCTCTAAAATATTAATCGCAACCCGTGTCAATTGACTGTTTCGGTGTGGAACCACATTACTACGGGATCCAAACCAGAGAAAACCCAGGATCTGGCCAACAGGTATGCGAAAAATGCGAAAGTATGAGCCAGATGATTGCAAATACCAGAACTAACCCAGACATAACCGCCGTTATCCCCTAAAATATTAATCGCAACCAGGTTTAATTGACTGTTTCGGTGTGGTACCGCATTACTACGTGATCCAAACCAGAGAAAGGCCAGGATCTGGCCAACAAGGATGAGAAAAATGCGAATATACGATCCAGATGATTGCAAATACCAGAACTAACCCTGACATAACCAGCGTTATCCTCTAAAATATTAATCGCAACCAGGTATAATTGACTGTTTCGGTGTGGTACCGCATTGCTACGATGATCCAAACCAGAGAAAGGCCAGGGTCTGGCCAACAAGGATGCGAAAAAAGCGAAAGTACGAGCCAGATGAGGACAAATCCCAGACCTATCCGAGACATAACCGGCGTTATCCTCCAAAATATTAATCTCAACCAGGTTTAATTGACTGTTTCGTAGTGGAACCACATTACTACGGTATCCAAACCGGACAAAACCCAGGATCTGGCCAACAAGTATGCGAAAAATGCGAAAGTATGAGCCAGATGATTGCAAATACCAGAACTAACCCAGACATAACCGGCGTTATCCCCTAAAATATTAATCGCAACCAGTTTTAATTGACTGTTTCGGTGTGGTACCGCATTACTACGTGATCCAAACCAGAGAAAGGCCAGGGTCTGGCCAACAAGGATGAGAAAAATGCGAATATATGATCCAGATGATTGCAAATACCAGAACTAACCCTGACATAACCAGGGTTATCCTCTAAAATACGCATCGGAACATGCTTTTAATGACTGTTTCAGTGTGGTACCACATTACTACGTTATCCAAACCAGAAAAAGCCCAGGATCGGGCCAACAAGTATGCGAAAAATGCGCAAGTATGAGCCAGATGATTGCAAATACCAGACCTATCCGAGACATAACCGGCGTTATCCTCTAAAATAATAATCGCAACCAGGTTCAGTTGACTGTTTCGGTGTGGAACCACATTACTACGGTATCCAAACCAGACAAAACCCAGGATCTGGCCAACAAGTATGCGAAAAATGCGAAAGTATGAGCCAGATGATTGCAAATACCAGAACTAACCCAGACATAACCGGCGTTATCCCCTAAAATATTAATCGCAACCAGGTTTAATTGACTGTTTCAGTGTGGTACCACATTACTACGTGATCCAAACCAGAAAAGGGCCAGGGTCTGGCCAACAAGTATGCGAAAAATGCGAAAGTCCGAGCCAGATGAGGGCAAATACCAGACCTAACCGAGACATAACCGGCGTTATCCTCTAAAATATTAATCGCAACCCGTGTCAATTGACTGTTTCGGTGTGGAACCACATTACTACGGGATCCAAACCAGAGAAAACCCAGGATCTGGCCAACAGGTATGCGAAAAATGCGAAAGTATGAGCCAGATGATTGCAAATACCAGAACTAACCCAGACATAACCGCCGTTATCCCCTAAAATATTAATCGCAACCAGGTTTAATTGACTGTTTCGGTGTGGTACCGCATTACTACGTGATCCAAACCAGAGAAAGGCCAGGATCTGGCCAACAAGGATGAGAAAAATGCGAATATACGATCCAGATGATTGCAAATACCAGAACTAACCCTGACATAACCAGCGTTATCCTCTAAAATATTAATCGCAACCAGGTATAATTGACTGTTTCGGTGTGGTACCGCATTGCTACGATGATCCAAACCAGAGAAAGGCCAGGGTCTGGCCAACAAGGATGCGAAAAAAGCGAAAGTACGAGCCAGATGAGGACAAATCCCAGACCTATCCGAGACATAACCGGCGTTATCCTCCAAAATATTAATCTCAACCAGGTTTAATTGACTGTTTCGTAGTGGAACCACATTACTACGGTATCCAAACCGGACAAAACCCAGGATCTGGCCAACAAGTATGCGAAAAATGCGAAAGTATGAGCCAGATGATTGCAAATACCAGAACTAACCCAGACATAACCGGCGTTATCCCCTAAAATATTAATCGCAACCAGTTTTAATTGACTGTTTCGGTGTGGTACCGCATTACTACGTGATCCAAACCAGAGAAAGGCCAGGGTCTGGCCAACAAGGATGAGAAAAATGCGAATATATGATCCAGATGATTGCAAATACCAGAACTAACCCTGACATAACCAGGGTTATCCTCTAAAATACGCATCGGAACATGCTTTTAATGACTGTTTCAGTGTGGTACCACATTACTACGTTATCCAAACCAGAAAAAGCCCAGGATCGGGCCAACAAGTATGCGAAAAATGCGCAAGTATGAGCCAGATGATTGCAAATACCAGACCTATCCGAGACATAACCGGCGTTATCCTCTAAAATAATAATCGCAACCAGGTTCAGTTGACTGTTTCGGTGTGGAACCACATTACTACGGTATCCAAACCAGACAAAACCCAGGATCTGGCCAACAAGTATGCGAAAAATGCGAAAGTATGAGCCAGATGATTGCAAATACCAGAACTAACCCAGACATAACCGGCGTTATCCCCTAAAATATTAATCGCAACCAGGTTTAATTGACTGTTTCGGTGTGGTACCGCATTACTACGTGATCCAAACCAGAGAAAGGCCAGGGTCTGGCCAACAAGGATGCGAAAAAAGCGAAAGTACGAGCCAGATGAGGACAAATCCCAGACCTATCCGAGACATAACCGGCGTTATCCTCCAAAATATTAATCTCAACCAGGTTTAATTGACTGTTTCGTAGTGGAACCACATTACTACGGTATCCAAACCGGACAAAACCCAGTATCTGGCCAACAAGTATGCGAAAAATGCGAAGGTATGAGCCAGATGATTGCAAATACCAGAACTAACCCAGACATAACCGGCGTTATCCCCTAAAATATTAATCGCAACCAGGTTTAATTGACTGTTTCGGTGTGGTACCGCATTACTACGTGATCCAAACCAGAGAAAGGCCAGGGTCTGGCCAACAAGGATGAGAAAAATGCGAATATATGATCCAGATGATTGCAAATACCAGAACTAACCCTGACATAACCAGGGTTATCCTCTAAAATACGCATCGGAACATGCTTTTAATGACTGTTTCAGTGTGGTACCACATTACTACGGTATCCAAACCAGAAAAAGCCCAGGATCGGGCCAACAAGTATGCGAAAAATGAGAAAGTCCGAGCCAGATGAGGGCAAATACCAGACCTATCCGAGACATAACCGGCGTTATCCTCTAAAATAATAATCGCAACCAGGTTCAGTTGACTGTTTCGGTGTGGAACCACATTACTACGTGATCCAAACCAGAAAAAGGCCAGGATCTGGCCAACAAGTATGCGAAAAATGCGAAAGTACGAGCCAGATGAGGGCAAATACCAGACCTAGCCCAGACATAACCGGCGTTATCCGCTAAAATATTAATCGCAACCCGGTTGAATTGACTGTTTCGTTGTGGAACCGCATTACTACGTGATCCAAACCAGAAAAAACCCAGGATCTGGCCGACAACTATGAGAAAAACGCGAAGGTACGAGCCAGATGGGGGCAAATCCCAGACCTAACTGAGACATAACCAGCGCTATCCTCTAAAATAGTAATCGCAACCAGGTTTAATTGACTGTTTCAGTGTGGTACCACATTACTACGTGATCCAAACCAGAAAAAGCCCAGGATCTGGCCACCAAGTATGCGAAATCGTGAATGTACGAGCCAGATGAGGACAAATCCCAGACCTACCCGAGACATAACCGGCGTTATCCTCCAAAATATTAATCTCAACCAGGTTTAATTGACTGTTTCGTTGTGGAACCACATTACTACGGGATCCAAACCAGACAAAACCCAGGATCTGGCCAGCAAGTATGCGAAAAATGCGAAAGTATGAGCCAGATGATTGCAAATACCAGAACTAACCCAGGCATAACCGCCGTTATCCCCTAAAATATTAATCGCAACCAGGTTTAATTGACTGTTTCGGTGTGGTACCGCATTACTACGTGATCCAAACCAGAGAAAGGCCAGGATCTGGCCAACAAGGATGAGAAAAATGCGAATATACGATCCAGATGATTGCAAATACCAGAACTAACCCTGACATAACCAGCGTTATCCTCTAAAATATTAATCGCAACCAGGTATAATTGACTGTTTCGGTGTGGTACCGCATTGCTACGATGATCCAAACCAGAAAAAGGCCATGATCTGGCCAACAAGTATGCGAAAAATGCGAAAGTATGAGCCAGATGATTGGAAATACCAGAACTATGCCTGACATAACCAGCGTTATCCTCTAAAATACGAATCGGAACATGCTTCTAATGACTGATTCAGTGTGGTAACACATTACTACGAGATCCAAACCAGAAAAATCCCAGGATCAGGCCAACAAGAATGCGAGAAACGCGAAAGTACGAGCCAGATGAGGGCAAATACCAGACCTAGCCCAGACATAACCGGCGTTATCCGCTAAAATATTAATCGCAACCAGGTTTAATTGACTGTTTCAGTGTGGTACCACATTACTACGTGATCCAAACCAGAAAAAGCCCAGGATCTGGCCAACAAGTATGCGAAAAACGCGAATGTATGAGCCAGATGATTGCAAATACCAGAACTAACTCAGACATAACCAGCGTTATCCTCTAAAATACAGATCGGAAGCAGCTTCTATTGACTGTTTCAGTGTGGTACCACATTACTACGTGATCCAAACCAGAAAAAGGCCTGGATCTGGCCAACAAGTATGCGAAAAACGTGAAAGTACGAGTCAGATGAGGACAAATCCCAGACCTACCGGAGACATAACCGGCGTTATCCTCTAAAATATTAATCAAATCCAGTTTAATTGACTGTTTCGTTGTGGAACCACATTACTACGGGATCCAAACCAGAGAAAACCCAGGATCTGGCCAACAGGTATGCGAAAAATGCGAAAGTATGAGCCAGATGATTGCAAATACCAGAACCAACCCAGACATAACCAGCGTTATCCTCTAAAATATTAATCGCAACCAGGTTTAATTGACTGTTTCGGTGTGGTGCCGCATTGCTACGTGATCCAAACCAGAGAAAGGCCAGGATCTGGCCAACAAGGATGGGAAAAATGCGAAAGTACGAGCCAGATAAGGGCAAATCCCAGACCTAACCGAGACATAACCGGCGTTATCCTCTAAAATATTAATCGCAACCAGGTTTAATTGACTGTTTCGGTGTGGTACCGCATTACTACGTGATCCAAACCAGAGAAAGGCCAGGATCTGGCCAACAAGGATGAGAAAAATGCGAATATATGATCCAGATGATTGCAAATACCAGAACTAACCCTGACATAGCCAGCGTTATCCTCTAAAATACGCATCGGAACATGCTTTTAATGACAGTTTCAGTGACATAGCCAGCGATATCCTCCAAAATACGCATCGGAACATGCTTTTAATGACTGTTTCAGTGTGGTACCACATTACTACGTTATCCAAACCAGAAAAAGCCCAGGATCTGGCCAACAAGTATGCGAAAAACGTGAAAGTACGAGCCAGATGAGGACAAATCCCAGACCTACCCGAGACATAACCGGCGTTATCCTCCAAAATATTAATCTCAACCAGGTTTAATTGACTGTTTCGTTGTGGACCCACATTACTACGGTACCCAAACCAGACAAAACCCAGGATCTGGCCAACAAGTATGCGAAAAATGCGAAAGTATGAGCCAGATGATTGCAAATACCAGAACTAACCCAGACATAACCGGCGTTATCCCCTAAAATATTAATCGCAACCAGGTTTAATTGACTGTTTCGGTGTGGTACTGCATTACTACGTGAACCAGACCAGAAAAAGGCCAGGATCTGGCCAACAAGTATGCGAAAAATGCGAAAGTATGAGCCAGATGATTGCAAATACCAGAACTAACCCAGACATAACCAGCGTTATCCTCTAAAATATTAATCGCAACCAGGTTTAATTGACTGTTTCGGTGTTGTACCGCATTACTACGTGATCCAAACCAGAAAGAGGCCAGGATCTGGCCAACAAGAATGCGAAAAAAGCGAAAGTACGAGCCAGATGTGGGCAAATCCCAGACCTACCAGAGACATAACCGGCGTTATCCTCTAAAATATTAATCGCAACCAGGTTTAATTGACTGTTTCAGTGTGGTACCACATTACTACGTGATCGAAACCAGAAAAAGCCCAGGATCTGGCCAACAAGTATGCGAAAAACGTGAAAGTACGAGCCAGATGAGGACAAATCCCAGACCTATCCGAGACATAACCGGCGTTATCCTCCAAAATATTAATCTCAACCAGATTTAATTGACTGTTTCGTTGTGGAACCACATTACTACGGTATCCAAACCAGACAAAATCCAGGATCTGGCCAACAAGTATGCGAAAAATGCGAAAGTATGAGCCAGATGATTGCAAATACCAGAACTAACCCAGACATAACCGGCGTTATCCCCTAAAATATTAATCGCAACCAGGTTTAATTGACTGTTTCGGTGTGGTACCGCATTACTACGTGATCCAAACCAGAGAAAGGCCAGGGTCTGGCCAACAAGGATGAGAAAAATGCGAATATATGATCCAGATGATTGCAAATACCAGAACTAACCCTGACATAACCAGGGTTATCCGCTAAAATACGCATCGGAACATGCTTTTAATGACTGTTTCAGTGTGGTACCACATTACTACGTTATCCAAACCAGAAAAAGCCCAGTATCGGGCCAACAAGTATGCGAAAAATGCGAAAGTACGAGCCAGATGAGGGAAAATCCCAGACCTAACCGAGACGTAACCGGCGCTATTCCCTAAAATATTAATCGCAACCAGGTATAATTGACTGTTTCGGTGTGGTACCGCATTGCTACGATGATCCAAACCAGAAAAAGGCCAGGATCTGGCCAACAAGTATGCGAAAAATGAGAAAGTCCGAGCCAGATGAGGGCAAATACCAGACCTATCCGAGACATAACCGGCGTTATCCTCTAAAATAATAATCGCAACCAGGTTCAGTTGACTGTTTCGGTGTGGAACCACATTACTACGTGATCCAAACCAGAAAAAGGCCAGGATCTGGCCAACAAGTATGCGAAAAATGCGAAAGTACGAGCCAGATGAGGGCAAATACCAGACCTAGCCCAGACATAACCGGAGTTATCCGCTAAAATATTAATCGCAACCCGGTTTAATTGACTGTTTCGTTGTGGAACCGCATTACTACGTGATCCAAACCAGAAAAAACCCAGGATCAGGCCAACAACTATGAGAAAAACGCGAAAGTATGAGCCAGATGATTGCAAATACCAGAACTATCCCAGACATAACCACCGTTATCCTCTAAAATACTTATCGGAACCAGCTTCTATTGACTGTTTCAGTGTGGTACCACATTACTACGTGATCCAAACCAGAAATGGGTCAGGGTCTGGCCAACAAGTATGCGAAAAATGCGAAAGTCCGAGCCAGATGAGGGCAAATACCAGACCTAACCGAGACATAACCGGCGTTATCCTCTAAAATATTAATCGCAACCAGATTCAATTGACTGTTTCGGTGTGGAACCACATTACTACGGGATCCAAACCAGAAAAAACCCAGGATCTGGCCGACAGCTATGAGAAAAACGCGAAGGTACGAGCCAGATGGGGGCAAATCCAAGACCTAACTGAGACATAACCAGCGTTATCCTCTAAAATAGTAATCGCAACCAGGTTTAATTGACTGTCTCAGTGTGGTACCACATTACTACGTGATCCAAACCAGAAAAAGCCCAGGATCTGGCCACCAAGTATGCGAAATCGTGAATGTACGAGCCAGATGAGGACAAATCCCAGACCTACCCGAGACATAACCGGCGTTATCCTCTAAAATATTATTCTCAACCAGGTTTAATTGACTGTTTCGTTGTGGAACCACATAACTACGGGATCCAAACCAGACAAAACCCAGGATCTGGCCAACAAGTATGCGAAAAATGCGAAACTATGAGCCAGATGATTGCAAATACCAGAACTAACCCAGACATAACCAGCGTTATCCTCTAAAATATAAATCGCAACCAGGTTTAATTGACTGTTCCGTTGTGGAACCGCATTACTACGTGATCCAAACCAGTAAAAACCCAGGATCTGGCCAACAACTATGAGAAAAACGCGAAAGTATGAGCCAGATGATTGCAAATACCAGAACTATCCCAGACATAACCAGCGTTATCCTCTAAAATACTTATCGAAACCAGCTTCTATTGACTGTTTCAGTGTGGTACCACATTACTACGTGATCCAAACCAGAAAAGGGCCAGGGTCTGGCCAACAAGTATGCGAAAAATGCGAAAGTCCGAGCCAGATGAGGGCAAATACCAGACCTAACCCAGACATAACCGGCGTTATCCTCTAAAATATTAATAGCAACCAGGTTTAATTGACTGTTTCGGTGTGGTACCACATTACTACGTGATCCAAACCAGAAAAAGCCCAGGATCTGGCCAACAAGTATGCGAAAAACGCGAATGTATGAGCCAGATGATTGCAAATACCAGAACTAACTCAGACATAACCAGCGTTATCCTCTAAGATACTGATCGGAACCAGCTTCTATTGACTGTTTCAGTGTGGCACCACATTGCTACGTGATCCAAACCAGAAAAAGGCCAGGATCTGGCTAACAAGTATGCGAAACATGCGAAAGTACGAGCCAGATGAGGGGAAACACCAGACCTAACCCAGACATAACCGGCGTTATCCGCTAAAATATTAATCGCAACCAGGTTTAATTGACTGTTTCGTTGTGGAACCCCATTACTGCGGGATCCAAACCAGAAAAAACCCAGGATCTGGCCAACAAGTATGCGAAAAATGCGAAAGTACGATCCAGATGAGGGCAAATCCCAGACCTAACCGAGACATAACCAGCGCTATCCTGTAAAATATTAATCGCAACCAGGTATAATTGACTGTTTCGGTGTGGTACCGCATTGCTACGATGATCCAAACCAGAAAGAGGCCAGGATCTGGATAACAAGTATGCGAAAAATGCGAAAGTACGAGCCTGATGAGGGAAAATCCCAGACCTAACCGAGACGTAACCGGCGTTATCCCCTAAGATATTAATCGCAACCAGGTTTAATTGACTGTTTCGGTGTGGAACCACATTACTACGGGATCCAAACCAGAAAAAACTCAGGATCTGGCCGACAAGTATACGAAAAATGCGATGGTATGAGCCAGAGGAGGGCAAATACCAGACCTAACACAGACATAACCGGCGCTATCCTCTAAAATATTAATCGCAACCGGGTTTAATTGACTGTTTCGGTGTGGAAACACATTACTACGGGATCCAAACCAGAAAAAACCCAGGATCTGGCCAACAACTATAAGAAAAACGCGAAAGTATGAGCCAGATGATTGCAAATACCAGAACTATCACAGGCATAACCAGCGTTATCCTCTAAAATATTATTCGCTACCAGGTTTAATTGATTGTTTCGGTGTGCTACCACATTACTACGTGGTCCAAGCCTGAAAAAGGCCAGGATCTGGCCAACAAGAATGCGAAAAATGCGAAAGTACGCGCCAGATGAGGGCAAATACCAGACCTAACCGAGACATTACCGGCATTATCCTCTAAAATATTAATCGCAACCAGATTTAATTGACTGTTTCGGTGTGGTGCCGCATTACTACGTGATCCAAACCAGAAAAAGCCCAGGATCTGGCCACCAAGTATGCGAAATCGTGAATGTACGAGCCAGATGAGGGCAAATACCAGACCTAACCCGGACATAACCGGCGTTATCCTCTAAAATATTAATCGCAACCAGGTTCAATTGACTGTTTCGGTGTGGAACCACATTACTACGGGATCCAAACCAGAAAACAACCCAGGATCTGGCCAACAACTATGAGAAAAACGCGAAAGTATGAGCCAGATGATTGCAAATACCAGAACTATCCCAGGCATAACCAGCGTTATCCTCTAAAATATTATTCGCAACCAGGTTTAATTGACTGTTTCGGTGTGGTACCACATTACTACGTGGTCCAAGCCAGAAAAAGGCCAGGATCTGGCCAACAAGAATGCGAAAAACGCGAATGTATGAGCCAGATGATTGCAAATACCAGAACTAACTCAGATCTAACCAGCGTTATCCTCTAAGATACTGATCGGAACCAGATTCTATTGACTGTTTCAGTGTGGTACCACATTGCTACGTGATCCAAACCAGAAAAAGGCCAGGATCTGGCTAACAAGTATGCGAAACATGCGAAAGTACGAGCCAGATGAGGGCAAACACCAGACCTAACCCAGACATAACCGGCGTTATCCGCTAAAATATTAATCGCAACCAGGTTTAATTGACTGTTTCGTTGAGGAACCCCATTACTGCGGGATCCAAACCAGAAAAAACCCAGGATCTGGCCAACAAGTATGCGAAAAATGCGAAAGTACGATCCAGATGAGGGCAAATCCCAGACCTAACCGAGACATAACCGGCGCTATCCTCTAAAATATTAATCGCAACCAGGTATAATTGACTGTTTCGGTGTGGTACCGCATTGCTACGATGATCCAAACCAGAAAGAGGCCAGGATCTGGCTGACAAGTATGCGAAAAATGCGAAAGTACGAGCCTGATGAGGGAAAATCCCAGACCTAACCGAGACGTAACCGGCGTTATCCCCTAAAATATTAATCGCAACCAGGTTTAATTGACTGTTTCGGTGTGGAACCACATTACTACGGGATCCAAACCAGAAAAAACCCAGGATCTGGCCAACAACTATAAGAAAAACGCGAAAGTATGAGCCAGATGATTGCAAATACCAGAACTATCCCAGGCATAACCAGGGTTATCCGCTAAAATATTATTCGCAACCAGGTTTAATTGACTGTTTCGTTGTGGAACCCCATTACTGCGGGATCCAAACCAGAAAAAACCCAGGATCTGGCCAACAAGTATGCGAAAAATGCGAAAGTACGATCCAGATGAGGGCAAATCCCAGACCTAACCGAGACATAACCGGCGCTATCCTCTAAAATATTAATCGCAACCAGGTATAATTGACTGTTTCGGTGTGGTACCGCATTGCTACGATGATCCAAACCAGAAAGAGGCCAGGACCTGGCCGACAAGTATACGAAAAATGCGATAGTATGAGCCAGAGGAGGGCAAATACCAGACCTAACACAGACATAACCGGCGTTATCCTCTAAAATATTAATCGCAACCGGGTTTAATTGACTGTTTCGGTGTGGAACCACATTACTACGGGATCCAAACCAGAAAAAACCCAGGATCTGGCCAACAACTATAAGAAAAACGCGAAAGTATGAGCCAGATGATTGCAAATACCAGAACTATCCCAGGCATAACCAGGGTTATCCGCTAAAATATTATTCGCAACCAGGTTTAATTGACTGTTTCGGTGTGGTACCACATTACTACGTGGTCCAAGCCAGAAAAAGGCCAGGGTCTGGCCAACAAGAATGCGAAAAATGCGAAAGTACGCGCCAGATGAGGGCAAATACCAGACCTAACCGAGACATAACCGGCGTTATCCTCTAAAATATTAATCGCAACCAGGTTCAATTGACTGTTTCGGTGTGGAACCACATTACTACGGGATCCAAACCAGAAAAATCCCAGGATCTGGCCAACAACTATGTGAAAAACGCGAAAGTATGAGCCAGATGATTGCAAATACCAGAACTATCCCAGGCATAACCAGCGTTATCCTCTAAAATATTATTCGCAACCAGGTTTAATTGACTGTTTCGGTGTGGTACCACATTACTACGTAGTCCAAGCAAGAAAAAGGCCAGGATCTGGCCAGCAAGAATGCGATAAATGCGAAAGTACGCGCCAGATGAGGGCAAATACCAGACCTAACCGAGACATAACCGGCTTTATCCTCTGAAATATTAATCGCAACCAGGTTCAATTGACTGTTTCTGTGTGGAACCACATTACTACGGGATCCAAACCAGAAAAAGGCCATGATCTGGCCAACAGGTATGCGAAAAACGCGAAAGCATGTGCCAGATGAGGGCTAATCCCAGACCTAACCGAGACATAATCGGCGTTATCCTCTAAAATATTAATCGCAACCAGGTATAATTGACTGTTTCAGTGTGGTACCACATTACTACGTGATCCAAACCAGAAAAGGGCCAGGGTCTGGCCAACAAGTGTGCGAAAAATGCGAAAGTACGAGCCAGATGAGGGCAAATCCCAGACCTAACCGAGACATAACCGGCGGTATCCTCAAAAATATTAATCGCAACCAGGTTTATTTGACTGTTTCGGTGTGGTAACGCATTACTACGTGATCCAAACCAGATAAAGCCCAGGATCTGGCCAACAAGTATGAGAAAAATGCGAATGTTCGAGCCAGATGAGGGCAAATCCCAGACCTAACCCAGACAAAACCGGCGTTATCCCCTAAAATATTAACCGCAACCAGGTATAATTGACTGTTTCGGTGTGGTACCGCATTGCTACGATGATCCAAGCAAGAAAAAACCCAGGATCTGGCCAACAAGTATGCGAAAAATGCGAAAGTACGAGCCAGATGATTGCATATGCCAGAACTATCCCAGACATAACCAGCGTTATCCTCTAAAATACGCATCGGAACATGCTTTTAATGACTGTTTCAGTGTGGTACCACATTACTACCTGATCCAAACCAGAAAAAGCCGAGGATCGGGCCAACAACAATGCGGAATACGCGAAAGTATGAGCCAGATGATTGCAAATACCAGAACTAACACAGACATATCCAGCGTTATCCTCAAAAATGCTAATCGGAACCAGCTTTTATTGACAGTGTGGTACCGCATTACTACGTGATCCAAACCTGAAAGAGGCCAGGATCTGGCCAACAAGTATGCGAAAAACGCGAAAGTACGAGCCAGATGATTGCAAATACCAGAACTCACCCAGACAAAACCAGCGTTATCCTCTAAAATATTATTCGCATCCAGGTTTAATTGACTGTTTCGGTGTGGTACCACATTACTACGTGGTCCAAGCCAGAAAAAGGCCAGGATCTGGCCAACAAGAATGCGAAAAATGAGAAAGTACGCGCCAGATGAGGGCAAATATCAGACCTAACCGAGACATTAACGGCGTTATCCTCTAAAATATTAATCGCAACCAGGTTCAATTGACTGTTTCGGTGTGGAACCACATTACGACGGGATCCAAACCAGAGAAAGGCCAGGATCTGGCCAACAAGGATGAGAAAAATGCGAAAGTATGAGCAAGATGATTGCAAATACCAGAACTAACCCTGACATAACAAGCGTTATCCTCTAAAATACGAATCGGAACATGCTTTTAATGACTGTTACAGTGTGGTAACACATTACTACGTGATCCAAACCAGAAGCATCCCAGGATCGGGCCAACAAGAATGCGAAAAATGCGAAAGTACGAACCAGATGAGGGAAAATCCCAGACCTAACCGAGACGTAACCGGCGTTATCCCCTAAAATATTAACCGCAACCAGGTATAATTGACTGTTTCGGTGTAGAACCGCATTACTACGTGATCCAAACCAGTAAAAACCCAGGATCTGGTCCACAACTATGAGAAAAACGCGAAAGTATGAGCCAGATGATTGCAAATACCAGAACTATCCCAGACATAACCAGCGTTATCCTCTAAAATACTTATCGGAACCAGCTTCTATTGACTGTTTCAGTGTGGTACCACATTACTACGTGATCCAAACCAGAAAAGGGCCAGGGTCTGGCCAACAAGGATGAGAAAAATGCGAATATACGATCCAGATGATTGCAAATACCAGAACTAACCCTGACATAACCAGCGTTATCCTCTAAAATATTAATCGCAACCAGGTATAATTGACTGTTTCGGTGTGGTACCGCATTGCTACGATGATCCAAACCAGAAAAAGGCCATGATCTGGCCAACAAGTATGCGAAAAACGTGAAAGTACGAGCCAGATGAGGACAAATCCCAGACCTACCCGAGACATAACCGGCGTTATCCTCCAAAATATTAATCTCAACCAGGTTTAATTGACTGTTTCGTTGTGAAACCACATTACTACGGGATCCAAACCAGACAAAACCCAGGATCTGGCCAACAAGTATGCGAAAAATGCGAAAGTATGAGCCAGATGATTGCAAATACCAGAACTAACCCAGACATAACCGCCGTTATCCCCTAAAATATTAATCGCAACCAGGTTTAATTGACTGTTTCGGTGTGGTACCGCATTACTACGTGATCCAAACCAGAGAAAGGCCAGGATCTGGCCAACAAGGATGAGAAAAATGCGAATATACGATCCAGATGATTGCAAATACCAGAACTAACCCTGACATAACCAACGTTATCCTCTAAAATATTAATCGCAACCAGGTATAATTGACTGTTTCGGTGTGGTACCGCATTGCTACGATGATCCAAACCAGAAAAAGGCCATGATCTGGCCAACAAGTATGCGAAAAATGCGAAAGTATGAGCCAGATGATTGGAAATACCAGAACTATGCCTGACATAACCAGCGTTATCCTCTAATATACGAATCGGAACATGCTTCTAATGACTGATTCAGTGTGGTAACACATTACTACGAGATCCAAACCAGAAAAATCCCAGGATCAGGCAAACAAGAATGCGAGAAACGCGAAAGTACGAGCCAAATGAGGGAAAATCCCGGACCTAACCCAGACATGACCGGCGTTATCCTCTAAAATATTAATCGCAACCAGGTTTAATTGACTGTTTCAGTGTGGTACCACATTACTACGTGATCCAAACCAGAAAAAGCCCAGGATCTGGCCAACAAGTATGCGAAAAACGCGAATGTATGAGCCAGATGATTGCAAATACCAGAACTAACTCAGACATAACCAGCGTTATCCTCTAAAATACAGATCGGAAGCAGCTTCTATTGACTGTTTCAGTGTGGTACCACATTACTACGTGATCCAAACCAGAAAAAGGCCCGGATCTGGCCAACAGGTATGCGAAAAATGCGAAAGTACGAGCCAGATGAGGGCAAATACCAGACCTAACCCGGACATAACCGGCGTTATCCGCTAAAATATTAATCGCAACCAGGTTTAATTGACTGTTTCGTGGTGGAACCGCATTACTACGGGATCCAAACCAGAAAAAGGCCAGGATCTGGCCAACAAGTATGCGAAAATGCGAAAGTATGAGTCAGATGAGGACAAATCCCAGACCTACCGGAGACATAACCGGCGATATCCTCTAAAATATTATTCAAATCCAGTTTAATTGACTGTTTCGTTGTGGAACCACATTACTACGGGATCCAAACCAGAGAAAACCCAGGATCTGGCCAACAGGTATGCGAAAAATGCGAAAGTATGAGCCAGATGATTGCAAATACCAGAACCAACCCAGACATAACCAGCGTTATCCTCTAAAATATTAATCGCAACCAGGTTTAATTGACTGTTTCGGTGTGGTGCCGTATTGCTACGTGATCCAAACCAGAGAAAGGCCAGGATCTGGCCAACAAGGATGAGAAAAATGCGAAAGTACGAGCCAGATAAGGGCAAATCCCAGACCTAACCGAGACATAACCGGCGTTATCCTCTAAAATATTAATCGCACCCAGATTTAATTGACTGTTTCGGTGTGGCGCCGCATTACTACGTGATCCAAACCAGAAAAAGGCCAGGATCTGGCCAACAAGTATGCGAAAAATGGGAAAGTACGAGCCAGATGAGGGCAAATACCAGACCTAACCCGGACATAACCGGCGTTATCCGCTAAAATATTAATCGCAACCAGGTTTAATTGACTGTTTCGTTGTGGAACCGCATTACTACGGGATCCAAACCAGAAAAAAACCCAGGACCTGGCCAACAACTATGAGAAAAAGCAAAAGCATGAGCCAGATGATTGCAAATACCAGAACAATCCCAGACATAACCAGCGTTATCCTCTAAAATATTATTCGCAACCAGGTTTAATTGACTGTTTCAGTCTGGTGCCACTTTACTACGTGGTCCAAGACAGAAGAAGGCCAGGATCTGGCCAACAAGTATGCGAAATATGCGAAGTTCCGAGCCAGATGAGGGCAAATACCAGACCTAACCGAGACATAACCGGCGTTATCCTCTAAAATATTATTCGCAACCAGGTTTAATTGACTGTTTCGGTGTGGTACCACTTTACTACGTGGTCCAAGACAGAAGAAGGCCAGGATCTGGCCAACAAGTATGCGAAAAATGCGAAGTTCCGAGCCAGATGAGGGCAAATACCAGACCTAACCGAGACATAACCGGCGTTATCCTCTAAAATATTAATCGCAACCAGGTTCAATTGACTGTTTCGGTGTGGAACCACATTACTACGGGATCCAAACCAGAAAAAACCCAGGATCTGGCCAACAACTATGTGAAAAACGCGAAAGTATGAGCCAGATGATTGCAAATACCAGAACTATCCCAGGCATAACCAGCGTTATCCTCTAAAATATTATTCGCAACCAGGTTTAATTGACTGTTTCGGTGTGGTACCACATTACTGCGTGGTCCAAGCCAGAAAAAGGCCAGGATCTGGCCAACAAGAATGCGATAAATGCGAAAGTACGCGCCAGATGAGGGCAAATACCAGACCTAACCGAGACATTACCGGCATTATCCTCTAAAATATTAATCGCAACCAGATTTAATTGACTGTTTCGGTGTGGTACCGCATTACTACGCGATCCAAACCAGAAAAAGCCCAGGATCTGGCCAACAAGTATGCGAAAAACGCGAAAGTATGTGCCAGATGTGGGCTAATCCCAGACCTAACCGAGACATAACCGGCGTTATCCTCTAAAATATTAATCGCAACCAGGTATAATTGACTGTTTCAGTGTGGTACCACATTACTACGTGATCCAAACCAGAAAAGGGCCAGGGTCTGGCCAATAAGTATGCGAAAAATGCGAAAGTCCGAGCCAGATGAGGGCAAATACCAGACCTAACCGAGACATAACCGGCGTTATCCTCTAAAATATTAATCGCAACCAGGTTCAATTGACTGTTTCTGTGTGGAACCACATTACTACGGGATCCAAACCAGAAAAAGGCCATGATCTCGCCAACAAGTATGCGAAAAATGCGAAAGTATGAGCCAGATGATTGCAAATACCAGAACTATGCCTGAAATAACCACCGTTATCCTCTAAAATACGAATCGGAACATGCTTTTAATGACTGTCTCAGTGTGGTAACACATTACTACGAGATCCAAACCAGAAAAATGCCAGGATCGGGCCAACAAGAATGCGAAAAATGCGAAAGTACGAGCTAGATGTGAGCAAATCCCAGACCTACCCGAGACATAACCGGCGTTATCCTCTAAAATATTAATCGCAACCAGGTTCAATTGACTGTTTCGGTGTGGAACCACATTACTACGGGATCCAAACCAGAAAAAGGCCATGATCTGGCCAACAAGTATGCGAAAAACGCGAAAGCATGTGCCAGATGAGGGCTAATCCCAGACCTAACCGAGACATAATCGGCGTTATCCTCTAAAATATTAATCGCAACCAGGTATAATTGACTGTTTCAGTGTGGTACCACATTACTAGGTGATCCAAACCAGAAAAGGGCCAGGGTCTGGCCAACAAGTATGCGAAAAATGCGAAAGTACGAGCCAGATGAGGGCAAATCCCAGACCTAACCGAGACATAACCGGCGGTATCCTCTAAAATATTAATCGCAACCAGGTTTATTTGACTGTTTCGGTGTGGTAACGCATTACTACGTGATCCAAACCAGATAAAGCCCAGGATCTGGCCAACAAGTATGAGAAAAATGCGAAAGTTCGAGCCAGATGAGGGCAAATCCCAGACCTAACCCAGACAAAACCGGCGTTATCCCCTAAAATATTAACCGCAACCAGGTATAATTGACTGTTTCGGTGTGGTACCGCATTGCTACGATGATCCAAGCAAGAAAAAACCCAGGATCTGGCCAACAAGTATGCGAAAATGCGAAAGTACGATCCAGATGAGGGCAAATCCCAGACCTACCCGAGACATAACCGGCGTTATCCTCTAAAATATTATTCGCAACCAGGATTAATTGACTGTTTCGGTGTGGTGCCGCATTACTACGTGATCCAAACCAGAAAAAGGCCAGGATCTGGCAACCAAGAATGCGAAAAATGCGAAAGTACGAGCCAGATGATTGCATATACCAGAACTATCCCAGACATAACCAGCGTTATCCTCTAAAATACGCATCGGAACATGCTTTTAATGACTGTTCAGTGTGGTACCACATTACTACCTGATCCAAACCAGAAAAAGCCGAGGATCGGGCCAACAACAATGCGGAAGACGCGAAAGTATGAGCCAGATGATTGCAAATACCAGAACTAACACAGACATATCCAGCGTTATCCTCTAAAATACTAATCGGAACCAGCTTTTATTGACAGTGTGGTACCACATTACTACGTGATCCAAACCAGAAAAAGCCCAGGATCTGGCCAACAAGTATGCGAAAAACGCGAATGTATGAGCCAGATGATTGCAAATACCAGAACTAACCCAGACATAACCAGCGTTATCCTCTAAAATACTAATCGGAACCAGCTTCTATTGACTGTTTCGGTGTGGTACCACATTACTACGTGATCCAAACCAGAAAAAGGCCAGGATCTGGCCAACAAGTATGCGAAAAGTGCGAAAGTACGAGGCAGTTCAGGGCAAATCCCAGACATAACCGTGACATAACCGGCCTTATTCTGTAAAATATTTATAGCAACCAGGTTTAATTGACTGGTTCGGTGTGGTACCGCATTACTACGTGATCCAAACCTGAAAGAGGCCAGGATCTGGCCAACAAGTATGCGAAAAACGCGAAAGTACGAGCCAGATGATTGCAAATACCAGAACTCACCCAGACATAACCAGCGCTATCCTCTAAAATACTAATCTGAACCAGGTTTAATTGACTGTTTCAGTGTGGTACCACATTACTACGTGATCCAAACCAGAAAAAGTCCAGGATCTGGCCAACAAGTATGCGAAACCCGCGAAAGTACGAGCCAGATAAGGACAAATCCCAGACCTACCCGAGACATAACCGGCGTTATCCTCTAAAATATTAATCGCAACCAGTTTAATTGACTGTTTCGGTGTGGAACCTCATTACTACGGGATCCAAAACAGAAAAAACCCAGGATCTGGTCAACAAGTATGCGAAAAACGCGAAAGTATGAGCCAGATGATTGCAAATACCAGAACTAACCCAGACATAACCAGCGTTATCCTCTAAAATTCTTATCGGAACCAGCTTCTATTGATCGTTTCAGTGTGGTACCACATTACTACGTTATCCAAACGAGAAAAGGGCCAGGGTCTGGCCAACAAGTGTGCGAAAAATGCGAAAGTATGAGCCAGTTGAGGGCAAATACCAGACCTAACCGAGACATAACCGGCGTTATCCTCTAAAATATTAATCGCAACCAGGTTTAATTGACTGTTTCGGTGTGGAACCACATTACTACGGGATCCAAACCAGAAAAAACCCAGAATCTGGCCAACAACTATGAGAAAACCGCGAAAGTATGAGCCAGATGGTTGCAAATACCAGAACTATCCCAGACATACCCAGCGTTATCCACTAAAATATTATTCGCAACCAGGTTTAATTGACTGTTTCGGTGTGGTACCACATTACTACGTGGTCCAAGCCAGAAATGGCCAGGATCTGGCCAACAAGTATGCGAAAAATGCGAAAGTACGAGCCAGATGAGGGCAAATACCATACCTAACCGAGACATTACCGGCTTTATCCTCTAAAATATTAATCGCAACCAGATTTAATTGACTGTTTCGGTGTGGTAACGCATTACTACGTGATCCGAACCTGAAAGAGGCCAGGATCTGGCCAACAAGTATGCGAAAAATGCGAAAGTATGAGCCAGATGATTGCAAATACCGGAACTAACCCAGACATAACCAGCGTTATCCTCTAAAATATTTATCGCAACCAGGTTTAATTGACTGCTTCGGTGTGGTGCCGCATTACTACGTGATCCAAAACAGAAAAAGGCCAGGGTCTGGCCACCAAGAATGCGAAAAATGCGAAAGTACGAGCCAGATGATTGCAAATACCAGAATTATCCCAGACATAACCAGCGTTATCCTCTAAAATACAAATCGGAACCAGCTTCTATTGACTGTTTCAGTGTGGTACCACATTACTACGTGATCCAAACCAGAAAAAGGCCAGGATCTGGCCAACAAGTATGCGAAAAACGCGAAAGTACGAGCCAGATAAGGACAAATCCCAGACCTACCCGAGACATAACCGGCGTTATCCTCTAAAATATTAATCGCAACCATTTTAATTGACTGTTTCGGTGTGGAAACTCATTACTACGGGATCCAAAGCAGAAAAAACCCAGGATCTGGTCAACAAGTATGCGAAAAACGCGAAAGTATGAGCCAGATGATTTCAAATACCAGAACTAACACAGGCATAACCCGCATTATCCTCTAAAGTATTATTCGGAACCAGCTTCTATTGACTGTTTCAGTGTGGTACCACATTACTACGTGATCCAAACCAGAAAAAGCCCAGGATCTGGCCAACAAGTATGCGAAAAACGCGAATATATGAGCCATCTCATGATTGCAAATACCAGAACTAACCCTGACATAACCAGCGTTATCCTCTAAAATACGCATCGGAACATGCTTTTAATGACTGTTTCAGTGTGGTACCATATTACTACGTGATCCAAACCAGAAAAAGCCCAGGATCGGGCCAACAAGAATGCGAAAAATGCGAAAGTACGAGCCTGATTACTGGGGGGACCGATTGTCCCCCCGGGGGATGGGCGCGAAAGCGCGGGCACGGGGAGGATACCGGAAGAATGCTTCGAGCGATTCCCGGTATCCTCCCAAAGCGTGCCGAAGGGTCACCGTGGGGTTTTTAGTGGGTAGGTCCCGCGCCTGTCGTTGTACGGGCGCGGGGAATCCCACACACCCCTCCCACCTCTCCCCAAGGAGGTGGGAGGGAGTCTTTCGAAGATTTTCCCCACGACAAAAAAAAAAAAAAAAAAAAAGTACGAGCCTGATGAGGGAAAATCCCAGACCTAACCGAGACGTAACCGGCGTTATCCCCAAAAATATTAATCGCAACCAGGTATAATTGACTGTTTCGGTGTGGTACCGCATTGCTACGATGATCCAAACCGGAAAGAGGCCAGGATCTGGCCAACAAGTATGCGAAAAATGCGAAAGTATGAGCCAGATGATTGCAAATACCAGAACTAACCCAGACATAACCAGCGTTATCCTCTAAAATATTAATCGCAACCAGGTTTAATTGACTGTTTCAATGTGGTACCACAATACTACGTGATCCAAACCAGAAAAAGCCCAGGATCTGGCCAACAAGTATGCGAAAAACGCGAAAGTATATGCCAGATGATAGCATATACCAGAACTAACCCAGTCATAACCAGCGTTATCCTCTAAAATACTAATCGGAACCAGCTTCTATTGACCGTTTCAGTGTGGTACCACATTACTACGTGATCCGAACCAGAAAAAGGCTAGGATCAGGCCATCAAGTAAGTGAAAAACGCGAAAGTATGAGCCAGATGATTGCAAATACCAGAACTAACACAGACATAACCAGCGTTATCCTCTAAAATATTAATCGCAACCAGGTTTACTTGACAGCTTCAGTGTGGTACCACATTACTACGTGATCCAAACCAGAAAAAGCCGAGGATCTGGCCAACAAGTATGCGAATAACGCGAAAGTATGTGCCAGATGATTGCAAATACCAGAACTATCCCAGGCATAACCAGCGTTATCCACTAAAATATTATTCGCAACCAGGTTTAATTGACTGTTTCGGTGTGGTACCACATTACTACGTGGTCCAAGCCAGAAAAGGGCCAGGATCTGGCCAACAAGTATGCGAAAAATGCGAAGGTCCGAGCCAGATGAGGGCAAATACCAGACCTAACCGAGACATAACCGGCGTTATCCTCTAAAATATTAATCGCAACCAGGTTCAATTGACTGTTTCGGTGTGGAACCACATTACTACGGGATCCAAACCAGAAAAAAACCCAGGATCTGGCCAACAACTATGAGAAAAACGCGAAAGTATGAGCCAGATGATTGCAAATACCAGAACTATCCCAGGCATAACCAGCGTTATCCTCTAAAATATTATTCGCAACCAGGTTTAATTGACTGTTACGGTGTGGTACCACATTACTACGTGGTCCAAGCCAGAAAAAACCCAGGATCTGGCCAACAACTATAAGAAAAACGCGAAAGTACGAGCCAGATGATTGCAAATACCAGAACTATCCCAGGCATAACCAGCGTTATCCACTAAAATATTATTCGCAACCAGGTTTAATTGACTGTTTCGGTGTGGTACCACATTACTACGTGGTCCAAGCCAGAAAAGGGCCAGGATCTGGCCAACAAGGATGCGAAAAATGCGAAAGTACGAGCCTGATGAGGGAAAATCCCAGACCTAACCAAGACGTAACCGGCGTTATCCCCTAAAATATTAATCGCAACCAGGTTTAATTGACTGTTTCGGTGTGGAACCACATTACTACGGGATCCAAACCAGAAAAAACTCAGGACCTGGCCGACAAGTATACGAAAAATGCGATAGTATGAGCCAGAGGAGGGCAAATACCAGACCTAACACAGACATAACCGGCGTTATCCTCTAAAATATTAATCGCAACCGGGTTTAATTGACTGTTTCGGTGTGGAACCACATTACTATGGGATCCAAACCAGAAAAAACCCAGGATCTGGCCAACAACTATAAGAAAAACGCGAGAGTACGAGCCAGATGATTGTAAATACCAGAACTATCCCAGGCATAACCAGGGTTATCCGCTAAAATATTATTCGCAACCAGGTTTAATTGACTGTTTCGGTGTGGTACCACATTACTACGTGGTCCAAGCCGGAAAAGGGACAGGATCTGGCCAACAAGTATGCGAAAAATGCGAAAGTACGAGCCAGATGAGGGCAAATACCATACCTAACCGAGACATTACCGGCTTTATCCCCTAAAATATTAATCGCAACCAGGTTTAATTGACTGTTTCGGTGTGGAACCACATTACTACGGGATCCAAACCAGAAAAAAACCCAGGATCTGGCCAACAACTATGAGAAAAACGCGAAAGTATGAGCCAGATGATTGCAAATACCAGAACTATCCCAGGCATAACCAGCGTTATCCTCTAAAATATTATTCGCAACCAGGTTTAATTGACTGTTACGGTGTGGTACCACATTACTACGTGGTCCAAGCCAGAAAAAGTCCAGGATCTGGCCAACAAGGATGCGAAAAATGCGAAAGTACGAGCCTGATGAGGGAAAATCCCAGACCTAACCAAGACGTAACCGGCGTTATCCCCTAAAATATTAATCGCAACCAGGTTTAATTGACTGTTTCGGTGTGGAACCACATTACTACGGGATCCAAACCAGAAAAAACTCAGGACCTGGCCGACAAGTATACGAAAAATGCGATAGTATGAGCCAGAGGAGGGCAAATACCAGACCTAACACAGACATAACCGGCGTTATCCTCTAAAATATTAATCGCAACCGGGTTTAATTGACTGTTTCGGTGTGGAACCACATTACTACGGGATCCAAACCAGAAAAAACCCAGGATCTGGCCAACATCTATAAGAAAAACACGAAAGTACGAGCCAGATGATTGCAAATACCAGAACTATCCCAGGCATAACCAAGGTTATCCGCTAAAATATTATTCGCAACCAGGTTTAATTGACTGTTTCGGTGTGGTACCACATTACTACGTGGTCCAAGCCAGAAAAGGGCCAGGATCTGGCCAACAAGTATGCGAAAAATGCGAAAGTACGAGCCAGATGAGGGCAAATACCATACCTAACCGAGACATTACCGGCTTTATCCTCTAAAATATTAATCGCAACCAGATTTAATTGACTGTTTCAGTCTGGTGCCACTTTACTACGTGGTCCAAACCAGAAAAAGCCCAGGATCTGGCCAACAAGTATGCGAAAAACGCGAATGTATGGGCCAGATGATTGCAAATACCAGAACTAACCCAGACATAACCAGCGTTATCCTCTAAAATACTAATCGGAACCAGCTTCCATTGACTGTTTCGGTGTGGTACCACATTACTACGTGATCCAAACCAGAAAAAGGCCAGGATCTGGCCAACAAGTATGCGAAAAGTGCGAAAGTACGAGGCAGTTCAGGGCAAATCCCAGACATAACCGTGACATAACCGGCCTTATCCTGTAAAATATTTATAGCAACCAGGTTTAATTGACTGGTTCGGTGTGGTACCGCATTACTACGTGATCCAAACCTGAAAGAGGCCAGGATCTGGCCAACAAGTATGCGAAAAACGCGAAAGTACGAGCCAGATGATTGCAAATACCAGAACTCACCCAGACATAACCAGCGCTATCCTCTAAAATACTAATCTGAACCAGGTTTAATTGACTGTTTCAGTGTGGTACCACATTACTACGTGATCCAAACCAGAAAAAGTCCAGGATCTGGCCAACAAGTATGCGAAACCCGCGAAAGTATGTGCCAGATGATAGCAAATACCAGAACTAACCCAGACATAACCAGCGTTATCCTCTAAAATACTAATCGGAACCAGCTTCTATTGACTGTTTCAGTGTGGTACCACATTACTACGTGATCCAAACCAGAAAAAGGCCGGAATCTGGCCTACAAGTATGCGAAAAACGCGAAAGTACGAGCCAGATGATTGCAAATACCAGAACTATGCCTGACATAACCAGCGTTAACTTCTAAAATACGAATCGGAACATGCTTTTAATGACTGTTTCAGTGTGGCTACACATTACTACGAGATCCAAACCAGAAAAATCCCAGGATCGGGCCAACAAGTATGCGCAAAATGCGAAAGTACGAGCCAGATGAGGGCAAATCCCAGACCAAACCGAGACATAACCGGCGTTATCCTCTAAAATATTAATCGCAACCAGGTTTAATTGACTGCTTCGGTGTGGTACCGCATTACTACGTGATCCAAACCAGAAAAAACCCAGGATCTGGCCAACAAGTATGCGAAAAATGCGAAAGTACGAGCCAGATGAGGACAAATCCCAGACCTACCCGAGACATAACCGGCGTTATCCTTTAAAATATTAATCGCAACCAGTTTTATTGACTGTTTCGGTGTGGAACCTCATTACTACGGGATCCAAAACAGAAGAAACCCAGGATCTGGTCAACAAGTATGCGAAAAACGCCAAAGTATGAGCCAGATGATTGCAAATACCAGAACTAACCCAGACATAACCAGCGTTCTCGTCTAAAATACTTATCGGAACCAGCCTCTAATGACTAGTTCAGTGTGGTACCACATTACTACGTGTTCCAAACGAGAAAAGGGCCAGGGTCTGGCCAACAAGTGTGCGAAAAACGCGAAAGTATGAGCCAGATGGTTTCAAATACCAGAACTAACACAGACATAACCAGCGTTATCCTCTAAAATACTAATCGGAACCAGCTTTTATTGACTGTTTCAGTGTGGTACCACATTACTACGTGATCCAAACCAGAAAAAGGCCAGAATCTGGCCTACAAGTATGCGAAAAACGCGAAAGTACGAGCCAGATGCCTGGTCCCCCGGTTGGAAAGGATGGTTGCGGCTCTGTGCCGGATCCTGCCCAACCTGGGGGGCCCGGCGGGCCGAGTTCGTCGCCTCTATGTGGCAATGGTCCAGTCGGTGGCCCTATACGGGGCCCCCGTCTGGGCGGACGACCTGGCTGCCTCCCGGCGCAGCATGACTATGCTGCGTCGGGTGCAGAGGCGCATGGCGCTCAGGGTCGTCCGTGGGTATCGGACCATGTCACATGAGGCGGCGACGGTTCTAGCGGGGATGCCGCCCATGGACCTGCTCGCGCGGTCGCACGCGGTGATGTACCGGCACCGCGTCGACCGTCGCGCGGGGGTGGGGGCGGTCCCGGGCGGGCAGGAACCTGCTTGGGGCGATTTGAAGCGCCAGGCCCGGCAGTCCGTGTTGCTCGCGTGGCAGGAGCGGCTGGCTCTGCCAACCGCGGGGCACCGGACTGTCGGGGCTGTTCGGCCACTCCTGAAGGAGTGGCTGGACAGAGGCCATGGCAGCCTCACCTACCGGCTGGCACAGGTGTTTTCCGGGCATGGCAGCTTCGGAAGATACCTGTGCCGGATAGGGAAGGAGCCGACGGCGCGTTGCTGCCACTGCGACGCCGAGCAGGACACGGCGGATCATACCCTGGAGGTATGCCCCGCGTGGGAGGGGGAGCGCCGTGTCCTGGTCGGCGTCGTCGGGCGGGATGTCTCGCTGGCGGGCGTGGTGCGCGCCATGCTCGGCAGCGAGGAGAAGTGGAGGGCCGTGGCCTCCTTCTGCGAGAACGTAATGTTGCAGAAGGAGGCCGCGGGGAGGGAGCGCGTCGCTGAAGCTCGCGCTCGTGCGGTGGCCCGAGGTCGTCGCCCGGTCGCGAGGCGTCGCGGGCGGCCGCCTCGGCGTGGCGGATGACCTAGGCTGGGAGGGGGGTCCTGAGGGGACCCTCCTCCCGCCAGGCGGCGCCGGGTCGGACCGGTTGGGGGTAGGAGTGCCTTCCCCTACCGGTCCGACGCAAGGGGAGGCACCCACGGCGGTCTGGTGCGGCCATGAACGCCCGGCCGCCGAGGGATGGAAACGGGGTCGCGGGCGGTTGCGAGTTGGGGCTCGCAGCCGCCACTGAACGCGGCCCCGGGACGGATAGCGGCGGGATGGAGTGGCCCCGTCCCGCCGCTATGAGGCAGTGTGTCTACTGGGGGGACCGATTGTCCCCCCGGGGGATGGGCGCGAAAGCGCGGGCACGGGGAGGATACCGGAAGAATGCTTCGAGCGATTCCCGGTATCCTCCCAAAGCGTGCCGAAGGGTCACCGTGGGGTTTTTAGTGGGTAGGTCCCGCGCCTGTCGTTGTACGGGCGCGGGGAATCCCACACACCACTCCCACCTCTCCCCAAGGAGGTGGGAGGGAGTCCTTCGAAGATTTTCCCCACGACAAAAAAAAAAAAAAAAAAAAAAAAAAAAAAAAAAAAGTACGAGCCAGATGAGGACAAATCCCAGACCTACCCGAGACATAAACGGAGTTATCCTCTAAAGTATTAATCGGAACCAGGTTTAATTGACTGTTTCAGTGTGGCACCTCTTTACTACGTGGCCCAAGCCAGAAGAAGGCCAGGATGTGGCCAACAAGTATGCGAAAAATGCGAAAGTACGAGCCAGATGAGGGCAAATACCAGACCTAACCGAGACATAACCGGCGTTATCCTCTAAAATATTAATCGCAACCAGGTTTAATTGACTGTTTCGTTGTGGAACCACATTACTGCGGGATCCAAACCAGAAAAAGCCCAGGATCTGGCCAACAAGTATGCGAAAAATGCGAAAGTACGATCCAGACGAGGGCAAATCCCAGACCTAACCGAGACATAACCGGCGTTATCCTCTAAAATATTATTCGCAACCAGGTTTAATTGACTGTTTCGGTGTGGTACCACATTACTACGTGGTCCAAGCCAGAAAAAGGCCAGGATCTGGCCAACAAGTATGCGAAAAACGCGAAAGTACGAGCCAGATGAGGACAAATCCCAGACCTACCCGAGACATAACCGGCGTTATCCTCTAAAATATTAATCTCAACCAGGTTTAATTGACTGTTTCGTTGTGGAACCACATTACTACGGGATCCAAACCAGAAAAAACCCAGGATCTGGCCAACAAGTATGCGCAAAATGCGAAAGTACGAGCCAGATGAGGGCAAATCCCAGACCAAACCGAGACATAACCGGCGTTATCCTCTAAAATATTAATCGCAACCAGGTTTAATTGACTGCTTCGATGTGGTACCGCATTACTACGTGATCCAACCCAGAAAAAGGCCATGATCTGGCCAACAAGTATGCGAAAAATGCGAAAGTATGAGCCAGATGAGGGCAAATACCAGAACTAACCCAGACATAACCAGCGTTATCCTCTAAAATATTAATCGCAACCAGGTTTAATTGACTGTTTCAATGTGGTACCACAATACTACGTGATCCAAACCAGAAAAAGCCCAGGATCTGGCCAACAAGTATGCGAAAAACGCGAAAGTATATGCCAGATGATAGCATATACCAGAACTAACCCAGACATAACCAGCGTTATCCTCTAAAATACTAATCGGAACCAGCTTCTATTGACCGTTTCAGTGTGGTACCACATTACTACGTGTTCCAAACGAGAAAAGGTCCAGGGTCTGGCCAACAAGTGTGCGAAAAATGCGAAAGTATGAGCCAGATGATTGCAAATACCGGAACTAACCCAGACATAACAAGCGTTATCCTCTAAAATATTAATCGCAACCAGGTTTAATTGACTGCTTCGGTGTGGTGCCGCATTACTACGTGATCCAAAACAGAAAAAGGCCAGGGTCTGGCCACCAAGAATGCGAAAAATGCGAAAGTACGAGCCAGATGATTGCAAATACCAGAACTAACCCAGACATAACCAGCGTTATCCTCTAAAATACTTATCGGAACCAGCCTCTATTGACTATTTCAGTGTGGTACCACATTACTACGTGTTCCAAACGAGAAAAGGTCCAGGGTCTGGCCAACAAGTGTGCGAAAAATGCGAAAGTATGAGCCAGATGATTGCAAATACCGGAACTAACCCAGACATAACAAGCGTTATCCTCTAAAATATTAATCGCAACCAGGTTTAATTGACTGCTTCGGTGTGGTGCCGCATTACTACGTGATCCAAAACAGAAAAAGGCCAGGGTCTGGCCACCAAGAATGCGAAAAATGCGAAAGTACGAGCCAGATGATTGCAAATACCAGAATTATCCCAGACATAACCAGCGTTATCCTCTAAAATACAAATCGGAACCAGCTTCTATTGACTGTTTCAGTGTGGTACCACATTACTACGTGATCCAAACCAGAAAAAGGCCAGGATCTGGCCAACAAGTATGCGAAAAACGCGAAAGTACGAGCCAGATAAGGACAAATCCCAGACCTACCCGAGACATAACCGGCGTTATCCTCTAAAATATTAATCGCAACCATTTTAATTGACACTTTCGGTGTGGAAACTCATTACTACGGGATCCAAAGCAGAAAAAACCCAGGATCTGGTCAACAAGTATGCGAAAAATGCGAAAGTACGAGCCAGATGATTGCAAATACCAGAATTATCCCAGACATAACCAGCGTTATCCTCTAAAATACAAATCGGAACCAGCTTCTATTGACTGTTTCAGTGTGGTACCACATTACTACGTGATCCAAACCAGAAAAAGGCCAGGGTCTGGCCAACAAGTATGCGAAAAACGCGAATATATGAGCCATCTCATGATTGCAAATACCAGAACTAACCCTGACATAACCAGCGTTATCCTCTAAAATACGCATCGGAACATGCTTTTAATGACTGTTTCAGTGTGGTACTATATTACTACGTGATCCAAACCAGAAAAAGCCCAGGATCGGGCCAACAAGAATGCGAAAAATGCGAAAGTACGAGCCTGATGAGGGAAAATCCCAGACCTAACCGAGACGTAACCGGCGTTATCCCCTAAAATATTAATCGCAACCAGGTATAATTGACTGTTTCGGTGTGGTACCGCATTGCTACGATGATCCAAACCAGAAAGAGGCCAGGATCTGGCCAACAAGTATGCGAAAAATGCGAAAGTATGAGCCAGATGATTGCAAATACCAGAACTAACCCAGACATAACCAGCGTTATCCTCTAAAATATTAATCGCAACCAGGTTTAATTGACTGTTTCAATGTGGTACCACAATACTACGTGATCCAAACCAGAAAAAGCCCAGGATCTGGCCAACAAGTATGCGAAAAACGCGAAAGTATATGCCAGATGATAGCATATACCAGAACTAACCCAGACATAACCAGCGTTATCCTCTAAAATACTAATCGGAACCAGCTTCTATTGACCGTTTCAGTGTGGTACCACATTACTACGTGATCCGAACCAGAAAAAGGCTAGGATCAGGCCATCAAGTAAGCGAAAAACGCGAAAGTATGAGCCAGATGATTGCAAATACCAGAACTAACACAGACATAACCAGCGTTATCCTCTAAAATATTAATCGCAACCAGGTTTACTTGAAAGCTTCAGTGTGGTACCACATTACTACGTGATCCAAACCAGAAAAAGCCGAGGATCTGGCCAACAAGTATGCGAATAACGCGAAAGTATGTGCCAGATGATTGCAAATACCAGAACTATCCCAGGCATAACCAGCGTTATCCTCTAAAATATTATTCGCAACCAGGTTTAATTGACTGTTACGGTGTGGTACCACATTACTACGTGGTCAAAGCCAGAAAAAGGCCAGGATCTGGCCAACAAGGATGCGAAAAATGCGAAAGTACGAGCCTGATGAGGGAAAATCCCAGACCTAACCAAGACGTAACCGGCGTTATCCCCTAAAATATTAATCGCAACCAGGTTTAATTGTCTGTTTCGGTGTGGAACCACATTACTACGGGATCCAAACCAGAAAAAACTCAGGACCTGGCCGACAAGTATACGAAAGATGCGATAGTATGAGCCAGAGGAGGGCAAATACCAGACCTAACACAGACATAACCGGCGTTATCCTCTAAAATATTAATCGCAACCGGGTTTAATTGACTGTTTCGGTGTGGAACCACATTACTACGGGATCCAAACCAGAAAAAACCCAGGATCTGGCCAACAACTATAAGAAAAACGCGAAAGTACGAGCCAGATGATTGCAAATACCAGAACTATCCCAGGCATAACCAGGGTTATCCGCTAAAATATTATTCGCAACCTGGTTTAATTGACTGTTTCGGTGTGGTACCACATTACTACGTGGTCCAAGCCAGAAAAGGGCCAGGATCTGGCCAACAAGTATGCGAAAAATGCGAAAGTACGAGCCAGATGAGGGCAAATACCATACCTAACCGAGACATTACCGGCTTTATCCCCTAAAATATTAATCGCAACCAGGTTTCATTGACTGTTTCGGTGTGGAACCACATTACTACGGGATCCAAACCAGAAAAAAACCCAGGATCTGGCCAACAACTATGAGAAAAACGCGAAAGTATGAGCCAGATGATTGCAAATACCAGAACTATCCCAGGCATAACCAGCGTTATCCTCTAAAATATTATTCGCAATCAGGTTTAATTGACTGTTACGGTGTGGTACCACATTACTACGTGGTCCAAGCCAGAAAAAACCTAGGATCTGGCCAACAAGTATGCGAAAAATGCGAAAGTATGAGCCAGATGATTGCAAATACCAGAACTATCCCAGGCATAACCAGGGTTATCCGCTAAAATATTATTCGCAACCAGGTTTAATTGACTGTTTCGGTGTGGTACCACATTACTACGTGGTCCAAGCCAGAAAAGGGCCAGGATCTGGCCAACAAGTATGCGAAAAACGCGAATGTATGAGCCAGATGATTGCAAATACCAGAACTAACCCAGACATAACCAGCGTTATCCTCTAAAATACTAATCGGAACCAGCTTCTATTGACTGTTTCGGTGTGGTACCACATTACTACGTGGTCCAAACCAGAAAAAGCCCAGGATCTGGCCAACAAGTATGCGAAAAACGCGAATGTATGAGCCAGATGATTGCAAATACCAGAACTAACCCAGACATAACCAGCGTTATCCTCTAAAATACTAATCGGAACCAGCTTCTATTGACTGTTTCGGTGTGGTACCACATTACTACGTGATCCAAACCAGAAAAAGGCCAGGATCTGGCCAACAAGTATGCGAAAGGTGCGAAAGTACGAGGCAGTTCAGGGCAAATCCCAGACATAACCGTGACATAACCGGCCTTATCCTGTAAAATATTTATAGCAACCAGGTTTAATTGACTGGTTCGGTGTGGTACCGCATTACTACGTGATCCAAACCTGAAAGAGGCCAGGATCTGGCCAACAAGTATGCGAAAAACGCGAAAGTACGAGCCAGATGATTGCAAATACCAGAACTCACCCAGACATAACCAGCGCTGTCCTCTAAAATACTAATCTGAACCAGGTTTAATTGACTGTTTCAGTGTGGTACCACATTACTACGTGATCCAAACCAGAAAAAGTCCAGGATCTGGCCAACAAGTATGCGAAACCCGCGAAAGTATGTGCCAGATGATAGCAAATACCAGAACTAACCCAGACATAACCAGCGTTATCCTCTAAAATACTAATCGGAACCAGCTTCTATTGACTGTTTCAGTGTGGTACCACATTACTACGTGATCCAAACCAGAAAATGGCCGGAATCTGGCCTAGAAGTATGCGAAAAACGCGAAAGTACGAGCCAGATGATTGCAAATACCAGAACTATGCCTGACATAACCAGCGTTAACTTCTAAAATACGAATCGGAACATGCTTTTAATGACTGTTTCAGTGTGGCTACACATTACTACGAGATCCAAACCAGAAAAATCCCAGGATCGGGCCAACAAGTATGCGCAAAATGCGAAAGTACGAGCCAGATGAGGGCAAATCCCAGACCAAACCGAGACATAACCGGCGTTATCCTCTAAAATATTAATCGCAACCAGGTTTAATTGACTGCTTCGGTGTGGTACCGCATTACTACGTGATCCAAACCAGAAAAAACCTAGGATCTGGCCAACAAGTATGCGAAAAATGCGAAAGTACGAGCCAGATGAGGACAAATCCCAGACCTACCCGAGACATAACCGGCGTTATCCTCTAAAGTATTGATCGGAACCAGGTTTAATTTACTGTTTCAGTGTGGTACCTCTTTACTACGTGGTCCAAGCCAGAAGAAGGCCAGGATGTGGCCAACAAGTATGCGAAAAATGCGAAAGTACGAGCCAGATGAGGGCAAATACCAGACCTAACCGAGACATAACCGGCGTTATCCTCTAAAATGTTAATCGCAACCAGGTTTAATTGACTGTTTCGTTCTGGAACCACATTACTGCGGGATCCAAACCAGAAAAAACCCAGGATCTGGCCAACAAGTATGCGAAAAATGCGAAAGTACGATCCAGATGAGGGCAAATCCCAGACCTAACCGAGACATAACCGGCGTTATCCTCTAAAATATTATTCGCAACCAGGTTTAATTGACTGTTTCGGTGTGGTACCACATTACTACGTGGTCCAAGCCAGAAAAAGGCCAGGATCTGGCCAACAAGTATGCGAAAAACGCGAAAGTACGAGCCAGATGAGGACAAATCCCAGACCTACCCGAGACATAACCGGCGTTATCCTCTAAAATATTAATCTCAACCAGGTTTAATTGACTGTTTCGTTGTGGAACCACATTACTACGGGATCCAAACCAGAAAAAACCCAGGATCTGGCCAACAAGTATGCGCAAAATGCGAAAGTACGAGCCAGATGAGGGCAAATCCCAGACCAAACCGAGACATAACCGGCGTTATCCTCTAAAATATTAATCGCAACCAGGTTTAATTGACTGCTTTGATGTGGTACCGCATTACTACGTGATCCAACCCAGAAAAAGGCCATGATCTGGCCAACAAGTATGCGAAAAATGCGAAAGTATGAGCCAGATGAGGGCAAATACCAGAACTAACACAGACATAACCTGCGTTATCCTCTAAAATACTAATCGGAACCAGCTTTTATTGACTGTTACAGTGTGGTACCACATTACTACGTGATCCAAACCAGAAAAAGGCCAGGATCTGGCCAACAAGTATGCGAAAAACGCGAAAGTACGAGCCAGATGAGGACAAATCCCAGACCTACCCGAGACATAACCGGCGTTATCCTCTAAAATATTAATCGCAACCAGGTTTAATTGACTGTTTCGTTGTGGAACCACATTACTACGGGATCCAAACCAGAAAAAACCCAGGATCTGGCCAACAAGTATGCGAAAAACGCGAAAGTACGAGCCAGATGAGGACAAATCCCAGACCTACCCGAGACATAACCGGCGTTATCCTCTAAAATATTAATCGCAACCAGTTTAATTGACTGTTTCGGTGTGGAACCTCATTACTACGTGTTCCAAACGAGAAAAGGGCCAGGGTCTGGCCAACATGTGTGCGAAAAACGCGAAAGTATGAGCCAGATGGTTTCAAATACCAGAACTAACACAGACATAACCAGCGTTATCCTCTAAAATACTAATCGGAACCAGCTTTCATTGACTGTAACAGTGTGGTACCACATTACTACGTGATCCAAACCAGAAAAAGGCCGGAATCTGGCCTACAAGTATGCGAAAAACGCGAAAGTACGAGCCAGATGAGGACAAATCCCAGACCTACCCGAGACATAACCGGCGTTATCCTCTAAAGTATTAATCGGAACCAGGTTTAATTGACTGTCTCAGTTTGGTACCTCTTTACTACGTGGTCCAAGCCAGAAGAAGGCCAGGATGTGGCCAACAAGTATGCGAAAAATGCGAAAGTACGATCCAGATGAGGGCAAATCCCAGAACTAACCCAGACATAACCAGCGTTATCCTCTAAAATACTAATCGGAACCTGCTTCCATTGACCGTTTCAGTGTGGTACCACATTACTGCGTGATCCGAACCAGAAAAAGGCTAGGATCAGGCCATCAAGTAAGCGAAAAACGCGAAAGTACGAGCCACATGAGGGAAAATCCCAGACCTAACCCAGACATAACCGGCGTTATCCGCTAAAATATTAATCGCAACCAGGTTTAATTGTCTGGTTCGTTGTGGAACCACATTACTGCGGGATCCAAACCAGAAAAAGGCCATGATCTGGCCGACAAGTATGCGAAAAATGCGAAAGTATGAGCCAGATGAGGGCAAATACCAGAACTAACACAGACATAACCTGCGTTATCCTCTAAAATACTAATCGGAACCAGCTTTTATTGACTGTTACAGTGTGGTACCACATTACTACGTGATCCAAACCAGAAAAAGGCCAGGATCTGGCCAACAAGTATGCGAAAAACGCGAAAGTACGAGCCAGATGAGGACAAATCCCAGACCTACCCGAGACATAACCGGCGTTATCCTCTAAAATATTAATCGCAACCAGGTTTAATTGACTGTTTCGTTGTGGAACCACATTACTACGGGATCCAAACCAGAAAAAACCCAGGATCTGGCCAACAAGTATGCGAAAAACGCGAAAGTACGAGCCAGATGAGGACAAATCCCAGACCTACCCGAGACATAACCGGCGTTATCCTCTAAAATATTAATCGCAACCAGTTTAATTGACTGTTTCGGTGTGGAACCTCATTACTACGTGTTCCAAACGAGAAAAGGGCCAGGGTCTGGCCAACATGTGTGCGAAAAACGCGAAAGTATGAGCCAGATGGTTTCAAATACCAGAACTAACACAGACATAACCAGCGTTATCCTCTAAAATACTAATCGGAACCAGCTTTCATTGACTGTAACAGTGTGGTACCACATTACTACGTGATCCAAACCAGAAAAAGGCCGGAATCTGGCCTACAAGTATGCGAAAAACGCGAAAGTACGAGCCAGATGAGGACAAATCCCAGACCTACCCGAGACATAACCGGCGTTATCCTCTAAAGTATTAATCGGAACCAGGTTTAATTGACTGTCTCAGTTTGGTACCTCTTTACTACGTGGTCCAAGCCAGAAGAAGGCCAGGATGTGGCCAACAAGTATGCGAAAAATGCGAAAGTACGATCCAGATGAGGGCAAATCCCAGAACTAACCCAGACATAACCAGCGTTATCCTCTAAAATACTAATCGGAACCTGCTTCCATTGACCGTTTCAGTGTGGTACCACATTACTGCGTGATCCGAACCAGAAAAAGGCTAGGATCAGGCCATCAAGTAAGCGAAAAACGCGAAAGTACGAGCCACATGAGGGAAAATCCCAGACCTAACCCAGACATAACCGGCGTTATCCGCTAAAATATTAATCGCAACCAGGTTTAATTGTCTGGTTCGTTGTGGAACCACATTACTGCGGGATCCAAACCAGAAAAAGGCCATGATCTGGCCGACAAGTATGCGAAAAATGCGAAAGTATGAGCCAGATGAGGGCAAGTGCCAGACCTAACAGAGACATAACCGGCGTTATCCTCTAAAATACTAATCGGAACCAGCTTCTATTGCCTGTTTCAGTGTGGTACAACATTACTAGGTGATCCAAACCAAAAAAAGGCAAAGGATCTGGCCAACAAGTATGCGAAAAATGCGAAAGTATGAGCCAGATGATTGCAAATACCAGAACTAACACAGACATAACCTGCGTTATCCTCTAAAATACTAATCGGAACCAGCTTTTATTGACTGTTACAGTGTGGTACCACATTACTACGTGATCCAAACCAGAAAAAGGCCGGAATCTGGCCTACAAGTATGCGAAAAACGCGAAAGTACGAGCCAGATGAGGACAAATCCCAGATCTACCCGAGACATAACCGGCGTTATCCTCTAAAGTATTAATCGGAACCAGGTTAAATTGACTGTTTCAGTGTGGTACCTCTTTACTACGTGGTCCAAGCCAGAAGAAGGCGAGGATGTGGCCAACAAGTATGCGAAAATGCGAAAGTACGAGCCAGATGAGGGCAAATACCAGACCTAACCGAGACATAACCGGCGTTATCCTCTAAAATACTTATCGGAACCAGCTTCTATTGACTGTTTCGGTGTGGTACCACATTACTACGTGATCCAAACCAGAAAAAGGCCAGGATCTGGCCAACAAGTATGCGAAAAGTGCGAAAGTACGAGGCAGTTCAGGGCAAATCCCAGACATAACCGTGACATAACCGGCCTTATCCTGTAAAATATTTATAGCAACCAGGTTTAGTTGACTGGTTCGGTGTGGTACCGCATTACTGCGTGATCCAAACCTGAAAGAGGCCAGGATCTGGCCAACAAGTATGCGAAAAACGCGAAAGTACGAGCCAGATGATTGCAAATACCAGAACTCACCCAGACATAACCAGCGCTATCCTCTAAAATACTAATCTGAACCAGGTTTAATTGACTGTTTCAGTGTGGTACCACATTACTACGTGATCCAAACCAGAAAAAGTCCAGGGTCTGGCCAACAAGTATGCGAAACCTGCGAAAGTATGTGCCAGATGATAGCAAATACCAGAACTAACCCAGACATAACCAGCGTTATCCTCTAAAATACTAATCGGAACCAGCTTCTATTGACTGTTTCAGTGTGGTACCACATTACTACGTGATCCAAACCAGAAAAAGGCCGGAATCTGGCCTACAAGTATGCGAAAAACGCGAAAGTACGAGCCAGATGATTGCAAATACCAGAACTATGCCTGACATAACCAGCGTTAACTTCTAAAATACGAATCGGAACATGCTTTTAATGACTGTTTCAGTGTGGCTACACATTACTACGAGATCCAAACCAGAAAAATCCCAGGATCGGGCCAACAAGTATGCGCAAAATGCGAAAGTACGAGCCAGATGAGGGCAAATCCCAGACCAAACCGAGACATAACCGGCGTTATCCTCTAAAATATTAATCGCAACCAGGTTTAATTGACTGCTTCGGTGTGGTACCGCATTACTACGTGATCCAAACCAGAAAAAACCCAGGATCTGGCCAACAAGTATGCGAAAAATGCGAAAGTACGAGCCAGATGAGGACAAATCCCAGACCTACCCGAGACATAACCGGCGTTATCCTCTAAAGTATTGATCGGAACCAGGTTTAATTTACTGTTTCAGTGTGGTACCTCTTTACTACGTGGTCCAAGCCAGAAGAAGGCCAGGATGTGGCCAACAAGTATGCGAAAAATGCGAAAGTACGAGCCAGATGAGGGCAAATACCAGACCTAACCGAGACATAACCGGCGTTATCCTCTAAAATGTTAATCGCAACCAGGTTTAATTGACTGTTTCGTTCTGGAACCACATTACTGCGGGATCCAAACCAGAAAAAACCCAGGATCTGGCCAACAAGTATGCGAAAAATGCGAAAGTACGATCCAGATGAGGGCAAATCCCAGACCGAACCGAGACATAACCGGCGTTATCCTCTAAAATATTATTCGCAACCAGGTTTAATTGACTGTTTCGGTGTGGTACCACATTACTACGTGGTCCAAGCCAGAAAAAGGCCATGATCTGGCCAACAAGTATGCGAAAAATGCGAAAGTATCAGCCAGATGAGGGCAAATACCAGACCTAACCGAGACATAACCGGCGTTATCCTCTAAAATACTAATCGGAACCAGCACTTATTGACTGTTACAGTGTGGTACCACATTACTACGTGATCCAAACCAGAAAAAGGCCAGGATCTGGCCAACAAGTATGCGTAAAACGCGAAAGTACGAGTCAGATGAGGACAAATCCCAGACCTACCCGAGACATAACCGGCGTTATCCTTTAAAATATTAATCGCAACCAGTTTAATTGACTGTTTCGGTGTGGAACCTCATTACTACGGGATCCAAAACAGAAAAAACCCAGGATCTGGTCAACAAGTATGCGAAAAAAGCCAAAGTATGAGCCAGATGATTGCAAATACCAGAACTAACCCAGACATAACCAGCGTTATCGTCTAAAATACTTATCGGAACCAGCCTCTAATGACTAGTTCAGTGTGGTACCACATTACTACGTGTTCCAAACGAGAAAAGGGCCAGGGTCTGGCCAACAAGTGTGCGAAAAACGCGAAAGTATGAGCCAGATGGTTTCAAATACCAGAACTAACACAGACATAACCAGCGTTATCCTCTAAAATACTAATCGGAACCAGCTTTTATTGACTGTTTCAGTGTGGTACCACATTACTACATGATCCAAACCAGAAAAAACCCAGGATCTGGCCAACAAGTATGCGCAAAATGCGAAAGTACGAGCCAGATGAGGACAAATCCCAGACCTACCCGAGACATAAACGGCGTTATCCTCTAGAGTATTAATCGGAACCAGGTTTAATTGACTGTTTCAGTGTGGCACCTCTTTACTACGTGGCCCAAGCCAGAAGAAGGCCAGGATGTGGCCAACAAGTATGCGAAAAATGCGAAAGTACGATCCAGATGAGGGCAAATCCCAGAACTAACCCAGACATAACCAGCGTTATCCTCTAAAATACTAATCGGAACCTGCTTCCATTGACCGTTTCAGTGTGGTACCACATTACTGCGTGATCCGAACCAGAAAAAGGCTAGGATCAGGCCGTCAAGTAAGCGAAAAACGCGAAAGTACGAGCCACATGTGGGAAAATCCCAGACCTAACCCAGACATAACCGGCGTTATCCGCTAAAATATTAATCGCAACCAGGTTTAATTGTCTGGTTCGTTGTGGAACCACATTACTGCGGGATCCAAACCAGAAAAAACCCAGGATCTGGCCAACAAGTATGCGCAAAATGCGAAAGTACGAGCCAGATGAGGGCAAATCCCAGACCAAACCAAGACATAACCGGCGTTATCCTCTAAAATATTAATCGCAACCAGGTTTAATTGACTGCTTCGGTGTGGTACCGCATTACTACGTGATCCAAACCAGAAAAAGGCCATGATCTGGCCAACAAGTATGCGAAAAATGCGAAAGTATGAGCCAGATGAGGGCAAGTGCCAGACCTAACAGAGACATAACCGGCGTTATCCTCTAAAATACTAATCGGAACCAGCTTCTATTGCCTGTTTCAGTGTGGTACAACATTACTACGTGATCCAAACCAGAAAAAGGCAAAGGATCTGGCCAACAAGTATGCGAAAAACGCGAAAGTATGAGCCAGATGATTGCAAATACCAGAACTAACACAGACATAACCTGCGTTATCCTCTAAAATACTAATCGGAACCAGCTTTTATTGACTGTTACAGTGTGGTACCACATTACTACGTGATCCAAACCAGAAAAAGGCCGGAATCTGGCCTACAAGTATGCGAAAAACGCGAAAGTACGAGCCAGATGAGGACAAATCCCAGATCTACCCGAGACATAACCGGCGTTATCCTCTAAAGTATTAATCGGAACCAGGTTTAATTGACTGTTTCAGTGTGGTACCTCTTTACTACGTGGTCCAAGCCAGAAGAAGGCCAGGATGTGGCCAACAAGTATGCGAAAATGCGAAAGTACGAGCCAGATGAGGGCAAATACCAGACCTAACCGAGACATAACCGGCGTTATCCTCTAAAATATTAATCGCAACCAGGTTTAATTGACTGTTTCGTTGTGGAACCACATTACTACGTGGTCCAAGCCAGAAGAAGGCCAGGATGTGGCCAACAAGTATGCGAAAAATGCGAAAGTACGATGCAGATGAGGGCAAATCCCAGAACTAACCCAGACATAACCAGCGTTATCCTCTAAAATACTAATCGGAACCAGCCTCTATTGACTATTTCAGTGTGGTACAACATTACTACTTGATCCAAACCAGAAAAAGGCAAAGGATCTGGCCAACAAGTATGCGTAAAACGCGAAAGTATGAGCCAGATGATTGCAAATACCAGAACTAACACAGACATAACCTGCGTTATCCTCTAAAATACTAATCGGAACCAGCTTTTATTGACTGTTACAGTGTGGTACCACATTACTACGTGATCCAAACCAGAAAAAGGCCAGGATCTGGCCAACAAGTATGCGAAAAACGCGAAAGTACGAGCCAGATGGGGACAAATCCCAGACCTACCCGAGACATAACCGGCGTTATCCTCTAAAATATTAATCGCAACCAGTTTAATTGACTGTTTCGGTGTGGAACCTCATTACTACGGGATCCAAAACAGAAAAAACCCAGGATCTGGTCAACAAGTATGCGAAAAACGCCAAAGTATGAGCCAGATGATTGCAAATACCAGAACTAACCCAGATATAACCAGCGTTATCCTCTAAAATACTTATCGGAACCAGCCTCTATTGACTATTTCAGTGTGGTACCACATTACTACGTGTTCCAAACGAGAAAAGGGCCAGGGTCTGGCCAACAAGTGTGCGAAAAACGCGAAAGTATGAGCCAGATGGTTTCAAATACCAGAACTAACACAGACATAACCAGCGTTATCCTCTAAAATACTAATCGGAACCAGCTTTTATTGACTGTTTCAGTGTGGTACCACAACACTACGTGATCGAAACCAGAAAAAGGCCGGAATCTGGCCTACAAGTATGCGAAAAACGCGAAAGTACGAGCCAGATGAGGACAAATCCCAGACCTACCCGAGACATAACCGGCGTTATCCTCTAAAGTATTAATCGGAACCAGGTTTAATTGACTGTTTCAGTGTGGTACCTCTTTACTACGTGGTCCAAGCCAGAAGAAGGCCAGGATGTGGCCAACAAGTATGCGAAAAATGCGAAAGTACGATCCAGATGAGGGCAAATCCCAGAACTAACCCAGACATAACCAGCGTTATCCTCTAAAATACTAATCGGAACCTGCTTCCATTGACCGTTTCAGTGTGGTACGACATTACTGCGTGATCCGAACCAGAAAAAGGCTAGGATCAGGCCATCAAGTAAGCGAAAAACGCGAAAGTACGAGCCACATGAGGGAAAATCCCTGACCTAACCCAGACATAACCGGCGTTATCCGCTAAAATATTAATCGCAACCAGGTTTAATTGTCTGTTTCGTTGTGGAACCACATTACTGCGGGATCCAAACCAGAAAAAACCCAGGGTCTGGCCAACAACTATGCGCAAAATGCGAAAGTACGAGCCAGATGAGGGCAAATCCCAGACCAAACCAAGACATAACCGGCGTTATCCTCTAAAATATTAATCGCAACCAGGTTTAATTGACTGCTTCGGTGTGGTACCGCATTACTACGTGATCCAAACCAGAAAAAGGCCACGATCTGGCCAACAAGTATGCGAAAAATGCGAAAGTATGAGCCAGATGAGGGCAAGTACCAGACCTAACAGAGACATAACCGGCGTTATCCTCTAAAATACTAATCGGAACCAGCTTCTATTGCCTATTTCAGTGTGGTACAACATTACTACGTGATCCAACCCAGAAAAAGGCAAAGGATCTGGCCAACAAGTATGCGAAAAACGCGAAAGTATGAGCCAGATGATTGCAAATACCAGAACTAACACAGACATAACCTGCGTTATCCTCTAAAATACTAATCGGAACCAGCTTTTATTGACTGTTACAGTGTGGTACCACATTACTACGTGATCCAAACCAGAAAAATGCCAGGATCTGGCCAACAAGTATGCGAAAAACGCGAAAGTCGAGCCAGATGAGGACAAATCCCAGACCTACTCGAGACATAACCGGCATTATCCTCTAAAGTATTAATCGGAACCAGGTTTAATTGACTGTTTCAGTGTGGTACCTCTTTACTACGTGGTCCAAGCCAGAAGAAGGCCAGGATGAGACCAACAAGTATGCGAAAAATGCGAAAGTACGAGCCAGATGAGGGCAAATACCAGACCTAACCGAGACATAACCGGCGTTATCCTCTAAAATATTAATCGCAACCAGGTTTAATTGACTGTTTCGTTGTGGAACCACATTACTGCGGGACCCAAACCAGAAAAAACCCAGGATCTGGCCAAGAAGTATGAGAAAAATGCGAAAGTACGATCCAGATGAGGGCAAATCCCAGACCTAACCGAGACATAACCGGCGTTATCCTCTAAAATATTATTCGCAACCAGGTTTAATTGACTGTTTCGGTGTGGTACCACATTACTACGTGGTCCAAGCCAGAAAAAGGCCAGGATCTGGCCAACAAGTATGCGAAAAACGCGAAAGTACGAGCCAGATGAGGACAAATCCCAGACCTACCCGTGACATAACCGGCGTTATCCTCTAAAATATTAATCTCAACCAGGTTTAATTGACTGTTTCGTTGTGGAACCACATTACTACGGGATCCAAACCAGAAAAAACCCAGGATCTGGCCAACAAGTATGCGCAAAATGCGAATGTACGAGCCAGATGAGGGCAAATCCCAGACCAAACCGAGACATAACTGGCGTTATCCTCTAAAATATTAATCGCAACCAGGTTTAATTGACTGCTTCGGTGTGGTACCGCATTACTACGTGATCCAAACCAGAAAAATGCCATGATCTGGCCAACAAGTATGCGAAAAATGCGAAAGTATGAGCCAGATGAGGGCAAGTACCAGACCTAACAGAGACATAGCCGGCGTTATCCTCTAAAATACTAATCGGAACCAGCTTTTATTGACTGTTTTAGTGTGGTACCACATTACTACGTGGTCCAAGCCAGAAAAAGGCCATGATCTGGCCAACAAGTATGCGAAAAATGCGAAAGTATGAGCCAGATGAGGGCAAGTTCCAGACCTAACAGAGACATAACCGGCGTTATCCTCTAAAATACTAATCGGAAACAGCTTTTATTGACTGTTTCAGTGTGGTACCACATTACTACGTGGTCCAAGCCAGAAAAAGGCCAGGATCTGGCCAACAAGTATGCGAAAAACGCGAAAGTACGAGCCACATGAGGACAAATCCCAGACCTACCCGAGACATAACCGGCGTTATCCTCTAAAATATTAATCTCAACCAGGTTTAATTGACTGTTTCGTTGTGGAACCACATTACTACGGGATCCAAACCATAAAAAACCCAGGATCTGGCCAACAAGTATGCGCAAAATGCGAAAGTACGAGCCAGATGAGGGCAAATCCCAGACCAAACCGAGACATAACCGGCGTTATCCTATAAAATATTAATCGCAACCAGGATTAATTGGCTGCTTCGGTGTGGTACCGCATTACTACGTGATCCAAACCAGAAAAAGGCCATGATCTGGCCAACAAGTATGCGAAAAATGCGAAAGTCCGAGCCAGATGTGGGCAAATACCAGACCTAACCGAGACATAACCGGCGTTATCCTCAAAAATATTAATCGCAACCAGGTTCAATTGACTGCTTCGGTGTGGTACCGCATTACTATGTGATCCAAACCAGAAAAAGGCCATGATCTGGCCAACAAGTATGCGAAAAATGCGAAAGTCCGAGCCAGATGTGGGCAAATACCAGACCTAACCGAGACATAACCGGCGTTATCCTCAAAAATATTAATCGCAACCAGGTTCAATTGACTGTTTCGGTGTGGAACCACATTACTACGGGATCCAAACCAGAAAAAACCCAGGATCTGGCCAACAACTATGAGGAAAACGCGAAAGTATGAGCCAGATGATTGCAAATACCAGAACTAACCCAGACATAACCAGCGTTATCCTCTAAAATACTTATCGGAACCAGCTTCTATTGACTGTTTCAGTGTGGTACCACATTACTACGTGATCCAAACCAGAAAAGGTCCAGGGTCTGGCCAACAAGTGTGCGAAAAACGCGAAAGTACGAGCCAGATGATTGCAAATACCAGAACTAACACAGACATAACCAGCGTTATCCTCTAAAATATTAATCGCAACCCGTTTAATTGACTGTTTCGGTGTGGTACCGCATTACTACGTGTTCCAAACCAGAGAAAACCCAGGATACGGCCAACAAGTATGCGAAAAATGCGAAGGTATGACCCAGATGAGGGCAAATACCAGACCTAACTCAGACATAACCGGCGTTATCCGCTAAAATATTAATCTCAACCAGGTTTAATTGACTGTTTCGTTGTGGAACCACATTACTACGGGATCCAAACCAGAGAAAACCCAGGATCTGGCCAACAGGTATGCGAAAAATGCGAAAGTATGAGCCAGATGATTGCAAATACTAGAACTAACCCAGACATAACAAGCGTTATGCTCTAAAATACTTATCGGAACCAGCTTCTATTGACTGTTTCGGTGTGGAACCACATTACTACGGGATCCAAACCAGAAAAAAACCCGGGATATGGCCAACAAGTATGCGAAAAATGCGTAGGTATGAGCCAGATGAGGGCAAATACCAGACCTAACCCAGACATAACCGGCGTTATCCGCTAAAATATTAATCTCAACCAGGTTTAACTGACTGTTTCGTTGTGGAGCCACGTTACTACGGGATCCAAAACAGAGAAAACCCAGGATCTGGCCAACAGGTATGCGAAAAATGCGAAAGTATGAGCCAGATGATTGCAAATACTAGTACTAACCCAGACATCACCAGCGTTATCCTCTAAAATATTAATCGCAACCAGGTTTAATTGACTGTTTCGGTGTGGTACCGCATTACTACGTGATCCAAACCAGAGAAAGGCCAGGATCTGGCCAACAAGGATGAGAAAAATGCGAAAGTACGAGCCAGATGCGGGCAAAGCCCAGCCCTAACCGAGACATAACCGGCGTTATCCTCTAAAATATTAGTCGCATCCAGTTTAATTGACTGTTTCGGTGTGGAACCACATTACTACGGGATCCACACCGGAAAGAACCCAGGATCTGGCCAACAAGTATGCGAAAAAAGCGAAAGTATGTGCCAGATGATAGCAAATACCAGAACTAACCCAGACATAACCAGCGTTATCATCTAAAATACATATCGGAACCAGCTTCTATTGACTGTTTCAGTGTGGTACCACATTACTACGTGATCCAAACACAGAAAAGGGCCAGGGTCTGGCCAACAAGTATGCGAAAAATGCGGAAGTCCCAGCCAGATGAGGGCAAATACCAGACCTAACCGAGACATAACCGGCGTTATCCTCTAAAATATTAATCGCAACCAGCTTCTATTGACTGTTTCGGTGTGGTACCGCATTACTACGTGATCCAAACCAGAGAAAGGCCAGGATCTGGCCAAGAAGGATGAGAAAAATGCGAATATATGATCCAGATGATTGCAAATACCAGAACTAACCCTGACATAACCAGCGTTATCCTCTAAAATACGAATCGGAACATGCTTTTAATGACTGTTTCAGTGTGGTAACACATTACTACGAGATCCAAACCAGAAAAATCCCAGGACCGGGCCAACAAGAATGCGAGAAACGCGAAAGTACGAGCCACATGAGGGAAAATCCCAGACCTAACCCAGACATAACCGGCGTTATCCTCTAAAATACTGATCGGAACCAGCTTCTATTGACTGTTTCAGTGTGGTACCACATTACTACGTGATCCAAACCAGAAAAAGGCCAGGATCTGGCCAACAAGTATGCGAAAAACGTGAAAGTACGAGCCAGATGAGGACAAATCCCAGACCTACCCGAGACATAACCGGCGTTATCCTCTAAAATATTTATCTCAACCAGGTTTAATTGACTGTTTCGTTGTGGAACCACAATACTACGGGATCCAAACCAGAAAAAACCCAGGATCTGGCCAACAAGAATGCGAAAAATGCGAAAGTATGAGCCAGATGACTGCAAATACCAGAACTAACCCAGACATAAGCGGCGTTATCCCCTAAAATGTTAATCGCAACCAGGTTTAATTGACTGTTTCGGTGTGGTACCGCATTACTACGTGATCCAAACCAGAGAAAAGCCAGGATCTGGCCAACAAGGATGAGAAAAATGCGAAAGTATGAGCCAGATGATTGCTAGTACCAGAACTATCCCTCAGGGGCTGCCAGCCTTTCAGCTGCAGTACGGGCTTAACGAACCCGGGGTACCCGAGTCATACACACACCGTAAGCCTCCTGATGGTCGTCACAACGACCCATTCACAATTCCCTATTGGTTTTGTGAATGGTACGTGACGGCAGGAGGAACGGGGGTCTTGGCTTAACCGCCTGGGCCACGAGTATGGCGACTCTATAAAATCGCCCTCCAATCCTAAGCTATGGTGCGCGGCGATGGGATGCATGGTTGGGGGAGAAGGCCCAATCCCAAGCGACCACCTCCGGGGAACCTGCCGAACCCCCGGAGTATTAGGCTTACCCGGGTAAGGCGGCTCTGCCCGGGTGGACCTTTATTTCCGACCATCTCGTGGGACTATTATGGACACAGAAAATAAAATGGGGATGGGGCGGGTTTTGTCGGTTGGGGAGGACGGAGACGGGGTTGGGGTTAGGGTGGCGGCGCTCGCGCCCCACTCAGCGCCAGGTCCGGCTTCGTGGAGGGTGGAGGAGGACGACGAGACGGCGTCGGTCTCGTCCTTCTCCTCCAGCACGAGCCACATAGGCTCTAAGAGGAAGAGGACGGGGCAGGCCGTCGTCGAGGTGGGCGGGGCGATGAGCCCGTCGGTGAGGCTGAGTTGCCTCAGGGACGAGGTGTCCGAGGAGATATCGGAGAGGATCTCCTCGTCCCTGAGGCGGGTGGAGAAAGTCGCCGCTGCCTGCGCCTTTAAGGGGCAGAAAAGCGGTGGCGCGGAGGCCCTGAAGGCCGCGGCGGAGGAAATGAGGGAGGCGGCGCGGGAGCTTAGAGGGCGGAACGCCCGTCTGCAGCTCCTGTTGGAGGAGGAGCGACAGGGGAGGAGGAGGGCAGAGGCGCTGTGGAACAGCACGGCCCTCCCTCCCATCCTCCCTCCTCCTCCACCGCCGCGTCCCTCGGCGGAGGTAAATAAGCGGAGTACGGCGGCAGTGGTGCGGGGCACCGGGGGCCCCTCCACCCGCACTCCGCCCGTGAAGAAGTCCCCGTCCTCCTCAGAAGACGATCTTCTGAGGAGGATTGGGGACATGATTGATGGCAAGCTGGCCGCCTTCCGGGAGGAGCTCCTCGCCGGAAGAGCGGTCAGCAGGAAGGCGGTGCCTCCCCGACCTGTTCCGGTACAGTCGGGGAAGGCAAAGAAGGGCGGAGTGAAGGCTCCGCCCAGCGTTGCGGCACCAGGGCCCCGGGTCGCGACCCCCAAGGGGGGTGGTGTACCCGTGGTCGCGGTGGTCGCGTCCTCCACAGCACCCTCCCAAGGGGGGGTGGCGTGGAGTGAGGTGGTGGGGCGGAAGGCGAAGCGGGCGGCGAGGAAGGCCTCGCAACCGCAGCCTCCGCCTCCGCCGCCGGCGGCCAAGGTAAAGACCGCGAAGGTCGGGAAGGCACGACCAGGTCGTCCCCCAAAAACGGCAGCTGTGACGCTGACCGTTGCGCAGGGGGGCGACCTGACCCTCGCGGAGGCGATGCGGCTCGCCAGGGAGAATATCTCCCTGGAAGAGCTGGGCATCGCCTCCGTGAGGGCGAAGAGGGCCGTGACCGGGGGTCTCTTGCTGGAGATCCCCGGTGCAGAAAGCGGCGCGAAGGCGGATCGTCTCGCCCAGAGGCTCCGGGAGCAGCTGGGCGAGCGAGGTGTCCGGGTCGCCCGGCTCACGAAGCGCACGGAGATGCGCGTTTGTGGGCTCGACGACTCGGTCAGCGCACAGGATGTGTCCCGTGCCCTTGCGAGGGCGGGGGACTGTCCTGTGGAGGACCTGCGGATCGGAGAGATCCGCAGGTCGCCCTCCGGCCTCGGGTCGGTGTGGGCCCGGTGCCCCCTCTCCGCCGCCCGTAAGGTGGCGGAATCCGGGAGGGTGTTGGTGGGGTGGGTTTCGGCGCGAGTGGAAATCCTCGCGCCGCGCCCGCTCCAGTGTCACCGCTGCCTCGAATTGGGGCACGTGAGGCAGTGGTGCACCTCGCCGGTGGACCGCAGCGGTCAGTGTTACCGCTGCGGTGCCAAAGAGCACCGTGCGAACCAGTGCTCGGCGGCCCCCCACTGCCCGCTGTGTGCGGACATGGGGAGGCCAGCCGATCACAGGGTGGGGAGCAAGAAGTGCTCCCCCCCCCTCCCGGAAGGAGAGGAAGAGGCGGGCTGCACCGGCTCCGGTGCCGAGGGCGGTGGCATCGTCCTCCATGGAGGTGGACGGTGCTACGGGGACGGACGGCCGGGAGGAGGCTGGCGCGGCCATTAATTAATGCCGCCCCGCCTCCTCCTCCAGGCCAACCTCAACCACTGCCGCGCGGCACAGGACTTGATGTCCCAAGTCCTCGCGGAGTAGGGGGTTGGCCTGGCGGTCGCCGCCGAGCCGTACCGCGTCCCTGATCACCCTCATTGGGTGGGCGACGCGGACGGCTTGGGGGCGACGGTATGGGGAGGGGGCGACGGGTCCCCACCGTTCTCCTTGTTGGAGCGCGGTCGGGGATTCGTCGCCGTGGACTGGGGGGGAGTCGCTGTGTTGGGGTGCTACATTTCGCCCCGTAGCGGTCACGCTGCGTTCGAGCTGTACTTGGCCGAGGTCGCGGCATGCGTGCAGCGCTACGCGGCCCGGCCGGTGCTGGTCCTGGGGGATTTTAATGCCAAGTCGGTGGCTTGGGGATCCCCCAGGACCTCCGTTCGCGGCGGGATCCTGGGCGATTGGGCGGCGGGGCTCGACCTCCGGGTATTGAACCGGGGGTCGGAGCACACATGCGTGCGGCGATATGGGGGGTCCATCGTGGATGTTGGATTCGCGACCCCCAACGCCGTGCGCATGGTGTCGGGTTGGCACGTGGTCGCGGGGGCAGAGACACTCTCCGATCACCGGTACATCCGGATGGAGGTCTCTGCCGCCGCGAGTGCATCCCGACACGGCCGCCTGCGTGGCACCCCACCACCACGCCGCTGGGCGCTTCGGCGCCTGGACAAGGACGCCCTGATGGCAGCTGCCCTCGCTGCAACTTGGCCGCAGGGAGCGGCCGAGTTGCCGAGCATAGAGGAGGAGGTCGCCCGGCTCGGAGCATTGGTCGCGGGTATTTGCGACGCGGCGATGCCTCGGGTCGGGCGGGCTTCTCCTCGCCGGGCGGTGTACTGGTGGTCGGACGCGATCGCGGAGTTGCGAGTCGCGACTGTCCGCGCCCGACGCCAGTACACCCGCGCGCGCCGTCGTCAACGTACAGGCGACGGCGTGGCGCGAGCGAGGGCAGCTGATGACCTGTATGGAGCATACCGCGTGGCGCGGGTTGCTCTGCAGGTCGCCATCAAACGGGCCAAGACCCAGGTATGGAAGGAGCTCCTCCAGACCCTTGATGACGATCCATGGGGGCGCCCATATAAGGTGGTGCTGAATAAGCTCCGCCCGTGGGCGCCCCCCGTCACCGAGGGTCTTGAGCCCCGGCTGCTGGAGGACGTGGTCAATACACTCTTCCCAATTGGGGAGAGGGGACCGGGTCCTCCGGCGGCGGCGGCTGTCCCAGTGGAGTGGACGGCCGAGCTGGGGGTCACGCAGGAGGAGCTGGCAGCGGCCATCAGACGGCTCGGGGTTCGTAACACGGCCCCGGGTCCGGATGGTGTGCCCGGCCGGGTTTGGATCTTGACCCAGGGCGTCCTTGGGGCCGACCTCAGGCGGTTGTTCGACCGCTGCCTGAGAGACGGGCGATTCCCCCCCAGTTGGAAGGTGGCGAGGATGGTCCTCCTCCGGAAGGAGGGTCGGCCCGCGGAGTCTCCCTCCGCATACCAGCCCATTTGTCTCCTCGACGAGGTGGGCAAGCTCTTCGAGCGTGTGATTGCTGCCCGCCTCGTCGAGCACCTGTCGCGGGGTGATCCCGGTCTGGCCGACTGCCAGTTCGGTTTCCGGGGGGGCCGATCGACTATCGACGCGATAGGTCGTGTGAGGGCCCTCTCGGGGGCGGCCGTCTCCCGGGGAGGGGTGGCATTGGCAATATCCTTGGATATTGCCAATGCCTTTAACACCCTCCCCTGGGACGAGATAAGGAGGGGACTCGAATATCATCGGGTCCCCCCTTGTCTCAGGGCGGTCGTCGGGGATTATCTCCGCGGCAGGTGGATCGAGTATCCGGGCCGGGATGGTGATATGCGGAGGGAGGTGTACTGCGGTGTTCCGCAGGGGTCGGTCCTCGGGCCACTCCTGTGGAACATCGCGTACGACTCGGTGTTGCGGGCCGGCCTCCCCGACGGCGTCAGCACGGTGTGTTATGCGGATGACACACTGGTGCTGGCCGTCGGGGCGCACTGGGGGAGCGCCATGCGTCGCGCGGAGGAGGGGTCGCAACGCGTCGTCGACCGGATCAGGGGGATGGGGATGACGGTGGCGGTCCATAAGACCGAGGTGATTGCGTTTCATTCACCTCGGCAGGATCCGCCACCCCCTCTGATTCGGGTGGGTGGGGCTGACATCGAGGTGAAGCCCCAGATCAGGTATCTAGGGCTGATCCTCGATAGCCACTGGCGTTTCGAGAAGCATTTCCGCTGCCTGGTCCCCCGGTTGGAAAGGATGGTTGCGGCTCTGGGCCGGATCCTGCCCAACCTGGGGGGCCCGGCGGGCCGAGTTCGTCGCCTCTATGTGGCAATGGTCCAGTCGGTGGCCCTATACGGGGCCCCCGTCTGGGCGGACGACCTGGCTGCCTCCCGGCGCAGCATGACTATGCTGCGTCGGGTGCAGAGGCGCATGGCGCTCAGGGTCGTCCGCGGGTATCGGACCATGTCACATGAGGCGGCGACGGTTCTAGCGGGGATGCCGCCCATGGACCTGCTCGCGCGGTCGCACGCGGTGATGTACCGGCACCGCGTGGACCGTCGCGCGGGGGTGGGGGCGGTCCCGGGCGGGCAGGAACCTGCTTGGGGCGATTTGAGGCGCCAGGCCCGGCAGTCCGTGTTGCTCGCGTGGCAGGAGCGGCTGGCTCTGCCAACCGCGGGGCACCGGACTGTCGGGGCTGTTCGGCCACTCCTGAAGGAGTGGCTGGACAGAGGCCATGGCAGCCTCACCTACCGGCTGGCACAGGTATTTTCCGGGCATGGCAGCTTCGGAAGATACCTGAGCCGGATAGGGAAGGAGCCGACGGCGCGTTGCTGCCACTGCGACGCTGAGCAGGACACGGCGGATCATACCCTGGAGGTATGCCCCGCGTGGGAGGGGGAGCGCCGTGTCCTGGTCGGCGACGTCGGGCGGGATGTCTCGCTGGCGGGCGTGGTGCGCGCCATGCTCGGCAGCGAGGAGAAGTGGAGGGCCGTGGCCTCCTTCTGCGAGAACGTAATGTTGCAGAAGGAGGCCGCGGGGAGGGAGCGCGAGCTTCAGCGGCGCGCTGAAGCTCGCGCTCGTGCGGTGGCCCGAGGTGGTCGCCCGGTCGCGAGGCGTCGCGGGCGGCCGCCTCGGCGTGGCGGATGACCTAGGCTGGGAGGGGGGTCCGGAGGGGACCCTCCTCCCGCCAGGCGGCGCCGGGTCGGACCGGTTGGGGGTAGGAGTGCCTCCCCCTACCGGTCCAACGCAAGGGGAGACACCCTCGGCGGTCTGGTGCGGCCATGAACGCCCGGCCGCCGAGGGGTGGAAACGGGGTCGCGGGCGGTTGCGAGTTGGGGCTCGCAGCCGCCACTAAACGCGGCCCCGGGACGGATAGCGGCGGGATGGAGTGGCCCCGTCCCGCCGCTATGAGGCAGTGTGTCTACTGGGGGGACCGATTGTCCCCCCGGGGCATGGGCGCGAAAGCGCGGGCACGGGGAGGATACCGGAAGAATGCTTCGAGCGATTCCCGGTATCCTCCCAAAGCGTGCCAAAGGGTCACCGTGGGGTTTTTAGTGGGTAGGTCCCGCGCCTGTCGTTGTACGGGCGCGGGGAATCCCACACACCCCTCCCACCTCTCCCCAAGGAGGTGGGAGGGAGTCTTTCGAAGATTTTCCCCACGACAAAAAAAAAAAAAAAAAAAAAAAAAAAAAAAAAGTACCAGAACTATGCCTGACATAACCAGCGTTATCCTCTAAAATACTTATCGGAACATGCTTTTAATGACTGTTTCAGTGTGGTAACACATTACTACGAGATCCAAACCAGAAAAATCCCAGGATCGGGCCAACAAGAATGCGAGAAACGTGAAAGTACGAGTCAGATGAGAACAAATCCCAGACCTACCCGAGACATAACCGGCGTTATCCTCCAAAATATTAATCGCATCCAGTTTAATTGACTGTTCCGGGGTGGAACCTCATTACTACGGGATCCAAAACAGAAAAAGCACAGGATCTGGCCAACAAGTATGCGAAAAACGCGGAAGTATGTGCCAGATGATAGCAAATACCAGAACTAACCCAGACATAACCAGCGTTATCCTCTAAAATACTTATCGGAACCAGCTTCTATTGACTGTTTCGGTGTGGAACCACATTACTACGGGATCCAAACCAGAAAAAAACCCAGGATATGGCCAACAAGTATGCGAAAAATGCGAAGGTATGAGCCAGATGAGGGCAAATACCAGACCTAAACCAGACATAACCGGCGTTATCCGCTAAAATATTAATCTCAACCAGGTTTAATTGACTGTTTCGTTGTGGTACCACATTGCTACGGGATCCAAAACAGAGAAAACCCAGGATCTGGCCAACAGGTATGCGAAAAATGCGAAAGTATGAGCCAGATGGTTGCAAATACCAGAACTAACCCAGACATAACCAGCGTTATCCTCTAAAATATTAATCGCAACCAGGTTTAATTGACTGTTTCGGTGTGGTACCGCATTACTACGTGATCCAAACCAGAGAAAGGCCAGGATCTGGCCAACAAGGATGAGAAAAATGCGAAAGTACGAGCCAGATAAGAGCAAATCCCAGACCTAACCGAGACATAACCGGCGTTATCCTCTAAAATATTAATCGCAACCAGGTTTAATTGACTGTTTCGGTGTGGTAACGCACTACTACGCGATCCAAACCAGAAAAAGCCCAGGATCTGGCCAACAAGTATGCGAGAAATGCGAAAGTACGAGCCAGATGAGGGCAAATCCCAGACCTAACCGAGACATAACCGGCGTTATCCCCTAAAATATTAATCGCAACCAGGTTTAATTGACTGTTTCGGTGTGGTGACGCATTACTACGTGATCCAAACCAGAAAAAGTCCAAGATCTGGCCAACAAGTATGCGAAAAATGCGAAAATACGAGCCAGATGAGGGCAAATACCAGACCTAGCCCAGACATTACCGGCATTATCCTCTAAAATATTAATCGCAACCAGATTTAATTGACTGTTTCGGTGTGGTACCGCATTACTACGTGATCCAAACCAGAAAAAGCCCAGGATCTGGCCAACAAGTGTGCGAAAAAAGCGAAAGTATGTGCCAGATGATAGCAAATACCAGAACTAACCCAGACATAACCAGCGTTATCCTCTAAAATACATATCGGAACCAGCTTCTATTGACTGTTTCAGTGTGGTACCACATTACTACGTGATCCAAACCAGAAAAGGGCCAGGGTCTGGCCAAGAAGTATGCGAAAAATGCGAAAGTCCCAGCCAGATGAGGGCAAATACCAGACCTAACCGAGACATAACCGGCGTTATCCTCTAAAATATTAATCGCAACCAGGTTCAATTGACTGTTCCGGTGTGGAACCTCATTACTACGGGATCCAAACCAGAAAAAACCCAGGATCTGGCCAACAACTATGAGAAAAACGCGAAAGTACGAGCCAGATGGGGGCAAATCCCAGACCTAACCGAGACATAACCAGCGTTATCCTCTAAAATATTAATCGCAACCAGGTTTAATTGACTGTTTCGGTGTTGTACCGCATTACTGCGTGATCCAAACCAGAAAGAGGCCAGGATCAGGCTAGCAAGAATGCGAAAAAAGCGAAAGTACGAGCCAGATATGGGCAAATCCCAGACCTACCCGAGCCATAACCGGCGTTATCCTCTAAATTATTAATCGCAACCAGGTTTAATTGACTGTTTCAGTGTGGTACCACATTGCTACGTGATCCAAACCGGAAAAAGCCCAGGATCTGGCCAACAAGTATGCGGAAAACGTGAAAGTACGAGCCAGATGAGGACAAATCCCAGACCTACCCGAGACATAACCGGCGTTATCCTCTAAAATATTAATCTCAACCAGGTTTAATTGACTGTTTCGTTGTGGAACCACATTACTACGGGATCGAAACCAGACAAAACCCAGGATCTGGCCAACAAGTATGCGAAAAATGCGAAAGTATGAGCCAGATGATTGCAAATACCAGAACTAACCCAGACGTAACCGGCGTTATCCTCTAAAATATTAATCGCAACCAGGTTTAATTGACTGTTTAGGTGTGGTACCGCATTACTTCGTGATCCAAACCAGAGAAAGGCCAGGATCTGGCCAACAAGTCTGCGAAAAACGTGAAAGTACGAGTCAGATGAGGACAAATCCCAGACCTAGCCGAGACATAACCGGCGTTATCCTCTAAAATATTGATCGCAACCAGTTTAATTGACTGTTTCGGTGTGGAACCTCATTACTACGTGATCCAAACCAGATATAGCCCAGGATCTGGCCAACAAGTATGAGAAAAATGCGAAAGTTCGAGCCAGATGAGGGCAAGTACCAGACCTAACCCAGACAAAACCGGCGTTATCCCCTAAAATATTAATCGCAACCAGGTATAATTGACTGTTTCGGTGTGGTACCGCATTGCTACGATGATCCAAACCAGAAAGAGGCCAGGATCTGGCTAACAAGTATGCGAAAAACGCGAAAGTACGATCCAGATGAGGGCAAATCCCAGACCTAACCGAGACATAACCGGCGTTATCCTCTAAAATATTAATCGCAACCAGGTTTAATTGACTGTTTCGTTGTGGAACCACATTACTGCGGGATCCAAACCAGAAAAAACGCAGGATCTGGCCAACACGTATGCGAAAAATGCGAAAGTACGATCCAGATGAGGGCAAATCCCAGACCTAACCGAGACATAACCGGCGTTATCCTCTAGAATATTAATCGCAACCAGGTTTATTTGACTGTTTCGGTGTGGTACCGCATTACTACGTGATCCAAGCCAGAAAAAGGCCAGGATCTGGCCAACAAGAATGCGAAAAATGCGAAAGTACGCGCCAGATGAGGGCAAATACCAGACCTAACCGAGACATTACCGGCATTATCCTCTAAAATATTAATCGCAACCAGATTTAATTGACTGTTTCGGTGTGGTACCGCATCACTACGGGATCCAAACCAGAAAAAACCGAGGATCTGGCCAACAACTATGAGAAAAATGCGAAAGTATGAGCATGATGATTGCAAATACCAGAACTAACTCTGACATAACCAGCGTTATCCTCTAAAATACGAATCGGAACATGCTTTTAATGACTGTTTCAGTGTGGTAACACATTACTACGTGATCCAAACCAGAAAATGGCCAGGATCTGGCCAACTACTATGAGAAAAACGCGAAAGTATGAGCCAGATGATTGCAAATACCAGACCTAACCCAGACATAACCGGCGCTATCCGCTAAAATATTAATCTCAACCAGGTTTAATTGACTGTTTCGTTGTGGTACCACATTACTACGGGATCCAAAACAGAGAAAACCCAGGATCTGGCCAACAGGTATGCGAAAAATGCGAAAGTATGAGCCAGATGGTTGCAAATACCAGAACTAACCCAGACATAACCAGCGTTATCCTCTAAAATATTAATCGCAACTAGGTTTAATTGACTGTTTCGGTGTGGTAACGCACTACTACGCGATCCAAACCAGAAAAAGCCCAGGATCTGGCCAACAAGTATGCGAAAAATGCCAAAGTACGAGCCAGATGAGGGCAAATCCCAGACCTAACCGAGACATAACCGGCGTTATCCTCTAAAATATTAATCGCAACCAGGTTTAATTGACTGTTTCGGTGTGGTCACGCATTACTACGTGATCCAAACCAGAAAAAGTCCAAGATCTGGCCAACAAGTATGCGAAAAATGCGAAAGTACGAGCCAGATGAGGGCAAATACCAGACCTAGCCCAGACATTACCGGCATTATCCTCTAAAATATTAATCGCAACCAGATTTAATTGACTGTTTCGGTGTGGTACCGCATTACTACGTGATCCAAACCAGAAAAAGCCCAGGATCTGGCCAACAACTATGAGAAAAACGCGAAAGTACGAGCCAGATGGGGGCAAATCCCAGACCTAACCGAGACATAACCGGCGTTATCCTCTAAAATATTAATCTGAACCAGGTTTAATTGACTGTTTCGTTGTGGAACCACATTACTACGGGAACGAAACCAGACAAAACCCAGGATCTGGCCAACAAGTATGCGAAAAATGCGAAAGCATGAGCCAGATGATTGCAAATACCAGAACTAACCCAGACGTAACCGGCGTTATCCCCTAAAATATTAATCGCAACCAGGTTTAATTGACTGTTTCGGTGTGGTACCGCATTACTTCGTGATCCAAACCAGAAAGAGGCCAGGATCTGGCTAACAAGTATGCGAAAAATGCGAAAGTACGATCCGGATGTGGGCAAATCCCAGACCTAACCGAGACATAACCGGCGTTATCCTCTAAAATATTAATCGCAACAAGGTTTAATTGACTGTTTCGTTGTGGAACCACATTACTGCGGGATCCAAACCAGAGAAAACGCAGGATCTGGCCAACAAGTATGCGAAAAATGCGAAAGTACGATCCAGATGAGGGCAAATCCCAGACCTAACCGAGACATAACCGGCGTTATCCTCTAAAATATTAATCGCAACCAGGTTTAATTGACTGTTTCGGTGTGGTACCGCATTAGTACGTGATCCAAACCAGAAAAAGGCCAGGATCTGGCCAGCAAGTATCCGAAAAATGCGAAATTATGAGCTAGATGATTGCAAATACCAGAACTATGCCTGACATAAACAGCGTTATCCTCTAAAACACGAATCAGAACATGTTTTTAATGACTGCTTCAGTGTGGTACCACATCACTACGTGATCCAACCCAGAAAAAGGCCAGGATCTGGCCAAAAAGTATGCGAAACGTGCGAAAGTACGAGCCAGATGAGGGCAAACACCAGAACTAACCCAGACGTAACCGGCGTTATCCCCTAAAATATTAATCGCAACCAGGTTTAATTGACTGTTTCGGTGTGGTACCGCATTACTACGTGATCCAAACCAGAGAAAGGCCAGGATCTGGCCAACAAGGATGAGAAAAATGCGAAAGTATGAGCATGATGATTGCAAATACCAGAACTAACCCTGACATAACCAGCGTTATCCTCTAAAATACGAATCGGAACATGCTTTTAATGACTGTTTCAGTGAGGTAACACATTACTACGTGATCCAAACCAGAAACATCCCAGGATCGGGCCAACAAGAATGCGAAAAATGCGAAAGTACGAACCAGATGAGGGAAAATCTGAGACCTAACCGAGACGTAACCGGCGTTATCCCCTAAAATATTAATCGCAACCAGGTTTAATTGACTGTTTCGGTGTGGAACCACAATACTACGGGATCAAAACCAGAAAAAACTCAGGATCTGGCCGACAAGTATTCGAAAAATGCGATAGTATGAGCCAGGGGAGGGCAAATACCAGACTGAACACAGACATAACCTGCGTTATCCTCTAAAATATTAATCGCAACCGGGTTTAATTGACTGTTTCCGTGTGGAACCACATTACTACGGGATCCAAACCAGAAAAAACCCAGGATCTGGCCAACAACTATGAGAAAAACGCGAAAGTATGAGCCAGATGATTGCAAATACCAGAACTATCCCAGGCATAAACAGCGTTATCCTCTAAAATATTATTCGCAACCAGGTTTAATTGACTGTTTCGGTGTGGTACCACATTACTACGTGGTCCAAGCCAGAAAAAGGCCAGGATCTGGCCAACAAGAATGCGAAAAATGCGAAAGTGCGCGCCAGATGAGGGCAAATACCAGACCTAACCGAGACATTACCGGCATTATCCTCTAAAATATTAATCGCAGCCAGATTTAATTGACTGTTTCGGTGTGGTACCGCATTACTACGTGATCCAAACCAGAAAAAGGCCAGGATCTGGCCAACAACTATGCGAAAAAGCGAAAGTATGAGCCAGATGATTGCAAATACCAGAACTATCCCAGACATAAACAGCGTTATCCTCTAAAATATTATTCGCAACCAGGTTTAATTGACTGTTTCAGTCTGGAGCCACTTTACTACGTGGACCAAGCCAGAAGAAGGCCGGGATCTGGCCATCAAGTATGCGAAAAATGCGAAGGTCCGAACCAGATGAGGGCAAATACCAGACCTAACCGAGACATAACCGGCGTTATCCTCCAAAATATTAATCGCAACCAGGTTCAATTGACTGTTTCGGTGTGGAACCACATTACTACGGGATCCAAACCAGAAAAAACCCAGGCTCTGGCCAACAACTATGAGAAAAACGCGAAAGTATGAGCCAGATGATTGCAATTACCAGAACTAACTCTGACATAACCAGCGTTATCCTCTAAAATACGAATCGGAACATGCTTTTAATGACTGTTTCAGTCTGGTAACACATTACTACGTGATCCAAACCAGAAAATGGCCAGGATCTGGCCAACTACTATGAGAAAAACGCGAAAGTATGAGCCAGATGATTGCAAATACCAGAACTATCCCAGGCATAAGCAGCGTTATCCTCTAAAATATTATTCGCAACCAGGTTTAATTGACTGTTTCGGTGTGGAACCTCATTACTACGGGATCCAAAACAGAAAAAGCACAGGATCTGGCCAACAAGTATGCGAAAAACGCGGAAGTATGTGCCAGATGATAGCAAATACCAGAACTAACCCAGACATAACCAGCGTTATCCTTTAAAATACTTATCGGAACCAGCTTCTATTGACTGTTTCGGTGTGGAACCACATTACTACGGGATCCAAACCAGAAAAAGCCCAGGATCTGGCCAACAAGTATGCGAAAAATGCCAAAGTACGAGCCAGATGAGGGCAAATCCCAGACCTAACCGAGACATAACCGGCGTTATCCTCTAAAATATTAATCGCAACCAGGTTTAATTGACTGTTTCGGTGTGGTGACGCATTACTACGTGATCCAAACCAGAAAAAGTCCAAGATCTGGCCAACAAGTATGCGGAAAATGCGAAAGTACGAGCCAGATGAGGGCAAATACCAGACCTAGCCCAGACATTACCGGCATTATCCTCTAAAATATTAATCGCAACCAGATTTAATTGACTGTTTCGGTGTGGTACCGCATTACTACGTGATCCAAACCAGAAAAAGCCCAGGATCTGGCCAACAAGTATGCGAAAAAAGCGAAAGTATGTGCCAGATGATAGCAGATACTAGAACTAACCCAGACATAACCAGCGTTATCCTCTAAAATACATATCGGAACCAGCTTCTATTGACTGTTTCAGTGTGGTACCACATTACTACGTGATCCAAACCAGAAAAGGGCCAGGGTCTGGCCAACAAGTATGCGAAAAATGCGAAAGTCCCAGCCAGATGAGGGCAAATACCAGACCTAACCGAGACATAACCCGCGTTATCCTCTAAAATATTAATCGCAACCAGGTTTAATTGACTGTTTCGGTGTTGTACCGCATTACTACGGGATCCAAACCAGAAAGAGGCCAGGATCAGGCCAACAAGAATGCGAAAAAGCGAAAGTACGAGCCAGATGTGGGCAAATCCCAGACCTACCCGAGACATAACCGGCGTTATCCTCTAAAATATTAATCTGAACCAGGTTTAATTGACTGTTTCGTTGTGGAACCACATTACTACGGGATCGAAACCAGACAAAACCCAGGATCTGGCCAACAAGTATGCGAAAAATGCTAAAGCATGAGCCAGATGATTGCAAATACCAGAACTAACCCAGACGTAACCAGCGTTATCCTCTAAAATACATATCGGAACCAGCTTCTATTGACTGTTTCAGTGTGGTACCACATTACTACGTGATCCAAACCAGAAAAGGGCCAGGGTCTGGCCAACAAGTATGCGAAAAATGCGAAAGTCCCAGCCAGATGAGGGCAAATACCAGACCTAACCGAGACATAACCGGCGTTATCCCCTAAAATATTAATCGCAACCAGGTTTAATTGACTGTTTCGGTGTGGTACCGCATTACTTCGTGATCCAAACCAGAGAAAGGCCAGGATCTGGCCAACAAGTATGCGAAAAATGTGAAAGTACGAGTCAGATGAGGACAAATCCCAGACCTAGCCGAGTCATAACCGGCGTTATCCTCTAAAATATTGATCGCAACCAGTTTAATTGACTGTTTCGGTGTGGAACCTCATTACTACGTTATCCAAACCAGATAAAGCCCAGGATCTGGCCAACAAGTATGAGGAAAATGCGAAAGTTCGAGCCAGATGAGGGCAAGTACCAGACCTAACCCAGACAAAACCGGCGTTATCCCCTAAAATATTAATCGCAACCAGGTATAATTGACTGTTTCGGTGTGGTACCGCATTGCTACGATGATCCAAACCAGAAAGAGGCCAGGATCTGGCTAACAAGTATGCGAAAAATGCGAAAGTACGATCCGGATGAGGGCAAATCCCAGACCTAACCGAGACATAACCGGCGTTATCCTCTAAAATATTAATCGCAACAAGGTTTAATTGACTGTTTCGTTGTGGAACCACATTACTGCGGGATCCAAACCAGAGAAAACGCAGGATCTGGCCAACAATTATGAGAAAAATGCGAAAGTACGATCCAGATGAGGGCAAATCCCAGACCTAACCGAGACATAACCGGCGTTATCCTCTAAAATATTAATCGCAACCAGGTTTAATTGACTGTTTCGGTGTGGTACCGCATTACTACGTGATCCAAACCAGAAAAAGGCCAGGATCTGGCCAGCAAGTATCCGAAAAATGCGAAATTATGAGCTAGATGATTGCAAATACCAGAACTATGCCTGACATAAACAGCGTTATCCTCTAAAACACGAATCAGAACATGTTTTTAATGACTGCTTCAGTGTGGTACCACATCACTACGTGATCCAAGCCAGAAAAAGGCCAGGATCTGGCCCAAAAGTATGCGAAACATGCGAAAGTATGAGCATGATGATTGCAAATACCAGAACTAACCCTGACATAACCAGCGTTATCCTCTAAAATACGAATCGGAACATGCTTTTAATGACTGTTTCAGTGTGGTAACACATTACTACGTGATCCAAACCAGAAACATCCCAGGATCGGGCCAACAAGAATGCGAAAAATGCGAAAGTACGAACCAGATGAGGGCAAACACCAGACCTAACCCAGACATAACCGGCGTTATCCTCTAAAATATTAATCGCAACCAGGTTTAATTGACTGTTTCGGTGTGGTACCGCATTACTACGTGATCCAAACCAGAGAAAGGCCAGGATCTGGCCAACAAGGATGAGAAAAATGCGAAAGTATGAGCATGATGATTGCAAATACCAGAACTAACCCTGACATAACCAGCGTTATCCTCTAAAATACGAATCGGAACATGCTTTTAATGACTGTTTCAGTATGGTAACACATTACTACGTGATCCAAACCAGAAACATCCCAGGATCGGGCCAAGAAGAATGCGAAAAATGCGAAGGTACGAACCAGATGAGGGAAAATCTGAGACCTAACCGAGACGTAACCGGCGTTATCCCCTAAAATATTAATCGCAACCAGGTTCAATTGACTGTTTCGGTGTGGAACCACATTACTACGGGATCCAAACCAGAAAAAACCCAGGCTCTGGCCAACAACTATGAGAAAAACGCGAAAGTATGAGCCAGATGATTGCAAATACCAGAACTATCCCAGGCATAACCAGCGTTATCCTCTAAAATATTATTCGCATCCAGGTTTAATTGACTGTTTCGGTTTGGTACCACATTACTACGTGGTCCAAGAGAGAAAAAGGCCAGGATCTGGCCAACAAGAATACGAAAAATGCGGAAGTATGCGCCAGATGAGGGCAAATATTAGACCTAACCGAGACATTACCGGCGTTATCCCCTAAAATATTAATCGCAACCAGGTTTAATTGACTGTTTCGGTGTGGTACCGCATTGCTACGATGATCCAAACCAGAAAGAGGCCAGGATCTGGCCAACAAGTATGCGAAAAATGCGAAAGTATGAGCCAGATGATTGCAAATACCAGAACTATGCCCGACATAACCAGCGTTATCCTCTAAAATACGAATCGGAACATGCTTTTAATGACTGTTTCAGTGTGGTAACACATTACTACGAGATCCAAACCAGAAAAATCCCAGGATCGGGACAACAAGAATGCGAGAAACGCGAAAGTATGAGCCAGATGATTGCAAATACCAGAACTAACTCAGACATAACCAGCGTTATCCTCTAAAATATTAATCGCAACCAGGTCTAATTGACTGTTTCGGTGTGGTACTGCATTACTACGTGATCCAGACCAGGAAAAGGCCAGGATCTGTTCAACAACTATGAGAAAAACGCGAAAGTACGAACCAGATGGGGGCAAATCCCAGACCTAACCGAGACATAACCAGCGTTATCCTCTAAAATATTAATCGCAACCACGTTTAATTGACTGTTTCGGTGTGGTACTGCATTACTACGTGATCCAGACCAGAAAAAGGCCAGGACCTGGCCAACAAGTATGCGAAAAATGCGAAAGTATGAGCCAGATGATTGCAAATACCAGAACTATGCCCGACATAACCAGCGTTATCCTCTAAAATACGAATCGGAACATGCTTTTAATGACTGTTTCAGTGTGGTAACACATTACTACGAGATCCAAACCAGAAAAATCCCAGGATCGGGACAACAAGAATGCGAGAAACGCGAAAGTACGAGCCACATGAGGGAAAATCCCAGACCTAACCCAGACATAACCGGCGTTATCCGCTAAAATATTAATCGCAACCAGGTTTAATTGACTGTTTCGTTGTGGAACCACATTACTACGGGATCCAAACCAGAAAGAACCCAGGATCTGGCCAACAAGTATGCGAAAAATGCGAAAGAACGATCCAGATGAGGGCAAATCCCAGACCTAACCGAGACATAACCGGCGTTATCCTCTAAAATATTAATTGCAACCAGGTTTAGTTAACTGTTTCAGTGTGGTACCACATTACTACGTGATCCAAATCAGAAAAAGCCCAGGATCTGGCGAACAAGTATGCGATAAATGCGAAAGTACGAGCCAGATGAGGGCAAATCCCAGACCTAACCGAGACATAACCGGCGTTATCCTCTAAAATATTAATCTCAACCAGGTTTAATTGACTGTTTCGTTGTGGAACCACATTACTACGGGATCGAAACCAGACAAAACCCAGGAACTGGCCAACAAGTATGCGAAAAATGCGAAAGTATGAGCCAGATGATTGCATATACCAGAACTAACCCAGACGTAACCGGCGTTATCCCCTAAAATATTAATCGCAACCAGGTTTAATTGACTGTTTAGGCGTGGTACCGCATTACTTCGTGATCCAAACCAGAGAAAGGACAGGATCTGGCCGACAAGTCTGCGAAAAACGTGAAACTACGAGTCAGACGAGGACAAATCCCAGACCTAGCCGAGACAAAACCGGCGTTATCCTCTAAGATATTGATCGCAACCAGTTTAATTGACTGTTTCGGAGTGGAACCTCATTACTACGTGATCCAAACCAGATAAAGCCCAGGATCTGGCCAACAAGTATGAGAAAAATGCGAAAGTTCGAGCCAGATGAGGGCAAGTACCAGACCTAACCCAGACAAAACCGGCGTTATCCCCTAAAATATTAATCGCAACCAGGTATAATTGACTGTTTCGGTGTGGTACCGCATTGCTACGATGATCCAAACCAGAAAAAGGCCAGGATCTGGCTAACAAGTATGCGAAAAATGCGAAAGTACGATCCAGATGAGGGCAAATCCCAGACCTAACCGAGACATAACCGGCGTTATCCTCTAAAATATTAATCGCAACCAGGTTTAATTGACTGTTTCGTTGTGGAACCACATTACTGCGGGATCCAAACCAGAAAAAACGCACGATCTGGCCAACAAGTATGCGAAAAATGCGAAAGTACGATCCAGATGAGGGCAAATCCCAGACCTAACCGAGACATAACCGGCGTTATCCTCTAGAATATTAATCGCAACCAGGTTTAATTGACTGTTTCGGTGTGGTACCGCATTACTACGTGATCCAAACCAGAAAATGGCCAGGATCTGGCCAACAAGTATCCGAAAAATGCGAAATTATGAGCCAGATGATTGCAAATACCAGAACTATGCCTGACATAAACAGCGTTATCCTCTAAAGTACGAATCAGAACATGTTTTTAATGACTGTTTCAGTGTGGTGCCACATCACTACGTGATCCAAACCAGAAAAAGGCCAGGATCTGGCCAAAAAGTATGCGAAACATGCGAAAGTACGAGCCAGATGAGGGCAAATCCCAGACCTAACCGAGACATAACCGGCGTTATCCTCTAGAATATTAATCGCAACCAGGTTTATTTGACTGTTTCGGTGTGGTACCGCATTACTACGTGATCCAAGCCAGAAAAAGGCCAGGATCTGGCCAACAAGAATGCGAAAAATGCGAAAGTACGCGCCAGATGAGGGCAAATACCAGACCTAACCGAGACATTACCGGCATTATCCTCTAAAATATTAATCGCAACCAGATTTAATTGACTGTTTCGGTGTGGTACCGCATCACTACGGGATCCAAACCAGAAAAAACCGAGGATCTGGCCAACAACTATGAGAAAAATGCGAAAGTATGAGCATGATGATTGCAAATACCAGAACTAACTCTGACATAACCAGCGTTATCCTCTAAAATACGAATCGGAACATGCTTTTAATGACTGTTTCAGTGTGGTAACACATTACTACGTGATCCAAACCAGAAAATGGCCAGGATCTGGCCAACTACTATGAGAAAAACGCGAAAGTATGAGCCAGATGATTGCAAATACCAGACCTAACCCAGACATAACCGGCGTTATCCGCTAAAATATTAATCTCAACCAGGTTTAATTGACTGTTTCGTTGTGGTACCACATTACTACGGGATCCAAAACAGAGAAAACCCAGGATCTGGCCAACAGGTATGCGAAAAATGCGAAAGTATGAGCCAGATGGTTGCAAATACCAGAACTATCCCAGACATAACCAGCGTTATCCTCTAAAATATTAATCGCAACTAGGTTTAATTGACTGTTTCGGTGTGGTAACGCACTACTACGCGATCCAAACCAGAAAAAGCCCAGGATCTGGCCAACAAGTATGCGAAAAATGCCAAAGTACGAGCCAGATGAGGGCAAATCCCAGACCTAACCGAGACATAACCGGCGTTATCCTCTAAAATATTAATCGCAACCAGGTTTAATTGACTGTTTCGGTGTGGTGACGCATTACTACGTGATCCAAACCAGAAAAAGTCCAAGATCTGGCCAACAAGTATGCGAAAAATGCGAAAGTACGAGCCAGATGAGGGCAAATACCAGACCTAGCCCAGACATTACCGGCATTATCCTCTAAAATATTAATCGCAACCAGATTTAATTGACTGTTTCGGTGTGGTACCGCATTACTACGTGATCCAAACCAGAAAAAGCCCAGGATCTGGCCAACAACTATGAGAAAAACGCGAAAGTACGAGCCAGATGGGGGCAAATCCCAGACCTAACCGAGACATAACCGGCGTTATCCTCTAAAATATTAATCTGAACCAGGTTTAATTGACTGTTTCGTTGTGGAACCACATTACTACGGGATCGAAACCAGACAAAACCCAGGATCTGGCCAACAAGTATGCGAAAAATGCGAAAGCATGAGCCAGATGATTGCAAATACCAGAACTAACCCAGACGTAACCGGCGTTATCCCCTAAAATATTAATCGCAACCAGGTTTAATTGACTGTTTCGGTGTGGTACCGCATTACTTCGTGATCCAAACCAGAGAAAGGCCAGGATCTGGCCAACAAGTATGCGAAAAATGTGAAAGTACGAGTCAGATGAGGACAAATCCCAGACCTAGCCGAGTCATAACCGGCGTTATCCTCTAAAATATTGATCGCAACCAGTTTAATTGACTGTTTCGGTGTGGAACCTCATTACTACGTTATCCAAACCAGATAAAGCCCAGGATCTGGCCAACAAGTATGAGGAAAATGCGAAAGTTCGAGCCAGATGAGGGCAAGTACCAGACCTAACCCAGACAAAACCGGCGTTATCCCCTAAAATATTAATCGCAACCAGGTATAATTGACTGTTTCGGTGTGGTACCGCATTGCTACGATGATCCAAACCAGAGAAAGGCCAGGATCTGGCCAACAAGGATGAGAAAAATGCGAAAGTATGAGCATGATGATTGCAAATACCAGAACTAACTCTGACATAACCAGCGTTATCCTCTAAAATACGAATCGGAACATGCTTTTAATGACTGTTTCAGTGTGGTAACACATTACTACGTGGTCCAAGCCAGAAAAAGGCCAGGATCTGGCCAACAAGAATGCGAAAAATGCGAAAGTACGCGGCAGATGAGGGCAAATACCAGACCTAACCGAGACATTACCGGCATTATCCTCTAAAATATTAATCGCAAACAGATTTAATTGACTGTTTCGGTGTGGTACCGCATTACTACGGGATCCAAACCAGAAAAAAAACCCAGGATCTGGCCAATAACTATGAGAAAAAGCGAAAGTATGAGCCAGATGATTGCAAATACCAGAACTATCCCAGACATAACTAGCGTTATCCTCTAAAATATTATTCGCAACCAGGTTTAATTGACTGTTTCAGTCTGGTGCCACTTTACTACGTGGACCAAGCCAGAAGAAGGCCGGGATCTGGCCAACAAGTATGCGAAAAATGCGAAGGTCCGAGCCAGATGAGGGCAAATACCAGACCTAACCGAGACATAACCGGCGTTATCCTCCAAAATATTAATCGCAACCAGGTTCAATTGACTGTTTCGGTGTGGAACCTCATTACTACGGGATCCAAAACAGAAAAAGCACAGGATCTGGCCAACAAGTATGCGAAAAACGCGGAAGTATGTGGCAGATGATAGCAAATACCAGAACTAACCCAGACATAACCAGCGTTATCCTCTAAAATACTTATCGGAACATGCTTTTAATGACTGTTTCAGTGTGGTAACACATTACTACGAGATCCAAACCAGAAAAATCCCAGGATCGGGCCAACAAGAATGCGAGAAACGTGAAAGTACGAGTCAGATGAGGACAAATCCCAGACTTACCCGAGACATAACCGGCGTTATCCTCTAAAATATTAATCGCAACCAGTTTAATTGACTGTTTCGGTGTGGAACCTCATTACTACGGGATCCAAAACAGAAAAAGCACAGGATCTGGCCAACAAGTATGCGAAAAACGCGGAAGTATGTGCCAGATGATAGCAAATACCAGAACTAACCCAGACATAACCAGCGTTATCCTTTAAAATACTTATCGGAACCAGCTTCTATTGACTGTTTCGGTGTGGAACCACATTACTACGGGATCCAAACCAGAAGAAAAACCAGGATATGGCCAACAAGTATGCGAAAAATGCGAAGGTATGAGCCAGATGAGGGCAAATACCAGACCTAACCCAGACATAACCGGCGTTATCCGCTAAAATATTAATCTCAACCAGGTTTAATTGACTGTTTCAGTGTGGTAACACATTACTACGAGATCCAAACCAGAAAAATCCCAGGATCGGGCCAACAAGAATGCGAGAAACGTGAAAGTACGAGTCAGATGAGGACAAATCCCAGACTTACCCGAGACATAACCGGCGTTATCCTCTAAAATATTAATCGCAACCAGTTTAATTGACTGTTTCGGTGTGGAACCTCATTACTACGGGATCCAAAACAGAAAAAGCACAGGATCTGGCCAACAAGTATGCGAAAAACGCGGAAGTATGTGCCAGATGATAGCAAATACCAGAACTAACTCAGACATAACCAGCGTTATCCTTTAAAATACTTATCGGAACCAGCTTCTATTGACTGTTTCGGTGTGGAACCACATTACTACGGGATCCAAACCAGAAAAAAAACCAGGATATGGCCAACAAGTATGCGAAAAATGCGAAGGTATGAGCCAGATGAGGGCAAATACCAGACCTAACCCAGACATAACCGGCGTTATCCGCTAAAATATTAATCTCAACCAGGTTTAATTGACTGTTTCGTTGTGGTACCACATTACTACGGGATCCAAAACAGAGAAAACCCAGGATCTGGCCAACAGGTATGCGAAAAATGCGAAAGTATGAGCCAGATGATTGCAAATACCAGAACTATCCCAGGCATAACCAGCGTTATCCTCTAAAATAATATTCGCATCCAGGTTTAATTGACTGTTTCGGTGTGGTACCGCATTGCTACGATGATCCAAACCAGAAAGAGGCCAGGATCTGGCTAACAAGTATGCGAAAAATGCGAAAGTACGAGACAGATGAGTGCAAATCCCAGACCAAACCGAGACATAACCGGCGTTATCCTGTAAAATATTAATCGCAACCAGGTTTAATTGACTGTTTCGGTGTGGTACCGCATTACTACGTGATCCAAACCAGAGAAAGGCCAGGATCTGGCCAACAAGGATGAGAAAAATGCGAAAGTACGAGCCAGATAAGGGCAAATCCCAGACCTAACCGAGACATAACCGGCGTTACCCTCTAAAATATTAATCGCAACCAGGTTCAATTGACTGTTTCGGTGTGGTAACGCACTACTACGCGATCCAAACCAGAAAAAGCCCAGGATCTGGCCAACAAGTATGCGAAATATGCCAAAGTACGAGCCAGATGAGGGCAAATCCCAGACCTAACCGAGACATAACCGGCGTTGTCCTCTAAAATATTAATCGCAACCAGGTTTAATTGACTGTTTCGGTGTGGTACCGCATTACTACGTGATCCAAACCAGAAAAAGCCCAGGATCTGGCCAACAAGTATGCGAAAAAAGCGAAAGTATGTGCCAGATGATAGCAAATACCAGAACTAACCCAGACATAACCAGCGTTATCCTCTAAAATACATATCGGAACCAGCTTCTATTGACTGATTCAGTGTGGTACCACATTACTACGTGATCCAAACCAGAAAAGGGCCAGGGTCTGGCCAACAAGTATGCGAAAAATGCGAAAGTCCCAGCCAGATGAGGGCAAATACCAGACCTAGCCGAGACATAACCGGCGTTATCCTCTAAAATATTGATCGCAACCAGGTATAATTGACTGTTTGAGTGAGGTACCACATTGCTACGTGATCCAAACCAGAAAGAGGCCAGGATCAGGCCAACAAGAATGCGTTAAAAGCGAAAGTACGAGCCAGATGTGGGCAAATCCCAGACCTACCCGAGACATAACCGGCGTTATCCTCTAAATTATTAATCGCAATCAGGTTTAATTGACTGCTTGAGTGAGGTACCACATTGCTACGTGATCCAAACCGGAAAAAGCCCAGGATCTGGCCAACAAGTATGCGAAAAACGTGAAAGTACGAGCCAGATGAGGACACATCCCAGACCTACCCGAGGCATAACCGGCGTTATCCTCTAAAATATTAATCTGAACCAGGTTTAATTGACTGTTTCGGTGTGGAACCACATTACTACGGGATCGAAACCAGACAAAACCCAGGATCTGGCCAACAAGTATGCGAAAAATGCGAAAGCATGAGCCAGATGATTGCAAATACCAGAACTAACCCAGACGCAACTGGCGTTATCCCCTAAAATATTAATCGCAACCAGGTTTAATTGACTGTTTCGGTGTGGTACCGCATTACTTCGTGATCCAAACCAGAGAAAGGCCAGGATCTGGCCAACAAGTATGCGAAAAATGTGAAAGTACGAGTCAGATGAGGACAAATCCCAGAACTAGCCGAGACATAACCGGCGTTATCCTCTAAAATATTGATCGCAACCAGTTTAATTGACTGTTTCGGTGTGGAACCTCATTACTACGTGATCCAAACCAGATAAAGCCCAGGATCTGGCCAACAAGTATGAGAAAAATGCGAATGTTCGAGCCAGATGTAGGGCAAGTACCAGACCTAACCCAGACAAAACCGGCGTTATCCCCTAAAATATTAATCGCAACCAGGTAAAATCGACTGTTTCGGTGTGGTACCGCATTGCTACGATGATCCAAACCAGAAAGAGGCCAGGATCTGGCTAACAAGTATGCGAAAAATGCGAAAGTACGACCCAGATGAGGGCAAATCCCAGACCTAACCGAGACATAACCGGCGTTATCCTCTAAAATATTAATCGCAACAAGGTTTAATTGACTGTTTCGTTGTGGAACCACATTACTGCGGGATCCAAACCAGAAAAAACGCAGGATCTGGCCAACAAGTATGCGAAAAATGCGAAAGTACGATCCAGATGAGGGCAAATCCCAGACCTAACCGAGACATAACTGGCGTTATCCTCTAAAATATTAATCGCAACCAGGTTTAATTGACTGTTTCGGTGTGGTACCGCATTACTACGTGATCCAAACCAGAAAAAGGCCAGGATCTGGCCAGCAAGTATCCGAAAAATGCGTAATTATGAGCCAGATGATTGCAAATACCAGAACTATGCCTGACATAAACAGCGTTATCCTCTAAAACACGAATCAGAACATGTTTTTAATGACTGTTTCAGTGTGGTACCACATCACTACGTGATCCAAACAAGAAAAAGGCCAGGATCTGGCCAAAAAGTATGCGAAACATGCGAAAGTACGAGCCAGATGAGGGCAAACACCAGACCTAACCCAGACATAACCGGCGTTATCCCCTAAAATATTAATCGCAACCAGGTTTAATTGACTGTTTCGGTGTGGAACCACATTACTACGGGATCCAAACCAGAAAAAACACAGGATCTGGACGACAAGTATTCGAAAAATGCGATAGTATGAGCCAGGGGAGGGCAAATACCAGACTTAACACAGACATAACCGCCGTTATCCTCTAAAATAGTAATCGCAACCGGGTTTAATGACTGTTTCCGTGTGGAACCACATTACTACGGGATCCAAACCAGAAAAAACCCAGGATCTGGCCAACAACAATGATGGGAAAACGCGAAAGTATGAGCCAGATGATTGCAAATACCAGCACTATCCCAGGCATAAACAGCGTTATCCTCTAAAATATTATTCGCAACCAGGTTTAATTGACTGTTTCGGTGTGGTACCACATTACTACGTGGTCCAAGCCAGAAAAAGGCCAGGATCTGGCCAACAAGAATGCGAAAAATGCGAAAGTACGCGCCAGATGAGGGCAAATACCAGACCTAACCGAGACATTACCGGCATTATCCTCTAAAATATTAATCGTAACCAGATTTAATTGACTGTTTCGGTGTGGTACCGCATTACTACGTGATCCAAACCAGAAAAAGGCCAGGATCTGGCCAACAAGTATGTGAAAAATGCGAAAGTACGAGCCAGATGAGGGCAAATACCAGACCTAACCCAGACATAACCGGCGTTATCCGCTAAAATATTAATCGCAACCAGGTTTAATTGACTGCTTCGCTGTGGAACAGCATTACTACAGGATCCAAACCAGAAAAAAACCCAGGATCTGGCCAACAACTATGCGAAAAAGCGAAAGTATGAGCCAGATGATTGCAAATACCAGAACTATCCCAGACATAAACAGCGTTATCCTCTAAAATATTATTCGCAACCAGGTTTAATTGACTGTTTCAGTCTGGTGCCACTTTACTACGTGGACCAAGCCAGAAGAAGGCCGGGATCTGGCCATCAAGTATGCGAAAAATGCGAAGGTCCGAGCCAGATGAGGGCAAATACCAGACCTAACCGAGACATAACCGGCGTTATCCTCCAAAATATTAGTCGCAACCAGGTTCAATTGACTGTTTCGGTGTGGAACCACATTACTACGGGATCCAAACCAGAAAAAACCCAGGATCTGGCCAACAACTATGAGAAAAACGCGAAAGTATGAGCCAGATGATTGCAAATACCAGAACTATCCCAGGCATAACCAGCGTTATCCTCTAAAATATTATTCGCAACCAGGTTTAATTGACTGTTTCGGTGTGGAACCCCATTACTACGTGATCCAAACCAGATAAAGCCCAGGATCTGGCCAACAAGTATGAGAAAAATGCGAAAGTTCGAGCCAGATGAGGGCAAGTACCAGACCTAACCCAGACAAAACCGGCGTTATCCCCTAAAATATTAATCGCAACCAGGTATAATTGACTGTTTCGGTGTGGTACCGCATTGCTACGATGATCCAAACCAGAAAGAGGCCAGGATCTGGCTAACAAGTATGCGAAAAATGCGAAAGTACGATCCAGATGAGGGCAAATCCCAGACGTAACCGAGACATAACCGGCGTTATCCTCTAAAATATTAATCGCAACCAGGTTTAATTGACTGTTTCGTTGTGGAACCACATTACTGCGGGATCCAAACCAGAAAAAACGCAGGATCTGGCCAACAAGTATGCGAAAAATGCGAAAGTACGATCCAGATGAGGGCTAATCCCAGACCTAACCCAGACATAACCGGCGTTATCCTCTAGAATATTAATCGCAACCAGGTTTAATTGACTGTTTCGGTGTGGTACCGCATTACTACGTGATCCAAACCAGAAAATGGCCAGGATCTGGCCAACAAGTATCCGAAAAATGCGAAATTATGAGCCAGATGATTGCAAATACCAGAACTATGCCTGACATAGACAGCGTTATCCTCTAAAGTACGAATCAGAACATGTTTTTAATGACTATTTCAGTGTGGTGCCACATCACTACGTGATCCAAACCAGAAAAAGGCCAGGATCTGGCCAAAAAGTATGCGAAACATGCGAAAGTACGAGCCAGATGAGGGCAAACACCAGACCTAACCCAGACATAACCGGCGTTATCCGCCAAAATATTAATCGCAACAAGGTTTAATTGACTGTTTCGTTGTGGAACCACATTACTGCGGGATCCAAACCAGAAAAAACCCAGGATCTGGCGAACAAGTATGCGAAAAATGCGAAAGTACGAGCCAGATGAGTGCAAATCCCAGACCTAACCGAGACATAACCGGCGTTATCCTGTAAAATATTAATCGCAACCAGGTTTAATTGACTGTTTCGGTGTGGAACCACATTACTACGGGATCCAAACCAGAGGAAACCCAGGATCTGGCCAACAGGTATGCGAAAAATGCGAAAGTATGAGCCAGATGATTGCAAATACTAGAACTAACCGAGACGTAACCGGCGTTATCCCCTAAAATATTAATCGCAAACAGGTTTAATTGACTGTTTCGGTGTGGAACCATATTACTACGGGATCCAAACCAGAAAAAACCCAGGATCTGGCCGACAAGTATTCGAAAAATGCGATAGTATGAGCCAGGGGAGGGCAAATACCAGACTTAACACAGACATAACCGGCGTTATCCTTTAAAATATTATTCGTAACCGGGTTTAATTGACTGTTTCGGTGTTGTACCGCATTACTACGTGATCCAAACCAGAAAGAGGCCAGGATCAGGCCAACAAGTATGCGAAAAAAGCGAAAGTATGTGCCAGATGATAGCAAATACCAGAACTAACCCAGACATAACCAGCGTTATCCTCTAAAATACATATCGGAACCAGCTTCTATTGACTGTTTCAGTGTGGTACCACATTACTACGTGATCCAAACCAGAAAAGGGCCAGGGTCTGGCCAACAAGTATGCGAAAAATGCGAAAGTCCCAGCCAGATGAGGGCAAATACCAGACCTAAACGAGACATAACCCGCGTTATCCTCTAAAATATTAATCGCAACCAGGTTTAATTGACTGTTTCAGTGAGGTACCACATTGCTACGTGATCCAAACCGGAAAAAGCCCAGGATCTGGCCAACAAGTATGCGAAAAACGTGAAAGTACGAGCCAGATGAGGACAAATTCCAGACCTACCCGAGACATAACCGGCGTTATCCTCTAAAATATTAATCGCAACCAGGTTTAATTGACTGTTTCAGTGAGGTACCACATTGCTACGTGATCCAAACCGGAAAAAGCCCAGGATCTGGCCAACAAGTATGCGAAAAACGTGAAAGTACGAGCCAGATGAGGACAAATCCCAGACCTACCCGAGACATAACCGGCGTTATCCTCTAAAATATTAATCGCAACCAGGTTTAATTGACTGTTTCGGTGTGGTACCGCATTACCACGTGATCCAAACCAGAGAAAGGCCAGGATCTGGCCAACAAGGATGAGAAAAATGCGAAAGTATGAGCATGATGATTGCAAATACCAGAACTAACCCTGACATAACCAGCGTTATCCTCTAAAATACGAATCGGAACATGCTTTTAATGACTGTTTCAGTGTGGTAACACATTACTACGTGATCCAAACCAGAAACATCCCAGGATCGGGCCAACAAGAATGCGAAAAATGCGAAAGTACGAACCAGATGAGGGAAAATCCCAGACCTAACCGAGACGTAACCGGCGTTATACCCTAATATATTAATCGCAACCAGGTTTAATTGACTGTTTCGGTGTGGAACCACATTACTACGGGATCCAAACCAGAAAAAACTCAGCATCTGGCCGACAAGTATTCGAAAAATGCGATAGTATGAGCCAGGGGAGGGCAAATACCAGACTTAACACAGACATAACCGGCGTTATCCTCTAAAATATTAATCGCAACCAGGTTTAATTGACTGTTTCAGTGAGGTACCACATTGCTACGTGATCCAAACCGGAAAAAGCCCAGGATCTGGCCAACAAGTATGCGAAAAACGTGAAAGTACGAGCCAGATGAGGACAAATCCCAGACCTACCCGAGACATAACCGGCGTTATCCTCTAAAATATTAATCGCAACCAGATTTAATTGACTGTTTCGGTGTGGTACCGCATTATTACGTGATCCAAACCAGAAAAAGGCCAGGCTCTGGCCAACAAGTATGTGAAAAATGCGAAAGTACGAGCCAGATGAGGGCAAATACCAGACCTAACCCAGACATAACCGGCGTTATCCGCTAAAATATTAATCGCAACCAGGTTTAATTGACTGTTTCGCTGCGGAACAGCATTACTACGGGATCCAAACCAGAAAAAAACCCAGGATCTGGCCAACAACTATGCGAAAAAGCGAAAGTATGAGCCAGATGATTGCAAATACCAGAACTATCCCAGACATAAACAGCGTTATCCTCTAAAATATTATTCGCAACCAGGTTTAATTGACTGTTTCAGTCTGGTGCCACTTTACTACGTGGACCAAGCCAGAAGAAGGCCGGGATCTGGCCATCAAGTATGCGAAAAATGCGATGGTCCGAGCCAGATAAGGGCAAATACCAGACCTAACCGAGACATAACCGGCGTTATCCTCCAAAATATTAATCGCAACCAGGTTCAATTGACTGTTTCGGTGTGGAACCACATTACTACGGGATCCAAACCAGAAAAAACCCAGGATCTGGCCAACAACTATGAGAAAAACGCGAAAGTATGAGCCAGATGATTGCAAATACCAGAACTATCCCAGGCATAACCAACGTTATCCTCTAAAATATTATTCGCATCCAAGTTTAATTGACTGTTTCGGTGTGGTACCACATTACTACGTGGTCCAAGAGAGAAAAAGGCCAGGATCTGGCCAACAAGAATACGAAAAATGCGAAAGTATGCGCCAGATGAGGGCAAATATTAGACCTAACCGAGACATTACCGGCGTTATCCTCTAAAATATTAATCGCAACCAGGTTCAATTGACTGTTTCGGTGTGGTACCGCATTACTACGTGATCCAAACCGGAAAGAGGCCAGGATCTGGCCAACAAGAATGCGAAAAAAGCGAAAGTACGAGCCAGATGTGGGCAAATCCCAGACCTACCCGAGACAAAACCGGCGTTATCCTCTAAAATATTAATCGCAACCAGGTTTAATTGACTGTTTCGGTGTGGTACCGCATTGCTACGATGATCCAAACCAGAAAGAGGCCAGGATCTGGCCAACAAGTATGCGAAAAATGCGAAAGTATGAGCCAGATGATTGCAAATACCAGAACTAACCCAGACATAACCGGCGTTATCCCCTAAAATATTAATCGCAACCAGGTTTAATTGACTGTTTCGGTGTGGTACCGCATTACAACGTGATCCAAACCAGAGAAAGGCCAGGATCTGGCCAACAAGGATGAGAAAAATGCGAATATATGATCCAGATGATTGCAAATACCAGAACTAACCCTGACATAACCAGCGTTATCCTCTAAAATACGCATCGGAACATGCTTTTAATGACTGTTTCAGTGTGGCACCACATTACTACGTGATCCAAACCAGAAAAAGCCCAGGATCGGGCCAACAAGAATGCGAAAAATGCGAAAGTACGAGCCAGATGAGGGAAAATCCCAGACCTAACCGAGACGTAACCAGCGTTATCCCCTAAAATATTAATCGCAACGAGGTATAATTGACTGTTTCGGTGTGGTACCGCATTGCTACGATGATCCAAACCAGAAAGAGGCCAGGATCTGGCCATCAAGTATGCGAAAAATGCGAAAGTATGAGCCAGATGATTGCAAATACCAGAACTAACCCAGACATAACCAGCGTTATCCTCTAAAATATTAATCGCAACCAGGTCTAATTGACTGTTTCGGTGTGGTACTGCATTACTACGTGATCCAGACCAGAAAAAGGCCAGGATCTGGCCAACAAGTATGCGCAAAATGCGAAAGTACGATCCAGATGAGGGCAAATCCCAGACCAAACCGAGACATAAACGGCGTTATCCTCTAAAATATTAATCGCAACCAGGTTTAATTGACTGTTTCGGTGTGGTACTGCATTACTACGTGATCCAGACCAGAAAAAGGCCAGGATCTGGCCAACAAGTATGCGAAAAATGCGAAAGTATGACCCAGATGATTGCAAATACCAGAACTATGCCTGACATAACCAGCGTTATCCTCTAAAATACGAATCGGAACATGCTTTTAATGACTGTTTCAGTGTGGTAACACATTACTACGAGATCCAAACCAGAAAAATCCCAGGATCGGGACAACAAGAATGCGAGAAACGCGAAAGTACGAGCCACATGAGGGAAAATCCCAGACCTAACCCAGACATAACCGGCGTTATCCGCTAAAATATTAATCGCAACCAGGTTTAATTGACTGTTTCGTTGTGGAACCACATTACTACGGGATCCAAACCAGAAAGAACCCAGGATCTGGCCAACAAGTATGCGAAAAATGGGAAAGAACGATCCAGATGAGGGCAAATCCCAGACCTAACCGAGACATAACCGGCGTTATCCTCTAAAATATTAATTGCAACCAGGTTTAGTTAACTGTCTCAGTGTGGTACCACATTACTACGTGATCCAAATCAGAAAAAACCCAGGATCTGGCGAACAAGTATGCGAAAAATGCGAAAGTACGAGCCAGATGAGGGCAAATCCCAGACCTAACCGAGACATAACCGGCGTTATCCTCTAAAATATTAACCGCAACCAGGTTTAATTGACTGTTTCGGTGTGGTACCGGATTACTACGTGATCCAAACCAGAAAAAGGCCATGATCTGGCCAACAAGTATGCGAAAAATGCGAAAGTATGAGCCAGATGATTGCAAATACCAGAACTATGCCTGACATAACCGGCGTTATCCTCTAAAATACGAATCGGAACATGCTTTTAATGACTGTTTCAGTGTGGTAACACATTGCTACGAGATTCAAACCAGAAAAATCCCAGGATCGGGCCAACAAGAATGCGAGAAACGCGAAAGTACGAGCCACATGAGGGAAAATCCCAGACCTAACCCAGACATAACCGGCGTTATCCGCTAAAATATTAATCGCAACCAGGTTTAATTGACTGTTTCATTATGGAACCACAATACAACGGGATCCAAACCAGAAAGAACCCAGGATCTGGCCAACAAGTATGCGAAAAACGCGAAAGTACGAGCCAGATGAGGGCAAATCCCAGACCTAATTGAGACATAACCGGCGTTATCCTCTAAAATATTAATCGCAACCAGGTTTATTTGACTGTTTCGGTGTGGTAACGCATTACTGCGTGATCCAAACCAGATAAAGCCCAGGATCTGACCAACAAGTATCAGAAAAATGCGAAAGTTCGAGCCAGATGAGGGCAAATCCCAGACCTAATCGAGACATAACCGGCGTTATCCTCTAAAATATTAATCGCAACTAGGTTTATTTGACTGTTTCTGTGTGGTACCACATTACTACGTGGTCCAAGCCAGAAAAAGACCAGGATCTGGCCAACAAGTATGCGAAAAATGCGAAATTACGAGCCACATGAGGGAAAATCCCAGACCCAACCGAGACATAACCGGCGTTTTCCTTTAAGATATTAATCGCAACCAGGTTTATTTGACTGTTTCGGTGTGGTACCACATTACTACGTGGTCCAAACCAGAAAAAGACCAGGATCTGGCCAACAAGAATGCGAAAAATGCGAAAGTATGACCCAGATGATTGCAAATACCAGAACTATGCCTGGCATAACCAGCGTTATCCTCTAAAATACGAATCGGAACATGCTTTTGATGACTGTTTCAGTGTGGTAATACATTACTACCAGATCCAAACCAGAAAAATCCCAGGATCGGGACAACAAGAATGCGAGAAACGCGAAAGTACGAGCCACATGAGGGAAAATCCCAGACCTAACCCAGACATAACCGGCGTTATCCGCTAAAATATTAATCGCAACCAGGTTTAATTGACTGTTACGTTGTGGAACCACATTACTACGGGATCCAAACCAGAAAGAACCCAGGATCTGGCCAACAAGTATGCGAAAAATGCGAAAGAACGATCCAGATGAGGGCAAATCCCAGACCTAACCGAGACAAAACCGGCGTTATCCTCTAAAATATTAATTGCAACCAGGTTTAGTTAACTGTTTCAGTGTGGTACCACATTACTACGTGATCCAAATCAGAAAAAGCCCAGGATCTGGCGAACAAGTATGCGAAAAATGCGAAAGTACGATCCAGATGAGGGCAAATCCCAGACCTAACCGAGACATAACCGGCGTTATCCTCTAAAATATTAATCGCAACCAGGTTTAATTGACTGTTTCGGTGTGGTACCGCATTACTACGTGATCCAAACCAGAAAAAGGCCATGATCTGGCTAACAAGTATGCGAAAAATGCGAAAGTATGAACCAGATGATTGCAAATACCAGAACTATGCCTGACATAACCGGCGTTATCCTCTAAAATACGAATCGGAACGTGCTTTTAATGACTGTTTCAGTGTGGTAACACATTACTACGAGATCCAAGCCAGAAAAATCCCAGGGTCGGGCCAACAAGAATGCGAGAAACGCGAAAGTACGAGCCACATGAGGGAAAATCCCAGACCTAACCCAGACATAACCGACGTTATCCGCTAAAATATTAATCGCAACCAGGTTTAATTGACTGTTTCGTTGTGGAACCACAATACTACGGGATCCAAACCAGAAAGAACCCAGGATCTGGCCAACAAGTATGCGAAAAATGCGAAAGAACGATCCAGATGAGGGCAAACCCCAGAACTAACCGAGACATAACCGGCGTTATCCTCCAAAATATTAATTGCAACCAGGTTTATTTGACTGTTTCGGTGTGGTAACGCATTACTGCGTGATCCAAACCAGATCAAGCCCAGGATCTGACCAACAAGTATCAGAAAAATTCGAAAGTTCGAGCCAGATGAGGGCAAATCCCAGACCTAACCGAGACATAACCGGCGTTATCCTCTAAAATATTAATCGCAACCAGGTTTATTTGACTGTTTCAGTGTGGTACCACATTACTACGTGGTCCAAGCATGAAAAAGGCCAGGATCTGGCAAACAAGTATGCGAAAAATGCGAAATTACGAGCCACATGAGGGAAAAACCCAGACCCAACCGAGACATAACCGGCGTTATCCTCCAAAATATTAATTGCAACCAGGTTTAATTAACTGTTTCAGTGTGGTACCACATTACTACGTGATCCAAATCAGAAAAAGCCCAGGATCTGGCCAACAAGAATGCGAGAAATGCGAAAGTTCGCGCCAGATGAGGGTAAATATCAGACCTAACCGAGACATTACCGGCGTTATCCACTAAAATATTAATCGCAACGAGGTTCAATTGACTGTTTCGGTGTGGAACCACATTACTACGGGATCCATACCAGAAAAAAACCCAGGTTCTGCTCAACAACTACGAGAAAAACGCGAAAGTACGAGCCAGATGGGGGCAAATCCCAGACCTAACCGTGACATAACCAGCGTTATCCTCTAAAATATTAATCGCAACCAGGTTTAATTGACTGTTTCGGTGTGGTACCGCATTACTACGTGATCCAAACAAGAATGAGGCCAGGATCTGGCCAACAAGAATGCGAAAAAAGCGAAAGTACGAGCCAGATGTGGGGAAATCCCAGACCTACCCGAGACATACCGGCGTTATCCTCTAAAATATTAATCGCAACCAGGTTTAATTGACTGTTTCAGTGTGGTACCACATTACTACGTGATCCAAACCAGAAAAAGCCCAGGATCTGGCCAACAAGTATGCGAAAAACGCGAATGTATGAGCCAGATGATTGCAAATACCAGAACTAACCCAGACATAACCAGCGTTATCCTCTAAAATACTGATCGGAACCAGCTTCTATTGACTGCTTCAGTGTGGTACCACATTACTACGTGATCCACACCCGAAAAAGGCCAGGATCTGGCCAACAAGTATGCGAAAAACGTGAAAGTACGAGCCAGATGAGGACAAATCCCAGACCTAACCGAGACGTAACCGGCGTTATCCCCTAAAATATTATTCGCAACCAGGTATAATTGACTGTTTCGGTGTGGTACCGCATTGCTACGATGATCCAAACCAGAAAGAGGCCAGGATCTGGCCAACAAGTATGCGAAAAATGCGAAAGTATGAGCCAGATGATTGCAAATACCAGAACTAACCCAGACATAACCGGCGTTATCCCCTAAAATATTAATCGCAACCAGGTTTAATTGACTGTTTCGGTGTGGAACCACATTACTACGGGATCCAAACCAGAGAAAACCCAGGATCTGGCCAACAGGTATGCGAAAAATGCGAAAGTATGAGCCAGATGATTGCAAATACTAGCACTAACCAAGACATAAGCAGCGTTATTCTCTAAAATATTAATCGCAACCAGGTTTAATTGACTGTTTCGGTGTGGTACCGCATTACTACGTGATCCAAACCAGAGAAAGGCCAGGATCTGGCCAACAAGGATGAGAAAAATGCGAAAGTATGAGCAAGATGATTGCAAATACCAGAACAATGCCTGACATAACCAGCGTTATCCTCTAAAATACGAATCGGAACATGCTTTTAATGACTGTTTCAGTGTGCTAACACATTACTACGAGATCCAAACCAGAAAAATCCCAGGATCGGGCCAACAAGTATGAGAAAAATGCGAAAGAACGATCCAGATGAGGGAAAATCCCAGACCTAACCGAGATATAACCGGCGTTATCCTCTAAAATATTAATCGCAACCAGGTATAATTGACTGTTTCGGTGTGGTAACACACTACTACGAGATCCAAACCAGAAAAATCCCAGGATCGGGCCACACAAGGATGCGAGAAACGCGAAAGTACGAGCCACATGAGGGCAAATATCAGACCTAACCGAGACATTACCGGCGTTAGCCACTACAATATTAATCGCAACCAGGTTTAATTGACTGTTTCAGTGTGGTAACACATTACTACGAGATCCAAACCAGAGAAAACCCAGGATCTGGCCGACAGGTATGCCAAAAATGCGAAAGTATGAGCCGGATGATTGCAAATACTAGCACTAACCCAGACATAACCGGCGTTATCCTCTAAAATATTAATCGCAACCAGGTTCAGTTGACTGTTTCGGTGTGGAACCACATTACTACGGGATCCAAACCAGAAAAAACCCAGGATCTGTTCAACAACTATGAGAAAAACGCGAAAGTACGAGCCAGAGGGGGACAAATCCCAGACCTAACCGAGACATAACCAGCGTTATCCTCTAGAATATTAATCGCAACCAGGTTTAATTGACTGTTTCGGTGTGGTACCGCATTACTACGTGATCCAAACAAGAAAGAGGCCAGGATCTGGCCAACAAGAATGCGAAAAAAGCGAAAGTACGAGCCAGATGTGGGCAAATCCCAGACCTACCCGAGACATAACCGGCGTTATCCTCTAAAATATTAATCGCAACCTGGTTTAATTGACTGTTTCAGTGTGGTACCACATTACTACGTGATCCAAACCAGAAAAAGCCCAGGATCTGGCCAACAAGTATGCGAAAAACGTGAAAGTACGAGCCAGATGAGGACAAATCCCAGACCTAACCGAGACGTACCCGGCGTTATCCCCTAAAATATTAATCGCAACCAGGTATAATTGACTGTTTCGGTGTGGTACCGCATTGCTACGATGATCCAAACCAGAAAGAGGCCAGGATCTGGCCAACAAGTATGCGAAAAATGCGAAAGTATGAGCCAGATGATTGCAAATACCAGAACTAACCCAGACATAACCGGCGTTATCCTCTAAAATATTAATCGCATAGAGGTTTAATTGACTGTTTCGGTGTGGAACCACATTACTACGGGATCCAAACCAGAGAAAACCCAGGATCTGGCCAACAGGTATGCGAAAAATGCGAAAGTATGAGCCAGATGATTGCAAATACTAGCACTAACCCAGACATAACCAGCGTTATCCTCTAAAATATTAATCGCAACCAGGTTTAATTGACTGTTTCGGTGTGGTACCGCATTACTACGTGATCCAAACCAGAGAAAGGCCAGGATCTGGCCAACAAGTATGCGAAAAATGCGAAAGTACGAGCCAGATGAGGGCAAATCCCAGACCTAACCGAGACATAACCGGCGTTATCCTCTAAAATATTAATCGCAACCAGGTTTATTTGACTGTTTCGGTGTGGTACCGCATTGCTACGATGATCCAAACCAGAAAAAACCCAGGATCTGGCCAACAACTATGAGAAAAACGCGAAAGTATGAGCCAGATGATTGCAAATACCAGAACTATCCCAGGCATAACCAGCGTTATCCTCTAAAATACGAATCGGAACATGCTTTTAATGACTGTTTCAGTGTGCTAACACATTACTACGAGATCCAAACCAGAAAAATCTCAGGATCGGGCCAACAAGGATGCGAGAAACGCGAAAGTACGAGCCACATGAGGGAAAATCCCAGACCCAACCGAGACATAACCGGCGTTATCCTCTAAGATATTATTCGCAACCAGGTTTATTTGACTGTTTTGGTGTGGTAACGCATTACTGCGTGATCCAAACCAGATAAAGCCCAGGATCTGACCAACAAGTATCAGAAAAATGCGAAAGTTCGAGCCAGATGAGGGCAAATCCCAGACCTAACCGAGACATAACCGGCGTTATCCTCCAAAATATTAATTGCAACCAGGTTTAATTAACTGTTTCAGTGTGGTACCACATTCCTACCTGATCCAAATCAGAAAAAGCCCAGGATCTGGCCAACAAGTATGCGAAAAATGCGAAAGTACGAGCCAGATGAGGGCAAATCCCAGACCTAACCGAGACATAACCGGCGTTATCCTCTAAAATATTAATCGCAACCAGGTTTATTTGACTGTTTCGGTGTGGTAACGCATTACTGCGTGATCCAAACCAGATAAAGCCCAGGATCTGACCAACAAGTATCAGAAAAATGCGAAAGTTCGAGCCAGATGAGGGCAAATCCCAGACCTAACCGAGACATAACCGGCGTGATCTTCTAAAATATTAATCGCAACCAGGTTTATTTGACTGTTTCGGTGTGGTAACGCATTACTGCGTGATCCAAACCAGATAAAGCCCAGGATCTGGCCAACAAGTATCAGAGAAATGCGAAAGTTCGAGCCAGATGAGGGCAAATCCCAGACCTAACCGAGACATAACCGGCGTTATCCTCTAAAATATTAATCGCAACCAGGTATAATTGACTGTTTCGGTGTGGTAACACATTACTACGAGATCCAAACCAGAAAAATCTCAGGATCGGGCCAACAAGGATGCGAGAAACGCGAAAGTACGAGCCACATGAGGGAAAATCCCAGACCCAACCGAGACATAACCGGCGTTATCCTCTAAGATATTAATAGCAACCAGGTTTATTTGACTGTTTCGGTGTGGTACCACATTACTACGTGGTCCAAGCCAGAAAAAGGCCAGGATCTGGCCAACAAGAATGCGAGAAATGCGAAAGTACGCGCCAGATGAGGGCAAATATCAGACCTAACCGAGACATTACCGGCGTTATCCACTAAAATATTAATCGCAACCAGGTTCAATTGACTGTTTCGGTGTGGAACCACATTACTACGGGATCCAAACCAGAAAAAACCCAGGATCTGGCCAACAAGTATGCGAAAAATGCGAAAGTATGAGCCAGATGATTGCAAATACCAGAACTAACCCAGACATAACCGGCGTTATCCCCTAAAATATTAATCGCAACCATGTTTAATTGACTGTTTCGCTGTGGAACCACATTACTACGGGATCCAAACCAGAGAAAACCCAGGATCTGGCCAACAGGTATGCGAAAAATGCGATAGTATGAGCCAGATGATTGCAAATACTAGCACTATCCCAGACATAACCAGCGTCATCCTCTAAAATACGAATCGGAACATGCTTTTAATGACTGTTTCAGTGTGGTAACAAATTACTACGAGATTCAAACCAGAAACATCCCAGGATCGGGCCAACAAGAATGCGAAAAATGCGAAAGTACGAACCAGATGAGGGCAAATCCCAGACCTACCCGAGACATAACCGGCGTTATCCCCTAAAATATTAATCGCAACCAGGTTTAATTGACTGTTTCAGTGTGGTAACACATTACTACGTGGTCCAAGCCAGAAAAAGGCCAGGATCTGACCAACAAGTATCAGAAAAATGCGAAAGTTCGAGCCAGATGAGGGCAAATACCAGACCTATCCGAGACAGAACCGGCGTTATCCCCTAAAATATTAATCGCAACCAGGTATAATTGACTGCTTCGGTGTGGTAACACATTACTACGAGATCCAAACCAGAAAAATCCCAGGATCGGGGCAACAAGGATGCGAGAAACGGTGAAAGTACGAGCCACATGAGGGAAAATCCCAGACCTAACCGAGACATAACCGGCGTTATCCTCTAAAATATTAATCGCAACCAGGTTTATTTGACTGTTTCGGTGTGGTAACGCATTACTGCGTGATCCAAACCAGATAAAGCCCGGGATCTGACCAACAAGTATCAGAAAAATGCGAAAGTTCGAGCCAGATGAGGGCAAATCCCAGACCTAACCGAGACATAACCGGCGTTATCCTCTAAGATATTAATCGCAACCAGGTTTATTTGACTGTTTCGGTGTGGTACCACATTACTACGTGGTCCAAGCCAGAAAAAGGCCAGGATCTGGCCAACAAGAATGCGAGAAATGCGAAAGTACGCGCCAGATGAGGGCAAATATCAGACCTAACCGAGACATAACCAGCGTTATCCTCTAAAATATTAATCGCAACCAGGTTTAATTGACTGTTTCGGTGTGGTACCGCATTACTACGTGATCCAAACCAGAGAAAGGCCAGGATCTGGCCAACAAGTATGCGAAAAATGCGAAAGTACGAGCCAGATGAGGGCAAATCCCAGACCTAACCGAGACATAACCGGCGTTATCCTCTAAAATATTAATCGCAACCAGGTTTATTTGACTGTTTCGGTGTGGTACCGCATTGCTACGATGATCCAAACCAGAAAAAACCCAGGATCTGGCCAACAACTATGAGAAAAACGCGAAAGTATGAGCCAGATGATTGCAAATACCAGAACTATCCCAGGCATAACCAGCGTTATCCTCTAAAATACGAATCGGAACATGCTTTTAATGACTGTTTCAGTGTGCTAACACATTACTACGAGATCCAAACCAGAAAAATCTCAGGATCGGGCCAACAAGGATGCGAGAAACGCGAAAGTACGAGCCACATGAGGGAAAATCCCAGACCCAACCGAGACATAACCGGCGTTATCCTCTAAGATATTAATAGCAACCAGGTTTATTTGACTGTTTCGGTGTGGTACCACATTACTACGTGGTCCAAGCCAGAAAAAGGCCAGGATCTGGCCAACAAGAATGCGAGAAATGCGAAAGTACGCGCCAGATGAGGGCAAATATCAGACCTAACCGAGACATTACCGGCGTTATCCACTAAAATATTAATCGCAACCAGGTTCAATTGACTGTTTCGGTGTGGAACCACATTACTACGGGATCCAAACCAGAAAAAACCCAGGATCTGGCCAACAAGTATGCGAAAAATGCGAAAGTATGAGCCAGATGATTGCAAATACCAGAACTAACCCAGACATAACCGGCGTTATCCCCTAAAATATTAATCGCAACCATGTTTAATTGACTGTTTCAGTGTGGTAACACATTACTACGTGGTCCAAGCCAGAAAAAGGCCAGGATCTGACCAACAAGTATCAGAAAAATGCGAAAGTTCGAGCCAGATGAGGGCAAATACCAGACCTAACCGAGACATAACCGGCGTTATCCTCTAAAATATTAATCGCAACCAGGATTATTTGACTGTTTCGGTGTGGTAACGCATTATTGCGTGATACAAACCAGATAAAGCCCAGGATCTGACCAAGAAGTATCAGAAAAATGCGAAAGTTCGAGCCAGATGAGGGCAAATCCCAGACCTAACCGAGACATAACCGGCGTTATCCTCTAAGATATTAATCGCAACCAGGTTTATTTGACTGTTTCGGTGTGGTACCACATTAATACGTGGTCCAAGCCAGAAAAAGGCCAGGATCTGGCCAACAAGAATGCGAGAAATGCGAAAGTACGCGCCAGATGAGGGCAAATATCAGACCTAACCGAGACATTACCGGCGTTATCCCCTAAAATATTAATCGCAACCAGGTTTAATTGACTGTTTCAGTGTGGTAACACATTACTACGAGATCCAAACCAGAGAAAACCCAGGATCTGGCCAACAGGTATGCCAAAAATGCGAAAGTATGAGCCGGATGATTGCAAATACTAGCACTAACCCAGACATAACCGGCGTTATCCTCTAAAATATTAATCGCAACCAGGTTCAGTTGACTGTTTCGGTGTGGAACCACATTACTACGGGATCCAAACCAGAAAAAACCCAGGATCTGTTCAACAACTATGAGAAAAACGCGAAAGTACGAGCCAGAGGGGGACAAATCCCAGACCTAACCGAGACATAACCAGCGTTATCCTCTAAAATACTAATCGCAACCAGGTTTAATTGACTGTTTCGGTGTGGTACCGCATTACTACGTGATCCAAACAAGAAAGAGGCCAGGATCTGGCCAACAAGAATGCGAAAAAAGCGAAAGTACGAGCCAGATGTGGGCAAATCCCAGACCTAACCGAGACATAACCGGCGTTATCCTCTAAAATATTAATCGCAACCAGGTTTAATTGACTGTTTCGGTGTGGTACCGCATTGCTACGATGATCCAAACCAGAAAGAGGCCAGGATCTGGCCAACAAGTACGCGAAAAATGCGAAAGTATGAGCCAGATGATTGCAAATACCAGAACTAACCCAGACATAACCGGCGTTATCCTCTAAAATATTAATCGCAAACAGGTTTAATTGACTGTTTCGGTGTGGAACCACATTACTACGGGATCCAAACCAGAGAAAACCCAGGATCTGGCCAACAGGTATGCGAAAAATGCGAAAGTATGAGCCAGATGATTGCAAATACTAGCACTAACCCAGACATAACCAGCGTTATCCTCTAAAATATTAATCGCAACCGGGTTTAATTGACTGTTTCGGTGTGGAACCACATTACTACGGGATCCAAACCAGAGAAAACCCAGGATCTGGCCAACAGGTATGCGAAAAATGCGAAAGTATGAGCCAGATGATTGCAAATACTAGCACTAACCCAGACATAACCAGCGTTATCCTCTAAAATATTAATCGCAACCAGGTTTAATTGACTGTTTCGGTGTGGTACCGCATTACTACGTGATCCAAACCAGAGAAAGGCCAGGATCTGGCCAACAAGTATGCGAAAAATGCGAAAGTACGAGCCAGATGAGGGCAAATCCCAGACCTAACCGAGACATAACCGGCGTTATCCTCTAAAATATTAATCGCAACCAGGTTTATTTGACTGTTTCGGTGTGGTACCGCATTGCTACGATGATCCAAACCAGAAAAAACCCAGGATCTGGCCAACAACTATGAGAAAAACGCGAAAGTATGAGCCAGATGATTGCAAATACCAGAACTATCCCAGGCATAACCAGCGTTATCCTCTAAAATACGAATCGGAACATGCTTTTAATGACTGTTTCAGTGTGCTAACACATTACTACGAGATCCAAACCAGAAAAATCTCAGGATCGGGCCAACAAGGATGCGAGAAACGCGAAAGTACGAGCCACATGAGGGAAAATCCCAGACCCAACCGAGACATAACCGGCGTTATCCTCTAAGATATTATTCGCAACCAGGTTTATTTGACTGTTTTGGTGTGGTAACGCATTACTGCGTGATCCAAACCAGATAAAGCCCAGGATCTGACCAACAAGTATCAGAAAAATGCGAAAGTTCGAGCCAGATGAGGGCAAATCCCAGACCTAACCGAGACATAACCGGCGTTATCCTCCAAAATATTAATTGCAACCAGGTTTAATTAACTGTTTCAGTGTGGTACCACATTCCTACCTGATCCAAATCAGAAAAAGCCCAGGATCTGGCCAACAAGTATGCGAAAAATGCGAAAGTACGAGCCAGATGAGGGCAAATCCCAGACCTAACCGAGACATAACCGGCGTTATCCTCTAAAATATTAATCGCAACCAGGTTTATTTGACTGTTTCGGTGTGGTAACGCATTACTGCGTGATCCAAACCAGATAAAGCCCAGGATCTGACCAACAAGTATCAGAAAAATGCGAAAGTTCGAGCCAGATGAGGGCAAATCCCAGACCTAACCGAGACATAACCGGCGTGATCCTCTAAGATATTAATCGCAACCAGGTTTATTTGACTGTTTCGGTGTGGTAACGCATTACTGCGTGATCCAAACCAGATAAAGCCCAGGATCTGGCCAACAAGTATCAGAGAAATGCGAAAGTTCGAGCCAGATGAGGGCAAATCCCAGACCTAACCGAGACATAACCGGCGTTATCCTCTAAAATATTAATCGCAACCAGGTATAATTGACTGTTTCGGTGTGGTAACACATTACTACGAGATCCAAACCAGAAAAATCTCAGGATCGGGCCAACAAGGATGCGAGAAACGCGAAAGTACGAGCCACATGAGGGAAAATCCCAGACCCAACCGAGACATAACCGGCGTTATCCTCTAAGATATTAATAGCAACCAGGTTTATTTGACTGTTTCGGTGTGGTACCACATTACTACGTGGTCCAAGCCAGAAAAAGGCCAGGATCTGGCCAACAAGAATGCGAGAAATGCGAAAGTACGCGCCAGATGAGGGCAAATATCAGACCTAACCGAGACATTACCGGCGTTATCCACTAAAATATTAATCGCAACCAGGTTCAATTGACTGTTTCGGTGTGGAACCACATTACTACGGGATCCAAACCAGAAAAAACCCAGGATCTGGCCAACAAGTATGCGAAAAATGCGAAAGTATGAGCCAGATGATTGCAAATACCAGAACTAACCCAGACATAACCGGCGTTATCCCCTAAAATATTAATCGCAACCATGTTTAATTGACTGTTTCGCTGTGGAACCACATTACTACGGGATCCAAACCAGAGAAAACCCAGGATCTGGCCAACAGGTATGCGAAAAATGCGATAGTATGAGCCAGATGATTGCAAATACTAGCACTATCCCAGACATAACCAGCGTCATCCTCTAAAATACGAATCGGAACATGCTTTTAATGACTGTTTCAGTGTGGTAACAAATTACTACGAGATTCAAACCAGAAACATCCCAGGATCGGGCCAACAAGAATGCGAAAAATGCGAAAGTACGAACCAGATGAGGGCAAATCCCAGACCTATCCGAGACATAACCGGCGTTATCCCCTAAAATATTAATCGCAACCAGGTTTAATTGACTGTTTCAGTGTGGTAACACATTACTACGTGGTCCAAGCCAGAAAAAGGCCAGGATCTGACCAACAAGTATCAGAAAAATGCGAAAGTTCGAGCCAGATGAGGGCAAATACCAGACCTATCCGAGACATAACCGGCGTTATCCCCTAAAATATTAATCGCAACCAGGTATAATTGACTGTTTCGGTGTGGTAACACATTACTACGAGATCCAAACCAGAAAAATCCCAGGATCGGGGCAACAAGGATGCGAGAAACGGTGAAAGTACGAGCCACATGAGGGAAAATCCCAGACCTAACCGAGACATAACCGGCGTTATCCTCTAAAATATTAATCGCAACCAGGTTTATTTGACTGTTTCGGTGTGGTAACGCATTACTGCGTGATCCAAACCAGATAAAGCCCGGGATCTGACCAACAAGTATCAGAAAAATGCGAAAGTTCGAGCCAGATGAGGGCAAATCCCAGACCTAACCGAGACATAACCGGCGTTATCCTCTAAGATATTAATCGCAACCAGGTTTATTTGACTGTTTCGGTGTGGTACCACATTACTACGTGGTCCAAGCCAGAAAAAGGCCAGGATCTGGCCAACAAGAATGCGAGAAATGCAAAAGTACGCGCCAGATGAGGGCAAATATCAGACCTAACCGAGACATTACCGGCGTTATCCACTAAAATATTAATCGCAACCAGGTTCAATTGACTGTTTCGGTGTGGAACCACATTACTACGGGATCCAAACCAGAAAAAACCCACGATCTGTTCAACAACTATGAGAAAAACGCGAAAGTACGAGCCAGATGGGGGCAAATCCCAGACCTGACCGAGACATAACCAGCGTTATCCTCTAAAATATTAATCGCAACCAGGTTTAATTGACTGTTACGGTGTGGTACCGCATTACTACGTGATCCAAACAAGAAAGAGGCCAGGATCTGGCCAACAAGAATGCGAAAAAAGCGAAAGTACGAGCCAGATGAGGGCAAATCCCAGACCTAACCGAGACATAACCGGCGTTATCCTCTAAAATATTAATCGCAACCAGGTTTATTTGACTGTTTCGGTGTGGTAACGCATTACTGCGTGATCCAAACCAGATAAAGCCCAGGATCTGACCAACAAGTATCAGAAAAATGCGAAAGTTCGAGCCAGATGAGGGCAAATCCCAGACCTAACCGAGACATAACCGGCGTTATCCTCTAAAATATTAATCGCAACCAGGTTTATTTGACTGTTTCGGTGTGGTAACGCATTACTGCGTGATCCAAACCAGATAAAGCCCAGGATCTGGCCAACAAGTATCAGAAAAATGCGAAAGTTCGAGCCAGATGAGGGCAAATCCCAGACCTAACCGAGACATAACCGGCGTTATCCTCTAAAATATTAATCGCAACCAGGTATAAGTGACTGTTTCGGTGTGGTAACACATTACTACGAGATCCAAACCAGAAAAATCCCAGGATCGGGCCAACAAGGATGCGAGAAACGCGAAAGTACGAGCCACATGAGGGAAAATCCCAGACCTAACCGAGACATAACCGGCGTTATCCTCTAAAATATTAATCGCAACCAGGTTTATTTGACTGTTTCGGTGTGGTAACGCATTATTGCGTGATCCAAACCAGATAAAGCCCAGGATCTGACCAACAAGTATCAGAAAAATGCGAAAGTTCGAGCCAGATGAGGGCAAATCCCAGACCTAACCGAGACATAACCGGCGTTATCCTCTAAGATATTAATCGCAACCAGGTTTATTTGACTGTTTCGGTGTGGTACCACATTACTACGTGGTCCAAGCCAGAAAAAGGCCAGGATCTGGCCAACAAGAATGCGAGAAATGCGAAAGTACGCGCCAGATGAGGGCAAATATCAGACCTAACCGAGACATTACCGGCGTTATCCCCTAAAATATTAATCGCAACCAGGTTTAATTGACTGTTTCAGTGTGGTAACACATTACTACGTGGTCCAAGCCAGAAAAAGGCCAGGATCTGACCAACAAGTATCAGAAAAATGCGAAAGTTCGAGCCAGATGAGGGCAAATCCCAGACCTAACCGAGACATAACCGGCGTTATCCTCCAAAATATTAATTGCAGCCAGGTTTAATTAACTGTTTCAGTGTGGTACCACATTCCTACCTGATCCAAATCAGAAAAAGCCGAGGATCTGGCCAACAAGTATGCGAAAAATGCGAAAGTACGAGCCAGATGAGGGCAAATCCCAGACCTAACCGAGACATAACCGGCGTTATCCTCTAAAATGTTAATCGCAACCAGGTTTATTTGACTGTTTCGGTGTGGTAACGCATTACTGCGTGATCCAAACCAGATAAAGCCCAGGATCTGGCCAACAAGTATCAGAAAAATGCGAAAGTTCGAGCCAGATGAGGGCAAATCCCAGACCTAACCGAGACATAACCGGCGTTATCCTCTAAAATATTAATCGCAACCAGGTATAAGTGACTGTTTCGGTGTGGTAACACATTACTACGAGATCCAAACCAGAAAAATCCCAGGATCGGGCCAACAAGGATGCGAGAAACGCGAAAGTACGAGCCACATGAGGGAAAATCCCAGACCTAACCGAGACATAACCGGCGTTATCCTCTAAAATATTAATCGCAACCAGGTTTATTTGACTGTTTCGGTGTGGTAACGCATTATTGCGTGATCCAAACCAGATAAAGCCCAGGATCTGACCAACAAGTATCAGAAAAATGCGAAAGTTCGAGCCAGATGAGGGCAAATCCCAGACCTAACCGAGACATAACCGGCGTTATCCTCTAAGATATTAATCGCAACCAGGTTTATTTGACTGTTTCGGTGTGGTACCACATTACTACGTGGTCCAAGCCAGAAAAAGGCCAGGATCTGGCCAACAAGAATGCGAGAAATGCGAAAGTACGCGCCAGATGAGGGCAAATATCAGACCTAACCGAGACATTACCGGCGTTATCCCCTAAAATATTAATCGCAACCAGGTTTAATTGACTGTTTCAGTGTGGTAACACATTACTACGTGGTCCAAGCCAGAAAAAGGCCAGGATCTGACCAACAAGTATCAGAAAAATGCGAAAGTTCGAGCCAGATGAGGGCAAATCCCAGACCTAACCGAGACATAACCGGCGTTATCCTCCAAAATATTAATTGCAGCCAGGTTTAATTAACTGTTTCAGTGTGGTACCACATTCCTACCTGATCCAAATCAGAAAAAGCCGAGGATCTGGCCAACAAGTATGCGAAAAATGCGAAAGTACGAGCCAGATGAGGGCAAATCCCAGACCTAACCGAGACATAACCGGCGTTATCCTCTAAAATATTAATCGCAACCAGGTTTATTTGACTGTTTCGGTGTGGTAACGCATTACTGCGTGATCCAAACCAGATAAAGCCCAGGATCTGACCAACAAGTATCAGAAAAATGCGAAAGTTCGAGCCAAATGAGGGCAAATCCCAGACCTAACCGAGACATAACCGGCGTTATCCTCTAAAATATTAATCGCAACCAGGTTTAATTGACTGTTTCAGTGTGGTTCTGCATTACTACGTGATCCAGACTAGAAAAAGGCCAGGATCTGGCCAACAAGTATGCGAAAAATGCGAAAGTATGAGCCAGATGATTGCAAATACCAGAACTAACCCAGACATAACCAGCGTTATCCTCTAAAATATTAATCGCAACCAGGTTTAATTGACTGTTTCGGTGTGGTACTGCATTACTACGTGAAGCAGACCAGAAAAAGGCCAGGATCTGGCCAACAAGTATGCGCAAAATGCGAAAGTACGAGCCAGATGAGGGCAAATCCCAGACCTAACCGAGACATAACCGGCGCTATCCTCTAAAATATTAATCGCAACCAGGTATAATTGACTGTTTCGGTGTGGTACCGCATTGCTACGATGATCCAATCCAGAAAGAGGCCAGGATCTTGCTAACAAGTATGCGAAAAATGCGAAAGTACGAGCCAGATGAGGGCAAATCCCAGACCAGACCGAGACATAACCGGTGTGATCCTGTAAAATATTAATCGCAACCAGGTTTAATTGACTGTTTCGGTGTGGAACCACATTACTACGGGATCCAAACCAGAAAAAACTCAGGATCTGGCCGACAAGTATTCGAAAAATGCGATAGTATGAGCCAGAGGAAGGCAAATACCAGACTTAACACAGACATAACCGGCGTTATCCTCTAAAATATTAAACGCAACCGGGTTTAATTGACTGTTTCCGTGTGGAACAACATTACTACGGGATCCAAACCAGAAAAAACCCAGGATCTGGCCAACAACTATGAGAGAAACGCGAAAGTATGAGCCAGATGATTGCAAATACCAGAACTATCCCAGGCATAACCAGCGTTATCCTCTAAAATATTATTCGCAACCAGGTTTAATTGACTGTTTCGGTGTGGTACCACATTACTACGTGGTCCAAGCCAGAAAAAGGCCAGGATCTGGCCAACAAGGATGAGAAAAATGCGAATATATGATCCAGATGATTGCAAATACCAGAACTAACCCTGACATAACCAGCGTTATCCTCTAAAATACGCATCGGAACATGCTTTTAATGACTGTTTCAGTGTGGTACCACATTACTACGTGATCCAAACCAGAAAAAGCCCAGGATCGGGCCAACAAGAATGCGAAAAATGCGAAAGTACGAGCCAGATGAGGGAAAATCCCAGACCTAACCGAGACGTAACCGGCGTTATCCCCTAAAATATTAATCGCAACCAGGTATAATTGACTGTTTCGGTGTGGTACCGCATTGCTACGATGATCCAAACCAGAAAGAGGCCAGGATCTGGCCGACAAGTATGCGAAAAATGCGAAAGTATGAGCCAGATGATTGCAAATACCAGAACTAACCCAGACATAACCAGCGTTATCCTCTAAAATATTAATCGCAACCAGGTTTAATTGACTGTTTCGGTGTGGTACTGCATTACTACGTGATCCAGACCAGAAAAAGGCCAGGACCTGGCCAACAAGTATGCGCAAAATGCGAAAGTACGAGCCAGATGAGGGCAAATCCCAGACCAAAGCGAGACATAAACGGCGTTATCCTCTAAAATATTAATCGCAACCAGGTTTAATTGACTGTTTCGGTGTGGCACTGCATTACTACGTGATCCAGACTAGAAAAAGGCCAGGATCTGGCCAACAAGTATGCGGAAAATGCGAAAGTACGAGCCAGATGAGGGCAAATCCCAGACCAAACCGAGACGTAACTGGCGTTATCCCCTAAGATATTAATCGCAACCAGGTATAATTGACTGTTTCGGTGTGGTACCGCATTGCTACGATGATCCAAACCAGAGAAAACCCAGGATCTGGCCAACAGGTATGCGAAATTGCGAAAGTATGAGCCAGATGATTGCAAATACTAGCACTAACCCAGACACAGTCGGCGTTATCCTCTAAAATATTAATCGCAACCAGGTATAATTGACTGTTTCGGTGTGGTACCGCATTGCTACGATGATCCAAACCAGAGAAAACCCAGGATCTGGCCAACAAGTATGCGAAAAATGCGAAAGTATGAGCCAGATGATTGCAAATACCAGAACTAACCCAGACATAACCAGCGTTATCCTCTAAAATATTAATCGCAACCAGGTTTAATTGACTGTTTCGGTGTGGTACTGCATTACTACGGGATCCAAACCAGAAAAAACCCAGGATCTGGCCAACAACTATGAGAAAAACGCGAAAGTATGAGCCAGATGATTGCAAATACCAGAACTATCCCAGGCATAACCAGCGTTATCCTCTAAAATATTATTCGCAACCAGGTTTAATTGACTGTTTCGGTGTGGTACCACATTACTACGTGGTCCAAGCCAGAAAAAGGCCAGGATCTGGCCAACAAGAATGCGAAAAATGCGAAAGCACGCGCCAGATGAGGGCAAATACCAGACCTAACCGAGGCATTACCGGCATTATCCTCTAAAATATTAATCGCAACCAGATTTAATTGACTGTTTCGGTGTGGTACCGCATTACTACGTGATCCAAACCAGAAAAAGGCCAGGATCTGGTCAACAAGTATGCGAAAAATGCGAAAGTACGAGCCAGATGATTGCAAATACTAGCACTAATCCAGACATAACCGGCGTTATCCTCTGAAATATTAATCGCAACCGGGTTTAATTGACTGTTTCGTTGTGGAACCGCATTACTACGGGATCCAAACCAGAAAAAAACCCAGGATCTGGCCAACAACTATGAGAAAAAGCGAAAGTATGAGCCAGATGATTGCAAATACCGGAACTATCCCAGGCATAACCAGCGTTATCCACTAAAATATTATTCGCAACCAGGTTTAATTGACTGTTTCGGGGTGGTACCACATTACTACGTGGTCCAAGCCAGAAAAAGGCCCGGATCTGGCCAACAAGAATGCGAAAAATGCGAAAGAACGCGCCAGATGAGGGCAAATACCAGACCTAACCGAGACATTACCGGCATTATCCTCTAAAATATTAATCGCAACCAGATTTAATTGACTGTTTCGGTGTGGTACCGCATTACTACGTTATCCAAACCAGAAAAAGGCCAGGATCTGGCCAACAAGTATGCGAAAAATCCGAAAGTACGAGCCAGATGTTTGCAAATACCAGAACTATCCCAGACATAACCAGCGTTATCCTCTAAAATATTATTCGCAACCAGGTTTAATTGACTGTTTCAGTCTGCTGTCACTTTACTACGTGGTCCAACCCAGAAGAAGGCCAGGATCTGGCCAACAAGTATGCGAAAAATGCGAAGGTCCGAGCCAGATGAGGGCAAATACCAGACCTAACCGAGACATAACCGGCGTTATCCTCTAAAGTATTAATCGCAACCAGGTTCAATTGACTGTTTCGGTGTGGAACCACATTACTACGGGATCCAAACCAGAAAAAACCCAGGATCTGGCCAACAACTATGAGAAAAACGCGAAAGTATGAGCCAGATGATTGCAAATACCAGAACTATCCCAGGCATAACCAGCGTTATCCTCTAAAATATTATTCGCAACCAGGTTTAATTGACTGTTTCAGTCTGCTGTCACTTTACTACGTGGTCCAAGCCAGAAGAAGGCCAGGATCTGGCCAACAAGTATGCGAAAAATGCGAAGGTCCGAGCCAGATGAGGGCAAATACCAGACCTAACCGAGACATAACCGGCGTTATCCTCTAAAATATTAATCGCAACCAGGTTTAATTGACTGTTTCGGTGTGGTACCACACTACTACGTGGTCCAAGCCAGAAAAAGGCCAGGATCTGGCCAACAAGAATGCGAAAAATGCGAAAGTACGCGCCAGATGAGGGTAAATATCAGACCTAACCGAGACATTACCGGCGTTATCCTCTAAAATATTAATCGCAACCAGGTTCAATTGACTGTTTCGGTGTGGGACCACATTACTACGGGATCCAAACCAGAAAAAACCCAGGATCTGTTCAACAACTATGAGAAAAACGCGAAAGTACGAGCCAGATGGGGGCAAATCCCAGACCTAACCGAGACATAACCAGCGTTATCCTCTAAAATATTAATCGCAACCAGGTATAATTGACTGTTCCGGTGTGGCACCGCATTGCTACGATGATCCAAGCCAGAAAGAGGCCAGGATCTGGCCAACAAATATGCGAAAAATGCGAAAGTATGAGCCAGATGATTGCAAATACCAGAACTAACCCAGACATAACCGGTGTTATCTCCTAAAATATTAATCGCAACCAGGTTTAATTGACCGTTTCGGTGTGGTACCGCATTACTACGTGTTCCAAACCAGAGAAAGGCCAGGATCTGGCCAACAAGGATGAGAAAAATGCAAATATATGATCCAGATGATTGCAAATACCAGAACTAACCCTGACATAACCAGCGTTATCCTCTAAAATACGCATCGGAACATGCTTTTAATGACTGTTTCAGTGTGGTACCACATTACTACGTGATCCAAGCCAGAAAAAGCCCAGGATCGGGCCAACAAGAATGCGAAAAATGCGAAAGTACGAGCCAGATGAGGGAAAATCCCAGACCTAACCGAAACGTAACCGGCGTTATCCCCTAAAATATTAATCGCAACCAGGTATAATTGACTGTTTCGGTGTGGTACCGCATTGCTACGATGATCCAAACCAGAAAGAGGCCAGGATCTGGCCAACAACTATGAGAAAAACGCGAAAGTATGAGCCAGATGATTGCAAATACCAGAACTATCCCAGGCATAACCAGCGTTATCCTCTAAAATATTATTCGCATCCAGGTTTAATTGACTGTTTCGGTGTGGTACCACACTACTACGTGGTCCAAGCCAGAAAAAGGCCAGGATCTGGCCAACAAGAATGCGAAAAATGCGAAAGTACGCGCCAGTTGAGGGTAAATATCAGACCTAACCGAGACATTACCGGCGTTATCCTCTAAAATATTAATCGCAACCAGGTTCAATTGACTGTTTCGGTGTGGGACCACATTACTACGGGATCCAAACCAGAAAAAACCCAGGATCTGTTCAACAACTATGAGAAAAACGCGAAAGTAAGAGCCAGATGGGGGCAATTCCCAGACCTAACCGAGACATAACCAGCGTTATCCTCTAAAATATTAATCGCAACCAGGTATAATTGACTGTTCCGGTGTGGCACCGCATTGCTACGATGATCCAAACCAGAAAGAGGCCAGGATCTGGCCAACAAATATGCGAAAAATGCGAAAGTATGAGCCAGATGATTGCAAATACCAGAACTAACCCAGACATAACCGGCGTTATCCCCTAAAATATTAATCGCAACCAGGTTTAATTGACCGTTTCGGTGTGGTACCGCATTACTACGTGATCCAAACCAGAGAAAGGCCAGGATCTGGCCAACAAGGATGAGAAAAATGCAAATATATGATCCAGATGATTGCAAATACCAGAACTAACCCTGACATAACCAGCGTTATCCTCTAAAATACGCATCGGAACATGCTTTTAATGACTGTTTCAGTGTGGTACCACATTACTACGTGATCCAAGCCAGAAAAAGCCCAGGATCGGGCCAACAAGTATGCGAAAAATGCGAAAGTACGATCCAGATGAGGGCAAATCCCAGACCTAACCGAGACATAACCGGCGTTATCCCCTAAAATATTAATCGCAACCAGGTTTAATTGACTGTTTCGGTGTGGTACTGCATTACTACGTGATCCAGACCAGAAAAAGGCCGGGATCTGGCCAACAAGTATGCGCAAAATGCGAAAGTACGAGCCAGATGAGGGCAAATCCCAGACCTAACCGAGACATAACCGGTGTTATCCTGTAAAATATTAATCGCAACCAGGTGTGATTGACTGTTTCGGTGTGGAACCACATTACTACGGGATCCAAACCAGAAAAAACTCAGGATCTGGCCGACAAGTATGCGCAAAATGCGAATGTACGAGCCAGATGAGGGCAAATCCCAGACCTAACCGAGACATAACCGGCGCTATCCTCTAAAATATTAATCGCAACCAGGTATAATTGACTGTTTCGGTGTGGCACCGCATTGCTACGATGATCCAATCCAGAAGGAGGCCAGGATCTGGCTAACAAGTATGCGAAAAATGCGAAAGTACGAGCCAGATGAGGGCAAATCCCAGACCTAACCGAGACATAACCGGCGCTATCCTCTAAAATATTAATCGCAACCAGGTATAATTGACTGTTTCGGTGTGGTACCGCATTGCTACGATGATCCAATCCAGAAAGAGGCCAGGATCTGGCCAACAAGTATGCGAAAAATGCGAAAGTATGAGCCAGATGATTGCAAATCCCAGACCTAACCGAGACATAACCGGCGTTATCCCCTAAAATATTAATCGCAACCAGGTTTAATTGACTGTTTCGGTGTGGTACTGCATTACTACGTGATCCAGACCAGAAAGAGGCCAGGATCTGGCCAACAAGTATGCGAAAAATGCGAAAGTATGAGCCAGATGATTGCAAATCCCAGACCTAACCGAGACATAACCGGCGTTATCCCCTAAAATATTAATCGCAACCAGGTGTAATTGACTGTTTCGGTGTGGTACCGCATTGCTACGATGATCCAAACCAGAAAGAGGCCAGGATCTGGCCAACAAGTATGCGAAAAATGCGAAAGTATGAGCCAGATGATTGCAAATCCCAGACGTAACCGAGACATAACCGGCGTTATCCCCTAAAATATTAATCGCAACCAGGTTTAATTGACTGTTTCGTTGTGGACCCACATTACTACGGTACCCAAACCAGACAAAACCCAGGATCTGGCCAACAAGTATGCGAAAAATGCGAAAGTATGAGCCAGATGATTGCAAATACCAGAACTAACCCTGACATAACCAGCGTTATCCTCTAAAATACGCATCGGAACATGCTTTTAATGACTGTTTCAGTGTGGTACCACATTACTACGTGATCCAAGCCAGAAAAAGCCCAGGATCGGGCCAACAAGAATGCGAAAAATGCGAAAGTACGAGCCAGATGAGGGAAAATCCCAGACCTAACCGAAACGTAACCGGCGTTATCCCCTAAAATATTAATCGCAACCAGGTATAATTGACTGTTTCGGTGTGGTACCGCATTGCTACGATGATCCAAACCAGAAAGAGGCCAGGATCTGGCCAACAAGTATGCGAAAAATGCGAAAGTATGAGCCAGATGATTGCAAATACCAGAACTAACCCAGACATAACCGGCGTTATCCCCTAAAATATTAATCGCAACCAGGTTTAATTGACCGTTTCGGTGTGGTACCGCATTACTACGTGATCCAAACCAGAGAAAGGCCAGGATCTGGCCAACAAGGATGAGAAAAATGCAAATATATGATCCAGATGATTGCAAATACCAGAACTAACCCTGACATAACCAGCGTTATCCTCTAAAATACGCATCGGAACATGCTTTTAATGACTGTTTCAGTGTGGTACCACATTACTACGTGATCCAAGCCAGAAAAAGCCCAGGATCGGGCCAACAAGAATGCGAAAAATGCGAAAGTACGAGCCAGATGAGGGAAAATCCCAGACCTAACCGAAACGTAACCGGCGTTATCCCCTAAAATATTAATCGCAACCAGGTATAATTGACTGTTTCGGTGTGGTACCGCATTGCTACGATGATCCAAACCAGAAAGAGGCCAGGATCTGGCCAACAAGTATGCGAAAAATGCGAAAGTATGAGCCTGATCATTGCAAATACCAGAACTAACCCAGACATAACCAGCGTTATCCTCTAAAATATTAATCGCAAACAGGTTTAATTGACTGTTTCGGTGTGGTACTGCATTACTACGTGATCCAGACCAGAAAAAGGCCAGGATCTGGCCAACAAGTATGCGCAAAATGCGAAACTACGAGCCAGATGAGGGCAAATCCCGGACCAAACCGAGACATAAACGGCGTTATCGTCTAAAATATTAATCGCAACCAGGTTTAATTGACTGTTTCGGTGTGGTTCTGCATTACTACGTGATCCAGACTAGAAAAAGGCCAGGATCTGGCCAACAAGTATGCGAAAAATGCGAAAGTACGAGCCAGATGAGGGAAAATCCCAGACCTAACCGAGACGTAACCGGCGCTATCCTCTAAAATATTAATCGCAACCAGGTATAATTGACTGTTTCGGTGTGGTACCGCATTGCTACGATGATCCAATCCAGAAAGAGGCCAGGATCTGGCTAACAAGTATGCGAAAAATGCGAAAGTACGAGCCAGATGAGGGCAAATCCCAGACCAAACCGAGACATAACCGGTGTTATCCTGTAAAATATTAATCGCAACCAGGTTTAATTGACTGTTTCGGTGTGGAACCACAATACTACGGGATCCAAACCAGAAAAAACTCAGGATCTGGCCGACAAGTATTCGAAAAATGCGATAGTATGAGCCAGAGGAGGGCAAATACCAGTGTTTAAATATCGCGTTAATTCGACGTATTTTCGAGTAAAATATAATTCGTCACCCGGTATTGTTTTTCGGTGTACGTAAGACCAGAGGTACCTCGGTCGTCGTGTCCGCTACGCGAAAACAGTACGGGATAGAAAAACAGTCGCTCTCGGGTTTTTTTCGAGACCTCACGCGATCGATCACGTAACGCTCAATTTCGAAACGAAAGTTTCGACGCGCGTGTCTAGAGAAGGTACGACAATTTTGTATTAGACAAAGACGGACTCAAAAAACGTTCACAGCGCCGCTCTACGGAGGTTTCACCCTTCGAGCGAACATTTTGACTGTCCGTGCTCGTCCCTCACTCTTAATCTGGAACCGGCAGGGAGCACATGGGCATACGACCCCGCTCCTCGGGCATTCCATAGTTCTCGAATAGTTACGAGTCACTCGAACTTTTCGAATAAATTCTGAACGTGGAATAGGAAGGACTCCATACGAGAACGGATTGTAAAAACAATCTTTTACCGTGACTCCTTCCGTAACCCGTTCACAATTTAAATTAAAAAATCGTAAACGAGGAAAGGAATCGAATACGAGGACGGATTGTGAATCAATCTCTTCCCGTGATTCCTTTCGCAACTCGTTGTAATTCGATATAGATCAGGTCGGGCTTCGACCAGATCAAAGCGACTGTAGAATTTCGTGAATTATAATCCGAAATTCCCATTCAGCGGTGGCTATAGTCCACATCAGTCTGACATCAGACACGTATCGCTGCCATCAGAGGTCGTGTCCGAGGTTTCGAATTTGAATCTCGAACCTCTCGACTGTCGAACGGTGCAAACCCACCCTTAGGGGCCTTCGTGGCGTGCATACCCTGGGTGGTATTACCGTCCTCCAGTCGGTGTTCGGGACAATACTTGAGTTCCGACATCCGGCGACCAGCTAGAGCGCTGTTCAATCATCGCCAGTGTGTACGGACCCTGTGCGTAGAACCGCTCAGTATAGCGCCGTGGTGTACGCACTATAATTATAAGTCGCTGCATGCGCTGTAAAGGTGCTGCACCACACAGTGCCCGTACGCATTACGAGGACGATAAACGGCCGAGGAGCAGGTAAATAGTGGGAGCCTTACAACCTCCCTCTGTTAACCTCTCCGGCGACAGTCGAAATTAGCAGTCGGGAAAAATCGAGATCGATTCTCGTCTCCCAAATCTGCAATCAAACGTTTCCTGGTTTAAAGGGAACGTTCACACATACAGTCCACTAGCTTAGCTGCGTAACGCGGCGGCCGAGTTCCCCGCTCGCAAGTGCGACAAGCACAACCAAGAGCGCGTGAACCTTAGAACGAGACGGACAACGTGACTCACGTTACTCGATATTTACGCATAGTCTCGTCTCTTTTGTTTCAGGATAGAGCAACGCGAACCGCCGAACGGAGACGGCCCATCGGCGGGGTTTTTTCTGGCCAGACGCCGGCCAGACGTCCAGGCGGTTCGAGTTAAAGTTAAGAGTTTGTGTTTTGTGTTCGTCCTGAAAAAACTGTGCAAAATAAACGGCTTCGTCGACAATTCGGCAAAGCGAAAAATAAAACTAACGTGCAATTACTACATTTCCAACGTCCTTTCCCTCGTGATCCGGACCTCCGTTAGACGAGGCGTTCAAGTAAAATATTTGAAACCTCCCTATTCTAACAACCAGACTTAACACAGACATAACCGGCGTTATCCTCTAAAATATTAAACGCAACCGGGTTTAATTGACTGTTTCCGTGTGGAACCACATTACTACGGTATCCAAACCAGAAAAAACCCAGGATCTGGCCAACAACTATGAGAAAAACGCGAAAGTATGAGCCAGATGATTGCAAATACCAGAACTATCCCAGGCATAACCAGCGTTATCCTCTAAAATATTATTCGCAACCAGGTTTAATTGACTGTTTCGGTGTGGTACCACATTACTACGTGGTCCAAGCGTGAAAAAGGCCAGGATCTGGCCAACAAGGATGAGAAAAATGCGAATATTTGATCCAGATGATTGCAAATACCAGAACTAACCCTGACATAACCAGCGTTATCCTCTAAAATACGCATCGGAACATGCTTTTAATGACTGCTTCAGTGTGGTACCACATTACTACGTGATCCAAACCAGAAAAAGCCCAGGATCGGGCCAACAAGAATGCGAAAAATGCGAAAGTACGAGCCAGATGAGGGAAAATCCCAGACCTAACCGAGACGTAACCGGCGTTATCCCCTAAAATATTAATCGCAACCAGGTATAATTGACTGTTTCGGTGTGGTACCGCATTGCTACGATGATCCAAACCAGAAAGAGGCCAGGATCTGGCCAACAAGTATGCGAAAAATGCGAAAGTATGAGCCAGATGATTGCAAATACCAGAACTAACCCAGACATAACCAGCGTTATCCTCTAAAATATTAATCGCAACCAGGTTTAATTGACTGTTTCGGTGTGGTACTGCATTACTACGTGATCCAGACCAGAAAAAGGCCAGGACCTGGCCAACAAGTATGCGCAAAATTCGAAAGTACGAGCCAGATGAGGGCAAATCCCAGACCAAAGCGAGACATAAACGGCGTTATCCTCTAAAATATTAATCGCAACCAGGTTTAATTGACTGTTTCGGTGTGGCACTGCATTACTACGTGATCCAGACTAGAAAAAGGCCAGGATCTGGCCAACAAGTATGCGAAAAATGCGAAAGTACGAGCCAGATGAGGGCAAATCCCAGACCAAACCGAGACGTAACTGGCGTTATCCCCTAAAATATTAATCGCAACCAGGTATAATTGACTGTTTCGGTGTGGTACCGCATTGCTACGATGATCCAAACCAGAAAGAGGCCAGGATCTGGCCAACAAGTATGCGAAAAATGCGAAAGTATGAGCCAGATGATTGCAAATACCAGAACTATGCCTGACATAACCAGCGTTATCCTCTAAAATACGAATCGGAACATGCTTTTAATGACTGTTTCAGTGTGGTAACACATTACTACGAGGTCCAAACCAGAAAAATCCCAGGATCGGGCCAACAAGAATGCGAGAAACGCGAAAGTACGAGCCACATGAGGGAAAATCCCAGACCTAACCCAGACATAACGGCGTTATCCGCTAAAATATTAATCGCAACCAGGTGTAATTGACTGTTTCGGTGTGGTACCGCATTGCTACGATGATCCAAACCAGAAAGAGGCCAGGAACTGGCCAACAAGTATGCGAAAAATGCGAAAGTATGAGCCAGATGATTGCAAATCCCAGACCTAACCGAGACATAACCGGCGTTATCCTCTAAAATATTAATTGCAATCAGGTTTAATTAACTGTTTCAGTGTGGTACCACATTACTACGTGATCCAAATCAGAAAAAGCCCAGGATCTGGCCAACAAGTATGCGAAAAATGCGAAAGTACGAGCCAGATGAGGGCAAATCCCAGACCTAACCGAGACATAACCGGCGTTATCCTCTAAAATATTAATCGCAACCAGGTTTATTTGACTGTTTCGGTGTGGTAACGCATTACTACGTGATCCAAACGAGATAAAGCCCAGGATCTGGCCAACAAGTATCAGAAAAATGCGAAAGTTCGAGCCAGATGAGGGCAAATACCAGACCTAACCCAGACAAAACCGGCGTTATCCCATAAAATATTAATCGCAACCAGGTTTAATTGACTGTTTCGGTGTGGTACCGCATTGCTACGATGTTCCAAACCAGAAAGAGGCCAGGATCTGGCTAACAAGTATGCGAAAAATGCGAAAGTACGAGCCAGATGAGGGCAAATCCCAGACCAAGCCGAGACATAACCTGCGTTATCCTGTAAAATATTAATCGCAACCAGGTTTAATTGACTGTTTCGGTGTGGTACCGCATTACTACGTGATCCAAACCAGAAAAAGGCCAGGATCTGGCCAACAAGTATGAGAAATATGCGAAAGTTCGAGCCAGATGAGGGCAAATACCAGACCTAACCCAGACAAAATCGGCGTTATCCCCTAAAATATTAATCGCAACCAGGTATAATTGACTGTTTCGGTGTGGTACCGTATTGCTACGATGATCCAAACCAGAAAGAGGCCAGGATCTGGCCAACAAGTATGCGAAAAATGCGAAAGTATGAGCCAGATGATTGCAAATACCAGAACTATGCCTGACATAACCAGCGTTATCCTCTAAAATACGAATCGGAACATGCTTTTAATGACTGTTTCAGTGTGGTAGCACATTACTACGAGATCCAAACCAGAAAAATACCAGGATCGGGCCAACAAGAATGCGAGAAACGCGAAAGTACGAGCCACATGAGGGAAAATCCCAGACCTAACCCAGACATAACCGGCGTTATGCGCTAAAATATTAATCGCAACCAGGTTTAATTAACTGTTTCGTTGTGGAACCACATTACTACGGGATCCAAACCAGAAAGAACCCAGGATCTGGCCAACAAGTATGCGAAAAATGCGAAAGAACGATCCAGATGAGGGCAAATCCCAGACCTATCCGAGACATAACCGACGTTATCCTCTAAAATATTAATTGCAATCAGGTTTAATTAACTGTTTCAGTGTGGTACCACATTACTACGTGATCCAAATCAGAAAAAGCCCAGGATCTGGCCAACAAGTATGCGAAAAATGCGAAAGTACGAGCCAGATGAGGGCAAATCCCAGACCTAACCGAGACATAACCGGCGTTATCCTCTAAAATATTAATCGCAACCAGGTTTATTTGATTGTTTCGGTGTGGTAACGCATTACTACGTGATCCAAACCAGATAAAGCCCAGGATCTGGCCAACAAGTATCAGAAAAATGCGAAAGTTCGAGCCAGATGAGGGCAAATACCAGACCTAACCCAGACAAAACCGGCGTTATCCCATAAAATATTAATCGCAACCAGGTTTAATTGACTGTTTCGGTGTGGTACCTCATTGCTACGATGTTCCAAACCAGAAAGAGGCCAGGATCTGGCCAACAAGTATGAGAAATATGCGAAAGTTCGAGCCAGATGGGGGCAAACCCCAGACCTAACCGAGACATAACCAGCGTTATCCCGTAAAATATTAATCGCAACCAGGTTTAATTGACTGTTTCGGTGTGGTACCGCATTACTACGTGATCCAAACCAGAGAAAGGCCAGGATCTGGCCAACAAGGATGAGAAAAATGCGAATATATGATCAAGATGATTGCAAATACCAGAACTAACCCAGACATAACCAGCGTTATCCTCTAAAATACGAATCGGAACATGCTTTTAATGACTGTTTCAGTGTGGTAACACATTACTACGTGATCCAAACCAGAAACATCCCAGGATCTGGCCGACAAGTATTCGAAAAATGCGATAGTATGAGCCTGAGGAGGGCAAATACCTGAGTTAACACAGTCATAACCGCCGTTATCCTCTAAAATATTAATCGCAACCGGGTTTAATTGACTGTTTCCATGTGGAACCACATTACTACGGGATCCAAACCAGAAAAAACCCAGGATCTGGCCAACAACTATGAGAAAAACGCGAAAGTATGAGCCAGATGATTGCAAATACCAGAACTATCCCAGGCATAACCAGCGTTATCCTCTAAAATATTATTCGCAACCAGGTTTAATTGACTGTTTCGGTGCGGTACCACATCACTACGTGGTCCAAGCCAGAATAAGGCCAGGATCTGGCCTACAACTATGAGAAAAAGCGAAAGTATGAGCCAGATGATTGCAAATACCAGAACTATCCCAGACATAACCAGCGTTATCCTCTAAAATATTATTCGCAGCCAGGTTTAATTGACTGTTTCAGTCTGGTGCCACTTTACTACGTGGTTCAAGCCAGAATAAGGGCAGGATCTGGCCAACAAGTATGCGAAAAATGCGAAGGTCCGAGCCAGATGAGGGCAAATACCAGACCTAACCGAGACATAACCGGCGTTATCCTCCAAAATATTAATCGCAACCCGGTTTAATTGACTGTTTCGGTGTGGTACCACATTACTACGTGATCCAAACCAGAAAGAGGCCAGGATCTGGCCAACAAGAATGCGAAAAATGCGAAAGTACGCGCCAGATGAGGGCAAATATCAGACCTAACCGAGACATAACCAGCGTTATCCTCTGAAATAGTAATCGCAACCCGGGTCAATTGACTGTTTCGGTGTGGAACCACATTACTACGGGATCCAAACCAGAGAAAACCCAGGATCTGGCCAACAGGTATGCGAAAAATGCGAAAGTATGAGCCAGATGATTGCAAATACCAGAACTAACCCCGACATAACAAGCGTTATCCTCTAAAATACGAATCGGAACATGCTTTTAATGACTGTTTCAGTGTGGTAACACATTACTACGTGATCCAAACAAGAAGCATCCCAGGATCGGGCCAACAAGAATGCGAAAAATGCGAAAGTACGAACCAGATGAGGGAAAATCCCAGACCTAACCGAGACGTAACCGGCGTTATCCCCTAAAATATTAATCGCAACCAGGTATAATTGACTGTTTCGGGGTAGAACCGCATTACTACGTGATCCAAACCAGTAAAAACCCAGGATCTGGCCAACAACTATGAGAAAAACGCGAAAGTATGAGCCAGATGATTGCAAATACCAGAACTATACCAGACATAACCAGCGTTATCCTCTAAAATACTTATCGGAACCAGCTTCTATTGACTGTTTCAGTGTGGTACCACATTACTACGTCATCCAAACCAGAAAAGGGCCAGGGTCTGGCCAACAAGTATGCGAAAAATGCGAAAGTCCGAGCCAGATGAGGGCAAATACCAGACCTAACCGAGACATAACCGGCGTTATCCTCTAAAATATTAATCGCAACCCGGGTCAATTGACTGTTTCGGTGTGGAACCACATTACTACGGGATCCAAACCAGAGAAAACCCAGGATCTGGCCAACAGGTATGCGAAAAATGCGAAAGTATGAGCCAGATGATTGCAAATACCAGAACTAACCCAGACATAACCAGCGTTATCCTCTAAAATATTAAACGCAACCAGGTTTAATTGACTGTTTCGGTGTTGTACCGCATTACTACGTGATCCAAACCAGAAAGAGGCAGGATCTGGCCAACAAGAATGCGAAAAAAGCGAAAGTACGAGCCAGATGTGGGCAAATCCCAGACCTACCCGAGACATAACCGGCGTTATCCTCCAAAATATTAATCTCAACCAGGTTTAATTGACTGTTTCGTTGTGGAACCACATTACTACGGGATCCAAACCAGACAAAACCCAGGATCTGGCCAACAAGTATGCGAAAAATGCGAAAGTATGAGCCAGATGATTGCAAATACCAGAACTAACCCAGACATAACCGCCGTTATCCCCTAAAATATTAATCGCAACCAGGTTTAATTGACTGTTTCGGTGTGGTACCGCATTACTACGTGATCCAAACCAGAGAAAGGCCAGGATCTGGCCAACAAGGATGAGAAAAATGCGAATATACGATCCAGATGATTGCAAATACCAGAACTAACCCTGACATAACCAGCGTTATCCTCTAAAATATTAATCGCAACCAGGTATAATTGACTGTTTCGGTGTGGTACCGCATTGCTATGATGATCCAAACCAGAAAAAGGCCATGATCTGGCCAACAAGTATGCGAGAAACGCGAATGTATGAGCCAGATGATTGCAAATACCAGAACTAACTCAGACATAACCAGCGTTATCCTCTAAAATACAGATCGGAAGCAGCTTCTATTGACTGTTTCAGTGTGGTACCACATTACTACGTGATCCAAACCAGAAAAAGCCCAGGATCTGGCCAACAAGTATGCGAAAAACGCGAATGTATGGGCCAGATGATTGCAAATACCAGAACTAACTCAGACATAACCAGCGTTATCCTCTAAAATACAGATCGGAAGCAGCTTCTATTGACTGTTTCAGTGTGGTACCACATTACTACGTGATCCAAACCAGAAAAAGGCCTGGATCTGGCCAACAAGTATGCGAAAAATGCGAAAGTACGAGCCAGATGAGGGCAAATCTCAGACCCAACCGAGACATAACCGGCGTTATCCCCTAAAATATTAATCGCAACCAGGTTTAATTGACTGTTTCGGTGTGGTACCACATTACTACGTGGTCCAAGCCAGAAAAAGGCCAGGATCTGGCCAACAAGGATGAGAAAAATGCGAATATTTGATCCAGATGATTGCAAATACCAGAACTAACCCTGACATAACCAGCGTTATCCTCTAAAATACGCATCGGAACATGCTTTTAATGACTGTTTCAGTGTGGCACCACATTACTACGTGATCCAAACCAGAAAAAGCCCAGGATCGGGCCAACAAGAATGCGAAAAATGCGAAAGTACGAGCCAGATGAGGGAAAATCCCAGACCTAACCGAGACGTAACCGGCGTTATCCCCTAAAATATTAATCGCAAGCAGGTATAATTGACTGTTTCGGTGTGGTACCGCATTGCTACGATGATCCAAACCAGAAAGAGGCCAGGATCTGGCCAACAAGTATGCGAAAAATGCGAAAGTATGAGCCAGATGATTGCAAATACCAGAACTAACCCAGACATAACCAGCGTTATCCTCTAAAATATTAATCGCTACCAGGTTTAATTGACTGTTTCGGTGTGGTACTGCATTACTACGTGATCCAGACCAGAAAAAGGCCAGGATCTGGCCAACAAGTATGCGCAAAATGCGAAAGTACGAGCCAGATGAGGGCAAATCTCAGACCCAACCGAGACATAACCGGCGTTATCCCCTAAAATATTAATCGCAACCAGGTTTAATTGACTGTTTCGGTGTGGTACTGCATTACTACGTGATCCAGACCAGAAAAAGGCCGGGATCTGGCCAACAAGTATGCGCAAAATGCGAAAGTACGAGCCAGATGAGGGCAAATCCCAGACCTAACCGAGACATAACCGGTGTTATCCTGTAAAATATTAATCGCAACCAGGTGTGATTGACTGTTTCGGTGTGGAACCACATTACTACGGGATCCAAACCAGAAAAAACTCAGGATCTGGCCGACAAGTATGCGCAAAATGCGAATGTACGAGCCAGATGAGGGCAAATCCCAGACCTAACCGAGACATAACCGGCGCTATCCTCTAAAATATTAATCGCAACCAGGTATAATTGACTGTTTCGGTGTGGCACCGCATTGCTACGATGATCCAATCCAGAAGGAGGCCAGGATCTGGCTAACAAGTATGCGAAAAATGCGAAAGTACGAGCCAGATGAGGGCAAATCCCAGACCTAACCGAGACATAACCGGCGCTATCCTCTAAAATATTAATCGCAACCAGGTATAATTGACTGTTTCGGTGTGGTACCGCATTGCTACGATGATCCAATCCAGAAAGAGGCCAGGATCTGGCCAACAAGTATGCGAAAAATGCGAAAGTATGAGCCAGATGATTGCAAATCCCAGACCTAACCGAGACATAACCGGCGTTATCCCCTAAAATATTAATCGCAACCAGGTTTAATTGACTGTTTCGGTGTGGTACTGCATTACTACGTGATCCAGACCAGAAAGAGGCCAGGATCTGGCCAACAAGTATGCGAAAAATGCGAAAGTATGAGCCAGATGATTGCAAATCCCAGACCTAACCGAGACATAACCGGCGTTATCCCCTAAAATATTAATCGCAACCAGGTGTAATTGACTGTTTCGGTGTGGTACCGCATTGCTACGATGATCCAAACCAGAAAGAGGCCAGGATCTGGCCAACAAGTATGCGAAAAACGTGAAAGTACGAGCCAGATGAGGACAAATCCCAGACCTACCCGAGACATAACCGGCGTTATCCTCCAAAATATTAATCTCAACCAGGTTTAATTGACTGTTTCGTTGTGGACCCACATTGCTACGGTACCCAAACCAGACAAAACCCAGGATCTGGCCAACAAGTATGCGAAAAATGCGAAAGTATGAGCCAGATGATTGCAAATACCAGAACTAACCCAGACATAACCGGCGTTATCCCCTAAAATATTAATCGCAACCAGGTTTAATTGACTGTTTCGGTGTGGTACTGCATTACTACGTGAACCAGACCAGAAAAAGGCCAGGATCTGGCCAACAAGTATGCGAAAAATGCGAAAGTATGAGCCAGATGATTGCAAATACCAGAACTAACCCAGACATAACCAGCGTTATCCTCTAAAATACGAATCGGAACATGCTTTTAATGACTGTTTCAGTGTGGTAGCACATTACTACGAGATCCAAACCAGAAAAATCCCAGGATCGGGCCAACAAGAATGCGAGAAACGCGAAAGTACGAGCCACATGAGGGAAAATCCCAGACCTAACCCAGACATAACCGGCGTTATCCGCTAAAATATTAATCGCAACCAGGTTAAATTGACTGTTTCGTTGTGGAACCACATTACTACGGGATCCAAACCAGAAAGAACCCAGGATCTGGCCAACAAGTATGCGAAAAATGCGAAAGAACGATCCAGATGAGGGCAAATCCCAGACCTATCCGAGACATAACCGGCGTTATCCTCTAAAATATTAATTGCAATCAGGTTTAATTGACTGTTTCAGTCTGGTGCCACTTTACTACGTGGTCCAAGCCAGAAGAAGGCCAGGATCTGGCCAACAAGTATGCGAAAAATGCGAAGGTCCGAGCCAGATGAGGGCAAATACCAGACCTAACCGAGACATAACCGGCGTTATCCTCCAAAATATTAATCGCAACCAGGTTCAATTGACTGATTCGGTGTGGAACCACATTACTACGGGATCCAAACCAGAAAAAACCCAGGATCTGGCCAACAACTATGAGAAAAACGCGAAAGTATGAGCCAGATGATTGCAAATACCAGAACTATCCCAGGCATAACCAGCGTTATCCTCTAAAATATTAATCGCTACCCGGGTCAATTGACTGTTTCCTTGTGGAACCACATTACTACGGGATCCAAACCAGAGAAAACCCAGGATCTGGCCAACAGGTATGCGAAAAATGCGAAAGTATGAGCCAGATGATTGCAAATACCAGAACTAACCCAGAGATAACCAGCGTTATCCTCTAAAATATTAAACGCAACCAGGTTTAATTGACTGTTTCAGTGTGGTACCACATTACTACGTGATCCAAACCAGAGAAAGGCCAGGATCTGGCCAACAAGGATGAGAAATATGCGAATATACGATCCAGATGATTGCAAATACCAGAACTAACCCTGACATAACCAGCGTTATCCTCTAAAATATTAATCGCAACCAGGTATAATTGACTGTTTCGGAGTGGTACCGCATTGCTACGATGATCCAAACCAGAAAAAGGCCATGATCTGGCCAACAAGTATGCGAAAAATGCGAAAGTATGAGCCAGATGATTGGAAATACCAGAACTATGCCTGACATAACCAGCGTTATCCTCTAAAATACGAATCGGAACACGCTTCTAATGACTGATTCAGTGTGGTAACACATTACTACGAGATCCAAACCAGAAAAATCCCAGGATCAGGCCAACAAGAATGCGAGAAACGCGAAAGTACGAGCCAAATGAGGGAAAATCCCGGATCTAACCCAGACATGACCGGCGTTATCCTCTAAAATATTAATCGCAACCATGTTTAATTGACTGTTTCAGTGTGGTACCACATTACTACGTGATCCAAACCAGAAAAAGCCCAGGATCTGGCCAACAAGTATGCGAAAAACGCGAATGTATGAGCCAGATGATTGCAAATACCAGAACTAACTCAGACATAACCAGCGTTATCCTCTAAAATACAGATCGGAAGCAGCTTCTATTGACTGTTTCAGTGTGGTACCACATTACTACGTGATCCAAACCAGAAAAAGGCCTGGATCTGGCCAACAAGTATGCGAAAAACGTGAAAGTACGAGTCAGATGAGGACAAATCCCAGACCTACCGGAGACATAACCGGCGTTATCCTCTAAAATATTAATCAAATCCAGTTTAATTGACAGTTTCGTTGTGGAACCACATTACTACGGGATCCAAGCCAGAGAAAACCCAGGATCTGGCCAACAGGTATGCGAAAAATGCGAAAGTATGAGCCAGATGATTGCAAATACCAGAACCAACCCAGACATAACCAGCGTTATCCTCTAAAATATTAATCGCAACCAGGTTTAATTGACTGTTTCGGTGTGGTGCCGCATTGCTACGTGATCCAAACCAGAGAAAGGCCAGGATCTGGCCAACAACTATGAGAAAAACGCGAAAGTACGAGCCAGATGGGGGCAAATCTCAGACCCAACCGCGACATAACCAGCGTTATCCTCTAAAATATTAATCGCAACCAGGTTTAATTGACTGTTTCGGTGTGGTACCGCATTACTACGTGATCCAAACCAGAGAAAGGCCAGGATCTGGCCAACAAGTATGCGAAAAACGCGAATGTATGGGCCAGATGATTGCAAATACCAGAACTAACTCAGACATAACCAGCGTTATCCTCTAAAATACAGATCGGAAGCAGCTTCTATTGACTGTTTCAGTGTGGTACCACATTACTACGTGATCCAAACCAGAAAAAGGCCTGGATCTGGCCAACAAGTATGCGAAAAATGCGAAAGTACGAGCCAGATGAGGGCAAATCTCAGACCCAACCGAGACATAACCGGCGTTATCCCCTAAAATATTAATCGCAACCAGGTTTAATTGACTGTTTCGGTGTGGTACCACATTACTACGTGGTCCAAGCCAGAAAAAGGCCAGGATCTGGCCAACAAGGATGAGAAAAATGCGAATATTTGATCCAGATGATTGCAAATACCAGAACTAACCCTGACATAACCAGCGTTATCCTCTAAAATACGCATCGGAACATGCTTTTAATGACTGTTTCAGTGTGGCACCACATTACTACGTGATCCAAACCAGAAAAAGCCCAGGATCGGGCCAACAAGAATGCGAAAAATGCGAAAGTACGAGCCAGATGAGGGAAAATCCCAGACCTAACCGAGACGTAACCGGCGTTATCCCCTAAAATATTAATCGCAAGCAGGTATAATTGACTGTTTCGGTGTGGTACCGCATTGCTACGATGATCCAAACCAGAAAGAGGCCAGGATCTGGCCAACAAGTATGCGAAAAATGCGAAAGTATGAGCCAGATGATTGCAAATACCAGAACTAACCCAGACATAACCAGCGTTATCCTCTAAAATATTAATCGCTACCAGGTTTAATTGACTGTTTCGGTGTGGTACTGCATTACTACGTGATCCAGACCAGAAAAAGGCCAGGATCTGGCCAACAAGTATGCGCAAAATGCGAAAGTACGAGCCAGATGAGGGCAAATCTCAGACCCAACCGAGACATAACCGGCGTTATCCCCTAAAATATTAATCGCAACCAGGTTTAATTGACTGTTTCGGTGTGGTACTGCATTACTACGTGATCCAGACCAGAAAAAGGCCGGGATCTGGCCAACAAGTATGCGCAAAATGCGAAAGTACGAGCCAGATGAGGGCAAATCCCAGACCTAACCGAGACATAACCGGTGTTATCCTGTAAAATATTAATCGCAACCAGGTGTGATTGACTGTTTCGGTGTGGAACCACATTACTATGGGATCCAAACCAGAAAAAACTCAGGATCTGGCCGACAAGTATGCGCAAAATGCGAATGTACGAGCCAGATGAGGGCAAATCCCAGACCTAACCGAGACATAACCGGCGCTATCCTCTAAAATATTAATCGCAACCAGGTATAATTGACTGTTTCGGTGTGGCACCGCATTGCTACGATGATCCAATCCAGAAGGAGGCCAGGATCTGGCTAACAAGTATGCGAAAAATGCGAAAGTACGAGCCAGATGAGGGCAAATCCCAGACCTAACCGAGACATAACCGGCGCTATCCTCTAAAATATTAATCGCAACCAGGTATAATTGACTGTTTCGGTGTGGTACCGCATTGCTACGATGATCCAATCCAGAAAGAGGCCAGGATCTGGCCAACAAGTATGCGAAAAATGCGAAACTATGAGCCAGATGATTGCAAATCCCAGACCTAACCGAGACATAACCGGCGTTATCCCCTAAAATATTAATCGCAACCAGGTTTAATTGACTGTTTCGGTGTGGTACTGCATTACTACGTGATCCAGACCAGAAAGAGGCCAGGATCTGGCCAACAAGTATGCGAAAAATGCGAAAGTATGAGCCAGATGATTGCAAATCCCAGACCTAACCGAGACATAACCGGCGTTATCCCCTAAAATATTAATCGCAACCAGGTGTAATTGACTGTTTCGGTGTGGTACCGCATTGCTACGATGATCCAAACCAGAAAGAGGCCAGGATCTGGCCAACAAGTATGCGAAAAACGTGAAAGTACGAGCCAGATGAGGACAAATCCCAGACCTACCCGAGACATAACCGGCGTTATCCTCCAAAATATTAATCTCAACCAGGTTTAATTGACTGTTTCGTTGTGGACCCACATTGCTACGGTACCCAAACCAGACAAAACCCAGGATCTGGCCAACAAGTATGCGAAAAATGCGAAAGTATGAGCCAGATGATTGCAAATACCAGAACTAACCCAGACATAACCGGCGTTATCCCCTAAAATATTAATCGCAACCAGGTTTAATTGACTGTTTCGGTGTGGTACTGCATTACTACGTGAACCAGACCAGAAAAAGGCCAGGATCTGGCCAACAAGTATGCGAAAAATGCGAAAGTATGAGCCAGATGATTGCAAATACCAGAACTAACCCAGACATAACCAGCGTTATCCTCTAAAATACGAATCGGAACATGCTTTTAATGACTGTTTCAGTGTGGTAGCACATTACTACGAGATCCAAACCAGAAAAATCCCAGGATCGGGCCAACAAGAATGCGAGAAACGCGAAAGTACGAGCCACATGAGGGAAAATCCCAGACCTAACCCAGACATAACCGGCGTTATCCGCTAAAATATTAATCGCAACCAGGTTAAATTGACTGTTTCGTTGTGGAACCACATTACTACGGGATCCAAACCAGAAAGAACCCAGGATCTGGCCAACAAGTATGCGAAAAATGCGAAAGAACGATCCAGATGAGGGCAAATCCCAGACCTATCCGAGACATAACCGGCGTTATCCTCTAAAATATTAATTGCAATCAGGTTTAATTGACTGTTTCAGTCTGGTGCCACTTTACTACGTGGTCCAAGCCAGAAGAAGGCCAGGATCTGGCCAACAAGTATGCGAAAAATGCGAAGGTCCGAGCCAGATGAGGGCAAATACCAGACCTAACCGAGACATAACCGGCGTTATCCTCCAAAATATTAATCGCAACCAGGTTCAATTGACTGATTCGGTGTGGAACCACATTACTACGGGATCCAAACCAGAAAAAACCCAGGATCTGGCCAACAACTATGAGAAAAACGCGAAAGTATGAGCCAGATGATTGCAAATACCAGAACTATCCCAGGCATAACCAGCGTTATCCTCTAAAATATTAATCGCTACCCGGGTCAATTGACTGTTTCCTTGTGGAACCACATTACTACGGGATCCAAACCAGAGAAAACCCAGGATCTGGCCAACAGGTATGCGAAAAATGCGAAAGTATGAGCCAGATGATTGCAAATACCAGAACTAACCCAGAGATAACCAGCGTTATCCTCTAAAATATTAAACGCAACCAGGTTTAATTGACTGTTTCAGTGTGGTACCACATTACTACGTGATCCAAACCAGAGAAAGGCCAGGATCTGGCCAACAAGGATGAGAAATATGCGAATATACGATCCAGATGATTGCAAATACCAGAACTAACCCTGACATAACCAGCGTTATCCTCTAAAATATTAATCGCAACCAGGTATAATTGACTGTTTCGGAGTGGTACCGCATTGCTACGATGATCCAAACCAGAAAAAGGCCATGATCTGGCCAACAAGTATGCGAAAAATGCGAAAGTATGAGCCAGATGATTGGAAATACCAGAACTATGCCTGACATAACCAGCGTTATCCTCTAAAATACGAATCGGAACACGCTTCTAATGACTGATTCAGTGTGGTAACACATTACTACGAGATCCAAACCAGAAAAATCCCAGGATCAGGCCAACAAGAATGCGAGAAACGCGAAAGTACGAGCCAAATGAGGGAAAATCCCGGATCTAACCCAGACATGACCGGCGTTATCCTCTAAAATATTAATCGCAACCATGTTTAATTGACTGTTTCAGTGTGGTACCACATTACTACGTGATCCAAACCAGAAAAAGCCCAGGATCTGGCCAACAAGTATGCGAAAAACGCGAATGTATGAGCCAGATGATTGCAAATACCAGAACTAACTCAGACATAACCAGCGTTATCCTCTAAAATACAGATCGGAAGCAGCTTCTATTGACTGTTTCAGTGTGGTACCACATTACTACGTGATCCAAACCAGAAAAAGGCCTGGATCTGGCCAACAAGTATGCGAAAAACGTGAAAGTACGAGTCAGATGAGGACAAATCCCAGACCTACCGGAGACATAACCGGCGTTATCCTCTAAAATATTAATCAAATCCAGTTTAATTGACAGTTTCGTTGTGGAACCACATTACTACGGGATCCAAGCCAGAGAAAACCCAGGATCTGGCCAACAGGTATGCGAAAAATGCGAAAGTATGAGCCAGATGATTGCAAATACCAGAACCAACCCAGACATAACCAGCGTTATCCTCTAAAATATTAATCGCAACCAGGTTTAATTGACTGTTTCGGTGTGGTGCCGCATTGCTACGTGATCCAAACCAGAGAAAGGCCAGGATCTGGCCAACAACTATGAGAAAAACGCGAAAGTACGAGCCAGATGGGGGCAAATCTCAGACCCAACCGCGACATAACCAGCGTTATCCTCTAAAATATTAATCGCAACCAGGTTTAATTGACTGTTTCGGTGTGGTACCGCATTACTACGTGATCCAAACCAGAGAAAGGCCAGGATCTGGCCAACAAGGATGAGAAAAATGCGAATATATGATCCAGATGATTGCAAATACCAGAACTAACCCTGACATAGCCAGCGTTATCCTCTAAAATACGCATCGGAACATGCTTTTAATGACTGTTTCAGTGACATAGCCAGCGTTATCCTCCAAAATACGCATCGGAACATGCTTTTAATGACTGTTTCAGTGTGGTACCACATTACTACGTTATCCAAACCAGAAAAAGCCCAGGATCTGGCCAACAAGTATGCGAAAAACGTGAAAGTACGAGCCAGATGAGGACAAATCCCAGACCTACCCGAGACATAACCGGCGTTATCCTCCAAAATATTAATCTCAACCAGGTTTAATTGACTGTTTCGTTGTGGACCCACATTACTACGGTACCCAAACCAGACAAAACCCAGGATCTGGCCAACAAGTATGCGAAAAATGCGAAAGTATGAGCCAGATGATTGCAAATACCAGAACTAACCCAGACATAACCGGCGTTATCCCCTAAAATATTAATCGCAACCAGGTTTAATTGACTGTTTCGGTGTGGTACTGCATTACTACGTGAACCAGACCAGAAAAAGGCCAGGATCTGGCCAACAAGTATGCGAAAAATGCGAAAGTATGAGCCAGATGATTGCAAATACCAGAACTAACCCAGACATAACCAGCGTTATCCTCTAAAATATTAATCGCAACCAGGTTTAATTGACTGTTTCGGTGTTGTACCGCATTACTACGTGATCCAAACCAGAAAGAGGCCAGGATCTGGCCAACAAGAATGCGAAAAAAGCGAAAGTACGAGCCAGATGTGGGCAAATCCCAGACCTACCCGAGACATAACCGGCGTTATCCTCTAAAATAGTAATCGCAACCAGGTTTAATTGACTGTTTCAGTGTGGTACCACATTACTACGTGATCCAAACCAGAAAAAGCCCAGGATCTGGCCAACAAGTACCCGAAAAACGTGAAAGTACGAGCCAGATGAGGACAAATCCCAGACCTATCCGAGACATAAGCGGCGTTATCCTCCAAAATATTAATCTCAACCAGGTTTAATTGACTGTTTCGTTGTGGAACCACACTACTACGGTATCCAAACCAGACAAAACCCAGGATCTGGCCAACAAGTATGCGAAAAATGCGAAAGTATGAGCCAGATGATTGCAAATACCAGAACTAACCCAGACATAACCGGCGTTATCCCCTAAAATATTAATCGCAACCAGGTTTAATTGACTGTTTCGGTGTGGTACCGCATTACTACGTGATCCAAACCAGAGAAAGGCCAGGGTCTGGCCAACAAGGATGAGAAAAATGCGAATATATGATCCAGATGATTGCAAATACCAGAACTAACCCTGACATAACCAGGTTTATCCTCTAAAATACGCATCGGAACATGCTTTTAATGACTGTTTCAGTGTGGTACCACATTACTACGTTATCCAAACCAGAAAAAGCCCAGGATCGGGCCAACAAGAATGCGAAAAATGCGAAAGTACGAGCCAGATGAGGGAAAATCCCAGACCTAACCGAGACGTAACCGGCGCTATTCCCTAAAATATTAATCGCAACCAGGTATAATTGACTGTTTCGGTGTGGTACCGCATTGCTACGATGATCCAAACCAGAAAAAGGCCAGGATCTGGCCAACAAGTATGCGAAAAATGAGAAAGTCCGAGCCAGATGAGGGCAAATACCAGACCTATCCGAGACATAACCGGCGTTATCCTCTAAAATAATAATCGCAACCAGGTTCAGTTGACTGTTTCGGTGTGGAACCACATTACTACGTGATCCAAACCAGAAAAAGGCCAGGATCTGGCCAACAAGTATGCGAAAAATGCGAAAGTACGAGCCAGATGAGGGCAAATACCAGACCTAGCCCAGACATAACCGCCGTTATCCGCTAAAATATTAATCGCAACCAGGTTTAATTGACTGTTTCGTTGTGGAACCGCATTACTACGTGATCCAAACCAGAAAAAACCCAGGATCTGGCCAACAGCTATGAGAAAAACGCGAAAGTATGAGCCAGATGATTGCAAATACCAGAACTATCCCGGACGTAACCACCGTTATCCTCTAAAATACTTATCGGAACCAGCTTCTATTGACTGTTTCAGTGTGGTACCACATTACTACGTGATCCAAACCAGAAATGGGTCAGGGTCTGGCCAACAAGTATGCGAAAAATGCGAAAGTCCGAGCCAGATGAGGGCAAATACCAGACCTAACCGAGACATAACCGGCGTTATCCTCTAAAATATTAATCGCAACCAGATTCAATTGACAGTTTCGGTGTGGAACCACATTACTACGGGATCCAAACCAGAAAAAACCCAGGATCTGGCCGACAACTATGAGAAAAACGCGAAGGTACGAGCCAGATGGGGGCAAATCCCAGACCTAACTGAGACATAACCAGCGTTATCCTCTAAAATAGTAATCGCAACCAGGTTTAATTGACTGTTTCAGTGTGGTACCAGATTACTACGTGATCCAAACCAGAAAAAGCCCAGGATCTGGCCACCAAGTATGCGAAATCGTGAATGTACGAGCCAGATGAAGACAAATCCCAGACCTACCCGAGACATAACCGGCGTTATCCTCTAAAATATTAATCTCAACCAGGCTTAATTGACTGTTTCGTTGTGGAACCACATAACTACGGGATCCAAACCAGACAAAACCCAGGATCTGGCCAACAAGTATGCGAAAAATGCGAAAGTATGAGCCAGATGATTGCAAATACCAGAACTAACCCAGACATAACCAGCGTTATCCTCTAAAATATAAATCGCAACCAGGTTTAATTGACTGTTCCGTTGTGGAACCGCATTACTACGTGATCCAAACCAGTAAAAACCCAGGATCTGCCCAACAACTATGAGAAAAACGCGAAAGTATGAGCCAGATGATTGCAAATACCAGAACTATCCCAGACATAACCAGCGTTATCCTCTAAAATACTTATCGGAACCAGCTTCTATTGACTGTTTCAGTGTGGTACCACATTACTACGTGATCCAAACCAGAAAAGGGCCAGGGTCTGGCCAACAAGTATGCGAAAAATGCGAAAGTCCGAGCCAGATGAGGGCAAATACCAGACCTAACCCAGACATAACCGGCGTTATCCTCTAAAATATTAATAGCAACCAGGTTTAATTGACTGTTTCGGTGTGGTACCACATTACTACGTGATCCAAACCAGAAAAAGCCCAGGATCTGGCCAACAAGTATGCGAAAAACGCGAATGTATGAGCCAGATGATTGCAAATACCAGAACTAACTCAGACATAACCAGCGTTATCCTCTAAGATACTGATCGGAACCAGCTTCTATTGACTGTTTCAGTGTGGCACCACATTGCTACGTGATCCAAACCAGAAAAAGGCCAGGATCTGGCTAACAAGTATGCGAAACATGCGAAAGTACGAGCCAGATGAGGGCAAACACCAGACCTAACCCAGACATAACCGGCGTTATCCGCTAAAATATTAATCGCAACCAGGTTTAATTGACTGTTTCGTTGTGGAACCCCATTACTGCGGGGTCCAAACCAGAAAAAACTCAGGATCTGGCCAACAAGTATGCGAAAAATGCGAAAGTACGATCCAGATGAGGGCAAATCCCAGACCTAACCGAGACATAACCAGCGCTATCCTCTAAAATATTAATCGCAACCAGGTATAATTGACTGTTTCGGTGTGGTACCGCATTGCTACGATGATCCAAACCAGAAAGAGGCCAGGATCTGGATAACAAGTATGCGAAAAATGCGAAAGTACGAGCCTGATGAGGGAAAATCCCAGACCTAACCGAGACGTAACCGGCGTTATCCCCTAAGATATTAATCGCAACCAGGTTTAATTGACTGTTTCGGTGTGGAACCACATTACTACGGGATCCAAACCAGAAAAAACTCAGGATCTGGCCGACAAGTAAGCGAAAAATGCGAAAGTACGCGCCAGATGAGGGCAAATACCAGACCTAACCGAGACATTACCGGCATTATCCTCTAAAATATTAATCGCAACCAGATTTAATTGACTGTTTCGGTGTGGTGCCGCATTACTACGTGATCCAAACCAGAAAAAGGCCAGGATCTGGCCAACAAGTATGCGAAAAATGCGAAAGTACGAGCCAGATGAGGGCAAATACCAGACCTAACCCGGACATAACCGGCGTTATCCGCTAAAATATTAATCGCAACCAGGTTTAATTGATTGTTTCGTTGTGGAACCGCATTACTAGGGGATCCAAACCAGAAAAAAACCCATGACCTGGCCAACAACTATGAGAAAAGGCAAAAGTATGAGCCAGATGATTGCAAATACCAGAACTATTCCAGACATAACCAGCGTTATCCTCTGAAATATTATTCGCAACCAGGTTTAATTGACTGTTTCAGTCTGGTGCCACTTTACTACGTGGTCCAAGACAGAAGAAGGCCAGGATCTGGCCAACAAGTATGCGAAAAATGCGAAAGTACGATCCAGATGAGGGCAAATCCCAGACCTAACCGAGACATAACCGGCGCTATCCTCTAAAATATTAATCGCAACCAGGTATAATTGACTGTTTCGGTGTGGTACCGCATTGCTACGATGATCCAAACCAGAAAGAGGCCAGGATCTGGCTGACAAGTATGCGAAAAGTGCGAAAGTACGAGCCTGATGAGGGAAAATCCCAGACCTAACCGAGACGTAACCGGCGTTATCCCCTAAAATATTAATCGCAACCAGGTTTAATTGACTGTTTCGGTGTGGAACCACATTACTACGGGATCCAAACCAGAAAAAACTCAGGACCTGGCCGACAAGTATACGAAAAATGCGATAGTATGAGCCAGAGGAGGGCAAATACCAGACCTAACACAGACATAACCGGCGTTATCCTCTAAAATATTAATCGCAACCGGGTTTAATTGACAGTTTCGGTGTGGAACCACATTACTACGGGATACAAACCAGAAAAAACCCAGGATCTGGCCAACAACTATAAGAAAAACGCGAAAGTATGAGCCAGATGATTGCAAATACCAGAACTATCCCAGGCATAACCAGGGTTATCCGCTAAAATATTATTCGCAACCAGGTTTAATTGACTGTTTCGGTGTGGTACCACATTACTACGTGGTCCAAAGCATTAAGAACCCTCGATCAGGTCAACATGTATGTTAAAACTGCGAAAGTGTGACCCTGATGAGGGCAAATCCCAGGCCTTACCTAGACCTAACATGCGTTGTCCTCTAAAATATTGATGGAAACCAGGTTTAATTGATTGTTTCAGTGTTGTACTTCATTACCACGTGATGCGATCCAGAAAAAGCCCAGGATCTAGCCATCAAGTATGAGAAATATGCGAAAGAATGAGCCTGATGAGAGCTAATCCCAGACCTAACCTAGACATAACATGAATTATTCTCTAAAATATTGATCAAAACCAGGTTTAATTGACTGTTTCAGCGTGGTACCACATTACTACGTGATACAATCCAGAAACAGCCAAGGATCTAGCCATGAAGTATGAGAAATATGCGAATGTATGAGCCTGATGAGGATAAATCCTAGACCTAACCCAAACCTAACATGCGTTATCCTCTAAAATATTTATCAAGACCAGGTTTAATTGAATGTTTCAGTGTGGTACCACATTACTACGTGAATCTAACCAGAAAAAACCCAGGATCCGTTCAACAAGTATGTGAAGAATGCGAAAGTATGAGTCTGATGAGTGAAAATCCCAGGTCTAACCCAGAACTAACATGCGTTATCCTCCAAAATATTGATCCAAACCAGGTTTAATGGACTGTTTCAGTGTGGTACCACTTTACTACGTGATCCAAAGCATTAAGAATCGTCGATCAGGTCAACATGCATGTTAAAACTGCGAACGTATGACCCTGATGAGGGCAAATCCCAGGCCTTACCTAGACCTAACATGCGTTGTCCTCTAAAATATTGATGGAAACCAGGTTTAATTGACTGTTTCAGTGTGGTACCACCTTACTACGTGAACCAAACCAGGAAAAACCCAGGATCCGTTCAACAAGTATGTGAGGAATGCGAAAGTATGAGTCTGATGAGTGAAAATCCCAGGGCTAACCTAGACCTAACATGCGTTATCCTCCAAAATATTTATCAAGACCAGGTTTAATTGAATGTTTCAGTGTGGTACCACATTACTACGTGAACCAAACCAGAAAAAACCCAGGATCCGTTCAACAAGTATGTGAAGAATGCGAAAGTATGAGTCTGATGAGTGAAAATCCCAGACATAACTTAGACCTAACATGCGTTATCCTCTAAAATATTGATCCAAACCAGGTTTAATTGACCGTTTCAGTGTGGTCCCACATTACTACGTGATCCAAACCAGAAAAAACCCAGGATCTAGCCATCAAGTATGAGAAACATTGCGAAAGAATGAGCCTGATGATAGCAAATCCCAGACCTAACCTAGACCTAACATGAATTATTCTCTAAAATATTGATCGAAACCAGGTTTAATTGATTGTTTCAGTGTGGTCCCACATTACTACGTGATCCAAACCAGAAAAAACCCAGGATCCATTCAACAGGTATGTGAAGAATGCGAAAGTATGAGTCTGATGAGTGAAAATCCCAGGCCTAACCTAGACCTAACATGAATTATTCTCTAAAATATTGATCGAAACCTGGTTTAATCTATTGTTTCAGTGTGGTACCACATTACTATTAGATCCAAACCAGAAAATAACCCAGGATCTGTTCAACGAGTATGTGAAGTGTCCGAAAGTATGAGTCTGATGAGTGAAAATCCCAGACCTAACCTAGACCTAACATGAATTATTCTCTAAAATATTGATCGAAACCTGGTTTAATCTATTGTTTCAGTGTGGTACCACATTACTATTAGATCCAAACCAGAAAATAACCCAGGATCTGTTCAACGAGTATGTGAAGTGTGCGAAAGTATGAGTCTGATGAGGTCAAATCCCAGACCTATCCCAGACCTAACTTGCGTTATCCTCAAAAATATTGATCGAAACCAGGTTTAATTGACTGTTTCAGCGTGGTACCACATTACCACGTGATACAATCCAGAAACAGCCAAGGATCTAGCCATGAAGTATGAGAAATATGCGAATGTATGAGCCTGATGAGGATAAATCCTAGACCTAACCCAAACCTAACATGCGTTATCCTCCAAAATATTTATCAAGACCAGGTTTAATTGAATGTTTCAGTGTGGTACCACATTACTACGTGAACCAAACCAGAAAAAACCCAGGATCCGTTCAACAAGTATGTGAAGAATGCGAAAGTATGAGTCTGATGAGTGAAAATCCCAGGGCTAACCTAGACCTAACATGCGTTGTCCTCTAAAATATTGATGGAAACCAGGTTTAATTGACTGTTTCAGTTTGGTACCACCTTACTACGTGAACCAAACCAGAAAAAACCCAGGATCCGTTCAACAAGTATGTGAAGAATGCGAAAGTATGAGTCTGATGAGTGAAAATCCCAGGGCTAACCTAGACCTAACATGCGTTATCCTCTAAAATATTGATCCAAACCAGGTTTAATTGACTGTTTTAGTAGTGGTACCACTTTACTACGTGATCCAAAGCAGAAAAAACCCTCGATCAGGTCAACATGCATGTTAAAACTGCGAAAGTATGACCCTGATGAGGTCAAATCCCAGACCTATCCCAGACCTGACATGCGTTATCCTCTAAAATATTGATCCAAACCAGGTTTAATTGACTGTTTCAGTGTGGTCCCACATTACTACGTGACACAATCCTGAAACAGCCCAGGATCTAGCCATGAAGTATGAGAAATATGCGAATGTATGAGCCTGATGAGGACAAATCCTAGACCTAACCCAAACCTAACATGCGTTATCCTCCAAAATATTTATCAAGACCAGGTTAAATTGAATGTTTCAGTGTGGTACCACTTTACTACGTGATCCAAAGCATTAAGAACCCTCGATCAGGTCAACATGTATGTTAAAACTGCGAAAGTATGACCCTGATGAGGGCAAATCCCAGGCCTTACCTAGACCTAACATGCGTTGTCCTCTAAAATATTGATGGAAACCAGGTTTAATTGACTGTTTCAGTGTTGTACTTCATTACCACGTGATGCGATCCAGAAAAAGCCCAGGATCTAGCCATCAAGTATGAGAAATATGCGAAAGAATGAGCCTGATGAGAGCAAATCCCAGACCTAACCTAGACATAACATACATTATTCTCTAAAATATTGATCAAAACCAGGTTTAATTGACTGTTTCAGTGTGGTACCACATTACTACGTGATCCAATCCAGAAATAGCCCAGGATCTAGCCATGAAGTATGAGAAATATGCGAAAGTATGAGCCTGACGAGGGCAAATCCTAGACCTTACCCAGACCTAACATGCGTTATCCTCTAAAGTATTTATCATAACCAGGTTTAATTGATTGTTTCAGTGTGGTCCCACATTACTACGTGATCCAAACCAGAAAAAACCCAGGATCCGTTCAACAAGTATGTGAAGAATGCGAAAGTATGAGTCTGATGAGGGCTAATCCCAGACCTATCCCAGACCTAACTTGCGTTATCGTCTAAAATAATGATCGAAACCAGGTTTAATTGACTGTTTTAGTTGTGGTACCGCTTTACCACCTGATCCAAAGCAGAAAAAAGCCTCGATCAGGTCAACATGCATGTTAAAACTGCGAAAGTATGAGTCTGATGAGTGAAAATCCCAGGGCTAACCTAGACCTAACATGCGTTATCCTCTAAAATATTGATCGAAACCTGGTTTAATCTATTGTTTCAGTGTGGTACCACATTACTATTAGATCCAAACCAGAAAATAACCCAGGATCTGTTCAACGAGTATGTGAAGTGTGCGAAAGTATGAGTCTGATGAGGTCAAATCCCAGACCTATCCCAGACTTAACATGCGTTATCCTCTAAAATATTGATCGAAACCGGGTTTAATCGACTGATTCAGTGTGGTACCACATTACTACGTGATCCAAACCAGAAAAAACCCAGGATCCGTTCAACAAGTATGTGAAGAATGCGAAAGTATGAGTCTGATGAGTGAAAATCCCAGGCCTAACCTAGACCTAACATGAATTATTCTCTAAAATATTGATCGAAACCTGGTTTAATCTATTGTTTCAGTGTGGTACCACATTACTATTAGATCCAAACCAGAAAATAACCCAGGATCTGTTCAACGAGTATGTGAAGTGTGCGAAAGTATGAGTCTGATGAGGTCAAATCCCAGACCTATCCCAGACCTAACTTGCGTTATCCTCAAAAATATTGATCGAAACCAGGTTTAATTGACTGTTTCAGCGTGGTACCACATTACTACGTGATACAATCCAGAAACAGCCAAGGATCTAGCCATGAAGTATGAGAAATATGCGAATGTATGAGCCTGATGAGGATAAATCCTAGACCTAACCCAAACCTAACATGCGTTATCCTCTAAAATATTTATCAAGACCAGGTTTAATTGAATGTTTCAGTGTGGTACCACATTACTACGTGAATCAAACCAGAAAAAACCCAGGATCCGTTCAACATGCATGTTAAAACTGCGAAAGTATGACCCTGATGAGGGCAAATCCCAGGCCTTACCTAGACCTAACATGCGTTGTCCTCTAAAATATTGATGGAAACCAGGTTTAATTGACTGTTTCAGTTTGGTACCACCTTACTACGTGAACCAAACCAGAAAAAACCCAGGATCCGTTCAACAAGTATGTGAAGAATGCGAAAGTATGAGTCTGATGAGTGAAAATCCCAGGGCTAACCTAGACCTAACATGCGTTATCCTCTAAAATATTGATCCAAACCAGGTTTAATTGACTGTTTTAGTTGTGGTACCACTTTACTACGTGATCCAAAGCAGAAAAAACCCTCGATCAGGTCAACATGCATGTTAAAACTGCGAAAGTATGACCCTGATGAGGTCAAATTCCAGACCTATCCCAGACCTGACATGCGTTATCCTCTAAAATATTGATCCAAACCAGGTTTAATTGACTGTTTCAGTGTGGTCCCACATTACTACGTGACACAATCCTGAAACAGCCCAGGATCTAGCCATGAAGTATGAGAAATATGCGAATGTATGAGCCTGATGAGGACAAATCCTAGACCTAACCCAAACCTAACATGCGTTATCCTCCAAAATATTTATCAAGACCAGGTTAAATTGAATGTTTCAGTGTGGTACCACTTTACTACGTGATCCAAAGCATTAAGAACCCTCGATCAGGTCAACATGTATGTTAAAACTGCGAAAGTATGACCCTGATGAGGGCAAATCCCAGGCCTTACCTAGACCTAACATGCGTTGTCCTCTAAAATATTGATGGAAACCAGGTTTAATTGACTGTTTCAGTGTTGTACTTCATTACCACGTGATGCGATCCAGAAAAAGCCCAGGATCTAGCCATCAAGTATGAGAAATATGCGAAAGAATGAGCCTGATGAGAGCAAATCCCAGACCTAACCTAGACATAACATACATTATTCTCTAAAATATTGATCAAAACCAGGTTTAATTGACTGTTTCAGTGTGGTACCACATTACTACGTGATCCAATCCAGAAATAGCCCAGGATCTAGCCATGAAGTATGAGAAATATGCGAAAGTATGAGCCTGACGAGGGCAAATCCTAGACCTTACCCAGACCTAACATGCGTTATCCTCTAAAGTATTTATCATAACCAGGTTTAATTGATTGTTTCAGTGTGGTCCCACATTACTACGTGATCCAAACCAGAAAAAACCCAGGATCCGTTCAACAAGTATGTGAAGAATGCGAAAGTATGAGTCTGATGAGGGCTAATCCCAGACCTATCCCAGACCTAACTTGCGTTATCGTCTAAAATAATGATCGAAACCAGGTTTAATTGACTGTTTTAGTTGTGGTACCGCTTTACCACCTGATCCAAAGCAGACAAAAGCCTCGATCAGGTCAACATGCATGTTAAAACTGCGAAAGTATGAGTCTGATGAGTGAAAATCCCAGGCCTAACCTAGACCTAACATGAATTATTCTCTAAAATATTGATCGAAACCTGGTTTAATCTATTGTTTCAGTGTGGTACCACATTACTATTAGATCCAAACCAGAAAATAACCCAGGATCTGTTCAACGAGTATGTGAAGTGTGCGAAAGTATGAGTCTGATGAGGTCAAATCCCAGACCTATCCCAGACTTAACATGCGTTATCCTCTAAAATATTGATCGAAACCGGGTTTAATCGACTGATTCAGTGTGGTACCACATTACTACGTGATCCAAACCAGAAAAAACCCAGGATCCGTTCAACAAGTATGTGAAGAATGCGAAAGTATGAGTCTGATGAGTGAAAATCCCAGGCCTAACCTAGACCTAACATGAATTATTCTCTAAAATATTGATCGAAACCTGGTTTAATCTATTGTTTCAGTGTGGTACCACATTACTATTAGATCCAAACCAGAAAATAACCCAGGATCTGTTCAACGAGTATGTGAAGTGTGCGAAAGTATGAGTCTGATGAGGTCAAATCCCAGACCTATCCCAGACCTAACTTGCGTTATCCTCAAAAATATTGATCGAAACCAGGTTTAATTGACTGTTTCAGCGTGGTACCACATTACTACGTGATACAATCCAGAAACAGCCAAGGATCTAGCCATGAAGTATGAGAAATATGCGAATGTATGAGCCTGATGAGGATAAATCCTAGACCTAACCCAAACCTAACATGCGTTATCCTCTAAAATATTTATCAAGACCAGGTTTAATTGAATGTTTCAGTGTGGTACCACATTACTACGTGAATCAAACCAGAAAAAACCCAGGATCCGTTCAACATGCATGTTAAAACTGCGAAAGTATGACCCTGATGAGGGCAAATCCCAGGCCTTACCTAGACCTAACATGCGTTGTCCTCTAAAATATTGATGGAAACCAGGTTTAATTGACTGTTTCAGTTTGGTACCACCTTACTACGTGAACCAAACCAGAAAAAACCCAGGATCCGTTCAACAAGTATGTGAAGAATGCGAAAGTATGAGTCTGATGAGTGAAAATCCCAGGGCTAACCTAGACCTAACATGCGTTATCCTCTAAAATATTGATCCAAACCAGGTTTAATTGACTGTTTTAGTTGTGGTACCACTTTACTACGTGATCCAAAGCAGAAAAAACCCTCGATCAGGTCAACATGCATGTTAAAACTGCGAAAGTATGACCCTGATGAGGTCAAATCCCAGACATATCCCAGACCTGACATGCGTTATCCTCTAAAATATTGATCCAAACCAGGTTTAATTGACTGTTTCAGTGTGGTCCCACATTACTACGTGACACAATCCTGAAACAGCCCAGGATCTAGCCATGAAGTATGAGAAATATGCGAATGTATGAGCCTGATGAGGACAAATCCTAGACCTAACCCAAACCTAACATGCGTTATCCTCCAAAATATTTATCAAGACCAGGTTAAATTGAATGTTTCAGTGTGGTACCACTTTACTACGTGATCCAAAGCATTAAGAACCCTCGATCAGGTCAACATGTATGTTAAAACTGCGAAAGTATGACCCTGATGAGGGCAAATCCCAGGCCTTACCTAGACCTAACATGCGTTGTCCTCTAAAATATTGATGGAAACCAGGTTTAATTGACTGTTTCAGTGTTGTACTTCATTACCACGTGATGCGATCCAGAAAAAGCCCAGGATCTAGCCATCAAGTATGAGAAATATGCGAAAGAATGAGCCTGATGAGAGCAAATCCCAGACCTAACCTAGACATAACATACATTATTCTCTAAAATATTGATCAAAACCAGGTTTAATTGACTGTTTCAGTGTGGTACCACATTACTACGTGATCCAATCCAGAAATAGCCCAGGATCTAGCCATGAAGTATGAGAAATATGCGAAAGTATGAGCCTGACGAGGGCAAATCCTAGACCTTACCCAGACCTAACATGCGTTATCCTCTAAAGTATTTATCATAACCAGGTTTAATTGATTGTTTCAGTGTGGTCCCACATTACTACGTGATCCAAACCAGAAAAAACCCAGGATCCGTTCAACAAGTATGTGAAGAATGCGAAAGTATGAGTCTGATGAGGGCTAATCCCAGACCTATCCCAGACCTAACTTGCGTTATCGTCTAAAATAATGATCGAAACCAGGTTTAATTGACTGTTTTAGTTGTGGTACCGCTTTACCACCTGATCCAAAGCAGAAAAAAGCCTCGATCAGGTCAACATGCATGTTAAAACTGCGAAAGTATGAGTCTGATGAGTGAAAATCCCAGGCCTAACCTAGACCTAACATGAATTATTCTCTAAAATATTGATCGAAACCTGGTTTAATCTATTGTTTCAGTGTGGTACCACATTACTATTAGATCCAAACCAGAAAATAACCCAGGATCTGTTCAACGAGTATGTGAAGTGTGCGAAAGTATGAGTCTGATGAGGTCAAATCCCAGACCTATCCCAGACCTAACTTGCGTTATCCTCAAAAATATTGATCGAAACCAGGTTTAATTGACTGTTTCAGCGTGGTACCACATTACTACGTGATACAATCCAGAAACAGCCAAGGATCTAGCCATGAAGTATGAGAAATATGCGAATGTATGAGCCTGATGAGGATAAATCCTAGACCTAACCCAAACCTAACATGCGTTATCCTCTAAAATATTTATCAAGACCAGGTTTAATTGAATGTTTCAGTGTGGTACCACATTACTACGTGAATCAAACCAGAAAAAACCCAGGATCCGTTCAACATGCATGTTAAAACTGCGAAAGTATGACCCTGATGAGGGCAAATCCCAGGCCTTACCTAGACCTAACATGCGTTGTCCTCTAAAATATTGATGGAAACCAGGTTTAATTGACTGTTTCAGTTTGGTACCACCTTACTACGTGAACCAAACCAGAAACAGCCAAGGATCTAGCCATGAAGTATGAGAAATATGCGAATGTATGAGCCTGATGAGGATAAATCCTAGACCTAACCCAAACCTAACATGCGTTATCCTCTAAAATATTTATCAAGACCAGGTTTAATTGAATGTTTCAGTGTGGTACCACATTACTACGTGAATCAAACCAGAAAAAACCCAGGATCCGTTCAACATGCATGTTAAAACTGCGAAAGTATGACCCTGATGAGGGCAAATCCCAGGCCTTACCTAGACCTAACATGCGTTGTCCTCTAAAATATTGATGGAAACCAGGTTTAATTGACTGTTTCAGTTTGGTACCACCTTACTACGTGAACCAAACCAGAAAAAACCCAGGATCCGTTCAACAAGTATGTGAAGAATGCGAAAGTATGAGTCTGATGAGTGAAAATCCCAGGGCTAACCTAGACCTAACATGCGTTATCCTCTAAAATATTGATCCAAACCAGGTTTAATTGACTGTTTTAGTTGTGGTACCACTTTACTACGTGATCCAAAGCAGAAAAAACCCTCGATCAGGTCAACATGCATGTTAAAACTGCGAAAGTATGACCCTGATGAGGTCAAATCCCAGACCTATCCCAGACCTGACATGCGTTATCCTCTAAAATATTGATCCAAACCAGGTTTAATTGACTGTTTCAGTGTGGTCCCACATTACTACGTGACACAATCCTGAAACAGCCCAGGATCTAGCCATGAAGTATGAGAAATATGCGAATGTATGAGCCTGATGAGGACAAATCCTAGACCTAACCCAAACCTAACATGCGTTATCCTCCAAAATATTTATCAAGACCAGGTTAAATTGAATGTTTCAGTGTGGTACCACTTTACTACGTGATCCAAAGCATTAAGAACCCTCGATCAGGTCAACATGTATGTTAAAACTGCGAAAGTATGACCCTGATGAGGGCAAATCCCAGGCCTTACCTAGACCTAACATGCGTTGTCCTCTAAAATATTGATGGAAACCAGGTTTAATTGACTGTTTCAGTGTTGTACTTCATTACCACGTGATGCGATCCAGAAAAAGCCCAGGATCTAGCCATCAAGTATGAGAAATATGCGAAAGAATGAGCCTGATGAGAGCAAATCCCAGACCTAACCTAGACATAACATACATTATTCTCTAAAATATTGATCAAAACCAGGTTTAATTGACTGTTTCAGTGTGGTACCACATTACTACGTGATCCAATCCAGAAATAGCCCAGGATCTAGCCATGAAGTATGAGAAATATGCGAAAGTATGAGCCTGACGAGGGCAAATCCTAGACCTTACCCAGACCTAACATGCGTTATCCTCTAAAGTATTTATCATAACCAGGTTTAATTGATTGTTTCAGTGTGGTCCCACATTACTACGTGATCCAAACCAGAAAAAACCCAGGATCCGTTCAACAAGTATGTGAAGAATGCGAAAGTATGAGTCTGATGAGGGCTAATCCCAGACCTATCCCAGACCTAACTTGCGTTATCGTCTAAAATAATGATCGAAACCAGGTTTAATTGACTGTTTTAGTTGTGGTACCGCTTTACCACCTGATCCAAAGCAGAAAAAAGCCTCGATCAGGTCAACATGCATGTTAAAACTGCGAAAGTATGAGTCTGATGAGTGAAAATCCCAGGCCTAACCTAGACCTAACATGAATTGTTCTCTAAAATATTGATCGAAACCTGGTTTAATCTATTGTTTCAGTGTGGTACCACATTACTATTAGATCCAAACCAGAAAATAACCCAGGATCTGTTCAACGAGTATGTGAAGTGTGCGAAAGTATGAGTCTGATGAGGTCAAATCCCAGACCTATCCCAGACTTAACATGCGTTATCCTCTAAAATATTGATCGAAACCGGGTTTAATCGACTGATTCAGTGTGGTACCACATTACTACGTGATCCAAACCAGAAAAAACCCAGGATCCGTTCAACAAGTATGTGAAGAATGCGAAAGTATGAGTCTGATGAGTGAAAATCCCAGGCCTAACCTAGACCTAACATGAATTATTCTCTAAAATATTGATCGAAACCTGGTTTAATCTATTGTTTCAGTGTGGTACCACATTACTATTAGATCCAAACCAGAAAATAACCCAGGATCTGTTCAACGAGTATGTGAAGTGTGCGAAAGTATGAGTCTGATGAGGTCAAATCCCAGACCTATCCCAGACCTAACTTGCGTTATCCTCAAAAATATTGATCGAAACCAGGTTTAATTGACTGTTTCAGCGTGGTACCACATTACTACGTGATACAATCCAGAAACAGCCAAGGATCTAGCCATGAAGTATGAGAAATATGCGAATGTATGAGCCTGATGAGGATAAATCCTAGACCTAACCCAAACCTAACATGCGTTATCCTCTAAAATATTTATCAAGACCAGGTTTAATTGAATGTTTCAGTGTGGTACCACATTACTACGTGAATCAAACCAGAAAAAACCCAGGATCCGTTCAACATGCATGTTAAAACTGCGAAAGTATGACCCTGATGAGGGCAAATCCCAGGCCTTACCTAGACCTAACATGCGTTGTCCTCTAAAATATTGATGGAAACCAGGTTTAATTGACTGTTTCAGTGTGGTACCACCTTACTACGTGAACCAAACCAGAAAAAACCCAGGATCCGTTCAACAAGTATGTGAAGAATGCGAAAGTATGAGTCTGATGAGTGAAAATCCCAGGGCTAACCTAGACCTAACATGCGTTATCCTCTAAAATATTGATCCAAACCAGGTTTAATTGACTGTTTTAGTTGTGGTACCACTTTACTACGTGATCCAAAGCAGAAAAAACCCTCGATCAGGTCAACATGCATGTTAAAACTGCGAAAGTATGACCCTGATGAGGTCAAATCCCAGACCTATCCCAGACCTGACATGCGTTATCCTCTAAAATATTGATCCAAGTCAGGTTTAATTGACTGTTTCAGTGTGGTCCCACATTACTACGTGATACAATCCTGAAACAGCCCAGGATCTAGCCATGAAGTATGAGAAATATGCGAATGTATGAGCCTGATGAGGACAAATCCTAGACCTAACCCAAACCTAACATGCGTTATCCTCCAAAATATTTATCAAGACCATGTTAAATTGAATGTTTCAGTGTGGTACCACTTTACTACGTGATCCAAAGCATTAAGAACCCTCGATCAGGTCAACATGTATGTTAAAACTGCGAAAGTATGACCCTGATGAGGGCAAATCCCAGGCCTTACCTAGACCTAACATGCGTTGTCCTCTAAAATATTGATGGAAACCAGGTTTAATTGACTGTTTCAGTGTTGTACTTCATTACCACGTGATGCGATCCAGAAAAAGCCCAGGATCTAGCCATCAAGTATGAGAAATATGCGAAAGAATGAGCCTGATGAGAGCAAATCCCAGACCTAACCTAGACATAACATACATTATTCTCTAAAATATTGATCAAAACCAGGTTTAATTGACTGTTTCAGTGTGGTACCACATTACTACGTGATCCAATCCAGAAATAGCCCAGGATCTAGCCATGAAGTATGAGAAATATGCGAAAGTATGAGCCTGACGAGGGCAAATCCTAGACCTTACCCAGACCTAACATGCGTTATCCTCTAAAGTATTTATCATAACCAGGTTTAATTGATTGTTTCAGTGTGGTCCCACATTACTACGTGATCCAAACCAGAAAAAACCCAGGATCCGTTCAACAAGTATGTGAAGAATGCGAAAGTATGAGTCTGATGAGGGCTAATCCCAGACCTATCCCAGACCTAACTTGCGTTATCGTCTAAAATAATGATCGAAACCAGGTTTAATTGACTGTTTTAGTTGTGGTACCGCTTTACCACGTGATCCAAAGCAGAAAAAACCCTCGATCAGGTCAACATGCATGTTAAAACTGCGAAAGTATGACCCTGATGAGGTCAAATCCCAGACTTATCCCAGACCTGACATGCGTTATCCTCTAAAATATTGATGGAAACCAGGTTTAATTGACTGTTTCAGTGTTGTACTTCATTACTACGTGATGCGATCCAGAAAAAGCCCAGGATCTAGCCATCAAGTATGAGAAATATGCGAAAGAATGAGCGTGATGAGAGCAAATCCCAGACCTATCCCCGACCTGACATGCGTTATCCTCTAAAATATTGATCCAAACCAGGTTTAATGGACTGTTTCAGTGTGGTACCACTTTACTACGTGATCCAAAGCACAAAAAACCCTCGATCGTGTCAACATGCATGTTAAAACTGCGAAAGTATGACCCTGATGAGGTCAAATCCCAGACCTATCCCAGACCTGACATGCGTTATCCTCTAAAATATTGAGCCAAACCAGGTTTAATTGACTGTTTCAGTGTGGTCCCACATTACTACGTGATACAATCCTGAAACAGCCCAGGATCTAGCCATGAAGTATGAGAAATATGCGAATGTATGAGCCTGATGAGGACAAATCCTAGACCTAACCCAAACCTAACATGCGTTATCCTCCAAAATATTTATCAAGACCAGGTTTAATTGAATGTTTCAGTGTGGTACCACATTACTACGTGAACCAAACCAGAAAAAACCCAGGATCCGTTCAACAAGTATGTGAAGAATGCGAAAGTATGAGTCTGATGAGTGAAAATCCCAGGGCTAACCTAGACCTAACATGCGTTATCCTCTAAAATATTGATCCAAACCAGGTTTAATGGACTGTTTCAGTGTGGTACCACTTTACTACGTGATCCAAAGCATTAAGAACCCTCGATCAGGTCAACATGTATGTTAAAACTGCGAAAGTATGACCCTGATGAGGGCAAATCCCAGGCCTTACCTAGACCTAACATGCGTTGTCCTCTAAAATATTGATGGAAACCAGGTTTAATTGACTGTTTCAGTGTTGTACTTCATTACCACGTGATGCGATCCAGAAAAAGCCCAGGATCTAGCCATCAAGTATGAGAAATATGCGAAAGAATGAGCCTGATGAGAGCAAATCCCAGACCTAACCTAGACATAACATGAATTATTCTCTAAAATATTGATCAAAACCAGGTTTAATTGATTGTTTCAGTGTGGTCCCACATTACTACGTGATCCAAACCAGAAAAAACCCAGGATCCGTTCAACAAGTATGTGAAGAATGCGAAAGTATGAGTCTGATGAGGGCTAATCCCAGACATATCCCAGACCTAACTTGCGTTATCGTCTAGAATAATGATCGAAACCAGGTTTAATTGACGGTTTTAGTTGTGGTACCACTTTACCACGTGATCCAAAGCAGAAAAAACCCTCGATCAGGTCAACATGCATGTTAAAACTGCGAAGGTATGACCCTGATGAGGTCAAATCCCAGACTTATCCCAGACCTGACACGCGTTATCCTCTAAAATAGTTATCGAGACCAGGTTTAATTGATTGTTTCGGTGTGGTCCCACATTACTACGTAATCCAAACCAGAAAAAACCCAGGATCCGTTCAACAAGTATGTGAAGAATGCGAAATTATGAGTCTGATGAGTGAAAATCCCAGACATAACCTAGACCTAACATGCGTCATCCTCTAAAATATTGATCCAAACCAGGTTTAATGGACTGTTTCAGTGGGGTACCACTTTACTACGTGATCCAAAGCAGAAAAAACACTCGATCAGGTCAACATGTATGTTAAAACTGCGAAAGTATGACCCTGATGAGGGCAAATCCCAGACCTATCCCAGACCTAACTTGCGTTGTCCTCTGAGATGTTGATCCAAACCAGGTTTAATTGACTGTTTCAGTGTGGTCCTACATTACTACGTGATCCAAACCAGAAAAAACCCAGGATCTAGCCATCAAGTATGAGAAACATGCGAAAGAATGAGCCTGATGATAGCAAATCCCAGACCTAACCTAGACCTAACATGAATTATTCTCTAAAATATTGATCGAAACCAGGTTTAGTTGACTGTTTCAGTGTGGTCCCACATTACTACGTGATCCAAACCAGAAAAAACCCAGGATCCATTCAACAAGTATGTGAAGAATGCGAAAGTATGAGTCTGATGAGTGAAAATCCCAGGCCTAACCTAGACCTAACATGAATTATTCTCTAAAATATTGATCGAAACCTGGTTTAATCTATTGTTTCAGTGTGATACCACATTACTATTAGATCCAAACCAGAAAATAACCCAGGATCTGTTCAACGAGTATGTGAAGTGTGCGAAAGTATGAGTGTGATGAGGTCAAATCCCTGACCTATCCCAGACCTAACCTGCGTTATCCTCAAAAATATTGATCGAAACCAGGTTTAATTGACTGTTTCAGCGTGGTACCACATTACTACGTGATACAATCCAGAAACAGCCAAGGATCTAGCCATGAAGTATGAGAAATATGCGAATGTATGAGCCTGATGAGGACAAATCCTAGACCTAACCCAAACCTAACATGCGTTATCCTCTAAAATATTTATCAAGACCAGGTTTAATTGAATGTTTCAGTGTGGTACCACATTACTACGTGAACCAAACCAGAAAAAACCCAGGATCCGTTCAACAAGTATGTGAAGAATGCGAAAGTATGAGTCTGATGAGTGAAAATCCCAGGTCTAACCCAGACCTAACATGCGTTATCGTCTAAAATAATGATCGAAACCAGGTTTAATTGACTGTTATAGTTGTGGTACCACTTTACCACGTGATCCAAAGCAGAAAAAACCCTCGATCAGGTCAACATGCATGTTAAAACTGCGAAAGTATGACCCTGATGAGGTCAAATCCCAGACCTATCCCAGACCTGACATGCGTTATCCTCTAAAATATTGATCCAAACCAGGTTTAATTGACTGTTTCAGTGTGGTCCCACATTACTACGTGATACAATCCAGAAACAGCCCAGGATCTAGCCATGAAGTATGAGAAATATGCGAATGTATGAGCCTGATGAGGACAAATCCTAGACCTAACCCAAACCTAACATGCGTTATCCTCCAAAATATTTATCAAGACCAGGTTAAATTGAATGTTTCAGTGTGGTACCACTTTACTACGTGATCCAAAGCATTAAGAACCCTCGATCAGGTCAACATGTATGTTAAAACTGCGAAAGTATGACCCTGATGAGGGCAAATCCCAGGCCTTACCTAGACCTAACATGCGTTGTCCTCTAAAATATTGATGGAAACCAGGTTTAATTGACTGTTTCAGTGTTGTACTTCATTACCACGTGATGCGATCCAGAAAAAGCCCAGGATCTAGCCATCAAGTATGAGAAATATGCGAAAGAATGAGCCTGATGAGAGCAAATCCCAGACCTAACCTAGACATAACATACATTATTCTCTAAAATATTGATCAAAACCAGGTTTAATTGACTGTTTCAGTGTGGTACCACATTACTACGTGATCCAATCCAGAAATAGCCCAGGATCTAGCCATGAAGTATGAGAAATATGCGAAAGTATGAGCCTGACGAGGGCAAATCCTAGACCTTACCCAGACCTAACATGCGTTATCCTCTAAAGTATTTATCATAACCAGGTTTAATTGATTGTTTCAGTGTGGTCCCACATTACTACGTGATCCAAACCAGAAAAAACCCAGGATCCGTTCAACAAGTATGTGAAGAATGCGAAAGTATGAGTCTGATGAGGGCTAATCCCAGACCTATCCCAGACCTAACTTGCGTTATCGTCTAAAATAATGATCGAAACCAGGTTTAATTGACTGTTTTAGTTGTGGTACCGCTTTACCACCTGATCCAAAGCAGACAAAAGCCTCGATCAGGTCAACATGCATGTTAAAACTGCGAAAGTATGAGTCTGATGAGTGAAAATCCCAGGCCTAACCTAGACCTAACATGAATTATTCTCTAAAATATTGATCGAAACCTGGTTTAATCTATTGTTTCAGTGTGGTACCACATTACTATTAGATCCAAACCAGAAAATAACCCAGGATCTGTTCAACGAGTATGTGAAGTGTGCGAAAGTATGAGTCTGATGAGGTCAAATCCCAGACCTATCCCAGACTTAACATGCGTTATCCTCTAAAATATTGATCGAAACCGGGTTTAATCGACTGATTCAGTGTGGTACCACATTACTACGTGATCCAAACCAGAAAAAACCCAGGATCCGTTCAACAAGTATGTGAAGAATGCGAAAGTATGAGTCTGATGAGTGAAAATCCCAGGCCTAACCTAGACCTAACATGAATTATTCTCTAAAATATTGATCGAAACCTGGTTTAATCTATTGTTTCAGTGTGGTACCACATTACTATTAGATCCAAACCAGAAAATAACCCAGGATCTGTTCAACGAGTATGTGAAGTGTGCGAAAGTATGAGTCTGATGAGGTCAAATCCCAGACCTATCCCAGACCTAACTTGCGTTATCCTCAAAAATATTGATCGAAACCAGGTTTAATTGACTGTTTCAGCGTGGTACCACATTACTACGTGATACAATCCAGAAACAGCCAAGGATCTAGCCATGAAGTATGAGAAATATGCGAATGTATGAGCCTGATGAGGATAAATCCTAGACCTAACCCAAACCTAACATGCGTTATCCTCTAAAATATTTATCAAGACCAGGTTTAATTGAATGTTTCAGTGTGGTACCACATTACTACGTGAATCAAACCAGAAAAAACCCAGGATCCGTTCAACATGCATGTTAAAACTGCGAAAGTATGACCCTGATGAGGGCAAATCCCAGGCCTTACCTAGACCTAACATGCGTTGTCCTCTAAAATATTGATGGAAACCAGGTTTAATTGACTGTTTCAGTTTGGTACCACCTTACTACGTGAACCAAACCAGAAAAAACCCAGGATCCGTTCAACAAGTATGTGAAGAATGCGAAAGTATGAGTCTGATGAGTGAAAATCCCAGGGCTAACCTAGACCTAACATGCGTTATCCTCTAAAATATTGATCCAAACCAGGTTTAATTGACTGTTTTAGTTGTGGTACCACTTTACTACGTGATCCAAAGCAGAAAAAACCCTCGATCAGGTCAACATGCATGTTAAAACTGCGAAAGTATGACCCTGATGAGGTCAAATCCCAGACCTATCCCAGACCTGACATGCGTTATCCTCTAAAATATTGATCCAAACCAGGTTTAATTGACTGTTTCAGTGTGGTCCCACATTACTACGTGACACAATCCTGAAACAGCCCAGGATCTGGCCATGAAGTATGAGAAATATGCGAATGTATGAGCCTGATGAGGACAAATCCTAGACCTAACCCAAACCTAACATGCGTTATCCTCCAAAATATTTATCAAGACCAGGTTAAATTGAATGTTTCAGTGTGGTACCACTTTACTACGTGATCCAAAGCATTAAGAACCCTCGATCAGGTCAACATGTATGTTAAAACTGCGAAAGTATGACCCTGATGAGGGCAAATCCCAGGCCTTACCTAGACCTAACATGCGTTGTCCTCTAAAATATTGATGGAAACCAGGTTTAATTGACTGTTTCAGTGTTGTACTTCATTACCACGTGATGCGATCCAGAAAAAGCCCAGGATCTAGCCATCAAGTATGAGAAATATGCGAAAGAATGAGCCTGATGAGAGCAAATCCCAGACCTAACCTAGACATAACATACATTATTCTCTAAAATATTGATCAAAACCAGGTTTAATTGACTGTTTCAGTGTGGTACCACATTACTACGTGATCCAATCCAGAAATAGCCCAGGATCTAGCCATGAAGTATGAGAAATATGCGAAAGTATGAGCCTGACGAGGGCAAATCCTAGACCTTACCCAGACCTAACATGCGTTATCCTCTAAAGTATTTATCATAACCAGGTTTAATTGATTGTTTCAGTGTGGTCCCACATTACTACGTGATCCAAACCAGAAAAAACCCAGGATCCGTTCAACAAGTATGTGAAGAATGCGAAAGTATGAGTCTGATGAGGGCTAATCCCAGACCTATCCCAGACCTAACTTGCGTTATCGTCTAAAATAATGATCGAAACCAGGTTTAATTGACTGTTTTAGTTGTGGTACCGCTTTACCACCTGATCCAAAGCAGAAAAAAGCCTCGATCAGGTCAACATGCATGTTAAAACTGCGAAAGTATGAGTCTGATGAGTGAAAATCCCAGGCCTAACCTAGACCTAACATGAATTATTCTCTAAAATATTGATCGAAACCTGGTTTAATCTATTGTTTCAGTGTGGTACCACATTACTATTAGATCCAAACCAGAAAATAACCCAGGATCTGTTCAACGAGTATGTGAAGTGTGCGAAAGTATGAGTCTGATGAGGTCAAATCCCAGACCTATCCCAGACCTAACTTGCGTTATCCTCAAAAATATTGATCGAAACCAGGTTTAATTGACTGTTTCAGCGTGGTACCACATTACTACGTGATACAATCCAGAAACAGCCAAGGATCTAGCCATGAAGTATGAGAAATATGCGAATGTATGAGCCTGATGAGGATAAATCCTAGACCTAACCCAAACCTAACATGCGTTATCCTCTAAAATATTTATCAAGACCAGGTTTAATTGAATGTTTCAGTGTGGTACCACATTACTACGTGAATCAAACCAGAAAAAACCCAGGATCCGTTCAACATGCATGTTAAAACTGCGAAAGTATGACCCTGATGAGGGCAAATCCCAGGCCTTACCTAGACCTAACATGCGTTGTCCTCTAAAATATTGATGGAAACCAGGTTTAATTGACTGTTTCAGTTTGGTACCACCTTACTACGTGAACCAAACCAGAAACAGCCAAGGATCTAGCCATGAAGTATGAGAAATATGCGAATGTATGAGCCTGATGAGGATAAATCCTAGACCTAACCCAAACCTAACATGCGTTATCCTCTAAAATATTTATCAAGACCAGGTTTAATTGAATGTTTCAGTGTGGTACCACATTACTACGTGAATCAAACCAGAAAAAACCCAGGATCCGTTCAACATGCATGTTAAAACTGCGAAAGTATGACCCTGATGAGGGCAAATCCCAGGCCTTACCTAGACCTAACATGCGTTGTCCTCTAAAATATTGATGGAAACCAGGTTTAATTGACTGTTTCAGTTTGGTACCACCTTACTACGTGAACCAAACCAGAAAAAACCCAGGATCCGTTCAACAAGTATGTGAAGAATGCGAAAGTATGAGTCTGATGAGTGAAAATCCCAGGGCTAACCTAGACCTAACATGCGTTATCCTCTAAAATATTGATCCAAACCAGGTTTAATTGACTGTTTTAGTTGTGGTACCACTTTACTACGTGATCCAAAGCAGAAAAAACCCTCGATCAGGTCAACATGCATGTTAAAACTGCGAAAGTATGACCCTGATGAGGTCAAATCCCAGACCTATCCCAGACCTGACATGCGTTATCCTCTAAAATATTGATCCAAACCAGGTTTAATTGACTGTTTCAGTGTGGTCCCACATTACTACGTGACACAATCCTGAAACAGCCCAGGATCTAGCCATGAAGTATGAGAAATATGCGAATGTATGAGCCTGATGAGGACAAATCCTAGACCTAACCCAAACCTAACATGCGTTATCCTCCAAAATATTTATCAAGACCAGGTTAAATTGAATGTTTCAGTGTGGTACCACTTTACTACGTGATCCAAAGCATTAAGAACCCTCGATCAGGTCAACATGTATGTTAAAACTGCGAAAGTATGACCCTGATGAGGGCAAATCCCAGGCCTTACCTAGACCTAACATGCGTTGTCCTCTAAAATATTGATGGAAACCAGGTTTAATTGACTGTTTCAGTGTTGTACTTCATTACCACGTGATGCGATCCAGAAAAAGCCCAGGATCTAGCCATCAAGTATGAGAAATATGCGAAAGAATGAGCCTGATGAGAGCAAATCCCAGACCTAACCTAGACATAACATACATTATTCTCTAAAATATTGATCAAAACCAGGTTTAATTGACTGTTTCAGTGTGGTACCACATTACTACGTGATCCAATCCAGAAATAGCCCAGGATCTAGCCATGAAGTATGAGAAATATGCGAAAGTATGAGCCTGACGAGGGCAAATCCTAGACCTTACCCAGACCTAACATGCGTTATCCTCTAAAGTATTTATCATAACCAGGTTTAATTGATTGTTTCAGTGTGGTCCCACATTACTACGTGATCCAAACCAGAAAAAACCCAGGATCCGTTCAACAAGTATGTGAAGAATGCGAAAGTATGAGTCTGATGAGGGCTAATCCCAGACCTATCCCAGACCTAACTTGCGTTATCGTCTAAAATAATGATCGAAACCAGGTTTAATTGACTGTTTTAGTTGTGGTACCGCTTTACCACCTGATCCAAAGCAGAAAAAAGCCTCGATCAGGTCAACATGCATGTTAAAACTGCGAAAGTATGAGTCTGATGAGTGAAAATCCCAGGCCTAACCTAGACCTAACATGAATTGTTCTCTAAAATATTGATCGAAACCTGGTTTAATCTATTGTTTCAGTGTGGTACCACATTACTATTAGATCCAAACCAGAAAATAACCCAGGATCTGTTCAACGAGTATGTGAAGTGTGCGAAAGTATGAGTCTGATGAGGTCAAATCCCAGACCTATCCCAGACTTAACATGCGTTATCCTCTAAAATATTGATCGAAACCGGGTTTAATCGACTGATTCAGTGTGGTACCACATTACTACGTGATCCAAACCAGAAAAAACCCAGGATCCGTTCAACAAGTATGTGAAGAATGCGAAAGTATGAGTCTGATGAGTGAAAATCCCAGGCCTAACCTAGACCTAACATGAATTATTCTCTAAAATATTGATCGAAACCTGGTTTAATCTATTGTTTCAGTGTGGTACCACATTACTATTAGATCCAAACCAGAAAATAACCCAGGATCTGTTCAACGAGTATGTGAAGTGTGCGAAAGTATGAGTCTGATGAGGTCAAATCCCAGACCTATCCCAGACCTAACTTGCGTTATCCTCAAAAATATTGATCGAAACCAGGTTTAATTGACTGTTTCAGCGTGGTACCACATTACTACGTGATACAATCCAGAAACAGCCAAGGATCTAGCCATGAAGTATGAGAAATATGCGAATGTATGAGCCTGATGAGGATAAATCCTAGACCTAACCCAAACCTAACATGCGTTATCCTCTAAAATATTTATCAAGACCAGGTTTAATTGAATGTTTCAGTGTGGTACCACATTACTACGTGAATCAAACCAGAAAAAACCCAGGATCCGTTCAACATGCATGTTAAAACTGCGAAAGTATGACCCTGATGAGGGCAAATCCCAGGCCTTACCTAGACCTAACATGCGTTGTCCTCTAAAATATTGATGGAAACCAGGTTTAATTGACTGTTTCAGTGTGGTACCACCTTACTACGTGAACCAAACCAGAAAAAACCCAGGATCCGTTCAACAAGTATGTGAAGAATGCGAAAGTATGAGTCTGATGAGTGAAAATCCCAGGGCTAACCTAGACCTAACATGCGTTATCCTCTAAAATATTGATCCAAACCAGGTTTAATTGACTGTTTTAGTTGTGGTACCACTTTACTACGTGATCCAAAGCAGAAAAAACCCTCGATCAGGTCAACATGCATGTTAAAACTGCGAAAGTATGACCCTGATGAGGTCAAATCCCAGACCTATCCCAGACCTGACATGCGTTATCCTCTAAAATATTGATCCAAGTCAGGTTTAATTGACTGTTTCAGTGTGGTCCCACATTACTACGTGATACAATCCTGAAACAGCCCAGGATCTAGCCATGAAGTATGAGAAATATGCGAATGTATGAGCCTGATGAGGACAAATCCTAGACCTAACCCAAACCTAACATGCGTTATCCTCCAAAATATTTATCAAGACCATGTTAAATTGAATGTTTCAGTGTGGTACCACTTTACTACGTGATCCAAAGCATTAAGAACCCTCGATCAGGTCAACATGTATGTTAAAACTGCGAAAGTATGACCCTGATGAGGGCAAATCCCAGGCCTTACCTAGACCTAACATGCGTTGTCCTCTAAAATATTGATGGAAACCAGGTTTAATTGACTGTTTCAGTGTTGTACTTCATTACCACGTGATGCGATCCAGAAAAAGCCCAGGATCTAGTCATCAAGTATGAGAAATATGCGAAAGAATGAGCCTGATGAGAGCAAATCCCAGACCTAACCTAGACATAACATACATTATTCTCTAAAATATTGATCAAAACCAGGTTTAATTGACTGTTTCAGTGTGGTACCACATTACTACGTGATCCAATCCAGAAATAGCCCAGGATCTAGCCATGAAGTATGAGAAATATGCGAAAGTATGAGCCTGACGAGGGCAAATCCTAGACCTTACCCAGACCTAACATGCGTTATCCTCTAAAGTATTTATCATAACCAGGTTTAATTGATTGTTTCAGTGTGGTCCCACATTACTACGTGATCCAAACCAGAAAAAACCCAGGATCCGTTCAACAAGTATGTGAAGAATGCGAAAGTATGAGTCTGATGAGGGCTAATCCCAGACATAACCTAGACCTAACATGCGTCATCCTCTAAAATGTTGATCCAAACCAGGTTTAATGGACTGTTTCAGTGGGGTACCACTTTACTACGTGATCCAAAGCAGAAAAAACACTCGATCAGGTCAACATGTATGTTAAAACTGCGAAAGTATGACCCTGATGAGGGCAAATCCCAGACCTATCCCAGACCTAACTTGCGTTGTCCTCTGAGATGTTGATCCAAACCAGGTTTAATTGACTGTTTCAGTGTGGTCCTACATTACTACGTGATCCAAACCAGAAAAAACCCAGGATCTAGCCATCAAGTATGAGAAACATGCGAAAGAATGAGCCTGATGATAGCAAATCCCAGACCTAACCTAGACCTAACATGAATTATTCTCTAAAATATTGATCGAAACCAGGTTTAGTTGACTGTTTCAGTGTGGTCCCACATTACTACGTGATCCAAACCAGAAAAAACCCAGGATCCATTCAACAAGTATGTGAAGAATGCGAAAGTATGAGTCTGATGAGTGAAAATCCCAGGCCTAACCTAGACCTAACATGAATTATTCTCTAAAATATTGATCGAAACCTGGTTTAATCTATTGTTTCAGTGTGATACCACATTACTATTAGATCCAAACCAGAAAATAACCCAGGATCTGTTCAACGAGTATGTGAAGTGTGCGAAAGTATGAGTGTGATGAGGTCAAATCCCTGACCTATCCCAGACCTAACCTGCGTTATCCTCAAAAATATTGATCGAAACCAGGTTTAATTGACTGTTTCAGCGTGGTACCACATTACTACGTGATACAATCCAGAAACAGCCAAGGATCTAGCCATGAAGTATGAGAAATATGCGAATGTATGAGCCTGATGAGGACAAATCCTAGACCTAACCCAAACCTAACATGCGTTATCCTCTAAAATATTTATCAAGACCAGGTTTAATTGAATGTTTCAGTGTGGTACCACATTACTACGTGAACCAAACCAGAAAAAACCCAGGATCCGTTCAACAAGTATGTGAAGAATGCGAAAGTATGAGTCTGATGAGTGAAAATCCCAGGTCTAACCCAGACCTAACATGCGTTATCGTCTAAAATAATGATCGAAACCAGGTTTAATTGACTGTTTTAGTTGTGGTACCACTTTACCACGTGATCCAAAGCAGAAAAAACCCTCGATCAGGTCAACATGCATGTTAAAACTGCGAAAGTATGACCCTGATGAGGTCAAATCCCAGACCTATCCCAGACCTGACATGCGTTATCCTCTAAAATATTGATCCAAACCAGGTTTAATTGACTGTTTCAGTGTGGTCCCACATTACTACGTGATACAATCCAGAAACAGCCCAGGATCTAGCCATGAAGTATGAGAAATATGCGAATGTATGAGCCTGATGAGGACAAATCCTAGACCTAACCCAAACCTAACATGCGTTATCCTACAAAATATTTATCAAGACCAGGTTTAATTGAATGTTTCAGTGTGGTACCACATTACTGCGTGAACCAAACCAGAAAAAACCCAGGATCCGTTCAACAAGTATGTGAAGAATGCGAAGGTATGAGTCTGATGAGTGAAAATCCCAGGGCTAACCTAGACCTAACATGCGATATACTCTAAAATATTGATCCAAACCAGGTTTAATGGACTGTTTCAGTGTGGTACCACTTTACTACGTGATCCAAAGCATTAAGAACCCTCGATCAGGTCAACATGCATGTTAAAACTGCGAAAGTATGACCCTGATGAGGTCAAATCCCAGACCTATCCCAGACCTGACATGCGTTATCCTCTAAAATATTGATCCAAACCAGGTTTAATTGACTGTTTCAGTGTGGTCCCACATTACCACGTGATGCGATCCAGAAAAAGCGCAGGATCTAGCCATCAAGTATGAGAAATATGCGAAAGAATGAGCCTGATGAGAGCAAATCCCAGACCTATCCCAGACCTGATATGCGTTATCCTCTAAAATATTGATCCAAACCAGGTTTAATTGACTGTTTCAGTGTGGTCCCACATTACTACGTGATACAATCCTGAAACAGCCCAGGATCTAGCCATGAAGTATGAGAAATATGCGAATGTATGAGCCTGATGAGGACAAATCCTAGACCTAACCCAACCTAACATGCGTTATCCTCCAAAATATTTATCAAGACCAGGTTTAATTGAATGTTTCAGTGTGGTGCCACTTTACTACGTGATCCAAAGGATTAAGAACCCTCGATCAGGTCAACATGTATGTTAAAACTGCGAAAGTATGACCCTGATGAGGGCAAATCCCAGGCCTTACCTAGACCTAACATGCGTAGTCCTCTAAAATATTGATGGAAACCAGGTTTAATTGACTGTTTCAGTGTTGTACTTCATTACCACGTGATGCGATCCAGAAAAAGCCCAGGATCTAGCCAGCAAGTATGAGAAATATGCGAAAGAATGAGCCTGATGAGAGCAAATCCCAGACCTAACCTAGACATAACATACATTATTCTCTAAAATATTGAACAAAACCAGGTTTAATTGAGTGTTTCAGTGTGGTACCACATTACTACGTGATCCAATCCAGAAATAGCCCAGGATCTAGCCATGAAGTATGAGAAATATGCGAAAGTATGAGCCTGAGGAGGGCAAATCCTAGACCTTACCCAGACCTAACAGGCGTTATCCTCTAAAATATTTATCATAACCAGGTTTAATTGATTGTTTCAGTGTGGTCCCACATTACTACGTGATCCAAACCAGAAAAAACCCAGGATCCGTTCAACAAGTATGTGAAGAATGCGAAAGTATGAGTCTGATGAGGGCTAATCCCAGACCTATCCCAGACCTAACTTGCGTTATCGTCTAAAATAATGATCGAAACTAGGTTTAATTGACTGTTTTAGTTGTGGTACCACTTTACCACGTGATCCAAAGCAGAAAAAACCCTCGATCAGGTCAACATGCATGTTAAAACTGCGAAAGTATGACCCTGATGAGGTCAAATCCCAGACTTATCCCAGACCTGACATGCGTTATCCTCTAAAATAGTTATCAAGAGCAGGTTTAATTGATTGTTTCGGTGTGGTCCCACATTACTACGTAATCCAAACCAGAAAAAACCCAGGATCCGTTCAACAAGTATGTGAAGAATGCGAAAGTATGAGTCTGATGAGTGAAAATCCCAGACATAACCTAGACCTAACATACGTTATCCTCTAAGATATTGATCCAAACCTGGTTTAATGGACTGTTTCAGTGGGGTACCACATTACTATTAGATCCAAACCAGAAAATAACCCAGGATCTGTTCAACGAGTATGTGAAGAATGCGAAAGTATGAGTCTGATGAGTGAAGATCCCAGGCCTAACCTAGACCTAACATGAATTATTCTCTAAAATATTGATCGAAACCTGGTTTAATCTATTGTTTCAGTGTGGTACCACATTACTATTAGATCCAAACCAGAAAATAACCCAGGATCTGTTCCACGAGTATGTGAAGTGTGCGAAAGTATGAGTCTGATGAGGTCAAATCCCTGACCTATCCCAGACCTAACTTGCGTTATCCTCAAAAATATTGATCGAAACCAGGTTTAATTGACTGTTTCAGCGTGGTACCACATTACTACGTGATACAATCCAGAAACAGCCAAGGATCTAGCCATGAAGTATGAGAAATATGCGAATGTATGAGCCTGATGAGGACAAATCCAAGACCTAACCCAAACCTAACATGCGTTATCCTCTAAAATATTTATCAAGACCAGGTTTAATTGAATGTTTCAGTGTGGTACCACGTTACTACGTGAACCAAACCAGAAAAAACCCAGGATCCGTTCAACAAGTATGTGAAGAATGCGAAAGTATGAGTCTGATGAGTGAAAATCCCAGGTCTAACCCAGACCTAACATGCGTTATCCTCAAAAATATTGATCCAAACCAGGTTTAATGGACTGTTTCAGTGTGGTACCACTTTACTACGTGATCCAAAGCATTAAGAATCCTCGATCAGGTCAACATGTATGTTAAAACTGCGAAAGTATGACCCTGATGAGGGCAAATCCCAGGCCTTACCTAGACCTAACATGCGTTGTCCTCTAAAATATTGATGGAAACCAGGTTTAATTGACTGTTTCAGTGTTGTACTTCATTACTACGTGATGCAATCCAGAAATAGCCCAGGATCTAGCCGTGAAGTATGAGAAATATGCGAAAGTATGAGTCTGACGAGGGCAAATCCTAGACCTAACTCAGACCTAACATGCGTTATCCTCTAAAATATTTATCATGACCAGGTTTAATTGTTTGTTTCAGTGTGGTCCCACATTACTACGTGATCCAAACCAGAAAAAACCCAGGATCCGTTTAAGAAGTATGTGAAGAATGCGAAAGTATGAGTCTGATGAGTGGAAATCCCAGGCCTATCCTAGACCTAACATGCGTTATCCTCAAAAATATTGATCGCAACCAGGTTTAATTGACTGTTTCTGCGTGGTACCACATTACTACATGATACAATCCAGAAACAGCCAAGGATCTAGCCATGAAGTATGAGAAATATGCGAATGTATGAGCCTGATGAGGACAAATCCTAGACCTAACCCAAACCTAACATGCGTTATCCTCTAAAATATTTATCAAGACCAGGTTTAATTGATTGTTTCAGTGTGGTCCCACATTACTACGTAATCCAAACCAGAAAAAACCCAGGATCCGTTTAACAAGTTTTTGAAGAATGCGAAAGTATGAATCTGATGAGTGAAAATCCCCGGCCTAGCCTAGACCTAACATGCGTTATCCTCAAAAATATTGATCAAAACCAGGTTTAATTGACTGTTTCAGTGTGGTACCACACTACTACGTGACCCAAACCGGAAAAAACCCAGGATCTGTTCAACAAGTATGTGAAAAACGCGAAAGCATGAGCCTGATGAGGGTAAATCCCAGACCTACCCCAGACCTAACTTGCGTTATCCTCTAACATATTGAACGAAACCAGGTTTAATTGACTGTTTCAGCGTGGTACCACATTACTACGTGATACAATACAGAAACAGCCCAGGATCTAGCCATGAAGTATGAGAAATATGCGAAAGTATGAGCCTGATGAGGGCAAATCCTAGACCTAACCCAAACCTAACATGTGTTATCCTCTAAAATATTTATCAAGACCAGATTTAATTGAATGTTCCAGTGTGGTACCTCATTACTACGTGAACCAAACCAGAAAAAACCCAGGATCCGTTCAACAAGTATGTGAAAAACGCGAAAGTATGAGCCTGATGAGGGCAAATCACAGACCTATCCCAGACCTAACTTTCGTTATCCTCTAAAATATTGATCGAAACCAGGTTTAATTGACTGTTTCAGTGTGGTACCACATTGCTACGTGATCCAAACCAGAAATAGCCCAGGATCTAGCCATGAAGTATGAGAAATATGCGAATGTATGAGCCTGACGAGGGCAAATCCTAGACCTAACCCAGACCTAACTTGCGTTATCCTCTAAAATATTTATCAAGACCAGGTTTAATTGATCGTTTCAGTGTGGTCCGACATTACTACGTGATCCAAACCAGAAAAAACCCAGGATCCGTTCAACAAGTATGTGAAGAATGCGAAAGTATGAGACTGATGAGTGAAAATCCCAGGCCTAACCTAGACCTAACATGCGTTGTCCTCTAAAATATTGATGGAAACCAGGTTTAATTGACTGTTTCAGTGTTGTACTTCATTACTACGTGACGCAATCCAGAAAAAGCCCAGGATCTAGCCATCAAGTATGAGAAATATGCGAAAGAATGAGCCTGATGAGAGCAAATCCCAGACCTAACCTAGACCTAACATGAATTATTCTTTAAAATATTAATGAAAACCAGGTTTAATTGACTGTTTCAGTGTGGTACCACATTACTACGTGATCTAATCCAGAAATAGCCCAGGATCTAGCCATGAAGTATGAGAAATATGCGAATGTATGAGCCTGACGAGGGCAAATCCTAGACCTAACCCAGACCTAACTTGCGTTATCCTCTAAAATATTTATCAAGACCAGGTTTAATTGATCGTTTCAGTGTGGTCCGACATTACTACGTGATCCAAACCAGAAAAAACCCAGGATCCGTTCAACAAGTATGTGAAGAATGCGAAAGTATGAGTCTGATGAGTGAAAATCCCAGGCCTAACCTAGACCTAACATGCGTTATCCTCAGAACTATTGCTCGAAACCTGGTTTAATCGACTGTTTCAGTGTGGTACCACATTACTATGTGATCCAAACCAGAAAATAACCCAGGTTCTGTTCAACGAGTATGTGAAGTGTGCGAAAGTATGAGTCTGATGAGGGCAATTCCTAGACCTATCCCAGACCTAACATGCGTTATCCTCTAAAATATTTATCAAGACCAGGTTTAATTGACTGTTTCAGTGTTGTACTTCATTACTACGTGACGCAATCCAGAAAAAGCCCAGGATCTAGCCATCAAGTATGAGAAATATGCGAAAGAATGAGCCTGATGAGAGCAAATCCCAGACCTAACCTAGACCTAACATGAATTATTCTCTAAAATATTGATGAAAACCAGGTTTAATTGACTGTTTCAGTGTGGTTCCACATTACTACGTGATCTAGTCCAGAAATAGCCCAGGATCTAGCCATGAAGTATGAGAAATATGCGAAAGTATGACCCTGACGATGGCAAATCCTAGACCTAACCCAGACCTAACTTGCGTTATCCTCTAAAATATTTAGCAAGACCAGGTTTAATTGATTGTTTCAGTGTGGTCCGACATTACTACGTGATCCAAACCAGAAAAAACCCAGGACCCGTTCAACAAGTATGTGAAGAATGCGAAAGTATGAGTCTGATGAGTGAAAATCCCAGGCCTAACCTAGACCTAACATGCGTTATCCTCAAAAATATTGATCGAAACCTGGTTTAATCGACTGTTTCAGTGTGGTACCACATTACTATGTGATCCAAACCAGAAAATAACCCAGGATCTGTTCAACGGGTATGTGAAGTGTGCGAAAGTATGAGTCTGATGAGGGCAAATCCTAGACCTATCGCAGACCTAACATGCGTTATCCTCTAAAATATTGATCGAAACCAGGTTTAATTGACTGTTTCAGCGTGGTACCACATTACTACGTGATACAATCCAGAAACAGCCCAGGGTCTAGCCATGAAGTATGAGAAATATGCGAAAGTATGAGCCTGATGAGGGCGAATCCCAGACCTATCCCAGACCTAACTTGCGTTATCCTCTAAAATATTGATCGAAATCAGGTTCAATTGACTGTTTCAGCGTGGTACCACATTACTACGTGATACAATCCAGAAACAGCCCAGGGTCTAGCCATGAAGTATGAGAAATATGCGAAAGTATGAGCCTGATGAGGGCAAATCCAAGACCTACCCCAGACCTAACATGCGTTATCCTCTAAAATATTTATCATGACCAGGTTTAATTGAATGTTTCAGTGTGGTACCACATTACTACGTGAACCAAACCAGAAAAAACCCAGGATCCGTTCAACAAGTATGTGAAGAATGCGAAAGTATGAGTCTGATGAGTGAAAGTCCCAGGGCTAACCTAGACCTAACAAGCGTTATCCTCTAAAATATTCATCCAAACCAGGTTTAATGGACTGTTTCAGTGTGGTACCACTTTACTGCGTGATCCAAAGCAGAAGAAACCCTCGATCAGGTCAACATGTATGTTAAAACTGCGAAAGTATACCCTGGTGTGGGCAAATCCCAGGCCTAACCTAGACCTAACATGCGTTGTCCTCTAAAATATTGATGGAAACCAGGTTTAATTGACTGTTTCAGTGTTGCACTTCATTACTACGTGATCCATACCAGTAGAAACCCAGGATCCGTTCAACAAGTATGTGAAGAATGCGAAAGAATGTGTGTGGTGAGTGAAAAACCCCGGCCTAACCTAGACCTAACATGCGTTATCCTCAAATATATTGATCGAAACCTGGTTTAATCGTCGGTTTCAGTGTGTTACCACATTACTACGTGATCCAATCCAGAAATAGCCCAGGATCTAGCCATGAAATATGAGAAATATGCGAAAGTATGAGCCTGACGAGGGCAAATCCTAGACCTAACCCAGACCTAACATGCGTTATCCTCTAAAATATTGATCGAAACCAGGTTTAATCGACTATTTCAGTGTGGTACCACATTACTACGTGATCCAAACCAGAGAATGACCCAGGATCTGTTCAACGAGTATGTGAAGTGTGCGAAAGTATGAGTCTGATGAGGGCAAATCCCAGACCTATCCGAGACCTAAAATGCATTATCCTCTAAAATATTTATCAAGACCAGGTTTAATTGAATGTTTCAGTGTGGTACCACATTACTACGTGATCCAATCCAGAAATAGCTCAGGATCCAGCCATGAAGTATGAGAAATATGCGAAAGTATGAGCCTGATGGGGGCAAATCCTAGAACTAACCCAGACCTAACATGCGTTATCCTCTAAAATATTGATCGAAACCAGGTTTAATCGACTGTTTCAGTGTGGTACCACACTACTACGTGACCCAAACCGGGAAAAACCCAGGATCTGTTCAACAAGTGTGTGAAAAATGCGAAAGTATGAGCCTGATGAGGGCAAATCCCAGTCCTATCCCAGACCTAACTTGCGTTATCCTCAAAAATATTGATCGAAACCTGGTTTAATCGACTGTTTCAGTGTGGTACCACATTACTACGTGACCCAATCCAGAAAAAACCCAGGATCCGTTGAACAAGTATGTGAAGAATGCGAAAGTATGAGTCTGATGAGTGAAATTCCCCGGCCTAACCTGGACCTAACATGCGTTATCCTCAAAAATATTGATCGAAACCAGGTTTAATCGACTGTTTCAGTGTGGTACCACACTACTACGTGACCCAAACCGGAAAAAACCCAGGATCTGTTCAACAAGTATGTGAAAACGCGAAAGTATGAGTCTGATGAGTGAAAATCCCAGACCTATCCCAGACCTAACATGCGTTATCCTGTAAAATATTTATCAAGACCAGGTTTAATCGACTGTTTCAGTGTGGTACTACATTACCGCGTGATCCAAACCAGTAAAAACCCAGGATCCATTCAACAAGTATGTGGAGAATGCGAAAGTATGAGTCTGATGAGTGAAAATCCTCGGCCTAACCTAGACCTAACATGCGTTGTCCTCTAAAATATTGATCGAAACCAGGTTTAATTGACTGTTTCAGTGTTGCACTTCATTACTACGTGATCCAAACCAGTAAAAACCCAGGATCCGTTCAACAAGTATGTGAAGAATGCGAAAGTATGAGTGTGATGAGTGAAAAACCCCGGCCTAACCTAGACCTAACATGCGTTATCCTCAAAAATATTGATCGAAACCTGGTTTAATCGTCTGTTTCAGTGTGGTGCCACATTACTACGTGATCCAATCCAGAAATAGCCCAGGATCTAGCCATGAGATATGAGAAATATGCGAAAGTATGAGCCTGACGAGGGCAAACCCTAGACCTAACCCAGACCTAACATGCGTTATACTCTAAAATATTTATCAAGACCAGGTTTAATTGATTGCTTCAGTGTGGTCCCACATTACTACGTGATCCAAACCAGAAAAAACCCAGGATCCGTTCAACAAGTATGTGAAGAATGCGAAAGTATGAGTCTGATGAGTGAAATTCCCCGGCCTAACCTGGACCTAACATGCGTTATCCTCAAAAATATTGATCGAAACCAGGTTTAATTGACTGTTTCAGTCTGGTGCCACTTTACTACGTGGTCCAAGACAGAAGAAGGCCAGGATCTGGCCAACAAGTATGCGAAAAAAGCGAAAGTACGATCCAGATGAGGGCAAATCCCAGACCTAACCGAGACATAACCGGCGCTATCCTCTAAAATATTAATCGCAACCAGGTATAATTGACTGTTTCGGTGTGGTACCGCATTGCTACGATGATCCAAACCAGAAAGAGGCCAGGATCTGGCTGACAAGTATGCGAAAAGTGCGATAGTATGAGCCAGAGGAGGGCAAATACCAGACCTAACACAGACATAACCGGCGTTATCCTCTAAAATATTAATCGCAACCGGGTTTAATTGACAGTTTCGGTGTGGAACCACATTACTACGGGATACAAACCAAAAAAAACCCAGGATTTGGCCAACAACTATAAGAAAAACGCGAAAGTATGAGCCAGATGATTGCAAATACCAGAACTATCCCAGGCATAACCAGGGTTATCCGCTAAAATATTATTCGCAACCAGGTTTAATTGACTGTTTCGGTGTGGTACCACATTACTACGTGGTCCAAAGCATTAAGAACCCTCGATCAGGTCAACATGTATGTTAAAACTGCGAAAGTGTGACCCTGATGAGGGCAAATCCCAGGCCTTACCTAGACCTAACATGCGTTGTCCTCTAAAATATTGATGGAAACCAGGTTTAATTGATTGTTTCAGTGTTGTACTTCATTACCACGTGATGCGATCCAGAAAAAGCCCAGGATCTAGCCATCAAGTATGAGAAATATGCGAAAGAATGAGCCTGATGAGAGCTAATCCCAGACCTAACCTAGACATAACATGAATTATTCTCTAAAATATTGATCAAAACCAGGTTTAATTGACTGTTTCAGCGTGGCACCACATTACTACGTGATACAATCCAGAAACAGCCAAGGATCTAGCCATGAAGTATGAGAAATATGCGAATGTATGAGCCTGATGAGGATAAATCCTAGACCTAACCCAAACCTAACATGCGTTATCCTCTAAAATATTTATCAAGACCAGGTTTAATTGAATGTTTCAGTGTGGTACCACATTACTACGTGAATCTAACCAGAAAAAACCCAGGATCCGTTCAACAAGTATGTGAAGAATGCGAAAGTATGAGTCTGATGAGTGAAAATCCCAGGTCTAACCCAGAACTAACATGCGTTATCCTCCAAAATATTGATCCAAACCAGGTTTAATGGACTGTTTCAGTGTGGTACCACTTTACTACGTGATCCAAAGCATTAAGAATCCTCGATCAGGTCAACATGCATGTTAAAACTGCGAACGTATGACCCTGATGAGGGCAAATCCCAGGCCTTACCTAGACCTAACATGCGTTGTCCTCTAAAATATTGATGGAAACCAGGTTTAGTTGACTGTTTCAGTGTGGTACCACCTTACTACGTGAACCAAACCAGGAAAAACCCAGGATCCGTTCAACAAGTATGTGAGGAATGCGAAAGTATGAGTCTGATGAGTGAAAATCCCAGGGCTAACCTAGACCTAACATGCGTTATCCTCCAAAATATTTATCAAGACCAGGTTTAATTGAATGTTTCAGTGTGGTACCACATTACTACGTGAACCAAACCAGAAAAAACCCAGGATCCGTTCAACAAGTATGTGAAGAATGCGAAAGTATGAGTCTGATGAGTGAAAATCCCAGACATAACTTAGACCTAACATGCGTTATCCTCTAAAATATTGATCCAAACCAGGTTTAATTGACCGTTTCAGTGTGGTCCCACATTACTACGTGATCCAAACCAGAAAAAACCCAGGATCTAGCCATCAAGTATGAGAAACATTGCGAAAGAATGAGCCTGATGATAGCAAATCCCAGACCTAACCTAGACCTAACATGAATTATTCTCTAAAATATTGATCGAAACCAGGTTTAATTGATTGTTTCAGTGTGGTCCCACATTACTACGTGATCCAAACCAGAAAAAACCCAGGATCCATTCAACAGGTATGTGAAGAATGCGAAAGTATGAGTCTGATGAGTGAAAATCCCAGGCCTAACCTAGACCTAACATGAATTATTCTCTAAAATATTGATCGAAACCTGGTTTAATCTATTGTTTCAGTGTGGTACCACATTACTATTAGATCCAAACCAGAAAATAACCCAGGATCTGTTCAACGAGTATGTGAAGTGTCCGAAAGTATGAGTCTGATGAGTGAAAATCCCAGACCTAACCTAGACCTAACATGAATTATTCTCTAAAATATTGATCGAAACCTGGTTTAATCTATTGTTTCAGTGTGGTACCACATTACTATTAGATCCAAACCAGAAAATAACCCAGGATCTGTTCAACGAGTATGTGAAGTGTGCGAAAGTATGAGTCTGATGAGGTCAAATCCCAGACCTATCCCAGACCTAACTTGCGTTATCCTCAAAAATATTGATCGAAACCAGGTTTAATTGACTGTTTCAGCGTGGTACCACATTACCACGTGATACAATCCAAAAACAGCCAAGGATCTAGCCATGAAGTATGAGAAATATGCGAATGTATGAGCCTGATGAGGATAAATCCTAGACCTAACCCAAACCTAACATGCGTTATCCTCTAAAATATTTATCAAGACCAGGTTTAATTGAATGTTTCAGTGTGGTACCACATTACTACGTGAATCAAACCAGAAAAAACCCAGGATCCGTTCAACATGCATGTTAAAACTGCGAAAGTATGACCCTGATGAGGGCAAATCCCAGGCCTTACCTAGACCTAACATGCGTTGTCCTCTAAAATATTGATGGAAACCAGGTTTAATTGACTGTTTCAGTGTGGTACCACCTTACTACGTGAACCAAACCAGAAAAAACCCAGGATCCGTTCAACAAGTATGTGAAGAATGCGAAAGTATGAGTCTGATGAGTGAAAATCCCAGGGCTAACCTAGACCTAACATGCGTTATCCTCTAAAATATTGATCCAAACCAGGTTTAATTGACTGTTTTAGTTGTGGTACCACTTTACTACGTGATCCAAAGCAGAAAAAACCCTCGATCAGGTCAACATGCATGTTAAAACTGCGAAAGTATGACCCTGATGAGGTCAAATCCCAGACCTATCCCAGACCTGACATGCGTTATCCTCTAAAATATTGATCCAAACCAGGTTTAATTGACTGTTTCAGTGTGGTCCCACATTACTACGTGACACAATCCTGAAACAGCCCAGGATCTAGCCATGAAGTATGAGAAATATGCGAATGTATGAGCCTGATGAGGACAAATCCTAGACCTAACCCAAACCTAACATGCGTTATCCTCCAAAATATTTATCAAGACCAGGTTAAATTGAATGTTTCAGTGTGGTACCACTTTACTACGTGATCCAAAGCATTAAGAACCCTCGATCAGGTCAACATGTATGTTAAAACTGCGAAAGTATGACCCTGATGAGGGCAAATCCCAGGCCTTACCTAGACCTAACATGCGTTGTCCTCTAAAATATTGATGGAAACCAGGTTTAATTGACTGTTTCAGTGTTGTACTTCATTACCACGTGATGCGATCCAGAAAAAGCCCAGGATCTAGCCATCAAGTATGAGAAATATGCGAAAGAATGAGCCTGATGAGAGCAAATCCCAGACCTAACCTAGACATAACATACATTATTCTCTAAAATATTGATCAAAACCAGGTTTAATTGACTGTTTCAGTGTGGTACCACATTACTACGTGATCCAATCCAGAAATAGCCCAGGATCTAGCCATGAAGTATGAGAAATATGCGAAAGTATGAGCCTGACGAGGGCAAATCCTAGACCTTACCCAGACCTAACATGCGTTATCCTCTAAAATATTTATCAAGACCAGGTTTAATTGAATGTTTCAGTGTGGTACCACATTACTACGTGAATCAAACCAGAAAAAACCCAGGATCCGTTCAACATGCATGTTAAAACTGCGAAAGTATGACCCTGATGAGGGCAAATCCCAGGCCTTACCTAGACCTAACATGCGTTGTCCTCTAAAATATTGATGGAAACCAGGTTTAATTGACTGTTTCAGTGTGGTACCACCTTACTACGTGAACCAAACCAGAAAAAACCCAGGATCCGTTCAACAAGTATGTGAAGAATGCGAAAGTATGAGTCTGATGGGTGAAAATCCCAGGGCTAACCTAGACCTAACATGCGTTATCCTCTAAAATATTGATCCAAACCAGGTTTAATTGACTGTTTTAGTTGTGGTACCACTTTACTACGTGATCCAAAGCAGAAAAAACCCTCGATCAGGTCAACATGCATGTTAAAACTGCGAAAGTATGACCCTGATGAGGTCAAATCCCAGACCTATCCCAGACCTGACATGCGTTATCCTCTAAAATATTGATCCAAACCAGGTTTAATTGACTGTTTCAGTGTGGTCCCACATTACTACGTGACACAATCCTGAAACAGCCCAGGATCTAGCCATGAAGTATGAGAAATATGCGAATGTATGAGCCTGATGAGGACAAATCCTAGACCTAACCCAAACCTAACATGCGTTATCCTCCAAAATATTTATCAAGACCAGGTTAAATTGAATGTTTCAGTGTGGTACCACTTTACTACGTGATCCAAAGCATTAAGAACCCTCGATCAGGACAACATGTATGTTAAAACTGCGAAAGTATGACCCTGATGAGGGCAAATCCCAGGCCTTACCTAGACCTAACATGCGTTGTCCTCTAAAATATTGATGGAAACCAGGTTTAATTGACTGTTTCAGTGTTGTACTTCATTACCACGTGATGCGATCCAGAAAAAGCCCAGGATCTAGCCATCAAGTATGAGAAATATGCGAAAGAATGAGCCTGATGAGAGCAAATCCCAGACCTAACCTAGACATAACATACATTATTCTCTAAAATATTGATCAAAACCAGGTTTAATTGACTGTTTCAGTGTGGTACCACATTACTACGTGATCCAATCCAGAAATAGCCCAGGATCTAGCCATGAAGTATGAGAAATATGCGAAAGTATGAGCCTGACGAGGGCAAATCCTAGACCTTACCCAGACCTAACATGCGTTATCCTCTAAAGTATTTATCATAACCAGGTTTAATTGATTGTTTCAGTGTGGTCCCACATTACTACGTGATCCAAACCAGAAAAAACCCAGGATCCGTTCAACAAGTATGTGAAGAATGCGAAAGTATGAGTCTGATGTGGGCTAATCCCAGACCTATCCCAGACCTAACTTGCGTTATCGTCTAAAATAATGATCGAAACCAGGTTTAATTGACTGTTTTAGTTGTGGTACCGCTTTACCACGTGATCCAAAGCAGAAAAAACCCTCGATCAGGTCAACATGCATGTTAAAACTGCGAAAGTATGACCCTGATGAGGTCAAATCCCAGACTTATCCCAGACCTGACATGCGTTATCCTCTAAAATATTGATAGAAACCAGGTTTAATTGACTGTTTCAGTGTTGTACTTCATTACCACGTGATGCGATCCAGAAAAAGCCCAGGATCTAGCCATCAAGTATGAGAAATATGCGAAAGAATGAGCGTGATGAGAGCAAATCCCAGACCTATCCCCGACCTGACATGCGTTATCCTCTAAAATATTGATCCAAACCAGGTTTAATGGACTGTTTCAGTGTGGTACCACTTTACTACGTGATCCAAAGCACAAAAAACCCTCGATCATGTCAACATGCATGTTAAAACTGCGAAAGTATGACCCTGATGAGGTCAAATCCCAGACCTATCCCAGACCTGACATGCGTTATCCTCTAAAATATTGAGCCAAACCAGGTTTAATTGACTGTTTCAGTGTGGTCCCACATTACTACGTGATACAATCCTGAAACAGCCCAGGATCTAGCCATGAAGTATGAGAAATATGCGAATGTATGAGCCTGATGAGGACAAATCCTAGACCTAACCCAAACCTAACATGCGTTATCCTCCAAAATATTTATCAAGACCAGGTTTAATTGAATGTTTCAGTGTGGTACCACATTACTACGTGAACCAAACCAGAAAAAACCCAGGATCCGTTCAACAAGTATGTGAAGAATGCGAAAGTATGAGTCTGATGAGTGAAAATCCCAGGGCTAACCTAGACCTAACATGCGTTATCCTCTAAAATATTGATCCAAACCAGGTTTAATGGACTGTTTCAGTGTGGTACCACTTTACTACGTGATCCAAAGCATTAAGAACCCTCGATCAGGTCAACATGTATGTTAAAACTGCGAAAGTATGACCCTGATGAGGGCAAATCCCAGGCCTTACCTAGACCTAACATGCGTTGTCCTCTAAAATATTGATGGAAACCAGGTTTAATTGACTGTTTCAGTGTTGTACTTCATTACCACGTGATGCGATCCAGAAAAAGCCCAGGATCTAGCCATCAAGTATGAGAAATATGCGAAAGAATGAGCCTGATGAGAGCAAATCCCAGACCTAACCTAGACATAACATGAATTATTCTCTAAAATATTGATCAAAACCAGGTTTAATTGATTGTTTCAGTGTGGTCCCACATTACTACGTGATCCAAACCAGAAAAAACCCAGGATCCGTTCAACAAGTATGTGAAGAATGCGAAAGTATGAGTCTGATGAGGGCTAATCCCAGACATATCCCAGACCTAACATGCGTTATCGTCTAAAATAATGATCGAAACCAGGTTTAATTGACGGTTTTAGTTGTGGTACCACTTTACCACGTGATCCAAAGCAGAAAAAACCCTCGATCAGGTCAACATGCATGTTAAAACTGCGAAAGTATGACCCTGATGAGGTCAAATCCCAGACTTATCCCAGACCTGACACGCGTTATCCTCTAAAATAGTTATCAAGACCAGGTTTAATTGATTGTTTCGGTGTGGTCCCACATTACTACGTAATCCAAACCAGAAAAAACCCAGGATCCGTTCAACAAGTATGTGAAGAATGCGAAATTATGAGTCTGATGAGTGAAAATCCCAGACATAACCTAGACCTAACATGCGTTATCCTCTAAAATATTGATCCAAACCAGGTTTAATGGACTGTTTCAGTGGGGTACCACTTTTCTACGTGATCCAAAGCAGAAAAAACACTCGATCAGGTCAACATGTATGTTGAAACTGCGAAAGTATGACCCTGATGAGGGCAAATCCCAGACCTATCCCAGACCTAACTTGCGTTGTCCTCTGAGATGTTGATCCAAACCAGGTTTAATTGACTGTTTCAGTGTGGTCCCACATTACTACGTGATCCAAACCAGAAAAAACCCAGGATCTAGCCATCAAGTATGAGAAACATGCGAAAGAATGAGCCTGATGATAGCAAATCCCAGACCTAACCTAGACCTAACATGAATTATTCTCTAAAATATTGATCGAAACCAGGTTTAATTGACTGTTTCAGTGTGGTCCCACATTACTACGTGATCCAAACCAGAAAAAACCCAGGATCCATTCAACAAGTATGTGAAGAATGCGAAAGTATGAGTCTGATGAGTGAAAATCCCAGGCCTAACCTAGACCTAACATGAATTATTCTCTAAAATATTGATCGAAACCTGGTTTAATCTATTGTTTCAGTGTGGTACCACATTACTATTAGATCCAAACCAGAAAATAACCCAGGATCTGTTCAACGAGTATGTGAAGTGTGCGAAAGTATGAGTGTGATGAGGTCAAATCCCTGACCTATCCCAGACCTAACCTGCGTTATCCTCAAAAATATTGATCGAAACCAGGTTTAATTGACTGTTTCAGCGTGGTACCACATTACTACGTGATACAATCCAGAAACAGCCAAGGATCTAGCCATGAAGTATGAGAAATATGCGAATGTATGAGCCTGATGAGGACAAATCCTAGACCTAACCCAAACCTAACATGCGTTATCCTCTAAAATATTTATCAAGACCAGGTTTAATTGAATGTTTCAGTGTGGTACCACATTACTACGTGAACCAAACCAGAAAAAACCCAGGATCCGTTCAACAAGTATGTGAAGAATGCGAAAGTATGAGTCTGATGAGTGAAAATCCCAGGTCTAACCCAGACCTAACATGCGTTATCGTCTAAAATAATGATCGAAACCAGGTTTAATTGACTGTTTTAGTTGTGGTACCACTTTACCACGTGATCCAAAGCAGAAAACCCTCGATCAGGTCAACATGCATGTTAAAACTGCGAAAGTATGACCCTGATGAGGTCAAATCCCAGACTTATCCCAGACCTGACATGCGTTATCCTCTAAAATAGTTATCAAGACCAGGTTTAATTGATTGTTTCAGTGTGGTACCACTTTACTACGTGATCCAAAGCAGAAAAAACCCTCGATCAGGTCAACATGCATGTTAAAACTGCGAAAGTATGACCCTGATGAGGTCAAATCCCAGACTTATCCCAGACCTGACACGCGTTATCCTCTAAAATAGTTATCAAGACCAGGTTTAATTGATTGTTTCGGTGTGGTCCCACATTACTACGTAATCCAAACCAGAAAAAACCCAGGATCCGTTCAACAAGTATGTGAAGAATGCGAAATTATGAGTCTGATGAGTGAAAATCCCAGACATAACCTAGACCTAACATGCGTTATCCTCTAAAATATTGATCCAAACCAGGTTTAATGGACTGTTTCAGTGGGGTACCACTTTTCTACGTGATCCAAAGCAGAAAAAACACTCGATCAGGTCAACATGTATGTTAAAACTGCGAAAGTATGACCCTGATGAGGGCAAATCCCAGACCTATCCCAGACCTAACTTGCGTTGTCCTCTGAGATGTTGATCCAAACCAGGTTTAATTGACTGTTTCAGTGTGGTCCCACATTACTACGTGATCCAAACCAGAAAAAACCCAGGATCTAGCCATCAAGTATGAGAAACATGCGAAAGAATGAGCCTGATGATAGCAAATCCCAGACCTAACCTAGACCTAACATGAATTATTCTCTAAAATATTGATCGAAACCAGGTTTAATTGACTGTTTCAGTGTGGTCCCACATTACTACGTGATCCAAACCAGAAAAAACCCAGGATCCATTCAACAAGTATGTGAAGAATGCGAAAGTATGAGTCTGATGAGTGAAAATCCCAGGCCTAACCTAGACCTAACATGAATTATTCTCTAAAATATTGATCGAAACCTGGTTTAATCTATTGTTTCAGTGTGGTACCACATTACTATTAGATCCAAACCAGAAAATAACCCAGGATCTGTTCAACGAGTATGTGAAGTGTGCGAAAGTATGAGTGTGATGAGGTCAAATCCCTGACCTATCCCAGACCTAACCTGCGTTATCCTCAAAAATATTGATCGAAACCAGGTTTAATTGACTGTTTCAGCGTGGTACCACATTACTACGTGATACAATCCAGAAACAGCCAAGGATCTAGCCATGAAGTATGAGAAATATGCGAATGTATGAGCCTGATGAGGACAAATCCTAGACCTAACCCAAACCTAACATGCGTTATCCTCCAAAATATTTATCAAGACCAGGTTTAATTGAATGTTTCAGTGTGGTACCACATTACTGCGTGAACCAAACCAGAAAAAACCCAGGATCCGTTCAACAAGTATGTGAAGAATGCGAAAGTATGAGTCTGATGAGTGAAAATCCCAGGTCTAACCCAGACCTAACATGCGTTATCGTCTAAAATAATGATCGAAACCAGGTTTAATTGACTGTTTTAGTTGTGGTACCACTTTACCACGTGATCCAAAGCAGAAAACCCTCGATCAGGTCAACATGCATGTTAAAACTGCGAAAGTATGACCCTGATGAGGTCAAATCCCAGACTTATCCCAGACCTGACATGCGTTATCCTCTAAAATAGTTATCAAGACCAGGTTTAATTGATTGTTTCAGTGTGGTACCACTTTACTACGTGATCCAAAGCAGAAAAAACCCTCGATCAGGTCAACATGCATGTTAAAACTGCGAAAGTATGACCCTGATGAGGTCAAATCCCAGACCTATCCCAGACCTGACATGCGTTATCCTCTAAAATATTGATCCAAACCAGGTTTAATTGACTGTTTCAGTGTGGTCCCACATTACTACGTGATACAATCCAGAAACAGCCCAGGATCTAGCCATGAAGTATGAGAAATATGCGAATGTATGAGCCTGATGAGGACAAATCCTAGACCTAACCCAAACCTAACATGCGTTATCCTCCAAAATATTTATCAAGACCAGGTTTAATTGAATGTTTCAGTGTGGTACCACATTACTGCGTGAACCAAACCAGAAAAAACCCAGGATCCGTTCAACAAGTATGTGAAGAATGCGAAAGTATGAGTCTGATGAGTGAAAATCCCAGGGCTAACCTAGACCTAACATGCGATATACTCTAAAATATTGATCCAAACCAGGTCTAATGGACTGTTTCAGTGTGGTACCACTTTACTACGTGATCCAAAGCATTAAGAACCCTCGATCAGGTCAACATGCATGTTAAAACTGCGAAAGTATGACCCTGATGAGGTCAAATCCCAGACCTATCCCAGACCTGACATGCGTTATCCTCTAAAATATTGATCCAAACCAGGTTTAATTGACTGTTTCAGTGTGGTCCCACATTACCACGTGATGCGATCCAGAAAAAGCGCAGGATCTAGCCATCAAGTATGAGAAATATGCGAAAGAATGAGCCTGATGAGAGCAAATCCCAGACCTATCCCAGACCTGATATGCGTTATCCTCTAAAATATTGATCCAAACCAGGTTTAATTGACTGTTTCAGTGTGGTCCCACATTACTACGTGATACAATCCTGAAACAGCCCAGGATCTAGCCATGAAGTATGAGAAATATGCGAATGTATGAGCCTGATGAGGACAAATCCTAGACCTAACCCAACCTAACATGCGTTATCCTCCAAAATATTTATCAAGACCAGGTTTAATTGAATGTTTCAGTGTGGTGCCACTTTACTACGGGATCCAAAGGATTAAGAACCCTCGATCAGGTCAACATGTATGTTAAAACTGCGAAAGTATGACCCTGATGAGGGCAAATCCCAGGCCTTACCTAGACCTAACATGCGTAGTCCTCTAAAATATTGATGGAAACCAGGTTTAATTGACTGTTTCAGTGTTGTACTTCATTACCACGTGATGCGATCCAGAAAAAGCCCAGGATCTAGCCATCAAGTATGAGAAATATGCGGAAGAATGAGCCTGATGAGAGCAAATCCCAGACCTAACCTAGACATAACATACATTATTCTCTAAAATATTGAACAAAACCAGGTTTAATTGACTGTTTCAGTGTGGTACCACATTACTACGTGATCCAATCCAGAAATAGCCCAGGATCTAGCCATGAAGTATGAGAAATATGCGAAAGTATGAGCCTGACGAGGGCAAATCCTAGACCTTACCCAGACCTAACAGGCGTTATCCTCTAAAATATTTATCATAACCAGGTTTAATTGATTGTTTCAGTGTGGTCCCACATTACTACGTGATCCAAACCAGAAAAACCCAGGATCCGTTCAACAAGTATGTGAAGAATGCGAAAGTATGAGTCTGATGAGGGCTAATCCCAGACCTATCCCAGACCTAACTTGCGTTATCGTCTAAAATAATGATCGAAACCAGGTTTAATTGACTGTTTTAGTTGTGGTACCACTTTACCACGTGATCCAAAGCAGAAAAAACCCTCGATCAGGTCAACATGCATGTTAAAACTGCGAAAGTATGACCCTGATGAGGTCAAATCCCAGACTTATCCCAGACCTGACATGCGTTATCCTCTAAAATAGTTATCAAGAGCGGGTGTAATTGATTGTTTCGGTGTGGTCCCACATTACTACGTAATCCAAACCAGAAAAAACCCAGGATCCGTTCAACAAGTATGTGAAGAATGCGAAAGTATGAGTCTGATGAGTGAAAATCCCAGACATAACCTAGACCTAACATGCGTTATCCTCTAAGATATTGATCCAAACCAGGTTTAATGGACTGTTACAGTGGGGTACCACATTACTATTAGATCCAAACCAGAAAATAACCCAGGATCTGTTCAACGAGTATGTGAAGAATGCGAAAGTATGAGTCTGATGAGTGAAGATCCCAGGCCTAACCTAGACCTAACATGAATTATTCTCTAAAATATTGATCAAAACCAGGTTTAATTGACAGTTTCAGTGTTGTACTTCATTACTACGTGATGCAATCCAGAAATAGCCCAGGATCTAGCCGTGAAGTATGAGAAATATGCGAAAGTATGAGTCTGACGAGGGCAAATCCTAGACCTAACTCAGACCTAACATGCGTTATCCTCTAAAATATTTATCATGACCAGGTTTAATTGATTGTTTCAGTGTGGTCCCACATTACTACGTGATCCAAACCAGAAAAAACCCAGGATCCGTTTAAGAAGTATGTGAAGAATGCGAAAGTATGAGTCTGGTGAGTGAAAATCCCAGGCCTATCCTAGACCTAACATGCGTTATCCTCAAAAATATTGATCGCAACCAGGTTTAATTGACTCTTTCTGCGTGGTACCACATTACTACATGATACAATCCAGAAACAGCCAAGGATCTAGCCATGAAGTATGAGAAATATGCGAATGTATGAGCCTGATGAGGACAAATCCTAGACCTAACCCAAACCTAACATGCGTTATCCTCTAAAATATTTATCAAGACCAGGTTTAATTGATTGTTTCAGTGTGGTCCCACATTACTACGTAATCCAAACCAGAAAAAACCCAGGATCCGTTTAACAAGTATGTGAAGAATGCGAAAGTATGAATCTGATGAGTGAAAATCCCCGGCCTAGCCTAGACCTAACATGCGTTATCCTCAAAAATATTGATCAAAACCAGGTTTAATTGACTGTTTCAGTGTGGTACCACACTACTACGTGACCCAAACCGGAAAAAACCCAGGATCTGTTCAACAAGTATGTGAAAAACGCGAAAGCATGAGCCTGATGAGGGTAAATCCCAGACCTACCCCAGACCTAACTTGCGTTATCCTCTAACATATTGAACGAAACCAGGTTTAATTGACTGTTTCAGCGTGGTACCACATTACTACGTGATACAATACAGAAACAGCACAGGATCTAGCCATGAAGTATGAGAAATATGCGAAAGTATGAGCCTGATGAGGGCAAATCCTAGACCTAACCCAAACCTAACATGTGTTATCCTCTAAAATATTTATCAAGACCAGATTTAATTGAATGTTCCAGTGTGGTACCACATTACTACGTGAACCAAACCAGAAAAAACCCAGGATCCGTTCAACAAGTATGTGAAAAACGCGAAAGTATGAGCCTGATGAGGGCAAATCCTAGACCTAACCCAGACCTAACTTGCGTTATCCTCTAAAATATTTATCAAGACCAGGTTTAATTGATCGTTTCAGTGTGGTCCGACATTACTACGTGATCCAAACCAGAAAAAACCCAGGATCCGTTCAACAAGTATGTGAAGAATGCGAAAGTATGAGACTGATGAGTGAAAATCCCAGGCCTAACCTAGACCTAACATGCGTTATCCTCAAAACTATTGCTCGAAACCTGGTTTAATCGACTGTTTCAGTGTGGTACCACATTACTATGTGATCCAAACCAGAAAATAACCCAGGATCTGTTCAACGAGTATGTGAAGTGTGCGAAAGTATGAGTCTGATGAGGGCAATTCCTAGGCCTATCCCAGACCTAACATGCGTTATCCTCTAAAATATTTATCAAGACGAGGTTTAATTGACTGTTTCAGTGTGGTACCACATTGCTACGTGATCCAAACCAGAGAAAACCCAGGATCCGTTCAACAAGTATGAGAAATATGCGAAAGTATGAGCCTGATGTGGGCAAATCCCAGGCCTAACCTAGACCTAACATGCGTTGTCCTCTAAAATATTGATGGAAACCAGGTTTAATTGACTGTTTCAGTGTTGTACTTCATTACTACGTGACGCAATCCAGAAAAAGCCCAGGATCTAGCCATCAAGTATGAGAAATATGCGAAAGAATGAGCCTGATGAGAGCAAATCCCAGACCTAACCTAGACCTAACATGAATTATTCTCTAAAATATTAATGAAAACCAGGTTTAATTGACTGTTTCAGTGTGGTACCACATTACTACGTGATCTAATCCAGAAATAGCCCAGGATCTAGCCATGAAGTATGAGAAATATGCGAATGTATGAGCCTGACGAGGGCAAATCCTAGACCTAACCCAGACCTAACTTGCGTTATCCTCTAAAATATTTATCAAGACCAGGTTTAATTGATCGTTTCAGTGTGGTCCGACATTACTACGTGATCCAAACCAGAAAAAACCCAGGATCCGTTCAACAAGTATGTGAAGAATGCGAAAGTATGAGTCTGATGAGTGAAAATCCCAGGCCTAACCTAGACCTAACATGCGTTATCCTCAAAACTATTGCTCGAAACCTGGTTTAATCGACTGTTTCAGTGTGGTACCACATTACTATGTGATCCAAACCAGAAAATAACCCAGGTTCTGTTCAACGAGTATGTGAAGTGTGCGAAAGTATGAGTCTGATGAGGGCAATTCCTAGACCTATCCCAGACCTAACATGCGTTATCCTCTAAAATATTTATCAAGACCAGGTTTAATTGACTGCTTCAGTGTGGTACCACATTGCTACGTGATCCAAACCAGAGAAAACCCAGGATCCGTTCAACAAGTATGAGAAATATGCGAAAGTATGAGCCTGATGTGGGCAAATCCCAGGCCTAACCTAGACCTAACATGCGTTGTCCTCTAAAATATTGATGGAAACCAGGTTTAATTGACTGTTTCATTGTTGTACTTCATTACTACGTGACGCAATCCAGAAAAAGCCCAGGATCTAGCCATCAAGTATGAGAAATATGCGAAAGAATGAGCCTGATGAGAGCAAATCCCAGACCTAACCTAGACCTAACATGAATTATTCTCTAAAATATTGATGAAAACCAGGTTTAATTGACTGTTTCAGTGTGGTTCCACATTACTACGTGATCTAGTCCAGAAATAGCCCAGGATCTAGCCATGAAGTATGAGAAATATGCGAAAGTATGACCCTGACGATGGCAAATCCTAGACCTAACCCAGACCTAACTTGCGTTATCCTCTAAAATATTTATCAAGACCAGGTTTAATTGATCGTTTCAGTGTGGTCCGACATTACTACGTGATCCAAACCAGAAAAAACCCAGGATCCGTTCAACAAGTATGTGAAGAATGCGAAAGTATGAGTCTGATGAGTGAAAATCCCAGGCCTAACCTAGACCTAACATGCGTTATCCTCAAAACTATTGCTCGAAACCTGGTTTAATCGACTGTTTCAGTGTGGTACCACATTACTATGTGATCCAAACCAGAAAATAACCCAGGTTCTGTTCAACGAGTATGTGAAGTGTGCGAAAGTATGAGTCTGATGAGGGCAATTCCTAGACCTATCCCAGACCTAACATGCGTTATCCTCTAAAATATTTATCAAGACCAGGTTTAATTGACTGTTTCAGTGTTGTACTTCATTACTACGTGACGCAATCCAGAAAAAGCCCAGGATCTAGCCATCAAGTATGAGAAATATGCGAAAGAATGAGCCTGATGAGAGCAAATCCCAGACCTAACCTAGACCTAACATGAATTATTCTCTAAAATATTGATGAAAACCAGGTTTAATTGACTGTTTCAGTGTGGTTCCACATTACTACGTGATCTAGTCCAGAAATAGCCCAGGATCTAGCCATGAAGTATGAGAAATATGCGAAAGTATGACCCTGACGATGGCAAATCCTAGACCTAACCCAGACCTAACTTGCGTTATCCTCTAAAATATTTAGCAAGACCAGGTTTAATTGATTGTTTCAGTGTGGTCCGACATTACTACGTGATCCAAACCAGAAAAAACCCAGGATCCGTTCAACAAGTATGTGAAGAATGCGAAAGTATGAGTCTGATGAGTGAAAATCCCAGGCCTAACCTAGACCTAACATGCGTTATCCTCAAAAATATTGATCGAAACCTGGTTTAATCGACTGTTTCAGTGTGGTACCACATTACTACGTGATACAATCCAGAAACAGCCCAGGGTCTAGCCATGAAGTATGAGAAATATGCGAAAGTATGAGCCTGATGAGGGCGAATCCCAGACCTATCCCAGACCTAACTTGCGTTATCCTCTAAAATATTGATCGAAATCAGGTTCAATTGACTGTTTCAGCGTGGTACCACATTACTACGTGATACAATCCAGAAACAGCCCAGGGTCTAGCCATGAAGTATGAGAAATATGCGAAAGTATGAGCCTGATGAGGGCAAATCCAAGACCTACCCCAGACCTAACATGCGTTATCCTCTAAAATATTTATCATGACCAGGTTTAATTGAATGTTTCAGTGTGGTACCACATTACTACGTGAACCAAACCAGAAAAAACCCAGGATCCGTTCAACAAGTATGTGAAGAATGCGAAAGTATGAGTCTGATGAGTGAAAGTCCCAGGGCTAACCTAGACTTAACAAGCGTTATCCTCTAAAATATTCATCCAAACCAGGTTTAATGGACTGTTTCAGTGTGGTACCACTTTACTGCGTGATCCAAAGCAGAAGAAACCCTCGATCAGGTCAACATGTATGTTAAAACTGCGAAAGTATACCCTGGTGTGGGCAAATCCCAGGCCTAACCTAGACCTAACATGCGTTGTCCTCTAAAATATTGATGGAAACCAGGTTTAATTGACTGTTTCAGTGTTGCACTTCATTACTACGTGATCCATACCAGTAGAAACCCAGGATCCGTTCAACAAGTGTGTGAAAAACGCGAAAGTATGAGTGTGATGAGTGAAAAACCCCGGCCTAACCTAGACCTAACATGCGTTATCCTCAAATATATTGATCGAAACCTGGTTTAATCGTCGGTTTCAGTGTGTTACCACATTACTACGTGATCCAATCCAGAAATAGCCCAGGATCTAGCCATGAAATATGAGAAATATGCGAAAGTATGAGCCTGACGAGGGCAAATCCTAGACCTAACCCAGACCTAACATGCGTTATCCTCTAAAATATTGATCGAAACCAGGTTTAATCGACTATTTCAGTGTGGTACCACATTACTACGTGATCCAAACCAGAGAATGACCCAGGATCTGTTCATCGAGTATGTGAAGTGTGCGAAAGTATGAGTCTGATGAGGGCAAATCCCAGACCTATCCGAGACCTAAAATGCATTATCCTCTAAAATATTTATCAAGACCAGGTTTAATTGAATGTTTCAGTGTGGTACCACATTACTACGTGATCCAATCCAGAAATAGCCCAGGATCCAGCCATGAAGTATGAGAAATATGCGAAAGTATGAGCCTGATGGGGGCAAATCCTAGAACTAACCCAGACCTAACATGCGTTATCCTCTAAAATATTGATCGAAACCAGGTTTAATCGACTGTTTCAGTGTGGTACCACACTACTACGTGACCCAAACCGGGAAAAACCCAGGATCTGTTCAACAAGTGTGTGAAAAACGCGAAAGTATGAGCCTGATGAGGGCAAATCCCAGTCCTATCCCAGACCTAACTTGCGTTATCCTCAAAAATATTGATCGAAACCTGGTTTAATCGACTGTTTCAGTGTGGTACCACATTACTACGTGACCCAATCCAGAAAAAACCCAGGATCCGTTGAACAAGTATGTGAAGAATGCGAAAGTATGAGTCTGATGAGTGAAATTCCCCGGCCTAACCTGGACCTAACATGCGTTATCCTCAAAAATATTGATCGAAACCAGGTTTAATCGACTGTTTCAGTGTGGTACCACACTACTACGTGACCCAAACCGGAAAAAACCCAGGATCTGTTCAACAAGTATGTGAAAACGCGAAAGTATGAGTCTGATGAGTGAAAATCCCAGACCTATCCCAGACCTAACATGCGTTATCCTGTAAAATATTTATCAAGACCAGGTTTAATCGACTGTTTCAGTGTGGTACTACATTACCGCGTGATCCAAACCAGTAAAAACCCAGGATCCATTCAACAAGTATGTGGAGAATGCGAAAGTATGAGTCTGATGAGTGAAAATCCTCGGCCTAACCTAGACCTAACATGCGTTGTCCTCTAAAATATTGATCGAAACCAGGTTTAATTGACTGTTTCAGTGTTGCACTTCATTACTACGTGATCCAAACCAGTAAAAACCCAGGATCCGTTCAACAAGTATGTGAAGAATGCGAAAGTATGAGTGTGATGAGTGAAAAACCCCGGCCTAACCTAGACCTAACATGCGTTATCCTCAAAAATATTGATCGAAACCTGGTTTAATCGTCTGTTTCAGTGTGGTGCCACATTACTACGTGATCCAATCCAGAAATAGCCCAGGATCTAGCCATGAGATATGAGAAATATGCGAAAGTATGAGCCTGACGAGGGCAAACCCTAGACCTAACCCAGACCTAACATGCGTTATACTCTAAAATATTTATCAAGACCAGGTTTAATTGATTGCTTCAGTGTGGTCCCACATTACTACGTGATCCAAACCAGAAAAAACCCAGGATCCGTTCAACAAGTATGTGAAGAATGCGAAAGTATGAGTCTGATGAGTGAAATTCCCCGGCCTAACCTGGACCTAACATGCGTTATCCTCAAAAATATTGATCGAAACCAGGTTTAATTGACTGTTTCAGTCTGGTGCCACTTTACTACGTGGTCCAAGACAGAAGAAGGCCAGGATCTGGCCAACAAGTATGCGAAAAAAGCGAAAGTACGATCCAGATGAGGGCAAATCCCAGACCTAACCGAGACATAACCGGCGCTATCCTCTAAAATATTAATCGCAACCAGGTATAATTGACTGTTTCGGTGTGGTACCGCATTGCTACGATGATCCAAACCAGAAAGAGGCCAGGATCTGGCTGACAAGTATGCGAAAAGTGCGATAGTATGAGCCAGAGGAGGGCAAATACCAGACCTAACACAGACATAACCGGCGTTATCCTCTAAAATATTAATCGCAACCGGGTTTAATTGACAGTTTCGGTGTGGAACCACATTACTACGGGATACAAACCAAAAAAAACCCAGGATTTGGCCAACAACTATAAGAAAAACGCGAAAGTATGAGCCAGATGATTGCAAGTACCAGAACTATCCCAGGCATAACCAGGGTTATCCGCTAAAATATTATTCGCAACCAGGTTTAATTGACTGTTTCGGTGTGGTACCACATTACTACGTGGTCCAAAGCATTAAGAACCCTCGATCAGGTCAACATGTATGTTAAAACTGCGAAAGTGTGACCCTGATGAGGGCAAATCCCAGGCCTTACCTAGACCTAACATGCGTTGTCCTCTAAAATATTGATGGAAACCAGGTTTAATTGATTGTTTCAGTGTTGTACTTCATTACCACGTGATGCGATCCAGAAAAAGCCCAGGATCTAGCCATCAAGTATGAGAAATATGCGAAAGAATGAGCCTGATGAGAGCTAATCCCAGACCTAACCTAGACATAACATGAATTATTCTCTAAAATATTGATCAAAACCAGGTTTAATTGACTGTTTCAGCGTGGCACCACATTACTACGTGATACAATCCAGTAACAGCCAAGGATCTAGCCATGAAGTATGAGAAATATGCGAATGTATGAGCCTGATGAGGATAAATCCTAGACCTAACCCAAACCTAACATGCGTTATCCTCTAAAATATTTATCAAGACCAGGTTTAATTGAATGTTTCAGTGTGGTACCACATTACTACGTGAATCTAACCAGAAAAAACCCAGGATCCGTTCAACAAGTATGTGAAGAATGCGAAAGTATAAGTCTGATGAGTGAAAATCCCAGGTCTAACCCAGAACTAACATGCGTTATCCTCCAAAATATTGATCCAAACCAGGTTTAATGGACTGTTTCAGTGTGGTACCACTTTACTACGTGATCCAAAGCATTAAGAATCCTCGATCAGGTCAACATGCATGTTAAAACTGCGAACGTATGACCCTGATGAGGGCAAATCCCAGGCCTTACCTAGACCTAACATGCGTTGTCCTCTAAAATATTGATGGAAACCAGGTTTAGTTGACTGTTTCAGTGTGGTACCACCTTACTACGTGAACCAAACCAGGAAAAACCCAGGATCCGTTCAACAAGTATGTGAGGAATGCGAAAGTATGAGTCTGATGATTGAAAATCCCAGGGCTAACCTAGACCTAACATGCGTTATCCTCCAAAATATTTATCAAGACCAGGTTTAATTGAATGTTTCAGTGTGGTACCACATTACTACGTGAACCAAACCAGAAAAAACCCAGGATCCGTTCAACAAGTATGTGAAGAATGCGAAAGTATGAGTCTGATGAGTGAAAATCCCAGACATAACTTAGACCTAACATGCGTTATCCTCTAAAATATTGATCCAAACCAGGTTTAATTGACCGTTTCAGTGTGGTCCCACATTACTACGTGATCCAAACCAGAAAAAACCCAGGATCTAGCCATCAAGTATGAGAAACATTGCGAAAGAATGAGCCTGATGATAGCAAATCCCAGACCTAACCTAGACCTAACATGAATTATTCTCTAAAATATTGATCGAAACCAGGTTTAATTGATTGTTTCAGTGTGGTCCCACATTACTACGTGATCCAAACCAGAAAAAACCCAGGATCCATTCAACAGGTATGTGAAGAATGCGAAAGTATGAGTCTGATGAGTGAAAATCCCAGGCCTAACCTAGACCTAACATGAATTATTCTCTAAAATATTGATCGAAACCTGGTTTAATCTATTGTTTCAGTGTGGTACCACATTACTATTAGATCCAAACCAGAAAATAACCCAGGATCTGTTCAACGAGTATGTGAAGTGTCCGAAAGTATGAGTCTGATGAGTGAAAATCCCAGACCTAACCTAGACCTAACATGAATTATTCTCTAAAATATTGATCGAAACCTGGTTTAATCTATTGTTTCAGTGTGGTACCACATTACTATTAGATCCAAACCAGAAAATAACCCAGGATCTGTTCAACGAGTATGTGAAGTGTGCGAAAGTATGAGTCTGATGAGGTCAAATCCCAGACCTATCCCAGACCTAACTTGCGTTATCCTCAAAAATATTGATCGAAACCAGGTTTAATTGACTGTTTCAGCGTGGTACCACATTACCACGTGATACAATCCAAAAACAGCCAAGGATCTAGCCATGAAGTATGAGAAATATGCGAATGTATGAGCCTGATGAGGATAAATCCTAGACCTAACCCAAACCTAACATGCGTTATCCTCTAAAATATTTATCAAGACCAGGTTTAATTGAATGTTTCAGTGTGGTACCACATTACTACGTGAATCAAACCAGAAAAAACCCAGGATCCGTTCAACATGCATGTTAAAACTGCGAAAGTATGACCCTGATGAGGGCAAATCCCAGGCCTTACCTAGACCTAACATGCGTTGTCCTCTAAAATATTGATGGAAACCAGGTTTAATTGACTGTTTCAGTGTGGTACCACCTTACTACGTGAACCAAACCAGAAAAAACCCAGGATCCGTTCAACAAGTATGTGAAGAATGCGAAAGTATGAGTCTGATGGGTGAAAATCCCAGGGCTAACCTAGACCTAACATGCGTTATCCTCTAAAATATTGATCCAAACCAGGTTTAATTGACTGTTTTAGTTGTGGTACCACTTTACTACGTGATCCAAAGCAGAAAAAACCCTCGATCAGGTCAACATGCATGTTAAAACTGCGAAAGTATGACCCTGATGAGGTCAAATCCCAGACCTATCCCAGACCTGACATGCGTTATCCTCTAAAATATTGATCCAAACCAGGTTTAATTGACTGTTTCAGTGTGGTCCCACATTACTACGTGACACAATCCTGAAACAGCCCAGGATCTAGCCATGAAGTATGAGAAATATGCGAATGTATGAGCCTGATGAGGACAAATCCTAGACCTAACCCAAACCTAACATGCGTTATCCTCCAAAATATTTATCAAGACCAGGTTAAATTGAATGTTTCAGTGTGGTACCACTTTACTACGTGATCCAAAGCATTAAGAACCCTCGATCAGGACAACATGTATGTTAAAACTGCGAAAGTATGACCCTGATGAGGGCAAATCCCAGGCCTTACCTAGACCTAACATGCGTTGTCCTCTAAAATATTGATGGAAACCAGGTTTAATTGACTGTTTCAGTGTTGTACTTCATTACCACGTGATGCGATCCAGAAAAAGCCCAGGATCTAGCCATCAAGTATGAGAAATATGCGAAAGAATGAGCCTGATGAGAGCAAATCCCAGACCTAACCTAGACATAACATACATTATTCTCTAAAATATTGATCAAAACCAGGTTTAATTGACTGTTTCAGTGTGGTACCACATTACTACGTGATCCAATCCAGAAATAGCCCAGGATCTAGCCATGAAGTATGAGAAATATGCGAAAGTATGAGCCTGACGAGGGCAAATCCTAGACCTTACCCAGACCTAACATGCGTTATCCTCTAAAGTATTTATCATAACCAGGTTTAATTGATTGTTTCAGTGTGGTCCCACATTACTACGTGATCCAAACCAGAAAAAACCCAGGATCCGTTCAACAAGTATGTGAAGAATGCGAAAGTATGAGGCTGATGAGGGCTAATCCCAGACCTATCCCAGACCTAACTTGCGTTATCGTCTAAAATAATGATCGAAACCAGGTTTAATTGACTGTTTTAGTTGTGGTACCGCTTTACCACGTGATCCAAAGCAGAAAAAACCCTCGATCAGGTCAACATGCATGTTAAAACTGCGAAAGTATGACCCTGATGAGGTCAAATCCCAGACTTATCCCAGACCTGACATGCGTTATCCTCTAAAATATTGATAGAAACCAGGTTTAATTGACTGTTTCAGTGTTGTACTTCATTACCACGTGATGCGATCCAGAAAAAGCGCAGGATCTAGCCATCAAGTATGAGAAATATGCGAAAGAATGAGCGTGATGAGAGCAAATCCCAGACCTATCCCCGACCTGACATGCGTTATCCTCTAAAATATTGATCCAAACCAGGTTTAATGGACTGTTTCAGTGTGGTACCACTTTACTACGTGATCCAAAGCACAAAAAACCCTCGATCATGTCAACATGCCTGTTAAAACTGCGAAAGTATGACCCTGATGAGGTCAAATCCCAGACCTATCCCAGACCTGACATGCGTTATCCTCTAAAATATTGAGCCAAACCAGGTTTAATTGACTGTTTCAGTGTGGTCCCACATTACTACGTGATACAATCCTGAAACAGCCCAGGATCTAGCCATGAAGTATGAGAAATATGCGAATGTATGAGCCTGATGAGGACAAATCCTAGACCTAACCCAAACCTAACATGCGTTATCCTCCAAAATATTTATCAAGACCAGGTTTAATTGAATGTTTCAGTGTGGTACCACATTACTACGTGAACCAAACCAGAAAAAACCCAGGATCCGTTCAACAAGTATGTGAAGAATGCGAAAGTATGAGTCTGATGAGTGAAAATCCCAGGGCTAACCTAGACCTAACATGCGTTATCCTCTAAAATATTGATCCAAACCAGGTTTAATGGACTGTTTCAGTGTGGTACCACTTTACTACGTGATCCAAAGCATTAAGAACCCTCGATCAGGTCAACATGTATGTTAAAACTGCGAAAGTATGACCCTGATGAGGGCAAATCCCAGGCCTTACCTAGACCTAACATGCGTTGTCCTCTAAAATATTGATGGAAACCAGGTTTAATTGACTGTTTCAGTGTTGTACTTCATTACCACGTGATGCGATCCAGAAAAAGCCCAGGATCTAGCCATCAAGTATGAGAAATATGCGAAAGAATGAGCCTGATGAGAGCAAATCCCAGACCTAACCTAGACATAACATGAATTATTCTCTAAAATATTGATCAAAACCAGGTTTAATTGATTGTTTCAGTGTGGTCCCACATTACTACGTGATCCAAACCAGAAAAAACCCAGGATCCGTTCAACAAGTATGTGAAGAATGCGAAAGTATGAGTCTGATGAGGGCTAATCCCAGACATATCCCAGACCTAACATGCGTTATCGTCTAAAATAATGATCGAAACCAGGTTTAATTGACGGTTTTAGTTGTGGTACCACTTTACCACGTGATCCAAAGCAGAAAAAACCCTCGATCAGGTCAACATGCATGTTAAAACTGCGAAAGTATGACCCTGATGAGGTCAAATCCCAGACTTATCCCAGACCTGACACGCGTTATCCTCTAAAATAGTTATCAAGACCAGGTTTAATTGATTGTTTCGGTGTGGTCCCACATTACTACGTAATCCAAACCAGAAAAAACCCAGGATCCGTTCAACAAGTATGTGAAGAATGCGAAATTATGAGTCTGATGAGTGAAAATCCCAGACATAACCTAGACCTAACATGCGTTATCCTCTAAAATATTGATCCAAACCAGGTTTAATGGACTGTTTCAGTGGGGTACCACTTTACTACGTGATCCAAAGCAGAAAAAACACTCGATCAGGTCAACATGTATGTTAAAACTGCGAAAGTATGACCCTGATGAGGGCAAATCCCAGACCTATCCCAGACCTAACTTGCGTTGTCCTCTGAGATGTTGATCCAAACCAGGTTTAATTGACTGTTTCAGTGTGGTCCCACATTACTACGTGATCCAAACCAGAAAAAACCCAGGATCTAGCCATCAAGTATGAGAAACATGCGAAAGAATGAGCCTGATGAGGACAAATCCTAGACCTAACCCAAACCTAACATGCGTTATCCTCTAAAATATTTATCAAGACCAGGTTTAATTGAATGTTTCAGTGTGGTACCACATTACTACGTGAACCAAACCAGAAAAAACCCTCGATCAGGTCAACATGCATGTTAAAACTGCGAAAGTATGACCCTGATGAGGTCAAATCCCAGACTTATCCCAGACCTGACATGCGTTATCCTCTAAAATAGTTATCAAGACCAGGTTTAATTGATTGTTTCAGTGTGGTACCACTTTACTACGTGATCCAAAGCAGAAAAAACCCTCGATCAGGTCAACATGCATGTTAAAACTGCGAAAGTATGACCCTGATGAGGTCAAATCCCAGACCTATCCCAGACCTGACATGCGTTATCCTCTAAAATATTGATCCAAACCAGGTTTAATTGACTGTTTCAGTGTGGTCCCACATTACTACGTGATACAATCCAGAAACAGCCCAGGATCTAGCCATGAAGTATGAGAAATATGCGAATGTATGAGCCTGATGAGGACAAATCCTAGACCTAACCCAAACCTAACATGCGTTATCCTCCAAAATATTTATCAAGACCAGGTTTAATTGAATGTTTCAGTGTGGTACCACATTACTGCGTGAACCAAACCAGAAAAAACCCAGGATCCGTTCAACAAGTATGTGAAGAATGCGAAAGTATGAGTCTGATGAGTGAAAATCCCAGGGCTAACCTAGACCTAACATGCGATATACTCTAAAATATTGATCCAAACCAGGTTTAATGGACTGTTTCAGTGTGGTACCACTTTACTACGTGATCCAAAGCATTAAGAACCCTCGATCAGGTCAACATGCATGTTAAAACTGCGAAAGTATGACCCTGATGAGGTCAAATCCCAGACCTATCCCAGACCTGACATGCGTTATCCTCTAAAATATTGATCCAAACCAGGTTTAATTGACTGTTTCAGTGTGGTCCCACATTACCACGTGATGCGATCCAGAAAAAGCGCAGGATCTAGCCATCAAGTATGAGAAATATGCGAAAGAATGAGCCTGATGAGAGCAAATCCCAGACCTATCCCAGACCTGATATGCGTTATCCTCTAAAATATTGATCCAAACCAGGTTTAATTGACTGTTTCAGTGTGGTCCCACATTACTACGTGATACAATCCTGAAACAGCCCAGGATCTAGCCATGAAGTATGAGAAATATGCGAATGTATGAGCCTGATGAGGACAAATCCTAGACCTAACCCAACCTAACATGCGTTATCCTCCAAAATATTTATCAAGACCAGGTTTAATTGAATGTTTCAGTGTGGTGCCACTTTACTACGTGATCCGAAGGATTAAGAACCCTCGATCAGGTCAACATGTATGTTAAAACTGCGAAAGTATGACCCTGATGAGGGCAAATCCCAGGCCTTACCTAGACCTAACATGCGTTGTCCTCTAAAATATTGATGGAAACCAGGTTTAATTGACTGTTTCAGTGTGGTACCACCTTACTACGTGAACCAAACCAGAAAAAACCCAGGATCCGTTTAAGAAGTATGTGAAGAATGCGAAAGTATGAGTCTGGTGAGTGAAAATCCCTGGCCTATCCTAGACCTAACATGCGTTATCCTCAAAAATATTGATCGCAACCAGGTTTAATTGACTCTTTCTGCGTGGTACCACATTACTACATGATACAATCCAGAAACAGCCAAGGATCTAGCCATGAAGTATGAGAAATATGCGAATGTATGAGCCTGATGAGGACAAATCCTAGACCTAACCCAAACCTAACATGCGTTATCCTCTAAAATATTTATCAAGACCAGGTTTAATTGATTGTTTCAGTGTGGTCCCACATTACTACGTAATCCAAACCAGAAAAAACCCAGGATCCGTTTAACAAGTATGTGAAGAATGCGAAAGTATGAATCTGATGAGTGAAAATCCCCGGCCTAGCCTAGACCTAACATGCGTTATCCTCAAAAATATTGATCAAAACCAGGTTTAATTGACTGTTTCAGTGTGGTACCACACTACTACGTGACCCAAACCGGAAAAAACCCAGGATCTGTTCAACAAGTATGTGAAAAACGCGAAAGTATGAGCCTGATGAGGGCAAATCCTAGACCTAACCCAGACCTAACTTGCGTTATCCTCTAAAATAGTTATCAAGACCAGGTTTAATTGATTGTTTCAGTGTGGTACCACTTTACTACGTGATCCAAAGCAGAAAAAACCCTCGATCAGGTCAACATGCATGTTAAAACTGCGAAAGTATGACCCTGATGAGGTCAAATCCCAGACCTATCCCAGACCTGACATGCGTTATCCTCTAAAATATTGATCCAAACCAGGTTTAATTGACTGTTTCAGTGTGGTCCCACATTACTACGTGATACAATCCAGAAACAGCCCAGGATCTAGCCATGAAGTATGAGAAATATGCGAATGTATGAGCCTGATGAGGACAAATCCTAGACCTAACCCAAACCTAACATGCGTTATCCTCCAAAATATTTATCAAGACCAGGTTTAATTGAATGTTTCAGTGTGGTACCACATTACTGCGTGAACCAAACCAGAAAAAACCCAGGATCCGTTCAACAAGTATGTGAAGAATGCGAAAGTATGAGTCTGATGAGTGAAAATCCCAGGGCTAACCTAGACCTAACATGCGATATACTCTAAAATATTGATCCAAACCAGGTTTAATGGACTGTTTCAGTGTGGTACCACTTTACTACGTGATCCAAAGCATTAAGAACCCTCGATCAGGTCAACATGCATGTTAAAACTGCGAAAGTATGACCCTGATGAGGTCAAATCCCAGACCTATCCCAGACCTGACATGCGTTATCCTCTAAAATATTGATCCAAACCAGGTTTAATTGACTGTTTCAGTGTGGTCCCACATTACCACGTGATGCGATCCAGAAAAAGCGCAGGATCTAGCCATCAAGTATGAGAAATATGCGAAAGAATGAGCCTGATGAGAGCAAATCCCAGACCTATCCCAGACCTGATATGCGTTATCCTCTAAAATATTGATCCAAACCAGGTTTAATTGACTGTTTCAGTGTGGTCCCACATTACTACGTGATACAATCCTGAAACAGCCCAGGATCTAGCCATGAAGTATGAGAAATATGCGAATGTATGAGCCTGATGAGGACAAATCCTAGACCTAACCCAACCTAACATGCGTTATCCTCCAAAATATTTATCAAGACCAGGTTTAATTGAATGTTTCAGTGTGGTGCCACTTTACTACGTGATCCAAAGGATTAAGAACCCTCGATCAGGTCAACATGTATGTTAAAACTGCGAAAGTATGACCCTGATGAGGGCAAATCCCAGGCCTTACCTAGACCTAACATGCGTAGTCCTCTAAAATATTGATGGAAACCAGGTTTAATTGACTGTTTCAGTGTTGTACTTCATTACCACGTGATGCGATCCAGAAAAAGCCCAGGATCTAGCCATCAAGTATGAGAAATATGCGGAAGAATGAGCCTGATGAGAGCAAATCCCAGACCTAACCTAGACATAACATACATTATTCTCTAAAATATTGAACAAAACCAGGTTTAATTGACTGTTTCAGTGTGGTACCACATTACTACGTGATCCAATCCAGAAATAGCCCAGGATCTAGCCATGAAGTATGAGAAATATGCGAAAGTATGAGCCTGACGAGGGCAAATCCTAGACCTTACCCAGACCTAACAGGCGTTATCCTCTAAAATATTTATCATAACCAGGTTTAATTGATTGTTTCAGTGTGGTCCCACATTACTACGTGATCCAAACCAGAAAAACCCAGGATCCGTTCAACAAGTATGTGAAGAATGCGAAAGTATGAGTCTGATGAGGGCTAATCCCAGACCTATCCCAGACCTAACTTGCGTTATCGTCTAAAATAATGATCGAAACCAGGTTTAATTGACTGTTTTAGTTGTGGTACCACTTTACCACGTGATCCAAAGCAGAAAAAACCCTCGATCAGGTCAACATGCATGTTAAAACTGCGAAAGTATGACCCTGATGAGGTCAAATCCCAGACTTATCCCAGACCTGACATGCGTTATCCTCTAAAATAGTTATCAAGAGCGGGTTTAATTGATTGTTTCGGTGTGGTCCCACATTACTACGTAATCCAAACCAGAAAAAACCCAGGATCCGTTCAACAAGTATGTGAAGAATGCGAAAGTATGAGTCTGATGAGTGAAAATCCCAGACATAACCTAGACCTAACATGCGTTATCCTCTAAGATATTGATCCAAACCAGGTTTAATGGACTGTTACAGTGGGGTACCACATTACTATTAGATCCAAACCAGAAAATAACCCAGGATCTGTTCAACGAGTATGTGAAGAATGCGAAAGTATGAGTCTGATGAGTGAAGATCCCAGGCCTAACCTAGACCTAACATGAATTATTCTCTAAAATATTGATCGAAACCTGGTTTAATCTATTGTTTCAGTGTGGTACCACATTACTATTAGATCCAAACCAGAAAATAACCCAGTATCTGTTCCACGAGTATGTGAAGTGTGCGAAAGTATGAGTCTGATGAGGTCAAATCCCTGACCTATCCCAGACCTAACTTGCGTTATCCTCAAAAATATTGATCGAAACCAGGTTTAATTGACTGTTTCAGCGTGGTACCACATTACTACGTGATACAATCCAGAAACAGCCAAGGATCTAGCCATGAAGTATGAGAAATATGCGAATGTATGAGCCTGATGAGGACAAATCCAAGACCTAACCCAAACCTAACATGCGTTATCCTCTAAAATATTTATCAAGACCAGGTTTAATTGAATGTTTCAGTGTGGTACCACGTTACTACGTGAACCAAACCAGAAAAAACCCAGGATCCGTTCAACAAGTATGTGAAGAATGCGAAAGTATGAGTCTGATGAGTGAAAATCCCAGGTCTAACCCAGACCTAACATGCGTTATCCTCTAAAATATTGATCCAAACCAGGTTTAATGGACTGTTTCAGTGTGGTACCACTTTACTACGTGATCCAAAGCATTAAGAATCCTCGATCAGGTCAACATGTATGTTAAACCTGCGAAAGTATGACCCTGATGAGGGCAAATCCCAGGCCTTACCTAGACCTAACATGCGTTGTCCTCTAAAATATTGATGGAAACCAGGTTTAATTGACTGTTTCAGTGTTGTACTTCATTACTACGTGATGCAATCCAGAAATAGCCCAGGATCTAGCCGTGAAGTATGAGAAATATGCGAAAGTATGAGTCTGACGAGGGCAAATCCTAGACCTAACTCAGACCTAACATGCGTTATCCTCTAAAATATTTATCATGACCAGGTTTAATTGATTGTTTCAGTGTGGTCCCACATTACTACGTGATCCAAACCAGAAAAAACCCAGGATCCGTTTAAGAAGTATGTGAAGAATGCGAAAGTATGAGTCTGGTGAGTGAAAATCCCAGGCCTATCCTAGACCTAACATGCGTTATCCTCAAAAATATTGATCGCAACCAGGTTTAATTGACTCTTTCTGCGTGGTACCACATTACTACATGATACAATCCAGAAACAGCCAAGGATCTAGCCATGAAGTATGAGAAATATGCGAATGTATGAGCCTGATGAGGACAAATCCTAGACCTAACCCAAACCTAACATGCGTTATCCTCTAAAATATTTATCAAGACCAGGTTTAATTGAATGTTTCAGTGTGGTACCACATTACTACGTGAACCAAACCAGAAAAAACCCTCGATCAGGTCAACATGCATGTTAAAACTGCGAAAGTATGACCCTGATGAGGTCAAATCCCAGACTTATCCCAGACCTGACATGCGTTATCCTCTAAAATAGTTATCAAGACCAGGTTTAATTGATTGTTTCAGTGTGGTACCACTTTACTACGTGATCCAAAGCAGAAAAAACCCTCGATCAGGTCAACATGCATGTTAAAACTGCGAAAGTATGACCCTGATGAGGTCAAATCCCAGACCTATCCCAGACCTGACATGCGTTATCCTCTAAAATATTGATCCAAACCAGGTTTAATTGACTGTTTCAGTGTGGTCCCACATTACTACGTGATACAATCCAGAAACAGCCCAGGATCTAGCCATGAAGTATGAGAAATATGCGAATGTATGAGCCTGATGAGGACAAATCCTAGACCTAACCCAAACCTAACATGCGTTATCCTCCAAAATATTTATCAAGACCAGGTTTAATTGAATGTTTCAGTGTGGTACCACATTACTGCGTGAACCAAACCAGAAAAAACCCAGGATCCGTTCAACAAGTATGTGAAGAATGCGAAAGTATGAGTCTGATGAGTGAAAATCCCAGGGCTAACCTAGACCTAACATGCGATATACTCTAAAATATTGATCCAAACCAGGTTTAATGGACTGTTTCAGTGTGGTACCACTTTACTACGTGATCCAAAGCATTAAGAACCCTCGATCAGGTCAACATGCATGTTAAAACTGCGAAAGTATGACCCTGATGAGGTCAAATCCCAGACCTATCCCAGACCTGACATGCGTTATCCTCTAAAATATTGATCCAAACCAGGTTTAATTGACTGTTTCAGTGTGGTCCCACATTACCACGTGATGCGATCCAGAAAAAGCGCAGGATCTAGCCATCAAGTATGAGAAATATGCGAAAGAATGAGCCTGATGAGAGCAAATCCCAGACCTATCCCAGACCTGATATGCGTTATCCTCTAAAATATTGATCCAAACCAGGTTTAATTGACTGTTTCAGTGTGGTCCCACATTACTACGTGATACAATCCTGAAACAGCCCAGGATCTAGCCATGAAGTATGAGAAATATGCGAATGTATGAGCCTGATGAGGACAAATCCTAGACCTAACCCAACCTAACATGCGTTATCCTCCAAAATATTTATCAAGACCAGGTTTAATTGAATGTTTCAGTGTGGTGCCACTTTACTACGTGATCCGAAGGATTAAGAACCCTCGATCAGGTCAACATGTATGTTAAAACTGCGAAAGTATGACCCTGATGAGGGCAAATCCCAGGCCTTACCTAGACCTAACATGCGTTGTCCTCTAAAATATTGATGGAAACCAGGTTTAATTGACTGTTTCAGTGTGGTACCACCTTACTACGTGAACCAAACCAGAAAAAACCCAGGATCCGTTTAAGAAGTATGTGAAGAATGCGAAAGTATGAGTCTGGTGAGTGAAAATCCCTGGCCTATCCTAGACCTAACATGCGTTATCCTCAAAAATATTGATCGCAACCAGGTTTAATTGACTCTTTCTGCGTGGTACCACATTACTACATGATACAATCCAGAAACAGCCAAGGATCTAGCCATGAAGTATGAGAAATATGCGAATGTATGAGCCTGATGAGGACAAATCCTAGACCTAACCCAAACCTAACATGCGTTATCCTCTAAAATATTTATCAAGACCAGGTTTAATTGATTGTTTCAGTGTGGTCCCACATTACTACGTAATCCAAACCAGAAAAAACCCAGGATCCGTTTAACAAGTATGTGAAGAATGCGAAAGTATGAATCTGATGAGTGAAAATCCCCGGCCTAGCCTAGACCTAACATGCGTTATCCTCAAAAATATTGATCAAAACCAGGTTTAATTGACTGTTTCAGTGTGGTACCACACTACTACGTGACCCAAACCGGAAAAAACCCAGGATCTGTTCAACAAGTATGTGAAAAACGCGAAAGTATGAGCCTGATGAGGGCAAATCCTAGACCTAACCCAGACCTAACTTGCGTTATCCTCTAAAATAGTTATCAAGACCAGGTTTAATTGATTGTTTCAGTGTGGTACCACTTTACTACGTGATCCAAAGCAGAAAAAACCCTCGATCAGGTCAACATGCATGTTAAAACTGCGAAAGTATGACCCTGATGAGGTCAAATCCCAGACCTATCCCAGACCTGACATGCGTTATCCTCTAAAATATTGATCCAAACCAGGTTTAATTGACTGTTTCAGTGTGGTCCCACATTACTACGTGATACAATCCAGAAACAGCCCAGGATCTAGCCATGAAGTATGAGAAATATGCGAATGTATGAGCCTGATGAGGACAAATCCTAGACCTAACCCAAACCTAACATGCGTTATCCTCCAAAATATTTATCAAGACCAGGTTTAATTGAATGTTTCAGTGTGGTACCACATTACTGCGTGAACCAAACCAGAAAAAACCCAGGATCCGTTCAACAAGTATGTGAAGAATGCGAAAGTATGAGTCTGATGAGTGAAAATCCCAGGGCTAACCTAGACCTAACATGCGATATACTCTAAAATATTGATCCAAACCAGGTTTAATGGACTGTTTCAGTGTGGTACCACTTTACTACGTGATCCAAAGCATTAAGAACCCTCGATCAGGTCAACATGCATGTTAAAACTGCGAAAGTATGACCCTGATGAGGTCAAATCCCAGACCTATCCCAGACCTGACATGCGTTATCCTCTAAAATATTGATCCAAACCAGGTTTAATTGACTGTTTCAGTGTGGTCCCACATTACCACGTGATGCGATCCAGAAAAAGCGCAGGATCTAGCCATCAAGTATGAGAAATATGCGAAAGAATGAGCCTGATGAGAGCAAATCCCAGACCTATCCCAGACCTGATATGCGTTATCCTCTAAAATATTGATCCAAACCAGGTTTAATTGACTGTTTCAGTGTGGTCCCACATTACTACGTGATACAATCCTGAAACAGCCCAGGATCTAGCCATGAAGTATGAGAAATATGCGAATGTATGAGCCTGATGAGGACAAATCCTAGACCTAACCCAACCTAACATGCGTTATCCTCCAAAATATTTATCAAGACCAGGTTTAATTGAATGTTTCAGTGTGGTGCCACTTTACTACGTGATCCAAAGGATTAAGAACCCTCGATCAGGTCAACATGTATGTTAAAACTGCGAAAGTATGACCCTGATGAGGGCAAATCCCAGGCCTTACCTAGACCTAACATGCGTAGTCCTCTAAAATATTGATGGAAACCAGGTTTAATTGACTGTTTCAGTGTTGTACTTCATTACCACGTGATGCGATCCAGAAAAAGCCCAGGATCTAGCCATCAAGTATGAGAAATATGCGGAAGAATGAGCCTGATGAGAGCAAATCCCAGACCTAACCTAGACATAACATACATTATTCTCTAAAATATTGAACAAAACCAGGTTTAATTGACTGTTTCAGTGTGGTACCACATTACTACGTGATCCAATCCAGAAATAGCCCAGGATCTAGCCATGAAGTATGAGAAATATGCGAAAGTATGAGCCTGACGAGGGCAAATCCTAGACCTTACCCAGACCTAACAGGCGTTATCCTCTAAAATATTTATCATAACCAGGTTTAATTGATTGTTTCAGTGTGGTCCCACATTACTACGTGATCCAAACCAGAAAAACCCAGGATCCGTTCAACAAGTATGTGAAGAATGCGAAAGTATGAGTCTGATGAGGGCTAATCCCAGACCTATCCCAGACCTAACTTGCGTTATCGTCTAAAATAATGATCGAAACCAGGTTTAATTGACTGTTTTAGTTGTGGTACCACTTTACCACGTGATCCAAAGCAGAAAAAACCCTCGATCAGGTCAACATGCATGTTAAAACTGCGAAAGTATGACCCTGATGAGGTCAAATCCCAGACTTATCCCAGACCTGACATGCGTTATCCTCTAAAATAGTTATCAAGAGCGGGTTTAATTGATTGTTTCGGTGTGGTCCCACATTACTACGTAATCCAAACCAGAAAAAACCCAGGATCCGTTCAACAAGTATGTGAAGAATGCGAAAGTATGAGTCTGATGAGTGAAAATCCCAGACATAACCTAGACCTAACATGCGTTATCCTCTAAGATATTGATCCAAACCAGGTTTAATGGACTGTTACAGTGGGGTACCACATTACTATTAGATCCAAACCAGAAAATAACCCAGGATCTGTTCAACGAGTATGTGAAGAATGCGAAAGTATGAGTCTGATGAGTGAAGATCCCAGGCCTAACCTAGACCTAACATGAATTATTCTCTAAAATATTGATCGAAACCTGGTTTAATCTATTGTTTCAGTGTGGTACCACATTACTATTAGATCCAAACCAGAAAATAACCCAGTATCTGTTCCACGAGTATGTGAAGTGTGCGAAAGTATGAGTCTGATGAGGTCAAATCCCTGACCTATCCCAGACCTAACTTGCGTTATCCTCAAAAATATTGATCGAAACCAGGTTTAATTGACTGTTTCAGCGTGGTACCACATTACTACGTGATACAATCCAGAAACAGCCAAGGATCTAGCCATGAAGTATGAGAAATATGCGAATGTATGAGCCTGATGAGGACAAATCCAAGACCTAACCCAAACCTAACATGCGTTATCCTCTAAAATATTTATCAAGACCAGGTTTAATTGAATGTTTCAGTGTGGTACCACGTTACTACGTGAACCAAACCAGAAAAAACCCAGGATCCGTTCAACAAGTATGTGAAGAATGCGAAAGTATGAGTCTGATGAGTGAAAATCCCAGGTCTAACCCAGACCTAACATGCGTTATCCTCTAAAATATTGATCCAAACCAGGTTTAATGGACTGTTTCAGTGTGGTACCACTTTACTACGTGATCCAAAGCATTAAGAATCCTCGATCAGGTCAACATGTATGTTAAACCTGCGAAAGTATGACCCTGATGAGGGCAAATCCCAGGCCTTACCTAGACCTAACATGCGTTGTCCTCTAAAATATTGATGGAAACCAGGTTTAATTGACTGTTTCAGTGTTGTACTTCATTACTACGTGATGCAATCCAGAAATAGCCCAGGATCTAGCCGTGAAGTATGAGAAATATGCGAAAGTATGAGTCTGACGAGGGCAAATCCTAGACCTAACTCAGACCTAACATGCGTTATCCTCTAAAATATTTATCATGACCAGGTTTAATTGATTGTTTCAGTGTGGTCCCACATTACTACGTGATCCAAACCAGAAAAAACCCAGGATCCGTTTAAGAAGTATGTGAAGAATGCGAAAGTATGAGTCTGGTGAGTGAAAATCCCAGGCCTATCCTAGACCTAACATGCGTTATCCTCAAAAATATTGATCGCAACCAGGTTTAATTGACTCTTTCTGCGTGGTACCACATTACTACATGATACAATCCAGAAACAGCCAAGGATCTAGCCATGAAGTATGAGAAATATGCGAATGTATGAGCCTGATGAGGACAAATCCTAGACCTAACCCAAACCTAACATGCGTTATCCTCTAAAATATTTATCAAGACCAGGTTTAATTGATTGTTTCAGTGTGGTCCCACATTACTACGTAATCCAAACCAGAAAAAACCCAGGATCCGTTTAACAAGTATGTGAAGAATGCGAAAGTATGAATCTGATGAGTGAAAATCCCCGGCCTAGCCTAGACCTAACATGCGTTATCCTCAAAAATATTGATCAAAACCAGGTTTAATTGACTGTTTCAGTGTGGTACCACACTACTACGTGACCCAAACCGGAAAAAACCCAGGATCTGTTCAACAAGTATGTGAAAAACGCGAAAGCATGAGCCTGATGAGGGTAAATCCCAGACCTACCCCAGACCTAACTTGCGTTATCCTCTAACATATTGAACGAAACCAGGTTTAATTGACTGTTTCAGCGTGGTACCACATTACTACGTGATACAATACAGAAACAGCCCAGGATCTAGCCATGAAGTATGAGAAATATGCGAAAGTATGAGCCTGATGAGGGCAAATCCTAGACCTAACCCAAACCTAACATGTGTTATCCTCTAAAATATTTATCAAGACCAGATTTAATTGAATGTTCCAGTGTGGTACCACATTACTACGTGAACCAAACCAGAAAAAACCCAGGATCCGTTCAACAAGTATGTGAAAAACGCGAAAGTATGAGCCTGATGAGGGCAAATCCTAGACCTAACCCAGACGTAACTTGCGTTATCCTCTAAAATATTTATCAAGACCAGGTTTAATTGATCGTTTCAGTGTGGTCCGACATTACTACGTGATCCAAACCAGAAAAAACCCAGGATCCGTTCAACAAGTATGTGAAGAATGCGAAAGTATGAGACTGATGAGTGAAAATCCCAGGCCTAACCTAGACCTAACATGCGTTATCCTCAAAACTATTGCTCGAAACCTGGTTTAATCGACTGTTTCAGTGTGGTACCACATTACTATGTGATCCAAACCAGAAAATAACCCAGGATCTGTTCAACGAGTATGTGAAGTGTGCGAAAGTATGAGTCTGATGAGGGCAATTCCTAGGCCTATCCCAGACCTAACATGCGTTATCCTCTAAAATATTTATCAAGACGAGGTTTAATTGACTGTTTCAGTATGGTACCACATTGCTACGTGATCCAAACCAGAGAAAACCCAGGATCCGTTCAACAAGTATGAGAAATATGCGAAAGTATGAGCCTGATGTGGGCAAATCCCAGGCCTAACCTAGACCTAACATGCGTTGTCCTCTAAAATATTGATGGAAACCAGGTTTAATTGACTGTTTCAGTGTTGTACTTCATTACTACGTGACGCAATCCAGAAAAAGCCCAGGATCTAGCCATCAAGTATGAGAAATATGCGAAAGAATGAGCCTGATGAGAGCAAATCCCAGACCTAACCTAGACCTAACATGAATTATTCTCTAAAATATTAATGAAAACCAGGTTTAATTGACTGTTTCAGTGTGGTACCACATTACTACGTGATCTAATCCAGAAATAGCCCAGGATCTAGCCATGAAGTATGAGAAATATGCGAATGTATGAGCCTGACGAGGGCAAATCCTAGACCTAACCCAGACCTAACTTGCGTTATCCTCTAAAATATTTATCAAGACCAGGTTTAATTGATCGTTTCAGTGTGGTCCGACATTACTACGTGATCCAAACCAGAAAAAACCCAGGATCCGTTCAACAAGTATGTGAAGAATGCGAAAGTATGAGTCTGATGAGTGAAAATCCCAGGCCTAACCTAGACCTAACATGCGTTATCCTCAAAACTATTGCTCGAAACCTGGTTTAATCGACTGTTTCAGTGTGGTACCACATTACTATGTGATCCAAACCAGAAAATAACCCAGGTTCTGTTCAACGAGTATGTGAAGTGTGCGAAAGTATGAGTCTGATGAGGGCAATTCCTAGACCTATCCCAGACCTAACATGCGTTATCCTCTAAAATATTTATCAAGACCAGGTTTAATTGACTGCTTCAGTGTGGTACCACATTGCTACGTGATCCAAACCAGAGAAAACCCAGGATCCGTTCAACAAGTATGAGAAATATGCGAAAGTATGAGCCTGATGTGGGCAAATCCCAGGCCTAACCTAGACCTAACATGCGTTGTCCTCTAAAATATTGATGGAAACCAGGTTTAATTGACTGTTTCAGTGTTGTACTTCATTACTACGTGACGCAATCCAGAAAAAGCCCAGGATCTAGCCATCAAGTATGAGAAATATGCGAAAGAATGAGCCTGATGAGAGCAAATCCCAGACCTAACCTAGACCTAACATGAATTATTCTCTAAAATATTGATGAAAACCAGGTTTAATTGACTGTTTCAGTGTGGTTCCACATTACTACGTGATCTAGTCCAGAAATAGCCCAGGATCTAGCCATGAAGTATGAGAAATATGCGAAAGTATGACCCTGACGATGGCAAATCCTAGACCTAACCCAGACCTAACTTGCGTTATCCTCTAAAATATTTAGCAAGACCAGGTTTAATTGATTGTTTCAGTGTGGTCCGACATTACTACGTGATCCAAACCAGAAAAAACCCAGGACCCGTTCAACAAGTATGTGAAGAATGCGAAAGTATGAGTCTGATGAGTGAAAATCCCAGGCCTAACCTAGACCTAACATGCGTTATCCTCAAAAATATTGATCGAAACCTGGTTTAATCGACTGTTTCAGTGTGGTACCACATTACTATGTGATCCAAACCAGAAAATAACCCAGGATCTGTTCAACGGGTATGTGAAGTGTGCGAAAGTATGAGTCTGATGAGGGCAAATCCTAGACCTATCCCAGACCTAACATGCGTTATCCTCTAAAATATTGATCGAAACCAGGTTTAATTGACTGTTTCAGCGTGGTACCACATTACTACGTGATACAATCCAGAAACAGCCCAGGGTCTAGCCATGAAGTATGAGAAATATGCGAAAGTATGAGCCTGATGAGGGCGAATCCCAGACCTATCCCAGACCTAACTTGCGTTATCCTCTAAAATATTGATCGATATCAGGTTCAATTGACTGTTTCAGCGTGGTACCACATTACTACGTGATACAATCCAGAAACAGCCCAGGGTCTAGCCATGAAGTATGAGAAATATGCGAAAGTATGAGCCTGATGAGGGCAAATCCAAGACCTAACCCAAACCTAACATGAGTTATCCTCTAAAATATTTATCATGACCAGGTTTAATTGAATGTTTCAGTGTGGTACCACATTACTACGTGAACCAAACCAGAAAAAACCCAGGATCCGTTCAACAAGTATGTGAAGAATGCGAAAGTATGAGTCTGATGAGTGAAAGTCCCAGGGCTAACCTAGACCTAACAAGCGTTATCCTCTAAAATATTCATCCAAACCAGGTTTAATGGACTGTTTCAGTGTGGTACCACTTTACTGCGTGATCCAAAGCAGAAGAAACCCTCGATCAGGTCAACATGTATGTTAAAACTGCGAAAGTATACCCTGGTGTGGGCAAATCCCAGGCCTAACCTAGACCTAACATGCGTTGTCCTCTAAAATATTGATGGAAACCAGGTTTAATTGACTGTTTCAGTGTTGCACTTCATTACTACGTGATCCATACCAGTAAAAACCCAGGATCCGTTCAACAAGTATGTGAAGAATGCGAAAGTATGAGTGTGGTGAGTGAAAAACCCCGGCCTAACCTAGACCTAACATGCGTTATCCTCAAATATATTGATCGAAACCTGGTTTAATCGTCGGTTTCAGTGTGTTACCACATTACTACGTGATCCAATCCAGAAATAGCCCAGGATCTAGCCATGAAATATGAGAAATATGCGAAAGTATGAGCCTGACGAGGGCAAATCCTAGACCTAACCCAGACCTAACATGCGTTATCCTCTAAAATATTGATCGAAACCAGGTTTAATCGACTATTTCAGTGTGGTACCACATTACTACGTGATCCAAACCAGAGAATGACCCAGGATCTGTTCAACGAGTATGTGAAGTGTGCGAAAGTATGAGTCTGATGAGGGCAAATCCCAGACCTATCCGAGACCTAAAATGCATTATCCTCTAAAATATTTATCAAGACCAGGTTTAATTGAATGTTTCAGTGTGGTACCACATTACTACGTGATCCAATCCAGAAATAGCCCAGGATCCAGCCATGAAGTATGAGAAATATGCGAAAGTATGAGCCTGATGGGGGCAAATCCTAGAACTAACCCAGACCTAACATGCGTTATCCTCTAAAATATTGATCGAAACCAGGTTTAATCGACTGTTTCAGTGTGGTACCACACTACTACGTGACCCAAACCGGGAAAAACCCAGGATCTGTTCAACAAGTGTGTGAAAAACGCGAAAGTATGAGCCTGATGAGGGCAAATCCCAGTCCTATCCCAGACCTAACTTGCGTTATCCTCAAAAGTATTGATCGAAACCTGGTTTAATCGACTGTTTCAGTGTGGTACCACATTACTACGTGACCCAATCCAGAAATAGCCGAGGATCTAGCCATGAAGTATGAGAAATATGCGAAAGTATGAGCCTGACGAGGACAAATCCTAGACCTAACCCAGACCAAACATGCGATATCCTCAAAAATATTGATCGAAACCGGGTTTAATCGACTGTTTCAGAGTGGTACCACATTACTACGTGATCCAAACCAGAAAAAACCCAGGATCCGTTCAACAAGTATGTGAAGAATGCGAAAGTATGAGTCTGATGAGTGAAATTCCCCGGCCTAACCTGGACCTAACATGCGTTATCCTCAAAAATATTGATCGAAACCAGGTTTAATCGACTGTTTCAGTGTGGTACCACACTACTACGTGTCCCAAACCGGAAAAAACCCAGGATCTGTTCAACAAGTATGTGAAAACGCGAAAGTATGAGTCTGATGAGTGATAATCCCAGACCTATCCCAGACCTAACATGCGTTATCCTGTAAAATATTTATCAAGACCAGGTTTAATCGACTGTTTCAGTGTGGTACCACATTACTACGTGATCCAAACCAGTAAAAACCCAGGATCCGTTCAACAAGTATGTGGAGAATGCGAAAGTATGAGTCTGATGAGTGAAAATCCTCGTCCTAACCTAAACCTAACATGCGTTGTCCTCTAAAATATTGATCGAAACCAGGTTTAGTTGACTGTTTCAGTGTTGCACTTCATTACTACGTGATCCAAACCAGTAAAAACCCAGGATCCGTTCAACAAGTATGTGAAGAATGCGAAAGTATGAGTGTGATGAGTGAAAAACCCCGGCCTAACCTAGACCTAACATGCGTTATCCTCAAAAATATTGATCGAAACCTGGTTTAATCGTCTGTTTCAGTGTGGTGCCACATTACTATGTGATCCAAACCAGAAAAAACCCTGTATCTGTTCAACAAGTATGTGAAGAATGCGAAAGTATGAGTCTGATGAGTGAAAATCCCAGGGCTAACCTAGACCTAGCAAGCGTTATCCTCTAAAATATTTATCAAGACCAGGTTTAATTGACTGTTTCAGCGTGGTACCACATTACTACGTGACACAATCCAGAAACAGCCCAGGATCTAGCCATGAAGTATGAGAAATATGCGAAAGTATGAGCCTGATGAGGGCAAATCCTAGACCTAACCCAAACCTAACATGCGTTATCCTCTAAAATATTCATCAAGACCAGGTTTAATTGATTGTTTCAGTGTGGTCCCACATTACTACGTGATCCAAACCAGTAAAAACCCAGGATCCGTTCAACAAGTACGTGGAGAATGCGAAAGTATGAGTCTGATGAGTGAAAATCCTCGGCCTAACCTATACCTAACATGCGTTATCCTAAAAAATATTGATCGAAACCAGGTTTAATCGACTGTTTCAGTGTGGTACCACATTACTATGTGATCCAAACCTGAAAATAATCCAGGATCTGTTCAAGGAGTATGTGAAGTGTGCGAAAGTATGAGTATGATGAGGGCAAATCCCAGACCTATCCCAGACCTAACATGCGTTATCCTCTAAAATATTTATCAAGACCAGCTTTAATGGAATGTTTCAGTGTGGTACCACATTACTACGTGATCCAAACCAGTAAAAACCCAGAATCCGTTCAACCAGTATGTGGAGAATGCGAAAGTACGAGTTTGATGAGTGAAAATCCTCGGCCTAACCTAGACCTAACATGCGTTATCCTCAAAAATATTGATCGAAACCAGGTTTAATCGACTGTTTCAGTGTGGTATCACATTACTACGAGATCCAAACCAGTAAAAACCCAGGATCCGTTCAACAAGTATGTGGAGAATGCGAAAGTATGAGTCTGATGAGTGAAAATCCTCGGCCTAACCTAGACCTAACATGCGTTGTCCTCTAAAATATTGATGGAAACCAGGTTTAATTGACTGTTTCAGTGTTGCACTTCATTACTACGTGATCCAAACCAGTAAAAACCCAGGATCCGTTCAACAACTATGTGAAGAATGCGACAGTATGAGTGTGATGAGTGAAAACCCCCGGCCGGACCTAGACCTAACATGCGTTATCCTCAAAAATATTGATCGAAACCTGGTTTAATCGTCTGTTTCAGTGTGGTGCCACATTACTATGTGATCCAATCCTGAAAAAACCCTGTATCTGTTCAACAAGTATGTGAAGAATGCGAAAGTATGAGTCTGATGAGTGAAAATCCCAGAGCTAACCTAGACCTAACAAGCGTTATCCTCTAAAATATTTATCAAGACCAGGTTTAATTGACTGTTTCAGCGTGGTACCACATTATTACGTGACACAATCCAGAAACAGCCCAGGATCTAGCCATGAAGTATGAGAAATATGCGAAAGTATGAGCCTGATGACGGCAAATCCTAGACCTAACCCAAACCTAACATGCGTTATCCTCTAAAATATTTATCAAGACCAGGTTTAATTGATTGTTTCAGTGTGGTCCCACATTACTACGTGACACAATCCAGAAACAGCCCAGGATCTAGCCATGAAGTATGAGAAATAAGCGAAAGTATGAGCCTGATGAGGGCAAATCCTAGACCTAACCCAGACCTAACATGCGTTATCCTCAAAAATATTGATCGAAACCAGGTTTAATCGACTGTTTCAGTGTGGTACCACATTACTATGTGATCCAAACCTGAAAATAATCCAGGATCTGTTCAAGGAGTATGTGAAGTGTGCGAAAGTATGAGTATGATGAGGGCAAATCCCAGACCTATCCCAGACCTAACATGCGTTATCCTCTAAAATATTTATCAAGACCAGCTTTAATGGAATGTTTCAGTGTGGTACCACATTACTACGTGATCCAAACCAGTAAAAACCCAGAATCCGTTCAACAAGTATGTGGAGAATGCGAAAGTACGAGTTTGATGAGTGAAAATCCTCGGCCGGACCTAGACCTAACAAGCGTTATCCTCAAAAATATTGATCGAAACCTGGTTTAATCGTCTGTTTCAGTGTGGTGCCACATTACTATGTGATCCAATCCTGAAAAAACCCTGTATCTGTTCAACAAGTATGTGAAGAATGCGAAAGTATGAGTCTGATGAGTGAAAATCCCAGGGCTAACCTAGACCTAGCAAGCGTTATCCTCTAAAATATTTATCAAGACCAGGTTTAATTGACTGTTTCAGTGTGGTCCCACATTACTACGTGACACAATCCAGAAACAGCCCAGGATCCAGCCATGAAGTATGAGAAATATGCGAAAGTATGAGCCTGATGGGGGCAAATCCTAGAACTAACCCAGACCTAACATGCGTTATCCTCTAAAATATTGATCGAAACCAGGTTTAATCGACTGTTTCAGTGTGGTACCACACTACTACGTGACCCAAACCGGGAAAAACCCAGGATCTGTTCAACAACTGTGTGAAAAACGCGAAAGTATGAGCCTCATGAGGGCAAATCCCAGTCCTATCCCAGACCTAACTTGCGTTATCCTCAAAAATATTGATCGAAACCTGGTTTAATCGACTGTTTCAGTGTGGTACCACATTACTACGTGACCCAATCCAGAAATAGCCGAGGATCTAGCCATGAAGTATGAGAAATATGCGAAAGTATGAGCCTGACGTGGACAAATCCTAGACCTAACCCAGACCAAACATGCGATATCCTCAAAAATATTGATCGAAACCGGGTTTAATCGACTGTTTCAGAGTGGTCCCACATTACTACGTGATCCAAACCAGAAAAAACCCAGGATCCGTTCAACAAGTATGTGAAGAATGCGAAAGTATGAGTCTGATGAGTGAAAATCCCAGGCCTAACCTAGACCTAACAAGCGTTATCCTCAAAAATATTGATCAAAACCTGGTTTAATCGACTGTTTCAGTGAGGTACCACATTACTATGTGATCCAAACCAGAAAATAACCCAGGATCTGTTCAACGAGTATGTGAAGTGTGCGAAAGTATGAGTATGATGAGGGCAAATCCCAGACCTATCCCAGACCTAACATGCGTTATCCTCTAAAATATTTATCAAGACCAGGTTTAGTTGATTGTTTCAGTGTGGTCCCACATTACTACGTGATCCAAACCAGAAAAAACCCAGGATCCGTTGAACAAGTATGTGAAGAATGCGAAAGTATGAGTCTGATGAGTGAAATTCCCCGGCCTAACCTGGACCTAACATGCGTTATCCTCAAAAATATTGATCGAAACCAGGTTTAATCGACTGTTTCAGTGTGGTACCACACTACTACGTGACCCAAACCGGGAAAAACCCAGGATCTGTTCAACAAGTGTGTGAAAAACGCGAAAGTATGAGCCTGATGAGGGCAAAGACCAGTCCTATCCCAGACCTAACTTGCGTTATCCTCAAAAATATTGATCGAAACCTGGTTTAATCGACTGTTTCAGTGTGGTACCACATTACCACGTGATCCAAACCAGTAAAAACCCAGGATCCGTTCAACAAGTATGTGGAGAATGCGAAAGTATGAGTCTGATGAGTGAAAATCCTCGGCCTAACCTAGACCTAACATGCGTTGTCCTCTAAAATATTGATCGAAACCAGGTTTAATTGACTGTTTCAGTGTTGCACTTCATTACTACGTGATCCAAACCAGTAAAAACCCAGGATCCGTTCAACAAGTATGTGAAGAATGCGAAAGTATGAGTGTGATGAGTGAAAAACCCCGGCCTAACCTAGACCTAACATGCGTTATCCTCAAAAATATTGATCGAAACCTGGTTTAATCGTCTGTTTCAGTGTGGTGCCACATTACTACGTGATCCAATCCAGAAATAGCCCAGGATCTAGCCATGAGATATGAGAAATGTGCGAAAGTATGAGCCTGACGAGGGCAAACCCTAGACCTAACCCAGACCTAACATGCGTTATACTCTAAAATATTTATCAAGACCAGGTTTAATTGATTGCTTCAGTGTGGTCCCACATTACTACGTGATCCAAACCAGAAAAAACCCAGGATCCGTTCAACAAGTATGTGAAGAATGCGAAAGTATGAGTCTGATGAGTGAAATTCCCCGGCCTAACCTGGACCTAACATGCGTTATCCTCAAAAATATTGATCGAAACCAGGTTTAATCGACTGTTTCAGTGTGGTACCACACTACTACGTGTCCCAAACCGGAAAAAACCCAGGATCTGTTCAACAAGTATGTGAAAACGCGAAAGTATGAGTCTGATGAGTGAAAATCCCAGACCTATCCCAGACCTAACATGCGTTATCCTGTAAAATATTTATCAAGACCAGGTTTAATCGACTGTTTCAGTGTGGTACCACATTACTACGTGATCCAAACCAGTAAAAACCCAGGATCCGTTCAACAAGTATGTGGAGAATGCGAAAGTATGAGTCTGATGAGTGAAAATCCTCGGCCTAACCTAGACCTAACATGCGTTGTCCTCTAAAATATTGATCGAAACCTGGTTTAATTGACTGTTTCAGTGTTGCACTTCATTACTACGTGATCCAAACCAGTAAAAACCCAGGATTCGTTCAACAAGTATGTGAAGAATGCGAAAGTATGAGTGTGATGAGTGAAAAACCCCGGCCTAACCTAGACCTAACATGCGTTATCCTCAAAAATATTGATCGAAACCTGGTTTAATCGTCTGTTTCAGTGTGGTGCCACTTTACTATGTGATCCAAACCAGAAAAAACCCTGTATCTGTTCAACAAGTATGTGAAGAATGCGAAAGTATGAGTCTGATGAGTGAAAATCCCAGGGCTAACCTAGACCTAACAAGCGTTATCCTCTAAAATATTTATCAAGACCAGGTTTAATTGACTGTTTCAGCGTGGTACCACATTACTACGTGACACAATCCAGAAACAGCCCAGGATCTAGCCATGAAGTATGAGAAATATGCGAAAGTATGAGCCTGATGAGGGCAAATCCTAGACCTAACCCAAACCTAACATGCGTTATCCTCTAAAATATTCACCAAGACCAGGTTTAATTGATTGTTTCAGTGTGGTCCCACATTACTACGTGATCCAAACCAGTAAAAACCCAGGATCCGTTCAACAAGTACGTGGAGAATGCGAAAGTATGAGTCTGATGAGTGAAAATCCTCGGCCTAACCTATACCTAACATGCGTTATCCTAAAAAATATTGATCGAAACCAGGTTTAATCGACTGTTTCAGTGTGGTAGCACATGACTACGTGATCCAAACCAGAAAAAAACCCAGGACCTGTTCAACAAGTATTTGAAGTATGCGAAAGAATGAGTATGATGAGGGCAAATCCCAGGCCTAAACTAGACCTAACATGCGTTATCCTCAAAAATATTGGGCAAAACCTGGTTTAATCGACTGTTTCAGTGTGGTACCACATTACTATGTGATCCAAACCTGAAAATAATCCAGGATCTGTTCAAGGAGTATGTGAAGTGTGCGAAAGTATGAGTATGATGAGGGCAAATCCCAGACCTATCCCAGACCTAACATGCGTTATCCTCTAAAATATTTATCAAGACCAGCTTTAATGGAATGTTTCAGTGTGGTACCACATTACTACGTGATCCAAACCAGTAAAAACCCAGAATCCGTTCAACAAGTATGTGGAGAATGCGAAAGTACGAGTTTGATGAGTGAAAATCCTCGGCCTAACCTAGACCTAACATGCGTTATCCTCAAAAATATTGATCGAAACCAGGTTTAATCGACTGTTTCAGTGTGGTATCACATTACTACGTGATCCAAACCAGTAAAAACCCAGGATCCGTTCAACAAGTATGTGGAGAATGCGAAAGTATGAGTCTGATGAGTGAAAATCCTCGGCCTAACCTAGACCTAACATGCGTTGTCCTCTAAAATATTGATGGAAACCAGGTTTAATTGACTGTTTCAGTGTTGCACTTCATTACTACGTGATCCAAACCAGTAAAAACCCAGGATCCGTTCAACAACTATGTGAAGAATGCGACAGTATGAGTGTGATGAGTGAAAACCCCCGGCCTAACCTAGACCTAACATGCGTTATCCTCAAAAATATTGATCGAAACCTTGTTTAATCGTCTGTTTCAGTGTGGTGCCACATTACTATGTGATCCAATCCAGAAAAAACCCTGTATCTGTTCAACAAGTATGTGAAGAATGCGAAAGTATGAGTCTGATGAGTGAAAATCCCAGAGCTAACCTAGACCTAACAAGTGTTATCCTCTAAAATATTTATCAAGACCAGGTTTAATTGACTGTTTCAGCGTGGTACCACATTATTACGTGACACAATCCAGAAACAGCCCAGGATCTAGCCATGAAGTATGAGAAATATGCGAAAGTATGAGCCTGATGAGGGCAAATCCTAGACCTAACCCAAACCTAACATGCGTTATCCTCTAAAATATTTATCAAGACCAGGTTTAATTGATTGTTTCAGTGTGGTCCCACATTACTACGTGACACAATCCAGAAACAGCCCAGGATCTAGCCATCAAGTATGAGAAATAAGCGAAAGTATGAGCCTGATGAGGGCAAATCCTAGACCTAACCCAAACCTAACATGCGTTATCCTCTAAAATATTTATCAAGACCAGCTTTAATTGAATGTTTCAGTGTGGTACCACATTACTACGTGATCCAAACCAGTAAAAACCCAGGATCCGTTCAACAAGTATGTGAAGAATTCGAAAGTATGAGTGTTATGAGTGAAAAACCCCGGCCTAACCTAGACCTAACATGCGTTATCCTCAAAAATATTGATCGAAACCTGGTTTTATCGTCTGTTTCAGTGAGGTAACACATTACTATGTGATCCAAACCAGAAAAAACTCAGGATCCGTTCAACAAGTATGTGGAGAATGCGAAAGTATGAGTCTGATGAGTGAAAATCCTCGGCCTAACCTATACCTAACATGCGTTATCCTCAAAAATATTGATCGAAACCAGGTTTAATCGACTGTTTCAGTGTGGCGCCACATTACTACGTGATCCAAACCAGAAAAAAACCCAGGACCTGTTCAACAAGTATTTGAAGTATGCGAAAGTATGAGTCTGATCAGGGCAAATCCCAGGCCTAAACTAGACCTAACATGCGTTATCCTCAAAAATATCGATCAAAACCTGGTTTAATCTACTGTTTCAGTGTGGTACCACATTACTATGTGATCCAAACCAGAAAATAACCCAGGATCTGTTCAACGAGTTTGTGAAGTGTGCGAAAGTATGAGTATGATGAGGGCAAATCCCAGACCTATCCCAGACCAAACATGCGTTATCCTCTAAAATAGTTATCAAGACCAGGTTTAATTGATTGTTTCAGTGTGGTCCCACATTACTACGTGATCCAAACCAGAAAAAACCCAGGATCTAGCCATGAAGTATGAGAAATATGCGAAAGTATGAGCCTGATGAGGGCAAATCCTAGACCTAACCCAAACCTAACATGCGTTATCCTCTAAAATATTTATCAAGACCAGGTTTAATTGATTGTTTCAGTGTGGTCCCACATTACTACGTGACACAATCCAGAAACAGCCCAGGATCTAGCCATCAAGTATGAGAAATAAGCGAAAGTATGAGCCTGATGAGGGCAAATCCTAGACCTAACCCAGACCTAACATGCGTTATCCTCAAAAATATTGATCGAAACCAGGTTTAATCGACTGTTTCAGTGTGGTACCACATTACTATGTGATACAAACCTGTAAATAATCCAGGATCTGTTCAAGGAGTATGTGAAGTGTGCGAAAGTATGAGTCTGATGAGTGAAAGTCCCAGGCCTAACCTAGACCAAACATGCGTTATCCTCAAAAATATTGATCGAAACCTGGTTTAATTGACTGTTTCAGTGTGGTACCACATTACTACGGGACCCAAACCAGAAAAAACCCAGGATCTGTTCAACAAGTATGTGAAGAATGCGAAGGTATGAGTCTGATGAGTGAAAATCCCAGACCTATCCCAGACCAAACTTGGGTTATCCTCTAAAATATTGATCCAAACCAGGTTTAATCGACTGTTTCAGTGTGGTACCACACTACTACGTGACCCAAACCGGAAAAAACCCAGGATCTGTTCAACAAGTATGTGAAAAACGCGAAAGTATGAGCCTGATGTGGGCAAATCCCAGACCTATCCCAGACCTAACATGCGTTATCCTCTAAAATATTTATCAAGACCAGGTTTAATTGATTGTTTCAGTGTGGTCCCACATTACTACGTGATCCAAACCAGAAAAAACCCAGGATCCGTCCAACAAGTATGTGCAGAATGCGAAAGTATGAGTCTGATGAGTGAAAATCCCCGGCCTAACCTAGACCTAACATGCGTTATCCTCAAAAATATTGATCGAAACCAGGTTTAATCGACTGTTTCAGTGTGGTACCACATTACTACGTGATCCAAACCAGAAAAAAACCCAGGACCTGTTCAACAAGTATTTGAAGTACGCGAAAGTATGAGTCTGATGAGGGCAAATCCCAGACCTATCCCAGACCTAACATGCGTTATCCTCTAAAATATTTATCAAGACCAGGTTTAATTGATTGTTTCAGTGTGGTCCCACATTACTACGTGATCCAAACCAGAAAAAACCCAGGATCCGTCCAACAAGTATGTGAAGAATGCGAAAGTATGAGTCTGATGAGGGCAAATCCCAGGCCTAAACTAGACCTAACATGCGTTATCCTCAAAAATATTGATCAAAACCTGGTTTAATCGACTGTTTCAGTGTGGTACCACATTACTATGTGATCCAAACCAGAAAATAACCCAGGATCTGTTCAACGAGTTTGTGAAGTGTGCCAAAGTATGAGTATGGTGAGGGCAAATCCCAGACCTATCCCAGACCTAACATGCGTTATCCTCTAAAATATTTATCATGACTAGGTTTAATTGATTGTTTCAGTGTGGTCCCACATTACTACGTGATCCAAACCGGAAAAAACCCAGGATCCGTTTAACAAGTATGGGAAGAATGCGAAAGTATGAGCCTGACGAGGGCAAATCCTAGACCTAACCCAGACCTAACATGCGTTACCCTCAAAAATATTGATCGAAACCTGGTTTAATCGACTGTTTCAGTGTGGTACCACATTACTACCGGACCCAAACCAGAAAAAACCCAGGATCTGCTCAACAAGTATGTGAAGAATGCGAAAGTATGAGTCTGATGAGTGAAAATCCCAGACCTATCCCAGACCTAACTTGCGTTATCCTCTAAAATATTGATCGAAACCAGGTTTAATTGGCTGTTTCAGCGTGGTACCACATTACTACCTGATACAATCCAGAAACAGCCCAGGATCTAGCCATGAAGTATGAGAAATATGCGAAAGTATGAGCCTGATGAGGGCAAATCCAAGACCTAACCCAAACCTAACATGAGTTATCCTCTAAAATATTTATCATGACCAGGTTTAATTGAATGTTTCAGTGTGGTACCACATTACTACGTGAACCAAACCAGAAAAAACCCAGGATCCGTTCAACAAGTATGTGAAGAATGCGAAAGTATGAGTGTGGTGAGTGAAAAACCCCGGCCTAACCTAGACCTAACATGCGTTATCCTCAAATATATTGATCGAAACCTGGTTTAATCGTCGGTTTCAGTGTGTTACCACATTACTACGTGATCCAATCCAGAAATAGCCCAGGATCTAGCCATGAAATATGAGAAATATGCGAAAGTATGAGCCTGACGAGGGCAAATCCTAGACCTAACCCAGACCTAACATGCGTTATCCTCTAAAATATTGATCGAAACCAGGTTTAATCGACTATTTCAGTGTGGTACCACATTACTACGTGATCCAAACCAGAGAATGACCCAGGATCTGTTCAACGAGTATGTGAAGTGTGCGAAAGTATGAGTCTGATGAGGGCAAATCCCAGACCTATCCGAGACCTAAAATGCATTATCCTCTAAAATATTTATCAAGACCAGGTTTAATTGAATGTTTCAGTGTGGTACCACACTACTACGTGATCCAATCCAGAAATAGCCCAGGATCCAGCCATGAAGTATGAGAAATATGCGAAAGTATGAGCCTGATGGGGGCAAATCCTAGAACTAACCCAGACCTAACATGCGTTATCCTCTAAAATATTGATCGAAACCAGGTTTAATCGACTGTTTCAGTGTGGTACCACACTACTACGTGACCCAAACCGGGAAAAACCCAGGATCTGTTCAACAAGTGTGTGAAAAACGCGAAAGTATGAGCCTGATGAGGGCAAATCCCAGTCCTATCCCAGACCTAACTTGCGTTAACCTCAAAAATATTGATCGAAACCTGGTTTAATCGACTGTTTCAGTGTACCACACTACTACGTGACCCAAACCGGAAAAAACCCAGGATCTGTACAACAAGTATGTGAAAACGCGAAAGTATGAGTCTGATGAGTGAAAATCCCAGACCTATCCCAGACCTAACATGCGTTATCCTGTAAAATATTTATCAAGACCAGGTTTAATCGATTGTTTCAGTGTGGTACCACATTACTACGTGATCCAAACCAGTAAAAACCCAGGATCCGTCCAACAAGTATTTGGAGAATGCGAAAGTATGAGTCTGATGAGTGAAAATCCTCGGCCTAACCTAGACCTAACATGCGTTGTCCTCAAAAATATTGATCGAAACCAGGTTTAATCGACTGTTTCAGTGTGGTACCACATTACTACGTGATCCAAACCAGAAAAAAACCCAGGACCTGTTCAACAAGTATTTGAAGTACGCGAAAGTATGAGTCTGATGAGGGCAAATCCCAGACCTATCCCAGACCTAACATGCGTTATCCTCTAAAATATTTATCAAGACCAGGTTTAATTGATTGTTTCAGTGTGGTCCCACATTACTACGTGATCCAAACCAGAAAAAACCCAGGATCCGTCCAACAAGTATGTGAAGAATGCGAAAGTATGAGTCTGATGAGTGAAAATCCCCGGCCTAACCTAGACCTAACATGCGTTATCCTCATAAATATTGATCGAAACCAGGTTTAATCGACTGTTTCAGTGTGGTACCACATTACTACGTGATCCAAACCAGAAAAAAACCCAGGACCTGTTCAACAAGTATTTGAAGTATGCGAAAGTATGAGTCTGATGAGGGCAAATCCCAGGCCTAAACTAGACCTAACATGCGTTATCCTCAAAAATATTGATCAAAACCTGGTTTAATCGACTGTTTCAGTGTGGTACCACATTACTATGTGATCCAAACCAGAAAATAACCCAGGATCTGTTCAACGAGTTTGTGAAGTGTGCCAAAGTATGAGTATGGTGAGGGCAACTCCCAGACCTATCCCAGACCTAACATGCGTTATCCTCTAAAATATTTATCATGACTAGGTTTAATTGATTGTTTCAGTGTGGTCCCACATTACTACGTGATCCAAACCGGAAAAAACCCAGGATCCGTTTAACAAGTATGGGAAGAATGCGAAAGTATGAGCCTGACGAGGGCAAATCCTAGACCTAACCCAGACCTAACATGCGTTACCCTCAAAAATATTGATCGAAACCTGGTTTAATCGACTGTTTCAGTGTGGTACCACATTACTACCGGACCCAAACCAGAAAAAACCCAGGATCTGCTCAACAAGTATGTGAAGAATGCGAAAGTATGAGTCTGATGAGTGAAAATCCCAGACCTATCCCAGACCTAACTTGCGTTATCCTCTAAAATATTGATCGAAACCAGGTTTAATTGGCTGTTTCAGCGTGGTACCACATTACTACCTGATACAATCCAGAAACAGCCCAGGATCTAGCCATGAAGTATGAGAAATATGCGAAAGTATGAGCCTGATGAGGGCAAATCCAAGACCTAACCCAAACCTAACATGAGTTATCCTCTAAAATATTTATCATGACCAGGTTTAATTGAATGTTTCAGTGTGGTACCACATTACTACGTGAACCAAACCAGAAAAAACCCAGGATCCGTTCAACAAGTATGTGAAGAATGCGAAAGTATGAGTGTGGTGAGTGAAAAACCCCGGCCTAACCTAGACCTAACATGCGTTATCCTCAAATATATTGATCGAAACCTGGTTTAATCGTCGGTTTCAGTGTGTTACCACATTACTACGTGATCCAATCCAGAAATAGCCCAGGATCTAGCCATGAAATATGAGAAATATGCGAAAGTATGAGCCTGACGAGGGCAAATCCTAGACCTAACCCAGACCTAACATGCGTTATCCTCTAAAATATTGATCGAAACCAGGTTTAATCGACTATTTCAGTGTGGTACCACATTACTACGTGATCCAAACCAGAGAATGACCCAGGATCTGTTCAACGAGTATGTGAAGTGTGCGAAGGTATGAGTCTGATGAGGGCAAATCCCAGACCTATCCGAGACCTAAAATGCATTATCCTCTAAAATATTTATCAAGACCAGGTTTAATTGAATGTTTCAGTGTGGTACCACACTACTACGTGATCCAATCCAGAAATAGCCCAGGATCCAGCCATGAAGTATGAGAAATATGCGAAAGTATGAGCCTGATGGGGGCAAATCCTAGAACTAACCCAGACCTAACATGCGTTATCCTCTAAAATATTGATCGAAACCAGGTTTAATCGACTGTTTCAGTGTGGTACCACACTACTACGTGACCCAAACCGGGAAAAACCCAGGATCTGTTCAACAAGTGTGTGAAAAACGCGAAAGTATGAGCCTGATGAGGGCAAATCCCAGTCCTATCCCAGACCTAACTTGCGTTAACCTCAAAAATATTGATCGAAACCTGGTTTAATCGACTGTTTCAGTGTACCACACTACTACGTGACCCAAACCGGAAAAAACCCAGGATCTGTACAACAAGTATGTGAAAACGCGAAAGTATGAGTCTGATGAGTGAAAATCCCAGACCTATCCCAGACCTAACATGCGTTATCCTGTAAAATATTTATCAAGACCAGGTTTAATCGATTGTTTCAGTGTGGTACCACATTACTACGTGATCCAAACCAGTAAAAACCCAGGATCCGTTCAACAAGTATGTGGAGAATGCGAAAGTATGAGTCTGATGAGTGAAAATCCTCGGCCTACCCTAGACCTAACATGCGTTGTCCTCTAAAATATTGATCGAAACCGGGTTTAATTGACTGTTTCAGTGTTGCACTTCATTACTACGTGATCCAAACCAGTAAAAACCCAGGATCCGTTCAACAAGTATATGAAGAATGCGAAAGTATGAGTGTGATGAGTGAAAAACCCCGGCCTAACCTAGACCTAACATGCGTTATCTTCAAAAATATTGATCGAAACCTGGTTTAATCGTCTGTTTCAGTGTGGTGCCACATTACTATGTGATCCAAACCAGAAAAAACCCTGTATCTGTTCAACAAGTATTTGAAGAATGCGAAAGTATGAGTCTGATGAGTGAAAATCCCAGGGCTAACCTAGACCTAACAAGCGTTATCCTCTAAAATATTTATCAAGACCAGGTTTAATTGACTGTTTCAGCGTGGTACCACATTACTACGTGACACAATCCAGAAACAGCCCAGGATCTAGCCATGAAGTATGAGAAATATGCGAAAGTATGAGCCTGATGAGGGCAAATCCTAGACCTAACCCAAACCTAACATGCGTTATCCTCTAAAATATTCATCAAGACCAGGTTTAATTGATTGTTTCAGTGTGGTCCCACATTACTACGTGATCCAAACCAGTAAAAACCCAGGATCCGTTCAACAAGTATGTGGAGAATGCGAAAGTATGAGTCTGATGAGTGAAAATCCTCGGCCTAACCTATACCTAACATGCGTTATCCTAAAAAATATTGATCGAAACCAGGTTTAATCGACTGTTTCAGTGTGGTAGCACATGACTACGTGATCCAAACCAGAAAAAAACCCAGGAGCTGTTCAACAAGTATTTGAAGTATGCGAAAGAATGAGTCTGATGAGGGCAAATCCCAGGCCTAAACTAGACCTAACATGCGTTATCCTCAAAAATATTGGGCAAAACCTGGTTTAATCGACTGTTTCAGTGTGGTACCACATTACTATGTGATCCAAACCTGAAAATACTCCAGGATCTGTTCAAGGAGTATGTGAAGTGTGCGAAAGTATGAGTATGATGAGGGCAAATCCCAGACCTATCCCAGACCTAACATGCGTTATCCTCTAAAATATTTATCAAGACCAGCTTTAATGGAATGTTTCAGTGTGGTACCACATTACTACGTGATCCAAACCAGTAAAAACCCAGAATCCGTTCAACAAGTATGTGGAGAATGCGAAAGTACGAGTTTGATGAGTGAAAATCCTCGGCCTAACCTAGACCTAACATGCGTTGTCCTCTAAAATATTGATCGAAACCAGGTTTAATTGACTGTTTCAGTGTTGCACTTCATTACTACGTGATCCAAACCAGTAAAAACCCAGGATCCGTTCAACAACTATGTGAAGAATGCGACAGTATGAGTGTGATGAGTGAAAACCCCCGGCCTAACCTAGACCTAACATGCGTTATCCTCAAAAATATTGATCGAAACCTGGTTTAATCGTCTGTTTCGGTGTGGTGCCACATTACTATGTGATCCAATCCAGAAAAAACCCTGTATCTGTTCAACAAGTATGTGAAGAATGCGAAAGTATGAGTCTGATGAGTGAAAATCCCAGAGCTAACCTAGACCTAACAAGCGTTATCCTCTAAAATATTTATCAAGACCAGGTTTAATTGTCTGTTTCAGCGTGGTACCACATTATTACGTGACACAATCCAGAAACAGCGCAGGATCTAGCCATGAAGTATGAGAAATATGCGAAAGTATGAGCCTGATGAGGGCAAATCCTAGACCTAACCCAAACCTAACATGCGTTATCCTCTAAAATATTTATCAAGACCAGGTTTAATTGATTGTTTCAGTGTGGTCCCACATTACTACGTGACACAATCCAGAAACAGCCCAGGATCTAGCCATGAAGTATGAGAAATAAGCGAAAGTATGAGCCTGATGAGGGCAAATCCTAGTCCTAACCCAGACCTAACATGCGTTATCCTCAAAAATATTGATCGAAACCAGGTTTAATCGACTGTTTCAGTGTGGTACCACATTACTATGTGATACAAACCTGAAAATAATCCAGGATCTGTTCAAGGAGTATGTGAAGTTTGCGAAAGTATGAGTATGATGAGGGCAAATCCCAGACCTATCCCAGACCTAACATGCGTTATCCTCTAAAATATTTATCAAGACCAGGTTTAATTGATTGTTTCAGTGTGGTCCCACATTACTACGTGACACAATCCAGAAACAGCCCAGGATCTAGCCATGAAGTATGAGAAATATGCGAAAGTATGAGCCTGATGAGGGCAAATCCTAGACCTAACCCAAACCTAACATGCGTTATCCTCTAAAATATTTATCAAGACCAGCTTTAATTGAATGTTTCAGTGTGGTACCACATTACTACGTGATCCAAACCAGTAAAAACCCAGGATCCGTTCAACAAGTATGTGAGGAATTCGAAAGTATGAGTGTTATGAGTGAAAAACCCCGGCCTAACCTAGACCTAACATGCGTTATCCTCAAAAATATTGATCGAAACCTGGTTTTATCGTCTGTTTCAGTGTGGTACCACATTACTATGTGATCCAAACCAGAAAAAACTCAGGATCCGTTCAACAAGTATGTGGAGAATGCGAAAGTATGAGTCTGATGAGTGAAAATCCTCGGCCTAACCTATACCTAACATGCGTTATCCTCAAAAATATTGATCGAAACCAGGTTTAATCGACTGTTTCAGTGTGGCGCCACATTACTACGTGATCCAAACCAGAAAAAAACCCAGGACCTGTTCAACAAGTATTTGAAGTATGCGAAAGTATGAGTCTGATCAGGGCAAATCCCAGGCCTAAACTAGACCTAACATGCGTTATCCTCAAAAATATTTATCAAGACCAGGTTTAATTGATTGTTTCAGTGTGGTCCCACATTACTACGTGATCCAAACCAGAAAAAACCCAGGATCCGTCCTACAAGTATGTGAAGAATGCGAAAGTATGAGTCTGATGACTGAAAATCCCCGGCCTAACCTAGACCTAACATGCGTTATCCTCAAAAATATTGATCGAAGCCAGGTTTAATCGACTGTTTCAGTGTGGTACCACACTACTACGTGACCCAAACCGGAAAAAACCCAGGATCTGTTCAACAAGTATGTGAAAAACGCGAAAGTATGGGCCTGATGAGGGCAAATCCCAGACCTATCCCAGACCTAACTAGCGTTATCCTCAAAAATATTTATCAAGACCAGGTTTAATTCATTGTTTCAGTGTGGTCCCACATTACTACGTGATCCAAACCAGAAAAAACCCAGGATCCGTTCAACAAGTATGTGAAGAATGCGAAAGTATGAGTCTGATGAGTGAAAGTCCCAGGCCTAACCTAGACCAAACATGCGTTATCCTCAAAAATATTGATCGAAACCTGGTTTAATTGACTGTTTCAGTGTGGTACCACATTACTACGGGACCCAAACCAGAAAAAACCCAGGATCTGTTCAACAAGTATGTGAAGAATGCGAAGGTATGAGTCTGATGAGTGAAAATCCCAGACCTATCCCAGACCAAACTTGGGTTATCCTCTAAAATATTGATCCAAACCAGGTTTAATCGACTGTTTCAGTGTGGTACCACACTACTACGTGACCCAAACCGGAAAAAACCCAGGATCTGTTCAACAAGTATGTGAAAAACGCGAAAGTATGAGCCTGATGAGGGCAAATCCCAGACCTATCCCAGACCTAACATGCGTTATCCTCTAAAATATTTATCAAGACCAGGTTTAATTGATTGTTTCAGTGTGGTCCCACATTACTACGTGATCCAAACCAGAAAAAACCCAGGATCCGTCCAACAAGTATGTGAAGAATGCGAAAGTATGAGTCTGATCAGTGAAAATCCCCGGCCTAACCTAGACCTAACATGCGTTATCCTCAAAAATATTGATCGAAACCAGGTTTAATCGACTGTTTCAGTGTGGTACCACACTACTACGTGACCCATACCGGAAAAAACCCAGGATCTGTTCAACAAGTATGTGAAGAATGCGAAAGTATGAGTATGATGAGGGCAAATCCCAGACCTATCCCAGACCTAACATGCGTTATCCTCTAAAATATTTATCAAGACCAGGTTTAATTGATTGTTTCAGTGTGGTCCCACATTACTACGTGATCCAAACCAGAAAAAACCCAGGATCCGTCCTACAAGTATGTGCAGAATGCGAAAGTATGAGTCTGATGAGTGAAAATCCCCGGCCTAACCTAGACCTAACATGCGTTATCCTCAAAAATATTGATCGAAACCAGGTTTAATCGACTGTTTCAGTGTGGTACCACATTACTACGTGATCCAAACCAGAAAAAAACCCAGGACCTGTTCAACAAGTATTTGAAGTACGCGAAAGTATGAGTCTGATGAGGGCAAATCCCAGACCTATCCCAGACCTAACATGCGTTATCCTCTAAAATATTTATCAAGACCAGGTTTAATTGAATGTTTCAGTGTGGTACCACATTACTACGTGAACCAAACTAGAAAAAACCCTGGAGCCGTTCAACAACTATGTGAAGAATGCGAAAGTGTGAGTCTGATGAGTGAATATCCCCGGCCTAACCTAGACCTAACATGCGTTATCCCCAAAAATATTGATCGAAACCAGGTTTAATCGACTGTTTCAGTGTGGTACCACATTACTACGTGATCCAAACCAGAAAAAACCCCAGGATCTTTTCAACAAGTATGTGAAAAATGCGAAAGTATGAGTCTGATGAGGGCAAATCCCAGACCTAAACTAGACATAACTTTCGTTATCCTCTAAAATATTGATCGAAACCAGGTTTAATTGACAGTTTTAGTGTGGTACCACTTTTCTACGTGATCCAAAGCAGAGAAAACCCTCGATCAGGTCAACATGCATGTCAAAACTGCGAAAGTATGAGCCTGATGTGGGCAAATCCCAGACCTATCCAAGACCTAACATGCGTTATCCTCAAAAATATTAATCGAAACCAGGCTTAATCGACTGTTTCAGTGTGGTACTACATTACTACGTGATCCAAACCAGAAAAAAACCCAGGATCTTGTCAACGAGTATGTGAAGTGTGCGAAAGTATGAGTCTGATGTGGGCTAATCCCAGACCTATCCCAGACCTAACTTGCGTTATCCTCTAAAATAGTGATCGAAACCAGATTTGATTGACTGTTTTAGTTGTGGTACCACTTTACTACGTGATCCAAAGCAGAAAAAACCCTCGATCAGGTCAACATGCATGTTAAAACTGCGGAAGTATGAGCCTGATGAGGGCAAATCCCAGACCTATCCCAGACCTAGCATGCGTTATCCTCAAAACTATTGATCGAAACCGGGTTTAATCGACTGTTTCAGTGTGGTACCACACTACTACGTGACCCAAGCCGGAAAGAACCCAGGATCTGTTCAACAAGTATGTGAAAAACGCGAAAGTATGAGCCTGATGAGGGCAAATCCCAGACCTATCCCAGACCTAACTTGCGTTATCCTCTAAAATATAGAACGAAACCAGGTTTAATTGACTGTTTCAGCGTGGTACCACATTACTTCGTGATACAATCCAGAAACAGCCCAGGATCTAGCCATGAAGTATGAGAAATATGCGAAAGTATCAGCCTGATGAGGGCAAATCCTAGACCTAACCCAAACCTAACATGCGTTATCCTCTAAAATATTGATCCAAACCAGGTTTAATGGACTGCTTCAGTGTGGTACCTCTTTACTACGTGATCCAAACCAGAAAAAAACCCAGGATCAGTTCAAAAAGTATGTGAAGTATGCGAAAGTATGAGTCTGATGAGGGCAAATCCCAGGCCTAAACTAGACATAACTTTCGTTATCCTCTAAAATATTGATCGAAACCAGGTTTAATTGACTGTTTTAGTGTGGTACCACTTTACTACGTGATCCAAAGCAGAAAAAACCCTCGATCAGGTCAACATGCATGTTAAAACTGTGAAAGTATGACCCTGATGAGGGCAAATCCCAGGCCTAACCTAAACCTAACACGCGTCATCTTCTAAAATATTGAGCGAAACCAGGTTTAATTGATTGTTTCAGTGTGGTACCACATTACTACGTGATGCAATCCAGAAATATCCCAGGATATAGCCATGAAGTATAAGAAATATGCGATAGTATGAGTCTGATGGGGGCAAATCCCAGACCTATCCCAGACCAAACTTGCGTTATCCTCTAAAATATTGATCCAAACCAGGTTTAATGGACTGTTTCAGTGAGGTCCCACATTACTACGTGATCCAAACCAGAAAAAACCCAGGATCCGTTCAACAAGTATGTGAAGAATACGAAAGTATGTGTCTGATGAGTGAAAATCCAGGCCTAACCTAGACCTAACATGCGTTATCCTCATAAATATTGATCGAAACCTGGTTTAATCGACTGTTTCAGTGTGGTACCACATTACTACGTGACCCAAACCAGAAAAAACCCAGGATCTGTTCAACAAGTATGTGAAAAACGCGAAAGTATGAGCCTGACGAGGGCAAAGCCTAGACCTAACCCAGACCTAACATGCGTTATCCTCTAAAATATTTACCATGACCAGGTTTAATTGATTGTTTCAGTGTGGCCCCACATTACTACGTGATCCAAACCAGAAAAAACCCAGGATCCGTTCAACAAGTATGTGAAGAATGCGAATGTATGAGTCTGATGAGGGCAAATCCCAGACCTAGCCCAGACCAAACTTGCGTTATCCTCTAAAATATTGATCGAAACCAGGTTTAATTGACTGTTTCAGCGTGGTACCGCATTACTACGTGATACAATCCAGAAACAGCCCAGGATCTAGCCATGAAGTATGAGAAATATGCGAAAGTATGAGCCTGATGAGGGCAAATCCTAGACCTAACCCAGACCTAACATGCGTTGTCCTCTAAAATATTTATCAAGACCAGGTTTAATTGATTGTTTCAGTGTGGTCCCACATTACTACGTGATGCAATCCAGAAAAAGCCCAGGATCAAGCCATCATGTATGAGAAATATGCGAAAGAATGAGCCTGATGAGAGCAAATCCCAGACCTAACCTAGACCTAACATGCGTTATCCTCTAAAATATTGATTCAAACCAAGTTTAATGGACTGCTTCAGTGTGGTACCACTTTACTACGTGATGCAAAGCAGAAAAAACCCTCGATCAGGTCAACATGTATGTTAAAACTACGAAAGTATGATCCTGATGAGGGCAAATCCCAGGCCTATCCCAGACCTAACATGCGTTGTCCACTAAAATATTGATTCAAACCAGGTTTAATTGACTGTTTCAGTGTGGTACCACATTACTACGTGATGCAATCCAGAAAAACTCCAGGATCTAGCCATCAAGTATGAGAAATATGCGAAAGAATGAGCCTGATGAGAGCAAATCCCAGACCTAACCTAGACCTAACATGGATTATTCTCTAAAATATTGATCAAAACCAGGTTTAATTGACTGTTTCAGTGTGGTACCACATTACTACGTGATCCAATCCAGAAATAGCCCAGGATCCAGCCATGAAGTATGAGAAATATGCGAAAGTATGAGCCTGATGGGGGCAAATCCTAGACCTAACCCTAACCTAACATGCGTTATCCTCTAAAATATTTATCAAGACCAGGTTTAATTGAATGTTTCAGTGTGGTACCACATTACTACGTGAACCAAACTAGAAAAAACCCAGGAGCCGTTCAACAACTATGTGAAGAATGCGAAAGTGTGAGTCTGATGAGTGAATATCCCCGGCCTAACCTAGACCTAACATGCGTTATCCCCAAAAATATTGATCGAAACCAGGTTTAATCGACTGTTTCAGTGTGGTACCACATTACTACGTGATCCAAACCAGAAAAAACCCCAGGATCTTTTCAACAAGTATGTGAAGAATGCGAAAGTATGAGTCTGATGAGGGCAAATCCCAGACCTAAACTAGACATAACTTTCGTTATCCTCTAAAATATTGATCGAAACCAGGTTTAATTGACTGTTTTAGTGTGGTACCACTTTTCTACGTGATCCAAAGCAGAGAAAACCCTCGATCAGGTCAACATGCATGTTAAAACTGCGGAAGTATGAGCCTGATGTGGGCAAATCCCAGACCTATCCCAGACCTAACATGCGTTATCCTCAAAAATATTAATCGAAACCAGGCTTAATCGACTGTTTCAGTGTGGTACTACATTACTACGTGATCCAAACCAGAAAAAAACCCAGGATCTTGTCAACGAGTATGTGAAGTGTGCGAAAGTATGAGTCTGATGAGGGCTAATCCCAGACCTATCCCAGACCTAACTTGCGTTATCCTCTAAAATAGTGATCGAAACCAGGTTTGATTGACTGTTTTAGTTGTGGTACCACTTTGCTACGTGATCCAAAGCAGAAAAAACCCTCGATCAGGTCAACATGCATGTTAAAACTGCGGAAGTATGAGCCTGATGAGGGCAAATCCCAGACCTATCCCAGACCTAACATGCGTTATCCTCAAAACTGTTGATCGAAACCAGGTTTAATCGACTGTTTCAGTGTGGTACCACACTACTACGTGACCCAAGCCGGAAAAAACCCAGGATCTGTTCAACAAGTATGTGAAAAACGCGAAAGTATGAGCCTGATGAGGGCAAATCCCAGACCTATCCCAGACCTAACTTGCGTTATCCTCTAAAATATTGAACGAAACCAGGTTTAATTGACTGTTTCAGCGTGGTACCACATTACTACGTGACACAATCCAGAAACAGCCCAGGATCTAGCCATGAAGTATGAGAAGTATGCGAAAGTATGAGCCTGATGTGGGCAAATCCCAGGCCTAGCCTAGACCTAACATGCGTTGTCCTCTAAAATATTGATCGAAACCAGGTTTAATTGACTGTTTTAGTGTGGTACCACTTTACTACGTGATCCAAAGCAGAAAAAACCCTCGATCAGGTCAACATGCATGTTAAAACTGCAAAAGTATGAGCCTGATGAGGGCAAATCCCAGACCGATCTCAGTCCTAACATGCGTTATCCTCAGAAATATTAATCGAAACCAGGTTTAATCGACTGTTTCAGTGTGGTACCACATTACTACGTGATCCAATCCAGAAATAGCCCAGGATCTAGCCATGAAGTATGAGAAATATGCGAAAGTATGAGCCTGATGGGGGCAAATCCTAGACCTAACCCAGACCTAACATGCGTTGTCCTCTAAAATATTTATCAAGACCAGGTTTAATTGATTGTTTCAGTGTGGTCCCACATTACTACGTGATGCAATCCAGAAAAAGCCCAGGATCTAGCCATCATGTATGAGAAATATGCGAAAGAATGAGCCTGATGAGAGCAAATCCTAGACCTTACCTAGACCTAACATGAATTATTCTCTAAAATATTGATCGAAACCAGGTTTAATTGACTGGTTCAGTGTGGACCCACATTACTACGTGATCCAAATCAGAAAAAACCCAGGATCCGTTCAACAAGTATGTGAAGAATGCCAAAGTATGAGTCTGATTTGTGAAAATCCCAGACCTAACCTAGACCTAACATGCGTTATCCTCTAAAATATTGATCCAAACCAGGTTTAATGGACTGTTTCAGTGTGGTACCACACTACTACGTGATCCAAACCAGAAAAAACCCAGGATCTATTCAACAAGTATGTGAAAAACGCGAAAGTATGAGCCTGATGAGAGCAAATCCCAGACCTATCCCAGACCTAACTTGCGTTGTTCTCTAAGATATTGATGGAAACCAGGTTTAATTGACTGTTTCAGTGTGGTACCACATTACTATGTGATCCAAACCAGAAAATAATCCAGGATCTGTTCAAGGAGTATGTGAAGTGTGCGAAAGTATGAGTATGATGAGGGCAAATCCCAGACCTATCCCAGACCTAACATGCGTTATCCTCTAAAATATTTATCAAGACCAGCTTTAATTGAATGTTTCAGTGTGGTACCACATTACTACGTGATCCAAACCAGTAAAAACCCGGGATCCGTTCAACAAGTATGTGGAGAATGCGAAAGTACGAGTTTGATGAGTGAAAATCCTCGGCCTAACCTAGACCTAACATGCGTTATCCTCAAAAATATTGATCGAAACCTGGTTTAATCGTCTGTTTCAGTGTGGTGCCACATTACTATGTGATCCAAACCAGAAAAAACCCTGTATCTGTTCAACAAGTATGTAAAGAATGCGAAAGTATGAGTCTGATGAGTGAAAATCCCAGAGCTAACCTAGACCTAACAAGCGTTATCCTCTAAAATATTTATCAAGACCAGGTTTAATTGACTGTTTCAGCGTGGTACCACATTATTACGTGACACAATCCAGAACCAGCCCAGGATCTAGCCATGAAGTATGAGAAATATGCGAAAGTATGAGCCTGATGAGGGCAAATCCTAGACCTAACCCAAACCTAACATGCGTTATCCTCTAAAATATTCATCAAGACCAGGTTTAGTTGATTGTTTCAGTGTGGTACCACATTACTACGTGATCCAAACCAGTAAAAACCCAGGATCCGTTCAACAAGTATGTGGAGAATGCGAGAGTATGAGTCTGATGAGTGAAAATCCTCGGCCTAACCTATACCTAACATGCGTTATCCTCAAAAATATTGATCGAAACCAGGTTTAATCGACTGTTTCGGTGTGGTACCACATTACTACGTGGTCCAAGCCAGAAAAAGGCCAGGATCTGGCCAACAAGAATGCGAGAAATGCGAAAGTAAGCGCCAGATGAGGGCAAATATCAGACCTAACCGAGACATTACCGGCGTTATCCCCTAAAATATTAATCGCAACCAGGTTTAATTGACTGTTTCAGTGTGGTAACACATTACTACGTGGTCCAAGCCAGAAAAAGGCTAGGATCTGACCAACAAGTATCAGAAAAATGCGAAAGTTCGAGCCAGATGAGGGCAAATACCAGACCTAACCGAGACATAACCGGCGTTATCCTCTAAAATATTAATCGCAACCAGGTTTATTTGACTGTTTCGGTGTGGTAACGCATTACTGCGTGATCCAAACCAGATAAAGCCCAGGATCTGGCCAACAAGTATGCGAAAAATGCGAAAGTATGAGCCAGATGATTGCAAATACCAGAACTGTGCCTGACATAACCAGCGTTATCCTCTAAAATACGAATCGGAACACGCTTTTAATGACTGTTTCAGTGTGATAACACATTACTACGAGATCCAAACCAGAAAAATCCCAGGATCGGGCCAACAAGAATGCGAGAAACGCGAAAGTACGAGCCACATGAGGGCAAATCCCAGACCTAACCGAGACATAACCGGCGTTATCCTCCAAAATATTAATTGCAACCAGGTTTAATTAACTGTTTCAGTGTGGTACCACATTCCTACCTGATCCAAATCAGAAAAAGCCGAGGATCTGGCCAACAAGTATGCGAAAAATGCGAAACTACGAGCCAGATGAGGGCAAATCCCAGACCTAACCGAGACATAACCGGCGTTATCCTCTAAAATATTAATCGCAACCAGGTTTATTTGACTGTTTCGGTGTGGTAACGCATTACTGCGTGATCCAAACCAGATAAAGCCCAGGATCTGACCAACAAGTATCAGAAAAATGCGAAAGTTCGAGCCAGATGAGGGCAAATCCCAGACCTAACCGAGACATAACCGGCGTTATCCTCTAAAATATTAATCGCAACCAGGTTTATTTGACTGTTTCGGTGTGGTAACGCATTACTGCGTGATCCAAACCAGATAAAGCCCAGGATCTGGCCAACAAGTATCAGAAAAATGCGAAAGTTCGAGCCAGATGAGGGCAAATCCCAGACCTAACCGAGACATAACCGGCGTTATCCTCTAAAATATTAATCGCAACCAGGTATAAGTGACTGTTTCGGTGTGGAACCACATTACTACGGGATCCAAACCAGAGAAAACTCAGGATCTGGCCGACAAGTATTCGAAAAATGCGATAGTATGAGCCAGAGGAGGGCAAATACCAGACTTAACACAGACATAACCGGCGTTATCCTCTAAAATATTAAACGCAACCAGGTTTATTTGACTGTTTCGGTGTGGTAACGCATTACTGCGTGATCCAAACCAGATAAAGCCCAGGATCTGACCAACAAGTATCAGAAAAATGCGAAAGTTCGAGCCAGATGAGGGCAAATCCCAGACCTAACCGAGACATAACCGGCGTTATCCTCTAAAATATTAATCGCAACCAGGTTTATTTGTCTGTTTCGGTGTGGTAACGCATTACTGCGTGATCCAATCCAGATAAAGCCCAGGATCTGGCCAACAAGTATCAGAAAAATGCGAAAGTTCGAGCCAGATGAAGGCAAATCCCAGACCTAACCGAGACATAACCGGCGTTATCCTCTAAAATATTAATCGCAACCAGGTATAATTGACTGTTTCGGTGTGGTAACACATTACTACGAGATCCAAACCAGAAAAATCCCAGGATCGGGCCAACAAGGATGCGAGAAACGCGAAAGTACGAGCCACATAAGGGAAAATCCCAGACCTAACCGAGACATAACCGGCGTTATCCTCTAAAATATTAATCGCAACCAGGTTTATTTGACTGTTTCGGTGTGGTAACGCATTACTGCGTGATCCAAACCAGATAAAGCCCAGGATCTGACCAACAAGTATCAGAAAAATGCGAAAGTTCGAGCCAGATGAGGGCAAATCCCAGACCTAACCGAGACATAACCGGCGTTATCCTCTAAGATATTAATCGCAACCAGGTTTATTTGACTGTTTCGGTGTGGTACCACATTACTACGTGGTCCAAGCCAGAAAAAGGCCAGGATCTGGCCAACAAGAATGCGAGAAATGCGAAAGTACGCGCCAGATGAGGGCAAATATCAGACCTAACCGAGACATTACCGGCGTTATCCACTAAAATATTAATCGCAACCAGGTTCAATTGACTGTTTCGGTGTGGAACCACATTACTACGGGATCCAAACCAGAAAAAACCCACGATCTGTTCAACAACTATGAGAAAAACGCGAAAGTACGAGCCAGATGGGGGCAAATCCCAGACCTAACCGAGACATAACCAGCGTTATCCTCTAAAATATTAATCGCAACCAGGTTTAATTGACAGTTACGGTGTGGTACCGCATTACTACGTGATCCAAACAAGAAAGAGGCCAGGATCTGGCCAACAAGAATGCGAAAAAAGCGAAAGTATGAGCCAGATACGGGGTCGCGGGCGGTTGCGAGTTGGGGCTCGCAGCCGCCACTAAACGCGGCCCCGTCCCGCCGCTATGAGGCAGTGTGTCTACTGGGGGGACCGATTGTCCCCCCGGGGGATGGGCGCGAAAGCGCGGGCACGAGGAGGATACCGGAAGAATGCTTCGAGCGATTCCCGGTATGCTCCCAAAGCGTGCCGAAGGGTCACCGTGGGGTTTTTAGTGGGTAGGTCCCGCGCCTGTCGTTGTACGGGCGCGGGGAATCCCACACACCCCTCCCACCTCTCCCCAAGGAGGTGGGAGGGAGTCTTTCGAAGATTTTCCCCACGACAAAAAAAAAAAAAAAAAAAAAAAAGAAAAAAAGTATGAGCCAGATGATTGCAAATACTAGCACTAACCCAGACATAATCAGCGTTATCCTCTAAAATATTAATCGCAACCGGGTTTAATTGACTGTTTCCGTGTGGAACCACATTACTACGGGATCCAAACCAGAAAAAACCCATGATCTGGCCAACAAATATGAGAAAAAGCGAAAGTATGAGCCAGATGATTGCAAATACCAGAACTATCCCAGGCATAACCAGCGTTATCCACTAAAATATTATTCGCAACCAGGTTTAATTGACTGTTTCGGTGTGGTACCACATTACTACGTGGTCCAAAACAGAAAAAGGCCAGGGTCTGGCCACCAAGAATGCGAAAAATGCGAAAGTACGAGCCAGATGATTGCAAATACCAGAACTATCCCAGACATAACCAGCGTTATCCTCTAAAATATTAATCGCAACCAGGTTTAATTGACTGTTTCGGTGTGGTGCCGCATTACTACGTGATCCAAAACAGAAAAAGGCCAGGGTCTGGCCACCAAGAATGCGAAAAATGCGAAAGTACGAGCCAGATGATTGCAAATACCAGAACTATCCCAGACATAACCAGCGTTATCCTCTAAAATACAAATCGGAACCAGCTTCTATTGACTGTTTCAGTGTGGTACCACATTACTACGTGATCCAAACCAGAAAAAGGCCAGGATCTGGCCAACAAGTATGCGAAAAACGCGAAAGTACGTGCCAGATAAGGACAAATCCCAGACCTACCCGAGACATAACCGGCGTTATCCTCTAAAATATTAATCGCAATCAGTTTAATTGACTGTTTCGGTGTGGAAACTCATTACTACGGGATCCAAAGCAGAAAAAACCCAGGATCTGGTCAACAAGTATGCGAAAAACGCGAAAGTATGAGCCAGATGATTTCAAATACCAGAACTAACACAGGCATAACCCGCGTTATCCTCTAAAGTATTATTCGGAACCAGCTTCTATTGACTGTTTCAGTGTGGTACCACATTAGTACGTGATCCAAACCAGAAAAAGCCCAGGATCTGGCCAACAAGTATGCGAAAAACGCGAATATATGAGCCATCTCATGATTGCAAATACCAGAACTTACCCTGACATAACCAGCGTTATCCTCTAAAATACGCATCGGAACATGCTTTTAATGACTGTTTCAGTGTGGTACCATATTACTACGTGATCCAAACCAGAAAAAGCCCAGGATCGGGCCAACAAGAATGCGAAAAATGCGAAAGTACGAGCCTGATGAGGGAAAATCCCAGACCTAACCGGGACGTAACCGGCGTTATCCTCTAAAATATTAATCGCAACCAGGTTTAATTGACAGTTTCAATGTGGTACCACAATACTACGTGATCCAAACCAGAAAAAACCCAGGATCTGGCCAACAAGTATGCGAAAAACGCGAAAGTATATGCCAGATGATAGCATATACCAGAACTAACCCAGACATAACCAGCGTTATCCTCTAAAATACTAATCGGAACCAGCTTCTATTGACCGTTTCAGTGTGGTACCACATTACTACGTGATCCGAACCAGAAAAAGACTAGGATCAGGCCATCAAGTAAGCGAAAAACGCGAAAGTATGAGCCAGATGATTGCAAATACCAGAACTAACACAGACATAACCAGCGTTATCCTCTAAAATATTAATCGCAACCAGGTTTACTTGACAGCTTCAGTGTGGTACCACATTACTACGTGATCCAAACCAGAAAAAGCTGAGGATCTGGCCAACAAGTATGCGAATAACGCGAAAGTATGTGCCAGATGATTGCAAATACCAGAACTAACACAGACATAACCAGCGTTATCCTCTAAAATACTAATCGGAACCAGCTTTTATTGACTGTTTCAGTGTGGTACCACATTACTACGTGATCCAAACCAGAAAAAGCCCAGGATCTGGCCAACAAGTATGCGAAAAACGCGAATATATGAGCCAGATGATTGCAAATACCAGAACTAACCCTGACATAACCAGCGTTATCCTCTAAAATACGAATCGGAACATGCTTTTAATGACTGTTTCAGTGTGGTACCACATTACTACGTGATCCAAACCAGGAAAAGCCCAGGATCGGGCCAACAAGAATGCGCAAAATGCGAAAGTATGAGCCAGATGATTGCAAATACCAGAACTAACTCTGACATAACCAGCGTTATCCTCTAAAATACGAATCGGAACATGCTTTTAATGACTGTTTCAGTGTGGTACCACATTACTACGTGATCCAAACCAGGAATAGCCCAGGATCGGGCCAACAAGAATGCGCAAAATGCGAAAGTATGAGCCAGATGATTGCAAATACCAGAACTAACCCTGACATAACCAGCGTTATCCTCTAAAATACGAATCGGAACAAGCTTTTAATGACTGTTTCAGTGTGGTACCACATTACTAAGTGATCCAAACCAGGAAAAGCCCAGGATCGGGCCAACACGAATGCGCAAAATGCGAAAGTATGAGCCAGATGATTGCAAATACCAGAACTAACCCAGACATAACCAGCGTTATCCTCTAAAATATTAATCGCAACCAGGTTTAATTGACTGTTTCGGTGTTGCACTGCATTACTACGTGATCCATACCAGAAAAAGGCCAGGATCTGGCCTACAAGTATGCGCAAAATGCGATAGTACGAGCCAGATGAGGGCAAATCCCAGACCAAACCGAGACATAACCGGCGTTATCCTCTAAAATATTAATCGCAACTAGGTTTAATTGACTGTTTCGGTGTGGAACCACATTACTACGGGATCCAAACCAGAAAAAACCCAGGATCTGGCCAACAAGTATGCGAAAGACGCGAAAGTATAAGCCAGATGATTGCAAATACCAGAACTAAACCAGGCATAACCAGCGTTATCCTCTAGAATACTAAGCGGAACCAGCTTCTATTGACTGTTTCAGTGTGGTACCACATTACTACGTGATCCAAACCAAAAAAAGGCCAGGATCTGGCCAGCAAGTATGCGAAAAACGCGAAAGTACGAGCCAGATGAGGACAAATCCGAGACCTACCCGAGACGTAACCGGTGTTATCCCCTAAAATATTAATCGCAACCAGGTTTAATTGACTGTTTCGGTGTGGAACCACAATACGACGGGATCCAATCTACAAAAAACCCAAGACCTGGCCAACAAGTATGCGAAAAATGCGAAAGTATGAGCCAGATGAGGGCAAATACCAGACCTAACCCAGACATAACCGGCGTTATCCTGTAAAATATTAATCGCAACCAGGTTTAATTGACTGTTTCGGTGTGGAACCACAATACGACGGGATCCAATCTACAAAAAACCCAAGACCTGGCGAACAAGTATGCGAAAAATGCGAAAGTATGAGCCAGATGAGGGCAAATACCAGACCTAACCCAGACATAACCGGCGTTATCCTCTAAAATATTAATCGGACCCAGGTTTAATTGACTGTTTCGGTGTGGAACCACATTACTACGGGATCCAAACCAGAAAAACCCAGGATCTGGCCAACAACTATGAGAAAAACGCGAAAGTATGAGCCAGATGATTGCAAATACCAGAACTATCCCAGACATAACCAGCGTTATCCTCTAAAATGTATTCGCAACCAGGTTTAATTGACTGTTTCAGTCTGGTACCACTTTACTACGTGGTCCAAGCCAGAAGAAGGCCAGGATCTGGCTAACAAGTATGCGAAAAATGCGATAGTCCGAGCCAGATGAGGGCAAATACCAGACCTAACCGAGACATAACTGGCGTTATCCTCGAAAATATTAATCGCAACCAGGTTCAGTTGACTGTTTCGGTGTGGAACCACATTACTACGGGATCCAAACCAGAAAAAACCCAGGATCTGGCCAACAACTATGAGAAAAACGCGAAAGTATGAGCCAGATGATTGCAAATACCAGAACTAACCCAGACAAAACCAGCGTTATCCTCTAAAATACTTATCGGAACCAGCTTCTATTGACTGTTTCAGTGTGGTACCACATTGCTACGTGATCCAAGCCAGAAATGGGCCAGGGTCTGGCCAACAAGTATGCGAAAAATGGGAATGTCCGAGCCAGATGAGGGCAAATACCAGACCTAACCGAGACATAACCGGCGTTATCCTCTAAAATATTAATCGCAACCAGGTTCAATTGACTGTTTCTGTGTGGAACCACATTACTACGGGATCCAAACCAGAAAAAACCCAGGATCTGGCCAACAACTATGAGAAAAATGCGAAAGTACGAGCCAGATGGGGGCAAATCCCAGACCTAACCGAGACATAACCAGCGTTATCCGCTAAAATATTAATAACAACCCAGTTTAATTGACTGTTTCGATGTGGTACCGCATTACTACGTGATTCAAACCAGAAAAGGGCCAGGGTCTGGCCAACAAGTGTGCGAAAAACGCGTAAGTATGAGCCAGATGATTGCAAATACCAGAACTAACACTGACATAACCAGCGTTATCCCCTAAAATACTAATCGGAACCTGCTTTTATTGACTGTTTCAGCGTGGTACCACATTACTACGGGATCCAAATCAGAAAAAGCCCAGGATCTGGCCAACAAGAATGCGAAAAATGCGAAAGTACGAGCCAGATGGGGGCAAATCCCAGACCTAACCGAGACATGACCAGCGTTATCCTCTAAAATACTTATCGGAACCAGCTTCTATTGACTGTTTCGGTGTGGAACCACATTACTACGTGATCCAAACCAGAAAAAGGCCAGGATCTGGCCAACAAGTATGCGAAAAACGTGATAGTACGAGCCAGATGAGGACAAATCCCAGACCTACCCGAGACATAACCGGCGTTATCCTTTAAAATATTAATCGCAACCAGTTTAATTGAGTGTTCCGGTGTGGAACCTCATTACTACGGGATCCAAAACAGAAAAAGCACAGGATCTGGCCAACTAGTATGCGAAAAACGCGGAAGTATGTGCCAGATGATAGCAAATACCAGAACTAACCCAGACATAACCAGCGTTATCCTCTAAAATACTTATAGGAACCAGCTTCTATTCACTGTTTCAGTGTGGTACCACATTGCTACGTGATCCAAGCCAGAAATGGGCCAGGGTCTGGCCAACAAGTATGCGAAAAATGGGAATGTCCGAGCCAGATGAGGGCAAATACCAGACCTAACCGAGACATAACCGGCGTTATCCTCTAAAATATTAATCGCAACCAGGTTCAATTGACTGTTTCTGTGTGGAACCACATTACTACGGGATCCAAACCAGAAAAAACCCAGGATCTGGCCAACAACTATGAGAAAAACGCAAAAGTACGAGCCAGATGTGGGCAAATCCCAGACCTAACCGAGACATAACCAGCGTTATCCTCTAAAATATTAATCGCAACCAGGTTCAAGTGACTGTTTCGGTGTGGTACCGCATTACTACGTGATCCAAACCAGAGAAAGGCCTGGATCTGGCCAACAAGGATGAGAAAAATGCGAATATATGATCCAGATGAGGGCAAATCCCAGGAAAAACCGAGACATAACCGGCGTTATCCTCTAAAATATTAATCGCAAGCAGGTTTAATTGACTGTTTCGGTGTGGTGACGCATTACTACGTGATCCAAACCAGAAAAAGGCCAGGATCTGGCCAACCAGTATGCGAAAAATGCGAAAGTACGAGCCAGATGAGGACAAATCCCAGACCTACCCGAGACATAACCGGCGTTATCCTTTAAAATATTAATCTCAACCAGGTTTAATTGACCGTTTCTTTGTGGAACCACATTACTACGTGATCCAAACCCGAAAAAACCCAGGATCTGGCCAACAACTATGAGAAAAACGCAAAAGTACGAGCCAGATGTGGGCAAATCCCAGACCTAACCGAGACATAACCGGCGTTATCCTCTAAAATGTTATTCGCAACCAGGTTTAATTGACTGTTTGAGTCTGGTGCAACTTTACTACGTGATCCAAACCAGAAAAAGCCCAGGATCTGGTCAACAAGTATGCGAAAAATGCGAAAGTATGAGCCAGATGATTGCAAATACCAGAACTAACCCAGACATAACCGGCGTTATCCCGTAAAATATTAATCGCAACCAGGTTTAATTGACTGTTTCGGTGTGGTACCGCATTACTACGTGATCCAAACCAGAGAAAGGCCAGGATCTGGCCAACAAGGATGAGAAAAATGCGAATATATGATCCAGATGATTGCAAATACCAGAACTAACCCTGACATAACCAGCGTTATCCTCTAAAATATTAATCGCAACCAGGTTTAATTGACTGTTTCGGTGTGGTGCCGCATTACTACGTGATCCAAACCAGAAAAAGGCCAGGGTCTGGCCACCAAGAATGCGAAAAATGCGAAAGTACGAGCCAGATGATTGCAAATACCAGAACTATCCCAGACATAACCAGCGTTATCCTCTAAAATACAAATCGGAACCAGCTTCTATTGACTGTTTCAGTGTGGTACCACATTACTACGTGATCCAAACCAGAAAAAGGCCAGGATCTGGCCAACAAGTATGCGAAAAACGCGAAAGTACGAGCCAGATAAGGACAAATCCCAGACCTACCCGAGACATAACCGGCGTTATCCTCTAAAATATTAATCGCAACCAGGTTTAATTGACAGTTTCAATGTGGTACCACAATACTACGTGATCCAAACCAGAAAAAGCCCAGGATCTGGCCAACAAGTATGCGAAAAACGCGAAAGTATGAGCCAGATGATTTCAAATACCAGAACTAACACAGGCATAACCCGCGTTATCCTCTAAAGTATTATTCGGAACCAGCTTCTATTGACTGTTTCAGTGTGGTACCACATTACTACGTGATCCAAACCAGAAAAAGCCCAGGATCTGGCCAACAAGTATGCGAAAAACGCGAATATATGAGCCATCTCATGATTGCAAATACCAGAACTTACCCTGACATAACCAGCGTTATCCTCTAAAATACGCATCGGAACATGCTTTTAATGACTGTTTCAGTGTGGTACCATATTACTACGTGATCCAAACCAGAAAAAGCCCAGGATCGGGCCAACAAGAATGCGAAAAATGCGAAAGTACGAGCCTGATGAGGGAAAATCCCAGACCTAACCGGGACGTAACCGGCGTTATCCTCTAAAATATTAATCGCAACCAGGTTTAATTGACAGTTTCAATGTGGTACCACAATACTACGTGATCCAAACCAGAAAAAGCCCAGGATCTGGCCAACAAGTATGCGAAAAACGCGAAAGTATATGCCAGATGATAGCATATACCAGAACTAACCCAGACATAACCAGCGTTATCCTCTAAAATACTAATCGGAACCAGCTTCTATTGACCGTTTCAGTGTGGTACCACATTACTACGTGATCCGAACCAGAAAAAGACTAGGATCAGGCCATCAAGTAAGCGAAAAACGCGAAAGTATGAGCCAGATGATTGCAAATACCAGAACTAACACAGACATAACCAGCGTTATCCTCTAAAATATTAATCGCAACCAGGTTTACTTGACAGCTTCAGTGTGGTACCACATTACTACGTGATCCAAACCAGAAAAAGCTGAGGATCTGGCCAACAAGTATGCGAATAACGCGAAAGTATGTGCCAGATGATTGCAAATACCAGAACTAACACAGACATAACCAGCGTTATCCTCTAAAATACTAATCGGAACCAGCTTTTATTGACTGTTTCAGTGTGGTACCACATTACTACGTGATCCAAACCAGAAAAAGCCCAGGATCTGGCCAACAAGTATGCGAAAAACGCGAATATATGAGCCAGATGATTGCAAATACCAGAACTAACCCTGACATAACCAGCGTTATCCTCTAAAATACGAATCGGAACATGCTTTTAATGACTGTTTCAGTGTGGTACCACATTACTACGTGATCCAAACCAGGAAAAGCCCAGGATCGGGCCAACAAGAATGCGCAAAATGCGAAAGTATGAGCCAGATGATTGCAAATACCAGAACTAACTCTGACATAACCAGCGTTATCCTCTAAAATACGAATCGGAACATGCTTTTAATGACTGTTTCAGTGTGGTACCACATTACTACGTGATCCAAACCAGGAATAGCCCAGGATCGGGCCAACAAGAATGCGCAAAATGCGAAAGTATGAGCCAGATGATTGCAAATACCAGAACTAACCCTGACATAACCAGCGTTATCCTCTAAAATACGAATCGGAACAAGCTTTTAGTGACTGTTTCAGTGTGGTACCACATTACTACGTGATCCAAACCAGGAAAAGCCCAGGATCGGGCCAACACGAATGCGCAAAATGCGAAAGTATGAGCCAGATGATTGCAAATACCAGAACTAACCCAGACATAACCAGCGTTATCCTCTAAAATATTAATCGCAACCAGGTTTAATTGACTGTTTCGGTGTTGCACTGCATTACTACGTGATCCATACCAGAAAAAGGCCAGGATCTGGCCTACAAGTATGCGCAAAATGCGATAGTACGAGCCAGATGAGGGCAAATCCCAGACCAAACCGAGACATAACCGGCGTTATCCTCTAAAATATTAATCGCAACTAGGTTTAATTGACTGTTTCGGTGTGGAACCACATTACTACGGGATCCAAACCAGAGAAAACCCAGGATCTGGCCAACAAGTATGCGAAAGACGCGAAAGTATAAGCCAGATGATTGCAAATACCAGAACTAAACCAGGCATAACCAGCGTTATCCTCTAGAATACTAAGCGGAACCAGCTTCTATTGACTGTTTCAGTGTGGTACCACATTACTACGTGATCCAAACCAAAAAAAGGCCAGGATCTGGCCAGCAAGTATGCGAAAAACGCGAAAGTACGAGCCAGATGAGGACAAATCCGAGACCTACCCGAGACGTAACCGGTGTTATCCCCTAAAATATTAATCGCAACCAGGTTTAATTGACTGTTTCGGTGTGGAACCACAATACGACGGGATCCAATCTACAAAAAACCCAAGACCTGGCCAACAAGTATGCGAAAAATGCGAAAGTATGAGCCAGATGAGGGCAAATACCAGACCTAACCCAGACATAACCGGCGTTATCCTCTAAAATATTAATCGCAACCAGGTTTAATTGACTGTTTCGGTGTGGAACCACAATACGACGGGATCCAATCTACAAAAAACCCAAGACCTGGCGAACAAGTATGCGAAAAATGCGAAAGTATGAGCCAGATGAGGGCAAATACCAGACCTAACCCAGACATAACCGGCGTTATCCTCTAAAATATTAATCGGACCCAGGTTTAATTGACTGTTTCGGTGTGGAACCACATTACTACGGGATCCAAACCAGAAAAACCCAGGATCTGGCCAACAACTATGAGAAAAACGCGAAAGTATGAGCCAGATGATTGCAAATACCAGAACTATCCCAGACATAACCAGCGTTATCCTCTAAAATGTATTCGCAACCAGGTTTAATTGACTGTTTCAGTCTGGTACCACTTTACTACGTGGTCCAAGCCAGAAGAAGGCCAGGATCTGGCTAACAAGTATGCGAAAAATGCGATAGTCCGAGCCAGATGAGGGCAAATACCAGACCTAACCGAGACATAACTGGCGTTATCCTCGAAAATATTAATCGCAACCAGGTTCAGTTGACTGTTTCGGTGTGGAACCACATTACTACGGGATCCAAACCAGAAAAAACCCAGGATCTGGCCAACAACTATGAGAAAAACGCGAAAGTATGAGCCAGATGATTGCAAATACCAGAACTAACCCAGACAAAACCAGCGTTATCCTCTAAAATACTTATCGGAACCAGCTTCTATGACTGTTTCAGTGTGGTACCACATTGCTACGTGATTCAAGCCAGAAATGGGCCAGGGTCTGGCCAACAAGTATGCGAAAAATGGGAATGTCCGAGCCAGATGAGGGCAAATACCAGACCTAACCGAGACATAACCGGCGTTATCCTCTAAAATATTAATCGCAACCAGGTTCAATTGACTGTTTCTGTGTGGAACCACATTACTACGGGATCCAAACCAGAAAAAACCCAGGATCTGGCCAACAACTATGAGAAAAATGCGAAAGTACGAGCCAGATGGGGGCAAATCCCAGACCTAACCGAGACATAACCAGCGTTATCCGCTAAAATATTAATAACAACCCAGTTTAATTGACTGTTTCGATGTGGTACCGCATTACTACGTGATTCAAACCAGAAAAGGGCCAGGGTCTGGCCAACATGTGTGCGAAAAACGCGTAAGTATGAGCCAGATGATTGCAAATACCAGAACTAACACAGACATAACCAGCGTTATCCCCTAAAATACTAATCGGAACCTGCTTTTATTGACTGTTTCAGCGTGGTACCACATTACTACGGGATCCAAATCAGAAAAAGCCCAGGATCTGGCCAACAAGAATGCGAAAAATGCGAAAGTACGAGCCAGATGGGGGCAAATCCCAGACCTAACCGAGACATGACCAGCGTTATCCTCTAAAATACTGATCGGAACCAGCTTCTATTGACTGTTTCGGTGTGGAACCACATTACTACGTGATCCAAACCAGAAAAAGGCCAGGATCTGGCCAACAAGTATGCGAAAAACGTGATAGTACGAGCCAGATGAGGACAAATCCCAGACCTACCCGAGACATAACCGGCGTTATCCTTTAAAATATTAATCGCAACCAGTTTAATTGAGTGTTCCGGTGTGGAACCTCATTACTACGGGATCCAAAACAGAAAAAGCACAGGATCTGGCCAACTAGTATGCGAAAAACGCGGAAGTATGTGCCAGATGATAGCAAATACCAGAACTAACCCAGACATAACCAGCGTTATCCTCTAAAATACTTATAGGAACCAGCTTCTATTCACTGTTTCAGTGTGGTACCACATTGCTACGTGATCCAAGCCAGAAATGGGCCAGGGTCTGGCCAACAAGTATGCGAAAAATGGGAATGTCCGAGCCAGATGAGGGCAAATACCAGACCTAACCGAGACATAACCGGCGTTATCCTCTAAAATATTAATCGCAACCAGGTTCAATTGACTGTTTCTGTGTGGAACCACATTACTACGGGATCCAAACCAGAAAAAACCCAGGATCTGGCCAACAACTATGAGAAAAACGTAAAAGTACGAGCCAGATGTGGGCAAATCCCAGACCTAACCGAGACATAACCAGCGTTATCCTCTAAAATATTAATCGCAACCAGGTTCAAGTGACTGTTTCGGTGTGGTACCGCATTACTACGTGATCCAAACCAGAGAAAGGCCTGGATCTGGCCAACAAGGATGAGAAAAATGCGAATATATGATCCAGATGAGGGCAAATCCCAGGAAAAACCGAGACATAACCGGCGTTATCCTCTAAAATATTAATCGCAAGCAGGTTTAATTGACTGTTTCGGTGTGGTGACGCATTACTACGTGATCCAAACCAGAAAAAGGCCAGGATCTGGCCAACCAGTATGCGAAAAATGCGAAAGTACGAGCCAGATGAGGACAAATCCCAGACCTACCCGAGACATAACCGGCGTTATCCTTTAAAATATTAATCTCAACCAGGTTTAATTGACCGTTTCTTTGTGGAACCACATTACTACGTGATCCAAACCCGAAAAAACCCAGGATCTGGCCAACAACTATGAGAAAAACGCAAAAGTACGAGCCAGATGTGGGCAAATCCCAGACCTAACCGAGACATAACCGGCGTTATCCTCTAAAATGTTATTCGCAACCAGGTTTAATTGACTGTTTGAGTCTGGTGCAACTTTACTACGTGATCCAAACCAGAAAAAGCCCAGGATCTGGTCAACAAGTATGCGCAAAATGCGAAAGTATGAGCCAGATGATTGCAAATACCAGAACTAACCCTGACATAACCAGCGTTATCCTCTAAAATACGAATCGGAACAAGCTTTTAGTGACTGTTTCAGTGTGGTACCGCATTACTACGTGATCCAAACCAGAGAAAGGCCAGGATCTGGCCAACAAGGATGAGAAAAATGCGAATATATGATCCAGATGATTGCAAATACCAGAACTAACCCTGACATAACCAGCGTTATCCTCTAAAATATTAATCGCAACCAGGTTTAATTGACTGTTTCGGTGTGGTGCCGCATTACTACGTGATCCAAACCAGAAAAAGGCCAGGGTCTGGCCACCAAGAATGCGAAAAATGCGAAAGTACGAGCCAGATGATTGCAAATACCAGAACTATCCCAGACATAACCAGCGTTATCCTCTAAAATACAAATCGGAACCAGCTTCTATTGACTGTTTCAGTGTGGTACCACATTACTACGTGATCCAAACCAGAAAAAGGCCAGGATCTGGCCAACAAGTATGCGAAAAACGCGAAAGTACGAGCCAGATAAGGACAAATCCCAGACCTACCCGAGACATAACCGGCGTTATCCTCTAAAATATTAATCGCAATCAGTTTAATTGACTGTTTCGGTTTGGAAACTCATTACTACGGGATCCAAAGCAGAAAAAACCCAGGATCTGGTCAACAAGTATGCGAAAAACGCGAAAGTATGAGCCAGATGATTTCAAATACCAGAACTAACACAGGCATAACCCGCGTTATCCTCTAAAGTATTATTCGGAACCAGCTTCTATTGACTGTTTCAGTGTGGTACCACATTACTACGTGATCCAAACCAGAAAAAGCCCAGGATCTGGCCAACAAGTATGCGAAAAACGCGAAAATATGAGCCATCTCATGATTGCAAATACCAGAACTAACCCTGACATAACCAGCGTTATCCTCTAAAATACGCATCGGAACATGCTTTTAATGACTGTTTCAGTGTGGTACCATATTACTACGTGATCCAAACCAGAAAAAGCCCAGGATCGGGCCAACAAGAATGCGAAAAATGCGAAAGTACGAGCCTGATGAGGGAAAATCCCAGACCTAACCGAGACGTAACCGGCGTTATCCCCTAAAATATTAATCGCAACCAGGTATAATTGACTGTTTCGTCGTGGTACCGCATTGCTACGATGATCCAAACCAGAAAGAGGCCAGGATCTGGCCAACAAGTATGCGAAAAATGCGAAAGTATGAGCCAGATGATTGCAAATACCAGAACTAACACAGACATAACCAGCGTTATCCTCTAAAATATTAATCGCAACCAGGTTTACTTGGCAGCTTCAGTGTGGTACCACATTACTACGTGATCCAAACCAGAAAAAGCCGAGGATCTGGCCAACAAGTATGCGAATAACGTGAAAGTATGTGCCAGATGATTGCAAATACCAGAACTAACACAGACATAACCAGCGTTATCCTCTAAAATACTAATCGGAACCAGCTTTTATTGACTGTTTCAGTGTGGTACCACATTACTACGTGATCCAAACCAGAAAAAGCCCAGGATCTGGCCAACAAGTATGCGAAAAACGCGAATATATGAGCCAGATGATTGCAAATACCAGAACTAACCGTGACATAACCAGCGTTATCCTCTAAAATACGAATCGGAACATGCTTTTAATGACTGTTTCAGTGTGGTACCACATTACTACGTGATCCAAACCAGGAAAAGCCCAGGATCGGGCCAACAGGAATGCGCAAAATGCGAAAGTATGAGCCAGATGATTGCAAATACCAGAACTAACCCTGACATAACCAGCATTATCCTCTAGAATACGAATCGGAACATGCTTTTAATGACTGTTTCAGTGTTGTAACACATTACTACGTGATCCAAACCAGAAAAATCCCAGGATCGAGCCAACAAGAATGCGAGAAACGCGAAAGTACGAGCCAGATGAGGGAAAATCCCAGACCTAACCGAGACGTAACCGGCGTTATCCCCTAAAATATTAATCGCAACCAGGTTTAATTGACTGTTTCGGTGTGGTACCACATTACTACGTGGTCCAAGCCAGAAAAAGGCCAGGATCTGGCCAACAAGTATGCGAAAAATGCGAAAGTACGAGCCTGATGAGGGAAAATCCCAGACCTAACCGAGACGTAACCGGCGTTATCCTCTAAAATATTTATCGCAACCAGGTTTAATTGGCTGTTTCGGTGTGGTACCGCATTACTACGTGATCCAAACCGTAAAAAGGCTAGGATCAGGCCAACAAGTAAGCGAAAAATGCGAAAGTACGAGCGAGATGGCGGCAAATACCAGACCTAACCTAGACATAACCAGCGTTATCTTCTAAAATATTAATCACAGCCAGGTTTAATTGACTGTTTCGGTGTGGAACCACATTGCGATGGGATCCAAACCAGAAAAAACCGAGGATCTGGCCAAGAAGTATGCGAAAATCGCGAAAGTATGAGCCAGATGAGGACGAATCCCAGACCTAACCGAGACATAACCGGCGTTATCCTCTAAAATATTAATCGCAACCCGGTTTATTTGACTGTTTCGGTGTGGTAACGCATTACTACGTGATCCAAACCAGAAAAAGCCCAGGATCGGGCCAACAAGAATGCGAAAAATGCGAAAGTACGAGCCAGATGTGGGCAAATCCCAGACCTACCCGAGACATAACCGGCGTTATCCTCTATGATATAAATCGCAACCAGGTTTAATTGACTGTTTCAGTGTGGTGCCACATTACTACGTGATCCAAACCAGAAAAAGCCCAGGATCTGGCCAACAAGTATGCGAAAAACGCGAATATATGAGCCAGATGATTGCAAATACCAGAACTAACCCTGACATAACCAGCGTTATCCACTAAAATACGTATCGGAACATGGTTTTAACGACTGTTTCAGTGTGGTACCACATTACTACGTGATCCAAACCAGAAAAAGCCCAGGATCGGGCCAACATGAATGCGAAAAATGCGAAAGTACGAGCCTGATGAGGGAAAATCCCAGACCTAACCGAGACGTAACCGGCGTTATCCTCTAAAATATTTATCGCAACCAGGTTTAATTGGCTGTTTCGGTGTGGTACCGCATTACTACGTGATCCAAACCGTAAAAAGGCTAGGATCAGGCCAACAAGTAAGCGAAAAATGCGAAAGTAGGAGCGAGATGGGGGCAAATACCAGACCTAACCTAGACATAACCGGCGTTATCTTCTAAAATATTAATCGCAACCAGGTTTAATTGACTGTTTCGGTGGGGAACCACATTGCGATGGGATCCAAACCAGAAAAAACCGAGGATCTGGCCAAGAAGTATGCGAAAATCGCGAAAGTATGAGCCAGATGAGGACGAATCCCAGACCTAACCGAGACGTAACCGGCGTTATCCTCTAAAATATTTATCGCAACCAGGTTTAATTGACCGTTTCAGTGTGGTGCCACATTACTACGTGATCCAAACCAGAAAAAGCCCAGGATCTGGCCAACAAGTATGCGAAAAACGCGAAAGTATATGCCAGATGATAGCAAATACGAGGACTAACCCAGACGTAACCAGCGTTATCCTCTAAAATACTAATCGGAACCAGCTTCTATTGACCGTTTCAGTGTGGTACCACATTACTACGTGATCCGAACCAGAAAAAGACTAGGATCAGGCCATCAAGTGAGCGAAAAACGCGAAAGTATGAGCCAGATGATTGCAAATACCAGAACTAACACAGACATAACCAGCGTTATCCTCTAAAATATTAATCGCAACCAGGTTTACTTGACAGTTTCAGTGTAGTACCACATTACTACGTGATCCAAACCAGAAAAAGCCGAGGATCTGGCCAACAAGTATGCGAAAAACGCGAAAGTATGTGCCAGATGATAGCAAATACGAGGACTAACCCAGACGTAACCAGCGTTATCCTCTAAGATACTTATCGGAACCAGCTTCTATTGACTGTTTCAGTGTGGTACCACATTACTACGTGATCCAAACCAGAAAATGGCCAGGATCTGGCCAACAAGTGTGCGAAAAACGCGAAAGTATGAGCCAGATGATTGCAAATACCAGAACTAACACAGACATAACCGGCGTTATCCTCTAAAATACTAATCGGAACCAGCTTTTATTGACTGTTTCAGTGTGGTACCACATTACTACCTGATCCAAACCAGAAAAAGCCCAGGATCGGGCCAACAAGAATGCGAAGAATGCGAAAGTACGAGCCTGATGAGGGAAAATCCCAGACCTAACCGAGACGTAACCGGCGTTATCCTCTAAAATATTTATCGCAACCAGGTTTAATTGGCTGTTTCGGTGTGGTACCGCATTACTACGTGATCCAAACCGTAAAAAGGCTAGGATCAGGCCAACAAGTAAGCGAAAAATGCGAGAGTACGAGCGAGATGGGGGCAAATACCAGACCTAACCTAGACATAACCGGCGTTATCTTCTAAAATATTAATCGCAACCAGGTTTAATTGACTGTTTCGGTGTGGTACCACATTACTACGGGATCCAAACCAGAAAAAACCCAGGATCTGGCCAACAACAATGCGGAAAACGCGAAAGTATGAGCCAGATGATTGCAAATACCAGAACTATCCCAGACATAACCAGCGTTATCCGCTAAAATACTAATCGGAACCAGCTTTTATTGACTGTTTCATTGTGGTACCAAATTACTACGTGATCCAAACCAGAAAAAGGCCAGGATCTGCCCAAAAAGTATGCGAAAAACGCGAAAGCACGAGCCAGATGAGGACAAATACCAGTCCTAACCGAGACATAACCGGCGTTATCCTCTAAAATATTAATCGCAACCAGGTTTAATCGACAGTTTCGGTGTGGAACCACATTACTACGGGATCCAAACCTGAAAAAACCCAGGATCTGGCCGACAACTATGTGAAAAATGCGAATGTACGAGCCAGATGAGGGCAAATACCAGACCTAACCCAGACATAACCCGCGTTATCCTCTAAAATATTAATCGGACCCAGGTTCAATTGACAGTTTCGGTGTGGTACCACATTACTACGTGTTCCAAGCCAGAAAAAGGCCAGGATCTGGCCAACAAGTATGCGAAATATGCGAAAGTACGAGCCAGATGAGGACAAATACCAGTCCTAACCGAGACATAACCGGCGTTATCCTCTAAAATATTAATCGGAACCAGCTTTTATTGACTGTTTCAGTGTGGTACCAAATTACTACGTGATCCAAACCAGAAAAAGGCCAGGATCTGCCCAAAAAGTATGCGAAAAACGCGAAAGCACGAGCCAGATGTGGGCAAATCCCAGACCTACCCGAGACATAACCGGCGTTATCCTCTATGATATTAATCGCAACCAGGTTTAATTGACCGTTTCAGTGTGGTGCCACATTACTACGTGATCCAAACCAGAAAAAGCCCAGGATCTGGCCAACAAGTATGCGAAAAACGCGAAAGTATATGCCAGATGATAGCATATACCAGAACTAACCCAGACATAACCAGCGTTATCCTCCGAAATACTAATCGGAACCAGCTTCTATTGACCGTTTCAGTGTGGTACCACATTACTACGTGATCCGAACCAGAAAAAGGCTAGGATCAGGCCATCAAGTAAGCGAAAAACGCGAAAGTATGAGCCAGATGATTGCAAATACCAGAACTAACACAGACATAACCAGCGTTATCCTCTAAAATATTAATCGCAACCAGGTTTACTTGACAGTTTCAGTGTAGTACCACATTACTACGTGATCCAAACCAGAAAAAGCCGAGGATCTGGCCAACAAGTATGCGAAAAACGCGAAAGTATGTGCCAGATGATAGCAAATACGAGAACTAACCCAGACGTAACCAGCGTTATCCTCTAAGATACTTATCGGAACCAGCTTCTATTGACTGTTTCAGTGTGGTACCACATTACTACGTGATCCAAACCAGAAAATGGCCAGGATCTGGCCAACAAGTGTGCGAAAAACGCGAAAGTAAGGGTTTTTTCTGGTTTGGATCACATAGTAATGTGGTACCACACTGAAACAGTCCATTAAACCTGGTTTGGATCAATATTTTAGGGGATAACGCATGTTAGGTCTACGCTAGGCCTGAGATTTTCACTGATCAGACTCATACTTTCGCATTCTTCACATACTTGTTGAACGGATCCTGGGTTTTTTCTGGTTTGGATCACATAGTAATGTGGTACCACACTGAAACAGTCCATTAAACCTGGTTTGGATCAATATTTTAGGGGATAACGCATGTTAGGTCTACGCTAGGCCTGGGATTTTCACTCATCAGACTCATACTTTCGCATTCTTCACATACTTGTTGAACGGATCTTGGGTTTTTTCTGGTTTGGATCACATAGTAATGTGGTATCACACTGAAACAGTCCATTAAACCTGGTTTGGATCAATATTTTAGGGGATAACGCATGTTAGGTCTACGCTAGGCCTGGGATTTTCACTCATCAGACTCATACTTTCGCATTCTTCACATACTTGTTGAACGGATCCTGGGCTGTTTCTGGATTGTATCACGTAGTAATGTGGTACCACGCTGAAACAGGCAATTAAACCTGGTTTCGATCAATATTTTAGAGGATAACGCAAGTTAGGTCTGGGATAGGTCTAGGATTTGCCCTCATCAGGCTCTTACTTTCGCATATTTCTCATACTTCATGGCTAGATCCTGGGCTATATCTGGATTGGATCACGTAGTAAAGTGGTACCACACTGAAACATTCAATGAAACCTGGTCTGGATAAATATTTTAGAGGATAACGCATCTTAGGTCTGGGTTAGGTCTAAGATTTGCCCTCATCAGGCTCACATTTTCGCGTTTTTCACATTCTTGTTGAACAGATCCTGGGTTTTCTCTGGTTAGGGTCACGTAGTAATGAGGTACCACACTGAAACGGTCAATTAAACCTGGTTTCGCTCAATATTTTAGAGGATAACGCATGTTAGGTCTAGGTTAGGTCTGGGATTTGCTCTCATCAGGCTCATTCTTTCGTATATTTCTCATACTTGATGGCTAGATCCTGGGCTTTTCTGGATTGCATCACGTAGTAATGTAGTACCACACTGAAACAGTCAATGAAACCTGGTTTCCATCACTATTTTAGAGGACAACGCAAGTTAGGTGTAGGTAAGGCCTGAGATTTTCACTGATCAGACTCATACTTTCGCATTCTTCACATACTTGTTGAACGGATCCTGGGTTTTTTCTGGTTTGGATCACGTAGTAATGAGGTACCACACTGAAACGGTCAATTAAACCTGGTTTCGATCAATATTTTAGAGGATAACGCAAGTTAGGTCTGGGATAGGTCTGGGATTTGCCCTCATCAGGCTCATACTTTCGCGTTTTTCACATACTTGTTGAACAGATCATGGTTTTTTTCTGGTTTGGGTCAGGTAGTAATGTGGTACCACACTGAAACAGTCGATTAAACCTGGTTTCGTTCAATATTTTAGAGGATAACGCATGATAGGTCTAGCGTAGGCCTGGGATTTTCACTGATCAGACTCATACTTTCGCATTCTTCACATACTTGTTGAACTGATCCTGGGTTTTTTTCTGGTTTGGATCACGTAGTAATGTGGTACCACACTGGAACAGTCGATTAAACCTGGTTTCGATCAATATTTTAGAGGATAACGCATGTTAGGTCTAGGTTAGCCCTGGGATTTTCACTCATCAGACTCATACTTTCGCATTCTTCACATACTTGTTGAACGGATCCTGGGTTTTTTCTGGTTTGGATCACGTAGTAATGTGGGACCACACTGAAACAGTCAATTAAACCTGGTTTCGATCAATATTTTAGAGAATAATTCATGTTAGGTCTAGGTTAGGTCTGGGATTTGCTCTCATCAGGCTCATTCTTTCGCATATTTCTCATACTTGATGGCTAGATCCTGGGCTTTTTCTGGATTGCATCACGTAGTAATGAAGTACAATACTGAAACAGTCAATTAAACCTGGTTTCCATCAATATCTTACAGGACAACGCAAGTTAGGTCAGGGATATGGCTGGGATTTGCCCTCATCAGGCTCATACTTTCGCGTTTTTCACATACTTGTTAAACAGATCCTGGGTTTTTTCTGGTTTGGATCACGTAGTAGTGTGGTACCACACTGAAACAGTCGATTAAACCTGGTTTGGATTAATATTTTAGGGGATAACGCATGTTAGGTCTAGGTTAGGTCTGGGATTTTCACTCATCAGACTCATACTTTCGCATTCTTCACATACTTGTTGAACGGATCCTGGGCTGTTTCTGGATTGTATCACGTAGTAATGTGGTACCACGCTGAAACAGGCAATTAAACCTGGTTTCGATCAATATTTTAGAGGATAACGCAAGTTAGGTCTGGGATAGGTCTAGGATTTGCCCTCATCAGGCTCTTACTTTCGCATATTTCTCATACTTCATGGCTAGATCCTGGGCTATCTCTGGATTGGATCACGTAGTAAAGTGGTACCACACTGACACATTCAATGAAACCTGGTCTGGATAAATATTTAAGAGGATAACGCATCTTAGGTCTGGGTTAGGTCTAAGATTTGCCCTCATCAGGCTCACAGTTTCGCGTTTTTCACATTCTTGTTGAACAGATCCTGGGTTTTGTCTGGTTTCGATCACATAGTAATGTGGTACCACACTGAAACAGTCGATTAAACCAGGTTTCGCTCAATATTTTAGAGGATAACGCATGTTAGGTCTAGGTTAGGTCTGGGATTTGCTCTCATCAGGCTCATTCTTTCGTATATTTCTCATACTTGATGGCTAGATCCTGGGCTTTTCTGGATTGCATCACGTAGTAATGTAGTACCACACTGAAACAGTCAATGAAACCTGGTTTCCATCACTATTTTAGAGGACAACGCAAGTTAGGTGTAGGTAAGGCCTGAGATTTTCACTGATCAGACTCATACTTTCGCATTCTTCACATACTTGTTGAACGGATCCTGGGTTTTTTCTGGTTTGGATCACGTAGTAATGAGGTACCACACTGAAACGGTCAATTAAACCTGGTTTCGCTCAATATTTTAGAGGATAACGCTTGTTAGGTCTAGGTTAGGTCTGGGATTTGCTCTCATCAGGCTCATTCTTTCGCATATTTCTCATACTTGATGGCTAGATCCTGGGCTTTTTCTGGATTGCATCACGTAGTAATGAAGTACAATACTGAAACAGTCAATTAAACCTGGTTTCCATCAATATCTTACAGGACAACGCAAGTTAGGTCAGGGATATGTCTGGGATTTGCCCTCATCAGGCTCATACTTTCGCGTTTTTCACATACTTGTTAAACAGATCCTGGGTTTTTTCTGGTTTGGATCACGTAGTAATGTGGTACCACACTGAAACAGTCGATTAAACCTGGTTTCGATCAAAATTTTAGAGGATAACGCAAGTTAGGTCTGGGATAGGTCTGGGATTTGACCTCATCAGGCTCCTACTTTCGCATATTTCTCATACTTCATGGCTAGATCCTGGGCTATCTCTGGATTGGATCACGTAGTAAAGTGGTACCACTCTGACACATTCAATGAAACCTGGTCTGGATAAATATTTTAGAGGATAACGCATCTTAGGTCTGGGTTAGGTCTAAGATTTGCCCCCATCAGGCTCACAGTTTCGCGTTTTTCACATTCTTGTTGAACAGATCCTGGGTTTTGTCTGGTTTGGATCACATAGTAATGTGGTACCACACTGAAACAGTCGATTAAACCAGGTTTCGATCAATATTTTAGAAGATAACGCGTGTTAGGTCTAGGTTAGGCCTGGGATTTTCACTCATCAGACTCATACTTTCGCATTCTTCACATACTTGTTGAACGGATCCTTGGTTTTTTCTGGTTTGGATCACGTAGTAATGTGGGACCACACTGAAACAGTCGATTAAACCTGGTTTCGATCAATATTTTAGAGAATAATTCATGTTAGGTCTAGGTTAGGTCTGGGATTTGCTCTCATCAGGCCCTTTCTTTCGCATATTTCTCATACATGTTGAACAGATCCTGGGCTGTTTCTGGATTGTATCACGTAGTAATGTGGTACCACGCTGAAACAGACAATTAAACCTGGTTTCGATCAATATTTTAGAGGATAACGCAAGTTAGGTCTGGGATAGGTCTAGGATTTGCCCTCATCAGGCTCCTACTTTCGAAAATATTTCTCATACTTCATGGCTAGATCCTGGGCTATCTCTGGATTGGATCACGTAGTAAAGTGGTACCACACTGACACATTCAATGAAACCTGGTCTGGATAAATATTTTAGAGGATAACGCATCTTAGGTCTGGGTTAGGTCTAAGATTTGCCCTCATCAGGCTCACAGTTTCGCGTTTTTCACATTCTTGTTGAACAGATCCAGGTTTTTGTCTGGTTTGGATCACATAGTAATGTGGTACAACACTGAAACAGTCGATTAAACCAGGTTTCGATCAATATTTTAGAGGATAACGCGTGTTAGGTCTAGGTTAGGCCTGGGATTTTCACTCATCAGACTCATACTTTCGCATTCTTCACATACTTGTTGAACGGATCCTGGGTTTTTTCTGGTTTGGATCACGTAGTAATGTGGGACCACACTGAAACAGTCAATTAAACCTGGTTTCGATCAATATTTTAGAGAATAATTCATGTTAGGTCTAGGTTAGGTCTGGGATTTGCTCTCATCAGGCTCTTTCTTTCGCATATTTCTCATACATGTTGAACAGATCCTGGGCTGTTTCTGGATTGTATCACGTAGTAATGTGGTACCACGCTGAAACAGGCAATTAAACCTGGTCTGGATAAATATTTTAGAGGATAACGCATCTTAGGTCTGGGTTAGGTCTAAGATTTGCCCTCATCAGGCTCACATTTTCGCGTTTTTCACATTCTTGTTGAACAGATCCTGGGTTTTGTCTGGTTTGGATCACGAAGTAGTGTGGTACCACACTGAAACAGTCCATTAAACCTGGTTTCCATCACTATTTTAGAGGACAACGCAAGTTAGGTGTAGGTAAGGCCTGAGATTTTCACTGATCAGACTCATACTTTCGCATTCTTCACATACTTGTTGAACGGATCCTGGGTTTTTTCTGGTTAGGATCACGTAGTAATGAGGTACCACACTGAAACGGTCAATTAAACCTGGTTTCGCTCAATATTTTAGAGGATAACGCATGTTAGGTCTAGGTTAGGTCTGGGATTTGCTCTCATCAGGCTCATTCTTTCGCATATTTCTCATACTTGATGGCTAGATCCTGGGCTTTTCTGGATTGCATCACGTAGTAATGTAGTACCACACTGAAACAGTCAATGAAACCTGGTTTCCATCACTATTTTAGAGGACAACGCAAGTTAGGTGTAGGTAAGGCCTGAGATTTTCACTGATCAGACTCATACTTTCGCATTCTTCACATACTTGTTGAACGGATCCTGGGTTTTTTCTGGTTAGGATCACGTAGTAATGAGGTACCACACTGAAACGGTCAATTAAACCTGGTTTCGCTCAATATTTTAGAGGATAACGCATGTTAGGTCTAGGTTAGGTCTGGGATTTGCCCTCATCGGGCTCATACTTTCGCATATTTCTCATACTTCATGGCTGGATCCTGGGCTTTTTCTGGATTGCATCACGTAGTATTGTGGTACGACACTGAAACAGTCGATTAAACCTGGTTTCGATCAATATTTTAGAGGATAACGCATGTTAGGTCTAGGTTAGCCCTGGGATTTTCACTCATCAGACTCATACTTTCGCATTCTTCACATACTTGTTGAACGGATCCTGGGTTTTTTCTGGTTTGGATCACGTAGTAATGAGGGACCACACTGAAACAGTCAATTAAACCTGGTTTCGATCAATATTTTAGAGAATAATTCATGTTAGGTCTAGGTTAGGTCTGGGATTAGCTCTCATCAGGCTCATTCTTTCGCATATTTCTCATACTTGATGGCTAGATCCTGGGCTTTTTCTGGATTGCATCACGTAGTAATGAAGTACAATACTGAAACAGTCAATTAAACCTGGTTTCCATCAATATCTTACAGGACAACGCAAGTTAGGTCAGGGATATGTCTGGGATTTGCCCTCATCAGGCTCATACTTTCGCGTTTTTCACATACTTGTTAAACAGATCCTGGGTTTTTTCTGGTTTGGATCACGTAGTAGTGTGGTACCACACTGAAACAGTCGATTAATCCTGGTTTGGATCAATATTTTAGGGGATAACGCATGTTAGGTCTAGGTTAGGTCTGGGATTTTCACTCATCAGACTCATACTTTCGCATTCTTCACATACTTGTTGAGCGGATCCTGGGTTTTTTCTGGTTTGGATCACGTAGTAATGTGGGACCACACTGAAACAGTCAATTAAACCTGGTTTCGATCAATATTTTAGAGAATACTTCATGTTAGGTCTAGGTTAGGTCTGGGATTTGCTCTCATCAGGCTCATCTTTCGCATATTTCTCATACATGTTGAACAGATCCTGGGCTGTTTCTGGATTGTATCACGTAGTAATGTGGTACCACGCTGAAACAGGCAATTAAACCTGGTTTCGATCAATATTTTAGAGGATAACGCAAGTTAGGTCTGGGATAGGTCTAGGATTTGCCCTCATCAGGCTTTTACTTTCGCATATTTCTCATACTTCATGGCTAGATCCTGGGCTATTTCTGGATTGGATCACGTAGTAAAGTGGTACCACACTGAAACATTCAATGAAACCTGGTCTGGATAAATATTTTAGAGGATAACGCATCTTAGGTCTGGGTTAGGTCTAAGATTTGCCCTCATCAGGCTCACATTTTCGCGTTTTTCACATTCTTGTTGAACAGATCCTGGGTTTTGTCTGGTTTGGATCACGAAGTAGTGTGGTACCACACTGAAACAGTCCATTAAACCTGGTTTCCATCACTATTTTAGAGGACAACGCAAGTTAGGTGTAGGTAAGGCCTGAGATTTTCACTGATCAGACTCATACTTTCGCATTCTTCACATACTTGTTGAACGGATCCTGGGTTTTTTCTGGTTAGGATCACGTAGTAATGAGGTACCACACTGAAACAGTCGATTAAACCTAGTTTCGATCAATATTTTAGAGGACAACGCAAGTTAGGTGTAGGTAAGGCCTGAGATTTTCACTGATCAGACTCATACTTTCGCATTCTCCACTTACTTGTTGAACAGATCCTGGGTTTTTTCTGGTTTGGATCACGTAGTAATGTGGTACCACACTGAAACAGTCGATTAAACCTAGTTTCGATCAATATTTTAGAGGATAACGCATGTTAGGTCTAGGTTAGGCCTGGGATTTTCACTCATCAGACTCATACTTTCGCATTCTTCACATACTTGTTGAACGGATCCTGGGTTTTTTCTGGTTTGGATCACGAAGTAATGTGGGACCACACTGAAACAGTCAATTAAACCTGGTTTCGATCAATATTTTAGAGAATAATTCATGTTAGGTCTAGGTTAGGTCTGGGATTTAATCTCATCAGGCTCATTCTTTCGCATATTTCTCATACTTGATGGCTAGATCCTGGGCTTTTTCTGGATTGCATCACGTAGTAATGAAGTACAGCACTGACACAGTCAATTAAACCTGGTTCCGATCAGTATTTTAGAGAATAATTCATGTTAGGTCTAGGTTAGGTCTGGGATTTGCTCTCATCCGGCTCATTCTTTCGCATATTTCTCATACTTCATGGCTAAATCCTGGGCTGTTTCTGGATTGTATCACGTAGTAATGTGGTACCACACTGAAACATTCAGTTAAACCTGGTCTTGATAAATATTTTTGGGGATAACGCATGTTAGGTCTGGGTTAGGTCTAGGATTTGCCGTCATCAGGCTCATACTTTCGCATATTTCTTATACTTCATGGATAGATCCTGGGCTATTTTCTGGTTTGGATCACATAGTAATGTGGTACCACACTGAAACAGTCGATTAAACCAGGTTTCGATCAATATTGTTGAGGATAACGCATGTTAGGTCTAGGTTAGGCCTGGGATTTTCACTCATCAGACTCAATCTTTCGCATTCTTCACATACTTGTTGAACGGATCCTGGGTTTTTTGTGGTTTGGATCACGTAGTAATGTGGGACCACACTGAAACAATCAATTAAACCTGGTCTTGATAAATATTTTAGAGGATAACGCATGTTAGGTCTGGGTTAGGTCTAGGATTTGCTCTCGTCAGGCTCATACTTTCGCATATTTCTCATACCTCATGGCTAGATCCTGGGCTATTTCTGGATTGGATCACGTAGTAATGTGGTACCACACTGAAACAGTCAATTAAACCTGGTTTCGATCAATATTTTAGAGGAGAACGCAAGTTAGGTCTGGGATCGGTCTGGGATTTGCCCTCATCAGGCTCATACTTTCGCGTTTTTCACATACTGGTTGAACAGATCCTGGGTTTTTTGCTGGTTTGGATCACGTAGTAGTGTGGTACCACACTGAAACTGTCCATTAAACCTGGTTTCGATCAATATTTTTGAGAATAACGCATGTTAGGTCTAGGTTAGGCCGAGGATTTTCACTCATCAGACTCATACTTTCGCATTCTTCACATACTTGTTGAACGGATCCTGGGGTTTTACTGGTTTGGATCACGTAGTAATGTGGTACCACACTGAAACAGTCAATTAAACCTGGTTTCGATCAATATTTTAGTGAATAATCCATGTTAGGTCTAGGTTAGGTCTGGGATTTGCTCTCATCAGGCTCATTCTTTCGCATATTTCTCATACTTGATGGCTAGAACCTGGGGTTTCTGGATTGCATCACGTAGTAATGAAGTACACCACTGAAACAGTCAATTAAACACAGTTTCCATCAATATTTTAGAGGACAACCCATGTTAGGTCTAGGTTAGGCCTGGGATTTGCCCTCATCAGGGTCATACTTTCGCAGTTTTAACATACATGTTGACCTGATCGAGGGTTTTTTCTGCTTTGGATCACGTAGTAAAGTGGTATCACACTGAAGCTGTCAATTAAACCTGGTTTGGATCAATATTTTAGAGGATAACGCATGTTAGGTTTGGGTTAGGTCTAGGATTTGCCCTCGTCAGGCTCATACTTTCGCATATTTCTCATACTTCATGGCTAGATCCTGGGCTGTTTCAGGATTGTATCACGTAGTAACGTGGTACCACGCTGAAACAGTCAATTAAACCTGGTTTCGATCAATATTTTAGAGGATAACGCAAGTTAGGTCTGGGATAGGTCTGGGATTCGCCCTCATCAGGCTCATACTTTCGCGTTTTTCACATACTTGTTGAAATGATCCTGGGTTTTTTCTGGTTTGGTTCACGTAGTAATGTGGTACCACACTGAAACAGTCCATTAAACCTGGTTTCGCTCAATATATTAAAAGATAACGCATGTTAGGTCTAGGTTAGGCCTGGGATTTGCCCTCATCAGGGTCATACTTTCGCAGTTTTAACATGCATGTTGACCTGATCGAGGGTTTTTTCTGCTTTGGAGCACGTAGTAACGTGGTACCACACTAAAACAGTCAATTAAACCTGGTTTCGATCAATATTTTAGAGGATAACGCAAGTTAGGTCTTGGATAGGTCTAGGATTTGCCCTCATCAGGCTCATTCTTTCGCATATTTCTCATACTTGATGGCTAGATCCTGGGCTTTTTCTGGATTGCATCACGTAGTATTGTGGTACCACACTGAAACAGTCGATTAAACCAGGTTTCGATCAATATTTTTGAGGATAACGCATGTTAGGTCTTCGCTAGGCCTGGGATTTTCGCTCATCAGACTCATACTTTCGCATTCTTCACATACTTGTTGAACGGATCTTGGGTTTTTTCTGGTGTGGCTCACGTAGTAATGTGGTACCACACTGAAACAATCAATTAAACCTGGTCTTGATAAACATTTTAGAGGATAACGCATCTTAGGTCTGGGTTAGGTCTAGGATTTGCCCTCATCAGGCTCATACTTTCGCATATTTCTCATACTTCATGGCTGGATCCCGGGCTTTTTCTGGATTGCATCACGTAGTATTGTGGTACGACACTGAAACAGTCGATTAAACCAGGTTTCGATCAATATTTTTGAGGATAACCCATGTTAGGTCTACGCTAGACCTGGGATTTTCACTCATCAGACTCATACCTTCGCATTCTTCACATACATGTTGAACAGATCCTGAGCTGTTTCTGGATTGTATCACGTAGTAATGTGGTACCACGCTGAAACAGGCAATTAAACCTGGTTTCGATCAATATTTTAGAGGATAACGCAAGTTAGGTCTGGGATAGGTCTAGGATTTGCCCTCATCAGGCTCTTACTTTCGCATATTTCTCATACTTCATGGCTAGATCCTGGGCTATTTCTGGATTGGATCACGTAGTAAAGTGGTACCACACTGAAACATTCAATGAAACCTGGTCTGGATAAATATTTTAGAGGATAACGCATCTTAGGTCTGGGTTAGGTCTAAGATTTGCCCTCGTAAGGCTCACAGTTTCGCGTTTTTCACATTCTTGTTGAACAGATCCTGGGTTTTGTCTGGTTTGGATCACCAAGTAGTGTGGTACCACACTGAAACAGTCCATTAAACCTGGTTTCGCTCAATATTTTATAGGATAACGCATGTTAGGCCTAGGTTAGGTCTGGGATTTGCTCTCATCAGGCTCATTCTTTCGCATATTTCTCATACTTGATGGCTAGATCGTGGGCTTTCTCTGGATTGCATCACGTAGTAATGTAGTACCACACTGAAGCAGTCAGTGAAACCTGGTTTCCATCACTATTTTAGAGGACAACGCAAGTTAGGTCTAGGTTAGGCCTGAGATTTTCAATGATCAGAGTCATACTTTCGCATTCTTCACATACTTGTTGAACGGATCCTGGGTTTTTTCTGGTTTGGATCACGTAGTAATGTGGTACCACACTGAAACAGTCGATTAAACCTGGTTTCGATCAATATTTTAGAGAATAATTCATGTTAGGTCTAGGTTAGGTCTGGGATTTGCTCTCATCAGGCTCATTCTTTCGCATGTTTCTCATACTTGATGGCTAGATCCTGGGCTTTTTCTGGATTGCATCACGTAGTAATGAAGTACAACACTGAAACAGTCAATTAAACCTGGTTTCCATCAATATCTTAGAGGACAACGCAAGTTAGGTCTGGGATATGTCTGGGATTTGCCCTCATCAGGCTCATACTTTCGCATATTTCTCATACTTCATGGCTAGATCCTGGGCTATTTCTGGATTGGATCACGTAGTAAAGTGGTACCACACTGAAACATTCAATGAAACCTGATCTGGATAAATATTTTAGAGGATAACGCATCTTAGGTCTGGGTTAGGTCTAAGATTTGCCATCATCAGGCTCACAGTTTCGCGTTTTTCACATTCTTGTTGAACAGATCCTGGGTTTTGTCTGGTTTGCATCACGAAGTAGTGTGATACCACACTGAAACAGTCGATTAAACCTGGTTTCGATGAATATTTTAGAGGATAACGCATGTTAGGTCTAGGTTAGGCCTGGGATTTTCACTCATCAGGCTCATACTTTCGCAGTATTCACATACTTGTTGAACGGATCTTGGGTTTTTTCTGGTGTGGATCACGTAGAAGTGTGGTACCACACTGAAACAGTCCATTAAACCTGGTTTGGATCGATATTTTAGAGGATAACGCATGTTAGGTCTGGGTTTGCCCTCATCAGGCTCATTCTTTCGCATATTTCTCAAACTTGATGGCTAGATCCTGGGCTTTTTCTGGATTGCATCACGTAGTAATGTGGTACCACACTAAAACATTCAATTAAACCTGGTCTTGATAAATATTTTAGAGGATAACGCATGTTAGGTCTGGGTTAGGTCTTGGATTTGCCCCCATCAGGCTCATACTTTCGCATATTTCTCATATTTCATGGCTAGATCCTTTGCTTTTTCTGGATTGTATCACGCAGTAATGAAGTACAACACTGAAACAGTCCATTAAACCTGGTTTCCATCAATATCTTAGAGGACAACGCAAGTTAGGTCTGGGATAGGTCTGGGACTTGCCCTCATCAGGCTCATACTTTCGCGTTTTTCACATACTTTTTGAACAGATCCTGGGCTTTTTCTGGATTGCATCACGTAGTAATGAAGTACAACACTGAAACAGTCAATTAAACCTGGTTTCCATCAATATCTTAGAGGACAACGCAAGTTAGGTCTGGCATAGGTCTGGGATTTGCCCTCATCAGGCTCATACTTTCGCGTTTTTCACATACTTGTTGAACAGATCCTGGGTTTTTTCTGGTTTGTATCACGTAGTAGTGTGGTACCACACTGAAACAGTCAATTAAACCTGGTTTCGATCAATATTTTAGAGGATAATGCAAGTTAGGTTTGGGATAGGTCTGGGATTTGACCTCATCAGACTCATACTTACGCACACTTCACATACTCGTTGAACAGATCCTGGGTTATTTTCTGGTTTGGATCACATAGTAATGTGGTAGCACACTGAAACAGTCGATTAAACCAGGTTTCGATCAATATTTTAGAGTATAACTCATGTTAGGTCTAGGTTAGGCCTGGGATTTTCATTTATCAGACTCATACTTTCGCATTCTTCACATACTTGTTGAACGGATCCTGGGTTTTTTCTGGTTTGGATCACGTAGTAATGTGGGACCACACTGAAACAGTCAATTAAACCTGGTTTCGATCAATATTTTAGAGGATAATGCAAGTTAGGTTTGGGATAGGTCTGGGATTTGACCTCATCAGACTCATACTTTCGCACACTTCACATACTCGTTGAACAGATCCTGGGTTATTTTCTGGTTTGGATCACATAGTAATGTGGTAGCACACTGAAACAGTCGATTAAACCAGGTTTCGATCAATATTTTAGAGTATAACTCATGTTAGGTCTAGGTTAGTCCTGGGATTTTCACTCATCAGGCTCATACTTTCGCATTCTTCACATACTTGTTGAACGGATCCTGGGTTTTTTCTGGTTTGGATCACGTAGTAATGTGGGACCACACTGAAACAGTCAATTAAACCTGGTTTCGATCAATATTTTAGAGAATAATTCATGTTAGGTCTAGGTTAGGTCTGGGATTTGCTCTCATCAGGCTCATTCTTTCGCATATTTCTCATACTTGATGACTAGATCCTGGGCTTTTTCTGGATTGCATCACGTAGTAATGAAGTACAACACTGAAACAGTCAATTAAACCTGGTTTCCATCAATATCTTAGAGGACAACGCAAGTGAGGTCTGGGATAGGTCTGGGATTTGCCCCCATCAGGCTCATACTTTCGCGTTTTTCACATACTTGTTGAACAGATCCTGGGTTTTTTCTGGTTTGTATCACGTAGTAGTGTGGTACCACACTGAAACAGTCCATTAAACCTGGTTTGGATCAATATTTTAGAGGATAACGCATGTTAGGTCTAGGTTAGCCCTGGGATTTTCACTCATCAGACTCATACTTTCGCATTCTTCACATACTTGTAGAACTGATCCTGGGTTTTTTCTGGATTGGATCACGTAGTAATGTGGTACCACACTGAAACAGTCAATGAAACCTGGTTTCCATCAATATTTTAGAGGACAACGCAAGTTAGGTCTAGGTAAGGCCTGTGATTTCCACGGATCAGACTCATACTTTCTCATCCTTCACATACTTGTTGAACGGATCCTGGGTTTTTTCTGGTTTCGATCACGTAGTAATGTGGTACCACACTGAAACGGTCAATTAAACCTGGTTTCGATCAATATTTTAAAGGACAACGCAAGTTACGTCTGGGATAGGTCTAGGATTTGCCCTCATCAGGCTCTTACTTTCGCATATTTCTCATACTTCATGGCTAGATCCTGGGCTGTTTCTGGATTGTATCACGTACTAATGTGGTACCACGCTGAAACAGTCAATTAAACCTGGTTTCGATCTATATTTTAGAGAATAATCCATGTTAGGTCTGGGTTAGGTCTAGGAATTGCCCTCATCAGGCTCATACTTTCGCATATTTCTCATACTTCATGGCTAGATCCTGGGCTGTTTCTGGATTGTATCACGTAGTAATGTGGTACCACGCTGAAACAGTCAATTAAACCTGGTTTCGATCAATATTTTAGAGGACAACGCAAGTTACGTCTGGGATAGGTCTAGGATTTGCCCTCAACAGGCTCTTACTTTCGCATATTTCACATACTTGTTGAACAGATCCTGGGTTTTTTCTGGTTTGTATCACGTAGTAGTGTGGTACCACACTGAAACAGTCCATTAAACCTGGTTTGGATCAATATTTTAGAGGATAACGCATGTTAGGTCTAGGTTAGCCCTGGGATTTTCACTCATCAGACTCATACTTTCGCATTCTTCACATACTTGTTGAACTGATCCTGGGTTTTTTCTGGTTTGGATCACGTAGTAATGTGGTACCACACTGAAACAGTCGATTAAACCTGGTTTCGATCAATATTTTAGAGGATAACGCAAGTTAGGTCTGGGATAGGTCTGGGATTTGACCTCATCAGACTCATACTTTCGCACACTTCACATACTCGTTGAACAGATCCTGGGTTATTTTCTGGTTTGGATCACGTAGTAACGTGGTACCACACTAAAACATTCAATTAAACCTGGTCTTGATAAATATTTTAGAGGATAACTCATGTTAGGTCTGGGTTAGGTCTAGGATTTGCCCTCATCAGGCTCATTCTTTCGCATATTTCTCAAACTTGATGGCTAGATCCTGGGCTTTTTCTGGATTGCATCACGTAGTAATGTGGTACCACACTGAAACATTCAATTAAACCTGGTCTTGATAAATATTTTAGAGGATAACGCATGTTAGGTCTGGGTTAGGTCTTGGATTTGCCCCCATCAGGCTCATACTTTCGCATATTTCTCATATTTCATGGCTAGATCCTTTGCTTTTTCTGGATTGTATCACGTAGTAATGAAGTACAACACTGAAACAGTCAATTAAACCTGGTTTCCATCAATATCTTAGAGGACAACGCAAGTTAGGTCTGGGATAGGTCTGGGACTTGCCCTCATCAGGCTCATACTTTCGCGTTTTTCACATACTTTTTGAACTGATCCTGGGTTTTTTCTGGTTTGGATCACGTAGTAATGTGGTACCACACTGAAACAGTCAATGAAACCTGGTTTCCATCAATATTTTAGAGGACAACGCAAGTTAGGTCTAGGTAAGTCCTGTGATTTCCACTGATCAGACTCATACTTTCGCATCCTTCACATACTTGTTGAACGGATCCTGGGTTTTTTCTGGTTTCGATCACGTAGTAATGTGGTACCACACTGAAACGGTCAATTAAACCTGGTTTCGATCAATATTTTAGAGGACAACGCAAGTTACGTCTGGGATAGGTCTAGGATTTGCCCTCATCAGGCTCTTACTTTCGCATATTTCTCATACTTCATGGCTAGATCCTGGGCTGTTTCTGGATTGTATCACGTAGTAATGTGGTACCACGCTGAAACAGTCAATTAAACCTGGTTTCGATCAATATTTTAGAGAATAATTCATGTTAGGTCTGGGTTAGGTCTAGGATTTGCCCTCATGAGGCTCATACTTTCGCATATTTCTCATACTTCATGGCTAGATCCTGGGCTGTTTCTGGATTGTATCACGTAGTAATGTGGTACCACGCTGAAACAGTCAATTAAACCTGGTTTCGATCAATATTTTAGAGGACAACGCAAGTTACGTCTGGGATAGGTCTAGGATTTGCCCTCATCAGGCTCTTACTTTCGCATATTTCTCATACTTCATGGCTAGATCCTGGGCTGTTTCTGGATTGTATCACGTAGTAATGTGGTACCACGCTGAAACAGTCAATTAAACCTGGTTTCGATCAATATTTTAGAGAATAATTCATGTTAGGTCTGGGATAGGTATGGGATTTGCTCTCATCAGGCTCATTCCTTCGCATATTTCTCATACTTGATGGCTAGATCCTGGGCTTTTTCTGGATTGCATCACGTAGTAATGTAGTACCACACTGAAACAGTCAATGAAACCTGGTTTCCATCAATATTTTAGAGGACAACGCAAGTTAGGTCTAGGTAAGGCCTGTGATTTCCACTGATCAGACTCATACTTTCGCATCCTTCACATACTTGTTGAACTGATCCTGGGTTTTTTCTGGTTTGGATCACGTAGTAATGCGTGTCCACACTGAAACAATCAATTAAACCTGGTCTTGATAAATATTTTAGAGGATAACGCATGTTAGGTCTAGGTTAGGTCTGGGATTTGCTCTCATCAGGCTCATTCTTTCGCATTTTTCTCATACATGTTGAACAGATTCTGGGTTTTTTCAGGTTTGGATCACGTAGTAGTGTGGTACCACACTGAAACAGTCCATTAAACCTGTTTGCGATCAATATTTGAGAGGATAACGCATGTTAGGTCTGGGTTAGGTCTAGTATTTGCCCTCATCAGGCTCATACTTTCGCATATTTCTCATACTTCATGGCTGGATCCTCGGCTATTTCTGGTTTGGATCACGTAGTAATGTGGGACCACACTGAAACAGTCAATTAAACCTGGTTTCGATCAATATATTAGAGAATAATTCATGTTAGGTCCAGGTTAGGTCTGGGATTTGCTCTCATCAGGCTCATTCTTTCGCATATTTCTCATACTTGATGGCTAGATCCTGGGCTTTTTCTGGATTGCATCACGTAGTAATGAAGTACAACACTGAAACAGTCAATTAAACCTGGTTTCCATCAATATCTTAGAGGACAACGCAAGTTAGGTCTGGGATAGGTCTGGGATTTGCCCACATCAGGCTCATACTTTCGCGTTTTTCACATACTTGTTGAACAGATCCTGGGTTTTTTCTGGTTTGGATCACGTAGTAGTGTGGTACCACACTGAAACAGTCCATTAAACCTGGTTTGGATCAACATTTTAGAGGATAACGCATGTTAGGTCTAGGTTAGGTCTGGGATTTTCACTCATCAGACTCATACTTTCGCATTCTTCACATACTTGTTGAACGGATCCTGGGTTTTTTCTGGTTTGGATCACGTAGTAATGTGGGACCACACTGAAACAATCAATTAAACCTGGTCTTGATAAATATTTTAGAGGATAACGCATGTTAGGTCTGGGATAGGTCTGGGATTTGCCCTCATCAGGCTCATACTTTCGCACACTTCACATACTCGTTGAACAGATCCTGGGTTATTTTCTGGTTTGGATCACGTAGTAACGTGGTACCACACTAAAACATTCAATTAAACCTGGTCTTGATAAATATTTTAGAGGATAACTCATGTTAGGTCTGGGTTAGGTCTAGGATTTGCCCTCATCAGGCTCATTCTTTCGCATATTTCTCAAACTTGATGGCTAGATCCTGGGCTTTTTCTGGATTGCATCACGTAGTAATGTGGTACCACACTGAAACATTCAATTAAACCTGGTCTTGATAAATATTTTAGAGGATAACGCATGTTAGGTCTGGGTTAGGTCTTGGATTTGCCCCCATCAGGCTCATACTTTCGCATATTTCTCATATTTCATGGCTAGATCCTTTGCTTTTTCTGGATTGTATCACGTAGTAATGAAGTACAACACTGAAACAGTCAATTAAACCTGGTTTCCATCAATATCTTAGAGGACAACGCAAGTTAGGTCTGGGATAGGTCTGGGACTTGCCCTCATCAGGCTCATACTTTCGCGTTTTTCACATACTTTTTGAACTGATCCTGGGTTTTTTCTGGTTTGGATCACGTAGTAATGTGGTACCACACTGAAACAGTCAATGAAACCTGGTTTCCATCAATATTTTAGAGGACAACGCAAGTTAGGTCTAGGTAAGTCCTGTGATTTCCACTGATCAGACTCATACTTTCGCATCCTTCACATACTTGTTGAACGGATCCTGGGTTTTTTCTGGTTTCGATCACGTAGTAATGTGGTACCACACTGAAACGGTCAATTAAACCTGGTTTCGATCAATATTTTAGAGGACAACGCAAGTTACGTCTGGGATAGGTCTAGGATTTGCCCTCATCAGGCTCTTACTTTCGCATATTTCTCATACTTCATGGCTAGATCCTGGGCTGTTTCTGGATTGTATCACGTAGTAATGTGGTACCACGCTGAAACAGTCAATTAAACCTGGTTTCGATCAATATTTTAGAGAATAATTCATGTTAGGTCTGGGTTAGGTCTAGGATTTGCCCTCATCAGGCTCATACTTTCGCATATTTCTCATACTTCATGGCTAGATCCTGGGCTGTTTCTGGATTGTATCACGTAGTAATGTGGTACCACGCTGAAACAGTCAATTAAACCTGGTTTCGATCAATATTTTAGAGGACAACGCAAGTTACGTCTGGGATAGGTCTAGGATTTGCCCTCATCAGGCTCTTACTTTCGCATATTTCTCATACTTCATGGCTAGATCCTGGGCTGTTTCTGGATTGTATCACGTAGTAATGTGGTACCACGCTGAAACAGTCAATTAAACCTGGTTTCGATCAATATTTTAGAGAATAATTCATGTTAGGTCTGGGATAGGTATGGGATTTGCTCTCATCAGGCTCATTCCTTCGCATATTTCTCATACTTGATGGCTAGATCCTGGGCTTTTTCTGGATTGCATCACGTAGTAATGTAGTACCACACTGAAACAGTCAATGAAACCTGGTTTCCATCAATATTTTAGAGGACAACGCAAGTTAGGTCTAGGTAAGGCCTGTGATTTCCACTGATCAGACTCATACTTTCGCATCCTTCACATACTTGTTGAACTGATCCTGGGTTTTTTCTGGTTTGGATCACGTAGTAATGCGTGTCCACACTGAAACAATCAATTAAACCTGGTCTTGATAAATATTTTAGAGGATAACGCATGTTAGGTCTAGGTTAGGTCTGGGATTTGCTCTCATCAGGCTCATTCTTTCGCATTTTTCTCATACATGTTGAACAGATTCTGGGTTTTTTCAGGTTTGGATCACGTAGTAGTGTGGTACCACACTGAAACAGTCCATTAAACCTGTTTGCGATCAATATTTGAGAGGATAACGCATGTTAGGTCTGGGTTAGGTCTAGTATTTGCCCTCATCAGGCTCATACTTTCGCATATTTCTCATACTTCATGGCTGGATCCTCGGCTATTTCTGGTTTGGATCACGTAGTAATGTGGGACCACACTGAAACAGTCAATTAAACCTGGTTTCGATCAATATATTAGAGAATAATTCATGTTAGGTCCAGGTTAGGTCTGGGATTTGCTCCCATCAGGCTCATTCTTTCGCATATTTCTCATACTTGATGGCTAGATCCTGGGCTTTTTCTGGATTGCATCACGTAGTAATGAAGTACAACACTGAAACAGTCAATTAAACCTGGTTTCCATCAATATCTTAGAGGACAACGCAAGTTAGGTCTGGGATAGGTCTGGGATTTGCCCACATCAGGCTCATACTTTCGCGTTTTTCACATACTTGTTGAACAGATCCTGGGTTTTTTCTGGTTTGGATCACGTAGTAGTGTGGTACCACACTGAAACAGTCCATTAAACCTGGTTTGGATCAACATTTTAGAGGATAACGCATGTTAGGTCTAGGTTAGGTCTGGGATTTTCACTCATCAGACTCATACTTTCGCATTCTTCACATACTTGTTGAACGGATCCTGGGTTTTTTCTGGTTTGGATCACGTAGTAATGTGGGACCACACTGAAACAATCAATTAAACCTGGTCTTGATAAATATTTTAGAGGATAACGCATGTTAGGTCTGGGATAGGTCTGGGATTTGCCCTCATCAGGCTCATACTTTCGCACACTTCACATACTCGTTGAACAGATCCTGGGTTATTTTCTGGTTTGGATCCCATAGTAATGTGGTACCACACTGAAACAGTCGATTAAACCAGGTTTCGATCAATATTTTTGAAGATAACGCATGTTAGGTCTAGGTTAGGCCTGGGATTTTCACTCATCAGGCTCATACTTTCGCATTCTTCTCATACTTGTTGAACGGATCCTGGGTTTTTTCTGGTTTGGATCACGTAGTAATGTGGTACCACGCTGAAACAGTCAATTAAACCTGGTTTTGATCAATATTTTAGAGAATAATTGATGTTAGGTCTAGGTTAGGTCTGGGATTTGCTCTCATCAGGCTCATTCTTTCGCATATTTCTCATACTTGATGGCTAGATCCTGGGCTTTTTCTGGATTGCATCACGTAGTAATGAAGTACAACACTGAAACAGTCAATTAAACCTGGTTTCGATCAATATTTTAGAGAATAATTCATGTTAGGTCTAGGTTAGGTCTGGGATTTGCTCTCATCAGGCTCATTCTTTCGCATATTTCTCATATTTGATGGCTAGATCCTGGGCTTTTTCTGGATTGCATCACGTAGTAATGAAGTACAACACTGAAACAGTCAATCAAACCTGGTTTCCATCAATATTTTAGAGGAAATCGCATGTTAGGTCTAGGTTAGGCCTGGGATTTGCCCTCATCAGGGTCATACTTTCGCAGTTTTAACATACATGTTGACCTGATCGAGGGTTTTTTCTGCTTTGGATCACGTAGTAATGAAGTACAACACTGAAACAGTCAATTAAACCTGGTTTCCATCAATATCTTAGAGGACAACGCAAGTTAGGTCTGGGATAGGTCTGGGATTTGCCCACATCAGGCTCATACTTTCGCGTTTTTCACATACATGTTGAACAGATCCTGGGTTTTTTCTGGTTTGGATCACGTAGTAATGTGGGACCACACTGAAACAGTCAATTAAACCTGGTTTCCATCAATATTTTAGAGGATAACGCATGTTAGGTCTAGGTTAGCCCTGGGATTTTCACTCATCAGACTCATACTTTTTTTTTTTTTTTTTTTTTTTTTTTTTTGTCGTGGGGAAAATCTTCGAAAGACTCCCTCCCACCTCCTTGGGGAGAGGTGGGAGGGGTGTGTGGGATTCCCCGCGCCCGTACAACGACAGGCGCGGGACCTACCCACTAAAAACCCCACGGTGACCCTTCGGCACGCTTTGGGAGGATACCGGGAATCGCTCGAAGCATTCTTCCGGTATCCTCCTCGTGCCCGCGCTTTCGCGCCCATCCCCCGGGGGGACAATCGGTCCCCCCAGTAGACACACTGCCTCATAGCGGCGGGACGGGGCCACTCCATCCCGCCGCTATCCGTGCCGGGGCCGCGTTTAGTGGCGGCTGCGAGCCCCAACTCGCAACCGCCCGCGACCCCGTTTCCACCCCTCGGCGGCCGGGCGTTCATGGCCGCATCAGACCGCCGAGGGTGCCTCCCCTTGCGTCGGACCGGTAGGGGGAGGCACTCCTACCCCCAACCGGTCCGACCCGGCGCCGCCTGGCGGGAGGAGGGTCCCCTCAGGACCCCCCTCCCAGCCTAGGTCATCCGCCACGCCGAGGCGGCCGCCCGCGACGCCTCGCGACCGGGCGACGACCTCGGGCCACCGCACGAGCGCGAGCTTCAGCGCGCCGCTGAACCTCGCGCTCCCTCCCCGCGGCCTCCTTCTGCAACATTACGTTCTCGCAGAAGGAGGCCACGGCCCTCCACTTCTCCTCGCTGCCGAGCATGGCGCGCACCACGCCCGGCAGCGAGACATCCCGCCCGACGACGCCGACCAGGACACGGCGCTCCCCCTCCCACGCGGGGCATACCTCCAGGGTATGATCCGCCGTGTCCTGCTCAGCGTCGCAGTGGCAGCAACGCGCCGTCGGCTCCTTCCCTATCCGGCACAGGTATCTTCCGAAGCTGCCATGCCCTGAAAACACCTGTGCCATCCGGTAGGTGAGGCTGCCATGGCCTCTGTCCAGCCACTCCTTCAGGAGTGGCCGAACCGCCCCGACAGTCCGGTGCCCCGCGGTTGGCAGAGCCAGCCGCTCCTGCCACGCGAGCAACACGGACTGCCGGGCCTGGCGCTTCAAATCGCCCCAAGCAGGTTCCTGCCCGCCCGGGACCGCCCCCACCCCCGCGCGACGGTCGACGCGGTGCCGATACATCACCGCGTGCGACCGCGCGAGCAGGTCCAAGGGCGGCATCCCCGCTAGAACCGTCGCCGCCTCATGTGACACGGTCCGATACCCGCGGACGACCCTGAGCGCCATGCGCCTCTGCACCCGACGCAGCATAGTCATGCTGCGCCGGGAGGCAGCCAGGTCGTCCGCCCAGACGGGGTCCCCGTATAGGGCTACCGACTGGACTATTGCCACATAGAGGCGACGAACTCGGCCCGCCGGGCCCCCCAGGTTGGGCAGGATCCGGCCCAGAGCCGCAACCATCCTTTCCAACCGGGGGACCAGGCATCGGAAATGCTCCTCGAAACGCCAGTGGCTATCGAGGATCAGCCCTAGATACCTGATCTGGGGCTTCACCTCGATGTCAGCCCCACCCACCCGGATCAGAGGGGGTGGCGGATCCTGCCGAGGTGAATGAAACGCAATCACCTCGGTCTTATGGACCGCCACCGTCATCCCCATCCCCCTGATCCGGTCGACGACGCGTTGCGACCCCTCCTCCGCGCGGCGCATGGCCCTCCCCCAGTGCGCCCCGACGGCCAGCACCAGTGTGTCATCCGCATAACACACCGTGCTGACGCCGTCGGGGAGGCCGGCCCGCAACACCGAGTCGTACGCGATGTTCCACAGGAGTGGCCCGAGGACCGACCCCTGCGGAACACCGCAGTACACCTCCCTCCGCATATCACCATCCCGGCCCGGATACTCGATCCACCTGCCGCGGAGATAATCCCCGACGACCGTCCTGAGACAAGGGGGGACTCGATGATATTCGAGTCCCCTCCTTATCTCTTCCCAGGGGAGGGTGTTAAAGGCATTGGCAATATCCAAGGATATTGCCAATGCCACCCCACCCCGGGAGACGGCCGCCCCCGAGAGGGCCCTCACACGACCTATCGCGTCGATAGTCGATCGGCCCCCCCGGAAACCGAACTGGCAGTCGGCCAGACCGGGATCACCCCGCGACAGGTGCTCGACGAGGCGGGCAGCAATCACCCGCTCGAAGAGCTTGCCCACCTCGTCGAGGAGACAAATGGGCCGGTATGCGGAGGGAGACTCCGCGGGCCGACCCTCCTTCCGGAGGAGGACCATCCTCGCCACCTTCCAACTGGGGGGGAATCGCCCGTCCCTCAGGCAGCGGTCGAACAACCGCCTGAGGTCGGCCCCAAGGACGCCCTGGGTCAAGACCCAAACCCGGCCGGGCACACCATCCGGACCCGGGGCCGTGTTACGAACCCCGAGCCGTCTGATGGCCGCTGCCAGCTCCTCCTGCGTGACCCCCAGCTCGGCCGTCCACTCCACTGGGACAGCCGCCACCGCCGGAGGACGCGGTCCCCTCTCCCCAATTGGGAAGAGTGTATTGACCACGTCCTCCAGCAGCCGGGGGTCAAGACCCTCGGTGACGGGGGGCGCCCACGGGCAGAGCTTATTCAGCACCACCTTATATGGGCGCCCCCATGGATCGTCATCAAGGGTCTGGAGGAGCTCCTTCCATGCCCGGGTCTTGGCCCGTTTGATGGCGACCTGCAGAGCAACCCGCGCCACGCGGTATGCTCCATACAGGTCATCAGCTGCCCTCGCTCGCGCCACGCCGTCGCCTGTACGTTGACGACGGCGCGCGCGGGTGTACTGGCGTCGGGCGCGGACAGTCGCGACTCGCAACTCCGCGATCGCGTCCGACCACCAGTACACCGCCCGGCGAGGAGAAGCCCGCCCGACCGGAGGCATCGCCGCGTCGCAAATACCCGCGACCAATGCTCCGAGCCGGGCGAATCAGACTCATACTTTCGCGTTTTTCACATACTTGTTGAACAGATCCTGGGTTTTTTCTGGTTTGGATCACGTAGTAGTGTGGTACCACACTGAAACAGTCCATTAAACCTGTTTGCGATCAATATTTGAGAGGATAACGCATGTTAGGTCTGGGTTAGGTCTGGGATTTATCCTCATCAGGCTCATACTTTCGCATATTTCTCATACTTCATGGCTGGATCCTGGGCTATTTCTGGATTGGATCACGTAGTAATGTGGTACCACACTGAAACAGTCAATTAAACCTGGTTTCCATCAATATCTTAGAGGACAACGCAAGTTAGGTCTTGGATAGGTCTGGGATTTGCCCTCATCAGGCTCATTCTTTCGCATATTTCTCATACTTGATGGCTACATCCTAGGCTTCTTCTGGATTGCATCACGTACTAATGAAGTACAACACTGAAGCAGTCAATTAAACCTGGTTTCGATCAATATTTTAGAGAATAATTCATGTTAGGTCTAGGTTAGGTCTGGGATTTGCTCTCATCAGGCTCATTCTTTCGCATATTTCTCATACTTGATGGCTAGATCCTGGGCTTTTTCTGGATTGTATCACGTAGTAATGTGGTACCACGCTGAAACAGTCAATTAAACCTGGTTTCGATCAATATTTTAGAGGATAACGCAAGTTAGGTGTGGCATAGGTCTGGGATTCGCCCTCATCAGGCTCATACTTTCGCATTCTTCACATACTTGTTGAACGGATCCTGGGTTTTTTCTGGTTTGGATCACGTAGTAATGTGGGACCACACTGAAACATTCAATTAAACCTGGTCTTGATAAATATTTTAGAGGATAACGCATGTTAGGTCTGGGATAGGTCTGGGATTTGCCCTCATCTGACTCATACTTTCGCACACTTCACATACTCGTTGAACAGATCCTGGGTTATTTTCTGGTTTGGATCACATAGTAATGTGGTACCACACTGAAACAGTCGATTAAACCAGGTTTCGATCAATATTTTTGAGGATAACGCATGTTAGGTCTAGGTTAGGCCTGGGATTTTCACTCATCAGACTCATACTTTCGCATTCTTCTCATACTTGTTGAACGGATCCTGGGTTTTTTCTGGTTTGGATCACGTAGTAATGTGGTACCACGCTGAAACAGTCAATTAAACCTGGTTTTGATCAATATTTTAGAGAATAATTCATGTTAGGTCTAGGTTAGGTCTGGGATTTGCTCTCATCAGGCTCATTCTTTCGCATATTTCTCATACTTGATGGCTAGATCCTGGGCTTTTTCTGGATTGCATCACGTAGTAATGAAGTACAACACTGAAACAGTCAATTAAACCTGGTTTCGATCAATATTTTAGAGAATAATTCATGTTAGGTCTAGGTTAGGTCTGGGATTTGCTCTCATCAGGCTCATGCTTTCGCATTCTTCACATACTTGTTGAACGGATCCTGGGTTTTTTCTGGTTTGTATCACGTAGTAATGTGGGACCACACTGAAACAGTCAATCAAACCTGGTTTCCATCAATATTTTAGAGGACATCGCATGTTAGGTCTAGGTTAGGTCTGGGATTTTCACTCATCAGGCTCATACTTTCGCATTCTTCACATACTTGTTGAACGGATCCTGTGTTTTTTCTGGTTTGGATCACGTAGTAATGTGGGACCACACTGAAACAATCAATTAAACCTGGTCTTGATAAATATTTTAGAGGATAACGCATGTTAGGTCTGGGATAGGTCTGGGATTTGCCCTCATCAGACTCATACTTTCGCACACTTCACATACTCGTTGAACAGATCCTGGGTTATTTTCTGGTTTGGATCACATAGTAATGTGGTACCACACTGAAACAGTCGATTAAACCAGGTTTCGATCAATATTTTTGAGGATAACGCATGTTAGGTCTAGGTTAGGCCTGGGATTTTCACTCATCAGTCTCATACTTTCGCATATTTCTCATACTTGATGGCTAGATTCTGGGCTTTTTCTGGATTGCATCACGTAGTAATGAAGTACAACACTGAAACAGTCAATTAAACCTGGTTTCGATCAATATTTTAGAGAATAATTCATGTTAGGTCTAGGTTAGGTCTGGGATTTGCTCTCATCAGGCTCATTCTTTCGCATATTTCTCATACTTGATGGCTAGATCCTGTGCTTTTTCTGGATTGCATCACGTAGTAATGAAGTACAACACTGAAACAGTCGATTAAACCAGGTTTCGATCAATATTTTTGAGGATAGCGCATGTTAGGTCTAGGTTAGGCCTGGGATTTTCACTCATCAGTCTCATACTTTCGCATTCTTCTCATACTTGTTGAACGGATCCTGGGTTTTTTCTGGTTTGGATCACGTAGTAATATGGTACCACGCTGAAACAGTCAATTAAACCCGGTTTCGATCAATATTTTAGAGAATAATTCATGTTAGGTCTAGGTTAGGTCTGGGATTTGCTGTCATCAGGCTCATTCTTTCGCATATATCTCATACTTGATGGCTAGATCCTGGGCTTTCTCTGGATTGCATCACGTAGTAATGAAGTACAACACTGAAACAGTCAATTAAACCTGGTTTCCATCAATATTTTAGAGGACAACGCATGTTAGGTCTAGGTTAGGCCTGGGATTTGCTCTCATCAGGGTCATACTTTCGAAGTTTTAACATACATATTGGTCTGATCGAGGGTTTTTTCTGCTTTGGATCACGTAGTAAAGTGGTACCACACTGAAACAGTCCATGAAACCTGGTCTTGATAAATATTTTAGAGGATAACGCATGTTAGGTCTGGGTTAGGTCTAGGATTTGCCCTCATCAGGCTCCTACTTTCGCAATTTTCTCATACTTCATGGCTGGATCCTGGGCTATTTCCGGATTGGATCACATAGTAATGTTGTACCACACTGAAACAGTCAATTACACCTGGTTTTCATCAATATTTTAGAGGACAACGCATGTCAGGTCTAGGTTAGGTCTGCGATTTGCTCTCATCAGGGTCATACTGTCGCAGTTTTAACTTACTTGTTAAACGGATCCTGGGTTTTTTCTGGTTTGGTTCACGTAGTAATGCGGTACCACACTGAAACATTCCATTAAACCTGGTCTTGATAAATATTTTAGAGGATAACGCATGTTAGGTTTGGGTTAGGTCTAGGATTTGCCCTCATCAGGCTGATACTTTCGCATATTTCTTATTCTTCATGGCTAGATCCTGGACTGTCTCTGGATTGTATCACATAGTAATGTGGTACCACGCTGAAACAGTCGATTAAACCTGGTTTCGATCAATATATTAGAGGATAACGCAAGTTAAGTCTGGGATAGGTCTGGGATTTGACCTCATCAGACTCTTACTTTCGCGTTTTTCACATACTTGTTGAACAGATCCTGGGTTTTTTCTGGTTTGGATCACGTAGTAATGTGGTACCACACTGAAACAGTCGATGAAACCTGGTTTCGATCAATATTTTAGAGGATAACGCAAGTTAAGTCTGGGATTGGTCTGGGATTTGACCTCATCAGACTCATACTTTCGCACACTTCACATACTCGTTGAACAGATCCTGGGTTATTTTCTGGTTTGGACCACATAGTAATGTGGTACCACACTGAAACAGTCGATTAAACCTGGTTTCGTCCAATATTTTAGAGAATAATTCATGGTAGGTCTAGGTTAGGTCTGGGATTTGCTCTCATCAGGCTCATTCTTTCGCATATTTCTCATATTTGATGGCTAGATCCTAGGCTTTTTCTGGATTGCATCACGTAGTAATGAAGTACAACACTGAAACAGTCAATCAAACCTGGTTTCCATCAATATCTTAGAGGACATCGCATGTTAGGTCTAGGTTAGCCCTGGGATTTTCACTCATCAGACACATCCATTCGCATTCTTCACATACATGTTGAACGGATCCTGGGTTTTTTCTGGTTTGGTTCACGTAGTAATGTGGTACCACATTGAAACATTCAATTAAACCTGATCTTGATAAATATTTTAGAGGATAACGCATGTTAGGTTTGGGTTAAGTCTAGGATTTGCCCTCATAAGGCTCATACTTTCGCATATTTCTCATACTTCATGGCTAGATCCTGGGCTGTTTCTGGATTGTATCACGTAGTAATGTGGTACCACGCTGAAACAGTCAATTAAACCTGGTTTCGATCAATATTTTAGAGGATAACGCAAGTTAGGTGTGGCATAGGTCTGGGATTCGCCCTCATCAGGCTCATACTTTCGCATTCTTCACATACTTGTTGAACGGATCCAGGGTTTTTTCTGGTTTGGATCACGTAGTAATGTGGGACCACACTGAAACAGTCAATTAAACCTGGTTTCGATCAATATTTTAGAGAATAATTCATGTTAGGTCTAGGTTAGGTCTGGGATTTGCTCTCATCAGGCTCATTCTTTCGCATATTTCTCATACTTGATGGCTAGATCCTGTGCTTTTTCTGGATTGCATCACGTAGTAATGAAGTACAACACTGAAACAGTCGATTAAACCAGGTTTCGATCAATATTTTTGAGGATAGCGCATGTTAGGTCTAGGTTAGGCCTGGGATTTTCACTCATCAGTCTCATACTTTCGCATTCTTCTCATACTTGTTGAACGGATCCTGGGTTTTTTCTGGTTTGGATCACGTAGTAATATGGTACCACGCTGAAACAGTCAATTAAACCCGGTTTCGATCAATATTTTAGAGAATAATTCATGTTAGGTCTAGGTTAGGTCTGGGATTTGCTGTCATCAGGCTCATTCTTTCGCATATATCTCATACTTGATGGCTAGATCCTGGGCTTTCTCTGGATTGCATCACGTAGTAATGAAGTACAACACTGAAACAGTCAATTAAACCTGGTTTCCATCAATATTTTAGAGGACAACGCATGTTAGGTCTAGGTTAGGCCTGGGATTTGCTCTCATCAGGGTCATACTTTCGAAGTTTTAACATACATATTGGTCTGATCGAGGGTTTTTTCTGCTTTGGATCACGTAGTAAAGTGGTACCACACTGAAACAGTCCATGAAACCTGGTCTTGATAAATATTTTAGAGGATAACGCATGTTAGGTTTGGGTTAGGTCTAGGATTTGCCCTCATCAGGCTCCTACTTTCGCAATTTTCTCATACTTCATGGCTGGATCCTGGGCTATTTCCGGATTGGATCACATAGTAATGTTGTACCACACTGAAACAGTCAATTACACCTGGTTTTCATCAATATTTTAGAGGACAACGCATGTCAGGTCTAGGTTAGGTCTGCGATTTGCTCTCATCAGGGTCATACTGTCGCAGTTTTAACTTACTTGTTAAACGGATCCTGGGTTTTTTCTGGTTTGGTTCACGTAGTAATGCGGTACCACACTGAAACATTCCATTAAACCTGGTCTTGATAAATATTTTAGAGGATAACGCATGTTAGGTTTGGGTTAGGTCTAGGATTTGCCCTCATCAGGCTGATACTTTCGCATATTTCTTATTCTTCATGGCTAGATCCTGGACTGTCTCTGGATTGTATCACATAGTAATGTGGTACCACGCTGAAACAGTCGATTAAACCTGGTTTCGATCAATATATTAGAGGATAACGCAAGTTAAGTCTGGGATAGGTCTGGGATTTGACCTCATCAGACTCTTACTTTCGCGTTTTTCACATACTTGTTGAACAGATCCTGGGTTTTTTCTGGTTTGGATCACGTAGTAATGTGGTACCACACTGAAACAGTCGATGAAACCTGGTTTCGATCAATATTTTAGAGGATAACGCAAGTTAAGTCTGGGATTGGTCTGGGATTTGACCTCATCAGACTCATACTTTCGCACACTTCACATACTCGTTGAACAGATCCTGGGTTATTTTCTGGTTTGGACCACATAGTAATGTGGTACCACACTGAAACAGTCGATTAAACCTGGTTTCGTCCAATATTTTAGAGAATAATTCATGGTAGGTCTAGGTTAGGTCTGGGATTTGCTCTCATCAGGCTCATTCTTTCGCATATTTCTCATATTTGATGGCTAGATCCTAGGCTTTTTCTGGATTGCATCACGTAGTAATGAAGTACAACACTGAAACAGTCAATCAAACCTGGTTTCCATCAATATCTTAGAGGACATCGCATGTTAGGTCTAGGTTAGCCCTGGGATTTTCACTCATCAGACACATCCATTCGCATTCTTCACATACATGTTGAACGGATCCTGGGTTTTTTCTGGTTTGGTTCACGTAGTAATGTGGTACCACATTGAAACATTCAATTAAACCTGATCTTGATAAATATTTTAGAGGATAACGCATGTTAGGTTTGGGTTAAGTCTAGGATTTGCCCTCATAAGGCTCATACTTTCGCATATTTCTCATACTTCATGGCTAGATCCTGGGCTGTTTCTGGATTGTATCACGTAGTAATGTGGTACCACGCTGAAACAGTCAATTAAACCTGGTTTCGATCAATATTTTAGAGGATAACGCAAGTTAGGTGTGGCATAGGTCTGGGATTCGCCCTCATCAGGCTCATACTTTCGCATTCTTCACATACTTGTTGAACGGATCCAGGGTTTTTTCTGGTTTGGATCACGTAGTAATGTGGGACCACACTGAAACAGTCAATTAAACCTGGTTTCGATCAATATATTAGAGAATAATTCATGGTAGGTCTAGGTTAGGTCTGGGATTTGCTCTCATCAGGCTCATTCTTTCGCATATTTCTCATACTTGATGGATAGATCCTGGCCTTTTTCTGGATTGCATCACGTAGTAATGAAGTACAACACTGAAACAGTCAATTAAACCTGGTTTCCATCAATATCTTAGAGGACAACGCAAGTTAGGTCTGGGATAGGTCTGGGATTTGCCCACATCAGGCTCATACTTTCGCGTTTTTCACATACTTGTTGAACAGATCCTGGGTTTTTTCTGGTTTGGTTCACGTAGTAATGTGGTACCACACTGAAACATTCCATAAAACCTGGTCTTGATAAATATTTTAGAGGATAACGCATGTTAGGTTTGGGTTAGGTCTAGGATTTGCCCTCATCAGGCTGATACTTTCGCATATTTCTTATTCTTCATGGCTAGATCCTGGACTGTTTCTGGATTGTATCACATAGTAATGTGGTACCACGCTGAAACAGTCGATTAAACCTGGTTTCGATCAATATTTTAGAGGATAACGCAAGTTAGGTGTGGCATAGGTCTGGGATTCGCCCTCATCAGGCTCATACTTTCGCGTTTTTCACATACTCGTTGAACAGATCCTGGGTTTTTTCTGGTTTGGATCACGTAGTAGTGCGGTACCACACTGAAACAGTCCATTAAACCTGTTTGCGATCAATATTTGAGAGGATAACGCATGTTAGGTCTGGGTTAGGTCTAGGATTTATCCTCATCAGGCTCATACTTTCGCATATTTCTCATACTTCATGGCTGGATCCTGGGCTAATTCTGGATTGGATCACGTAGTAATGTGGTACCACACTGAAACAGTCAATTAAACCTGGTTTTGATCAATATTTTAGAGAATAATTCATGTTAGGTCTAGGCTAGGTCTGGGATTTGCTCTCATCAGGCTCATTCTTTCGCATATTTCTCATACTTGATGGCTACATCCTAGGCTTCTTCTGGATTGCATCACGTAGTAATGAAGTACAACACTGAAGCAGTCAATTAAACCTGGTTTCGATCAATATTTTAGAGAATAATTCATGTTAGGTCTAGGTTAGGTCTGGGATTTGCTCTCATCAGGCTCATTCTTTCGCATATTTCTCATACTTGATGGCTAGATCCTGGGCTTTTTCTGGATTGTATCACGTAGTAATGTGGTACCACGCTGAAACAGTCAATTAAACCTGGTTTCGATCAATATTTTAGAGGATAACGCAAGTTAGGTGTGGCACAGGTCTGGGATTCGCCCTCATCAGGCTCATACTTTCGCATTCTTCACATACTTGTTGAACGGATCCTGGGTTTTTTCTGGTTTGGATCACGTAGTAATGTGGGACCACACTGAAACAATCAATTAAACCTGGTCTTGATAAATATTTTAGAGGATAACGCATGTTAGGTCTGTGATAGGTCTGGGATTTGCCCTCATCTGACTCATACTTTCGCACACTTCACATACTTGTTGAACAGATCCTGGGTTATTTTCTGGTTTGGATCACATAGTAATGTGGTACCACACTGAAACAGTCGATTAAACCAGTTTTCGATCAATATTTTTGAGGATAACGCATGTTAGATCTAGGTTAGGCCTGGGATTTTCACTCATCAGAATCATACTTTCGCATTCTTCTTATACTTGTTGAACGGATCCTGGGTTTTTTCTGGTTTGGATCACGTAGTAATGTGGTACCACGCTGAAACAGTCAATTAAACCTGGTTTTGATCAATATTTTAGAGGATAACGCATGTTAGGTCTGGGATAGGTCTGGGATTTGCCCTCATCAGACTCATACTTTCGCACACTTCACATACTCGTTGAACAGATCCTGGGTTATTTTCTGGTTTGGATCACATAGTAATGTGGTACCACACTGAAACAGTCGATTAAACCTGGTTTTGATCAATATTTTAGAGAATAATTCATGTTAGGTCTAGGTTAGGTCTGGGATTTGCTCTCATCAGGCTCATTCTTTCGCATATTTCTCATACTTGATGGCTAGATTCTGGGCTTTTTCTGGATTGCATCACGTAGTAATGAAGTACAACACTGAAACAGTCAATTAAACCTGGTTTCGATCAATATTTTAGAGAATAATTCATGTTAGGTCTAGGTTAGGTCCGGGATTTGCTCTCATCAGGCTCATTCTTTCGCATATTTCTCATACTTGATGGCTAGATCCTGAGCTTTCTCTGGATTGCATCACGTAGTAATGAAGTACAACAGTGAAACAGTCAATTAAACCTGGTTTCCATCAATATTTTAGAGGACAACGCATGTTAGGTCTGGGATAGGTCTGGGATTTGACCTCATCAGACTCATACTTTCGCACACTACACATACTCGTTGAACAGTTCCTGGGTTATTTTCTGGTTTCGATCACGTAGTAATGTGGTACCACACTGTAACAGTCGATTAAACCAGGTTTCGATCTATATTTTAGAGTATAACTCATGTTAGGTCTATGTTAGGCCTGGGATTTTCATTTATCAGACTCATACTTTCGCATTCTTCACATACTTGTTGAACGGATTCTGGGTTTTTTTTTGGTTTGGATCACGTAGTAATGTGGGACCACACTGAAACAGTCAATTAAACCTGGTTTGGATAAATATTTTAGAGGATAACGCATCTTAGGTCTGGGTGAGGTCTAAGATTTGCCCTCATCAGGCACACAGTTTCGCGTTTTTCACATACTTGTTGAACAGATCCTGGGTTCTTTCTGGTTTGGATCACGAAGTAGTGTGGTACCACACTGAAACAGTCCCTTAAACCTGGTTTCGCTCAATATTTTAGAGGATAACGCATGTTAGGTCTAGGTTAGGTCTGGGATTTGCTCTCATCAGGCTCATTCTTTCGCATATTTCTCATACTTGATGGCTAGATCCTGAGCTTTCTCTGGATTGCATCACGTAGTAATGAAGTACAACAGTGAAACAGTCAATTAAACCTGGTTTCCATCAATATTTTAGAGGACAACGCATGTTAGGTCTAGGTTAGGCCTGGGATTTGCCCTTATCAGGGTCATACTTTCGCAGTTTTAACATACATGTTGACCTGATCGAGGGTTTTTTCTGCTTTGGATCACGTAGTAAAGTGGTACCACACTGAAACAGTCCATTAAACCTGGTTTGGATCAATATTTTAGAGGATAACGCATGTTAGGTCTAGGTTAGCCCTGGGATTTTCACTCATCAGACTCATACTCTCGCATATTTCTCATACTTCATGGCTAGATCATGGGCTGTTTCTGGATTGTATCACGTAGTAACGTGGTACCACGCTGAAACAGTCAATTAAACCTGTTTTCGATCAATATTTTAGAGGATAACGCAAGTTAGGTCTGGCATAGGTCTGGGATTTGCCCTCATCAGACTCATACTTTCGCGTTTTTCACATACTTGTTGAACTGATCCTGGGCTTCTTCTGGTTTGGATCACGTAGGAATGTGGTACCACACTGAAACAGTCAATTAAACCTGGTTTCGATCAATATATTGGAGAATAATACATGTTAGGTCTAGGTTAGGTCTGGGATTTGCTCTCATCAGGCTCATACTTTCGCACACTTCACATACTCGCTTGACAGGTCCTGGGTTATTTTCTGGTTTGGATCGCGTAGTAATATGGTACCACACTGAAACAGTCGATCAAACCAGGTTTCGATCAATATTTTTGATAACGCATGTTAGGTCTAGGTTAGGCCTGGGATTTTCACTCATCAGACTCATACTTTCGCATTCTTCACATACTTGTTGAACGGATCCTGGGTTTTTCCTGGTTTGGATCACGTAGTAATGTGGGACCACACTGAAACAGTCAATTATACCTGGTTTCGATCAATATTTTAGAGAATAATTCATGTTAGGTCTAGGTTAGGTCTGGGATTTGCTCTCATCAGGCTCATACTTTCGCGTTTTTCACATACTTGTTGAACAGATCCTGGGTTTTTTCTGGTTCGAATCACGTAGTAGTGTGGTACCACACTGAAACAGTCAATTAAACATGGTTTCCATCAATATTTTAGAGAACATCGCATGTTAGGTCTAGGTTAGGTCGGGGATTTTCACTAATCAGACCCATACTTTCGCATTCTTCACATACTTGTTGAACGGATCCTGGGTTTTTTCTGGTTTGTGTCACGTAGTAATGTGGTACCACACTGAAACAGTCGATTAAACCAGGTTTCGATCAGTATTTTAGAGGATAACGCAACATAAGTCTGGGATTGGTCTGGGATTTGACCTCATCAGACTCATACTTTCGCGTTTTTCACATACTTGTTGAACAGATCCTGGGTTTTTTCTGGTTTGTATCACGTAGTAGTGTGGTACCACACTGAAACAGTCCATTAAACCTGCTTGCGATCAATATTTTAGAGGATAACGCATGTTAGGACTGGGTTAGGTCTAGGATTTGCCCTCATCAGGCTCATTCTTTCGCATATTTCTCAAACTTGATGGCTAGATCCTGGGCTTTTTCTGGATTGCTTCACGTAGTAATGTGGTACCACACTGAAACATTCAATTAAACCTGGTCTTGATAAATATTTTAGAGGATAACGCATGTTAGGTCTGGGTTAGGTCTAGGATTTGCCCTCATCAGGCTCATACTTGCGCATATTTCTCATACTTCATGGCTAGATCCTGGGCTTTTTCTGGATTGCATCACGTAGTAATGAAGTACAACACTGAAACAGTCAATTAAACCTGGCTTCCATCAATATCTTAGAGGACAACGCAAGTTAGGTCTGGGATAGGTCTGGGATTTGCCCACATCAGGCTCATACTTTCGCGTTTTTCACATACTCGTTGAACAGATCCTGGGTTATTTTCTGGTTTGGATCACATAGTAATGTGGTACCATACTGAAACAGTCGATTAACCCAGGTTTCGATCAATATTTTTGAGGATAACGCATGTTAGGTCTAGGTTAGGCCTGGTATTTTCACTCATCAGACTCATACTTTCGCATTCTTCTCATACTTCATGGCTAGATCCTGGGCTATTTCTGGATTGTATCACGTAGTAATGTGGTACCACACAGAAACAGTCAATTAAACCTGGTTTCGATCAATATTTTAGAGGACAACGCAAGTTAGGTCTGGGATAGGTCTGGGATTTGCCCTCATCAGGCTCGTACTTTCGCGTTTTTCACATACTTCTTGAACAGATCCTGGGTTTTTTCTGGATTGCGTCACGTAGTAGTGTGGTACCACACTGAAACAGTCGATTAAACCTGGTTTCGATCAATATTTTTGAGGATAACGCATGTTAGGTCTAGGTTAGGCCGGGGATTTTCACTCAACAGACTCATACTTTCGCATTCTTCACTAACTTGTTGAACGGATCTTGGGTTTTTTCTGGTGTGGATCACGTAGTAATGTGGTACCACACTGAAACAATCAATTAAACCTGATCTTGATAAATATTTTAGAGGATAACGCATGTTAGGTCTGCGTTAGGTCTAGGAGTTGCCCTCATCAGGCTCATACTTTCGCATATTTCTCATTCTTCATGGCTGGATCCTGGGCTATTTCTGGATTGGATCACGTAGTAATGTGGTACCACACTGAAACAGTCAATTAAACCTGGTTTTGATGAATATTTTAGAGAATTATTCATGTTAGGTCTATGTTAGGTCAGGGATTTGCTCTCATCAAGCTCATTCTTTCGCATATTTCTCATACTAGATGGCTAGATCCTGGGCTTTTTCTGGATTGCATCACGTAGTAATGAAGTACAACACTGAAACACTCAATTAAACCTGGTTTCCATCAATATTATTGAGGATAACTTATGTTAGATCTAGGTTAGGCCTGGGATTTTCACTCATCAGACTCATACTTTCGCATTCTTCACATATTTGTTGAACGGATCTTGGGTTTTTTCTGGTGTGGATCACGTAGTAATGTGGGACCACACTGAAACAGTCAATTATACCTGGTTTCGATCAATATTTTAGAGAATAATTCATGTTAGGTCTAGGTTAGGTCTGGGATTTGCTCTCATCAGGCTCATACTTTCGCGTTTTTCACATACTTGTTGAACAGATCCTGGGTTTTTCTGGTTCGAATCACGTAGTAGTGTGGTACCACACTGAAACAGTCAATTAAACATGGTTTCCATCAATATTTTAGAGAACATCGCATGTTAGGTCTAGGTTAGGTCGGGGATTTTCACTAATCAGACCCATACTTTCGCATTCTCCACATACTTGTTGAACGGATCCCGGGTTTTTTCTGGTTTGTGTCACGTAGTAATGTGGTACCACACTGAAACAGTCGATTAAACCTGGTTTCGATCAGTATTTTAGAGGATAACGCAACATAAGTCTGGGATTGGTCTGGGATTTGACCTCATCAGACTCATACTTTCGCGTTTTTCACATATTTGTTGAACAGATCCTGGGTTTTTTCTGGTTTGTATCACGTAGTAGTGTGGTACCACACTGAAACAGTCCATTAAACCTGCTTGCGATCAATATTTTAGAGGATAACGCATGTTAGGACTGGGTTAGGTCTAGGATTTGCCCTCATCAGGCTCATTCTTTCGCATATTTCTCAAACTTGATGGCTAGATCCTGGGCTTTTTCTGGATTGCTTCACGTAGTAATGTGGTACCACACTGAAACATTCAATTAAACATGGTCTTGATAAATATTTTAGAGGATAACGCATGTTAGGTCTGGGTTAGGTCTAGGATTTGCCCTCATCAGGCTCATACTTGCGCATATTTCTCATACTTCATGGCTAGATCCTGGGCTTTTTCTGGATTGCATCACGTAGTAATGAAGTACAACACTGAAACAGTCAATTAAACCTGGCTTCCATCAATATCTTAGAGGACAACGCAAGTTAGGTCTGGGATTTGCCCTCATCAGGCCCACACTTTCGCACACTTCACATACTCGTTGAACAGATCCTGGGTTATTTTCTGGTTTGGATCACATAGTAATGTGGTACCACACTGAAACAGTCGATTAAAACAGGTTGCGATCAATATTTTTGAGGATAACGCATGTTAGGTCTAGGTTAGGCCTGGGATTTTCACTCATCAGGCTCATACTTTCGCATTCTTCACATACTTGTTGAACGGATCCTGGGTTTTTTCTGGTTTGGATCACGTAGTAAAGTGGTACCACACTGAGACAGTCCATTAAACCTGGTTTCGATCAATATATTAGAGAATAATTCATGTTAGGTCTAGGTTAGGTCTGGGATTTGCTCTCATCAGGCTCATTCTTTCGCATATTTCTCATACTTGATGGCTAGATCCTGGGCTTTTTCTGGATTCGATCACGTAGTAATGAAGTACAACACTGAAACAGTCAATTAAACCTGGTTTCCATCAATATCTTAGAGGACAACGCAAGTTAGGTCTGGGATAGGTCTGGGATTTGCCCACATCAGGCTCATACTTTCGCGTTTTTCACATACTCGTTGAACAGATCCTGGGTTATTTTCTGGTTTGGATCACATAGTAATGTGGTACCATACTGAAACAGTCGATTAAACCAGGTTTCGATCAATATTTTTGAGGATAACGCATGTTAGGTCTAGGTTAGGCCTGGTATTTTCACTCATCAGACTCATACTTTCGCATTCTTCTCATACTTCATGGCTAGATCCTGGGCTATTTCTGGATTGTATCACGTAGTAATGTGGTACCACACAGAAACAGTCAATTAAACCTGGTTTCGATCAATATTTTAGAGGACAACGCAAGTTAGGTCTGGGATAGGTCTGGGATTTGCCCTCATCAGGCTCGTACTTTCGCGTTTTTCACATACTTCTTGAACAGATCCTGGGTTTTTTCTGGATTGCGTCACGTAGTAGTGTGGTACCACACTGAAACAGTCGATTAAACCTGGTTTCGATCAATATTTTTGAGGATAACGCATGTTAGGTCTAGGTTAGGCCGGGGATTTTCACTCAACAGACTCATACTTTCGCATTCTTCACTTACTTGTTGAACGGATCTTGGGTTTTTTCTGGTGTGGATCACGTAGTAATGTGGTACCACACTGAAACAATCAATTAAACCTGATCTTGATAAATATTTTAGAGGATAACGCATGTTAGGTCTGGGTTAGGTCTAGGAGTTGCCCTCATCAGGCTCATACTTTCGCATATTTCTCATTCTTCATGGCTGGATCCTGGGCTATTTCTGAATTGGATCACGTAGTAATGTGGTACCACACTGAAACAGTCAATTAAACCTGGTTTTGATGAATATTTTAGAGAATAATTCATGTTAGGTCTATGTTAGGTCAGGGATTTGCTCTCATCAAGCTCATTCTTTCGCATATTTCTCATACTAGATGGCTAGATCCTGGGCTTTTTCTGGATTGCATCACGTAGTAATGAAGTACAACACTGAAACACTCAATTAAACCTGGTTTCCATCAATATTATTGAGGATAACTTATGTTAGATCTAGGTTAGGCCTGGGATTTTCACTCATCAGACTCATACTTTCGCATTCTTCACATATTTGTTGAACGGATCTTGGGTTTTTTCTGGTGTGGATCACGTAGTAATGTGGTACCACACTGAAACAATCAGTTAAACCTGATCTTGATAAATATTTTAGAGGATAACGCATGTTAGGTCTGGGTTAGGTCTAGGATTTGCCCTCATCAGGCTCATACTTTCGCATATTTCTCATACTTCATGGCTAGGTCCTTGGCTGTTTCTGGATTGTATCACATAGTAATGTGGTACCACGCTGAAACAGTCGATTAAACCTGGTTTCCATCAATATTTTAGAGGATAACGCAAGTTAGGTCTGGCATAGGTCTGGGATTCGCCCTCATCAGACTCACACTTTCGCGTTTTTCACATACTTGTTGAACTGATCCTGGGCTTTTTCTGGTTTGGATCACGTAGTAATGTGGTACCACACTGAAACAGTCAATTAAACCTGGTTTCGATCAATATCTTAGAGAATAATTCATGTTAGGTCTAGGTTAGGTCCGGAATTTGCTCTCATCAGACTCATACTTTCGCACACTACACATACTCGTTGAACAGTTCCTGGGTTATTTTCTGGTTTGGATCACGTAGTAATGTGGTACCACACTGCAACAGTCGATTAAACCAGGTTTCGATCAATATTTTAGAGGATAACGCATCTTAGCTCTGGGATAGGTCTGGGATTTGCCCTCATCTGACTCATACTTTCGCACACTTCACATACTCGTTGAACAGATCCTGGGTTATTTTCTGGTTTGGATCACGTAGTAATGTGGTACCACACTGAAACAGTCGATTAAACCAGGTTTCGATCAATATTTTAGAGGATAACGCATGTTAGGTCTAGGTTAGGTCTGGGATTTGCTCTCATCAGGCTCATACTTTCGCGTTTTTCACATACTTGTTGAACAGATCCTGGGTTTTTTCTGGTTCGAATCACGTAGTAGTGTGGTACCACACTGAAACAGTCAATTAAACATGGTTTCCATCAATATTTTAGAGAACATCGCATGTTAGGTCTAGGTTAGGTCGGGGATTTTCACTAATCAGACCCATACTTTCGCATTCTCCACATACTTGTTGAACGGATCCCGGGTTTTTTCTGGTTTGTGTCACGTAGTAATGTGGTACCACACTGAAACAGTCGATTAAACCTGGTTTCGATCAGTATTTTAGAGGATAACGCAACATAAGTCTGGGATTGGTCTGGGATTTGACCTCATCAGACTCATACTTTCGCGTTTTTCACATATTTGTTGAACAGATCCTGGGTTTTTTCTGGTTTGTATCACGTAGTAGTGTGGTACCACACTGAAACAGTCCATTAAACCTGCTTGCGATCAATATTTTAGAGGATAACGCATGTTAGGACTGGGTTAGGTCTAGGATTTGCCCTCATCAGGCTCATTCTTTCGCATATTTCTCAAACTTGATGGCTAGATCCTGGGCTTTTTCTGGATTGCTTCACGTAGTAATGTGGTACCACACTGAAACATTCAATTAAACCTGGTCTTGATAAATATTTTAGAGGATAACGCATGTTAGGTCTGGGTTAGGTCTAGGATTTGCCCTCATCAGGCTCATACTTGCGCATATTTCTCATACTTCATGGCTAGATCCTGGGCTTTTTCTGGATTGCATCACGTAGTAATGAAGTACAACACTGAAACAGTCAATTAAACCTGGCTTCCATCAATATCTTAGAGGACAACGCAAGTTAGGTCTGGGATTTGCCCTCATCAGGCCCACACTTTCGCACACTTCACATACTTGTTGAACAGATCCTGGGTTATTTTCTGGTTTGGATCACATAGTAATGTGGTACCACACTGAAACAGTCGATTAAACCAGGTTTCGATCAATATTTTTGAGGATAACGCATGTTAGGTCTAGGTTAGGCCTGGGATTTTCACACATCAGGCTCATACTTTCGCATTCTTCACATACTTGTTGAACGGATCCTGGGTTTTTTCTGGTTTGGATCACGTAGTAATGTGGGACCACACTGAAACATTCAATTAAACCTGGTTTCGATCAATATTTTAGAGAATAATTCATGTTAGGTCTAGGTTAGGTCTGGGATTTGCTTTCATCAGGCTCATTCTTTCGCATATTTCTTATACTTGATGGCTAGATCCTGGGCTTTTTCTGGATTGCATTACGTAGTAATGAAGTACAACACTGAAACAGTCAATTAAACCTGGTTTCCATCAATATTTTAGAGAACATCGCATGTTAGGTCTAGGTTAGGCCTGGGATTTGCCCTCATCAGGGTCATACTTTCGCAGTTTTAACTTACATGTTGACCTGATCGAGGTTTTTTTCTGCTTTGGATCACGTAGTAAAGTGGTACCACACTGAAACAGTCCATTAAACCTGGCTTGGAGCAATATTTTAGAGGATAACGCATGTTAGGTCTAGGTTAGCCCTGGGATTTTCACTCATCAGACTCATACTTTCGCATTCTTCACATACTTGTTGAACGGATCCTGGGTTTTTTCTGGTTTGGATCACGTAGTAAAGTGGTACCACACTGAGACAGTCCATTAAACCTGGTTTGGATCAGTATTTTAGAGGATAACGCATGTTAGGTCTAGGTTAGCCCTGGGATTTTCACTCATCAGACTCATACTTTCGCATTCTTCACATACATGTTGAACGGATCCTGGGTTTTCTCTGGTTTGGATCACGTAGTAATGTGGGACCACACTGAAACAGTCAATTAAACCTGGTTTCGATCAATATATTAGAGAATAATTCATGTTAGGTCTAGGTTAGGTCTGGGATTTGCTCTCATCAGGCTCATTCTTTCGCATATTTCTCATACTTGATGGCTAGATCCTGGGCTTTTTCTGGATTCGATCACGTAGTAATGAAGTACAACACTGAAACAGTCAATTAAACCTGGTTTCCATCAATATCTTAGAGGACAACGCAAGTTAGGTCTGGGATAGGTCTGGGATTTGCCCACATCAGGCTCATACTTTCGCGTTTTTCACATACTCGTTGAACAGATCCTGGGTTATTTTCTGGTTTGGATCACATAGTAATGTGGTACCATACTGAAACAGTCGATTAAACCAGGTTTCGATCAATATTTTTGAGGATAACGCATGTTAGGTCTAGGTTAGGCCTGGTATTTTCACTCATCAGACTCATACTTTCGCATTCTTCTCATACTTCATGGCTAGATCCTGGGCTATTTCTGGATTGTATCACGTAGTAATGTGGAACCACACAGAAACAGTCAATTAAACCTGGTTTCGATCAATATTTTAGAGGACAACGCAAGTTAGGTCTGGGATAGGTCTGGGATTTGCCCTCATCAGGCTCGTACTTTCGCGTTTTTCACATACTTCTTGAACAGATCCTGGGTTTTTTCTGGATTGCGTCACGTAGTAGTGTGGTACCACACTGAAACAGTCGATTAAACCTGGTTTCGATCAATATTTTTGAGGATAACGCATGTTAGGTCTAGGTTAGGCCGGGGATTTTCACTCAACAGACTCATACTTTCGCATTCTTCACTTACTTGTTGAACGGATCTTGGGTTTTTTCTGGTGTGGATCACGTAGTAATGAAGTACAACACTGAAACAGTCAATTAAACCTGGCTTCCATCAATATCTTAGAGGACAACGCAAGTTAGGTCTGGGATTTGCCCTCATCAGGCCCACACTTTCGCACACTTCACATACTTGTTGAACAGATCCTGGGTTATTTTCTGGTTTGGATCACATAGTAATGTGGTACCACACTGAAACAGTCGATTAAACCAGGTTTCGATCAATATTTTTGAGGATAACGCATGTTAGGTCTAGGTTAGGCCTGGGATTTTCACACATCAGGCTCATACTTTCGCATTCTTCACATACTTGTTGAACGGATCCTGGGTTTTTTCTGGTTTGGATCACGTAGTAATGTGGGACCACACTGAAACATTCAATTAAACCTGGTTTCGATCAATATTTTAGAGAATAATTCATGTTAGGTCTAGGTTAGGTCTGGGATTTGCTTTCATCAGGCTCATTCTTTCGCATATTTCTTATACTTGATGGCTAGATCCTGGGCTTTTTCTGGATTGCATTACGTAGTAATGAAGTACAACACTGAAACAGTCAATTAAACCTGGTTTCCATCAATATTTTAGAGAACATCGCATGTTAGGTCTAGGTTAGGCCTGGGATTTGCCCTCATCAGGGTCATACTTTCGCAGTTTTAACTTACATGTTGACCTGATCGAGGTTTTTTTCTGCTTTGGATCACGTAGTAAAGTGGTACCACACTGAAACAGTCCATTAAACCTGGCTTGGAGCAATATTTTAGAGGATAACGCATGTTAGGTCTAGGTTAGCCCTGGGATTTTCACTCATCAGACTCATACTTTCGCATTCTTCACATACTTGTTGAACGGATCCTGGGTTTTTTCTGGTTTGGATCACGTAGTAAAGTGGTACCACACTGAGACAGTCCATTAAACCTGGTTTGGATCAGTATTTTAGAGGATAACGCATGTTAGGTCTAGGTTAGCCCTGGGATTTTCACTCATCAGACTCATACTTTCGCATTCTTCACATACATGTTGAACGGATCCTGGGTTTTCTCTGGTTTGGATCACGTAGTAATGTGGGACCACACTGAAACAGTCAATTAAACCTGGTTTCGATCAATATATTAGAGAATAATTCATGTTAGGTCTAGGTTAGGTCTGGGATTTGCTCTCATCAGGCTCATTCTTTCGCATATTTCTCATACTTGATGGCTAGATCCTGGGCTTTTTCTGGATTCGATCACGTAGTAATGAAGTACAACACTGAAACAGTCAATTAAACCTGGTTTCCATCAATATCTTAGAGGACAACGCAAGTTAGGTCTGGGATAGGTCTGGGATTTGCCCACATCAGGCTCATACTTTCGCGTTTTTCACATACTCGTTGAACAGATCCTGGGTTATTTTCTGGTTTGGATCACATAGTAATGTGGTACCATACTGAAACAGTCGATTAAACCAGGTTTCGATCAATATTTTTGAGGATAACGCATGTTAGGTCTAGGTTAGGCCTGGTATTTTCACTCATCAGACTCATACTTTCGCATTCTTCTCATACTTCATGGCTAGATCCTGGGCTATTTCTGGATTGTATCACGTAGTAATGTGGAACCACACAGAAACAGTCAATTAAACCTGGTTTCGATCAATATTTTAGAGGACAACGCAAGTTAGGTCTGGGATAGGTCTGGGATTTGCCCTCATCAGGCTCGTACTTTCGCGTTTTTCACATACTTCTTGAACAGATCCTGGGTTTTTTCTGGATTGCGTCACGTAGTAGTGTGGTACCACACTGAAACAGTCGATTAAACCTGGTTTCGATCAATATTTTTGAGGATAACGCATGTTAGGTCTAGGTTAGGCCGGGGATTTTCACTCAACAGACTCATACTTTCGCATTCTTCACTTACTTGTTGAACGGATCTTGGGTTTTTTCTGGTGTGGATCACGTAGTAATGAAGTACAACACTGAAACAGTCAATTAAACCTGGCTTCCATCAATATCTTAGAGGACAACGCAAGTTAGGTCTGGGATTTGCCCTCATCAGGCCCACACTTTCGCACACTTCACATACTTGTTGAACAGATCCTGGGTTATTTTCTGGTTTGGATCACATAGTAATGTGGTACCACACTGAAACAGTCGATTAAACCAGGTTTCGATCAATATTTTTGAGGATAACGCATGTTAGGTCTAGGTTAGGCCTGGGATTTTCACTCATCAGGCTCATACTTTCGCATTCTTCACATACTTGTTGAACGGATCCTGGGTTTTTTCTGGTTTGGATCACGTAGTAATGTGGGACCACACTGAAACATTCAATTAAACCTGGTTTCGATCAATATTTTAGAGAATAATTCATGTTAGGTCTAGGTTAGGTCTGGGATTTGCTTTCATCAGGCTCATTCTTTCGCATATTTCTTATACTTGATGGCTAGATCCTGGGCTTTTTCTGGATTGCATTACGTAGTAATGAAGTACAACACTGAAACAGTCAATTAAACCTGGTTTCCATCAATATTTTAGAGAACATCGCATGTTAGGTCTAGGTTAGGCCTGGGATTTGCCCTCATCAGGGTCATACTTTCGCAGTTTTAACTTACATGTTGACCTGATCGAGGTTTTTTTCTGCTTTGGATCACGTAGTAAAGTGGTACCACACTGAAACAGTCCATTAAACCTGGCTTGGAGCAATATTTTAGAGGATAACGCATGTTAGGTCTAGGTTAGCCCTGGGATTTTCACTCATCAGACTCATACTTTCGCATTCTTCACATACTTGTTGAACGGATCCTGGGTTTTTTCTGGTTTGGATCACGTAGTAAAGTGGTACCACACTGAGACAGTCCATTAAACCTGGTTTGGATCAGTATTTTAGAGGATAACGCATGTTAGGTCTAGGTTAGCCCTGGGATTTTCACTCATCAGACTCATACTTTCGCATTCTTCACATACATGTTGAACGGATCCTGGGTTTTCTCTGGTTTGGATCACGTAGTAATGTGGGACCACACTGAAACAGTCAATTAAACCTGGTTTCGATCAATATATTAGAGAATAATTCATGTTAGGTCTAGGTTAGGTCTGGGATTTGCTCTCATCAGGCTCATTCTTTCGCATATTTCTCATACTTGATGGCTAGATCCTGGGCTTTTTCTGGATTCGATCACGTAGTAATGAAGTACAACACTGAAACAGTCAATTAAACCTGGTTTCCATCAATATCTTAGAGGACAACGCAAGTTAGGTCTGGGATAGGTCTGGGATTTGCCCACATCAGGCTCATACTTTCGCGTTTTTCACATACTCGTTGAACAGATCCTGGGTTATTTTCTGGTTTGGATCACATAGTAATGTGGTACCATACTGAAACAGTCGATTAAACCAGGTTTCGATCAATATTTTTGAGGATAACGCATGTTAGGTCTAGGTTAGGCCTGGTATTTTCACTCATCAGACTCATACTTTCGCATTCTTCTCATACTTCATGGCTAGATCCTGGGCTATTTCTGGATTGTATCACGTAGTAATGTGGAACCACACAGAAACAGTCAATTAAACCTGGTTTCGATCAATATTTTAGAGGACAACGCAAGTTAGGTCTGGGATAGGTCTGGGATTTGCCCTCATCAGGCTCGTACTTTCGCGTTTTTCACATACTTCTTGAACAGATCCTGGGTTTTTTCTGGATTGCGTCACGTAGTAGTGTGGTACCACACTGAAACAGTCGATTAAACCTGGTTTCGATCAATATTTTTGAGGATAACGCATGTTAGGTCTAGGTTAGGCCGGGGATTTTCACTCAACAGACTCATACTTTCGCATTCTTCACTTACTTGTTGAACGGATCTTGGGTTTTTTCTGGTGTGGATCACGTAGTAATGTGGTACCACACTGAAACAATCAATTAAACCTGATCTTGATAAATATTTTAGAGGATAACGCATGTTAGGTCTGGGTTAGGTCTAGGAGTTGCCCTCATCAGGCTCATACTTTCGCATATTTCTCATTCTTCATGGCTGGATCCTGGGCTATTTCTGAATTGGATCACGTAGTAATGTGGTACCACACTGAAACAGTCAATTAAACCTGGTTTTGATGAATATTTTAGAGAATAATTCATGTTAGGTCTATGTTAGGTCAGGGATTTGCTCTCATCAAGCTCATTCTTTCGCATATTTCTCATACTAGATGGCTAGATCCTGGGCTTTTTCTGGATTGCATCACGTAGTAATGAAGTACAACACTGAAACACTCAATTAAACCTGGTTTCCATCAATATTATTGAGGATAACTTATGTTAGATCTAGGTTAGGCCTGGGATTTTCACTCATCAGACTCATACTTTCGCATTCTTCACATATTTGTTGAACGGATCTTGGGTTTTTTCTGGTGTGGATCACGTAGTAATGTGGTACCACACTGAAACAATCAGTTAAACCTGATCTTGATAAATATTTTAGAGGATAACGCATGTTAGGTCTGGGTTAGGTCTAGGATTTGCCCTCATCAGGCTCATACTTTCGCATATTTCTCATACTTCATGGCTAGGTCCTTGGCTGTTTCTGGATTGTATCACATAGTAATGTGGTACCACGCTGAAACAGTCGATTAAACCTGGTTTCCATCAATATTTTAGAGGATAACGCAAGTTAGGTCTGGCATAGGTCTGGGATTCGCCCTCATCAGACTCACACTTTCGCGTTTTTCACATACTTGTTGAACTGATCCTGGGCTTTTTCTGGTTTGGATCACGTAGTAATGTGGTACCACACTGAAACAGTCAATTAAACCTGGTTTCGATCAATATCTTAGAGAATAATTCATGTTAGGTCTAGGTTAGGTCCGGAATTTGCTCTCATCAGACTCATACTTTCGCACACTACACATACTCGTTGAACAGTTCCTGGGTTATTTTCTGGTTTGGATCACGTAGTAATGTGGTACCACACTGCAACAGTCGATTAAACCAGGTTTCGATCAATATTTTAGAGGATAACGCATCTTAGCTCTGGGATAGGTCTGGGATTTGCCCTCATCTGACTCATACTTTCGCACACTTCACATACTCGTTGAACAGATCCTGGGTTATTTTCTGGTTTGGATCACATAGTAATGTGGTACCACACTGAAACAGTCGATTAAACCAGGTTTCGATCAATATTTTAGAGGATAACGCATGTTAGGTCTAGGTTAGGTCTGGGATTTGCTCTCATCAGGCTCATTCTTTCGCATATTTCTCATACTTGATGGCTAGATCCTGGGCTTTTTCTGGATTGCATCTCGTAGTAATGTAGTACCACACTGAAACAGTCAATGAAACCTGGTTTCGATCAATATTTTAGAGGATAACGCATGTTAGGTCTAGGTTAGCCCTGGGATTTTCACTCATGAGACTCATACTTTCGCATTCTTCACATACTTGTTGAACTGATCCTGGGTTTTTTCTGGTTTGGATCACGTAGTAATGTGGTACCACACTGAAACAGTCAATTAAACCTGGTTTCGATCAATATTTTAGAGGACAACGCAAGTTAGGTCTGGGATAGGTCTGGGATTTGCCCTCATCAGTCTCGTACTTTCGCGTTTTTCACATACTTCTTGAACAGATCCTGGGTTTCTTCTGGATTGCGTCACGTAGTAGTGTGGTACCACACTGAAACAGTCGATTAAACCTGGTTTCGATCAATATTTTTGAGGATAACGCATGTTAGGTCTAGGTTAGGCCGGGGATTTTCACTCAACAGACTCATACTTTCGCATTCTTCACTTACTTGTTGAACGGATCTTGGGTTTTTTCTGGTGTGGATCACGTAGTAATGTGGTACCACACTGAAACAATCAATTAAACCTGATCTTGATAAATATTTTAGAGGATAACGCATGTTAGGTCTGGGTTAGGTCTAGGAGTTGCCCTCATCAGGCTCATACTTTCGCATATTTCTCATTCTTCATGGCTGGATCCTGGGCTATTTCTGGATTGGATCACGTAGTAATGTGGTACCACACTGAAACAGTCAATTAAACCTGGTTTTGATGAATATTTTAGAGAATAATTCATGTTAGGTCTATGTTAGGTCAGGGATTTGCTCTCATCAAGCTCATTCTTTCGCATATTTCTCATACTAGATGGCTAGATCCTGGGCTTTTTCTGGATTGCATCACGTAGTAATGAAGTACAACACTGAAACACTCAATTAAACCTGGTTTCCATCAATATTATTGAGGATAACTTATGTTAGATCTAGGTTAGGCCTGGGATTTTCACTCATCAGACTCATACTTTCGCATTCTTCACATATTTGTTGAACGGATCTTGGGTTTTTTCTGGTGTGGATCACGTAGTAATGTGGTACCACACTGAAACAATCAGTTAAACCTGATCTTGATAAATATTTTAGAGGATAACGCATGTTAGGTCTGGGTTAGGTCTAGGATTTGCCCTCATCAGGCTCATACTTTCGCATATTTCTCATACTTCATGGCTAGGTCCTTGGCTGTTTCTGGATTGTATCACATAGTAATGTGGTACCACGCTGAAACAGTCGATTAAACCTGGTTTCCATCAATATTTTAGAGGATAACGCAAGTTAGGTCTGGCATAGGTCTGGGATTCGCCCTCATCAGACTCACACTTTCGCGTTTTTCACATACTTGTTGAACTGATCCTGGGCTTTTTCTGGTTTGGATCACGTAGTAATGTGGTACCACACTGAAACAGTCAATTAAACCTGGTTTCGATCAATATCTTAGAGAATAATTCATGTTAGGTCTAGGTTAGGTCCGGAATTTGCTCTCATCAGACTCATACTTTCGCACACTACACATACTCGTTGAACAGTTCCTGGGTTATTTTCTGGTTTGGATCACGTAGTAATGTGGTACCACACTGCAACAGTCGATTAAACCAGGTTTCGATCAATATTTTAGAGGATAACGCATCTTAGCTCTGGGATAGGTCTGGGATTTGCCCTCATCTGACTCATACTTTCGCACACTTCACATACTCGTTGAACAGATCCTGGGTTATTTTCTGGTTTGGATCACATAGTAATGTGGTACCACACTGAAACAGTCGATTAAACCAGGTTTCGATCAATATTTTAGAGGATAACGCATGTTAGGTCTAGGTTAGGTCTGGGATTTGCTCTCATCAGGCTCATTCTTTCGCATATTTCTCATACTTGATGGCTAGATCCTGGGCTTTTTCTGGATTGCATCTCGTAGTAATGTAGTACCACACTGAAACAGTCAATGAAACCTGGTTTCGATCAATATTTTAGAGGATAACGCATGTTAGGTCTAGGTTAGCCCTGGGATTTTCACTCATGAGACTCATACTTTCGCATTCTTCACATACTTGTTGAACTGATCCTGGGTTTTTTCTGGTTTGGATCACGTAGTAATGTGGTACCACACTGAAACAGTCAATTAAACCTGGTTTCGATCAATATTTTAGAGGACAACGCAAGTTAGGTCTGGGATAGGTCTGGGATTTGCCCTCATCAGTCTCGTACTTTCGCGTTTTTCACATACTTCTTGAACAGATCCTGGGTTTCTTCTGGATTGCGTCACGTAGTAGTGTGGTACCACACTGAAACAGTCGATTAAACCTGGTTTCGATCAATATTTTTGAGGATAACGCATGTTAGGTCTAGGTTAGGCCGGGGATTTTCACTCAACAGACTCATACTTTCGCATTCTTCACTTACTTGTTGAACGGATCTTGGGTTTTTTCTGGTGTGGATCACGTAGTAATGTGGTACCACACTGAAACAATCAATTAAACCTGATCTTGATAAATATTTTAGAGGATAACGCATGTTAGGTCTGGGTTAGGTCTAGGAGTTGCCCTCATCAGGCTCATACTTTCGCATATTTCTCATTCTTCATGGCTGGATCCTGGGCTATTTCTGGATTGGATCACGTAGTAATGTGGTACCACACTGAAACAGTCAATTAAACCTGGTTTTGATGAATATTTTAGAGAATAATTCATGTTAGGTCTATGTTAGGTCAGGGATTTGCTCTCATCAAGCTCATTCTTTCGCATATTTCTCATACTAGATGGCTAGATCCTGGGCTTTTTCTGGATTGCATCACGTAGTAATGAAGTACAACACTGAAACACTCAATTAAACCTGGTTTCCATCAATATTATTGAGGATAACTTATGTTAGATCTAGGTTAGGCCTGGGATTTTCACTCATCAGACTCATACTTTCGCATTCTTCACATATTTGTTGAACGGATCTTGGGTTTTTTCTGGTGTGGATCACGTAGTAATGTGGTACCACACTGAAACAATCAGTTAAACCTGATCTTGATAAATATTTTAGAGGATAACGCATGTTAGGTCTGGGTTAGGTCTAGGATTTGCCCTCATCAGGCTCATACTTTCGCATATTTCTCATACTTCATGGCTAGGTCCTTGGCTGTTTCAGGATTGTATCACATAGTAATGTGGTACCACGCTGAAACAGTCGATTAAACCTGGTTTCCATCAATATTTTAGAGGATAACGCAAGTTAGGTCTGGCATAGGTCTGGGATTCGCCCTCATCAGACTCACACTTTCGCGTTTTTCACATACTTGTTGAACTGATCCTGGGCTTTTTCTGGTTTGGATCACGTAGTAATGTGGTACCACACTGAAACAGTCAATTAAACCTGGTTTCGATCAATATCTTAGAGAATAATTCATGTTAGGTCTAGGTTAGGTCCGGAATTTGCTCTCATCAGACTCATACTTTCGCACACTACACATACTCGTTGAACAGTTCCTGGGTTATTTTCTGGTTTGGATCACGTAGTAATGTGGTACCACACTGCAACAGTCGATTAAACCAGGTTTCGATCAATATTTTAGAGGATAACGCATCTTAGCTCTGGGATAGGTCTGGGATTTGCCCTCATCTGACTCATACTTTCGCACACTTCACATACTCGTTGAACAGATCCTGGGTTATTTTCTGGTTTGGATCACATAGTAATGTGGTACCACACTGAAACAGTCGATTAAACCAGGTTTCGATCAATATTTTAGAGGATAACGCATGTTAGGTCTAGGTTAGGTCTGGGATTTGCTCTCATCAGGCTCATTCTTTCGCATATTTCTCATACTTGATGGCTAGATCCTGGGTTTTTTCTGGTTTGGATCACGTAGTAATGTGGTACCACACTGAAACAGTCAATTAAACCTGGTTTCGATCAATATTTTAGAGAATAATTCATGTTAGGTCTAGGTTAGGTCTGGGATTTGCTCTCATCAGGCTCATACTTTCGCACACTTCACATACTCGTTTGACAGATCCTGGGTTATTTTCTGGTTTGGATCGCATAGTAATGTGGTACCACACTGAAACAGTCGATTAAACCAGGTTTCGATCAATATTTTTGAGGATAACGCATGTTAGGTCTAGGTTAGGCCAGGGATTTTCACTCATCAGACTCATACTTTCGCATTCTTCACATACTTGTTGAACGGATCCTGGGTTTCTTCTGGTTTGGATCACGTAGTAATGTGGGACCACACTGAAACAGTCAATTAAACCTGGTTTCGATCAATATTTTAGAGAATAATTCATGTTAGGTCTAGGTTAGGTCTGGGATTTGCTCTCATCAGGCTCATTCTTTCGCATATTTCTCATACTTGATGGTTAGATCCTGGGCTTTTTCTGGATTGCATCACGTAGTAATGAAGTACAACACTGAAACAGTCAATTAAACCTGGTTTCCATCAATATCTTAGAGGACAACGCAAGTTAGGTCTGGGATAGGTCTGGGATTTGCCCTCATCAGGCTCATACTTTCGCACACTTCACATACTCGTTGAACAGATCCTGGGTTTTTTCTGCTTTGGATCACGTAGTAAAGTGGTACCACACTGAGACAGTCCATTAAACCTGGTTTGGATCAGTATTTTAGAGGATAACGCATGTTAGGCCTAGGTTAGCCCTGGGATTTTCACTCATCAGACTCATACTTTCGCATTCTTCACATACATGTTGAACGGATCCTGGGTTTTTTCTGGTTTGGTTCACGTAGTAATGTGGTACCACACTGAAACATTCAATTAAACCTGATCTTGATAAATATTTTAGAGGATGACGCATGTTAGGTCTGGGTTAGGTCTAGGATTTGCCCTCATCAGGCTCATACTTTCGCATATTTCTCATACTTCATGGCTAGATCCTGGGCTGTTTCTGGATTGTATCACGTAGTAATGTGGTACCACGCTGAAACAGTCAATTAAACCTGGTTTCGATCAATATTTTAGAGGATAACGCAAGTTAGGTCTGGCATAGGTCTGGGATTCGCCCTCATCAGACTCATACTTTCGCGTTTTTCACATACTTGTTGAACAGATCCTGGGTTTTTTCTGGTTTGTATCACGTAGTAGTGTGGTACCACACTGAAACAGTCCATTAAACCTGGTTTGCATCAATATTTTAGAGGATAACGCATGTTAGGTCTAGGTTAGCCCTGGGATTTTCACTCATCAGCCTCATACTTTAGCATTCTTCACATACTTCTTGAACTGATCCTGGGTTTTTTCTGGTTTGTATCACGTAGTAATGTGGTACCACACTGAAACTGTCGATTAAACCTGGTTTCGATCAATATTTTAGAGGATAACGCTAGTTAGATCTGGGATAGGTCTGGGATTTGACCTCATCAGACTCATACTTTCGCACACTTCACATACTCGTTGAACAGATCCTGGGTTATTTTCTGGATTGCATCACGTAGTAATGAAGTACAACACTGAAACAGTCAATTAAACCTGGTTTCCATCAATATTTTAGAGAACATCGCATGTTAGGTCTAGGTTAGGCCTGGGATTTGCCCTCATCAGGGTCATACTTTCGCAGTTTTAACTTACATGTTGACCTGATCGAGGTTTTTTTCTGCTTTGGATCACGTAGTAAAGTGGTACCACACTGAAACAGTCCATTAAACCTGGCTTGGATCAATATTTTGGAGGATAACGCATGTTAGGTCTAGGTTAGCCCTGGGATTTGCTCTCATCAAGCTCATTCTTCCGCATATTTCTCATACTAGATGGCTAGATCCTGGGCTTTTTCTGGATTGCATCACGTAGTAATGAAGTACAACACTGAAACACTCAATTAAACCTGGTTTCCATCAATATTATTGAGGATAACGCATGTTAGATCTAGGTTAGGCCTGGGATTTTCACTCATCAGACTCATACTTTCGCATTCTTCACATACTTGTTGAACTGATCCTGGGCTTTTTCTGGTTTGGATCACGTAGTAATGTGGTACCACACTGAAACAGTCAATTAAACCTGGTTTCGATCAATATCTTAGAGAATAATTCATGTTAGGTCTAGGTTAGGTCCGGAATTTGCTCTCATCAGGCTCATACTTTCGCACACTTCACATACTCGTTTGACAGATCCTGGGTTATTTTCTGGTTTGGATCGCATAGTAATGTGGTACCACACTGAAACAGTCGATTAAACCAGGTTTCGATCTATATTTTTGAGGATAACGCAACATAAGTCTGGGATAGGTCTGGGATTTGACCTCATCAGACTCATACTTTCGCGTTTTTCACATACTTGTTGAACAGATCCTGGGTTTTTTCTGGTTTGTATCACGTAGTAGTATGGTACCACACTGAAACTGTCCATTAAACCTGGTTTGCATCAATATTTTAGAGGATAACGCATGTTAGGTCTGGGATAGGTCTGGGATTTGACCTCATCAGACTCATACTTTCGCACACTACACATACTCGTTGAACAGTTCCTGGGTTATTTTCTGGTTTGGATCACGTAGTAATGTGGTACCACACTGTAACAGTCGATTAAACCAGGTTTCGATCAATATTTTAGAGTATAACTCATGTTAGGTCTAGGTTAGGCCTGGGATTTTCATTTATCAGACTCATACTTTCGCATTCTTCACATACTTGTTGAACGGATTCTGGGTTTTTTCTGGTTTGCATCACGTAGTAATGTGGGACCACACTGAAACAGTCAATTAAACCTGGTTTGGATAAATATTTTAGAGGATAACGCTTCTTAGGTCTGGGTTAGGTCTAAGATTTGCCCTCATCAGGCACACAGTTTCGCGTTTTTCACATACTTGTTGAACAGATCCTGGGTTCTTTCAGGTTTGGATCACGAAGTAGTGTGGTACCACACTGAAACAGTCCATTAAACCTGGTTTCGCTCAATATTTTAGAGGATAACGCATGTTAGGTCTAGGTTAGGTCTGGGATTTGCTCTCATCAGGCTCATTCTTTCGCGTATTTCTCATACTTGTTGGCTAGATCCTGGGCTTTTTCTGGATTGCATCACGTAGTAATGTAGTACCACACTGAAACAGTCAATGAAACCTGGTTTCGATCAATATTTTAGAGGATAACGCATGTTAGGTCTAGGTTAGCCCTGGGATTTTCACTCATGAGACTCATACTTTCGCATTCTTCACATACTTGTTGAACTGATCCTGGGTTTTTTCTGGTTTGGATCACGTAGTAATGTGGTACCACACTGAAACAGTCAATTAAACCTGGTTTCGATCAATATTTTAGAGAATAATTCATGTTAGGTCTAGGTTAGGTCTGGGATTTGCTCTCATCAGGCTCATTCTTTCGCACACTTCACATACTCGTTTGGCAGATCCTGGGTTATTTTCTGGTTTGGATCGCATAGTAATGTGGTACCACACTGAAACAGTCGATTAAACCAGGTTTCGATCAATATTTTTGAGGATAACGCATGTTAGGTCTAGGTTAGGCCAGGGATTTTCACTCATCAGACTTATACTTTCGCATTCTTCACATACTTGTTGAACGGATCCTGGGTTTCTTCTGGTTTGGATCACGTAGTAATGTGGGACCACACTGAAACAGTCAATTAAACCTGGTTTCGATCAATATTTTAGAGAATAATTCATGTTAGGTCTAGGTTAGGTCTGGGATTTGCTCTCATCAGGCTCATTCATTCGCATATTTCTCATACTTGATGGTTAGATCCTGGGCTTTTTCTGGATTGCATCACGTAGTAATGAAGTACAACACTGAAACAGTCAATTAAACCTGGTTTCCATCAATATCTTAGAGGACAACGCAAGTTAGGTCTGGGATAGGTCTGGGATTTGCCCTCATCAGGCTCATACTTTCGCACACTTCACATACTCGTTGAACAGATCCTGGGTTTTTTCTGCTTTGGATCACGTAGTAAAGTGGTACCACACTGGGACAGTCCATTAAACCTGGTTTGGATCAGTATTTTAGAGGATAACGCATGTTAGGTCTAGGTTAGCCCTGGGATTTTCACTCAACAGACTCATACTTTCGCATTCTTCACATACATGTTGAACGGATCCTGGGTTTTTTCTGGTTTGGTTCACGTAGTAATGTGGTACCACACTGAAACATTCAATTAAACCTGATCTTGATAAATATTTTAGAGGATGACGCATGTTAGGTCTGGGTTAGGTCTAGGATTTGCCCTCATCAGGCTCATACTTTCGCATATTTCTCATACTTCATGGCTAGATCCTGGGCTGTTTCTGGATTGTATCACGTAGTAATGTGGTACCACGCTGAAACAGTCAATTAAACCTGGTTTCGATCAATATTTTAGAGGATAACGCAAGTTAGGTCTGGCATAGGTCTGGGATTCGCCCTCATCAGACTCATACTTTCGCGTTTTTCACATACTTGTTGAACTGATCCTGGGCATTTTCTGGTTTGGATCACGTAGTAATGTGGTACCACACTGAAACAGTCAATTAAACCTGGTTTCCATCAATATCTTAGAGGACAACGCAAGTTAGGTCTGGGTTAGGTCTAGGATTTGCCCTCATCAGGCTCATACTTTCGCATATTTCTCATACTTCATGGCTGGATGCTGGGCTATTTCTGGATTGGATCACGTAGTAATGTGGTACCACACTGAAACAGTCAATTAAACCTGGTTTTGATCAATATTTTAGAGAATAATTCATGTTAGGTCTAGGTTATGTCTGGGATTTGCTCTCATCAGGCTCATACTTTCGCACACTTCACATACTGGTTTGACAGATCCTGGGTTATTTTCTGGTTTGGATCGCATAGTAATGTGGTACCACACTGAAACAGTCGATTAAACCAGGTTTCGATCAATATTTTTGAGGATAACGCAACATAAGTCTGGGATAGGTCTGGGATTTTACCTCATCAGACGCATACTTTCGCGATTTTCACATACTTGTTGAACAGATCCTGGGTTTCTTCTGGTTTGGATCACGTAGTAGTGCGGTACCACACTGAAACAGTCCATTAAACCTGCTTGCGATCAATATTTTAGAGGATAACGCATGTTAGGACCGGGTTAGGTCTAGGATTTGCCCTCATCAGGCTCATTCTTTCGCATACTTCTCAAACTTGATGGCTAGATCCTGAGCTTTTTCTGGATTGCATCACGTAGTAATGTGGTACCACACTGAAACATTCAATTAAACCTGGTCTTGACAAATATTGTAGAGGATAACGCATTTTAGGTCTGGGTTAGGTCTAGGATTTGCCCTCATCAGGCTCATACTTTCGCATATTTCTCATACTTCATGGCTAGATCCTGGGCTTTTTCTGGATTGCATCACGTAGTAATGAAGTACAACACTGAAACAGTCAATTAAACCTGGTTTCCATCAATATCTTAGAGGACAACGCAAGTTAGGTCTGGGATAGGTCTTGGACTTGCCCTCATCAGGCTCATACTTTCGCGTTTTTCACATACTTGTTGAACAGATCCTGGGTTTTTTCAGGTTTGGATCACGTAGTAGTGTGGTACCACACTGAAACAGTCCATTAAACCTGGTCTCGATAAATATTTTAGAGGATAACGAATGTTAGGTCTGGGATAGGTCTGGGATTTGCCCTTATCAGACTCATACTTTCGCACACTTCACATACTCGTTGAACAGATCCTGGGTTATTTTCTGGTTTGGACCACATAGTAATGTGGTACCACTCTGAAACAGTCGATTAAACCAGGTTTCGATCAATATTTTTGAGGATAACGCATGTTAGGTCTAGGTTAGGTCTGGTATTTTCACTCATCAGACTCATACTTTCGCATTCTTCACTTACTTGTTGAACGGATCTTGGGTTTTTTCTGGTGTGGATCACGTAGTAATGTGGTACCACACTGAAACAATCAATTAAACCTGATCTTGATAAATATTTTAGAGGATAACGCATGTTTGGTCTGGGTTAGGTCTAGGAGTTGCCCTCATCAGGCTCATACTTTCGCATATTTCTCATACTTCATGGCTGGATCCTGGGCTATTTCTGGATTGGATCACGTAGTAATGTCGTACCACACTGAAACAGTCAATTAAACCTGGTTTTGATGAATATTTTAGAGAATAATTCATGTTAGGTCTATGTTAGGTCAGGGATTTGCTCTCATCAAGCTCATTCTTCCGCATATTTCTCATACTAGATGGCTAGATCCTGGGCTTTTTCTGGATTGCATCACGTAGTAATGAAGTACAACACTGAAACACTCAATTAAACCTGGTTTCCATCAATATTATTGGGGATAACGCATGTTAGATCTAGGTTAGGCCTGGGATTTTCACTCATCAGACTCATACTTTCGCATTCTTCACATACTTGTTGAACGGATCTTGGGTTTTTTCTTGTGTGGATCACGTAGTAATGTGGTACCACACTGAAACAATCAATTAAACCTGATCTTGATAAATATTTTAGAGGATAACGCATGTTAGGTCTGGGTTAGGTCTAGGATTTGCCCTCATCAGGCTCATACTTTCGCATATTTCTCGTACTTCATGGCTAGATCCTGGGCTGTTTCTGGATTGTATCACGTAGTAATGTGGTACCACCCTGAAACAGTCAATTAAACCTGGTTTCGATCAATATTTTAGAGGATAACGCAAGTTAGGTCTGGCATAGGTCTGGGATTCGCCCTCATCAGACTCATACTTTCGCGTTTTTCACATACTTGTTGAACTGATCCTGGGCTTTTTCTGGTTTGGATCACGTAGTAATGTGGTACCACACTGAAACAGTCAATTAAACCTGGTTTCCATCAATATCTTAGAGGACAACGCAAGTTAGGTCTGGGTTAGGTCTAGGATTTGCCCTCATCAGGCTCATACTTTCGCATATTTCTCATACTTCATGGCTGGATGCTGGGCTATTTCTGGATTGGATCACGTAGTAATGTGGTACCACACTGAAACAGTCAATTAAACCTGGTTTTGATCAATATTTTAGAGAATAATTCATGTTAGGTCTAGGTTATGTCTGGGATTTGCTCTCATCAGGCTCATACTTTCGCACACTTCACATACTGGTTTGACAGATCCTGGGTTATTTTCTGGTTTGGATCGCATAGTAATGTGGTACCACACTGAAACAGTCGATTAAACCAGGTTTCGATCAATATTTTTGAGGATAACGCAACATAAGTCTGGGATAGGTCTGGGATTTTACCTCATCAGACTCATACTTTCGCGTTTTTCACATACTTGTTGAACAGATCCTGGGTTTCTTCTGGTTTGGATCACGTAGTAGTGCGGTACCACACTGAAACAGTCCATTAAACCTGCTTGCGATCAATATTTTAGAGGATAACGCATGTTAGGACCGGGTTAGGTCTAGGATTTGCCCTCATCAGGCTCATTCTTTCGCATACTTCTCAAACTTGATGGCTAGATCCTGGGCTTTTTCTGGATTGCATCACGTAGTAATGTGGTACCACACTGAAACATTCAATTAAACCTGGTCTTGATAAATATTTTAGAGGATAACGCATTTTAGGTCTGGGTTAGGTCTAGGATTTGCCCTCATCAGGCTCATACTTTCGCATATTTCTCATACTTCATGGCTAGATCCTGGGCTTTTTCTGGATTGCATCACGTAGTAATGAAGTACAACACTGAAACAGTCAATTAAACCTGGTTTCCATCAATATCTTAGAGGACAACGCAAGTTAGGTCTGGGATAGGTCTTGGACTTGCCCTCATCAGGCTCATACTTTCGCGTTTTTCACATACTTGTTGAACAGATCCTGGGTTTTTTCAGGTTTGGATCACGTAGTAGTGTGGTACCACACTGAAACAGTCCATTAAACCTGGTCTTGATAAATATTTTAAAGGATAACGCATGTTAGGTCTGGGATAGGTCTGGGATTTGCCCTTATCAGACTCATACTTTCGCACACTTCACATACTCGTTGAACAGATCCTGGGTTATTTTCTGGTTTGGACCACATAGTAATGTGGTACCACACTGAAACAGTCGATTAAACCAGGTTTCGATCAATATTTTTGAGGATAACGCAACATAAGTCTGGGATAGGTCTGGGATTTTACCTCATCACACTCATACTTTCGCGTTTTTCACATACTTGTTGAACAGATCCTGGGTTTCTTCTGGTTTGGATCACGTAGTAGTGCGGTACCACACTGAAACAGTCCATTAAACCTGCTTGCGATCAATATTTTAGAGGATAACGCATGTTAGGACCGGGTTAGGTCTAGGATTTGCCCTCATCAGGCTCATTCTTTCGCATACTTCTCAAACTTGATGGCTAGATCCTGGGCTTTTTCTGGATTGCATCACGTAGTAATGTGGTACCACACTGAAACATTCAATTAAACCTGGTCTTGATAAATATTTTAGAGGATAACGCATTTTAGGTCTGGGTTAGGTCTAGGATTTGCCCTCATCAGGCTCATACTTTCGCATATTTCTCATACTTCATGGCTAGATCCTGGGCTTTTTCTGGATTGCATCACGTAGTAATGAAGTACAACACTGAAACAGTCAATTAAACCTGGTTTCCATCAATATCTTAGAGGACAACGCAAGTTAGGTCTGGGATAGGTCTTGGACTTGCCTTCATCAGGCTCATACTTTCGCGTTTTTCACATACTTGTTGAACAGATCCTGGGTTTTTTCAGGTTTGGATCACGTAGTAGTGTGGTACCACACTGAAACAGTCCATTAAACCTGGTCTTGATAAATATTTTGAAGGATAACGCATGTTAGGTCTGGGATAGGTCTGGGATTTGCCCTTATCAGACTCATACTTTCGCACACTTCACATACTCGTTGAACAGATCCTGGGTTATTTTCTGGTTTGGACCACATAGTAATGTGGTACCACACTGAAACAGCCGATTAAACCAGGTTTCGATCAATATTTTTGAGGATAACGCATGTTAGGTCTAGGTTAGGCCTGGGATTTTCACTCATCAGGCTCATACTTTCGCGTTTTTCACATACTTGTGGAACAGATCCTGGGTTTTTTCTGGTTTGTATCACGTAGTAGTGTGGTACCACACTGAAACTGTCCATTAAACCTGGTTTGCATCAATATTTTATAGGATAACGCATGTTAGGTCTAGGTTAGCCCTGGGATTTTCACTCATCAGACTCATACTTTCGCACTCTTCACATACATGTTGAACTGATCCTGGGTTTTTTCTGGTTTGGATCACGTAGTAATGTGGTACCACACTGAAACAGTCGATTAAACCTGGTTTCGATCAATATTTTAGAGGATAACGCAAGTTAGGTCTGGGATAGGTCTGGGATTTGACCTCATCAGACTCATACTTTCGCACACTACACATACTCGTTGAACAGATCCTGGGTTATTTTCTGGTTTGGATCACATAGTAATGTGGTACCACACTGTAACAGTCGATTAAACCAGGTTTCGATCAATATTTTAGAGTATAACTCATGTTAGGTCTAGGTTAGGCCTGGGATTTTCATTTATCAGACTCATACTTTCGCATTCTTCACATACTTGTTGAACGGATTCTGGGCTTTTCTGGTTTGGATCACGTAGTAATGTGGGACCACAGTGAAACAGTCAATTAAACCTGGTTTGGATAAATATTTTAGAGGATAACGCATCTTAGGTCTGGGTTAGGTCTAAGATTTGCCCTCATCAGGCTCACAGTTTCGCGTTTTTCACATATTTGTTGAACAGATCCTGGGTTCTTTCTGGTTTGGATCACGAAGTAGTGTGGTACCACACTGAAACAGTCCATTAAACCTGGTTTCGCTCAATATTTTAGAGGATAACGCATGTTAGGTCTAGGTTAGGTCTGGGATTTGCTCTCATCAGGCTCATTCTTTCGCATATTTCTCATACTTGATGGCTAGATCCTGGGCTTTTTCTGGATTGCATCACGTAGTAATGTAGTACCACACTGAAACAGTCAATGAAACCTGGTTTCGATCAATATTTTAGAGGATAACGCATGTTAGGTCTAGATTAGCCCTGGGATTTTCACTCATCAGACTCATACTTTCGCACACTTCACATACTCGTTTGACAGATCCTGGGTTATTTTCTGGTTTGGATCACGTAGTAATGTGGGACCACACTGAGACAGTCAATTAAACCTGGTTTCGATCAATATTTTAGAGAATAATTCATGTTAGGTCTAGGTTAGGTCTGGGATTTGCTCTCATCAGGCTCATTCTTTCGCATATTTCTCATACTTGATGGCTAGATCCTGGGCTTTTTCTGGATTGCATCACGTAGTAATGAAGTACAACACTGAAACAGTCAATTAAACCTGGTTTCCGTCAATATCTTAGAGGACAACGCAAGTTAGGTCTGGGATAGGTCTGGGATTTGCCCTCATCAGGCTCATACTTTCGCACACTTCACATACTCGTTGAACAGATCCTGGGTTTTTTCTGCTTTGGATCACGTAGTAAAGTGGTACCACACTGAAACAGTCGATTAAACCAGGTTTCGATCAATATTTTAGAAGATAACGCAACATAAGTCTGGGATAGGTCTGGGATTTGACCTCATCAGACTCATACTTTCGCGTTTTTCACATACTTGTTGAACAGATCCTGGGTTTTTTCTGGTTTGGATCACGTAGTAGTGTGGTACCACACTGAAACAGTCCATTAAACCTGCTTGCGATCAATATTTTAGAGGATAACGCATGTTAGGACTGGGTTAGGTCCAGGATTTGCCCTCATCAGGCTCATTCTTTCGCATATTTCTCAAACTTGATGGCTAGATCCTGGGCTTTTTCTGGATTGCATCACGTAGTAATGAAGTACAACACTGAAACAGTCAATTAAACCTGGTTTCCATCAATATCTTAGAGGACAACGCAAGTTAGGTCTGGGATAGGTCTTGGACTTGCCCTCATCAGGCTCATACTTACGCGTTTTTCACATACTTGTTGAACAGATCCTGGGTTTTTTCAGGTTTGGATCACGTAGTAGTGTGGTACCACACTGAAACAGTCCATTAAACCTGGTTTGGATCAATATTTTAGAGGATAACGCATGTTAGGTCTGGGATAGGTCTGGGATTTGCCCTCATCAGACTCATACTTTCGCACACTTCACATACTCGTTGAACAGATCCTGGGTTTTTTCTGGTTTGTATCACGTAGTAATGTGGTACCACACTGAAACAGTCGATGAAACCTGGTTTCGATCAATATTTTAGAGGATAACGCAAGTTAAGTCTGGGATTGGTCTGGGATTTGACCTCATCAGACTCATACTTTCGCACTCTTCACATACTCGTTGAACAGATCCTGGGTTATTTTCTGGTTTGGACCACATAGTAATGTGGTACCACACTGAAACAGTCGATTAAACCAGGTTTCGATCAATATTTTTGAGGATAACGCATGTTAGGTCTAGGTTAGGACTGGGATTTGCTCTCATCAGGCTCATTCTTTCGCATATTTCTCATACTTGATGGCTAGATCCTGGGCTTTTTCTGGATTGCATCACGTAGTAATGTGGTACCACACTGAAACATTCAATTAAACCTGGTCTTGATAAATATTTTAGAGGATAACGCATTTTAGGTCTGGGTTAGGTCTAGGATTTGCCCTCATCAGGCTCATACTTTCGCATATTTCTCATACTTCATGGCTAGATCCTGGGCTTTTTCTGGATTGCATCACGTAGTAACGAAGTACAACACTGAAACAGTCAATTAAACCTGGTTTCCATCAATATCTTAGAGGACAACGCAAGTTAGGTCTGGGATAGGTCTTGGACTTGCCCTCATCAGGCTCATACTTTCGCACACTTCACATACTCGTTGAACAGATCCTGGGTTTTTTCTGGTTTGTATCACGTAGTAATGTGGTACCACACTGAAACAGTCGATGAAACCTGGTTTCGATCAATATTTTAGAGGATAACGCAAGTTAAGTCTGGGATTGGTCTGGGATTTGACCTCATCAGACTCATACTTTCGCACTCTTCACATACTCGTTGAACAGATCCTGGGTTATTTTCTGGTTTGGACCACATAGTAATGTGGTACCACACTGAAACAGTCGATTAAACCAGGTTTCGATCAATATTTTTGAGGATAACGCATTGTAGGTCTAGGTTAGGCCTGGGATTTTCACTCATCAGGCTCATACTTTCGCATTCTTCACATACTTGTTGAACGGATCCTGGGTTTTTTCTGGTTTGGATCACGTATTAATGTGGGACCACACTGAAACAGTCAATTAAACCTGGTTTCGATCAATATTTTAGAGGATAACGCAAGTTAGGTCTGGCATAGGTCTGGGATTCGCCCTCATCAGACTCATACTTTCGCGTTTTTCACATACTTGTTGAACTGATCCTGGGCTTTTTCTGGTTTGGATCACGTAGTAATGTGGTACCACACTGAAACAGTCAATTAAACCTGGTTTCGATCAATATTTTAGAGAATAATTCATGTTAGGTCTAGGTTAGGTCTGGGATTTGCTCTCATCAGGCTCATACTTTCGCACACTTCACAAATTCGTTTGACAGATCCTGGGTTATTTTCTGGTTTGGATCGCATAGTAATGTGGTACCACACTGAAACAGTCGATTAAACCAGGTTCGATCAATATTTTTGAGGATAACGCAACATAAGTCTGGGATAGGTCTGGGATTTGACCTCATCAGACTCATACTTTCGCGTTTTTCACATACTTGTTGAACAGATCCTGGGTTTTTTCTGGTTTGGATCACGTAGTAGTGTGGTACCACACTGAAACTGTCCATTAAACCTGCTTGCGATCAATATTTTAGAGGATAACGCATGTTAGGACTGGGTTAGGTCTAGGATTTGCCCTCATCAGGCTCATTCTTTCGCATATTTCTCAAACTTGATGGCTAGATCCTGGGCTTTTTCTGGATTGCATCACGTAGTAATGTGGTACCACACTGAAACATTCAATTAAACCTGGTCTTGATAAATATTTTAGAGGATAACGCATTTTAGGTCTGGGTTAAGTCTAGGATTTGCCCTCATCAGGCTCATACTTTCGCATATTTCTCATACTTCATGGCTAGATCCTGGGCGTTTTCTGGATTGCATCACGTAGTAATGAAGTACAACACTGAAACAGTCAATTAAACCTGGTTTCGATCAATATTTTTGAGGATAACGCATATTAGGTCTAGGTTAGGCCTGGGATTTTCACTCATCAGGCTCATACTTTCGCATTCTTCACATACTTGTTGAACGGATCCTGGGTTTTTTCTGGTTTGGATCACGTAGTAGTGTGGTACCACACTGAAACAGTCCATTAAACCTGGTTTGGATCAATATTTTAGAGGATAACGCATGTTAGGTCTGGGATAGGTCTGGGATTTGCCCTCATCAGACTCATACTTTCGCACACTTCACATACTCGTTGAACAGATCCTGCGTTTTTTCTGGTTTGGATCACGTAGTAATGTGGTACCACACTGAAACAGTCGATGAAACCTGGTTTCGATCAATATTTTAGAGGATAACTCAAGTTAAGTCTGGGATTGGTCTGGGATTTGACCTCATCAGACTCATAGTTTCGCACTCTTCACATACTCGTTGAACAGACCCTGGGATATTTTCTGGTTTGGACCACATAGTAATGTGGTACCACACTGAAACAGTCGATTAAACCAGGTTTCGATTAATATTTTTGAGGATAACGCATGTTAGGTCTAGGTTAGGCCTGGGATTTTCACTCATCAGGCTCATACTTTCGCATTCTTCACATACTTGTTGAACGGATCCTGGGTTTTTTCTGGTTTGGATCACGTATTAATGTGGGACTACACTGAAACAGTCAATTAAACCTAGTTTCGATCAATATTTTAGAGAATAATTCATGTTAGGTCTAGGTTAGGTCTGGGATTTGCTATCATCAGGCTCATTCTTTCGCATATTTCTCATACTTGATGGCTAGATCCTGGGCTTTTTCTGGATTGCATCACGTAGTAATGAAGTACAACACTGAAACAGTCAATTAAACCTGGTTTCCATCAATATCTTAGAGGACAACGCAAGTTAGGTCTGGGATAGGTCTGGGATTTGCCCTCATCAGGCTCATACTTTCGCGTTTTTCGCATACTTGTTGAACAGATCCTGGGTTTTTTCTGGTTTGTAACACGTAGTAGTGTGGTACCACACTGAAACTGTCCATTAAACCTGGTCTGCGTCAATATTTTAGAGGATAACGCATGTTAGGTCTAGGTTAGCCCTGGGATTTTCACTCATCAGACTCATACTTTCGCATTCTTCACATACTTGTTGAACAGATCCTGGGTTCTTTCTGGTTTGGATCACGAAGTAGTGTGGTACCACACTGAAACAGTCCATTAAACATGGTTTCGCTCAATATCTTAGAGGATAACGCATGTTATGTCTAGGTTAGGTCTGGGATTTGCTCTCATCAGGCTCATTCTTTCGCATATGTCTCATAGTTGATGGCTAAATCCTGGGCTTTTTCTGGATTGCATCACGTAGTAATGTAGTACCACACTGAAACAGTCAATGATTCCTGGTTTCCATCAATATTTTAGAGGACAACGCAAGTTAGGTCTAGGTAAGTCCTGAGATTTTCACTGATCAGACTCATACTTTCGCATCCTTCACATACTTGTTGAACGGATGCTGGGTTTTTTCTGGTTTGGATCACGTAGTAATGTGGTACCACACTGAAACGGTCAATTAAACCTGGTTTCGATCAATATTTTAGAGGATAACGCAAGTTAGGTCTGGGATAGGTCTGGGATTTGCCCTCATCAGGCTCATACTTTCGCGTTTTTCACATACTTGTTGAACAGATCATGGGTTTTTTCTGGTTTGGCTCACGTAGTACTGTGATACCACACTGAAACAGTCGATTAAACCTGGTTTCGATCAATATTTTAGAGGATAACGCAAGTTAGGTCTAGGTTAGCCCTGGGATTTTCACTCATCAGACTCATACTTTCGCATTCTTCACATACTTGTTGAACTGATCCTGGGTTTTTTCTGGTTTGGATCACGTAGTAATGTGGTACCACACTGAAACGGTCGATTAAGCCTGGTTTCGATCAATATTTTAGAGGATAACGCATGTTAGCTCTAGGTTAGCCCTGGGATTTTCACTCATCAGACTCATACTTTCGCATTCTTCACATACTTGTTGAACTGATCCTGGGTTTTTTCTGGTTTGGATCACGTAGTAATGTGGTACCACACAGAAACAGTCAATTAAACCTGGTTTCGATCAATATTTTAGAGAATAATTCATGTTAGGTCTAGGTTAGGTCTGGGATTTGCTCTCATCAGGCTCATACTTTGGCACACTTCACATACTCGTTTGACAGATCCTGGGTTATTTTCTGGTTTGGATCGCATAGTAATATGGTACCACACTGAAACAGTCAATTAAACCTGGTTTCGATCAATATTTTAGAGAATAATTCATGTTAGGTCTAGGTTAGGTCTGGGATTTGCTCTCATCAGGCTCATACTTTCGCACACTTCACATACTCGTTTGACAGAACCTGGGTCATTTTCTGGTTTGGATCGCATAGTAATGTGGTACCACACTGAAACAGTCGATTAAACCAGGTTTTGATCAATATTTTTGAGGAAAACGCATGTTAGGTCTAGGTTAGGCCTGGGATTTTCACTCATCAGACTCATACTTTCGTATTCTTCACATACTTGTTGAACGGATCCTGGGTTTCTTCTGGTTTGGTTCACGTAGTAGTGTGGTACCACACTAAAACAGTCCATTAAACCTGCTTGCGATCAATATTTTAGAGGATAACGCATGTTAGGACTGGGTTAGGTCTAGGATTTGCCCTCATCAGGCTCATTCTTTCGCATATTTCTCAAACTTGATGGCTAGATCCTGGGCTTTTTCTGGATTGCATCACGTAGTAATGAAGTACAACACTGAAACAGTCAATTAAACCTGGTTTCCATCAATATCTTAGAGGACAACGCAAGTTAGGTCTGGGATAGGTCTTGGACTTGCCCTCATCAGGCTCATACTTTCGCGTTTTTCACATACTTGTTGAACAGATCCTGGGTTTTTTCAGGTTTGGATCACGTAGTAATGTGGTACCACACTGAAACAGTCCATTAAACCTGGTTTGGATCAATAATTTAGAGGATAACGCATGTTAGGTCTGGGATAGGTCTGGGATTTGTCCTCATCAGACTCATACTTTTGCACTCTTCACATACTCGTTGAACAGACCCTGGGTTATTTTCTGGTTTGGACCACATAGTAATGTGGTACCACACTGAAACAGTCGATTAAACCAGGTTTCGATCAATATTTTTGAGGATAACGCATGTTAGGTCTAGGTTAGGCCTGGGATTTTCACTCATCAGGCTCATACTTTCGCGTTTTTCACATACTTGTGGAACAGATCCTGGGTTATTTTCTGGTTTGGATCGCATAGTAATGTGGTACCTCACTGAAACAGTCGATTAAACCAGGTTTCGATCAATATTTTTGAGGAAAACGCATGTTAGGTCTAGGTTAGGCCTGGGATTTTCACTCATCAGACTCATACTTTCGCATTCTTCACATACTTGTTGAACGGATCCTGGGTTTCTTCTGGTTTGGATCACGTAGTAATGTGGGACCACACTGAAACAGTCAATTAAACCTGGTTTCGATCAATATTTTAGAGAATAATTCATGTTAGGTCTAGGTTAGGTCTGGGATTTGCTCTCATCAGGCTCATTCTTTCGCATATTTCTCATACTTGATGGCTAGATCCTGGGCTTTTTCTGGATTGCATCACGTAGTAATGAAGTACAACACTGAAACAGTCAATTAAACCTGGTTTCCGTCAATATCTTAGAGGACAACGCAAGTTAGGTCTGGGATAGGTCTGGGATTTGCCCTCATCAGGCTCATACTTTCGCACACTTCACATACTCGTTGAACAGATCCTGGGTTTTTTCTGCTTTGGATCACGTAGTAAAGTGGTACCACACTGAAACAGTCGATTAAACCAGGTTTCGATCAATATTTTAGAAGATAACGCAACATAAGTCTGGGATAGGTCTGGGATTTGACCTCATCAGACTCATACTTTCGCGTTTTTCACATACTTGTTGAACAGATCCTGGGTTTTTTCTGGTTTGGATCACGTAGTAGTGTGGTACCACACTGAAACAGTCCATTAAACCTGCTTGCGATCAATATTTTAGAGGATAACGCATGTTAGGACTGGGTTAGGTCCAGGATTTGCCCTCATCAGGCTCATTCTTTCGCATATTTCTCAAACTTGATGGCTAGATCCTGGGCTTTTTCTGGATTGCATCACGTAGTAATGAAGTACAACACTGAAACAGTCAATTAAACCTGGTTTCCATCAATATCTTAGAGGACAACGCAAGTTAGGTCTGGGATAGGTCTTGGACTTGCCCTCATCAGGCTCATACTTACGCGTTTTTCACATACTTGTTGAACAGATCCTGGGTTTTTTCAGGTTTGGATCAAGTAGTAGTGTGGTACCACACTGAAACAGTCCATTAAACCTGGTTTGGATCAATATTTTAGAGGATAACGCATGTTAGGTCTGGGATAGGTCTGGGATTTGCCCTCATCAGACTCATACTTTCGCACACTTCACATACTCGTTGAACAGATCCTGGGTTTTTTCTGGTTTGTATCACGTAGTAATGTGGTACCACACTGAAACAGTCGATGAAACCTGGTTTCGATCAATATTTTAGAGGATAACGCAAGTTAAGTCTGGGATTGGTCTGGGATTTGACCTCATCAGACTCATACTTTCGCACTCTTCACATACTCGTTGAACAGATCCTGGGTTATTTTCTGGTTTGGACCACATAGTAATGTGGTACCACACTGAAACAGTCGATTAAACCAGGTTTCGATCAATATTTTTGAGGATAACGCATGTTAGGTCTAGGTTAGGACTGGGATTTGCTCTCATCAGGCTCATTCTTTCGCATATTTCCCATACTTGATGGCTAGATCCTGGGCTTTTTCTGGATTGCATCACGTAGTAATGTGGTACCACACTGAAACATTCAATTAAACCTGGTCTTGATAAATATTTTAGAGGATAACGCATTTTAGGTCTGGGTTAGGTCTAGGATTTGCCCTCATCAGGCTCATACTTTCGCATATTTCTCATACTCGTTGAACAGATCCTGCGTTTTTTCTGGTTTGGATCACGTAGTAATGTGGTACCACACTGAAACAGTCGATGAAACCTGGTTTCGATCAATATTTTAGAGGATAACTCAAGTTAAGTCTGGGATTGGTCTGGGATTTGACCTCATCAGACTCATAGTTTCGCACTCTTCACATACTCGTTGAACAGATCCTGGGTTTTTTCTGGTTTGTATCACGTAGTAATGTGGTACCACACTGAAACAGTCGATGAAACCTGGTTTCGATCAATATTTTAGAGGATAACGCAAGTTAAGTCTGGGATTGGTCTGGGATTTGACCTCATCAGACTCATACTTTCGCACTCTTCACATACTCGTTGAACAGATCCTGGGTTATTTTCTGGTTTGGACCACATAGTAATGTGGTACAACACTGAAACAGTCAATTAAACCTGGTTTCGATCAATATTTTTGAGGATAACGCATATTAGGTCTAGGTTAGGCCTGGGATTTTCACTCATCAGGCTCATACTTTCGCATTCTTCACATACTTGTTGAACGGATCCTGGGTTTTTTCTGGTTTGGATCACGTAGTAGTGTGGTACCACACTGAAACAGTCCATTAAACCTGGTTTGGATCAATATTTTAGAGGATAACGCATGTTAGGTCTGGGATAGGTCTGGGATTTGCCCTCATCAGACTCATACTTTCGCACACTTCACATACTCGTTGAACAGATCCTGCGTTTTTTCTGGTTTGGATCACGTAGTAATGTGGTACCACACTGAAACAGTCGATGAAACCTGGTTTCGATCAATATTTTAGAGGATAACTCAAGTTAAGTCTGGGATTGGTCTGGGATTTGACCTCATCAGACTCATAGTTTCGCACTCTTCACATACTCGTTGAACAGACCCTGGGATATTTTCTGGTTTGGACCACATAGTAATGTGATACCACACTGAAACAGTCGATTAAACCAGGTTTCGATTAATATTTTTGAGGATAACGCATGTTAGGTCTAGGTTAGGCCTGGGATTTTCACTCATCAGGCTCATACTTTCGCATTCTTCACATACTTGTTGAACGGATCCTGGGTTTTTTCTGGTTTGGATCACGTATTAATGTGGGACTACACTGAAACAGTCAATTAAACCTAGTTTCGATCAATATTTTAGAGAATAATTCATGTTAGGTCTAGGTTAGGTCTGGGATTTGCTATCATCAGGCTCATTCTTTCGCATATTTCTCATACTTGATGGCTAGATCCTGGGCTTTTTCTGGATTGCATCACGTAGTAATGAAGTACAACACTGAAACAGTCAATTAAACCTGGTTTCCATCAATATCTTAGAGGACAACGCAAGTTAGGTCTGGGATAGGTCTGGGATTTGCCCTCATCAGGCTCATACTTTCGCGTTTTTCGCATACTTGTTGAACAGATCCTGGGTTTTTTCTGGTTTGTAACACGTAGTAGTGTGGTACCACACTGAAACTGTCCATTAAACCTGGTCTGCGTCAATATTTTAGAGGATAACGCATGTTAGGTCTAGGTTAGCCCTGGGATTTTCACTCATCAGACTCATACTTTCGCATTCTTCACATACTTGTTGAACTGATCCTGGGAGTTTTCTGGTTTGGATCTCGTAGTAATGTGGTACCACACTGTAACAGTCGATTAAACCTGGTTTCGATCAATATTTTAGAGGATAACGCAAGTTAGGTCTGGGTCAGGTCTAAGATTTGCCCTCGTCAGGCTCACAGTTTCGCGTTTTTCACATACTTGTTGAACAGATCCTGGGTTCTTTCTGGTTTGGATCACGAAGTAGTGTGGTACCACACTGAAACAGTCCATTAAACATGGTTTCGCTCAATATCTTAGAGGATAACGCATGTTATGTCTAGGTTAGGTCTGGGATTTGCTCTCATCAGGCTCATTCTTTCGCATATGTCTCATACTTGATGGCTAAATCCTGGGCTTTTTCTGGATTGCATCACGTAGTAATGTAGTACCACACTGAAACAGTCAATGATTCCTGGTTTCCATCAATATTTTAGAGGACAACGCAAGTTAGGTCTAGGTAAGTCCTGAGATTTTCACTGATCAGACTCATACTTTCGCATCCTTCACATACTTGTTGAACGGATGCTGGGTTTTTTCTGGTTTGGATCACGTAGTAATGTGGTACCACACTGAAACGGTCAATTAAACCTGGTTTCGATCAATATTTTAGAGGATAACGCAAGTTAGGTCTGGGATAGGTCTGGGATTTGCCCTCATCAGGCTCATACTTTCGCGTTTTTCACATACTTGTTGAACAGATCATGGGTTTTTTCTGGTTTGGCTCACGTAGTACTGTGATACCACACTGAAACAGTCGATTAAACCTGGTTTCGATCAATATTTTAGAGGATAACGCAAGTTAGGTCTAGGTTAGCCCTGGGATTTTCACTCATCAGACTCATACTTTCGCATTCTTCACATACTTGTTGAACTGATCCTGGGTTTTTTCTGGTTTGGATCACGTAGTAATGTGGTACCACACTGAAACGGTCGATTAAGCCTGGTTTCGATCAATATTTTAGAGGATAACGCATGTTAGCTCTAGGTTAGCCCTGGGATTTTCACTCATCAGACTCATACTTTCGCATTCTTCACATACTTGTTGAACTGATCCTGGGTTTTTTCTGGTTTGGATCACGTAGTAATGTGGTACCACACAGAAACAGTCAATTAAACCTGGTTTCGATCAATATTTTAGAGAATAATTCATGTTAGGTCTAGGTTAGGTCTGGGATTTGCTCTCATCAGGCTCATACTTTGGCACACTTCACATACTCGTTTGACAGATCCTGGGTTATTTTCTGGTTTGGATCGCATAGTAATATGGTACCACACTGAAACAGTCAATTAAACCTGGTTTCGATCAATATTTTAGAGAATAATTCATGTTAGGTCTAGGTTAGGTCTGGGATTTGCTATCATCAGGCTCATTCTTTCGAATATTTCTCATACTTGATGGCTAGATCCTGTGCTTTTTCTGGATTGCATCACGTAGTAATGAAGTACAACACTGAAACAGTCAATTAAACCTGGTTTCCATCAATATCTTAGAGGACAACGCAAGTTAGGTCTGGGATAGGTCTGGGATTTGCCCTCATCAGGCTCATACTTTCGCGTTTTTCACATACTTGTTGAACAGATCCTGTGTTTTTTCTGGTTTGTATTACGTAGTAGTGTGGTACCACAATAAAACAGTCAATTAAACCTGGTTTCGATCAATATTTTAGAGGATATCGCAAGTTAGGTCTGGGATAGGTCTGGGATTTTCACTCATCAGACTCATACTTTCGCATTCTTCACATACTTGTTGTAACGGATCCTGGGTTTTTTCTGGTTTGGATCACGTAGTTATGTGGGTCCACACTGAAACAATCAATTAAACCTGGTCTTGATAAATATTTTAGAGGATAACGCGTGTTAGGTCTGGGATAGGTCTGGGATTTGCCCTCCTCAGACTCATACTTTCGCACACTTCACATACTCGTTGAATAGATCCTGGGTTATTTTCTGGTTTGGATCACATAGTAATGTGGTACCACACTGAAACAGTCGATTAAACCAGGTTTCGATCAATATTTTTGAGGATAACGCATGTTAGGCCTAGGTAAGGCCTGGGATTTTCACTCATCAGACTCATACTTTCGCATTCTTCACATACTTGTTGAACGGATCCTGGGTTTTTTCTGGTTTGGATCACGTAGTTATGTGGGTCCACACTGAAACAATCAATTAAACCTGGTCTTGATAAATATTTTAGAGGATAACGCAAGTTAGGTCTGGGGTAGGCCTGGGATTAGCCCACATCAGACTCATACTTTCGCACACTTCACATACTCGTTGAACAGATCCTGGGTTATTTTCTGGTTTGGATCACATAGTAATGTGGTACCACACTGAAACAGTCGATTAAACCAGGTTTCGATCAATATTTTTGAGGATAACGCATGTTAGGTCTAGGTTAGGCCTGGGATTTGCCCTCATCAGGATCATACTTTTGCAGTTTTAACATACATGTTCTCCTGATCGAGGGTTTTTTCTGCTTTGGATCACGTAGTAAAGTGGTACCACACTGCAACAGTCCATTAAACCTGGTTTGCATCAATATTTTAGAGGATAACGCATGTTAGGTCTAGGTTAGCCCCGAGATTTTCACTCATCAGACTCATACTTTCGCATTCTTCACATACTTGTTGAACGGATCCTGGGTTTTTCTGGTTTGGATCACGTAGTAATGTGGGGCCACACTGAAACAATTAATTAAACCTGGTCTTGATAAATATTTTAGAGGACAACGTATGTTAGGTCTGGGTTATGTCTAGGATTTGCCCTCATCAGGCTCATACTTTCGCATATTTCTCATACTTCATGGCTAGATCCTGGGCTTTTTCTGGATTGCATCACGTAGTAATGAAGTACAACACTGAAACAGTCGATTAAACCAGGTTTCGATCAATATTTTTGAGGATAACGGATGTTAGGTCTAGGTTAGGCCTGGGATTTTCACTCATCAGTCTCATACTTTCGCACACTTCACATACTCGTTGAACAGATCCTGGGTTATTTTCTGGTTTGGATCACATAGTAATGTGGTACCACATCTAAAACAGTCAATTAAACCTGGTTTCGATCAATATTTAAGAGAATAATTCATGTTAGGTCTAGGTTAGGTCTGGGATTAGCCCTCATCAGACTCATACTTTCGCACACTTCACATACTCGTTGACAAGATCCTGGGTTTTTTTCTTGTTTGGATCACGTAGTAATGTGGTACCACACTGAAACAGTCGACTAAACCTGGTTTCGATTAATATTTTAGAGGATAGCGCATGTTAGGTCTGGGATAGGTCTGGGATTCGCCCTCATCAGGCTCATACTTTCGCATATTTCTCATACTTGATGGCTAGATCCTGGGCTTTTTCTGGATTGCATCATGTAGTAATGTGGGACCACACTGAAACAATCAATTAAACCTGGTCATGATCAATATTTTAGAGAATAATTCATGTTATGTCTAGGTTAGGTCTGGGATTTGCTCTCATCAGGCTCATTCTATCGCATATTTCTCATACTTGATGGCTAGATCCTGGGCTTTTTCTGGATTGCATCACGTAGTAATGAAGTACAACACTGAAACAGTCAATTAAACCTGGTTTCCATCAATATTTTAGAGGACAACGCATGTTAGGTCTAGGTTAGGCCTGGGATTTGCCCTCATCAGGGTCATACTTCCGCAGTTTTAACATACATGTTGACCTGATCGAGGGTTTTTTCTGCTTTGGATCACGTAGTAAAGTGGTGCCACACTGAAACAGTCCATTAAACCTGGTTTGGATCAATATTTTAGAGGATAACGCATGTTAGGTCTAGGTTTGCCCTGGGACTTTCACTCATCAGACTCATACTTTCGCATTCTTCACATACTTGTTGACCGGATCCTGGGTTTTTTCAGGTTTGGTTCACGTAGTAATGTGGTACCACACTGAAACATCCAATTAAACCTGGTCTTGATAAATATTTTAGAGGATAACGCATGTTAGGTTTGGGTTAGGTCTAGCATTTGCCCTCATCAGGCTCATACTTTCGCATATTTCTCATACTTCATGGCTAGATCCTGGGCTGTTTCTGGATTGTATCACGTAGTAATGTGGTACCACGCCGAAACAGTCAATTAAAACTGGTTTCGATCAATATTTTAGAGGATAACGCAAGTTAGGTCTGGGATAGGTCTGGGATTCGCCCTCATCAGGCTCATACTTTCGCGTTTTTCACATACTTGTTGAACTGATCCTGGGTTTTTTCTGGTTTCGATCACGTAGCAATGTGGTACCACACTGAAACAGTCGATTAAACCTGGTTTCGATCAATATTTTAGAGGATAACGTAAGTTTGGTCAGTGATAGGTCTGGGATTTGCCCTCATCAGGCTCATACTTTCGCGTTTTTCACATACTTGTTGAACAGATCCCGGGTTTTTTCTGGTTTGGATCACGTAGTAATGTGGGACCACACTGAAACAGTCCATTAAACCTGGTTTGGATCAATATTTTAGAGGATAACGCATGTTAGGTCTGGGATAGGTCTGGGATTTGCCCTCATCAGACTCATACTTTCGCACACTTCACATACTCGTTGAACAGATCCTGGGTTATTTTCTGGTTTGGATCACATAGTAATGTGGTACCACACTGAAACAGTCGATTAAACCAGGTTTCGATCAATATTTTTGAGGATAACGCATGTTAGGTCTAGGTTAGGCCTGGGATTTTCACTCATCAGACTCATACTTTCGTATTCTTCACATACTTGTTGAACGGATCCTGGGTTTTTTCTGGTTTGGATTACGTAGTAATGAGGGACCACACTGAAACAATCAAATAAACCTGGTCTTGATAAATATTTTAGAGGATAAAGCATGTTAGGTCTGCGTTAGGTCTAAGATTTGCCCTCGTCAGGCTCATACTTTCGCATATTTCTCATATTTCATGGCTAGATCCTGGGCTATTTCTGGACTGGATCACGTAGTAATGTGGTACCACACTGAAACAGTCGATCAAACCAGGTTTCGATCAATATTTTTGAGGATAACGCAACTTAGGTCTGGGATAGGACTGGGATTTGCCCTCGTCAGGCTCATATTTTCGCGTTTTTCACATACTTGTTCAACAGATTCTGGGTTTTTCCGGTTTGGGTCACGTACTAGTGTGGTACCACACTGAGACAGTCGATTAAACCTGGTTTCGATCAATATTTTTGAGGATAACGCATGTTAGGTCTAGGTTAGGCCGGGGATTTTCACTCAGCAGACTCGTACTTTCGCATTCTTCACATACTTGTTGAACGGATCCTGGGTTTTTACTGGATTGGATCACGTAGTAAAGTGGTACCACACTGAAACATTCAATGAAACCTGTTCTGGATAAATATTTTAGAGGATAACGCATCTTAGGTCTGGGTTAGGTCTAAGATTTGCCCTCATCAGGCTCACAGTTTCGCGTTTTTCACATACTTGTTACACAGATGCTGGGTTTTTTCTGGTTTGGAGCACGTAGTAATGTGGTACCACTCTAAAACAGTCAATTAAACCTGGTTTCGATCAATATTTTACAGGATCACGCAAGCTCGGTCTGGGATAGGTCTGGGAATAGCCCTCATCAGACTCATACTTTCGCACACTTCACATACTCGTTGACAAGATCCTGGGTTTTTTTCTGGCTTGGATCACGTAGTAATGTGGTTCCACACTGAAACAGTCGATTAAACTTGGCTTCGATCAATATTTTAGAGGATAACGCAAGTTAGGTCTGGGAGAGGTCTGGGATTTGCCCTCATCAGGCTCATACTTTCGCGTTTTTCACATACTTGTTGAACGGATCCTGGGTTTTTTCTGGTTTGGTTCACGTAGTAATGTGGGACCACACTGAAACAATCAATTAAACCTCGTCTTGATAAATATTTTAGAGGATAACGCATGTTAGGTCCGGGATAGGTCTGGGATTTGCCCTCATCAGACTCATACTTTCGCACACTTCACATACTCGTTGAACAGATCCTGCATTATTTTCTGGTTTGGATCACATAGTAATGTGGTACCACACTGAAACATTCAATTAAACCTGGCCTTGATAAATATTTTGGCGGATAACGCAAGTTAGGTCTGGGATAGGTCTGGGATTTGCTCTCATCAGGCTCATTCTTTCGCATATTTCTCATACTTGATGGCTAGATCCTGAGCTTTTTCTGGATTGCATCACGTAGTAATGTGGGACCACACTGAAACAGTCCATTAAACCTGGTTTGGATCAATATTTTAGAGGATAACGCATGTTAGGTCTGGGATAGGTCTGGGATTTGCCCTCATCAGACTCATACTTTCGCACACTTCACATACTCGTTGAACAGATCCTGGGTTATTTTCTGGTTTGGATCACATAGTAATGTGGTACCACACTGAAACAGTCGATTAAACCAGGTTTCGATCAATATTTTTGAGGATAACGCATGTTAGGTCTAGGTTAGGCCTGGGATTTTCACTCATCAGACTCATACTTTCGTATTCTTCACATACTTGTTGAACGGATCCTGGGTTTTTTCTGGTTTGGATTACGTAGTAATGAGGGACCACACTGAAACAATCAAATAGACCTGGTGTTGATAAATATTTTAGAGGATAAAGCATGTTAGGTCTGCGTTAGGTCTAGGATTTGCCCTCGTCAGGCTCATACTTTCGCATATTTCTCATATTTCATGGCTAGATCCTGGGCTATTTCTGGACTGGATCACGTAGTAATGTGGTACCACACTGAAACAGTCGATTAAACCAGGTTTCGATCAATATTTTTGAGGATAACGCAACTTAGGTCTGGGATAGGTCTGGGATTTGCCCTCGTCAGGCTCATATTTTCGCGTTTTTCACATACTTGTTCAACAGATTCTGGGTTTTTCCGGTTTGGGTCACGTACTAGTGTGGTACCACACTGAAACAGTCGATTAAACCTGGTTTCGATCAATATTTTTGAGGATAACGCATGTTAGGTCTAGGTTAGGCCGGGGATTTTCACTCAGCAGACTCGTACTTTCGCATTCTTCACATACTTGTTGAACGGATCCTGGGTTTTTACTGGATTGGATCACGTAGTAAAGTGGTACCACACTGAAACATTCAATGAAACCTGTTCTGGATAAATATTTTAGAGGATAACGCATCTTAGGTCTGGGTTAGGTCTAAGATTTGCCCTCATCAGGCTCACAGTTTCGCGTTTTTCACATACTTGTTACACAGATGCTGGGTTTTTTCTGGTTTGGAGCACGTAGTAATGTGGTACCACTCTAAAACAGTCAATTAAACCTGGTTTCGATCAATATTTTACAGGATCACGCAAGCTCGGTCTGGGATAGGTCTGGGAATAGCCCTCATCAGACTCATACTTTCGCACACTTCACATACTCGTTGACAAGATCCTGGGTTTTTTTCTGGCTTGGATCACGTAGTAATGTGCTTCCACACTGAAACAGTCGATTAAACTTGGCTTCGATCAATATTTTAGAGGATAACGCAAGTTAGGTCTGGGAGAGGTCTGGGATTTGCCCTCATCAGGCTCATACTTTCGCGTTTTTCACATACTTGTTGAACGGATCCTGGGTTTTTTCTGGTTTGGTTCACGTAGTAATGTGGGTCCACACTGAAACAATCAATTAAACCTCGTCTTGATAAATATTTTAGAGGATAACGCATGTTAGGTCCGGGATAGGTCTGGGATTTGCCCTCATCAGACTCATACTTTCGCACACTTCACATACTCGTTGAACAGATCCTGCATTATTTTCTGGTTTTGATCACATAGTAATGTGGTACCACACTGAAACATTCAATTAAACCTGGCCTTGATAAATATTTTGGAGGATAACGCAAGTTAGGTCTGGGATAGGTCTGGGATTTGCTCTCATCAGGCTCATTCTTTCGCATATTTCTCATACTTGATGGCTAGATCCTGAGCTTTTTCTGGATTGCATCACGTAGTAATGTAGCACCACACTGAAACAGTGAATGAAACCTGGTTTCCATCAATATTTTAGAGGACAACGCAAGTTAGGTCTAGGTAAGGCCTGAGATTTTCACTGATCAGACTCATACATTCGCATTCTTCACATACTTGTTGAACGGATCCTGGGTTTTTTCTGGTTTGGATCACGTAGTTATGTGGGTCCACACTGAAACAATCAATTAAACCAGGTCTTGATAAATATTTTAGAGGATAACGCAAGTTAGGTCTGGGGTAGGCCTGGGATTAGCCCACATCAGACTCATACTTTCGCACACTTCACATACTCGTTGAACAGATCCTGGGTTATTTTCTGGTTTGGATCACATAGTAATGTGGTACCACACTGAAACAGTCGATTAAACCAGGTTTCGATCAATATTTTTGAGGATAACGCATGTTAGGTCTAGGTTAGGCCTGGGATTTGCCCTCATCAGGATCATACTTTTGCAGTTTTAACATACATGTTCTCCTGATCGAGGGTTTTTTCTGCTTTGGATCACGTAGTAAAGTGGTACCACACTGCAACAGTCCATTAAACCTGGTTTGCATCAATATTTTAGAGGATAACGCATGTTAGGTCTAGGTTAGCCCCGAGATTTTCACTCATCAGACTCATACTTTCGCATTCTTCACATACTTGTTGAACGGATCCTGGGTTTTTCTGGTTTGGATCACGTAGTAATGTGGGGCCACACTGAAACAATTAATTAAACCTGGTCTTGATAAATATTTTAGAGGACAACGTATGTTAGGTCTGGGTTATGTCTAGGATTTGCCCTCATCAGGCTCATACTTTCGCATATTTCTCATACTTCATGGCTAGATCCTGGGCTTTTTCTGGATTGCATCACGTAGTAATGAAGTACAACACTGAAACAGTCGATTAAACCAGGTTTCGATCAATATTTTTGAGGATAACGGATGTTAGGTCTAGGTTAGGCCTGGGATTTTCACTCATCAGTCTCATACTTTCGCACACTTCACATACTCGTTGAACAGATCCTGGGTTATTTTCTGGTTTGGATCACATAGTAATGTGGTACCACATCTAAAACAGTCAATTAAACCTGGTTTCGATCAATATTTAAGAGAATAATTCATGTTAGGTCTAGGTTAGGTCTGGGATTAGCCCTCATCAGACTCATACTTTCGCACACTTCACATACTCGTTGACAAGATCCTGGGTTTTTTTCTTGTTTGGATCACGTAGTAATGTGGTACCACACTGAAACAGTCGACTAAACCTGGTTTCGATTAATATTTTAGAGGATAGCGCATGTTAGGTCTGGGATAGGTCTGGGATTCGCCCTCATCAGGCTCATACTTTCGCATATTTCTCATACTTGATGGCTAGATCCTGGGCTTTTTCTGGATTGCATCATGTAGTAATGTGGGACCACACTGAAACAATCAATTAAACCTGGTCATGATCAATATTTTAGAGAATAATTCATGTTATGTCTAGGTTAGGTCTGGGATTTGCTCTCATCAGGCTCATTCTATCGCATATTTCTCATACTTGATGGCTAGATCCTGGGCTTTTTCTGGATTGCATCACGTAGTAATGAAGTACAACACTGAAACAGTCAATTAAACCTGGTTTCCATCAATATTTTAGAGGACAACGCATGTTAGGTCTAGGTTAGGCCTGGGATTTGCCCTCATCAGGGTCATACTTCCGCAGTTTTAACATACATGTTGACCTGATCGAGGGTTTTTTCTGCTTTGGATCACGTAGTAAAGTGGTGCCACACTGAAACAGTCCATTAAACCTGGTTTGGATCAATATTTTAGAGGATAACGCATGTTAGGTCTAGGTTTGCCCTGGGACTTTCACTCATCAGACTCATACTTTCGCATTCTTCACATACTTGTTGACCGGATCCTGGGTTTTTTCAGGTTTGGTTCACGTAGTAATGTGGTACCACACTGAAACATCCAATTAAACCTGGTCTTGATAAATATTTTAGAGGATAACGCATGTTAGGTTTGGGTTAGGTCTAGCATTTGCCCTCATCAGGCTCATACTTTCGCATATTTCTCATACTTCATGGCTAGATCCTGGGCTGTTTCTGGATTGTATCACGTAGTAATGTGGTACCACGCCGAAACAGTCAATTAAAACTGGTTTCGATCAATATTTTAGAGGATAACGCAAGTTAGGTCTGGGATAGGTCTGGGATTCGCCCTCATCAGGCTCATACTTTCGCGTTTTTCACATACTTGTTGAACTGATCCTGGGTTTTTTCTGGTTTCGATCACGTAGCAATGTGGTACCACACTGAAACAGTCGATTAAACCTGGTTTCGATCAATATTTTAGAGGATAACGTAAGTTTGGTCAGTGATAGGTCTGGGATTTGCCCTCATCAGGCTCATACTTTCGCGTTTTTCACATACTTGTTGAACAGATCCCGGGTTTTTTCTGGTTTGGATCACGTAGTAATGTGGGACCACACTGAAACAGTCCATTAAACCTGGTTTGGATCAATATTTTAGAGGATAACGCATGTTAGGTCTGGGATAGGTCTGGGATTTGCCCTCATCAGACTCATACTTTCGCACACTTCACATACTCGTTGAACAGATCCTGGGTTATTTTCTGGTTTGGATCACATAGTAATGTGGTACCACACTGAAACAGTCGATTAAACCAGGTTTCGATCAATATTTTTGAGGATAACGCATGTTAGGTCTAGGTTAGGCCTGGGATTTTCACTCATCAGACTCATACTTTCGTATTCTTCACATACTTGTTGAACGGATCCTGGGTTTTTTCTGGTTTGGATTACGTAGTAATGAGGGACCACACTGAAACAATCAAATAAACCTGGTCTTGATAAATATTTTAGAGGATAAAGCATGTTAGGTCTGCGTTAGGTCTAAGATTTGCCCTCGTCAGGCTCATACTTTCGCATATTTCTCATATTTCATGGCTAGATCCTGGGCTATTTCTGGACTGGATCACGTAGTAATGTGGTACCACACTGAAACAGTCGATTAAACCAGGTTTCGATCAATATTTTTGAGGATAACGCAACTTAGGTCTGGGATAGGACTGGGATTTGCCCTCGTCAGGCTCATATTTTCGCGTTTTTCACATACTTGTTCAACAGATTCTGGGTTTTTCCGGTTTGGGTCACGTACTAGTGTGGTACCACACTGAGACAGTCGATTAAACCTGGTTTCGATCAATATTTTTGAGGATAACGCATGTTAGGTCTAGGTTAGGCCGGGGATTTTCACTCAGCAGACTCGTACTTTCGCATTCTTCACATACTTGTTGAACGGATCCTGGGTTTTTACTGGATTGGATCACGTAGTAAAGTGGTACCACACTGAAACATTCAATGAAACCTGTTCTGGATAAATATTTTAGAGGATAACGCATCTTAGGTCTGGGTTAGGTCTAAGATTTGCCCTCATCAGGCTCACAGTTTCGCGTTTTTCACATACTTGTTACACAGATGCTGGGTTTTTTCTGGTTTGGAGCACGTAGTAATGTGGTACCACTCTAAAACAGTCAATTAAACCTGGTTTCGATCAATATTTTACAGGATCACGCAAGCTCGGTCTGGGATAGGTCTGGGAATAGCCCTCATCAGACTCATACTTTCGCACACTTCACATACTCGTTGACAAGATCCTGGGTTTTTTTCTGGCTTGGATCACGTAGTAATGTGGTTCCACACTGAAACAGTCGATTAAACTTGGCTTCGATCAATATTTTAGAGGATAACGCATGTTAGGTCTGGGAGAGGTCTGGGATTTGCCCTCATCAGGCTCATACTTTCGCGTTTTTCACATACTTGTTGAACGGATCCTGGGTTTTTTCTGGTTTGGTTCACGTAGTAATGTGGGACCACACTGAAACAATCAATTAAACCTCGTCTTGATAAATATTTTAGAGGATAACGCATGTTAGGTCCGGGATAGGTCTGGGATTTGCCCTCATCAGACTCATACTTTCGCACACTTCACATACTCGTTGAACAGATCCTGCATTATTTTCTGGTTTGGATCACATAGTAATGTGGTACCACACTGAAACATTCAATTAAACCTGGCCTTGATAAATATTTTGGCGGATAACGCAAGTTAGGTCTGGGATAGGTCTGGGATTTGCTCTCATCAGGCTCATTCTTTCGCATATTTCTCATACTTGATGGCTAGATCCTGAGCTTTTTCTGGATTGCATCACGTAGTAATGTGGGACCACACTGAAACAGTCCATTAAACCTGGTTTGGATCAATATTTTAGAGGATAACGCATGTTAGGTCTGGGATAGGTCTGGGATTTGCCCTCATCAGACTCATACTTTCGCACACTTCACATACTCGTTGAACAGATCCTGGGTTATTTTCTGGTTTGGATCACATAGTAATGTGGTACCACACTGAAACAGTCGATTAAACCAGGTTTCGATCAATATTTTTGAGGATAACGCATGTTAGGTCTAGGTTAGGCCTGGGATTTTCACTCATCAGACTCATACTTTCGTATTCTTCACATACTTGTTGAACGGATCCTGGGTTTTTTCTGGTTTGGATTACGTAGTAATGAGGGACCACACTGAAACAATCAAATAGACCTGGTGTTGATAAATATTTTAGAGGATAAAGCATGTTAGGTCTGCGTTAGGTCTAGGATTTGCCCTCGTCAGGCTCATACTTTCGCATATTTCTCATATTTCATGGCTAGATCCTGGGCTATTTCTGGACTGGATCACGTAGTAATGTGGTACCACACTGAAACAGTCGATTAAACCAGGTTTCGATCAATATTTTTGAGGATAACGCAACTTAGGTCTGGGATAGGTCTGGGATTTGCCCTCGTCAGGCTCATATTTTCGCGTTTTTCACATACTTGTTCAACAGATTCTGGGTTTTTCCGGTTTGGGTCACGTACTAGTGTGGTACCACACTGAAACAGTCGATTAAACCTGGTTTCGATCAATATTTTTGAGGATAACGCATGTTAGGTCTAGGTTAGGCCGGGGATTTTCACTCAGCAGACTCGTACTTTCGCATTCTTCACATACTTGTTGAACGGATCCTGGGTTTTTACTGGATTGGATCACGTAGTAAAGTGGTACCACACTGAAACATTCAATGAAACCTGTTCTGGATAAATATTTTAGAGGATAACGCATCTTAGGTCTGGGTTAGGTCTAAGATTTGCCCTCATCAGGCTCACAGTTTCGCGTTTTTCACATACTTGTTACACAGATGCTGGGTTTTTTCTGGTTTGGAGCACGTAGTAATGTGGTACCACTCTAAAACAGTCAATTAAACCTGGTTTCGATCAATATTTTACAGGATCACGCAAGCTCGGTCTGGGATAGGTCTGGGAATAGCCCTCATCAGACTCATACTTTCGCACACTTCACATACTCGTTGACAAGATCCTGGGTTTTTTTCTGGCTTGGATCACGTAGTAATGTGCTTCCACACTGAAACAGTCGATTAAACTTGGCTTCGATCAATATTTTAGAGGATAACGCAAGTTAGGTCTGGGAGAGGTCTGGGATTTGCCCTCATCAGGCTCATACTTTCGCGTTTTTCACATACTTGTTGAACGGATCCTGGGTTTTTTCTGGTTTGGTTCACGTAGTAATGTGGGTCCACACTGAAACAATCAATTAAACCTCGTCTTGATAAATATTTTAGAGGATAACGCATGTTAGGTCCGGGATAGGTCTGGGATTTGCCCTCATCAGACTCATACTTTCGCACACTTCACATACTCGTTGAACAGATCCTGCATTATTTTCTGGTTTTGATCACATAGTAATGTGGTACCACACTGAAACATTCAATTAAACCTGGCCTTGATAAATATTTTGGAGGATAACGCAAGTTAGGTCTGGGATAGGTCTGGGATTTGCTCTCATCAGGCTCATTCTTTCGCATATTTCTCATACTTGATGGCTAGATCCTGAGCTTTTTCTGGATTGCATCACGTAGTAATGTAGCACCACACTGAAACAGTGAATGAAACCTGGTTTCCATCAATATTTTAGAGGACAACGCAAGTTAGGTCTAGGTAAGGCCTGAGATTTTCACTGATCAGACTCATACATTCGCATTCTTCACATACTTGTTGAACGGATCCTGGGTTTTTTCTGGTTTGGATCACGTAGTTATGTGGGTCCACACTGAAACAATCAATTAAACCAGGTCTTGATAAATATTTTAGAGGATAACGCAAGTTAGGTCTGGGGTAGGTCTGGGATTAGCCCTCATCAGACTCATACTTTCGCACACTTCACATACTCGTTGAACAGATCCTGGGTTATTTTCTGGTTTGGATCACATAGTAATGTGGTACCACACTGAAACAGTCGATTAAACCAGGTTTCGATCAATACTTTTGAGGATAACGCATGTTAGGTCTAGGTTAGGCCTGGGATTTTCACTCATCAGACTCATACTTTCGCATTCTTCACATACTTGTTGAACGGATCCTGGGTTTTTTCTGGTTTGGATCACGTAGTTATGTGGGTCCACACTGAAACAATCAATTAAACCAGGTCTTGATAAATATTTTAGAGGATAACGCATGTTAGGTCTGGGATAGGTCTGGGATTTGCCCTCATCAGACTCATACCTACGCACACTTCACATACTCGTTGAACAGATCCTGGGTTTTTTCTGGAGTGGATCACGTAGTAATGAAGTACAACACTGAAACAGTTAATTAAACCTGGTTTCCATCAATATTTTAGAGGACAGCGCATGTTAGGTCTAGGTTAGGCCTGGGATTTGCCCTGATCAGGGTCATACTTTCGCAGTTTTAGCATACATGTTGACCTAATCGAGGGTTTTTTCTGCTTTGGATCACGTAGTAAAGTGGTACCACACTGAAACAGTCCATTAAACCTGGTTTGGATCAATTGTTTAGAGGATAACGCATGTTAGGTCTAGGTTAGCCCTGGGATTTTCACTCATCAGACTCATACTTTCGCATTCTTCTCATACTTGTTGAACTGATCCTGGGGTTTTTCTGGTTTGGATCACGTAGTAATGTGGTACCACACTGAAACAGTCGATTAAACCTGGTTTCGATCAATATCTTAGAGGATAACGCAAGTTAAGTACGGGATTGGTCTGGGATTTGACCTCATCGGACTCATACTTTCGCACACTTCACATACTCGTTGAACAGATCGTGGGTTATTTTCTGGTTTGGATCACATAGTAATGTGGTACCACACTGAAACATTCAATTAAACCTGGCCTTGATAAATATTTTGGAGGATAACGCAAGTTAGGTCTGGGATAGGTCTGGGATTTGCTCTCATCAGGCTCATTCTTTCGCATATTTCTCATACTTGATGGCTAGATCCTGAGCTTTTTCTGGATTGCATCACGTAGTAATGTAGCACCACACTGAAACAGTGAATGAAACCTGGTTTCCATCAATATTTTAGAGGACAACGCAAGTTAGGTCTAGGTAAGGCCTGAGATTTTCACTGATCAGACTCATACATTCGCATTCTTCACATACTTGTTGAACGGATCCTGGGTTTTTTCTGGTTTGGATCACGCAGTTATGTGGGTCCACACTGAAACAATCAATTAAACCTTGTCTTGATAAATATTTTAGAGGATAACGCGTGTTAGGTCTGGGATAGGTCTGGGATTTGCCCTCATCAGACTCATACTTTCGCACACTTCACATACTCGTTGAACAGATCCTGGGTTATTTTCTGGTTTGGATCACATTGTAATGTGGTACCACACTGAAACAGTCGATTAAACCAGGTTTCGATCAATATTTTTGAGGATAACGCATGTTAGGTCTAGGTTAGGCCTGGGATTTTCACTCATCAGACTCATACTTTCGCATTCTTCACATACTTGTTGAACGGATCCTGGGTTTTTTCTGGTTTGGATCACGTAGTTATGTGGGTCCACACTGAAACAATCAATTAAAACAGGTCTTGATAAATATTTTAGAGGATAACGCAAGTTAGGTCTGGGGTAGGTCCGGGATTAGCCCTCATCAGACTCATACTTTCGCACACTTCACATACTCGTTGAACAGATCCTGGGTTATTTTCTGGTTTGGATCACATAGTGATGTGGTACCACACTGAAACAGTCGATTAAACCAGGTTTCGATCAATACTTTTGAGGATAACGCATGCTAGGTCTAGGTTAGGCCTGGGATTTTCACTCATCAGACTCATACTTTCGCATTCTTCACATACTTGTTGAACGGATCCTGGGTTTTTTCTGGTGTGGATCACGTAGTAATGTGGGTCCACACTGAAACAATCAATTAAACCTGGTCTTGATAAATATTTTAGAGGATAACGCATGTTAGGTCTGGGATAGGTCTGGGATTTGCCCTCATCAGACTCATACTTTCGCACACTTCACATACTCGTTGAACAGATCCTGGGTTATTTTCTGGTTTGGATCACATAGTAATGTGGTACCACACTGAAACAGTCGATTAAACCAGGTTTCGATCAATACTTTTGAGGATAACGCATGTTAGGTCTAGGTTAGGCCTGGGATTTTCACTCATCAGACTCATACTTTCGCATTCTTCACATACTTGTTGAACGGATCCTGGGTTTTTTCTGGTTTGGATCACGTAGTAATGTGGTTCCACACTGAAACAGTCGGTTAAACCTGGTTTCGATCAATATTTTAGTGGATAACGCAAGTTAGGTCTGGGATAGGTCTGGGATTTGCCCTCATCAGACTCATACCTACGCACACTTCACATACTCGTTGAACAGATCCTGGGTTTTTTCTGGAGTGGATCACGTAGTAATGAAGTACAACACTGAAACAGTTAATTAAACCTGGTTTCCATCAATATTTTAGAGGACAGCGCATGTTAGGTCTAGGTTAGGCCTGGGATTTGCCCTGATCAGGGTCATACTTTCGCAGTTTTAACATACATGTTGACCTGATCGAGGGTTTTTTCTGCTTTGGATCACGTAGTAAAGTGGTACCACACTGAAACAGTCCATTAAACCTGGTTTGGATCAATTGTTTAGAGGATAACGCATGTTAGGTCTAGGTTAGGTCTGGGATTTGCCCTCATCAGACTCATACTTTCGCACACTTCACATACTCGTTGAACAGATCCTGGGTTATTTTCTGGTTTGGACCACATAGTAATGTGGTACCACACTGAAACAGTCGATTAAACCTGGTTTCGATCAATATCTTAGAGGATAACGCAAGTTAAGTCTGGGATTGGTCTGGGATTTGACCTCATCAGACTCATACTTTCGCACACTTCACATACTCGTTGAACAGATCCTGGGTTATTTTCTGGTTTGGATCACATAGTAATGTGGTACCACACTGAAACTGTCGATTAAACCAGGTTTCGATCAATATTTTTGAGGATAACGCATGTTAGGTCTAGGTTAGGCCTGGGATTTGCCCTCATCAGGATCATACTTTTGCAGTTTTAACATACATGTTCTCCTGATCGAGGGTTTTTTCTGCTTTGGATCACGTAGTAAAGTGGTACCACACTGCAACAGTCCATTAAACCTGGTTTGCATCAATATTTTAGAGGATAACGCATGTTAGGTCTAGGTTAGCCCCGAGATTTTCACTCATCAGACTCATACTTTCGCATTCTTCACATACTTGTTGAACGGATCCTGGGTTTTTCTGGTTTGGATCACGTAGTAATGTGGGGCCACACTGAAACAATCAATTAAACCTGGTCTTGATAAATATTTTAGAGGACAACGTATGTTAGGTCTGGGTTATGTCTAGGATTTGCCCTCATCAGGCTCATACTTTCGCATATTTCTCATACTTCATGGCTAGATCCTGGGCTTTTTTTGGATTGCATCACGTAGTAATGAAGTACAACACTGAAACAGTCGATTAAACCAGGTTTCGATCAATATTTTTGAGGATAACGCATGTTAGGTCTAGGTTAGGCCTGGGATTTTCACTCATCAGTCTCATACTTTCGCACACTTCACATACTCGTTGAACAGATCCTGGGTTATTTTCTGGTTTGGATCACATAGTAATGTGGTACCACATCTAAAACAGTCAATTAAACCTGGTTTCGATCAATATTTAAGAGAATAATTCATGTTAGGTCTAGGTTAGGTCTGGGATTAGCCCTCATCAGACTCATACTTTCGCACACTTCACATACTCGTTGACAAGATCCTGGGTTTTTTTCTTGTTTGGATCACGTAGTAATGTGGTACCACACTGAAATAGTCGATTAAACCTGGTTTCGATTAATATTTTAGAGGATAGCGCATGTTAGGTCTGGGATAGGTCTGGGATTCGCCCTCATCAGGCTCATACTTTCGCATATTTCTCATACTTGATCGCTAGATCCTGGGCTTTTTCTGGATTGCATCATGTAGTAATGTGGGACCACACTGAAACAATCAATTAAACCTGGTCATGATCAATATTTTAGAGAATAATTCATGTTATGTCTAGGTTAGGTCTGGGATTTGCTCTCATCAGGCTCATTGTATCGCATATTTCTCATACTTGATGGCTAGATCCTGGGCTTTTTCTGGATTGCATCACGTAGTAATGAAGTACAACACTGAAACAGTCAATTAAACCTGGTTTCCATCAATATTTTAGAGGACAACGCATGTTAGGTCTAGGTTAGGCCTGGGATTTGCCCTCATCAGGGTCATACTTCCGCAGTTTTAACATACATGTTGACCTGATCGAGGGTTTTTTCTGCTTTGGATCACGTAGTAAAGTGGTGCCACACTGAAACAGTCCATTAAACCTGGTTTGGATCAATATTTTAGAGGATAACGCATGTTAGGTCTAGGTTTGCCCCGGGACTTTCACTCATCAGACTCATGCTTTCGCATTCTTCACATACTTGTTGACCGGATCCTGGGTTTTTTCAGGTTTGGTTCACGTAGTAATGTGGTACCACACTGAAACATTCAATTAAACCTGGTCTTGATAAATATTTTAGAGGATAACGCATGTTAGGTTTGGGTTAGGTCTAGCATTTGCCCTCATCAGGCTCATACTTTCGCATATTTCTCATACTTCATGGCTAGATCCTGGGCTGTTTCTGGATTGTATCACGTAGTAATGTGGTACCACGCCGAAACAGTCAATTAAAACTGGTTTCGATCAATATTTTAGAGGATAACGCAAGTTAGGTCTGGGATAGGTCTGGGATTCGCCCTCATCAGGCTCATACTTTCGCGTTTTTCACATACTTGTTGCACTGATCCTGGGTTTTTTCTGGTTTGGATCACGTAGCAATGTGGTACCACACTGAAACAGTCGATTAAGCCTGGTTTCGATCAATATTTTAGAGGATAACGCAAGTTTGGTCTGGGATAGGTCGGGGATTTGCCCTCATCAGGCTCATACTTTCGCGTTTTTCACATACTTGTTGAACAGATCCCGGGTTTTTTCTGGTTTGGATCACGTAGTAATGTGGGACCACACTGAAACAGTCCATTAAACCTGGTTTGGATCAATATTTTAGAGGATAACGCATGTTAGGTCTGGGATAGGTCTGGGATTTGCCCTCATCAGACTCATACTTTCGCACACTTCACATACTCCTTGAACAGATCCTGGGTTATTTTCTGGTTTGGATCACATAGTAATGTGGTACCACACTGAAACAGTAGATTAAACCAGGTTTCGATCAATATTTTTGAGGATAACGCATGTTAGGTCTAGGTTAGGCCTGGGATTTTCACTCATCAGACTCATACTTTCGTATTCTTCACATACTTGTTGAACGGATCCTGGGTTTTTTCTGGTTTGGATTACGTAGTAATGAGGGACCACACTGAAACAGTCAAATAAACCTGGTCTTGATAAATATTTTAGAGGATAAAGCATGTTAGGTCTGCGTTAGGTCTAGGATTTGCCCTCGTCAGGCTCATACTTTCGCATATTTCTCATATTTCATGGCTAGATCCTGGGCTATTTCTGGACTGGATCACGTAGTAATGTGGTACCACACTGAAACAGTCGATTAAACCAGGTTTCGATCAATATTTTTGAGGATAACGCAACTTAGGTCTGGGATAGGTCTGGGATTTGCCCTCGTCAGGCTCATATTTTCGCGTTTTTCACATACTTGTTCAACGGATTCTGGGTTTTTCCGGTTTGGGTCACGTACTAGTGTGGTACTACACTGAAACAGTCGATTAAACCTGGTTTCGATCAATATTTTTGAGGATAACGCATGTTAGGTCTAGGTTAGGCCGGGGATTTTCACTCAGCAGACTCGTACTTTCGCATTCTTCACATACTTGTTGAACGGATCCTGGGTTTTTACTGGATTGGATCACGTAGTAAAGTGGTACCACACTGAAACATTCAATGAAACCTGTTCTGGATAAATATTTTAGAGGATAACGCATCTTAGGTCTGGGTTAGGTCTAAGATTTGCCCTCATCAGGCTCACAGTTTCGCGTTTTTCACATACTTGTTACACAGATGCTGGGTTTTTTCTGGTTTGGAGCACGTAGTAATGTGGTACCACTCTAAAACAGTCAATTAAACCTGGTTTCGATCAATATTTTTGAGGATAACGCATGTTAGGTCTAGGTTAGGCCTGGGATTTTCACTCATCAGACTCATACTTTCGCATTCTTCACATACTTGTTGAACGGATCCTGGGTTTTTTCTGGTTTGGATCACGTAGTTATGTGGGTCCACACTGAAACAATCAATTAAACCAGGTCTTGATAAATATTTTAGAGGATAACGCAAGTTAGGTCTGGGGTAGGTCTGGGATTAGCCCTCATCAGACTCATACTTTCGCACACTTCACATACTCGTTGAACAGATCCTGGGTTATTTTCTGGTTTGGATCACATAGTAATGTGGTACCACACTGAAACAGTCGATTAAACCAGGTTTCGATCAATACTTTTGAGGATAACGCATGTTAGGTCTAGGTTAGGCCTGGGATTTTCACTCATCAGACTCATACTTTCGCATTCTTCACATACTTGTTGAACGGATCCTGGGTTTTTTCTGGTTTGGATCACGTAGTAATGTGGGTCCACACTGAAACAATCAATTAAACCTGGTCTTGATAAATATTTTAGAGGATAACGCATGTTAGGTCTGGGATAGGTCTGGGATTTGCCCTCATCAGACTCATACCTACGCACACTTCACATACTCGTTGAACAGATCCTGGGTTTTTTCTGGAGTGGATCACGTAGTAATGAAGTACAACACTGAAACAGTTAATTAAACCTGGTTTCCATCAATATTTTAGAGGACAGCGCATGTTAGGTCTAGGTTAGGCCTGGGATTTGCCCTGATCAGGGTCATACTTTCGCAGTTTTAGCATACATGTTGACCTAATCGAGGGTTTTTTCTGCTTTGGATCACGTAGTAAAGTGGTACCACACTGAAACAGTCCATTAAACCTAGTTTGGATCAATTGTTTAGAGGATAACGCATGTTAGGTCTAGGTTAGCCCTGGGATTTTCACTCATCAGACTCATACTTTCGCATTCTTCTCATACTTGATGAACTGATCCTGGGGTTTTTCTGGTTTGGATCACGTAGTAATGTGGTACCACACTGAAACAGTCGATTAAACCTGGTTTCGATCAATATCTTAGAGGATAACGCAAGTTAAGTCTGGGATTGGTCTGGGATTTGACCTCATCGGACTCATACTTTCGCACACTTCACATACTCGTTGAACAGATCGTGGGTTATTTTCTGGTTTGGATCACATAGTAATGTGGTACCACACTGAAACATTCAATTAAACCTGGCCTTGATAAATATTTTGGAGGATAACGCAAGTTAGGTCTGGGATAGGTCTGGGATTTGCTCTCATCAGGCTCATTCTTTTGCATATTTCTCATACTTGATGGCTAGATCCTGAGCTTTTTCTGGATTGCATCACGTAGTAATGTAGCACCACACTGAAACAGTGAATGAAACCTGGTTTCCATCAATATTTTAGAGGACAACGCAAGTTAGGTCTAGGTAAGGCCTGAGATTTTCACTGATCAGACTCATACATTCGCATTCTTCACATACTTGTTGAACGGATCCTGGGTTTTTTCTGGTTTGGATCACGCAGTTATGTGGGTCCACACTGAAACAATCAATTAAACCTGGTCTTGATAAATATTTTAGAGGATAACGCGTGTTAGGTCTGGGATAGGTCTGGGATTTGCCCTCATCAGACTCATACCTACGCACACTTCACATACTCGTTGAACAGATCCTGGGTTTTTTCTGGAGTGGATCACGTAGTAATGAAGTACAACACTGAAACAGTTAATTAAACCTGGTTTCCATCAATATTTTAGAGGACAGCGCATGTTAGGTCTAGGTTAGGCCTGGGATTTTCACTCATCAGACTCATACTTTCGCATTCTTCACATACTTGTTGAACGGATCCTGGGTTTTTTCTGGTTTGGATCACGTAGTTATGTGGGTCCACACTGAAACAATCAATTAAACCAGGTCTTGATAAATATTTTAGAGGATAACGCAAGTTAGGTCTGGGGTAGGTCTGGGATTAGCCCTCATCAGACTCATACTTTCGCACACTTCACATACTCGTTGAACAGATCCTGGGTTATTTTCTGGTTTGGATCACATAGTAATGTGGTACCACACTGAAACAGTCGATTAAACCAGGTTTCGATCAATACTTTTGAGGATAACGCATGTTAGGTCTAGGTTAGGCCTGGGATTTTCACTCATCAGACTCATACTTTCGCATTGTTCACATACTTGTTGAACGGATCCTGGGTTTTTTCTGGTTTGGATCACGTAGTAATGTGGTTCCACACTGAAACAGTCTGTTAAACCTGGTTTCGATCAATATTTTAGTGGATAACGCAAGTTAGGTCTGGGATAGGTCTGGGATTTGCCCTCATCAGACTCATACCTACGCACACTTCACATACTCGTTGAACAGATCCTGGGTTTTTTCTGGAGTGGATCACGTAGTAATGAAGTACAACACTGAAACAGTTAATTAAACCTGGTTTCCATCAATATTTTAGAGGACAGCGCATGTTAGGTCTAGGTTAGGCCTGGGATTTGCCCTGATCAGGGTCATACTTTCGCAGTTTTAACATACATGTTGACCTGATCGAGGGTTTTTTCTGCTTTGGATCACGTAGTAAAGTGGTACCACACTGAAACAGTCCATTAAACCTGGTTTGGATCAATTGTTTAGAGGATAACGCATGTTAGGTCTAGGTTAGGTCTGGGATTTGCCCTCATCAGACTCATACTTTCGCACACTTCACATACTCGTTGAACAGATCCTGGGTTATTATCTGGTTTGGATCACATAGTAATGTGGTACCACACTGAAACAGTCGATTAAACCTGGTTTCGATCAATATCTTAGAGGATAACGCAAGTTAAGTCTGGGATTGGTCTGGGATTTGACCTCATCAGACTCATACTTTCGCACACTTCACATACTCGTTGAACAGATCCTGGGTTATTTTCTGGTTTGGATCACATAGTAATGTGGTACCACACTGAAACAGTCGATTAAACCAGGTTTCGATCAATATTTTTGAGGATAACGCATGTTAGGTCTAGGTTAGGCCTGGGATTTGCCCTCATCAGGATCATACTTTTGCAGTTTTAACATACATGTTCTCCTGATCGAGGGTTTTTTCTGCTTTGGATCACGTAGTAAAGTGGTACCACACTGCAACAGTCCATTAAACCTGGTTTGCATCAATATTTTAGAGGATAACGCATGTTAGGTCTAGGTTAGCCCCGAGATTTTCACTCATCAGACTCATACTTTCGCATTCTTCACATACTTGTTGAACGGATCCTGGGTTTTTCTGGTTTGGATCACGTAGTAATGTGGGGCCACACTGAAACAATCAATTAAACCTGGTCTTGATAAATATTTTAGAGGACAACGTATGTTAGGTCTGGGTTATGTCTAGGATTTGCCCTCAACAGGCTCATACTTTCGCATATTTCTCATACTTCATGGCTAGATCCTGGGCTTTTTCTGGATTGCATCACGTAGTAAAGAAGTACAACACTGAAACAGTCGATTAAACCAGGTTTCGATCAATATTTTTGAGGATAACGCATGTTAGGTCTAGGTTAGGCCTGGGATTTTCACTCATCAGTCTCATACTTTCGCACACTTCACATACTCGTTGAACAGATCCTGGGTTATTTTCTGGTTTGGATCTCATAGTAATGTGGTACCACATCTAAAACAGTCAATTAAACCTGGTTTCGATCAATATTTAAGAGAATAATTCATGTTAGGTCTAGGTTAGGTCTGGGATTAGCCCTCATCAGACTCATACTTTCGCACACTTCACATACTCGTTGACAAGATCCTGGGTTTTTTTCTTGTTTGGATCACGTAGTAATGTGGTACTACACTGAAACAGTCGACTAAACCTGGTTTCGATTAATATTTTAGAGGATAGCGCATGTTAGGTCTGGGATAGGTCTGGGATTCGCCCTCATCAGGCTCATACTTTCGCATATTTCTCATACTTGATGGCTAGATCCTGGGCTTTTTCTGGATTGCATCATGTAGTAATGTGGGACCACACTGAAACAATCAATTAAACCTGGTCATGATCAATATTTTAGAGAATAATTCATGTTATGTCTAGGTTAGGTCTGGGATTTGCTCTCATCAGGCTCATTCTATCGCATATTTCTCATACTTGATGGCTAGATCCTGGGCTTTTTCTGGATTGCATCACGTAGTAATGAAGTACAACACTGAAACTGTCAATTAAACCTGGTTTCCATCAATATTTTAGAGGCCAACGCATGTTAGGTCTAGGTTAGGCCTGGGATTTGCCCTCATCAGGGTCATACTTCCGCAGTTTTAACATACATGTTGACCTGATCGAGGGTTTTTTCTGCTTTGGATCACGTAGTAAAGTGGTGCCACACTGAAACAGTCCATTAAACCTGGTTTGGATCAATATTTTAGAGGATAACGCATGTTAGGTCTAGGTTTGCCCTGGGACTTTCACTCATCAGACTCATACTTTCGCATTCTTCACATACTTGTTGATCGGATCCTGGGTTTTTTCAGGTTTGGTTCACGTAGTAATGTGGTACCACACTGAAACATTCAATTAAACCTGGTCTTGATAAATATTTTAGAGGATAACGCATGTTAGGTTTGGGTTAGGTCTAGCATTTGCCCTCATCAGGCTCATACTTTCGCATATTTCTCATACTTCATGGCTAGATCCTGGGCTGTTTCTGGATTGTATCACGTAGTAATGTGGTACCACGCCGAAACAGTCAATTAAAACTGGTTTCGATCAATATTTTAGAGGATAACGCAAGTTAGGTCTGGGATAGGTCTGGGATTCGCCCTCATCAGGCTCATACTTTCGCGTTTTTTCACATACTTGTTGAACTGATCCTGGGTTTTTTCTGGTTTGGATCACGTAGCAATGTGGTACCACACTGAAACAGTCGATTAAACCTGGTTTCGATCAATATTTTAGAGGATAACGCAAGTTTGGTCTGGGATAGGTCTGGGATTTGCCCTCATCAGGCTCATACTTTCGCGTTTTTCACATACTTGTTGAACAGATCCCGGGTTTTTTCTGGTTTGGATCACGTAGTAATGTGGGACCACACTGAAACAGTCCATTAAACCTGGTTTGGATCAATATTTTAGAGGATAACGCATGTTAGGTCTGGGATAGGTCTGGGATTTGCCCTCATCAGACTCATACTTTCGCACACTTCACATACTCGTTGAACAGATCCTGGGTTATTTTCTGGTTTGGATCACATAGTAATGTGGTACCACACTGAAACAGTCGATTAAACCAGGTTTCGATCAATATTTTTGAGGATAACGCATGTTAGGTCTAGGTTAGGCCTGGGATTTTCACTCATCAGACTCATACTTTCGTATTCTTCACACACTTGTTGAACGGATCCTGGGTTTTTTCTGGTTTGGATTACGTAGTAATGAGGGACCACACTGAAACAATCAAATAAACCTGGTCTTGATAAATATTTTAGAGGATAAAGCATGTTAGGTCTGCGTTAGGTCTAGGATTTGCCCTCGTCAGGCTCATACTTTCGCATATTTCTCATATTTCATGGCTAGATCCTGGGCTATTTCTGGACTGGATCACGTAGTAATGTGGTACCACACTGAAACAGTCGATTAAACCAGGTTTCGATCATTATTTTTAAGGATAACGCAACTTAGGTCTGGGATAGGTCTGGGATTTGCCCTCGTCAGGCTCATATTTTCGCGTTTTTCACATACTTGTTCAACAGATTCTGGGTTTTTCCGGTTTGGGTCACGTACTAGTGTGGTACCACACTGAAACAGTCGATTAAACCTGGTTTCGATCAATATTTTTGAGGATAACGCATGTTAGGTCTAGGTTAGGCCGGGGATTTTCACTCAGCAGACTCGTACTTTCGCATTCTTCACATACTTGTTGAACGGATCCTGGGTTTTTACTGGATTGGATCACGTAGTAAAGTGGTACCACACTGAAACATTCAATGAAACCTGTTCTGGATAAATATTTTAGAGGATAACGCATCTTCGGTCTGGGTTAGGTCTAAGATTTGCCCTCATCAGGCTCACAGTTTCGCGTTTTTCACATACTTGTTACACAGATGCTGGGTTTTTTCTGGTTTGGAGCACGTAGTAATGTGGTACCACTCTAAAACAGTCAATTAAACCTGGTTTCGATCAATATTTTACAGGATCACGCAAGCTCGGTCTGGGATAGGTCTGGGAATAGCCCTCATCAGACTCATACTTTCGCACACTTCACATTCTCGTTGACAAGATCCTGGGTTTTTTTCTGGCTTGGATCACGTAGTAATGTGGTTCCACACTGAAACAGTCGATTAAACTTGGCTTCGATCAATATTTTAGAGGATAACGCATGTTAGGTCTAGGTTAGGCCTGGGATTTTCACTCATCAGACTCATACTTTCGCATTCTTCACATACTTGTTGAACGGATCCTGGGTTTTTTCTGGTTTGGATCACGTAGTTATGTGGGTCCACACTGAAACAATCACTTAAACCAGGTCTTGATAAATATTTTAGAGGATAACGCAAGTTAGGTCTGGGGTAGGTCTGGGATTAGCCCTCATCAGACTCATACTTTCGCACACTTCACATACTCGTTGAACAGATCCTGGGTTATTTTCTGGTTTGGATCACATAGTAATGTGGTACCACACTGAAACAGTCGATTAAACTTGGCTTCGATCAATATTTTAGAGGATAACGCATGTTAGGTCTAGGTTAGGCCTGGGATTTTCACTCATCAGACTCATACTTTCGCATTCTTCACATACTTGTTGAACGGATCCTGGGTTTTTTTCTGGTTTGGATCACGTAGTAATGTGGTTCCACACTGAAACAGTCGGTTAAACCTGGTTTCGATCAATATTTTAGTGGATAACGCAAGTTAGGTCTGGGATAGGTCTGGGATTTGCCCTCATCAGACTCATACCTACGCACACTTCACATACTCGTTGAACAGATCCTGGGTTTTTTCTGGAGTGGATCACGTAGTAATGAAGTACAACACTGAAACAGTTAATTAAACCTGGTTTCCATCAATATTTTAGAGGACAGCGCATGTTAGGTCTAGGTTAGGCCTGGGATTTGCCCTGATCAGGGTCATACTTTCGCAGTTTTAGCATACATGTTGACCTAATCGAGGGTTTTTTCTGCTTTGGATCACGTAGTAAAGTGGTACCACACTGAAACAGTCCATTAAACCTGGTTTGGATCAATTGTTTAGAGGATAACGCATGTTAGGTCTAGGTTAGCCCTGGGATTTTCACTCATCAGACTCATACTTTCGCATTCTTCTCATACTTGTTGTACTGATCCTGGGGTTTTTCTGGTTTGGATCACGTAGTAATGTGGTACCACACTGAAACAGTCGATTAAACCTGGTTTCGATCAATATCTTAGAGGATAACGCAAGTTAAGTCTGGGATTGGTCTGGGATTTGACCTCATCAGGCTCGTTCTTTCGCATATTTCTCATACTTGATGGCTAGATCCTGGGCTTTTTCTGGATTGCATCACGTAGTGATGAAGGACAACACTGAAACAGTCAATTAAACCTGGTTTCCATCAATATCTTAGAGGACAACGCAAGTTAGGTCTGGGATAGGTCTGGGATTTGACCTCATCAGACTCATACTTTCGCACACTTCACATACTCGTTGAACAGATCCTGGGTTATTTTCTGGTTTGGATCACATAGTAATGTGGTACCACACTGAAACAGTCGATTAAACCTGGTTTCGATCAATATTTTAGAGAATAATTCATGTTAGGTCTAGGTTAGGTCTGGGATTTGCTCTCATCAGGTTCGTTCTTTCGCATATTTCTCATACTTGATGGCTAGATCCTGGGCTTTTTCTGGATTGCATCACGTAGTGATGAAGGACAACACTGAAACAGTCAATTAAACCTGGTTTCCATCAATATCTTAGAGGACAACGCAAGTTAGGTCTGGGATAGGTCTGGGATTAGCCCTCATCAGACTCATACTTTCGCTTTCTTCACATACTCGTTGAACAGATCCTCTGTTATTTTCTGGTTTGGATCACATAGTAATGTGGTACCACACTGAAACAGTCGATTAAACCAGGTTTCGATCAATATTTTTGAGGATAACGCATGTTAGGTCTAGGTTTGGTCTGGGATTTTCACTCATCAGACTCATACTTTCGCATTCTTCACATACTTCTTGAACGGATCCTGTGTTTTTTCTGGATTGGGTCACGTAGTAATGTGGTACCACACTGAAACATTCAATGAAACCTGGTCTGGATAAATATTTTAGAGGATAACGCAAGTTAGGTCTGGGGGAGGTCTGGGATTAGCCCTCATCAGACTCATACTTTCGCACACTTCACATACTCCTTGAACAGATCCTGGGTTTTTTTCTGGTTTGGATCACGTAGTAATGTGGTAACACACTGAAACTGTCGATTAAACCTGGTTTCGATCAATATTATTGAGGATAACGCATGTTAGGTCTAGGTCAGGTCTAGGATTTGCCCTCATCAGGCTCATACTTTCTCGTATTTCTCATACTTCATGGCTGGATCCTGGGCTATTTCTGGATTGGATCACGTAGTAATGTGGTACCACACTGAAACAGTCAATTAAACCTGGTTTCGATTAATATTTTAGAGAATAATTCATGTTAGGTCTGGGTAAGGTCTGGGATTTGCTCTCATCAGGCTCATTCTTTCGCATATTTCTCATACTTGATGGCTAGATCCTGGGCTTTTTCTGGATTGCATCACGTAGTAATGAGGTACAACACTGAAACAGTGAATTAAACCTGGTTTCCATCAATATTTTAGAGGACAACGCATGTTAGGTCTAGGTTAGGCCTGGGATTTGCCCTCATCAGGCTCATACTTTCTCGTATTTCTCATACTTCATGGCTGGATCCTGGGCTATTTCTGGATTGGATCACGTAGTAATGTGGTACCACACTGAAACAGTCAATTAAACCTGGTTTCGATTAATATTTTAGAGAATAATTCATGTTAGGTCTGGGTAAGGTCTGGGATTTGCTCTCATCAGGCTCATTCTTTCGCATATTTCTCATACTTGATGGCTAGATCCTGGGCTTTTTCTGGATTGCATCACGTAGTAATGAGGTACAACACTGAAACAGTCAATTAAACCTGGTTTCCATCAATATTTTAGAGGACAACGCATGTTAGGTCTAGGTTAGGCCTGGGATTTGCCCTCATCAGGCTCATACTTTCTCGTATTTCTCATACTTCATGGCTGGATCCTGGGCTATTTCTGGATTGGATCACGTAGTAATGTGGTACCACACTGAAACAGTCAATTAAACCTGGTTTCGATTAATATTTTAGAGAATAATTCATGTTAGGTCTGGGTAAGGTCTGGGATTTGCTCTCATCAGGCTCATTCTTTCGCATATTTCTCATACTTGATGGCTAGATCCTGGGCTTTTTCTGGATTGCATCACGTAGTAATGAGGTACAACACTGAAACAGTCAATTAAACCTGGTTTCCATCAATATTTTAGAGGACAACGCAAGTTAGGTCTAGGTTAGGCCTGGGATTTGCCCTCATCAGGATCATACCTTTGCAGTTTTAACATACATGTTCTCCTGATCGAGGGTTTTTTCTGCTTGGGATCACGTAGTAAAGTGGTACCACACTGCAACAGTCCATTAAACCTGGTTTGCATCAATATTTTAGAGGATAACGCATGTTAGGTCTAGGTTAGCCCCGAGATTTTCACTCATCAGACTCATACTTTCGTATTCTTCACATACTTGTTGAACGGATCCTGGGTTTTTTCTGGTTTGGATCACGTAGTAATGCGGGACCACACTGAAACAATCAATTAAACATGGTCTTGATAAATATTTTAGAGGACAACGTATGTTAGGTCTGGGTTAGGTCTAGGATTTGCCCTCATCAGGCTCATACTTTCGCATATTTCTCATACTTGATGGCTAGATCCAGGGCTATTTCTGGATTGGATCACGTGGTAATGTGGTACCACACTGAAACAGTCAATTAAACCTGGTTTCCATCAATATCTTAGAGGACAACGCAAGTTAGGTCTGGGATAGGTCTGGGATTTGCCCTCATCAGGGTCATACTTTCGCAGTTTTAACATGCATGTTGACCTCATCGAGGGTTTTTTCTCCTTTGGATCACGTAGTAAAGTGGTACCACAACTAAAACAGTCAATTAAACCTGGTTTCGATCATTATTTTAGAGGATAACGCAAGTTAGGTCTGGGATAGGTCTGGGATTAGCCCTCATTAGACTCATACTTTCGCATTCTTCACATACTTGTTGAACGGATCCTGGGCTTTTTCCGGTTTGGGTCAAGTAGTAGTGTGGTACCACACTGGAACAGTCGATTAAACCTGGTTTCGATCAATATTTTTGAGGATAACGCATGTTAGGTCTGGGTTAGGCCGGGGATTTTCACTCAGCAGACTCATACTTTCGCATTCTTCACATACTTGTTGAACGGATCCTGGGTTTTTTCTGGTTTGGATCACGTAGTAATGTGGGACCACACTGAAACAGTCGATTAAACCTGGTTTCGATTAATATTTTTGAGGATAACGCATGTTAGGTCTGGGATAGGTCTGGGATTTGCCCTCATCAGGCTCATACTTTCGCGTTTTTCACATACTCGTTGACAAGATCCTGGCTTTTTTCTGGTTTGGATCACGTAGTAATGTGGTACCACACTGAAAGAGTAGATTAAACCTCGTTTCGATCAATATTTTAGAGGATAACGCAAGTTTGGTCTGGGATAGGTCTGGGATTTGCCCTCATCAGGCTCATACTTTCGCGTTTTTCACATACTCGTTGACAAGATCCTGGCTTTTTTCTGGTTTGGATCACGTAGTAATGTGGTACCACACTGAAACAGTCGATTAAACCTGGTTTCGATTAATATTTTTGAGGATAACGCATGTTAGGTCTGGGATAGGTCTGGGATTTGCCCTCATCAGGCTCATACTTTCGCAGTTTTAACATGCATGTTGACCTGATCGAGGGTTTTTTCTGCTTTGAATCACGTAGTAAAGTGGTACCACACTAAAACATTCAATTAAACCTGGTTTCGATCAATATTTTAGAGGATAACGATAGTTATGTCTAGTTTAGGCCTGGGATTTGCCCTCATCAGACTCATACTTTCGCATACTTCACATACTTGCTGAACAGATCCTGGGTTTTTGCTGGTTTGGATCACGTAGTAATGTGGTGTCACACTGAAACAGTCGATTAAACCTGGTTTCGATCAATATTTTTGAGGATAACGCATGTTAGGTCTAGGTTAGGCCGAGGATTTTCACTCATCAGACACATACTTTCGCATTCTTCACATACTTGTTGAACGGATCCTGGGTTTTTACTGGTATGGATCACGTAGTAATGTGGTACCACACTGAAACAGTCAATTAAACCAGGTTTCGATCAATATTTTAGAGAATAATTCATGTTAGGTCTAGGTTAGGTCTGGGATTTGCTCTCATCAGGCTCATTCTTTCGCATATTTCTCATACTTGATGTCTAGATCCTGGGCTTTTTCTGGATTGCATCACGTAGTAATGAAGTACAACACTGAAACAGTCAATTAAACCTGGTTTCCATCAATATTTTCCAGGACAACGCATGTTAGGTCTAGGTTAGGCCTGGGATTTGCCCTCATCAGGGTCATGCTTTCGCAGTTCTAACATTCATGTTGACCTGATCGAGGGTTTTTTCTGCTTTGGATCACGTAGTAAAGTGGTACCACACTAAAACAGTCAATTAAACCTGGTTTCGATCAATATTTTAGAGGATAACGCAAGTTAGGCCTGGGATAGGTCTAGGATTTGCCTTCATCAGGCTCATTCTTTCACATATTTCTCATACTTGATGGCTAGATCCTGGGCTTTTTCTGGATTGCATCACGTAGTATTGTGGTACCACACTGAAACAGTCGATTAAACCAGGTTTCGGTCAATATTTTTGAGGATAACGCATGTTAGGTCTAGGTTAGGCCTGGGATTTTCACTCATCAGACTCATACTTTCGCATTCTTCACATACTTGTTGAACGGATCTTGGGTTTTTTCTGGTGCGGATCACGTAGTAATGTGGTACCACACTGATACAATCAATTAAACCTGGTCTTGATAAATATTTTAGAGGATAACGCATGTTAGGTCTGGGTTAGGTCTAGGATTTGCCCTCATCAGGCTCATACTTTCGCATATTTATTATACTTCATGGATAGATCCTGGGCTATTTTCTGGTTTGGATCACGTAGTAATGTGGTACCACACAGAAACATTCAAATAAACCTGGTCTTGATAAATATTTTAGAGGATAACGCATGTTAGGTTTGGGTTAGGTCTAGGATTTGCCCACATCGGGCTCATACTTTCGCATATTTCTCATACTTCATGGCTAGATCCTGGGCTGTTTCTGGAATGTATCACGTAGTAATGTGGTACCACGCTGAAACAGTCAATTAAACCTTGATTCGATCAATATTTTAGAGAATAACGCAAGTTAGGTCTGGGATATGTCTGGGATTCGCCCTCATCAGGCTCATACTTTCGCACACTTCGCGTACTCGTTTAACAGATCCTGGGTTTTTTCTGGTTTGGTTCATATAAAAATGTGGTACCACACTGAAACATTCAATGAAACCTGGTCTGGATAAATATTTTAGAGGATAACGCATCTTAGGTCTGTGTTAGGTCTAAGATTTGCCCTCCTCAGGCTCACAGTTTCGCGTTTTTCGCATACTTGTTGAACAGATCCCGGGTTTTCTCTGGTTTGGATCACGAAGTAGTGAGGTACCACACTGAAACATTCCATTAAACCTGGTTTCGCTCAATATCTTGGAAGATAACGCATGTAAGGTCTAGGTTAGGCCTGGGATTTGCCCTCATCAGGGTCATACTTTCGCAGTTTTAACATGCATGTTGACCTGATCGAGGGTTTTTTCTGCTTTGGATCACGTAGCAAAGTGGTACCACACTAAAACAATCAATTAAACCTGGTTTCGATCAATATTTTCGAGGATAACGCAAGTTAGGCCTGGGATAGGTCTAGGATTTGCCCTCATCAGGCACATTCCTTCGCATATTTCTCATACTTGATGGCTAGATCCTGGGCATTTTCTGGATTGCATCACGTAGTATTGTGGTACCACACTGAAACAGTCGATTAAACCAGGTTTCGATCAATATTTTTGAGGATAACGCATGTTAGGTCTAGGTTAGGCCTGGGATTTTCACTCATCAGACTCATACTTTCGCATATTTCTCATACTTCATGACTGGATCCTGGCCTGTTACTGGTTTGGATCACGTAGTAATGTGGTACCACACTGAAACAGTACACTAAACCTGGTTTGGATCAATATTTTAGAGGATAATGCATGTTAGGTCTAGGTTAGGCCTGGGATTTTCACTCATCAGATTCATTCTTTCGCATTCTTCACATACTTGTTGAACGGATCCTGGGTTTTTTCTGGTTTGGATCACGTAGTAATGTGGTACCATACTGAAACATTCAGTTAAACCTGGTCTTGATAAATATTTTTGAGGATAACGCATGTTAGGTCTGGGATAGGCCTGGGATTTGCCCTCATCAGGGTCATACTTTCGCAGTTCTAACATACACGTTGACCTGATCGGGGGTTTTTTCTGCTTTGGATCACGTAGTAAAGTGGTACCACACTGAAACAGTCCACTAAACCTGGTTTGGATCAATATGTTAGAGGATAATGCATGTTAGGTCTAGGTTAGCCCTGAGATTTACACTCATCAGACTCATACTTTCGCATTCTTCAGATACCTGTTGATCGGATCCTGGGTTTTTTCTGGTATGGTTCACGTAGTAATGTGGTACCACACTGAAACAATCAATTAAACCACGTCTTGATAAATATTTTAGATGATAACGCATGTTAGGTCTGGGTTAGGTCTAGGATTTGCCCTCATCAGGCTCATACTTTCGCATATTTCTCATACTTGTTGAACAGATCCTGGGTTTTTTCTGGTTTGGATCGCGCAGTAATGTGGTACCACACTGAAACAGCCCACTAAACCTGGTTTGGATCAATATTTTAGAGGATAACGGAAGTTATGTCTAGGTTAGGTCTGGGATTTGCCCTCATCAGACTCACGCTTTCGTATTTTTCACATACTTGTTGAACAGATCCTGGGTTTTTTCTGGTATGGATCACGTAGTAATGTGGGACCACACTGAAACATTCAGTTAAACCTGGTCTTGATAAATATTTTAGAGGATAACGCATGTTAGGTCTGGGTTAGGTCTAGGATTCGCTCTCATCAGGCTCATACTTTCGCATATTTCTCATACCTCATGGCTAGATCCTGGGCTATTTCTGGATTGGATCACGTAGTAATGTGGTACCACACCGAATCAGTCAATTAAACCTGGTTTCGATCAATATTTTAGAGGATAACGCAAGTTAGGTCTGGTTTAGGTCTGGGATTTGCCATCATCAGGCTCATACTTTCGCGATTTTCACATACTTGTTGAACAGATCCTGGGTTTTTTTCTGGTTTGGATCACGTAGTAGTGTGGTACCACACTGAAACTGTCCATTAAACCTGGTTTCGATCAATATTTTAGAGGATAACGCAAGTTAGGTCTGGTTTAGGTCTGGGATTTGCCATCATCAGGCTCATACTTTCGCGATTTTCACATACTTGTTGAACAGATCCTGGGTTTTTTTCTGGTTTGGATCACGTAGTAGTGTGGTACCACACTGAAACTGTCCATTAAACCTGGTTTCGATCAATATTCTTGAGGATAACGCATGTTAGGTCTAGGTTAGGCCGAGGATTTTCACTCATCAGACTCATACTTTCGCATTCTTCACATATTTGTTGAACGGATCCTGGGCTATTTCTGGATTGGATCACGTAGTAATGTGGTACCACACTGGAACAATCAATTAAACCAGGTCTTGATAAATATTTTAAATGATAACGCATGTTAGGTCTGGGTTAGGTCTAGGATTTGCCCTCATCAGGCTCATACTTTCGCATATTTCTCATACCTCATGGCTAGATCCTGGGCTATTTTCTGGTTTGGATCACATAGTAATGTGGTACCACACTGAAACAGTCGATTAAACCTGGTTTCGATCAATATTTTTGAGGATAACGCATGTTAGGTCTAGGTTAGGCCGAGGATTTTCACTCATCAGACTCATACTTTCGTATTCTTCACATACTTGTTGAACGGATCCTGGGTTTTTAGTGGTTTGGATCACGTAGTAATGTGGTACCACACTGAAACAGTCAATTAAACCTGGTTTCGATCAATACTTTAGAGAATAATTCATGTTAGGTCTAGGTTAGGTCTGGGATTTGCTCTCATCAGGCTCATTCTTTCGCATATTTCTCATGCTTGATGTCTAGATCCTGGGCTTTTTCTGGATCGCATCACGTAGTAATGAAGTACAACACTGAAGCAGTCAATTAAACCTGGTTTCTATCAATATTTTACAGGACAACGCATGTTAGGTCTAGGTTAGGCCTGGGATTTGCCCTCATCAGGGTCATACTTTCGCAGTTTTAACATACATGTTGACCTGATCGAGGGTTTTTTCTGCTTTGGAACACGTAGTAATGTGGGACCACACTGAAGCAATCAATTAAACCTGGTCTTGATAAATATTTTAGAGGATAACGCATGTTAGGTCTGGGTTAGGTCTAGGATTTGCTCTCGTCAGGCTCAAACTTTCGCATATTTCTCATACTTGATGGCTAGATCCTGGCTTTTTCTGGATTGCATCATGTAGTAATGAAGTACATGACTGAAACAGTCAATTAAACCTGGTTTCGATAAATATTTTAGACAATAATTCATGTTAGGTCTAGGTTAGGCCTGCGATTTGCCCTCATCAGGGTCATACTTTCGCAGTTCTAACATACATGTTGACCTGATCGAGGGTTTTTTCTGCTTTGGAACACGTAGTAATGTGGGACCACACTGAAGCAATCAATTAAACCTGGTCTTGATAAATATTTTAGAGGATAACGCATGTTAGGTTTGGGTTAGGTCTAGGATTTGCCGACATCAGGCTCATACTTTCGCATATTTCTCATACTTCATGGGTAGATCCTGGGCTGTTTCTGGATTGTATCACGTAGTAATGTGGTACCACACTGAAACAGTCAATTAAACCTGGTTTGGATCAATATTTTAGAGAATAATTCATGTTAGGTCTGGGTTAGGTCTGGGATTTGCTCTCATCAGGCTCATACTTTCGCATATTTCTCATACTTGATGGCTAGATCCTGGCTTTTTCTGGATTGCATCATGTAGTAATGAAGTACATGACTGAAACAGTCAATTAAACCTGGTTTCGATAAATATTTTAGACAATAATTCATGTTAGGTCTAGGTTAGGCCTGCGATTTGCCCTCATCAGGGTCATACTTTCGCAGTTCTAACATACATGTTGACCTGATCGAGGGTTTTTTCTGCTTTGGAACACGTAGTAATGTGGGACCACACTGAAGCAATCAATTAAACCTGGTCTTGATAAATATTTTAGAGGATAACGCATGTTAGGTCTGGGTTAGGTCTAGGATTTGCTCTCGTCAGGCTCAAACTTTCGCATATTTCTCATACTTCATGGCTAGATCCTGGGCTATTTCTGGATTGGATCACGTAGTAATGTGGTACCACACTGAAACAGATAATTAAACCTGGTTTCGATCAATATTTTAGAGGACAATGCAAGTTAGGTCTGGGATAGGTCTGGGATTTGCCCACATCAGGGTCATACTTTCGCATTTTTCACATACTTGTTGAACAGATCCTGGGTTTTTTCTGGTTTGGATCGCGCAGTAATGTGGTACCACACTGAAACAGCCCACTAAACCTGGGATCGATCAATATTTTAGAGGATAACGAAAGTTATGTCTAGGTTAGGCCTGGGATTTGCTCTCATCAGACTCATGCTTTCGCATTTTTCACATACTTGTAGAACAGATCCTGGGTTTTTTCTGGTATGGATCACGCAGTAATGTGGTACCACCCTGAAACATTCAGTTAAACCTGGTCTTGATAAATATTTTTGAGGATAACGCATGTTAGGTCTGGGTTAGGTCTAGGATTTGCCCTCATCAGGCTCATACTTTCGCACATTTCTTATACTTCATGGACAGATCCTGGGCTATTTTCTGGTTTGGATCACATAGTAATGTGGTACCACACTGAAACAGTCGATTAAACCAGGTTTCGATCAATATTCTTGAGGATAACGCATGTTAGGTCTAGGTAAGGCCTGGGATTTTCACTCATCAGACTCATTCTTTCGCATTCTTCACATACCTGTTGAACGGATCCTGGGTTTTTTCTGGTTTGGATCACGTAGTAATGTGGGACCACACTGAAACAATCAATTAAACCTGGTCTTGGTAAATATTTTAGAGGATAACGCATGTTAGGTCTGGGTTAGGTCTAGGATTTGCTCTCGTCAGGCTCATACTTTCGCATATTTCTCATACTTGATGGCTAGATCCTAGGCTTTTTCAGGATTGCATCACGTAGTAATGAAGTACAACACTGAAACAGTCAATTAAACCTGGTTTCCATCAATATCTTAGAGGCCAACGCAAGTTAGGTCTGGGATAGGCCTGGGATTTGCCCTCATCAGACTCATACGTTCGCGTTTTTCACATACTTGTTGAACGGATCCTGGGTTTTTTCTGGTTTAGGTCACGTAGTAATGTGGTACCATACTGAAACAGTCGATTAAACCTGGTCTTGATAAATATTTTAGAGGACAACGCATGTTAGGTCTGGGTTAGGTCTAGGATTTGCCCTCATCAGGCTCATACTTTCGCATATTTCTCATCCTTCATGGCTAGATCCTGGGTTTTTTCTGGTTTCGATCACGTAGTAATGTGGGACCACACTGAAACTGTCGATTAAACCTGGTCTTGATAAATATTTTAGAGGACAACGCATGTTAGGTCTGGGTTAGGTCTAGGATTTGCCCTCATCAGGCTCATACTTTCGCATATTTCTCATACTTCATGGCTAGATCCTGGGCTTTTTCTGGATTGTATCACGTAGTAATGCGGTACCACGCTGAAACAGTCAATTAAACCTGGTTTCGATCAATACTTTAGAGGATAACGCATGTCAGGTCTAGCTTAGGCCTGGGATTTTCACGCATCAGACTCATACTTTCGTATTCTTCACATACTTGTTGAACGGATCCTGGGTTTTTTCTGGTTTGGATCACGTAGTAATGTGGGACCACACTGAAACAGTCGATTAAACCTGGTTTCGATCAATATTTTAGAGGATAACGCAAGTTTGGTCTGGGATAGGTCTGGGATTTGCCCTCATCAGGCTCATACTTTCGCGTTTTTCACATACTTGTTGAACAGATCCTGGGTTTTTTCTGGTTTGGGTCACGTAGTAATGTGGTACCACACTGAAACAGTCGATTAAACCAGGTTTCGATCAATATTTTTGAGGATAACGCATGTTAGGTCTAGGTTAGGCCTGGGATTTTCACGCATCAGACTCATACTTTCGCATTCTTCACATACTTGTTGAACGGATCCTGGGTTTTTTCTGGTTTGGATCACGTAGTAATGTGGGACCACACTGAAACAGTCGATTAAACCTGGTCTTGATAAAGATTTTAGAGGACAACGCATGTTAGGTCTGTGTTATGTCTGGAATTGACCTCATCAGGGTCATACTTTCGCATATTTCTCATACTTCATGGCTAGATCCTGGGCTTTTTCTGTATTGTATCACGTAGTAATGTGGTACCACGCTGAAACAGTCAATTAAACCTGGTTTCGATCAATATTTTAGAGGATAACGCAAGTTAGGTACTAGGTTAGGCCTGGGATTTGCCCTCATCAGGGTCATACTTTCGCAGTTCTAACATTCATGTTGACCTGATCAAGGGTTTTTTCTGCTTTGGATCACGTAATAAAGTGGTGCCGCAACTAAAACAGTCAATTAAACCTGGTTTCGATCATTATTTTTGAGGATAACGCAAGTTAGGTCTGGGATAAGTCTGGGATTAGCCCTCATCAGACTCATACTTTCGCACACTTCACATACTCGTTGACAAGATCCTGGGTTTTTTTCTGGTTTGGATCACGTAGTAATGTGGTACCACATTGAAACAGTCGATTAAACCTGGTTTCGATTAATATTTTCGAGGATAACGCATGTTAGGTCTGGGATAGGTCTGGGATTTGCCCTCATCAGGCTCATGCTTTCGCAGTTTTAACATGCATGTTGACCTGATCGAGGGTTTTTTCTGCTGTGGATCACGTGGTAAAGTGGTACCACACTAAAACAGTTAATTAAACCTGGTTTCGATCAATATTTTAGAGGATAACGCAAGTTAGGCCTGGGATAGGTCTAGGATTTGCCTTCATCAGGCTCATTCTTTCACATATTTCTCATACTTGATGGCTAGATCCTGGGCTTTTTCTGGATTGCATCACGTAGTATTGTGGTACCACACTGAAACAGTCGATTAAACCAGGTTTCGGTCAATATTTTTGAGGATAACGCATGTTAGGTCTAGGTTAGGCCTGGGATTTTCACTCATCAGACTCATACTTTCGCATTCTTCACATACTTGTTGAACGGATCTTGGGTTTTTTCTGGTGTGGATCACGTAGTAATGTGGTACCACACTGATACAATCAATTAAACCTGGTCTTGATAAATATTTTAGAGGATAACGCATGTTAGGTCTGGGTTAGGTCTAGGATTTGCCCTCATCAGGCTCATACTTTCGCATATTTATTATACTTCATGGATAGATCCTGGGCTATTTTCTGGTTTGGATCACGTAGTAATGTGGTACCACACAGAAACATTCAAATAAACCTGGTCTTGATAAATATTTTAGAGGATAACGCATGTTAGGTTTGGGTTAGGTCTAGGATTTGCCCACATCGGGCTCATACTTTCGCATATTTCTCATACTTCATGGCTAGATCCTGGGCTGTTTCTGGAATGTATCACGTAGTAATGTGGTACCACGCTGAAACAGTCAATTAAACCTTGATTCGATCAATATTTTAGAGAATAACGCAAGTTAGGTCTGGGATATGTCTGGGATTCGCCCTCATCAGGCTCATACTTTCGCACACTTCGCGTACTCGTTTAACAGATCCTGGGTTTTTTCTGGTTTGGTTCATATAGAAATGTGGTACCACACTGAAACATTCAATGAAACCTGGTCTGGATAAATATTTTAGAGGATAACGCATCTTAGGTCTGTGTTAGGTCTAAGATTTGCCCTCCTCAGGCTCACAGTTTCGCGTTTTTCGCATACTTGTTGAACAGATCCCGGGTTTTCTCTGGTTTGGATCACGAAGTAGTGAGGTACCACACTGAAACATTCCATTAAACCTGGTTTCGCTCAATATCTTGGAAGATAACGCATGTAAGGTCTAGGTTAGGCCTGGGATTTGCCCTCATCAGGGTCATACTTTCGCAGTTTTAACATGCATGTTGACCTGATCGAGGGTTTTTTCTGCTTTGGATCACGTAGCAAAGTGGTACCACACTAAAACAGTCAATTAAACCTGGTTTCGATCAATATTTTCGAGGATAACGCAAGTTAGGCCTGGGATAGGTCTAGGATTTGCCCTCATCAGGCACATTCTTTCGCATATTTCTCATACTTGATGGCTAGATCCTGGGCATTTTCTGGATTGCATCACGTAGTATTGTGGTACCACACTGAAACAGTCGATTTGACCAGGTTTCGATCAATATTTTTGAGGATAACGCATGTTAGGTGTAGGTTAGGCCTGGGATTTTCACTCATCAGACTCATACTTTCGCATATTTCTCATACTTCATGACTGGATCCTGGCCTGTTACTGGTTTGGATCACGTAGTAATGTGGTACCACACTGAAACAGTACACTAAACCTGGTTTGGATCAATATTTTAGAGGATAATGCATGTTAGGTCTAGGTTAGGCCTGGGATTTTCACTCATCAGATTCATTCTTTCGCATTCTTCACATACTTGTTGAACGGATCCTGGGTTTTTTCTGGTTTGGATCACGTAGTAATGTGGTACCATACTGAAACATTCAGTTAAACCTGGTCGTGATAAATATTTTTGAGGATAACGCATGTTAGGTCTGGGATAGGCCTGGGATTTGCCCTCATCAGGGTCATACTTTCGCAGTTCTAACATACACGTTGACCTGATCGGGGGTTTTTTCTGCTTTGGATCACGTAGTAAAGTGGTACCACACTGAAACAGTCCACTAAACCTGGTTTGGATCAATATGTTAGAGGATAATGCATGTTAGGTCTAGGTTAGCCCTGAGATTTACACTCATCAGACTCATACTTTCGCATTCTTCAGATACCTGTTGATCGGATCCTGGGTTTTTTCTGGTATGGTTCACGTAGTAATGTGGTACCACACTGAAACAATCAATTAAACCACGTCTTGATAAATATTTTAGATGATAACGCATGTTAGGTCTGGGTTAGGTCTAGGATTTGCCCTCATCAGCCTCATACTTTCGCATATTTCTCATACTTGTTGAACAGATCCTGGGTTTTTTCTGGTTTGGATCGCGCAGTAATGTGGTACCACACTGAAACAGCCCACTAAACCTGGTTTGGATCAATATTTTAGAGGATAACGGAAGTTATGTCTAGGTTAGGCCTGGGATTTGCCCTCATCAGACTCATGCTTTCGTATTTTTCACATACTTGTTGAACAGATCCTGGGTTTTTTCTGGTATGGATCACGTAGTAATGTGGGACCACACTGAAACATTCAGTTAAACCTGGTCTTGATAAATATTTTAGAGGATAACGCATGTTAGGTCTGGGTTAGGTCTAGGATTCGCTCTCATCAGGCTCATACTTTCGCATATTTCTCATACCTCATGGCTAGATCCTGGGCTATTTTCTGGTTTGGATCACATAGTAATGTGGTACCACACTGAAACAGTCGATTAAACCAGGTTTCGATCAATATTTTTCAGGATAACGCATGTTAGGTCTAGGTTAGGCCTGGGATTTTCACTCATCAGACTCATTCTTTCGCATTCTTCACATACTTGTTGAACGGATCCTGGGTTTTTTCTGGTTTGGATCTCGCAGTAATGTGGGACCACACTGAAACAATCAATTAAACCTGGTTTCGATCAATATTCTTGAGGATAACGCATGTTAGGTCTAGGTTAGGCCGAGGACTTTCACTCATCAGACTCATACTTTCGCATTCTTCACATATTTGTTGAACGGATCCTGGGCTATTTCTGGATTGGATCACGTAGTAATGTGGTACCACACTGGAACAATCAATTAAACCAGGTCTTGATAAATATTTTAAATGATAACGCATGTTAGGTCTGGGTTAGGTCTAGGATTTGCCCTCATCAGGCTCATACTTTCGCATATTTCTCATACTTCATGGCTAGATCCTGGGCTATTTCTGGATTGGATCACGTAGTAATGTGGTACCACACTGAAACAGTCAACTAAACCTGGTTTCGAACAATATTTTAGAGGTCAATGCAAGTTAGGTCTGGGATAGGTCTGGGATTTGCACACATCAGGGTCATACTTTCGCATTTTTCACATACTTGTTGATCAGATCCTGGGTTTTTTCTGGTTTGGATCGGGCAGTAATGTGGTACCACACTGAAACAGCCCACTAATCCTGGTTTCGATCAATATTTTAGAGGATGACGAAAGTTATGTCTAGGTTACGCCTGGGATTTGCTCTCATCAGACTCGTCCTTTCGCATTTTTCACATACTTGTTGAACAGATCCTGGGTTTTTTCTGGTATGGATCACGTAGCAATGTGGTACCATACTGAAACATTCAGTTAAACCTGGTCTTGATAAATATTTTTGAGGATAACGCATGTTAGGTCTGGGTTAGGTCTAGGATTTGCCCTCGTCAGGCTCATACCTTCGCATATTTCTTATACTTCATGGATAGATCCTGGGCTATTTTCTGGTTTGGATCACATAGTAATGTGGTACCACACTGAAACAGTCGATTAAACCAGGTTTCGATCAATATTTTTCAGGATAACGCATGTTAGGTCTAGGTTAGGCCTGGGATTTTCACTCATCAGACTCATTCTTTCGCATTCTTCACATACTTGTTGAACGGATCCTGGGTTTTTTCTGGTTTGGATCTCGCAGTAATGTGGGACCACACTGAAACAATCAATTAAACCTGGTCTTGATAAATATTTTAGAGGATAACGCATGTTAGGTCTGGGTTAGGCCAGGGATTTGCCCTCATCGGGGTCATACTTTCGCAGTTCTAACATACATGTTGACCTGATCGAGGGTTTTTTCTGCTTTGGATCACGTAGTAAAGTGGTACCACACTGAAACAGTCCACTAAACCTGGTTTGGATCAATATTTTAGAGGATAATGCATGTTAGGTCTAGGTTAGCCCTGAGATTTTCACTCGTCAGACTCATACTTTCGCATTCTTCAGATACCTGTTGAACGGATCCTGGGTTTTTTCTGGTATGGTTCACGTAGTAATGTGGTACCACACTGAAACATTCAATTAAACCTGGTCTTGATAAATATTTTAGAGGATAACGCATGTTAGGTTTGGGTTAGGTCTAGGATTTGCCCTCATCAGGCTCATACTTTCGCATATCTCTCATACTTCATGGCTAGATCCTGGGCTGTTTCTGGATTGTATCACATAGTAATGTGGTACCACGTTGAAACAGTCGATTAAACCTGGCTTCGATCAATATTTTAGAGGATAACGCAAGTTAAGTCTGGGATAGGTCTGGGATTTGACCTCATCAGACTCATACTTTCGCATTTTTCACATACTTGTTGAACAGATCCTGGGTTCTTTCTGGTTTGGATCACGTAGTAGTGTGGTACCACACTGAAACAGTCCATTAAACCTGGTTTTGATCAATATTTTAGAGGATAACGAAAGTTATGTCTTGGTTAGGCCTGGGATTTGCCCTCATCAGACTCATGCTTTCGCATTTTTCACATACTTGTTGAACAGATCCTGGGTTTTTTTCTGGTTTGGATCACGTACTAATGTGGTACCACACTGAAACATTCAATTAAACCTGGTCTTGATAAATATTTTAGAGGATAACGCATGTTAGGTCTGGGTTAGGTCTAGGATTTGCCCTCATTAGGCTCCTCCTTTCGCATATTTCTCATACTTCATGGCTGGATCCTGGGCTATTTCTGGATTGGATCACATAGTAATGTCGTACCACACTGAAACAGTCAATTAAACCTGGTTTTGATCAATATTTTAGAGAATAATTCATGTTAGGTCTAGGTTCGGTCAGGGATTTGCTCTCATCAGGCTCATTCTTTCGCATATTTCTCATACTTGATGGCTAGATCCTGGGCATTTTCTGGATTGCTTCACGTAGTAATGAAGTACAACACTGAAACAGTCAATTAAACCTGGTTTCCATCAATATTTTAGAGGACAACGCATGTCAGGTCTAGGTTAGGTCTGGGATTTGCTCTCATAAGGGTCATACTGTCGCAGTTTTAACTTACTTGTTGAACGGATCCTGGGTTTTTTCTGGTTTGGTTCACGTAGTAATGTGGTACCACACTGAAACATTCAATTAAACCTGGTCTTGATAAATATTTTAGAGGATAACGCATGTTAGGTTTGGGTTAGGTCTAGGATTTGCCCTCATCAGGCTCATACTTTCGCATATCTCTCATACTTCATGGCTAGATCCTGGGCTGTTTCTGGATTGTATCACATAGTAATGTGGTACCACGCTGAAACAGTCGATTAAACCATGCTTCGATCAATATTTTAGAGGATAACGCAAGTTAAGTCTGGGATAGGTCTGGGATTTGACCTATTCAGACTCATACTTTCGCATTTTTCACATACTTGTTAAACAGATCCTGGGTTCTTTCTGGTTTGGATCACGTAGTAGTGTGGTACCACACTGAAACAGTCCATTAAACCTGGTTTTGATCAATATTTTAGAGAATAATTCATGTTAGGTCTAGGTTAGGTCTGCGATTTGCTCTCATCAGGCTCATTCTTTCGCATATTTCTCATACTTGATGGCTAGATCCTGGGCTTTTTCTGGATTGCATCACGTAGCAATGAAGTACAACACTGAAACAGTCAATTAAACCAGGTTTCGATGAATATTTTAGAGAATAATTCATGTTAGGTCTAGGTTAGGTCTGGGATTTGCTCCCATCAGGCTCATTCTTTCCATTATTTGTCATACTTGATGGCTAGATCCTGGGCTTTTTCTGGATTGCATCACGTAGTGATGAAGTACAACACTGAAACAGTCAATTAAACCTAGTTTCCATCAACATCTTAGAGGACAACGCAAGTTAGGTCTGGGATAGGCCTGGGATTTGCCCACATCAGGCTCATACTTTCGCGTTTTTCACATACTTGTTGAACAGATCCTGGGTTTTTTCTGGTTTGGATCACGTAGTATAGGGTACCACACTGAAACAGTCCATTAAACCTGGTTTGGATCTATATTTTAGAGGATAACGCATGTTAGGTCTAGGTTAGGTCTCGGATTTGCCCTCATCAGACTCATACTTTCGCGTTTCTCACATACTTGTTGAACAGATCCTGGCTTTTTTCTGGATTGGGTCACGTAGTAGTGTGGTACCACACTGAAACAGTCGATTAAACCTGGTTTCGATCAATATTTTGAGGATAACGCATGTTAGGTCTAGGTTAGGCCGGGGATTTTCACTCATCAGGCTCATACTTTCGCATTCTTCACATACTTGTTGAGCGGATCCTGGGTTTTTACCGGTTTGGATCACGTAGTAATGTGGTACCACACTGAAACATTCAATTAAACCTGGTCTTGATAAATATTTTAGAGGATAACGTATGTTAGGTCTGGGTTAGGTCTAGGATTTGCCCTCATCAGGCTCATACTTTCGCAAATTTCTCATACTTCATGGCTGGATCCTGGGCTATTTCTGGATTGGATCACGTAGTAATGTGGTACCACACTGAAACAGTCAATTAAACCTGGTTTTGACGAATATTTTAGAGAATAATTCATGTTAGGTCTAGGTTAGGCCAGGGATTTGCTCTCATCAGGCTCATTCTTTCGCATATTTCTCATACTAGATGGCTAGATCCTGGGCATTCTCTGGATTGCATCACGTAGTAATGAAGTACAACACTGAAACAGTCAATTAAACCTGGTTTCCATCAATATTTTAGAGAACAGCGCATGTTAGGTCTAGGTTAGGCCTGGGATTTGCCCTCATCAGGGTCATACTTTCGCAGTTTTAACATACATGTTGACCTGATCGAGGGTTTTTTCTGCTTTGGATCACGTAGTAAAGTGGTACCACACTGAAACAGTCCATTAAACCTGGTTTTGATCAATATTTTTGAGGATAACGCATGTTAGGTCTAGGTTAGGCCGGGGAATTTCACTCATCAGGCTCATACTTTCGCATATTTCTCATACTTCATGGCTAGATCCTGGGCTGTTTCTGGATTCTATCACATAGTAATGTGGTACCACGCTGAAACAGTCGATTAAACCTGGTTTCGATCAATGTTTTAGAGGATAACGCAAGTTAAGTCTGGGATAGGTCTGGGATTTGACTTCATCAGACTCATACTTTCGCGTCTTTCACATACTTGTTGAACAGATCCGGGGTTTTTTCTGGTTTGGGTCACGTAGTAGTGTGGTACCACACTGAAACAGTCCATTAAACTTGGTTGCGATCAATATTTTAGAGGATAACGCATGTTAGGTCTGGGTTAGGTCTAGGATTTGCCCTCATCAGGCTCATACTTTCGCATATTTCTCATACTTCATGGCTGGATCCTGGGCTATTTCTGGATTGCATCACGTAGTAATGAAGTACAACACTGAAACAGTCAATTAAACCTGGTTTCCATCAATATCTTAGAGGACAACGCAAGTTAGGTCTGGGATAGGTCTGGGATTTGCCCTCATCAGGCTCATACTTTCCGCGTTTTTCACATACTTGTTGAACAGATCCTGGGTTTTTTCTGGTTTGGATCACGTAGTAGTGTGGGACCACACTGAAACAATCAATTACACCTGGTCTTGATAAATATTTTTGAGGATAACGCATGTTAGGTCTAGGTTAGGCCTGGGGTTTTCACTCATCAGGCTCATACTTTCGCATTCTTCACATACTTGTTGAACGGATCCTGGGTTTTTTCTGGTTTGGATCACGTAGTAATGTGGGACCACACTGAAACAGTCAATTGAACCTGGTTTCGATCAATATTTTAGAGAATAATTCATGTTAGGTCTAGGTTAGGTCTGGGATTTGCTCTCATCAGGCTCATTCATTCGCATATTTCTCATACTTCATATCTAGATCCTGGGCTTTTTCTGGATTGCATCACGTAGTAATGAAGTACAACACTGAAACAGTCAATTAAACCTGGTTTCCATCAATATCTTAGAGGACAACGCAAGTTAGGTCTGGGATAGGTCGGGGATTTGCCCTCATCAGACTCATACTTTCGCACACTTCACATACTTTTGGAACAGATCCTGGGTTATTTTCTGGTTTGGATCACATAGTAATGTGGTACCACACTGAAACAGTCGATTAAACCAGGTTTCGATCAATATTTTTGAGGACAACGCATGTTAGGTCTTGGTTAGGCCTGGGATTTTCACTCATCAGACTCATACTTTCGCATTCTTCACATACTTGTTGAACGGATCATGGGTTTTTTCTGGTTTGGATCACGTAGTAATGTGGGACCACACTGAAACAATGAATTAAGTCTGGTCTTGATAGATATTTTAGAGGATAACGCATGTTAGGTCTAGGTTAGATCTGGGATTTTCACTCATCAGACTCATACTTTCGCATTCTTCACATACTTGTTGAACGGATCCTGGGTTTTTTCTGGTTTGGATCACGTAGTAATGTGGTACCACACTGAAACAGTCGATTAAACCTGGTTTCGATCAATATTTTAGCGGATAACGCAAGTTAAGTCTGGGATTGGTCTGGGATTTGACCTCATCAGACTCACACTTTCGCACACTTCACATACTCGTTGAACAGATCCTGGGTTATTTTCTGGTTTGGATCACATAGTAATGTGATACCACACTGAAACGGTAGATTAAACCAGGTTTCGATCAATATTTTTGAGGATAACGCATGTTAGGTCTAGGTTAGGCCTGGGATTTTCACTCATCAGACTCATACATTCGCATTCTTCACATACTTGTTGTACGGATCCTGGGTTCTTTCTGGTTTGGATCACGTAGTAATGTGGAACCACACTGAAACAGTCAATTAAACCTGGTTTCGATCAATATTTTTGAGAATAATTCATGTTAGGTCTCGGTTAGGTCTGGGATTTGCTCTCATCAGGCTCATTCTTTCGCATATTTCTCATACTTGATGGCTAGATCCTGGGCTTTTTCTGGATTGCATCACGTAGTAATGAAGTACAACACTGAAACAGTCAATTAAACCTGGTTTCCATCAATATCTTAGAGGACAACGCAAGTTAGGTCTGGGATAGGTCGGGGATTTGCCCTCATCAGACTCATACTTTCGCACACTTCACATACTTTTGGAACAGATCCTGGGTTATTTTACTGGTTTGGATCACATAGTAATGTGGTACCACACTGAAACAGTCGATTAAACCAGGTTTCGATCAATATTTTTGAGGACAACGCATGTTAGGTCTTGGTTAGGCCTGGGATTTTCACTCATCAGACTCATACTTTCGCATTCTTCACATACTTGTTGAACGGATCATGGGTTTTTTCTGGTTTGGATCACGTAGTAATGTGGGACCACACTGAAACAATGAATTAAGTCTGGTCTTGATAAATATTTTAGAGTATAACGCATGTTAGGTCTAGGTTAGATCTGGGATTTTCACTCATCAGACTCATACTTTCGCATTCTTCACATACTTGTTGAACGGATCCTGGGTTTTTTCTGGTTTGGATCACGTAGTAATGTGGTACCACACTGAAACAGTCGATTAAACCTGGTTTCGATCAATATTTTAGCGGATAACGCATGTTAGGTCTGGGATAGGTCGGGGATTTGCCCTCATCAGCCTCATACTTTCGCACACTTCACATACTCGTTGAACAGATCCTGGGTTATTTTCTGGTTTGGATCACATAGTAATGTGGTACCACACTGAAACAGTCGATTAAACCAGGTTTCGATCATTATTTTCGAGGATAACGCATGTTAGGTCTAGGTTAGGCCTGGGATTTTCACTCATCAGACTCATCCTTTCGCATTCTTCACATACTTGTTGAACGGATCCTGGGTTTTTTCTGGTTTGGATCACGTAGTAATGTGGGACCACACTGAACAGTCAATTAAACCTAGTTTCGATCAATATCTTAGAGAATAATTCATGTTAGGTCTAGGTTAGGTCTGGGATTTGCTCTCATCAGGCTCATACTTTCGCACACTTCACATACTCGTTTGACAGATCCTGGGTTATTTTCTGGTTTGGATCACGTAGTAATGAAGTACAACACTGAAACAGTCAATTAAACCTGGTTTCCATCAATATCTTAGAGGATAACGCATGTTAGGTCTAGGTTAGCCCTGGGATTTTCACTCATCAGACTCATACTTTCGCATTCTTCACATACTTGTTGAACTGATCCTGGGTTTTTTCTGGTTTGGATCACGTAGTAATGTGGTACCACACTGAAACAGTCGATTAAACCTGGTTTCAATCAATATTTTAGAGGATAACGCAAGTTAGGTCTGGGATAGGTCTGGGATTTGACCCCATCAGACTCATACTTTCGCACACTTCACATAGTCGTTGAACAGATCCTGGGTTATTCTCTGGTTTGGATCACATAGTAATGTGGTACCACACTGAAACAGTCGATTAAAACAGGTTTCGATCAATATTTTAGAGAATAATTCATGTGATGTCTAGGTTAGGTCTGGGATTTGCTCTCATCAGGCTCATTCTTTCGCATATTTCTCATACATGTTGAACAGATCCTGGGTTTTTTCTGGTTTGTATCACGTAGTAATGTGGGACCACACTGAAACAGTTCATTAAACCTGGTTTCGCACAATATTTTAGAGGATAACGCATGTTAGGTCTAGGTTAGGTCTGGGATTTGCTCTCATCAGGCTCATTCTTTCGCATATTTCTCATACTTGATGGCTAGATCCTGGGCTTTTTCTGGATTGCATCACGTAGTAATGTGGGACCACACTGAAACAGTTCATTAAACCTGGTTTCGCTCAATATTTTAGAGGATAACGCAAGTTAAGTCTGGGATTGGTCTGGGATTTGACCTCATCAGACTCACACTTTCGCACACTTCACATACTCGTTGAACAGATCCTGGGTATTTTCTGGTTTGGATCACGTAGTGATGTGGTACCACACTGAAACAGTCCATTAAACCTGGTTGCGATCAATATTTTAGAGGATAACGCATGTTAGGTCTAGGTTAGCCCTGGGATTTTCACTCATCAGACTCATACTTTCGCATATTTCTCATACTTCATGACTAGATCCTGGGCTGTTTCTGGATTGTATCACGTAGTAATTTGGTACCACGCTGAAACAGTCAATTAAACCAGGTTTCGATCAATATTTTTGAGGATAACGCATGTTAGGTCTTGGTTAGGTCTGGGATTTTCACTCATCAGACTCATATTTTCGCATTCTTCACATACTTGTTGAACGGATCATGGGTTTTTTCTGGTTTGGATCAGGTAGTAATGTGGGACCACACTGAAACAATTAATTAAACCTGGTCTTGATAAATATTTTAGAGGATAACGCATGTTAGGTCTGGGATAGGTCAAGGATTTGCCCTCATCAGGCTCATACCTTCGCATATTTCTCATACTTCATGGCTAGATCCTGGGCTATTTCTGGACTGGATCACGTAGTAATGTGGTACCACACTGAAATAGCCAATTAATCCTGGTCTTGATAAATATTTTAGAGGTTAACGCATGTTAGGTCTGGGTAAGGTCTAGGATTTGCCTTCGTCAGGCTCATACTTTCGCATATTTCTCATACTTCATGGCTTGATCCTGGGCTATTTCTGGATTAGATCACGTAGTAATGTGGTACCACACTGAAACAGTCAATTAAACTTGGTTTCCATCAATATTTTAGAGGACAACGCATGTTAGGTCTAGGTTAGGCCTGGGATTTGCCCTCATCAGGGTCATACTTTCGCAGTTTTAACATACATGTTGACCTGATCGAGGGTTTTTTCTGCTTTGGATCATGTAGTAAAGTGGTACCACACTGAAACAGTCCATTAAACCTGGTTTGGATCAATATTTTAGAGGATAACGCATGTTAGGTCTAGGTTAGCCCTGGGATTTTCACTCATCAGACTCATACTTTCGCATTCTTCACATACTTGTTGAACGGATCCTGGGTTTTTTCTGGTTTCGTTCACGTAGTAATGTGGAACCACACTGAAACAGTCAATTAAGCCTGGTTTCGATCAATATTTTTGAGAATAATTCATGTTATGTCTCGGTTAGGTCTGGGATTTGCTCTCATCAGGCTCATTCATTCGCATATTTCTCATACTTGATGGCTAGATCCTGGGCTTTTTCTGGATTGCATCACGTAGTAATGAAGTACAACACAGAAACAGTCAATTAAACCTGGTTTCCATCAATATCTTAGAGGACAACGCAAGTTAGGTCTGGGATAGGTCTGGGATTTTCACTCATTAGGCTCATACTTTCGCATTCTTCACATACTTGTTGAACAGATCCTGGGTTTTCTCTGGTTTGGATCACGTAGTAGTGTGGTACCACACTGAAACAGTCCATTAAACCTGGTTTGGATCAATATTTTAGAGGATAACGCATGTTAGGTCTAGGTTAGCCCTGGGATTTTCACTCATCAGACTCATACTTTCGCATTCTTCACATACTTGTTGAACGGATCCTGGGTTTTTTCTGGTTTCGTTCACGTAGTAATGTGGTACCACACTGAAACATTCAATTAAACCTGATCTTGATAAATATTTGGGGGGATAACGCATGTTAGGTTTGGGTTAAGTCCTGGATTTGCCCTCATCAGGCTCATACTTTCGCATATTTCTCATACTTCATGGCTAGATCCTGGGCTGTTTCTGGATTGTATCACGTAGTAATTTGGTACCACGCTGAAACAGTCAATTAAACCTGGTTTCGATCAATATTTTGCAGGATAACGCAAGCTAGGTCTGGCATAGGTCTGGGATTCGCCCTCATCAGACTCATACTTTCGCGTTTTTCACATACTTCTTGAACTGATCCTGGGCTTTTTCTGGTTTGGATCACGTAGTAATGTGGTACCACACTGAAACAGTCAATTAAGCCTGGTTTCGATCAATATTTTAGAGAATAATTCATGTTAGGTTTAGGTTAGGTCTGGGATTTGCTCTCATCAGGCTCATACTTTCGCATTCTTCACATACTTGTTGAACTGATCCTGGGTTTTTTCTGGTTTGGATCACGTAGTAATGTGGTACCACACTGAAACAGTCGATTAAACCTGGTTTCAATCAATATTTTAGAGGATAACGCAAGTTAGGTCTGGGATAGCTCTAGGATTTGACCCCATCAGACTCATACTTTCGCACACTTCACATACTCGTTGAACAGATCCTGGGTTATTCTCTGGTTTGGATCACATAGTAATATGGTACCACACTGAAACAGTCGATTAAACCAGGTTTCGATCAATATTTTAGAGAATAATTCATGTGATGTCTAGGTTAGGTCTGGGATTTGCTCTCATCAGGCTCATTCTTTTGCATATTTCTCATACATGTTGAACAGATCCTGGGTTTTTTCTGGTTTGTATCACGTAGTAATGTGGGACCACACTGAAACAGTTCATTAAACCTGGTTTCGCTCAATATTTTAGAGGATAACGCATGTTAGGTCTAGGTTAGGTCTGGGATTTGCTCTCATCAGGCTCATTCTTTCGCATATTTCTCATACTTGATGGCTAGATCCTGGGCTTTTTCTGGATTGCATCACGTAGTAATGTAGTACCACACTGAAACAGTCAATGAAACCTGGTTTTCATCAATATTTTAGAGGACAACGCAAGTTAGGTCTAGGTAAGGCCTGAGATTTTCACTGATCAGACTCATACTTTCGCATTCTTCACATACTTGTTGAACGGATCCTGGGTTTTTTCTGGTTGGGATCACGTAGTAATGTGGTACCACACTGAAACAGTCGATTAAACCTGGTTTCGATCAATATTTTAGAGGATAACGCAAGTTAAGTCTGGGATTGGTCTGGGATTTGACCTCATCAGACTCAAACTTTCGCACACTTCACATACTTGTTGAACGGATCCTGGGTTTTTTCTGGTTTGGATCACGTAGTAATGTGGTACCACACTGAAACAGTCGATTAAACATGGTTTCGATCAATATTTTAGAGGATAACGCAAGTTAAATCTGGGATTGGTGTGGGATTTGACCTCATCAGACTCACACTTTCGCACACTTCACATACTCGTTGAACAGATCCTGGGTATTTTCTGGTTTGGATCACGTAGTGATGTGGTACCACACTGAAACAGTCGATTAAACCTGGTTGCGATCAATATTTTAGAGGATAATTCATGTTAGGTCTAGGTTAGGTCTGCGATTTGCTCTCATCAGGCTCATTCTTTCGCATATTTCTCATACTTGATGGCTAGATCCTGGGCTTTTTCTGGATTGCATCACGTAGTAATGAAGTACAACACTGAAACAGTCAATTAAACCTAGTTTCCATCAATATCTTAGAGGACAACGCAAGTTAGGTCTGGGATAGGCCTGGGATTTACCCACATCAGGCTCATACTTTCGCGTTTTTCACATACTTGTTGAACAGATCCTGGGTTTTTTCTGGTTTGGATCACGTAGTATAGGGTACCACACTGAAACAGTCCATTAAACCTGGTTTGGATCTATATTTTAGAGGATAACGCATGTTAGGTCTAGGTTAGCCCTGAGATTTTCACTCATCAGACTCATACTTTCGCATTCTTCAGATACCTGTTGAACGGATCCTGGGTTTTTTCTGGTATGGTTCACGTAGTAATGTGGTACCACACTGAAACAATCAATTAAACCAGGTCTTGATAAATATTTTAGATGATAACGCATGTTAGGTCTGGGTTAGGTCTAGGATTTGCCCTCATCAGGCTCATACTTTCGCATATTTCTCATACTTCATGGCTAGATCCTGGGCTATTTCTGCATTGGATCACGTAGTAATGTGGTACCACACTGAAACAGTCAATTAAACCTGGTTTCGATCAATATTTTAGAGGACAATGCAAGTTAGGTCTGGGATAGGTCTGGGATTTGCCCACATCAGGGTCATACTTTCGCATTTTTCACATACTTGTTGAACAGATCGTGGGGGTTTTCTGGTTTGGATCGCGCAGTAACGTGGTACCACACTGAAACATTCAATTAAACCTGGTCTTGATAAATATTTGAGAGGATAACGCATGTTAGGTCTGGGTTAGGTGTAGGATTTGCCCTCATCAGGCTCATACTTTCGCATATTTCTCATACTTCATGGCTGGATCCTGGGCTATTTCTGGATTGGATCACATAGTAATGTGGTACCACACTGAAACAGTCAATTAAACCTGGTTTTGATCAATATTTTAGAGAATAATTCATGTTAGGTCTAGGTTCGGTCAGGGATTTGCTCTCATCAGGCTCATTCTTTCGCATATTTCTCATACTTGATGGCTAGATCCTGGACATTTTCTGGATTGCTTCACGTAGTAATGAAGTACAACACTGAAACAGTCAATTAAACCTGGTTTCCATCAATATTTTAGAGGACAACGCATGTCAGGTCTAGGTTAGGTCTGGGATTTGCTCTCATAAGGGTCATACTGTCGCAGTTTTAACTTACTTGTTGAACGGATCCTGGGTTTTTTCTGGTTTGGTCCACGTAGTAATGTGGTACCACACTGAAACATTCAATTAAACCTGGTCTTGATAAATATTTTAGAGGATAACGCATGTTAGGTTTGGGTTAGGTCTAGGATTTGCCCTCATCAGGCTCATACTTTCGCATATCTCTCATACTTCATGGCTAGATCCTGGGCTGTTTCTGGATTGTATCACATAGTAATGTGGTACCACGCTGAAACAGTCGATTAAACCTGGTTTCGATCAATGTTTTAGAGGATAACGCAAGTTAAGTCTGGGATAGGTCTGGGATTTGACCTCATCAGACTCATACTTTCGCGTCTTTCACATACTTGTTGAACAGATCCGGGGTTTTTTCTGGTTTGGATCACGTAGTAGTGTGGTACCACACTGAAACAGTCCATTAAACTTGGTTGCGATCAATATTTTAGAGGATAACGCATGTTAGGTCTGGGTTAGGTCTAGGATTTGCCCTCATCAGGCTCATACTTTCGCATATTTCTCATACTTCATGGCTGGATCCTGGGCTATTTCTGGATTGCATCACGTAGTAAAGAGGTACAACACTGAAACAGTCAATTCAACCTGGTTTCCATCAATATTTTAGAGGACAACGCATGTTAGGTCTAGGTTAGGCCTGGGATTTGCCCTCATCAGGGTCATACTTTCGCAGTTTTAACATACATGTTGACCTGATCGAGGGTTTTTTCTGCTTTGGATCACGTAGTAAAGTGGTACCATACTGAAACAGTCCATTAAACCTGGTTTTGATCAATATTTTTGAGGATAACGCATGTTAGGTCTAGGTCAGGCCGGGGAATTTCACTCATCAGGCTCATACTTTCGCATATTTCTCATACTTCATGGCTAGATCCTGGGCTGTTTCTGGATTGTATCACATAGTAATGTGGTACCACGCTGAAACAGTCGATTAAACCTGGTTTCGATCAATATTTTAGAGGATAACGCAAGTTAAGTCTGGGATAGGTCTGGGATTTGGCCTCATCAGACTCATACTTTCGCATTCTTCACATATTTGTTGAACGGATCTTGGGTTTTTTCTGGTGTGAAATCACGTAGTAATGTGGTACCACACTGAAACAGTCCATTAAACTTGGTTGCGATCAATATTTTAAAGGATAACGCATGTTAGGTCTGGGTTAGGTCTAGGATTTGCCGTCATCAGGCTCATACTTTCGCATATTTCTCATACTTCATGGCTGGATCCTGGGCTATTTCTGGATTGCATCACGTAGTAAAGAAGTACAACACTGAAACAGTCAATTAAACCTGGTTTCCATCAATATTTTAGAGGACAACGCATGTTAGGTCTAGGTTAGGCCTGGGATTTGCCCTCATCAGGGTCATACTTTCGCAGTTTTAACATACATGTTGACCTGATCGAGGGTTTTTTCTGCTTTGGATCATGTAGTAAAGTGGTACCACACTGAAACAGACCATTAAACCTGGTTTGGATCAATATTTTAGAGGATAACGCATGTTAGGTCTAGGTTAGCCCTGGGATTTTCACTCATCAGACTCATACTTTCGCATTCTTCACATACTTGTTGAACGGATCCTGGGTTTTTTCTGGTTTCGTTCACGTAGTAATGTGGTACCACACTGAAACATTCAATTAAACCTGATCTTGATAAATATTTGAGGGGTTAACGCATGTTAGGTTTGGGTTAAGTCCTGGATTTGCCCTCATCAGGCTCATACTTTCGCATATTTCTCATACTTCATGGCTAGATCCTGGGCTGTTTCTGGATTGTATCACGTAGTAATTTGGTACCACGTTGAAGCAGTCAATTAAACCTGGTTTCGATCAATATTTTGCAGGATAACGCAAGCTAGGTCTGGCATAGGTCTGGGATTCGCCCTCATCAGACTCATACTTTCGCGTTTTTCACATACTTGTTGAACTGATCCTGGGCTTTTTCTGGTTTGGATCACGTAGTAATGTGGTACCACACTGAAACAGTCAATTAAGCCTGGTTTCGATCAATATTTTAGAGAATAATTCATGTTAGTTTTAGGTTAGGTCTGGGATTTGCTCTCATCAGGGTCATACTTTCGCACACTTCACATACTCGTTTGACTGATCCTGGGTTATTTTCTGGTTTGGATCACGTAGTAATGTGGGACCACATTGAAACAGTCAATTAAACCTGGTTTCGATCAATATTTTAGAGAATAATTCATGTTAGGTCTAGGTTAGGTCTGGGATTTGCTCTCATCAGGCTCATTCTTTCGCATATTTCTCATACTTGATGGCTAGATGCTGGGCTTTTTCTGGATTGCATCACGTAGTAATGAAGTACAACACTGAAACAGTCAATTAAACCTGGTTTCCATCAATATCTTAGAGGACAACGCAAGTTAGGTCTGGGATAGGTCTGGGATTTGCACTCATCAGGCTCATACTTTCCGCGTTTTTCACATACTTGTTGAACAGATCCTGGGTTTTTTCTGGTTTGGATCACGTAGTAATGTGGGACCACACTGAAACAGTCAATTGAACCTGGTTTCGATCAATATTTTAGAGAATAATTAATGTTAGGTCTAGGTTAGGTCTGGGATTTGCTCTCATCAGGCTCATTCATTCGCATATTTCTCATACTTGATATCTAGATCCTGGGGTTTTTCTGGATTGCATCACGTAGTAATGAAGTGCAACACTGAAACAGTCAATTAAACCTGGTTTCCATCAATATCTTAGAGGACAACGCAAGTTAGGTCTGGGATAGGTCGGGGATTTGCCCTCATCAGACTCATACTTTCGCACACTACACATACTCGTTGAACAGATCCTGGGTTTTTCTGGTTTGGATCACGTAGTAATGTGGTACCACACTGAAACAGTCGATTAAACCAGGTTTCGATCAATATTTTTGAGGATAACGCATGTTAGGTCTAGGTTAGGCCTGGGGTTTTCACTCATCAGGCTCATACTTTCGCATTCTTCACATACTTGTTGAACGGATCCTGGGTTTTTTCTGGTTTGGATCACGTAGTAATGTGGGACCACACTGAAACAGTCAATTGAACCTGGTTTCGATCAATATTTTAGAGAATAATTCATGTTAGGTCCAGGTTAGGTCTGGGATTTGCTCCCATCAGGCTCATTCATTCGCATATTTCTCATACTTGATATCTAGATCCTGGGGTTTTTCTGGATTGCATCACGTAGTAATGAAGTACAACACTGAAACAGTCAATTAAACCTGGTTTCCATCAATATCTTAGAGGACAACGCAAGTTAGGTCTGGGATAGGTCGGGGATTTGCCCTCATCAGACTCATACTTTCGCACACTTCACATACTTTTGGAACAGATCCTGGGTTATTTTCTGGTTTGGATCACATAGTAATGTGGTACCACACTGAAACAGTCGATTAAACCTGGTTTCGATCAATATTTTAGAGGATAACGCAAGTTAAGTCTGGGGTTGGTCTGGGATTTGACCTCATCAGACTCACACTTTCGCACACTTCACATACTCGTTGAACAGATCCTGGGTTATTTTCTGGTTTGGATCACGTAGTAATGTGGGACCACACTGAAACAATGAATTAAACCTGGTCTTGATAAATATTTTAGAGGATAACGCATGTTAGGTCTAGGTTAGGTCTGGGATTTTCACTCATCAGACTCATACTTTCGCATTCTTCACATACTTGTTGAACGGATCCTGGGTTTTTTCTGGTTTGGATCACGTAGTAATGTGGTACCACACTGAAACAGTCGATTAAACCTGGTTTCGATCAATATTTTAGAGGATAACGCAAGTTAAGTCTGGGGTTGGTCTGGGATTTGACCTCATCAGACTCACACTTTCGCACACTTCACATACTCGTTGAACAGATCCTGGGTTATTTTCTGGTTTGGATCACATAGTAATGTGATACCACACTGAAACGGTAGATTAAACCAGGTTTCGATCAATATTTTTGAGGATAACGCATGTTAGGTCTAGGTTAGGCCTGGGATTTTCACTCATCAGACTCATACTTTCGCATTCTTCACATACTTGTTGTACGGATCCTGGGTTTTTTCTGGTTTGGATCACGTAGTAATGTGGAACCACACTGAAACAGTCAATTAAACCTGGTTTCGATCAATATTTTTGAGAATAATTCATGTTAGGTCTCGATTAGGTCTGGGATTTGCTCTCATCAGGCTCATTCTTTCGCATATTTCTCATACTTGATGGCTAGATCCTGGGCTTTTTCTGGATTGCTTCACGTAGTAATGAAGTACAACACAGAAACAGTCAATTAAACCTGGTTTCCATCAATATCTTAGAGGACAACGCAAGTTAGGTCTGGGATAGGTCTGGGATTTTCACTCATTAGGCTCATACTTTCGCATTCTTCACATACTTGTTGAACAGATCCTGGGTTTTCTCTGGTTTGGATCACGTAGTAGTGTGGTACCACACTGAAAGAGTCCATTAAACCTGGTTTGGATCAATATTGTAGAGGGTAACGCATGTTAGGTCTAGGTTAGCCCTGGGATTTTCACTCATCGGACTCATACTTTCGCATTCTTCACATACTTGTTGAACGGATCATGGGTTTTTTCTGGTTTGGATCACGTAGTAATGTGGGACCACACTGAAACAATCAATTAAACCTGGTCTTGATAAATATTTTAGAGGATAACGCATGTTAGGTCTGGGATAGGTCGGGGATTTGCCCTCATCAGCCTCATACTTTCGCACACTTCACATACTCGTTGAACAGATCCTGGGTTATTTTCTGGTTTGGATCACATAGTAATGTGGTACCACACTGAAACAGTCGATTAAACCAGGTTTCGATCATTATTTTCGAGGATAACGCATGTTAGGTCTAGGTTAGGCCTGGGATTTTCACTCATCAGACTCATCCTTTCGCATTCTTCACATACTTGTTGAACGGATCCTGGGTTTTTTCTGGTTTGGATCACGTAGTAATGTGGGACCACACTGAACAGTCAATTAAACCTAGTTTCGATCAATGACTTAGTGAATAATTCATGTTAGGTCTAGGTTAGGTCTGGGATTTGCTCTCATCAGGCTCATACTTTCGCACACTTCACATACTCGTTTGACAAATCCTGGGTTATTTTCTGGTTTGGATCACGTAGTAATGTGGGACCACACTGAAACAATCAATTAAACCTGGTCTTGATAAATATTTTAGAGGATAACGCATGTTAGGTCTGGGATAGGTCGGGGATTTGCCCTCATCAGCCTCATACTTTCGCACACTTCACATACTCGTTGAACAGATCCTGGGTTTTTTCTGGTTTGGATCACGTAGTAATGTGGTACAACACTGAAACAGTCGATTAAACCTGGTTTCGATCAATATTTTAGAGGATAACGCAAGTTAAGTCTGGGATTGGTCTGGGATTTGACCTCATCAGACTCACACTTTCGCACACTTCACATACTCGTTGAACAGATCCTGGGTATTTTCTGGTTTGGATCACGTAGTGATGTGGTACCACACTGAAACAGTCGATTAAACCTGGTTGCGATCAATATTTTAGAGGATAACGCATGTTAGGTCTAGGTTAGCCCTGGGATTTTCACTCATCAGACTCATACTTTCGCATATTTCTCATACTTCATGACTAGATCCTGGGCTGTTTCTGGATTGTATCACGTAGTAATTTGGTACCACGCTGAAACAGTCAATTAAACCAGGTTTCGATGAATATTTTTGAGGATAACGCATGTTAGGTCTTTGTTAGGTCCGGGATTTTCACTCATCAGACTCATATTTTCGCATTCTTCACATACTTGTGGAACGGATCATGGGTTTTTTCTGGTTTGGATCAGGTAGTAATGTGGGACCACACTGAAACAATTAATTAAACCTGGTCTTGATAAATATTTTAGAGGATAACGCATGTTAGGTCTGGGATAGGTCTAGGATTTGCCCTCATCAGGCTCATACCTTCGCATATTTCTCATACTTCATGGCTAGATCCTGGGCTATTTCTGGATTGGATCACGTAGTAATGTGGTACCACACTGAAATAGTCAATTAAACCTGGTCTTGATAAATATTTTAGAGGTTAACGCATGTTAGGTCTGGGTAAGGTCTAGGATTTGCCCTCGTCAGGCTCATACTTTCGCATATTTCTCATACTTCATGGCTTGATCCTGGGCTATTTCTGGATTAGATGACGTAGTAATGTGGTACCACACTGAAACAGTCAATTAAACTTTGTTTCCATCAATATCTTAAAGGACAACGCAAGTTAGGTCTGGGATAGGTCTTGGATTTGCCCTCATCAGGCTCATACTTTCGCGTTTTTCACATACTTTTTGAACAGATCCTGGGTTTTTTCTGGTTTGGATCGCGTAGTAGTATGGTACCACACTGAAACAGTCCATTGAACCTGGTTTGGATCAATATTTTAGAGGATAACGCATGTTAGGTCTAGGTTAGGTCTGGGATTTTCACTCATCAGACTCATACTTTCGCATTCTTCACATACTTGTTGAACGGATCCTGGGTTTTTTCTGGTTTGGATCACGTAGTAATGTGGTACCACACTGAAATAGTCAACTAAACTTGGTTTCCATCAATATCTTAAAGGACAACGCAAGCTAGGTCTGGGATAGGTCTGGGATTTGACCCCATCAGACTCATACTTTCGCACACTTCACATACTCGTTGAACAGATCCTGGGTTAGTTTCTGGTTTGGATCACATAGTAATGTGGTACCACACTGAAACAGTCGATTAAACCAGGTTTCGATCAATATTTTGGAGAATAATTCATGTGATGTCTAGGTTAGGTCTGGGATTTGCTCTCATCAGGCTCATTCTTTCGCATATTTCTCATACATGTTGAACAGATCCTGGGTTTTTTCTGGTTTGGATCACTTAGTAATGTGGGACCACACTGAAACAATCAATTAAACCTGGTCTTGATAAATATTTTAGAGGATAACGCATGTTAGGTCTGGGTTAGGTCTAGGATTTGCCCTCATCAGGCTCATACTTTCGCATATTTCTCATACTTCATGGCTAGATCCTGGGCTGTTTCTGGATTGTATCACGTAGTAATGTGGTACCACGCTGAAACAGTCAATTAAACCTGGTTTCAATCAATATTTTAGAGGATATCGCATGTTAGGCCTCGGTTAGGTCTGGGATTTTCACTCATCAGACTCATACTTTCGCATTCTTCACATACTTGTTGAACGGATCCTGGGTTTTTTCTGGTTTGGAACACGTAGTAATGTGGGACCACACTGAAACAGTTCATTAAACTTGGTTTCGCTCAATATTATAAAGGATAACGCAAGTTAAGTCTGGGATTGGTTTGGGATTTGACCTCATCAGACTCATACTTTCGCACAATTCACATACTCGTTGAACAGATCCTGGGTTATTTTCTGGTTTGGATCACATAGCAATGTGGTACCACACTGAAACAGTCGATTAAACCAGGTTTCGATGAATATTTTTGAGGATAACGCATGTTAGGTCTAGGTTAGGCCTGGGATTTTCACTCATCAGACTCATACTTTCGCATTCTTCACATACTTGTTGAACGGATCCTGGGATTTTTCTGGTTTGGATCACGTAGTAATGTGGGACCACACTGAAACAGTCAATTAAACCTAGTTTCGATCAATATTTTAGAGAATAATTCATGTTAGGTCTAGGTTAGGTCTGGGATTTGCTCTCATCAGGCTCATACTTTCGCACACTTCACATACTCGTTTGACAGATCCTGGGTTATTTTCTGGTTTGGATCACGTAGTAATGTGGGACCACACTGAAACAGTCAATTAAACCTGGTTTCGATCAATATTTTAGAGAATAATTCATGTTAGGTCTAGGTTAGGTCTGGGATTTGCTCTCATCAGGCTCATTCTTTCGCATATTTCTCATACATGTTGAACAGATCCTGGGTTTTTTCTGGTTTGGATCACATAGCAATGTGGTACCACACTGAAACAGTCGATTAAACCAGGTTTCGATGAATATTTTTGAGGATAACGCATGTTAGGTCTAGGTTAGGCCTGGGATTTTCACTCATCAGACTCATACTTTCGCATTCTTCACATACTTGTTGAACGGATCCTGGGATTTTTCTGGTTTGGATCACGTAGTAATGTGGGACCACACTGAAACAGTCAATTAAACCTAGTTTCGATCAATATTTTAGAGAATAATTCATGTTAGGTCTAGGTTAGGTCTGGGATTTGCTCTCATCAGGCTCATACTTTCGCACACTTCACATACTCGTTTGACAGATCCTGGGTTATTTTCTGGTTTGGATCACGTAGTAATGTGGGACCACACTGAAACAGTCAATTAAACCTGGTTTCGATCAATATTTTAGAGAATAATTCATGTTAGGTCTAGGTTAGGTCTGGGATTTGCTCTCATCAGGCTCATTCTTTCGCATATTTCTCATACTTGATGGCTAGATGCTGGGCTTTTTCTGGATTGCATCACGTAGTAATGAAGTACAACACTGAAACAGTCAATTAAACCTGGTTTCCATCAATATCTTAGAGGACAACGCAAGTTAGGTCTGGGATAGATCTGGGATTTGCACTCATCAGGCTCATACTTTCCGCGTTTTTCACATACTTGTTGAACAGATCCTGGGTTTTTTCTGGTTTGGATCACGTAGTAATGTGGGACCACACTGAAACAGTCAATTGAACCTGGTTTCGATCAATATTTTAGAGAATAATTAATGTTAGGTCTAGGTTAGGTCTGGGATTTGCTCTCATCAGGCTCATTCATTCGCATATTTCTCATACTTGATATCTAGATCCTGGGTTATTTTCTGGTTTGGATCACATAGTAATGTGGTACCACACTGAAACAGTCGATTAAACCTGGTTTCGATCAATATTTTAGAGGATAACGCAAGTTAAGTCTGGGGTTGGTCTGGGATTTGACCTCATCAGACTCACACTTTCGCACACTTCACATACTCGTTGAACAGATCCTGGGTTATTTTCTGGTTTGGATCACGTAGTAATGTGGGACCACACTGAAACAATGAATTAAACCTGGTCTTGATAAATATTTTAGAGGATAACGCATGTTAGGTCTAGGTTAGGTCTGGGATTTTCACTCATCAGACTCATACTTTCGCATTCTTCACATACTTGTTGTACGGATCCTGGGTTTTTTCTGGTTTGGATCACGTAGTAATGTGGAACCACACTGAAACAGTCAATTAAACCTGGTTTCGATCAATATTTTTGAGAATAATTCATGTTAGGTCTCGGTTAGGTCTGGGATTTGCTCTCATCAGGCTCATTCTTTCGCATATTTCTCATACTTGATGGCTAGATCCTGGGCTTTTTCTGGATTGCTTCACGTAGTAATGAAGTACAACACAGAAACAGTCAATTAAACCTGGTTTCCATCAATATCTTAGAGGACAACGCAAGTTAGGTCTGGGATAGGTCTGGGATTTTCACTCATTAGGCTCATACTTTCGCATTCTTCACATACTTGTTGAACAGATCCTGGGTTTTCTCTGGTTTGGATCACGTAGTAGTGTGGTACCACACTGAAAGAGTCCATTAAACCTGGTTTGGATCAATATTGTAGAGGGTAACGCATGTTAGGTCTAGGTTAGCCCTGGGATTTTCACTCATCGGACTCATACTTTCGCATTCTTCACATACTTGTTGAACGGATCATGGGTTTTTTCTGGTTTGGATCACGTAGTAATGTGGGACCACACTGAAACAATCAATTAAACCTGGTCTTGATAAATATTTTAGAGGATAACGCATGTTAGGTCTGGGATAGGTCGGGGATTTGCCCTCATCAGCCTCATACTTTCGCACACTTCACATACTCGTTGAACAGATCCTGGGTTATTTTCTGGTTTGGATCACATAGTAATGTGGTACCACACTGAAACAGTCGATTAAACCAGGTTTCGATCATTATTTTCGAGGATAACGCATGTTAGGTCTAGGTTAGGCCTGGGATTTTCACTCATCAGACTCATCCTTTCGCATTCTTCACATACTTGTTGAACGGATCCTGGGTTTTTTCTGGTTTGGATCACGTAGTAATGTGGGACCACACTGAACAGTCAATTAAACCTAGTTTCGATCAATGACTTAGTGAATAATTCATGTTAGGTCTAGGTTAGGTCTGGGATTTGCTCTCATCAGGCTCATACTTTCGCACACTTCACATACTCGTTTGACAAATCCTGGGTTATTTTCTGGTTTGGATCACGTAGTAATGTGGGACCACACTGAAACAATCAATTAAACCTGGTCTTGATAAATATTTTAGAGGATAACGCATGTTAGGTCTGGGATAGGTCGGGGATTTGCCCTCATCAGCCTCATACTTTCGCACACTTCACATACTCGTTGAACAGATCCTGGGTTTTTTCTGGTTTGGATCACGTAGTAATGTGGTACCACACTGAAACAGTCGATTAAACCTGGTTTCGATCAATATTTTAGAGGATAACGCAAGTTAAGTCTGGGATTGGTCTGGGATTTGACCTCATCAGACTCACACTTTCGCACACTTCACATACTCGTTGAACAGATCCTGGGTATTTTCTGGTTTGGATCACGTAGTGATGTGGTACCACACTGAAACAGTCGATTAAACCTGGTTGCGATCAATATTTTAGAGGATAACGCATGTTAGGTCTAGGTTAGCCCTGGGATTTTCACTCATCAGACTCATACTTTCGCATATTTCTCATACTTCATGACTAGATCCTGGGCTGTTTCTGGATTGTATCACGTAGTAATTTGGTACCACGCTGAAACAGTCAATTAAACCAGGTTTCGATGAATATTTTTGAGGATAACGCATGTTAGGTCTTTGTTAGGTCCGGGATTTTCACTCATCAGACTCATATTTTCGCATTCTTCACATACTTGTGGAACGGATCATGGGTTTTTTCTGGTTTGGATCAGGTAGTAATGTGGGACCACACTGAAACAATTAATTAAACCTGGTCTTGATAAATATTTTAGAGGATAACGCATGTTAGGTCTGGGATAGGTCTAGGATTTGCCCTCATCAGGCTCATACCTTCGCATATTTCTCATACTTCATGGCTAGATCCTGGGCTATTTCTGGATTGGATCACGTAGTAATGTGGTACCACACTGAAATAGTCAATTAAACCTGGTCTTGATAAATATTTTAGAGGTTAACGCATGTTAGGTCTGGGTAAGGTCTAGGATTTGCCCTCGTCAGGCTCATACTTTCGCATATTTCTCATACTTCATGGCTTGATCCTGGGCTATTTCTGGATTAGATGACGTAGTAATGTGGTACCACACTGAAACAGTCAATTAAACTTTGTTTCCATCAATATCTTAAAGGACAACGCAAGTTAGGTCTGGGATAGGTCTTGGATTTGCCCTCATCAGGCTCATACTTTCGCGTTTTTCACATACTTTTTGAACAGATCCTGGGTTTTTTCTGGTTTGGATCGCGTAGTAGTATGGTACCACACTGAAACAGTCCATTGAACCTGGTTTGGATCAATATTTTAGAGGATAACGCATGTTAGGTCTAGGTTAGGTCTGGGATTTTCACTCATCAGACTCATACTTTCGCATTCTTCACATACTTGTTGAACGGATCCTGGGTTTTTTCTGGTTTGGATCACGTAGTAATGTGGTACCACACTGAAATAGTCAACTAAACTTGGTTTCCATCAATATCTTAAAGGACAACGCAAGCTAGGTCTGGGATAGGTCTGGGATTTGACCCCATCAGACTCATACTTTCGCACACTTCACATACTCGTTGAACAGATCCTGGGTTAGTTTCTGGTTTGGATCACATAGTAATGTGGTACCACACTGAAACTGTCGATTAAACCAGGTTTCGATCAATATTTTGGAGAATAATTCATGTGATGTCTAGGTTAGGTCTGGGATTTGCTCTCATCAGGCTCATTCTTTCGCATATTTCTCATACATGTTGAACAGATCCTGGGTTTTTTCTGGTTTGGATCACTTAGTAATGTGGGACCACACTGAAACAATCAATTAAACCTGGTCTTGATAAATATTTTAGAGGATAACGCATGTTAGGTCTGGGTTAGGTCTAGGATTTGCCCTCATCAGGCTCATACTTTCGCATATTTCTCATACTTCATGGCTAGATCCTGGGCTGTTTCTGGATTGTATCACGTAGTAATGTGGTACCACGCTGAAACAGTCAATTAAACCTGGTTTCAATCAATATTTTAGAGGATATCGCATGTTAGGCCTCGGTTAGGTCTGGGATTTTCACTCATCAGACTCATACTTTCGCATTCTTCACATACTTGTTGAACGGATCCTGGGTTTTTTCTGGTTTGGAACACGTAGTAATGTGGGACCACACTGAAACAGTTCATTAAACTTGGTTTCGCTCAATATTTTAAAGGATAACGCAAGTTAAGTCTGGGATTGGTTTGGGATTTGACCTCATCAGACTCATACTTTCGCACAATTCACATACTCGTTGAACAGATCCTGGGTTATTTTCTGGTTTGGATCACATAGCAATGTGGTACCACACTGAAACAGTCGATTAAACCAGGTTTCGATGAATATTTTTGAGGATAACGCATGTTAGGTCTAGGTTAGGCCTGGGATTTTCACTCATCAGACTCATACTTTCGCATTCTTCACATACTTGTTGAACGGATCCTGGGATTTTTCTGGTTTGGATCACGTAGTAATGTGGGACCACACTGAAACAGTCAATTAAACCTAGTTTCGATCAATATTTTAGAGAATAATTCATGTTAGGTCTAGGTTAGGTCTGGGATTTGCTCTCATCAGGCTCATACTTTCGCACACTTCACATACTCGTTTGACAGATCCTGGGTTATTTTCTGGTTTGGATCACGTAGTAATGTGGGACCACACTGAAACAGTCAATTAAACCTGGTTTCGATCAATATTTTAGAGAATAATTCATGTTAGGTCTAGGTTAGGTCTGGGATTTGCTCTCATCAGGCTCATACTTTCGCACACTTCACATACTCGTTTGACAGATCCTGGGTTATTTTCTGGTTTGGATCACGTAGTAATGTGGGACCACACTGAAACAGTCAATTAAACCTGGTTTCGATCAATATTTTAGAGAATAATTCATGTTATGTCTAGGTTAAGTCTGGGATTTGCTCTCATCAGGCTCATTCTTTCGCATATTTCTCATACTTGATGGCTAGATGCTGGGTTTTTTCTGGATTGCATCACGTAGTAATTTGGTACCACGCTGAAACAGTCAATTAAACCAGGCTTCGATCAATATTTTTGAGGATAACGCATGTTAGGTCTTGGTTAGGTCTGGGATTTTCACTCATCAGACTCATACTTTCGCATTCTTCACATACTTGTTGAACGGATCATGGGTTTTTTCTGGTTTGGATCACGTAGTAATGTGGGACCACACTGAAACAATCAATTAAACCTGGTCTTGATAAATATTTTAGAGGATAACGCATCTTAGGTCTGGGATAGGTCGGGGATTTGCCCTCATCAGCCTCATACTTTCGCACACTTCACATACTCGTTGAACAGATCCTGGGTTTTTTCTGGTTTGGATCACGTAGTAATGTGGAACCACACTGAAACAATCAATTAAACCTGGTCTTGATAAATATTTTAGAGGATAACGCATGTTAGGTCTGGGTAAGGTCTAGGATTTGCCCTCGTCAGGCTCATACTTTCGCATATTTCTCATACTTCAAGGCTAGATCCTGGGCTATTTCTGGATTAGATCACGTAGTAATGTGGTACCACACTGACACAGTCAATTAAACTTGGTTTCCATCAATATCTTAAAGGACAACGCAAGTTAGGTCTGGGATAGGTCTTGGATTTGCCCTCATCAGGCTCATACTTTCGCGTTTTTCACATACTTTTTGAACAGATCCGGGGTTTTTCCGGTTTGGATCACGTAGTAGTATGGTACCACACTGAAACAGTCCATTGAACCTGGTTTGGATCAATATTTTAGAGGATAACGCATGTTAGGTCTAGGCTAGCCCTGGGATTTTCACTCGTCAGGCTCATACTTTCGCATTCTTCACATACTTGTTGAACGGTTCCTGGGTTTTTTCTGGTTTGGATCACGTAGTAATGTGGTACCACACTGAAACAGTCGATTAAACCTGGTTTCAATCAATATTTTAGAGGATAACGCAAGTTAGGTCTGGGATAGGTCTGGGATTTGACCCCATCAGACTCATACTTTCGCACACTTCACATACTCGTTGAACAGATCCTGGGTTATTTTCTGGTTTGGATAACATAGTAATGTGGTACCACACTGAAAGAGTCGATTAAACCAGGTTCCGATCAATATTTTACAGAATAATTCATGTGATGTCTAGGTTAGGTCTGGGATTTGCTCTCATCAGGCTCATTCTTTCGCATATTTCTCATACATGTTGAACAGATCCTGGGTTTTTTCTGGTTTGGATCACTTAGTAATGTGGAACCACACAGAAACACCCAATTAAACCTGGTCTTGATAAATATTTTAGAGGATAACGCAAGTTAGGTCTGGGTTAGGTCTAGGATTTGCCCTCATCAGGCTCATACTTTCGCATATTTCTCATACTTCATGGCTAGATCCTGGGCTGTTTCTGGATTGTATCACGTAGTAATGTGGTACCACGCTGAAACAGTCAATTAAGCCTGGTTTCAATCAATATTTTAGAGGATAACGCATGTTAGGCCTCGGTTAGGGCTGGGATTTTCACTCATCAGACTCATACTTTCGCATTCTTCACATACTTGTTGAACTGATCCTGGGTTTTTTCTGGTTTGGATCACGTAGTAATGTGGGACCACACTGAAACAGTTCATTAAACCTGGTTTCGCTCAATATTTTAGAGGATAACGCATGTTAGGTCTAGGTAAGGTCTGGGATTTGCTCTCATCAGGCTCATTCTTTCGCATATTTCTCATACTTGATGGCTAGATCCTGGGCATTTTCTGGATTGCATCACGTAGTAATGTAGTACCACACTGAAACAGTCAATGAAACCTGGTTTTCATCAATATTTTAGAGGACAACGCAAGTTAGGTCTAGGTAAGGCCTGAGATTTTCACTGATCAGACTCATACTTTCGCATTCTTCACATACTTGTTGAACGGATCCTGGGTTTTTTCTGGTTTGGACCACGTAGTAATGTGGTACCACACTGAAACAGTCGATTAAACCTGGTTTCGATAAATATTTTAGAGGATAACGCAAGTTATGTCTGGGATTGGTTTGGGATTTGACCTCATCAGACTCATACTTTCGCACACTTCACATACTCGTTGAACAGATCCTGGGTTATTTTCTGGTTTGGATCACATAGTAATGTGGTACCACACTGAAACAGTCGATTAAACCAGGTTTCGATCAATATTTTAGAGGATAACGCATGTTAGGTCTAGGTTAGCCCTGGGATTTTCACTCATCAGACTCATACATTCGCATATTTCTCATGCTTCATGGCTAGATCCTGGGCTGTTTCTGGATTGTATCACGTAGTAATTTGGTACCACGCTGAAACAGTCAATTAAACCTGGTTTCAATCAATATTTTAGAGGATAACGCATGTTAGGCCTCGGTTAGGTCTGGGATTTTCACTCATCAGACTCATACTTTCGCATGCTTCACATACTTGTTGAACGGATCCTGGGTTTTTTCTGGTTTGGGTCACGTAGTAATGTGGGACCACACTGAAACAGTCAATTAAACCAAGTTTCGATCAATATTTTAGAGAATAATTCATGTTAGGTCTAGGTTAGGTCTGGGATTTGCTCTCATCAGGCTCATACTTTCGCACACTTCACATACTCGTTTGACAGATCCTGGGTTATTTTCTGGTTTGGATCACGTAGTAATGTGGGACCACACTGAAACAGTCAATTAAACCTGGTTTCGATCAATATTTTAGAGAATAATTCATGTTATGTCTAGGTTAGGTCTGGGATTTGCTCTCATCAGGCTCATTCTTTGGCATATTTCTCATACTTGATGGCTAGATGCTGGGCTTTTTCTGGATTGCATCACGTAGTAATGAAGTACAACACTGAAACAGTCAATTAAACCTGGTTTCCATCATTATCTTAGAGGACAACGCAAGTTAGGTCTGGGATAGGTCTGGGATTTGCCCTCATCAGGCTCATACTTTCCGCGTTTTTCACATACTTGTTGAACGGATCATGGGTTTTTTCTGGATTGGATCACGTAGTAATGTGGTACCACACTGAAACAGTCAATTAAACCTGGTCTTGATAAATATTTTAGAGGATAACGCATGTTAGGTCTGGGTAAGATCTAGGATTTGCCCTCGTCAGGCTCATACTTTCGCATATTTCTCATACTTCATGGCTAGATCCTGGGCTATTTCTGGATTGCATCACGTAGTAATGTGGTACCACACTGAAACAGTCAATTAAACTTGGTTTCCATCAATATCTTAAAGGACAACGCAAGTTAGGTCTGGGATAGGTCTTGGATTTGCCCTCATCAGGCTCATACTTTCGCGTTTTTCACATACTTTTTGAACGGATCCTGGGTTTTTTCTGGTTTGGATCACGTAGTAGTATGGTACCACACTGAAACAGTCCATTGAACCTGGTTTGGATCAATATTTTAGAGGATAACGCATGTTAGGTCTAGGTTATGTCTGGGATTTTCACTCATCAGACTCATACTTTCGCATTCTTCACATACTTGTTGAACGGATCCTGGGTTTTTTCTGGTTTGGATCACGTAGTAATGTGGTACCACACTGAAACAGTCGATTAAACCTGGTTTCGATCAATATTTTAGAGGATAACGCAAGTTAAGTCTGGGATTGGTCTGGGATTTGACCTCATCAGACTCACACTTTTGCACACTTCACATACTCGTTGAACAGATACTGGGTATTTTCTGGTTTGGATCACGTAGTGATGTGGTACCACACTGAAACAGTCGATTAAACCTGGTTGCGATCAATATTTTAGAGGATAACGCATGTTAGGTCTAGGTTAGCCCTGGGATTTTCACTCATCAGACTCATACTTGCGCATATTTCTCATACTTCATGGCTAGATCCTGGTCTGTTTCTGGATTGTATCACGTAGTAATTTGGTATCACGCTAAAACAGTCAATTAAACCAGGTTTCGGTCAATATTTTTGAGGATAACGCATGTTAGGTCTTGGTTAGGTCTGGGATTTTCACTCATCAGACTCATACTTTCGCATTCTTCACATACTTGTTGAACGGATCATGGGTTTTTTCTGGTTTGGATCACGTAGTAATATGGTACCACACTGAAACGGTCAATTAAACCTGGTCTTGATAAATATTTTAGAGGATAACGCATGTTAGGTCTGGGTAAGGTCTAGGATTTGCCCTCGTCAGGCTCATACTTTCGCATATTTCTCATACTTCATGGCTAGATCCTGGGCTATTTCTGGATTGGATCACGTAGTAATGTGGTACCACACTGAAACGGTCAATTAAACCTGGTCTTGATAAATATTTTAGAGGATAACGCATGTTAGGTCGGGGTAAGGTCTAGGATTTGCCCTCGTCAGGCTCATACTTTCGCATATTTCTCATACTTCATGGCTAGATCCTGGGCTATTTCTGGATTAGATCACGTAGTAATGTGGTACCACACTGAAATAGTCAACTAAACTTGGTTTCCATCAATATCTTAAAGGACAACGCAAGTTAGGTCTGGGATAGGTCTGGGATTTGACCCCATCAGACTCATACTTTCGCACACTTCACATACTCGTTGAACAGATCCTGGGTTAGTTTCTGGTTTGGATCACATAGTAATGTGGTACCACACTGAAACAGTCGATTAAACCAGGTTTCGATCAATATTTTGGAGAATAATTCATGTGATGTCTAGGTTAGGTCTGGGATTTGCTCTCATCAGGCTCATTCTTTCGCATATTTCTCATACATGTTGAACAGATCCTGGGTTTTTTCTGGTTTGGATCACTTAGTAATGTGGGACCACACTGAAACAATCAATTAAACCTGGTCTTGATAAATATTTTAGAGGATAACGCATGTTAGGTCTGGGTTAGGTCTAGGATTTGCCCTCATCAGGCTCATACTTTCGCATATTTCTCATACTTCATGGCTAGATCCTGGGCTGTTTCTGGATTGTATCACGTAGTAATGTGGTACCACGCTGAAACAGTCAATTAAACCTGGTTTCAATCAATATTTTAGAGGATATCGCATGTTAGGCCTCGGTTAGGTCTGGGATTTTCACTCATCAGACTCATACTTTCGCATTCTTCACATACTTGTTGAACGGATCCTGGGTTTTTTCTGGTTTGGAACACGTAGTAATGTGGGACCACACTGAAACAGTTCATTAAACCTGGTTTCGCTCAATATTTTAGAGGATAACGCAAGTTAAGTCTGGGATTGGTTTGGGATTTGACCTCATCAGACTCATACTTTCGCACAATTCACATACTCGTTGAACAGATCCTGGGTTATTTTCTGGTTTGGATCACATAGCAATGTGGTACCACACTGAAACAGTCAATTAAACTTTGTTTCCATCAATATCTTAAAGGACAACGCAAGTTAGGTCTGGGATAGGTCTTGGATTTGCCCTCATCAGGCTCATACTTTCGCGTTTTTCACATACTTTTTGAACAGATCCTGGGTTTTTTCTGGTTTGGATCGCGTAGTAGTATGGTACCACACTGAAACAGTCCATTGAACCTGGTTTGGATCAATATTTTAGAGGATAACGCATGTTAGGTCTAGGTTAGGTCTGGGATTTTCACTCATCAGACTCATACTTTCGCATTCTTCACATACTTGTTGAACGGATCCTGGGTTTTTTCTGGTTTGGATCACGTAGTAATGTGGTACCACACTGAAATAGTCAACTAAACTTGGTTTCCATCAATATCTTAAAGGACAACGCAAGCTAGGTCTGGGATAGGTCTGGGATTTGACCCCATCAGACTCATACTTTCGCACACTTCACATACTCGTTGAACAGATCCTGGGTTAGTTTCTGGTTTGGATCACATAGTAATGTGGTACCACACTGAAACAGTCGATTAAACCAGGTTTCGATCAATATTTTGGAGAATAATTCATGTGATGTCTAGGTTAGGTCTGGGATTTGCTCTCATCAGGCTCATTCTTTCGCATATTTCTCATACATGTTGAACAGATCCTGGGTTTTTTCTGGTTTGGATCACTTAGTAATGTGGGACCACACTGAAACAATCAATTAAACCTGGTCTTGATAAATATTTTAGAGGATAACGCATGTTAGGTCTGGGTTAGGTCTAGGATTTGCCCTCATCAGGCTCATACTTTCGCATATTTCTCATACTTCATGGCTAGATCCTGGGCTGTTTCTGGATTGTATCACGTAGTAATGTGGTACCACGCTGAAACAGTCAATTAAACCTGGTTTCAATCAATATTTTAGAGGATATCGCATGTTAGGCCTCGGTTAGGTCTGGGATTTTCACTCATCAGACTCATACTTTCGCATTCTTCACATACTTGTTGAACGGATCCTGGGTTTTTTCTGGTTTGGAACACGTAGTAATGTGGGACCACACTGAAACAGTTCATTAAACTTGGTTTCGCTCAATATTTTAAAGGATAACGCAAGTTAAGTCTGGGATTGGTTTGGGATTTGACCTCATCAGACTCATACTTTCGCACAATTCACATACTCGTTGAACAGATCCTGGGTTATTTTCTGGTTTGGATCACATAGCAATGTGGTACCACACTGAAACAGTCGATTAAACCAGGTTTCGATGAATATTTTTGAGGATAACGCATGTTAGGTCTAGGTTAGGCCTGGGATTTTCACTCATCAGACTCATACTTTCGCATTCTTCACATACTTGTTGAACGGATCCTGGGATTTTTCTGGTTTGGATCACGTAGTAATGTGGGACCACACTGAAACAGTCAATTAAACCTAGTTTCGATCAATATTTTAGAGAATAATTCATGTTAGGTCTAGGTTAGGTCTGGGATTTGCTCTCATCAGGCTCATACTTTCGCACACTTCACATACTCGTTTGACAGATCCTGGGTTATTTTCTGGTTTGGATCACGTAGTAATGTGGGACCACACTGAAACAGTCAATTAAACCTGGTTTCGATCAATATTTTAGAGAATAATTCATGTTAGGTCTAGGTTAGGTCTGGGATTTGCTCTCATCAGGCTCATACTTTCGCACACTTCACATACTCGTTTGACAGATCCTGGGTTATTTTCTGGTTTGGATCACGTAGTAATGTGGGACCACACTGAAACAGTCAATTAAACCTGGTTTCGATCAATATTTTAGAGAATAATTCATGTTATGTCTAGGTTAGGTCTGGGATTTGCTCTCATCAGGCTCATTCTTTCGCATATTTCTCATACTTGATGGCTAGATGCTGGGCTTTTTCTGGATTGCATCACGTAGTAATTTGGTACCACGCTGAAACAGTCAATTAAACCAGGCTTCGATCAATATTTTTGAGGATAACGCATGTTAGGTCTTGGTTAGGTCTGGGATTTTCACTCATCAGACTCATACTTTCGCATTCTTCACATACTTGTTGAACGGATCATGGGTTTTTTCTGGTTTGGATCACGTAATAATGTGGGACCACACTGAAACAATCAATTAAACCTGGTCTTGATAAATATTTTAGAGGATAACGCATCTTAGGTCTGGGATAGGTCGGGGATTTGCCCTCATCAGCCTCATACTTTCGCACACTTCACATACTCGTTGAACAGATCCTGGGTTTTTTCTGGTTTGGATCACGTAGTAATGTGGAACCACACTGAAACAATCAATTAAACCTGGTCTTGATAAATATTTTAGAGGATAACGCATGTTAGGTCTGGGTAAGGTCTAGGATTTGCCCTCGTCAGGCTCATACTTTCGCATATTTCTCATACTTCAAGGCTAGATCCTGGGCTATTTCTGGATTAGATCACGTAGTAATGTGGTACCACACTGACACAGTCAATTAAACTTGGTTTCCACCAATATCTTAAAGGACAACGCAAGTTAGGTCTGGGATAGGTCTTGGATTTGCCCTCATCAGGCTCATACTTTCGCGTTTTTCACATACTTTTTGAACAGATCCTGGGTTTTTTCTGGTTTGGATCACGTAGTAGTATGGTACCACACTGAAACAGTCCATTGAACCTGGTTTGGATCAATATTTTAGAGGATAACGCATGTTAGGTCTAGGCTAGCCCTGGGATTTTCACTCGTCAGGCTCATACTTTCGCATTCTTCACATACTTGTTGAACGGTTCCTGGGTTTTTTCTGGTTTGGATCACGTAGTAATGTGGTACCACACTGAAACAGTCGATTAAACCTGGTTTCAATCAATATTTTAGAGGATAACGCAAGTTAGGTCTGGGATAGGTCTGGGATTTGACCCCATCAGACTCATACATTCGCATATTTCTCATACTTCATGGCTAGATCCTGGGCTGTTTCTGGATTGTATCACGTAGTAATTTGGTACCACGCTGAAACAGTCAATTAAACCTGGTTTCAATCAATATTTTAGAGGATAACGCATGTTAGGCCTCGGTTAGGTCTGGGATTTTCACTCATCAGACTCATACTTTCGCATGCTTCACATACTTGTTGAACGGATCCTGGGTTTTTTCTGGTTTGGGTCACGTAGTAATGTGGGACCACACTGAAACAGTCAATTAAACCAAGTTTCGATCAATATTTTAGAGAATAATTCATGTTATGTCTAGGTTAGGTCTGGGATTTGCTCTCATCAGGCTCATTCTTTGGCATATTTCTCATACTTGATGGCTAGATGCTGGGCTTTTTCTGGATTGCATCACGTAGTAATGAAGTACAACACTGAAACAGTCAATTAAACCTGGTTTCCATCATTATCTTAGAGGACAACGCAAGTTAGGTCTGGGATAGGTCTGGGATTTGCCCTCATCAGGCTCATACTTTCCGCGTTTTTCACATACTTGTTGAACGGATCATGGGTTTTTTCTGGATTGGATCACGTAGTAATGTGGTACCACACTGAAACAGTCAATTAAACCTGGTCTTGATAAATATTTTAGAGGATAACGCATGTTAGGTCTGGGTAAGATCTAGGATTTGCCCTCGTCAGGCTCATACTTTCGCATATTTCTCATACTTCATGGCTAGATCCTTGGCTATTTCTGGATTGCATCACGTAGTAATGTGGTACCACACTGAAACAGTCAATTAAACTTGGTTTCCATCAATATCTTAAAGGACAACGCAAGTTAGGTCTGGGATAGGTCTTGGATTTGCCCTCATCAGGCTCATACTTTCGCGTTTTTCACATACTTTTTGAACGGATCCTGGGTTTTTTCTGGTTTGGATCACGTAGTAGTATGGTACCACACTGAAACAGTCCATTGAACCTGGTTTGGATCAATATTTTAGAGGATAACGCATGTTAGGTCTAGGTTATGTCTGGGATTTTCACTCATCAGACTCATACTTTCGCATTCTTCACATACTTGTTGAACGGATCCTGGGTTTTTTCTGGTTTGGATCACGTAGTAATGTGGTACCACACTGAAACAGTCGATTAAACCTGGTTTCGATCAATATTTTAGAGGATAACGCAAGTTAAGTCTGGGATTGGTCTGGGATTTGACCTCATCAGACTCACACTTTTGCACACTTCACATACTCGTTGAACAGATACTGGGTATTTTCTGGTTTGGATCACGTAGTGATGTGGTACCACACTGAAACAGTCGATTAAACCTGGTTGCGATCAATATTTTAGAGGATAACGCATGTTAGGTCTAGGTTAGCCCTGGGATTTTCACTCATCAGACTCATACTTGCGCATATTTCTCATACTTCATGGCTAGATCCTGGTCTGTTTCTGGATTGTATCACGTAGTAATTTGGTATCACGCTGAAACAGTCAATTAAACCAGGTTTCGGTCAATATTTTTGAGGATAACGCATGTTAGGTCTTGGTTAGGTCTGGGATTTTCACTCATCAGACTCATACTTTCGCATTCTTCACATACTTGTTGAACGGATCATGGGTTTTTTCTGGTTTGGATCACGTAGTAATATGGTACCACACTGAAACGGTCAATTAAACCTGGTCTTGATAAATATTTTAGAGGATAACGCATGTTAGGTCTGGGTAAGGTCTAGGATTTGCCCTCGTCAGGCTCATACTTTCGCATATTTCTCATACTTCATGGCTAGATCCTGGGCTATTTCTGGATTGGATCACGTAGTAATGTGGTACCACACTGAAACGGTCAATTAAACCTGGTCTTGATAAATATTTTAGAGGATAACGCATGTTAGGTCGGGGTAAGGTCTAGGATTTGCCCTCGTCAGGCTCATACTTTCGCATATTTCTCATACTTCATGGCTAGATCCTGGGCTATTTCTGGATTAGATCACGTAGTAATGTGGTACCACACTGAAATAGTCAACTAAACTTGGTTTCCATCAATATCTTAAAGGACAACGCAAGTTAGGTCTGGGATAGGTCTGGGATTTGACCCCATCAGACTCATACTTTCGCACACTTCACATACTCGTTGAACAGATCCTGGGTTAGTTTCTGGTTTGGATCACATAGTAATGTGGTACCACACTGAAACAGTCGATTAAACCAGGTTTCGATCAATATTTTGGAGAATAATTCATGTGATGTCTAGGTTAGGTCTGGGATTTGCTCTCATCAGGCTCATTCTTTCGCATATTTCTCATACATGTTGAACAGATCCTGGGTTTTTTCTGGTTTGGATCACTTAGTAATGTGGGACCACACTGAAACAATCAATTAAACCTGGTCTTGATAAATATTTTAGAGGATAACGCATGTTAGGTCTGGGTTAGGTCTAGGATTTGCCCTCATCAGGCTCATACTTTCGCATATTTCTCATACTTCATGGCTAGATCCTGGGCTGTTTCTGGATTGTATCACGTAGTAATGTGGTACCACGCTGAAACAGTCAATTAAACCTGGTTTCAATCAATATTTTAGAGGATATCGCATGTTAGGCCTCGGTTAGGTCTGGGATTTTCACTCATCAGACTCATACTTTCGCATTCTTCACATACTTGTTGAACGGATCCTGGGTTTTTTCTGGTTTGGAACACGTAGTAATGTGGGACCACACTGAAACAGTTCATTAAACCTGGTTTCGCTCAATATTTTAGAGGATAACGCAAGTTAAGTCTGGGATTGGTTTGGGATTTGACCTCATCAGACTCATACTTTCGCACAATTCACATACTCGTTGAACAGATCCTGGGTTATTTTCTGGTTTGGATCACATAGCAATGTGGTACCACACTGAAACAGTCAATTAAACTTTGTTTCCATCAATATCTTAAAGGACAACGCAAGTTAGGTCTGGGATAGGTCTTGGATTTGCCCTCATCAGGCTCATACTTTCGCGTTTTTCACATACTTTTTGAACAGATCCTGGGTTTTTTCTGGTTTGGATCGCGTAGTAGTATGGTACCACACTGAAACAGTCCATTGAACCTGGTTTGGATCAATATTTTAGAGGATAACGCATGTTAGGTCTAGGTTAGGTCTGGGATTTTCACTCATCAGACTCATACTTTCGCATTCTTCACATACTTGTTGAACGGATCCTGGGTTTTTTCTGGTTTGGATCACGTAGTAATGTGGTACCACACTGAAATAGTCAACTAAACTTGGTTTCCATCAATATCTTAAAGGACAACGCAAGCTAGGTCTGGGATAGGTCTGGGATTTGACCCCATCAGACTCATACTTTCGCACACTTCACATACTCGTTGAACAGATCCTGGGTTAGTTTCTGGTTTGGATCACATAGTAATGTGGTACCACACTGAAACAGTCGATTAAACCAGGTTTCGATCAATATTTTGGAGAATAATTCATGTGATGTCTAGGTTAGGTCTGGGATTTGCTCTCATCAGGCTCATTCTTTCGCATATTTCTCATACATGTTGAACAGATCCTGGGTTTTTTCTGGTTTGGATCACTTAGTAATGTGGGACCACACTGAAACAATCAATTAAACCTGGTCTTGATAAATATTTTAGAGGATAACGCATGTTAGGTCTGGGTTAGGTCTAGGATTTGCCCTCATCAGGCTCATACTTTCGCATATTTCTCATACTTCATGGCTAGATCCTGGGCTGTTTCTGGATTGTATCACGTAGTAATGTGGTACCACGCTGAAACAGTCAATTAAACCTGGTTTCAATCAATATTTTAGAGGATATCGCATGTTAGGCCTCGGTTAGGTCTGGGATTTTCACTCATCAGACTCATACTTTCGCATTCTTCACATACTTGTTGAACGGATCCTGGGTTTTTTCTGGTTTGGAACACGTAGTAATGTGGGACCACACTGAAACAGTTCATTAAACTTGGTTTCGCTCAATATTTTAAAGGATAACGCAAGTTAAGTCTGGGATTGGTTTGGGATTTGACCTCATCAGACTCATACTTTCGCACAATTCACATACTCGTTGAACAGATCCTGGGTTATTTTCTGGTTTGGATCACATAGCAATGTGGTACCACACTGAAACAGTCGATTAAACCAGGTTTCGATGAATATTTTTGAGGATAACGCATGTTAGGTCTAGGTTAGGCCTGGGATTTTCACTCATCAGACTCATACTTTCGCATTCTTCACATACTTGTTGAACGGATCCTGGGATTTTTCTGGTTTGGATCACGTAGTAATGTGGGACCACACTGAAACAGTCAATTAAACCTAGTTTCGATCAATATTTTAGAGAATAATTCATGTTAGGTCTAGGTTAGGTCTGGGATTTGCTCTCATCAGGCTCATACTTTCGCACACTTCACATACTCGTTTGACAGATCCTGGGTTATTTTCTGGTTTGGATCACGTAGTAATGTGGGACCACACTGAAACAGTCAATTAAACCTGGTTTCGATCAATATTTTAGAGAATAATTCATGTTAGGTCTAGGTTAGGTCTGGGATTTGCTCTCATCAGGCTCATACTTTCGCACACTTCACATACTCGTTTGACAGATCCTGGGTTATTTTCTGGTTTGGATCACGTAGTAATGTGGGACCACACTGAAACAGTCAATTAAACCTGGTTTCGATCAATATTTTAGAGAATAATTCATGTTATGTCTAGGTTAGGTCTGGGATTTGCTCTCATCAGGCTCATTCTTTCGCATATTTCTCATACTTGATGGCTAGATGCTGGGCTTTTTCTGGATTGCATCACGTAGTAATTTGGTACCACGCTGAAACAGTCAATTAAACCAGGCTTCGATCAATATTTTTGAGGATAACGCATGTTAGGTCTTGGTTAGGTCTGGGATTTTCACTCATCAGACTCATACTTTCGCATTCTTCACATACTTGTTGAACGGATCATGGGTTTTTTCTGGTTTGGATCACGTAGTAATGTGGGACCACACTGAAACAATCAATTAAACCTGGTCTTGATAAATATTTTAGAGGATAACGCATCTTAGGTCTGGGATAGGTCGGGGATTTGCCCTCATCAGCCTCATACTTTCGCACACTTCACATACTCGTTGAACAGATCCTGGGTTTTTTCTGGTTTGGATCACGTAGTAATGTGGAACCACACTGAAACAATCAATTAAACCTGGTCTTGATAAATATTTTAGAGGATAACGCATGTTAGGTCTGGGTAAGGTCTAGGATTTGCCCTCGTCAGGCTCATACTTTCGCATATTTCTCATACTTCAAGGCTAGATCCTGGGCTATTTCTGGATTAGATCACGTAGTAATGTGGTACCACACTGACACAGTCAATTAAACTTGGTTTCCACCAATATCTTAAAGGACAACGCAAGTTAGGTCTGGGATAGGTCTTGGATTTGCCCTCATCAGGCTCATACTTTCGCGTTTTTCACATACTTTTTGAACAGATCCTGGGTTTTTTCTGGTTTGGATCACGTAGTAGTATGGTACCACACTGAAACAGTCCATTGAACCTGGTTTGGATCAATATTTTAGAGGATAACGCATGTTAGGTCTAGGCTAGCCCTGGGATTTTCACTCGTCAGGCTCATACTTTCGCATTCTTCACATACTTGTTGAACGGTTCCTGGGTTTTTTCTGGTTTGGATCACGTAGTAATGTGGTACCACACTGAAACAGTCGATTAAACCTGGTTTCAATCAATATTTTAGAGGATAACGCAAGTTAGGTCTGGGATAGGTCTGGGATTTGACCCCATCAGACTCATACTTTCGCACACTTCACATACTCGTTGAACAGATCCTGGGTTATTTTCTGGTTTGGATAACATAGTAATGTGGTACCACACTGAAGGAGTCGATTAAACCAGGTTCCGATCAATATTTTACAGAATAATTCATGTGATGTCTAGGTTAGGTCTGGGATTTGCTCTCATCAGGCTCATTCTTTCGCATATTTCTCATACATGTTGAACAGATCCTGGGTTTTTTCTGGTTTGGATCACTTAGTAATGTGGAACCACACAGAAACACCCAATTAAACCTGGTCTTGATAAATATTTTAGAGGATAACGCATGTTAGGTCTGGGTTAGGTCTAGGATTTGCCCTCATCAGGCTCATACTTTCGCATATTTCTCATACTTCATGGCTAGATCCTGGGCTGTTTCTGGATTGTATCACGTAGTAATGTGGTACCACGCTGAAACAGTCAATTAAGCCTGGTTTCAATCAATATTTTAGAGGATAACGCATGTTAGGCCTCGGTTAGGTCTGGGATTTGCTCTCATCAGGCTCATTCTTTCGCATATTTCTCATACTTGATGGCTAGATCCTGGGCATTTTCTGGATTGCATCACGTAGTAATGTAGTACCACACTGAAACAGTCAATGAAACCTGGTTTTCATCAATATTTTAGAGGACAACGCAAGTTAGGTCTAGGTAAGGCCTGAGATTTTCACTGATCAGACTCATACTTTCGCATTCTTCACATACTTGTTGAACGGATCCTGGGTTTTTTCTGGTTTGGACCACGTAGTAATGTGGTACCACACTGAAACGGTCGATTAAACCTGGTTTCGATAAATATTTTAGAGGATAACGCAAGTTATGTCTGGGATTGGTTTGGGATTTGACCCCATCAGACTCATACTTTCGCACACTTCACATACTCGTTGAACAGATCCTGGGTTATTTTCTGGTTTGGATCACATAGTAATGTGGTACCACACTGAAACAGTCGATTAAACCAGGTTTCGATCAATATTTTTGAGGATAACGCATGTTAGGTCTAGGTTAGGCCTGGGATTTTCACTCATCAGACTCATACTTTCGCATTCTTCACATACTTGTTGAACGGATACTGGGTTTTTTCTGGTTTGGATCACGTAGCAATGTGGGACCACACTGAAACAGTCAATTAAACCTAGTTTCGATCAATATTTTAGAGAATAATTCATGTTAGGTCTAGGTTAGGTCTGGGATTTGCTCTCATCAGGCTCATACTTTCGCACACTTCACATACTCGTTTGACAGATCCTGGGTTATTTTCTGGTTTGGATCACGTAGTAATGTGGGACCACACTGAAACAGTCAATTAAACCTTGTTTCGATCAATATTTTAGAGAATGTTATGTCTAGGTTAGGTCTGGGATTTGCTCTCATCAGGCTCATTCTTTCGCATATTTCTCATACTTGATGGTTAGATGCGGGGCTTTTTCTGGATTGCATCACGTAGTAATGAAGTACAACACTGAAACTGTCAATTAAACCTGGTTTCCATCATTATCTTAGAGGACAACGCAAGCTAGGTCTGGGATAGGTCTGGGATTTGCCCTCATCAGGCTCATACTTTCCGCGTTTTTCACATACTTGTTGAACAGATCCTGGGTTTTTTCTGGTTTGGATCACGTAGTAGTGTGGGACCACACTGAAACAATCAATTAAACCTGATCTTGATAAATATTTTAGAGGATAACGCTTGTTAGGTCTGGGATAGGTCTGGGATTTGCCCTCATCAGACTCATACTTTCGCACAGTTCACATACTCGTTGAACAGATCCTGGGTTATTTTCTGGTTTGGATCACATAGTAATGTGGTACCACACTGAAACAGTCGATTAAACCTGGTTGCGATCAATATTTTAGAGGATAACGCATGTTAGGTCTAGGTTAGCCCTGGGATTTTCACTCATCAGACTCATACATTCGCATATTTCTCATACTTCATGGCTAGATCCTGGGCTGTTTCTGGATTGTATCACGTAGTAATTTGGTACCACGCTGAAACAGTCAATTAAACCTGGTTTCAATCAATATTTTAGAGGATAACGCATGTTAGGCCTCGGTTAGGTCTGGGATTTTCACTCATCAGACTCATACTTTCGCATGCTTCACATACTTGTTGAACGGATCCTGGGTTTTTTCTGGTTTGGATCACGTCGTAATGTGGGACCACACTGAAACAGTCAATTAAACCAAGTTTCGATCAATATTTTAGAGAATAATTCATGTTAGGTCTAGGTTAGGTCTGGGATTTGCTCTCATCAGGCTCATACTTTCGCACACTTCACATACTCGTTTGACAGATCCTGGGTTATTTTCTGGTTTGGATCACGTAGTAATGTGGGACCACACTGAAACAGTCAATTAAACCTGGTTTCGATCAATATTTTAGAGAATAATTCATGTTATGTCTAGGTTAGGTCTGGGATTTGCTCTCATCAGGCTCATTCTTTGGCATATTTCTCATACTTGATGGCTAGATGCTGGGCTTTTTCTGGATTGCATCACGTAGTAATGAAGTACAACACTGAAACAGTCAATTAAACCTGGTTTCCATCATTATCTTAGAGGACAACGCAAGTTAGGTCTGGGATAGGTCTGGGATTTGCCCTCATCAGGCTCATACTTTCCGCGTTTTTCACATACTTGTTGAACGGATCATGGGTTTTTTCTGGATTGGATCACGTAGTAATGTGGTACCACACTGAAACAGTCAATTAAACCTGGTCTTGATAAATATTTTAGAGGATAACGCATGTTAGGTCTGGGTAAGATCTAGGATTTGCCCTCGTCAGGCTCATACTTTCGCATATTTCTCATACTTCATGGCTAGATCCTGGGCTATTTCTGGATTGCATCACGTAGTAATGTGGTACCACACTGAAACAGTCAATTAAACTTGGTTTCCATCAATATCTTAAAGGACAACGCAAGTTAGGTCTGGGATAGGTCTTGGATTTGCCCTCATCAGGCTCATACTTTCGCGTTTTTCACATACTTTTTGAACGGATCCTGGGTTTTTTCTGGTTTGGATCACGTAGTAGTATGGTACCACACAGAAACAGTCCATTGAACCTGGTTTGGATCAATATTTTAGAGGATAACGCATGTTAGGTCTAGGTTATGTCTGGGATTTTCACTCATCAGACTCATACTTTCGCATTCTTCACATACTTGTTGAACGGATCCTGGGTTTTTTCTGGTTTGGATCACGTAGTAATGTGGTACCACACTGAAACAGTCGATTAAACCTGGTTTCGATCAATATTTTAGAGGATAACGCAAGTTAAGTCTGGGATTGGTCTGGGATTTGACCTCATCAGACTCACACTTTTGCACACTTCACATACTCGTTGAACAGATACTGGGTATTTTCTGGTTTGGATCACGTAGTGATGTGGTACCACACTGAAACAGTCGATTAAACCTGGTTGCGATCAATATTTTAGAGGATAACGCATGTTAGGTCTAGGTTAGCCCTGGGATTTTCACTCATCAGACTCATACTTGCGCATATTTCTCATACTTCATGGCTAGATCCTGGTCTGTTTCTGGATTGTATCACGTAGTAATTTGGTACCACGCTGAAACAGTCAATTAAACCAGGTTTCGGTCAATATTTTTGAGGATAACGCATGTTAGGTCTTGGTTAGGTCTGGGATTTTCACTCATCAGACTCATACTTTCGCATTCTTCACATACTTGTTGAACGGATCATGGGTTTTTTCTGGTTTGGATCACGTAGTAATGTGGTACCACACTGAAACGGTCAATTAAACCTGGTCTTGATAAATATTTTAGAGGATAACGCATGTTAGGTCTGGGTAAGGTCTAGGATTTGCCCTCGTCAGGCTCATACTTTCGCATATTTCTCATACTTCATGGCTAGATCCTGGGCTATTTCTGGATTGGATCACGTAGTAATGTGGTACCACACTGAAACGGTCAATTAAACCTGGTCTTGATAAATATTTTAGAGGATAACGCATGTTAGGTCTGGGTAAGGTCTAGGATTTGCCCTCGTCAGGCTCATACTTTCGCATATTTCTCATACTTCATGGCTAGATCCTGGGCTATTTCTGGATTAGATCACGTAGTAATGTGGTACCACACTGAAATAGTCAACTAAACTTGGTTTCCATCAATATCTTAAAGGACAACGCAAGTTAGGTCTGGGATAGGTCTGGGATTTGACCCCATCAGACTCATACTTTCGCACACTTCACATACTCGTTGAACAGATCCTGGGTTAGTTTCTGGTTTGGATCACATAGTAATGTGGTACCACACTGAAACAGTCGATTAAACCAGGTTTCGATCAATATTTTGGAGAATAATTCATGTGATGTCTAGGTTAGGTCTGGGATTTGCTCTCATCAGGCTCATTCTTTCGCATATTTCTCATACATGTTGAACAGATCCTGGGTTTTTTCTGGTTTGGATCACTTAGTAATGTGGGACCACACTGAAACAGTCAATTAAACCTGGTTTCGATCAATATTTTAGAGGATAACGGAAGTTAGGTCTGGGATAGGTCTAGGATTTGCCCTCATCAGGCTCATACTTTCGCATATTTCTCATACTTCATGGCTAGATCCTGGGCTGTTTCTGGATTGTATCACGTAGTAATGTGGTACCACGCAGAAACAGTCAATTAAACCTGGTTTCAATCAATATTTTAGAGGATATCGCATGTTAGGCCTCGGTTAGGTCTGGGATTTTCACTCATCAGACTCATACTTTCGCATTCTTCACATACTTGTTGAACGGATCCTGGGTTTTTTCTGGTTTGGAACACGTAGTAATGTGGGACCACACTGAAACAGTTCATTAAACCTGGTTTCGCTCAATATTTTAGAGGATAACGCAAGTTAAGTCTGGGATTGGTTTGGGATTTGACCTCATCAGACTCATACTTTCGCACAATTCACATACTCGTTGAACAGATCCTGGGTTATTTTCTGGTTTGGATCACATAGCAATGTGGTACCACACTGAAACAGTCGATTAAACCAGGTTTCGATGAATATTTTTGAGGATAACGCATGTTAGGTCTAGGTTAGGCCTGGGATTTTCACTCATCAGACTCATACTTTCGCATTCTTCACATACTTGTTGAACGGATCCTGGGATTTTTCTGGTTTGGATCACGTAGTAATGTGGGACCACACTGAAACAGTCAATTAAACCTAGTTTCGATCAATATTTTAGAGAATAATTCATGTTAGGTCTAGGTTAGGTCTGGGATTTGCTCTCATCAGGCTCATACTTTCGCACACTTCACATACTCGTTTGACAGATCCTGGGTTATTTTCTGGTTTGGATCACGTAGTAATGTGGGACCACACTGAAACAGTCAATTAAACCTGGTTTCGATCAATATTTTAGAGAATAATTCATGTTATGTCTAGGTTAGGTCTGGGATTTGCTCTCATCAGGCTCATTCTTTCGCATATTTCTCATACTTGATGGCTAGATGCTGGGCTTTTTCTGGATTGCATCACGTAGTAATTTGGTACCACGCTGAAACAGTCAATTAAACCAGGCTTCGATCAATATTTTTGAGGATAACGCATGTTAGGTCTTGGTTAGGTCTGGGATTTTCACTCATCAGACTCATACTTTCGCATTCTTCACATACTTGTTGAATGGATCATGGGTTTTTTCTGGTTTGGATCACGTAGTAATGTGGGGCCACACTGAAACAATCAATTAAACCTGGTCTTGATAAATATTTTAGAGGATAACGCATCTTATGTCTGGGATAGGTCGGGGATTTGCCCTCATCAGCCTCATACTTTCGCACACTTCACATACTCGTTGAACAGATCCTGGGTTTTTTCTGGTTTGGATCACGTAGTAATGTGGAACCACACTGAAACAATCAATTAAACCTGGTCTTGATAAATATTTTAGAGGATAACGCATGTTAGGTCTGGGTAAGGTCTAGGATTTGCCCTCGTCAGGCTCATACTTTCGCATATTTCTCATACTTCAAGGCTAGATCCTGGGCTATTTCTGGATTAGATCACGTAGTAATGTGGTACCACACTGACACAGTCAATTAAACTTGGTTTCCATCAATATCTTAAAGGACAACGCAAGTTAGGTCTGGGATAGGTCTTGGATTTGCCCTCATCAGGCTCATACTTTCGCGTTTTTCACATACTTTTTGAACAGATCCTGGGTTTTTTCTGGTTTGGATCACGTAGTAGTATGGTACCACACTGAAACAGTCCATTGAACCTGGTTTGGATCAATATTTTAGAGGATAACGCATGTTAGGTCTAGGCTAGCCCTGGGATTTTCACTCGTCAGGCTCATACTTTCGCATTCTTCACATACTTGTTGAACGGTTCCTGGGTTTTTTCTGGTTTGGATCACGTAGTAATGTGGTACCACACTGAAACAGTCGATTAAACCTGGTTTCGATCAATATTTTAGAGGATAACGCAAGTTAAGTCTGGGATTGGTCTGGGATTTGACCTCATCAGACTCACACTTTCGCACACTTCACATACTCGTTGAACAGATCCTGGGTATTTTCTGGTTTGGATCACGTAGTGATGTGGTACCACACTGAAACAGTCGATTAAACCTGGTTTCAATCAATATTTTAGAGGATAACGCAAGTTAGGTCTGGGATAGGTCTGGGATTTGACCCCATCAGACTCATACTTTCGCACACTTCACATACTCGTTGAACAGATCCTGGGTTATTTTCTGGTTTGGATAACATAGTAATGTGGTACCACACTGAAAGAGTCGATTAAACCAGGTTCCGATCAATATTTTACAGAATAATTCATGTGATGTCTAGGTTAGGTCTGGGATTTGCTCTCATCAGGCTCATTCTTTCGCATATTTCTCATACATGTTGAACAGATCCTGGTTTTTTTCTGGTTTGGATCACTTAGTAATGTGGAACCACACAGAAACACCCAATTAAACCTGGTCTTGATAAATATTTTAGAGGATAACGCATGTTAGGTCTGGGTTAGGTCTAGGATTTGCCCTCATCAGGCTCATACTTTCGCATATTTCTCATACTTCATGGCTAGATCCTGGGCTGTTTCTGGATTGTATCACGTAGTAATGTGGTACCACGCTGAAACAGTCAATTAAGCCTGGTTTCAATCAATATTTTAGAGGATAACGCATGTTAGGCCTCGGTTAGGGCTGGGATTTTCACTCATCAGACTCATACTTTCGCATTCTTCACATACTTGTTGAACTGATCCTGGGTTTTTTCTGGTTTGGATCACGTAGTAATGTGGGACCACACTGAAACAGTTCATTAAACCTGGTTTCGCTCAATATTTTAGAGGATAACGCATGTTAGGTCTAGGTTAGGTCTGGGATTTGCTCTCATCAGGCTCATTCTTTCGAATATTTCTCATACTTGATGGCTAGATCCTGGGCATTTTCTGGATTGCATCACGTAGTAATGTAGTACCACACTGAAACAGTCAATGAAACCTGGTTTTCATCAATATTTTAGAGGACAACGCAAGTTAGGTCTAGGTAAGGCCTGAGATTTTCACTGATCAGACTCATACTTTCGCATTCTTCACATACTTGTTGAACGGATCCTGGGTTTTTTCTGGTTTGGACCACGTAGTAATGTGGTACCACACTGAAACAGTCGATTAAACCTGGTTTCGATAAATATTTTAGAGGATAACGCAAGTTATGTCTGGGATTGGTTTGGGATTTGACCTCATCAGACTCATACATTCGCACACTTCACATACTCGTTGAACAGATCCTGGGTTATTTTCTGGTTTGGATCACATAGTAATGTGGTACCACACTGAAACAGTCGATTAAACCAGGTTTCGATCAATATTTTTGAGGATAACGCATGTTAGGTCTAGGTTAGGCCTGGGATTTTCACTCATCAGACTCATACTTTCGCATTCTTCACATACTTGTTGAACGGATACTGGGTTTTTTCTGGTTTGGATCACGTAGCAATGTGGGACCACACTGAAACAGTCAATTAAACCTAGTTTCGATCAATATTTTAGAGAATAATTCATGTTAGGTCTAGGTTAGGTCTGGGATTTGCTCTCATCAGGCTCATACTTTCGCACACTTCACATACTCGTTTGACAGATCCTGGGTTATTTTCTGGTTTGGATCTCGTAGTAATGTGGGACCACACTGAAACAGTCAATTAAACCTGGTTTCGATCAATATTTTAGAGAATGTTATGTCTAGGTTAGGTCTGGGATTTGCTCTCATCAGGCTCATTCTTTCGCATATTTCTCATACTTGATGGTTAGATGCGGGGCTTTTTCTGGATTGCATCACGTAGTAATGAAGTACAACACTGAAACTGTCAATTAAACCTGGTTTCCATCATTATCTTAGAGGACAACGCAAGTTAGGTCTGGGATAGGTCTGGGATTTGCCCTCATCAGGCTCATACTTTCCGCGTTTTTCACATACTTGTTGAACAGATCCTGGGTTTTTTCTGGTTTGGATCACGTAGTAGTGTGGGACCACACTGAAACAATCAATTAAACCTGATCTTGATAAATATTTTAGAGGATAACGCATGTTAGGTCTGGGATAGGTCTGGGATTTGCCCTCATCAGACTCATACTTTCGCACAGTTCACATACTCGTTGAACAGATCCTGGGTTATTTTCTGGTTTGGATCACATAGTAATGTGGTACCACAATGAAACAGTCGATTAAACCTGGTTGCGATCAATATTTTAGAGGATAACGCATGTTAGGTCTAGGTTAGCCCTGGGATTTTCACTCATCAGACTCATACTTTCGCATATTTCTCATACTTCATGGCTAGATCCTGGGCTGTTTCTGGATTGTATCACGTAGTAATTTGGTACCACGCTGAAACAGTCAATTAAACCTGGTTTCAATCAATATTTTAGAGGATAACGCATGTTAGGCCTCGGTTAGGTCTGGGATTTTCACTCATCAGACTCATACTTTCGCATGCTTCACATACTTGTTGAACGGATCCTGGGTTTTTTCTGGTTTGGATCACGTAGTAATGTGGGACCACACTGAAACAGTCAATTAAACCAAGTTTCGATCAATATTTTAGAGAATAATTCATGTTAGGTCTAGGTTAGGTCTGGGATTTGCTCTCATCAGGCCCATACTTTCGCACACTTCACATACTCGTTTGACAGATCCTGGGTTATTTTCTGGTTTGGATCACGTAGTAATGTGGGACCACACTGAAACAGTCAATTAAACCTGGTTTCGATCAATATCTTAGAGGACAACGCAAGTTAGGTCTGGGATAGGTCTGGGATTTGCCCTCATCAGGCTCATACTTTCCGCGTTTTTCACATACTTGTTGAACGGATCATGGGTTTTTTCTGGATTGGATCACGTAGTAATGTGGTACCACACTGAAACAGTCAATTAAACCTGGTCTTGATAAATATTTTAGAGGATAACGCATGTTAGGTCTGGGTAAGATCTAGGATTTGCCCTCGTCAGGCTCATACTTTCGCATATTTCTCATACTTGATGGCTAGATGCTGGGCTTTTTCTGGATTGCATCACGTAGTAATGTGGTACCACACTGAAACAGTCAATTAAACTTGGTTTCCATCAATATCTTAAAGGACAACGCAAGTTAGGTCTGGGATAGGTCTTGGATTTGCCCTCATCAGGCTCATACTTTCGCGTTTTTCACATACTTTTTGAACAGATCCTGGGTTTTTTCTGGTTTGGATCACGTAGTAGTATGGTACCACACTGAAACAGTCCATTGAACCTGGTTTGGATCAATATTTTAGAGGATAACGCATGTTAGGCCTCGGTTAGGTCTGGGATTTTCACTCATCAGACTCATACTTTCGCATGCTTCACATACTTGTTGAACGGATCCTGGGTTTTTTCTGGTTTGGATCACGTAGTAATGTGGGACCACACTGAAACAGTCAATTAAACCAAGTTTCGATCAATATTTTAGAGAATAATTCATGTTAGGTCTAGGTTAGGTCTGGGATTTGCTCTCATCAGGCCCATACTTTCGCACACTTCACATACTCGTTTGACAGATCCTGGGTTATTTTCTGGTTTGGATCACGTAGTAATGTGGGACCACACTGAAACAGTCAATTAAACCTGGTTTCGATCAATATTTTAGAGAATAATTCATGTTATGTCTAGGTTAGGTCTGGGATTTGCTCTCATCAGGCTCATTCTTTGGCATATTTCTCATACTTGATGGCTAGATGCTGGGCTTTTTCTGGATTGCATCACGTAGTAATGAAGTACAACACTGAAACAGTCAATTAAACCTGGTTTCCATCATTATCTTAGAGGACAACGCAAGTTAGGTCTGGGATAGGTCTGGGATTTGCCCTCATCAGGCTCATACTTTCCGCGTTTTTCACATACTTGTTGAACGGATCATGGGTTTTTTCTGGATTGGATCACGTAGTAATGTGGTACCACACTGAAACAGTCAATTAAACCTGGTCTTGATAAATATTTTAGAGGATAACGCATGTTAGGTCTGGGTAAGATCTAGGATTTGCCCTCGTCAGGCTCATACTTTCGCATATTTCTCATACTTGATGGCTAGATGCTGGGCTTTTTCTGGATTGCATCACGTAGTAATGTGGTACCACACTGAAACAGTCAATTAAACTTGGTTTCCATCAATATCTTAAAGGACAACGCAAGTTAGGTCTGGGATAGGTCTTGGATTTGCCCTCATCAGGCTCATACTTTCGCGTTTTTCACATACTTTTTGAACAGATCCTGGGTTTTTTCTGGTTTGGATCACGTAGTAGTATGGTACCACACTGAAACAGTCCATTGAACCTGGTTTGGATCAATATTTTAGAGGATAACGCATGTTAGGTCTAGGTTATGTCTGGGATTTTCACTCATCAGACTCATACTTTCGCATTCTTCACATACTTGTTGAACGGATCCTGGGTTTTTTCTGGTTTGGATCACGTAGTAATGTGGTACCACACTGAAACAGTCGATTAAACCTGGTTTCGATCAATATTTTAGAGGATAACGCAAGTTAAGTCTGGGATTGGTCTGGGATTTGACCTCATCAGACTCACACTTTTGCACACTTCACATACTCGTTGAACAGATACTGGGTATTTTCTGGTTTGGATCACGTAGTGATGTGGTACCACACTGAGACAGTCGATTAAACCTGGTTGCGATCAATATTTTAGAGGATAACGCATGTTAGGTCTAGGTTAGCCCTGGGATTTTCACTCATCAGACTCATACTTGCGCATATTTCTCATACTTCATGGCTAGATCCTGGTCTGTTTCTGGATTGTATCACGTAGTAATTTGGTACCACGCTGAAACAGTCAATTAAACCAGGTTTCGGTCAATATTTTTGAGGATAACGCATGTTAGGTCTTGGTTAGGTCTGGGATTTTCACTCATCAGACTCATACTTTCGCATTCTTCACATACTTGTTGAACGGATCATGGGTTTTTTCTGGTTTGGATCACGTAGTAATGTGGGACCACACTGAAACAATCAATTAAACCTGGTCTTGATAAATATTTTAGAGGATAACGCATGTTAGGTCTGGGTAAGGTCTAGGATTTACCCTCGTCAGGCTCATACTTTCGCGTTTTTCACATACTTTTTGAATTGATCCTGGGTTTTTTCTGGTTTGGATCACGTAGTAGTATGGTACCACACTGAAACAGTCCATTGAACCTGGTTTGGATCAATATTTTAGAGGATAACGCATGTTAGGTCTAGGCTAGCCCTGGGATTTTCACTCGTCAGGCTCATACTTTCGCATTCTTCACATACTTGTTGAACGGATCCTGGGTTTTTTCTGGTTTGGATCACGTAGTAATGTGGTACCACACTGAAACAGTCGATTAAACCTGGTTTCGATCAATATTTTAGAGGATAACGCAAGTTAAGTCTGGGATTGGTCTGGGATTTAACCTCATCAGACTCACACTTTCGCACACTTCACATACTCGTTGAACAGATCCTGGGTATTTTCTGGTTTGGATCACGTAGTGATGTGGTACCACACTGAAACAGTCGATTAAACCAGGTTTCGATCAATATTTTTGAGGATAACGCATGTTAGGTCTAGGTTAGGCCTGGGATTTTCACTCGTCAGGCTCATACTTTCGCATTCTTCCCATAATGTTGAACGGATCCTGGGTTTTTTCTGGTTTGGATCACGTAGTAATGTGGGACCACACTGAAACAGTCAATTAAACCTGGTTTCGATCAACATTTTGGAGAATAATTCATGCTAGGTCTAGGTTAGGTCTGGGATTTGCTCTCATCAGGCTCATTCTTTCGCATATTTCTCATACTTGATGGCTAGATCCTGGCATTTTTCTGGATTGCATCACGTAGTAATGAAGTGCAACACTGAAACAGTCAATTAAACCTGGTTTCCATCAATATCTTAGAGGACAACGCAAGTTAGGTCTGGGATAGGTCTGGGATTTGACCCCATCAGACTCATACTTTCGCACACTTCACATACTCGTTGAACAGATCCTGGGTTATTTTCTGGTTTGGATAACATAGTAATGTGGTACCACACTGAAAGTGTCGATTAAACCAGGTTTCGATCAATATTTTAGAGAATAATTCATGTGACGTCTAGGTTAGGTCTGGGATTTGCTCTCATCAGGCTCATTCTTTCGCATATTTCTCATACATGTTGAACAGATCCTGGGTTTTTTCTGGTTTGGATCACTTAGTAATGTGGAACCACACTGAAACACCCAATTAAACCTGGTCTTGATAAATATTTTAGAGGATAACGCATGTTAGGCCTCGGTTAGGTCTGGGATTTTCACTCATCAGACTCATACTTTCGCATTCTTCACATACCTGCTGAACTGACCCTGGGTTTTTTCTGGTTTGGATCACGTAGTAGTATGGTACCACACTGAAACAGTCCATTGAACCTGGTTTGGATCAATATATTAGAGGATAACGCATGTTAGGTCTAGGTTAGGTCTGGGATTTTCACTCATCAGACTCATACTTTCGCATTCTTCACATACTTGTTGAACGGATCCTGGGTTTTTTCTGGTTTGCATCACGTAGTAATGTGGTACCACACTGAAACAGTTCATTAAACCTGGTTTCGCTCAATATTTTAGAGGATAACGCATGTTAGGTCTAGGTTAGGTCTGGGATTTGCTCTCATCAGGCTCATTCTTTCGCATATCTCTCATACTTGATGGCTAGATCCTGGGCTTTTTCTGGATTGCATCACGTAGTAATGTAGTACCACACTGAAACAGTCAATGAAACCTGGTTTTCATCAATATTTTAGAGGAAAACGCAAGTTAGGTCTAGGTAAGGCCTGAGATTTTCACTGATCAGACTCATACTTTCGCATTCTTCACATACTTGTTGAACGGATCCTGGGTTTTTTCTGGTTTGGATCACGTAGTAATGTGGTACCACACTGAAACAGTCGATTAAACCTGGTTTCCATCAATATTTTAGAGGATAACGCAAGTTAAGTCTGGGATTGGTTTGGGATTTGACCTCATCAGACTCATACTTTCGCACACTTCACATACTCGTTGAACAGATCCTGGGTTATTTTCTGGTTTGGATCACATAGTAATGTGGTACCACACTGAAACAGTCGATTAAACCAGGTTTCGATCAATATTTTTGAGGATAACGCATGTTAGGTCTAGGTTAGGCCTGGGATTTTCACTCATCAGACTCATACTTTCGCATTCTTCACATACTTGTTGAACGGATCCTGGGTTTTTTCTGGTTTGGATCACGTAGTAATGTGGTACCACACTGAAACAGTCGATTAAACCTGGTTTCCATCAATATTTTAGAGGATAACGCAAGTTAAGTCTGGGATTGGTCTGGGATTTGACCTCATCAGACTCACACTTTTGCACACTTCACATACTCGTTGAACAGATACTGGGTATTTTCTGGTTTGGATCACGTAGTGATGTGGTACCACACTGAAACAGTCGATTAAACCTGGTTGCGATCAATATTTTAGAGGATAACGCATGTTAGGTCTAGGTTAGCCCTGGGATTTTCACTCATCAGACTCATACTTTCGCATATTTCTCATACTTCATGGCTAGATCCTGGGCTGTTTCTGGATTGTATCACGTAGTAATTTGGTACCACGCTGAAACAGTCAATTAAACCTGGTTTCAATCAATATTTTAGAGGATAACGCATGTTAGGCCTCGGTTAGGTCTGGGATTTTCACTCATCAGACTCATACTTTCGCATTCTTCACATACTTGTTGAACGGATCCTGGGTTTTTTCTGGTTCGGAACACGTAGTAATGTGGGACCACACTGAAACAGTTCATTAAACCTGGTTTCGCTCAATATTTTAGAGGATAACGCATGTTAGGTCTAGGTTAGGTCTGGGATTTGCTCTCATCAGGCTCATTCTTTCGCATATCTCTCATACTTGATGGCTAGATCCTGGGCTTTTTCTGGATTGCATCACGTAGTAATGTAGTACCACACTGAAACAGTCAATGAAACCTGGTTTTCATCAATATTTTAGAGGAAAACGCAAGTTAGGTCTAGGTAAGGCCTGAGATTTTCACTGATCAGACTCATACTTTGGCATTCTTCACATACTTGTTGAACGGATCCTGGGTTTTTTCTGGTTTGGATCACGTAGTAATGTGGTACCACACTGAAACAGTCGATTAAACCTGGTTTCCATCAATATTTTAGAGGATAACGCAAGTTAAGTCTGGGATTGGTTTGGGATTTGACCTCATCAGACTCATACTTTCGCGCACTTCACATACTCGTTGAACAGATCCTGGGTTATTTTCTGGTTTGGATCACATAGTAATGTGGTACCACACTGAAACAGTCGATTAAACCAGGTTTCGATCAATATTTTTGAGGATAACGCATGTTAGGTCTAGGTTAGGCCTGGGATTTTCACTCATCAGACTCATACTTTCGCATTCTTCACATACTTGTTGAACGGATCCTGGGTTTTTTCTGGTTTGGATCACGTAGTAATGTGGTACCACACTGAAACTGTCGATTAAACCTGGTTTCCATCAATATTTTAGAGGATAACGCAAGTTAAGTCTGGGATTGGTTTGGGATTTGACCTCATCAGACTCATACTTTCGCACACTTCACATACTCGTTTGACAGATCCTGGGTTATTTTCTGGTTTGGATCACGTAGTAATGTGGGACCACACTGAAACAGTCAATTAAACCTGGTTTCGATCAATATTTTAGAGAATAATTCATGTTATGTCTAGGTTAGGTCTGGGATTTGCTCTCATCAGGCTCATTCTTTCGCATATTTCTCATACTTGATGGCTAGATGCTGGGCTTTTTCTGGATTGCACCACGTAGTAATGAAGTACAACACTGAAACAGTCAATTAAACCTGGTTTCCATCATTATCTTAGAGGACAACGCAAGTTAGGTCTGGGAAAGGTCTGGGATTTGCCCTCATCAGGCTCATACTTTCCGCGTTTTTCACATACTTGTTGAACGGATAATGGGTTTTTTCTGGTTTGGATCACGTAGTAATGTGGGACCACACTGAAACAATCAATTAAACCTGGTCTTGATAAATATTTTAGAGGATAACGTATGTTAGGTCTGGGATAGGTCTAGGATTTGCCCTCATCAGGCTCATACTTTCGCATATTTCTCATACTTCATGGCTAGATCCTGGGCTATTTCTGGATTGGATCACGTAGTAATGTGGTACCACACTGAAACAGTCAATTAAACCTGGTCTTGATAAATATTTTAGAGGATAACGCATGTTAGGTCTGGGTAAGGTCTAGGATTTGCCCTCGTCAGGCTCATACTTTCGCATATTTCTCATACTTCATGGCTAGATCCTCGGCTATTTCTGGATTAGATCACGTAGTAATGTGGTACCACACTGAAACAGTCAATTAAACTTGGTTTCCATCAATATCTTAAAGGACAACGCAAGTTAGGTCTGGGATAGGTCTTGGATTTGCCCTCATCAGGCTCATACTTTCGCGTTTTTCACATACTTTTTGAACAGATCCTGGGTTTTTTCTGATTTGAATCACGTACTAGTATGGTACCACACTGAAACAGTCCATTGAACCTGGTTTGGATCAATATTTTAGAGGATAGCGCATATTAGGTCTAGGTTAGGTCTGGGATTTTCACTCATCAGACTCATACTTTCGCATTCTTCACATACTTGTTGAACGGATCCTGGGTTTTTTCTGGTTTGGATCACGTAGTAATGTGGTACCACACTGAAACAGTCGATTAAACCTGGTTTCCATCAATATTTTAGAGGATAACGCAAGCTAAGTCTGGGATTGGTCTGGGATTTGACCTCATCAGACTCACACTTACGCACACTTCACACACTCGTTGAACAGATCCTGGGTATTTTCTGGTTTGGATCACGTAGTGATGTGGTACCACACTGAAACAGTCGATTAAACCAGGTTGCGATCAATATTTTAGAGGATAACGCATGTTAGGTCTAGGTTAGCCCTGGGATTTTCACTCATCAGACTCATACTTTCGCATATTTCTCATACTTCATGGCTAGATCCTGGTCTGTTTCTGGATTGTATCACGTAGTAATTTGGTACCACGCTGAAACAGTCAATTAAACCAGGTTTCGATCAATATTTTTGAGGATAACGCATGTTAGGTCTTGGTTAGGTCTGGGATTTTCACTCATCAGACTCATACTTTCGCATTCTTCACATACTTGTTGAACGGATCATGGGTTTTTTCTGGTTTGGATCACGTAGTAATGTGGGACCACACTGAAACAATCAATTAAACCTGGTCTTGATAAATATTTTAGAGGATAACGCATGTTAGGTCTGGGATAGGTCGGGGATTTGCCCTCATCAGACTCATACTTTCGCACACTTCACATACTCGTTGAACAGATCCTGGGTTTTTTCTGGTTTGGATCACGTAGTAATGTGGAACCACATTGAAACAATCAATTAAACCTGGTCTTGATAAATATTTTAGAGGATAACGCATGTTAGGTCTGGGTAAGGTCTAGGATTTGCCCTCGTCAGGCTCATACTTTCGCATATTTCTCATACTTCATGGCTAGATCCTGGGCTGTTTCTGGATTAGATCACGTAGTAATGTGGTACCACACTGACACAGTCAATTAAACTTGGTTTCCATCAATATCTTAAAGGACAACGCAAGTTAGGTCTGGGATAGGTCTCGGATTTGCCCTCATCAGGCTCATACTTTCGCGTTTTTCACATACTTGTTGAACAGATCCTGGGTTTTTTCTGGTTTGTATCACGTAGTAGTGTGGTACCACACTGAAAGAGTCCATTAAACCTGGTTTGGATCAATATTTTAGAGGATAACGCATGTTAGGTCTAGGTTAGCCCTGGGATTTTCACTCATCAGACTCATACTTTCGCATTCTTCACATACTTGTTGAACTGATCCTGGGTTTTTTCTGGTTTGGATCACGTAGTAATGTGGTACCACACTGAAACAGTCGATTAAACCTAGTTTCAATCAATATTTTAGAGGATAACGCAAGGGAGGTCTGGGATAGGTCTGGGATTTGACCCCATCAGACTCATACTTTCGCACACTTCACATACTCGTTGAACAGATCCTGGGTTATTTTCTGGTTTGGATAACATAGTAATGTGGTACCACACTGAAAGAGTCGATTAAACCAGGTTTCGATCAATATTTTAGAGAATAATTCATGTGATGTCTAGGTTAGGTCTGGGATTTGCTTTCATCAGGCTCATTCTTTCGCATATTTCTCATACATGTTGAACAGATCCTGGGTTTTTTCTGGTTTGGTTCACTTAGTAATGTGGAACCACACTGAAACACCCAATTAAACCTGGTCTTGATAAATATTTTAGAGGATAACGCATGTTAGGTCTGGGTTAGGTCTAGGATTTGCCCTCATCAGGCTCATACTTTCGCATATTTCTCATACTTCATGGCTAGATCCTGGGCTGTTTCTGGATTGTATCACGTAGTAATGTGGTACCACGCTGAAACAGTCAATTAAACCTGGTTTCAATCAATATTTTAGAGGATAACGCATGTTTGGCCTCGGTTAGGTCTGGGATTTTCACTCATCAGACTCATACTTTCGCATTCTTCACATACTTGTTGAACTGATCCTGGGTTTTTTCTGGTTTGGATCACGTAGTAAAGTGGGACCACACTGAAACAGTTCATTAAGCCTGGTTTCGCTCAATATTTTAGAGGATAACGCATGTTAGGTCTAGGTTAGGTCTGGGATTTGCTCTCATCAGGCTCATTCTTTCGCATATTTCTCATACTTGATGGCTAGATCCTGGGCTTTTTCTGGATTGCATCACGTAGTAATGTAGTACCACACTGAAACAGTCAATGAAACCTGGTTTTCATCAATATTTTAGAGGACAACGCAAGTTAGGTCTAGGTAAGGCCTGAGATTTTCACTGATCAGACTCATACTTTCGCATTCTTCACATTCTTGTTGAACGGATCCTGGGTTTTTTCTGGTTTGGATCACGTAGTAATGTGGTACCACACTGAAACAGTCGATTAAACCTGGGTTCGATCAATATTTTAGAGGATAACGCAAGTTAAGTCTGGGATTGGTTTGGGATTTGACCTCATCAGACTCATACTTTCGCACACTTCTCATACTCGTTGAACAGATCCTGGGTTATTTTCTGGTTTGGATCACATAGTAATGTGGTACCACACTGAAACAGTCGATTAAACCAGGTTTCGATCAATATTTTTGAGGATAACGCATGTTAGGTCTAGGTTAGGCCTGGGATTTTCACTCATCAGACTCATACTTTCGCATTCTTCACATACTTGTTGATCGGATCCTGGGTTTTTTCTGGTTTGGATCACGTAGTAATGTGGGACCACACTGAAACAGTCAATTAAACCTAGTTTCGCTCAATATTTTAGAGAATAATTCATGTTAGGTCTAGGTTAGGTCTGGGATTTGCTCTCATCAGGCTCATACTTTCGCACACTTCACATACTCGTTTGACAGATCCTGGGTTTTTTCTGGTTTGGATCACGTAGTAGTGTGGGACCACACTGAAACAATCAATTAAACCTGATCTTGATAAATATTTTAGAGGATAACGCATGTTAGGTCTGGGATAGGTCTGGGATTTGCCCTCATCAGACTCATACTTTCGCACAGTTCACATACTCGTTGAACAGATCCTGGGTTATTTTCTGGTTTGGATTACATAGTAATGTGGTACCACACTGAAACAGTCGATTAAACCTGGTTGCGATCAATATTTTAGAGGATAACGCAAGTTAAGTCTGGGATAGGTCTGGGATTTGACCCCATCAGTCTCATACTTTCGCACACTTCACATACTCGTTGAACAGATCCTGGGTTTTTTCTGGTTTGCATCACTTAGTAACGTGGGACCACACTGAAACAATCAATTAAACCTGGTCTTGATAAATATTTTAGAGGATAACGCATGTTAGGTCTGGGTTAGGTCTAGGATTTGCCCTCATCAGACTCATACTTTCGCATATTTCTCGTACTTCATGGCTAGATCCTGGGCTTTTTCTGGATTGCGTCACGTAGTAATGAAGTACAACACTGAAACAGTCAATTAAACCTGGTTTCCATCAATATCTTAGAGGACAACGCAAGTTAGGTCTGGGATAGGTCTGGGATTTGCCCTCATCAGGGTCATACTTTCGCGTTTTTCACATACTTGTTGAACAGATCCTGGGTTTTTTCTGGTTTTTATCACATAGTAGTGTGGTACCACACTGAAAGAGTCCATTAAACCTGGTTTGGATCAATATTTTAGAGGATAACGCTTGTTAGGTCTAGGTTAACCCTGGGATTTTCACTCATCAGACTCATACTTTCGCATATTTCTCATACTTCATGGCTAGATCCTGGGCTATTTCTGGATTAGATCACGTAGTAATATGGTACCACACTGAAACAGTCGATTAAACCTGGTTTCAATCAATATTTTAGAGGATAACGCAAGTTAGGTCTGGGATAGGTCTGGGATTTGACCCCATCAGACTCATACTTTCGCACACTTCACATACTCGTTGAACAGATCCTGGGTTATTTTCTGGTTTGGATAACATAGTAATGTGGTACCACACTGAAACAGTCGATTAAACCAGGTTTCGATCAATATTTTAGAGAATAATTCATGTGATGTCTAGGTTAGGTCTGGGATTTGCTCTCATCAGGCTCATTCTTTCGCATATTTCTCGTACTTCATGGCTAGATCCTGGGCTGTTTCTGGATTGTATCACGTAGTTATGTGGTACCACGCTGAAACAGTCAATTAAACCTGGTTTCAATCAATATTTTAGAGGATGACGCATGTTAGGCCTCGGTTAGGTCTGGGATTTTCACTCATCAGACTCATACTTTCGCATTCTTCACATACTTGTTGAACTGATCCTGGGTTTTTTCTGGTTTGGATCACGTAGTAATGTGGTACCACACTGAAACAGTCGATTAAACCTGGTTTCAATCAATATTTTAGAGGATAACGCAAGTTAGGTCTGGGATAGGTCTGGGATTTGACCCCATCAGTCTCATACTTTCGCACACTTCACATACTCGTTGAACAGATCCTGGGTTTTTTCTGGTTTGCATCACTTAGTAATGTGGGACCACACTGAAACAATCAATTAAACCGGGTCTTGATAAATATTTTAGAGGATAACGCATGTTAGGTCTGGGTTAGGTCTAGGATTTGCCCTCGTCAGGCTCATACTTCCGCATATTTCTCATACTTCATGGCTAGATCCTGGGCTATTTCTGGATTAGATCACGTAGTAATGTGGTACCACACTGAAACAGTCAATGAAACCTGGTTTTCATCAATATTTTAGAGGACAACGCAAGTTAGGTCTAGGTAAGGCCTGAGATTTTCACTGATCAGACTCATACATTCGCATTCTTCACATACTTGTTGAACGGATCCTGGGTTTTTTTCTGGTTTGGATCACGTAGTAATGTGGTACCACACTGAAACAGTCGATTAAACCTGGTTTCGATCAATATTTTAGAGGATAACGCAAGTTAAGTCTGGGATTGGTTTGGGATTTGACCTCATCAGACTCATACTTTCGCACACTTCACATACTCGTTGAACAGATCCTGGGTATTTTCTGGTTTGGATCACATAGTAATGTGGTACCACACTGAAACAGTCGATTAAACCAGGTTTCGATCAATATTTTTGAGGATAACGCATGTTAGGTCTAGGTTAGGCCTGGGATTTTCACTCATCAGACTCATACTTTCGCATTCTTCACATACTTGTTGAACGGATCCTGGGTTTTTTCTGGTTTGGATCACGTAGTAATGTGGGACCACACTGAAACAGTCAATTAAACCTAGTTTCGCTCAATATTTTAGAGAATAATTCATGTTAGGTCTAGGTTAGGTCTGGGATTTGCTCTCATCAGGCTCATACTTTCGCACACTTCACATACTCGTTTGACAGATCCTGGGTTATTTTCTGGTTTGGATCACGTAGTAATGTGGGACCACACTGAAACAGTCAATTAAACCTGGTTTCGATCAATATTTTAGAGAATGTTATGTCTAGGTTAGGTCTGGGATTTGCTCTCATCAGGCTCATTCTTTCGCATATTTCTCATACTTGATGGCTAGATGCTGGACTTTTTCTGGATTGCATCACGTAGTAATGAAGTACAACACTGAAACAGTCAATTAAAGCTGGTTTCGATCAATATTTTTGAGAATAATACATGTTAGGTCTAGGTTAGGTCTTGGATTTGCTCTCATCAGGCTCATTCTTTCGCATATTTCTCATACTTGATGGCTAGATGCTGGACTTTTTCTGGATTGCATCACGTAGTAATGAAGTACAACACAGAAACAGTCAATTAAACCTGGTTTCCATCAATATCTTAGAGGACAACGCAAGTTAGGTCTGGGATAGGTCTGGGATTTGCCCTCATCAGGCTCATACTTTCGCGTTTTTCACATACTTGTTGAACGGATCATGGGTTTTTTCTGGTTTGGATCAGGTAGTAATGTGGGACCACACTGAAACAATCAATTAAACCTGGTCTTGATAAATATTTTAGAGGATAACGCATGTTCAGGTCTGGGTTAGGTCTAGGATTTGCCCTCGTCAGGCTCATACTTCCGCATATTTCTCATACTTCATGGCTAGATCCTGGGCTATTTCTGGATTAGATCACGTAGTAATGTGGTACCACACTGAAACAGTCAATTAAACCTGGTTTCCATCAAACTCTTAGAGGAGAACGCAAGTTAGGTCTGGGATAGGTCTTGGATTTGCCCTCATCAGGCTCATACTTTCGCGTTTTTCACATACTTTTTGAACAGATCCTGGGTTTTTTCTGGTTTGGATCACGTAGTAGTGTGGTACCACACTGAAACAGTCCATTAAACCTGGTTTGGATCTATATTTTAGAGGATAACGCATGTTAGGTCTAGGTTAGGTCTGGGAATTTCACTCATCAGACTCATACTTTCGCACACTTCACATACTCGTTGAACAGATCCTGGGTTATTTTCTGGTTTGGATCACATAGTAATGTGGTACCACACTGAAACAGTCGATTATACCAGGTTTCGACCAATATTTTTGAGGATAACGCATGTTAGGTCTAGGTTAGGTCTGGGATTTTCACTCATCAGACTCATACTTTCGCATTCTTCACATACTTGTTGTACGGATCCTGGGTTTTTTTGGTTTGGATCACGTAGTAATGTGGGACCACACTGAAACAGTCAATTAAACCTGGTTTCGATCAATATTTTTGAGAATAATACATGTTAGGTCTAGGTTAGGTCTGGGATTTGCTCTCATCAGGCTCATTCTTTCGCATATTTCTCATACTTGATGGCTAGATGCTGGGCTTTTTCTGGATTGCATCACGTAGTAATGAAGTACAACACAGAAACAGTCAATTGAACCTGGTTTCCATCAATATCTTAGAGGACAACGCAAGTTAGGTCTGGGATAGGTCTGGGATTTGCCCTCATCAGGCTCATACTTTCGCGTTTTTCACATACATGTTGAACAGATCCTGGGTTTTTTCTGGTTTGGATCACGTAGTAGTGTAGTACCACACTGAAACAGTCCATTAAACCTGGTTTGGATCAATATTTTAGAGGATAACGCATGTTAGGTCTAGGTTAGGTCGGGGATTTTCACTCATCAGACTCATACTTTCGCATTCTTCACATACTTGTTGTACGGATCCCGGGTTTTTTCTGGTTTGGATCACGTAGTAATGTGGGACCACACTGAAACAGTCAATTAAACCTGGTTTCGATCAATATTTTTGACAATAATACATGTTAGGTCTAGGTTAGGTCTTGGATTTGCTCTCATCAGGCTCATTCTTTCGCATATTTCTCATACTTGATGGCTAGATGCTGGGCTTTTTCTGGATTGCATCACGTAGTAATGAAGTACAACACAGAAACAGTCAATTAAACCTGGTTTCCATCAATATCTTAGAGGACAACGCAAGTTAGGTCTGGGATATGTCTGGGATTTGCCCTCATCAGGCTCATACTTTCGCGTTTTTCACATACATGTTGAACAGATCCTGGGTTTTTTCTGGTTTGGATCACGTAGTAGTGTGGTACCACACTGAAACAGTCCATTAAACCTGGTTTGGATCAATATTTTAGAGGATAACGCATGTTAAGTCTAGGTTAGCCCTGGGATTTTCACTCATCAGACTCATACTTTTGCGTTTTTCACATACTTGTTGAACAGATCCTGGGTTTTTTCTGGTTTGGATCACGTAGTAGTGTGGTACCACACTGAAACAGTCCATTAAACCTGGTTTGGATCAATATTTTAGAGGATAACGCATGTTAGGTCTAGGTTAGGTCTGGGATTTTCACTCATCAGACTCATACTTTCGCATTCTTCACATACTTGTTGTACGGATCCTGGGTTTTTTCTGGTTTGGATCACGTAGTAATGTGGGACCACACTGAAACAGTCAATTAAACCTGGTTTCGATCAATATTTTTGAGAATAATACATGTTAGGTCTAGGTTAGGTGTGGGATTTGCTCTCATCAGGCTCATTCTTTCGCATATTTCTCATACTTGATGGCTAGATGCTGGGCTTTTTCTGGATTGCATCACGTAGTAATGAAGTACAACACAGAAACAGTCAATTAAACCTGGTTTCCATCAATATCTTAGAGGACAACGCAAGTTAGGTCTGGGATAGGTCTGGGATTTGCCCTCATCAGGCTCATACTTTCGCATTCTTCACATACTTGTTGTAAGGATCCCGGGTTTTTTCTGGTTTGGATCACGTAGTAATGTGGGACCACACTGAAACAGTCAATTAAACCTGGTTTCCATCAATATCTTAGAGGACAACGCAAGTTAGGTCTGAGATAGGTCTGGGATTTGCCCTCATCAGGCTCATACTTTTGCGTTTTTCACATACATGTTGAACAGATCCTGGGTTTTTTCTGGTTTGGATCACGTAGTAGTGTGGTACCACACTGAAACAGTCCATTAAACCTGGTTTGGATCAATATTTTAGAGGATAACGCATGTTAGGTCTAGGTTAGCCCTGGGATTTTCACTCATCAGACTCATACTTTTGCGTTTTTCACATACTTGTTGAACAGATCCTGGGTTTTTTCTGGTTTGGATCACGTAGTAGTGTGGTACCACACTGAAACAGTCCATTAAACCTGGTTTGGATCAATATTTTAGAGGATAACGCATGTTAGTTCTAGGTTAGGTCTGGGATTTTCACTCATCAGACTCATACTTTCGCATTCTTCACATACTTGTTGTACGGATCCTGGGTTTTTTCTGGTTTGGATCACGTAGTAATGTGGGCCCACACTGAAACAATCATTTAAACCTGGTCTTGATAAATATTTTAGAGGATAACGCAAGTTAGGTCTGGGATAGGTCAGGGATTTGACCTCATCAGACTCATAATTTCGCACACTTCACATACTCCTTGAACAGATCCTGGGTTATTTTCTGGTTTGGATCACATAGTAATGTGGTACCACACTGAAACAGTCGATTAAACCAGGTTTCGATCAATATTTTAGAGAATAATTCATGTTAGGTCTAGGTTAGGTCTGGGATTTGCTCTCATCAGGCTCATTCTTTCGCATATTTCTCATACTTGGTGGCTAGATCCTGGGCTTTTTCTGGATTGCATGACGTAGTAATGAAGTACAACACTGAAACAGTCAATTAAACCTGGTTTCCATCAATATTTTAGAGAATAACGCATGTTAGGTCTGGATTAGGTCTAGGATTTGCCCTCATCAGGCTCATATTTTCGCATATTTCTCATACTTCATGGCTAGATCCTGGGCTATTTCTGGATTGGATCACGTAGTAATGTGGTACCACACTGAAAGAGTCCATTAAACCTGGTTTGGATCAATATTTTAGAGGAGAACGCATGTTAGGTCTGGGTTAGGTCTAGGATTTGCCCTCATCAGGCTCATACTTTCGCATATTTCTCATACTTCATGGCTAGATTTTGGGCTGTTTCTGGATTGTATCACGTAGTAATGTGGTACCACGCTGAAACAGTCAATTAAAACTGGTTTCAATCAAAATTTTAGAGGATAACGCATGTTAGGTCTAGGTTAGCCCTGGGATTTTCACTCATCAGACTCATACTTTCGCATATTTCTCATACTTCATGGCTAGATCCTGGGCTTTTTCTGGATTGCGTCACGTAGTAATGAAGTACAACACTGAAACAGTCAATTAAACCTGGTTTCCATCAATATCTTAGAGGACAACGCAAGTTAGGTCTGGGATAGGTCTGGGATTTGCCCTCATCAGGCTCATACTTTCGCGTTTTTCACATACTTGGTGAACAGATCCTGGGTTTTTTCTGGTTTTTATCACGTAGTAGTGTGGTACCACACTGAAAGAGTCCATTAAACCTGGTTTGGATCAATATTTTAGAGGATAACGCATGTTAGGTCTAGGTTAGTCCTGGGATTTTCACTCATCAGACTCATACTTTCGCATATTTCTCATACTTCATGGCTAGATCCTGGGCTATTTCTGGATTAGATCACGTAGTAATATGGTACCACACTGAAACAGTCGATTAAACCTGGTTTCAATCAATATTTTAGAGGATAACGCAAGTTAGGTCTGGGATAGGTCTGGGATTTGACCCCATCAGACTCATACTTTCGCACACTTCACATACTCGTTGAACAGATCCTGGGTTATTTTCTGGTTTGGATAACATAGTAATGTGGTACCACACTGAAACAGTCGATTAAACCAGGTTTCGATCAATATTTTAGAGAATAATTCATGTGATGTCTAGGTTAGGTCTGGGATTTGCTCTCATCAGGCTCATTCTTTCGCATATTTCTCATTGTTAGATTAGGGAGGTTTCAAATATTTTAATTGAACGCCTCGTCTAACGGAGGTCCGGATCACGAGGGAAAGGACGTTGGAACAGTATTAATTGCACGTTAGTTTTATTTTCGCTTCGTCGAAAATTCGACGAAGCCGTTTATTTATTTTACAGGTTTTCTTTTCAGGACGAACACAAACACAAACTCTTAAATCTAACCGCCTAGACGTCTGGCCGGCGTCTGGCCAGAAAAAACCCCGCCGATAGGCCGTCTCCTTTCCGGCGGTTCGCGTTGCTCTATCCTGAAACAAAAGAGACGAGACTATGCGTAAATATCGAGTAACGTGAGTCACGTTGTCCGTCTCGTTCTAAGGTTCACGCGCTCTTGGTTGTGCTTGTCGCACTTGCGAGCGGGGAACTCGGCCGCCGCGTTACGCAGCTAAGCTAGTGGACTGTATGTGTGAACGTTCCCTTTAAACCAGGAAACGTTTGATTGCAGATTTGGGAGACGAGAATCGATCTCGATTTTTCCCGACTGCTAATTTCGACTGTCGCCGGAGAGGTTAACAGAGGGAGGTTGTAAGGCTCCAACTATTTACCTGCTCCTCGGCCGTTTATCGTCCTCGTAATGCGTACGGGCACTGTGTGGTGCAGCACCTTTACAGCGCATGCAGCGACTTATAATTATAGTGCGTACACCACGGCGCTATACTGAGCGGTTCTACGCACAGGGTCCGTACACACTGGCGATGATTGAACAGCGCTCTAGCTGGTCGCCGGATGCCGGAACTCAAGTATTGTCCCGAACACCGACTGGAGGACGGTAATACCACCCAGGGTATGCACGCCACGAAGGCCCCTAAGGGTGGGTTTGCACCGTTCGACAGTCGAGAGGTTCGAGATTCAAATTCGAAACCTCGGACACGACCTCTGATTGCAGCGATACGTGTCTGATGTCAGACTGATGTGGACTATAGCCACCGCTGAATGGGAATTTCGGATTATAATTCACGAAATTCTACAGTCGCTTTGATCTGGTCGAAACCCGACCTGATCTTTATCGAATTACAACGAGTTGCGAAAGGAATCACGGGAAGAGATTGATTCACAATCCGTCCTCGTATTCGATTCCTTTCCTCGTTTACGATTTTTTAATTTAAATTGTGAACGGGTTACGGAAGGAGTCACGGTAAAGGATTGTTTTTACAATCCGTTCTCGTATGGAGTCCTTCCTTTTCCACGTTCAGAATTTATTCGAAAAGTTCGAGTGACTCGTAACTATTCGAGAACTATGGAATTCCCGAGGAGCGGGGTCGTATGCCCATGTGCTCCCTGCCGGTTCCAGATTAAGAGTGACGGACGAGCACGGACAGTCAAAATGTTCGCTCGAGGGGTGAAACCTCCGTAGAGCGGCGCTGTGAACGTTTTTTGAGTCCGTCTTTGTCTAATACAAAATTGTCGTACCTTCTCTAGACACGCGCGTCGAAACTTTCGTTTCGAAATTGAGCGTTACGTGATCGATCGCGTGAGGTCTCGAAAAAAACCCGAGAGCGGCTGTTTTTCTATCCCGTACTGTTTTCGCGTAGCGGACACGACGACCGAGGTACCTCTGGTCTTACGTACGCCGAAAAAACAATACCGGGTGACGAATTATATTTTACTCGAAAATACGTCGAATTAACGCGATATTTAAACATACCGCCCCCCTTGCACGGTCCGTGCAATAATCCGGAGGAGCGGTAATTCGCGGTCACATGCAATCTACCGTAGAGAAGGTCGTTGTACACATAATTATATAAATCAAAGTACTTACTTAACGCCGAGCTAAGGCCCGTCTGCCCTCCAAAATTTGGAGGGTGGTGAGGACCGCCTCCTGTAGTGCGGCCTGATCTAGGCTGCCCCGGTTGGAGGGCCGTTGGCGTCCCGGCCGGCGGGTGGTCGGCTGCCGGTCCCTGGGGCGGCCTCTCCCAGCCTCCCTGGATCGCCTGTCCCCTCGGGAGGTGCCTTCCCTCGGGGGTGGTGTTGGCGCCGGGGTGCTCACCCCCGGCTGGCTCGGCTGGCTGGACTCCGGTCGCGGCGTCGGAGGGACGACTGTCGGCCGAAAATTACAGCCTATCAATCGCCCCCCCTTGGTCCACTTCAGCCTGAAGTGTCCCCCGGGGGCCTTGCACTTCAGGCGTCTCGATGTCCATGGGATGTGCGCTGGTATTTTGAGGACATCCTGCCCCAGGTCCAGCAGGAACTCCCGAGCCGGACCAGTGGGCTCAGCCTGCGCAGTGGTCGGTATCGGGGCGGCCTCCATTTGTTTCGGGGCGGCCTCCACCGTTGCTGGAGCGGTCGTTATGGGCCGCGTTGTGTCGACCAGCTTCAGCAGCTGGTCAAATTGCTTGTCAATCTCCGGGTCCTTTAGTGGCCCCACGACCGTCTTCCCACTTTCATCGGAGCTTGACATTTTGATTTTCCGCGTGTGACTTGGAACTGAGCGAATTCGGCCTACGAGTCCTGCTTTTAAAGCCTGGGACTCTCGCGAATTGCTCCCTTCCTTAATTGTTAACGGGATGGTAGGGAATAGATTCCCCTATCCTCGTTTTGTCAGCACATACGCAGGACACGTGGTAATCAACACCGTTGTTATTACCACCAGCGGTTACCACATTCCTGTTTCTTTGTACCGCGGAATTCGGGATTTCTTATGTCCCGGTAGCGTCGTCTTCGTTTATTGACGGCGTCGACTGTTCCACGGGCAATTTACACAGACGTGTGATTGGTCGTGTGTAGGTGGAAGTAGCTGTGCGTACTTTTACAACCCGTACGTGCCTATCCTTACCCGGGAATGTTTCCTCTATTCTTCCCATTTCCCATTGATTGGGGGGTAAGAGGGGGTTTTGCACTAATACCAAATCGTTTGGTTGTAGCTGCAATTGGGCGGTACGCCACTTAAAGCGGTTCTGGAGGTGCGTGAGATAATCACGCGTCCAATGCCTCCAGAGTTGCTCGTGGAATTTTTGAATCGCCCTCCATCGCGTCAGCCGCGAGAGGTTTTCATTTTCCACGGTCTCGACCGGAAGTGCGTTTACCGGACTTCCGATTAAAAAGTGGCCCGGTGTGAGAGGTGCATAATCCTCCGGGTTATCGCTTAAAGCGGCGATCGGTCGAGAATTTAGGCTCGCTTCGATCTTGCAGAGCAGTGTCTGCATTTCTTCGCTTGTTGGCGCGAAATTACCGAGTATGCGTTTCAGGTGATGTTTCACCGATTTCACACCGGCTTCTTGCATACCGCCGAAGTGTGGTGCACTAGGTGGATTAAATTTCCACCGAATGCCTTTCTGGCCGCACGTATTTCGCATTTCCTGTGTATTATACACGAGGTTGAAATGCGCTCTCAATTCTCGATCCGCTCCGACGAAATTTGTCCCGTTGTCACTGCATATGCAGGACGGAACTCCTCGACGGGCGATGAATCGTTCTAAGGCAGCCAAGAACGCACTCGTTGAATAATCGTGAACGAGTTCGATATGCACGGCTCTTGTAGCGAAACAGATAAAAACTGCTATGTAAGCTTTGTGAGCCGTTTTCCCTCGACCGGCGGAATCGCGGACCTTGTACGGTCCAGCGTAATCTACTCCGCAGTTCGAGAAAGGTCGTGCAGGGCGGCTGCGTTCTGGGATTAAATCCTGCATTATTTGCGTGGAGGTGGTTGCTTCCCATCTCACGCATCGCATGCATTTGTGGATAACCGTCCGCGCCGCATTACGAGCGCCGATGATCCAGAATTTCTGTCTCACCGTGTACATGGTTAATTGCAGACCCCCGTGCAACGTATTCACGTGACATTGCCTGATTATCATGTTTGAAACATGATGTTTCGGCAGAATTATCGGGTGTTTGGTCTCCCATGCGAGTGCCGCATTCTCCAACCTTCCACCCACTCTTAAGACATCTCGGTCGTCGAGGAAGGGGTTTAGGCTTTTTAATGGAGATTTTGCAGGGATTTCCCGTTGCTTTTTTAAGCATTGGTATTCGTCTGCAAAGTGCGTGCGTTGCAAGTAGCGTGCAATCCTTTCCGTTGCACGCCGTATTTCCGAGGCTTCGATAATTTTGGCGTCGAATGACCGGCGTTCCCCGTCCCACTCCCTTCGGAACCGAAGGCAGTAGGCGGTGACGCGTAGTAGTTTACTCCATTCAGAAAATCGGAATACAAAATCCCATTCCTTTTCCGGAGTTGCTAAGAGGGTATGCGATACGCGTTTACCCTCCTCGGTCTCGATTGAAGCGGGCATTTTCGGCCAACTTTCTTCCGCCAGTCGAAGCCACGTCGGCCCTGAAATCCATAGCTCCGACTGAATAAGTTCCGCAGCTTCTACTCCACGCGAATTTAAATCTGCGGGATTTGAGCGTGTGGGAACGTGATACCATTCAGCGTTTGGGAGCATAGTTTGGATTTTGGAGACACGGTTGGCGATTAAAACCTTCCATGTCGATGCATGCTTTCTCAACCAAGCGAGTGCAATCGTAGAATCTGTCCAGCAGATTATGCGGTCCAGCTTCATCGGAAGGGACCGCTTTACGTGCATCACAAGCTCGGAGAGGAGTACAGCCCCGTTTAATTCCAGGACGGGGATGGACTGCGTTTTAATTGGAGCCACTCGCGTTTTTGCCATTATCAATGTCGAAAAGACTTCATTGCTCGTTGTCGTCACGCGTAAATACGTGACGGCAGAGTAGGCTGCGAGGGAGGCATCGCAGAATCCGTGCAACTCCACGGTCGCGGTATCTGCTCCATAACGTATCCATCTTGGAATTTTTAGTTCCTTTAAACTACTCCAATCCGTGCAGAACGTATTCCACGTTTTCTGCGTATTCGCGGAGATTTGGTCGTCCCACTGGATTTTCTCCAGCCACTGGGACTGCATTAAAATCTTTGCGCGAATTACGACGGGTGATAACCAGCCGAGCGGATCGAAGAGTTTGGCAATTTCCGAAAACAAATTTCTCTTTGTCATCGGTGATGCCGACGGTTGAAACCGTTGGAGATTGAAATAGAAATAATCTCCAGACGGAATCCATCGTAGACCGAGCACTTTTAGTTCGGAATCCTCGAACAGGGTGAGGTCCACGGCGTGGGAGTGAGCGCTGTGGGGGATGTTTCGCAGCAACTGTGGCGAATTTCCAGCCCACTTTCTCAGCTGAAACCCACCTCCTTGCAGAAGGTCACACACTTGCGTGCGGATTTCCTCCAGCAAGGGTTTGTCCGGTGCTCCCATGAATACATCATCGACGTAAATGTCCTTCTCGAGAATCGGGGCGGCTAAGGGAAATTTTCTCCCATCCTGCTCCTTTAATTCGAGAAGGGTACGCATCGATAAGTATGGGGCGCACGCCGTTCCGTATGTGACGGTATTTAGTTCGAACGCTTGCAGCTGTTCGGTTTCGGGTGCACACCACACGATGCATTGGAATCGACGATCCTGTGGGGCGACGAGAATCTGTCGAAACATTTTCTCAATGTCGGCCACTAACACGTATTCGTACACACGCCACCTCGTTAATACCGAGGTGATATCGTTTTGTAATTTCGGACCTACGTGTAGGATGTCGTTTAGGGAGCGACCTCCAGTCGTCCTACTGGTCGCATTGAATACGACCCGTAGTTTCGTGGTCGTACTGTCCGTACGGACGACCGCTCTATGGGGTATGTAGAGTCTAGTTCGGTCGATGGGCTCGATACGAGCCATATGACCAAGGGACTCGTACTCGGTTAAAAACTCCGAGTATTCTTGACCCAGGGTCGGATTTGTTTCTAGTTTCCTTCGCAGCCTTGCGAGAGCGGAGAGCGCGATATGGAATGAATTTCCCAACGCTTCTTCCGGTCTCGGGCAATTGAAGGGGAGTCGTACTAGAAACCTCCCAGTCTCGTTACGGACGACGGTTTTTCGGAAGAATGCTTCGCACTCTTCCTCTGCCTTTGTACGCAGTGGCGTCGCGGGAATTTCTTCCGATTCCCAGAATTTCCGAATCGCTTGATCCAGCGATTCGAGTACGGTGCAATGCAACGTCCGTACTGTATTCGGGGTTGCGCCCGCTGCACTTATCGGCCCGGAGATTACCCAGCCGAACGCAGTCTCTTGGGCTATCGGACCTTCCGCTGTTACGCGGCGGAATCCCGGACGCAGAATCTGCGCGTATAAGTCGGCGCCGATCAAAATCTCAATGTTTTGATCAGCTGTGACGTCGGAATCGGCGAGAGGTAGGTCCCGAAACGCTTCGTAGCCGAGCGTTTTTTTGGACGACGTTGCGTAGGTCGTGATTCGAGGCACGACGTACGCGTCGACCGTACATGTCGGTTTCCTATCTTCCTTCGCGCTGAGGTTCATTCCGACGCTATATTTGATCGCGTCTGTTCGTTTTCCTCCCAAGCCCGTTACCGTGGCTGGAGTTTTCCTTCGTGCGAGTTTGAGGTCATTCACCAAACTCGCGGAAATGAAGGAAGTTTCCGAACCTTGATCGAGCAGTGCGCGCGCGATTCGCGACGCACCGTGTTTTCCATACACTCGCACTCGAGCCGTAGCCAACAACACGGGCCTCGGTACATGTGTACCGAATGTCGTACAGTGCGACGTCGTGGCTTTCGGTGTGTTGGCACTCGGCGAGGTTTTTCCTTTTGGCCTGAATTTTCCAGGCCGCCGGGGTGGGGCTTCTGACCGCCTTTCCTCTTTATCGCCGTACTCGGTTTCCGATACCGGCTGATTATTCTGAGGCTCCCGTGATATTTCGAAGTGCAGCAGGGTATGGTGTTTTCCGCTGCACCTCGTGCACGCCGTGGGGCTTTTGCACTTCATTACCGTATGGGTGATGCCCAAGCATTGTATGCACCACCGACTACGTTTTACGTATTGACTGCGCATTTTTGCAGTCAATCGCATGAAATTGTCGCAATTCGTCAACTTGTGCGGCCCTGTACAGAATCCACACGACTTTGTTGACGTAGTTCCAACCTGCTTGTTGTCGTGACTCGTTTCCCGGGGTTTTTCCGCCCGGATGTGGTCTAGGACAGCATTATGGCTGCGCACGTGTTTGGAGGCGTCACCGGAAACCCGAGTGGCCTTCGTATTTCGTGCATTTTTGGTTGAAAGCCCTAAGGCTGCATTCCGCCGCTCCTCGGTCATGGAAAGCAGAGCGCACGATTCTCGTTCCACGAACCTCCTTACGTCCTCGAACGTAGGATAGTCGGGCGAGCTGCCTAGTGTCCTCTGCCATTTCAACTCCATTTCAGGGGTGAAATGTTGCTTCGCCCAGTGCGCTAGTAGCCATTCTACCAGCTGTTCTGGGGTTCCCTTTTTCCGGAGGGCAGCGAGGGCTTCTGTGCAATCCACCGTGATCTGCTGCATACTAGCTAGATCATTTAGATCGATGGGGTTCATGTACAGAAGTTTGTCTAGTAGTTTTCCCGTTACTAGACGTGGGAGACCGAATTTGCTCTTGAGCTTTTTCCACGCTTCCGGGAAATTGCGACCGACGATTTCTATAGACGAAATCGTCGCCAGAGCCGGTCCTTCTAAGCATGCGTTTAAATGATGCAGTTTTTGTACATCGGACAACCATGCATTATTGATCACCCCGGAGGTGAACAGATCCTCGAAGTGTTCCCACTCTCGAGGATCCCCTCCGAATTTTGGTAATCTTTGTTTTGGGAGCTCGATCGGTATACTGCATTGAGCTTCCGACGCCGCCGGTTTTGGATCCCCGGCGAGTCGTTCTATCTCAGCGCTTACGAATTCCACGAAATCGTGATAGTCGTTTTCGGCAGTGGCCATACCGTTCTGTTTAAAGAATTCGTATTCCTGCCTTTGCGCTGGCTGTACTAATTTCCGTACAGCCGAGTACCGATCTGTGAGTTCCCTCCATAAGTTTTTGGCAAACTCGAGCTTTTCCTCAAGGCCTCGTACCGAGTAGCTCGCTTTTCCCTTCTTCTTGAGGTTAATGCCCAACTTATTGAGTCGGTATGCACCCTCGGTCAAGGCATCGATGTGATCATCGAGCTCCGACCACGTGGCTTGTTTAGCTACCGCCATAGTTGGATTTTCGAGGATAAAACCGCTCGAAATAACCTCTTACGTGGGTAATTCCACACGTGTACAATCGTGCACCTTTTCCTGGTCCAATAAACCTCGTTTAGATCCGGCTCGAAAGACCTTATGTTAGATTAGGGAGGTTTCAAATATTTTAATTGAACGCCTCGTCTAACGGAGGTCCGGATCACGAGGGAAAGGACGTTGGAACAGTATTAATTGCACGTTAGTTTTATTTTCGCTTCGTCGAAAATTCGACGAAGCCGTTTATTTATTTTACAGGTTTTCTTTTCAGGACGAACACAAACACAAACTCTTAAATCTAACCGCCTAGACGTCTGGCCGGCGTCTGGCCAGAAAAAACCCCGCCGATGGGCCGTCTCCTTTCCGGCGGTTCGCGTTGCTCTATCCTGAAACAAAAGAGACGAGACTATGCGTAAATATCGAGTAACGTGAGTCACGTTGTCCGTCTCGTTCTAAGGTTCACGCGCTCTTGGTTGTGCTTGTCGCACTTGCGAGCGGGGAACTCGGCCGCCGCGTTACGCAGCTAAGCTAGTGGACTGTATGTGTGAACGTTCCCTTTAAACCAGGAAACGTTTGATTGCAGATTTGGGAGACGAGAATCGATCTCGATTTTTCCCGACTGCTAATTTCGACTGTCGCCGGAGAGGTTAACAGAGGGAGGTTGTAAGGCTCCAACTATTTACCTGCTCCTCGGCCGTTTATCGTCCTCGTAATGCGTACGGGCACTGTGTGGTGCAGCACCTTTACAGCGCATGCAGCGACTTATAATTATAGTGCGTACACCACGGCGCTATACTGAGCGGTTCTACGCACAGGGTCCGTACACACTGGCGATGATTGAACAGCGCTCTAGCTGGTCGCCGGATGCCGGAACTCAAGTATTGTCCCGAACACCGACTGGAGGACGGTAATACCACCCAGGGTATGCACGCCACGAAGGCCCCTAAGGGTGGGTTTGCACCGTTCGACAGTCGAGAGGTTCGAGATTCAAATTCGAAACCTCGGACACGACCTCTGATTGCAGCGATACGTGTCTGATGTCAGACTGATGTGGACTATAGCCACCGCTGAATGGGAATTTCGGATTATAATTCACGAAATTCTACAGTCGCTTTGATCTGGTCGAAACCCGACCTGATCTTTATCGAATTACAACGAGTTGCGAAAGGAATCACGGGAAGAGATTGATTCACAATCCGTCCTCGTATTCGATTCCTTTCCTCGTTTACGATTTTTTAATTTAAATTGTGAACGGGTTACGGAAGGAGTCACGGTAAAGGATTGTTTTTACAATCCGTTCTCGTATGGAGTCCTTCCTTTTCCACGTTCAGAATTTATTCGAAAAGTTCGAGTGACTCGTAACTATTCGAGAACTATGGAATTCCCGAGGAGCGGGGTCGTATGCCCATGTGCTCCCTGCCGGTTCCAGATTAAGAGTGACGGACGAGCACGGACAGTCAAAATGTTCGCTCGAAGGGTGAAACCTCCGTAGAGCGGCGCTGTGAACGTTTTTTGAGTCCGTCTTTGTCTAATACAAAATTGTCGTACCTTCTCTAGACACGCGCGTCGAAACTTTCGTTTCGAAATTGAGCGTTACGTGATCGATCGCGGGAGGTCTCGAAAAAAACCCGAGAGCGGCTGTTTTTCTATCCCGTACTGTTTTCGCGTAGCGGACACGACGACCGAGGTACCTCTGGTCTTACGTACGCCGAAAAAACAATACCGGGTGACGAATTATATTTTACTCGAAAATACGTCGAATTAACGCGATATTTAAACACTCATACTTCATGGCTAGATCCTGGGCTGTTTCTGGATTGTATCACGTAGTAATGTGGTACCACGCTGAAACAGTCAATTAAACCTGGTTTCAATCAATATTTTAGAGGATGACGCATGTTAGGCCTCGGTTAGGTCTGGGATTTTCACTCATCAGACTCATACTTTCGCATTCTTCACATACTTGTTGAACTGATCCTGGGTTTTTTCTGGTTTGGATCACGTAGTAATGTGGTACCACACTGAAACAGTCGATTAAACCTGGTTTCAATCAATATTTTAGAGGATAACGCAAGTTAGGTCTGGGATGCCCCGGGACGGATAGCGGCGGGATGGAGCGGCCCCGTCCCGCCGCTATGAGGCAGTGTGTCTACTGGGGGGACCGACTGTCCCCCCGGGGGATGGGCGCGAAAGCGCGGGCACGGGGAGGATACCGGAAGAATGCTTCGAGCGATTCCCGGTATCCTCGCAAAGCGTGCCGAAGGGTCACCGTGGGGTTTTTAGTGGGTAGGTCCCGCGCCTGTCGTTGTACGGGCGCGGGGAATCCCACACACCCCTCCCACCTCTCCCCAAGGAGGTGGGAGGGAGTCTTTCGAAGATTTTCCCCACGACAAAAAAAAAAAAAAAAAAAAAAAGTTAGGTCTGGGATAGGTCTGGGATTTGACCCCATCAGTCTCATACTTTCGCACACTTCACATACTCGTTGAACAGATCCTGGGTTTTTTCTGGTTTGCATCACTTAGTAATGTGGGACCACACTGAAACAATCAATTAAACCTGGTCTTGATAAATATTTTAGAGGATAACGCATGTTAGGTCTGGGTTAGGTCTAGGATTTGCCCTCATCAGGCTCATACTTTCGCATATTTCTCATACTTCATGGCTAGATCCTGGGCTGTTTCTGGATTGTATCACGTAGTAATGTGGTACCACGCTGAAACAGTCAATTAAACCTGGTTTCAATCAATATTTTAGAGGATGACGCATGTTAGGCCTCGGTTAGGTCTGGGATTTGCTCTCATCAGGCTCATTCTTTCGCATATTTCTCATACTTGATGGCTAGATCCTGGGCTTTTTCTGGATTGCATCACGTAGTAATGTAGTACCACACTGAAACAGTCAATGAAACCTGGTTTTCATCAATATTTTAGAGGACAACGCAAGTTAGGTCTAGGTAAGGCCTGAGATTTTCACTGATCAGACTCATACATTCGCATTCTTCACATACTTGTTGAACGGATCCTGGGTTTTTTCTGGTTTGGATCACGTAGTAATGTGGTACCACACTGAAACAGTCGATTAAACCTGGTTTCGATCAATATTTTAGAGGATAACGCAAGTTAAGTCTGGGATTGGTTTGGGATTTGACCTCATCAGACTCATAATTCCGCATTCTTCACATACTTGTTGAACGGATCCTGGGTTTTTTCTGGTTTGGATCACGTAGTAATGTAGGACCACACTGAAACAGTCAATTAAACCTAGTTTCGATCAATATTTTAGAGAATAATTCATGTTAGGTCTAGGTTAGGTCTGGGATTTGCTCTCATCAGGCTCATACTTTCGCACACTTCACATACTCGTTTGACAGATCCTGGGTTATTTTCTGGTTTGGATCACGTAGTAATATGGGACCACACTGAAACAGTCAATTAAACCTGGTTTCGATCAATATTTGAGAGAATAATTCATGTTATGTCTAGGTTAGGTCTGGGATTTGCTCTCATCAGGCTCATTCTTTCGCATATTTCTCATACTTGATGGCTAGATGCTGGGCTTTTTCTGGATTGCATCACGTAGTAATGAAGTACAACACTGAAACAGTCAATTAAACCTGGTTTCCATCATTATCTTAAAGGACAACGCAAGTTAGGTCTGGAGTAGGTCTTGGATTTGCCCTCATCAGGCTCATACTTTCGCATTCTTCACATACTTGTTGAACGGATCCTGGGTTTTTTCTGGTTTGGATCACGTAGTAATGTGGTACCACACTGAAACAGTCGATTAAACCTGGTTTCGATCAATATTTTAGAGGATAACGCAAGTTAATTCTGGGATTGGTTTGGGATTTTCACTCATCAGACTCATAATTCCGCATTCTTCACATACTTGTTGAACGGATCCTGGGTTTTTTCTGGTTTGGATCACGTAGTAATGTAGGACCACACTGAAACAGTCAATTAAACCTAGTTTCGATCAATATTTTAGAGAATAATTCATGTTAGGTCTAGGTTAGGTCTGGGATTTGCTCTCATCAGGCTCATACTTTCGCACACTTCACATACTCGTTTGACAGATCCTGGGTTATTTTCTGGTTTGGATCACGTAGTAATATGGGACCACACTGAAACAGTCAATTAAACCTGGTTTCGATCAATATTTTTGAGAATAATACATGTTAGGTCTAGGTTAGGTCTGGGATTTGCTCTCATCACGCTCATTCTTTCGCATATTTCTCATACTTGATGGCTAGATGCTGGGCTTTTTCTGGATTGCATCACGTAGTAATGAAGTACAACACAGAAACAGTCGATTAAACCTGGTTTCGATGAATATTTTAGAGGATAACGCAAGTTAAGTCTGGGATTGGTCTGGGATTTGCCCTCATCAGGCTCATACTTTCGCGTTTTTCACATACATGTTGAACAGATCCTGGGTTTTTTCTGGTTTGGATCACGTAGTAGTATGGTACCACACTGAAACAGTCCATTGAACCTGGTTTGGATCAATATTTTAGAGGATAACGCATGTTAGGTCTAGGTTAGGTCGGGGATTTTCACTCATCAGACTCATACTTTCGCATTCTTCACATACTTGTTGTACGGATCCCGGGTTTTTTCTGGTTTGGATCACGTAGTAATGTGGGACCACACTGAAACAGTCAATTAAACCTGGTTTCGATCAATATTTTTGAGAATAATACATGTTAGGTCTAGATAAGGTCTGGGATTTGCTCTCATCAGGCTCATTCTTTCGCATATTTCTCATACTTGATGGCTAGATGCTGGGCTTTTTCTGGATTGCATCAGGTAGTAATGAAGTACAACACAGAAACAGTCAATTAAACCTGGTTTCCATCAATATCTTAGAGGACAACGCAAGTTAGGTCTGGGATAGGTCTGGGATTTGCCCTCATCAGGCTCATACTTTCGCGTTTTTCACATACTTGTTGAACGGATCATGGGTTTTTTCTGGTTTGGATCACGTAGTAATGTGGGACCACACTGAAACAATCAATTAAACCTGGTCTTGATAAATATTTTAGAGGATAACGCATGTTAGGTCTGGGATAGGTCGGGGATTTGCCCTCATCAGACTCATACTTTCGCACACTTCACATACTCGTTGATCAGATCCTGGGTTTTTTCTGGTTTGGATCACGTAGTAATGTGGAACTACACTGAAACAATCAATTAAACCTGGTCTTGATAAATATTTTAGAGGATAACGCATGTCAGGTCTGGGTTAGGTCTAGGATTTGCCCTCGTCAGGCTCATACTTCCGCATATTTCTCATACTTCATGGCTAGATCCTGGGCTATTTCTGGATTAGATCACGTAGTAATGTGGTACCACACTGAAACAGTCAATTAAACCTGGTTTCCATCAAACTCTTAGAGGAGAACGCAAGTTAGGTCTGGGATAGGTCTTGGATTTGCCCTCATCAGGCTCATACTTTCGCGTTTTTCACATACTTTTTGAACAGATCCTGGGTTTTTCCTGGTTTGGATCACGTAGTAATGTGGTACCACACTGAAACAGTCGATTAAACCTGGTTTCGATCAATATTTTAGAGGATAACGCATGTTAGGTCTAGGTTAGCCCTGGGATTTTCACTCATCAGACTCATACTTTTGCGTTTTTCACATACTTGTTGAACAGATCCTGGGTTTTTTCTGGTTTGGATCACGTAGTAGTGTGGTACCACACTGAAACAGTCCATTAAACCTGGTTTGGATCAATATTTTAGAGGATAACGCATGTTAGGTCTAGGTTAGGTCTGGGATTTTCACTCATCAGACTCATACTTTCGCATTCTTCACATACTTGTTGTACGGATCCTGGGTTTTTTCTGGTATGGATCACGTAGTAATGTGGGACCACACTGAAACAGTCAATTAAACCTGGTTTCGATCAATATTTTTGAGAATAATACATGTTAGGTCTAGGTTAGTTCTGGGATTTGCTCTCATCAGGCTCATTCTTTCGCATATTTCTCATACTTGATGGCTAGATGCTGGTCTTTTTCTGGATTGCATCACGTAGTAATGAAGTACAACACAGAAACAGTCAATTAAACCTGGTTTCCATCAATATCTTAGAGGACAACGCAAGTTAGGTCTGGGATAGGTCTGGGATTTGCCCTCATCAGGCTCATACTTTTGCGTTTTTCACATACATGTTGAACAGATCCTGGGTTTTTTCTGGTTTGGATCACGTAGTAGTATGGTACCACACTGAAACAGTCCATTAAACCTGGTTTGGATCAATATTTTAGAGGATAACGCATGTTAGGTCTAGGTTAGGTCTGGGATTTTCACTCATCAGACTCATACTTTCGCATTCTTCACATACTTGTTGAACGGATCCTGGGTTTTTTCTGGTTTGGATCACGTAGTAATGTGGGCCCACACTGAAACAATCATTTAAACCTGGTCTTGATAAATATTTTAGAGGATAACGCAAGTTAGGTCTGGGATAGGTCAGGGATTTGACCTCATCAGACTCATAATTTCGCACACTTCATATACTCCTTGAACAGATCCTGGGTTATTTTCTGGTTTGGATCACATAGTAATGTGGTACCTCACTGAAACAGTCGATTAAACCAGGTTTCGATCAATATTTTAGAGAATAATTCATGTTAGGTCTAGGTTAGGTCTGGGATTTGCTCTCATCAGGCCCATTCTTTCGCATATTTCTCATACTTGATGGCTAGATCCTGGGCTTTTTCTGGATTGCATGACGTAGTAATGAAGTACAACACTGAAACAGTCAATTAAACCTGGTTTCCATCAATATTTTAGAGAATAACGCATGTTAGGTCTGGATTAGGTCTGGGATTTTCACTCATCAGACTCATACTTTCGCATTCTTCACATACTTGTTGAACGGATCCTGGGTTTTTTCTGGTTTGGATCACGTAGTAATGTGGGACCACACTGAAACAGTTCATTAAACCTGGTTTCGCTCAATATTTTAGAGAATAATTCATGTTAGGTCTAGGTTAGGTCTCGGATTTGCTCTCATCAGGCTCATTCTTTCGCATATTTCTCATACTTGATGGCTAGCTCCTGGGCTTTTTCTGGATTGCATCACGTAGTAATGTAGTACCACACTGAAACAGTCAATGAAACCTGGTTTTCATCAATATTTTAGAGGACAACGCAAGTTAGGTCTAGGTAAGGCCTGAGATTTTCACTGATCAGACTCATACATTCGCATTCTTCACATACTTGTTGAACGGATCCTGGGTTTTTTCTGGTTTGGATCACGTAGTAATGTGGTACCACACTGAAACAGTCGATTAAACCTGGTTTCGATCAATATTTTAGAGGATAACGCAAGTTAATTCTGGGATTGGTTTGGGATTTTCACTCATCAGACTCATAATTCCGCATTCTTCACATACTTGTTGAACGGATCCTGGGTTTTTTCTGGTTTGGATCACGTAGTAATGTAGGACCACACTGAAACAGTCAATTAAACCTAGTTTCGATCAATATTTTAGAGAATAATTCATGTTAGGTCTAGGTTAGGTCTGGGATTTGCTCTCATCAGGCTCATACTTTCGCACACTTCACATACTCGTTTGACAGATCCTGGGTTATTTTCTGGTTTGGATCACGTAGTAATATGGGACCACACTGAAACAGTCAATTAAACCTGGTTTCGATCAATATTTGAGAGAATAATTCATGTTATGTCTAGGTTAGGTCTGGGATTTGCTCTCATCAGGCTCATTCTTTCGCATATTTCTCATACTTGATGGCTAGATGCTGGGCTTTTTCTGGATTGCATCACGTAGTAATGAAGTACAACACTGAAACAGTCAATTAAACCTGGTTTCCATCATTATCTTAAAGGACAACGCAAGTTAGGTCTGGAGTAGGTCTTGGATTTGCCCTCATCAGGCTCATACTTTCGCATTCTTCGCATACTTGTTGTACGGATCCTGGGTTTTTTCTGGTTTGGATCACGTAGTAATGTGGGACCACACTGAAACAGTCAATTAAACCTGGTTTCGATCAATATTTTTGAGAATAATACATGTTAGGTCTAGGTTAGGTCTGGGATTTGCTCTCATCAGGCTCATTCTTTCGCATATTTCTCATACTTGATGGCTAGATGCTGGGCTTTTTCTGGATTGCATCACGTAGTAATGAAGTACAACACAGAAACAGTCGATTAAACCTGGTTTCGATCAATATTTTAGAGGATAACGCAAGTTAAGTCTGGGATTGGTCTGGGATTTGCCCTCATCAGGCTCATACTTTCGCGTTTTTCACATACATGTTGAACAGATCCTGGGTTTTTTCTGGTTTGGATCACGTAGTAGTATGGTACCACACTGAAACAGTCCATTGAACCTGGTTTGGATCAATATTTTAGAGGATAACGCATGTTAGGTCTAGGTTAGGTCGGGGATTTTCACTCATCAGACTCATACTTTCGCATTCTTCACATACTTGTTGTACGGATCCCGGGTTTTTTCTGGTTTGGATCACGTAGTAATGTGGGACCACACTGAAACAGTCAATTAAACCTGGTTTCGATCAATATTTTTAAGAATAATACATGTTAGGTCTAGGTTAGGTCTTGGATTTGCTCTCATCAGGCTCATTCTTTCGCATATTTGTCATACTTGATGGCTAGATGCTGGGCTTTTTCTGGATTGCATCAGGTAGTAATGAAGTACAACACAGAGACAGTCAATTAAACCTGGTTTCCATCAATATCTTAGAGGACAACGCAAGTTAGGTCTGGTATAGGTCTGGGATTTGCCCTCATCAGGCTCATACTTTCGCGTTTTTCACATACATGTTGAACAGATCCTGGGTTTTTTCTGGTTTGGATCACGTAGTAGTGTGGTACCCCACTGAAACAGTCCATTAAACCTGGTTTGGATCAATATTTTAGAGGATAACGCATGTTAGGTCTAGGTTAGGTCGGGGATTTTCACTCTTCAGACTCATACTTTCGCATTCTTCACATACTTGTTGAACGGATCCTGGGTTTTTTCTGGTTTGGATCACGTAGTAATGTGGTACCACACTGAAACAGTCGATTAAACCTGGTTTCGATCAATATTTTAGAGGATAACGCACGTTAGGTCTAGGTTAGCCCTGGGATTTTCACTCACCAGACTCATACTTTTGCGTTTTTCACATACTTGTTGAACAGATCCTGGGTTTTTTCTGGTTTGGATCACGTAGTAGTGTGGTACCACACTGAAACAGTCCATTAAACCTGGTTTGGATCAATATTTTAGAGGATAACGCATGTTAGGTCTAGGTTAGGTCCGGGATTTTCACTCATCAGACTCATACTTTCGCATTCTTCACATACTTGTTGTACGGATCCTGGGTTTTTTCTGGTTTGGATCACGTAGTAACGTGGGACCACACTGAAACAGTCAATTAAACCTGGTTTCGATCAATATTTTTGAGAATAATACATGTTAGGTCTAGGTTAGGTCTGGGATTTGCTCTCATCAGGCTCATTCTTTCGCATATTTCTCATACTTGATGGCTAGATGCTGGTCTTTTTCTGGATTGCATCACGTAGTAATGAAGTACAACACAGAAACAGTCAATTAAACCTGGTTTCCATCAATATCTTAGAGGACAACGCAAGTTAGGTCTGGGATAGGTCTGGGATTTGCCCTCATCAGGCTCATACTTTCGCGTTTTTCACATACATGTTGAACAGATCCTGGGTTTTTTCTGGTTTGGATCACGTAGTAGTGTGGTACCACACTGAAACAGTCCATTAAACCTGGTTTGGATCAATATTTTAGAGGATAACGCATGTTAGGTCTAGGTTAGGTCGGGGATTTTCACTCATCAGACTCATACTTTCGCATTCTTCACATACTTGTTGTACGGATCCCGGGTTTTTTCTGGCTTGGATCACGTAGTAATGTGGGACCACACTGAAACAGTCAATTAAACCTGGTTTCGATCAATATTTTTGAGAATAATACATGTTAGGTCCAGGTTAGGTCTGGGATTTGCTCTCATCAGGCTCATTCTTTCGCATATTTCTCATACTTGATGGCTAGATGCTGGGCTTTTTCTGGATTGCATCACGTAGTAATGAAGTACAACACTGAAACAGTCAATTAAACCTGGTTTCCATCAATATTTTAGAGAATAACGCATGTTAGGTCTGGATTAGGTCTAGGATTTGCCCTCATCAGGCTCATATTTTCGCATATTTCTCATACTTCATGGCTAGATCCTGGGCTATTTCTGGATTGGATCACGTAGTAATGTGGTACCACACTGAAAGAGTCCATTAAACCTGGTTTGGATCAATATTTTAGAGGATAACGCATGTTAGGCCTGGGTTAGGTCTGGGATTTTCACTCATCAGACTCATACATTCGCATTCTTCACATACTTGTTGAACGGATCCTGGGTTTTTTCTGGTTTGGATCACGTAGTAATGTGGTACCACACTGAAACAGTCGATTAAACCTGGTTTCGATCAATATTTTTGAGGATAACGCATGTTAGGTCTAGGTTAGGCCTGGGAACTTCACTCATCAGACTCATACTTTCGCACACTTCACATACTCGTTTGACAGATCCTGGGTTATTTTCTGGTTTGGATCACGTAGTAATTTGGGACCACACTGAAACAATCAATTAAACCTGGTCTTGTTAAATATTTTAGAGGACAACGCAAGTTAGGTCTGGGATAGGTCTGGGATTTGCCCTCATCAGGCTCATACTTTCCGCGTTTTTCACATACTTGTTGAACAGATCCTGGGTTTTTTCTGGTTTGGATCACGTAGTAGTGTGGGACCACACTGAAACAATCAATTAAACCTGATCTTGATAAATATTTTAAAGGATAACGCAAGTTAAGTCTGGGATTGGTTTGAGATTTGACCTCATCAGACTCATACTTTCGCACACTTCACATACTCGTTGAACAGATCCTGGGTTATTTTCTGGTTTGGATCACATAGTAATGTGGTACCACACTGAAGCAGTCGATGAAACCAGGTTTCGATCAATATTTTTGAGGATAACGCATGTTAGGTCTAGGTTAGGCCTGGGATTTTCACTCATCAGACTCATACTTTCGCACACTTCACATACTCGTTTGACAGATCCTGGGTTATTTTCTGGTTTGGATCACGTAGTAATTTGGGACCACACTGAAACAATCAATTAAACCTGGTCTTGTTAAATATTTTAGAGGACAACGCAAGTTAGGTCTGGGATAGGTCTGGGATTTGCCCTCATCAGGCTCATACTTTCCGCGTTTTTCACATACTTGTTGAACAGATCCTGGGTTTTTTCTGGTTTGGATCACGTAGTAGTGTGGGACCACACTGAAACAATCAATTAAACCTGATCTTGATAAATATTTTAGAGGATAACGCATGTTAGGTCTGGGATAGGTCTTGGATTTGCCCTCATCAGACTCATACTTTCGCACAGTTCACATACTCGTTGAACAGATCCTGGGTTATTTTCTGGTTTGGATCACATAGTAATGTGGTACCACACTGAAACAGTCAATTAAACTTGGTTTCCATCAATATCTTAAAGGACAAACGCAAGTTAGGTCTGGGATAGGTCTTGGATTTGCCCTCATCAGGCTCATACTTTCGCGTTTTTCACATACTTTTTGAACAGATCCTGGGTTTTCTCTGGTTTGGATCACGTAGTAGTATGGTACCACACTGAAACAGTCCATTGAACCTGGTTTGGATCATTATTTTAGAGGATAACGCATGTTAGGTCTAGGTTAGGTCTGGGATTTTCACTCATCAGATTCATACTTTCGCATTCTTCACATACTGGTTGAACGGATCCTGGGTTTTTTCTGGTTTGGATCACGTAGTAATGTGGTACCACACTGAAACAGTCGATTAAACCTGGTTTCAATCAATATTTTAGAGGATAACGCAAGTTAGGTCTGGGATAGGTCTGGGATTTGACCCCATCAGACTCATACTTTCGCACACTTCACATACTCGTTGAACAGATCCTGGGTTATTTTCTGGTTTGTATAACATAGTAATGTGGTACCACACTGAAACAGTCGATTAAACCAGGTTTCGATCAATATTTTAGAGAATAATTCATGTGATGTCTAGGTTAGGTCTGGGATTTGCTCTCATCAGGCTCATTCTTTCGCATATTTCTCATACTTCATGGCTAGATCCTGGGCTGTTTCTGGATTGTATCACGTAGTAATGTGGTACCACGCTGAAACAGTCAATTAAACCTGGTTTCAATCAATATTTTAGAGGATGACGCATGTTAGGCCTCGGTTAGGTCTGGGATTTTCACTCATCAGACTCATACTATCGCATTCTTCACATACTTGTTGAACTGATCCTGGGTTTTTTCTGGTTTGGATCACGTAGTAATGTGGTACCACACTGAAACAGTCGATTAAACCAGGTTTCGATCAATATTTTTGAGGATAACGCATGTTAGGTCTAGGTTAGGCCTGGGATTTTCACTCATCAGACTCATACTTTCGCATTCTTCACACACTTGTTGAACGGATCCTGGGTTTTTTCTGGTTTGGATCAGGTAGTAATGTGGGACCACACTGAAACAGTCAATTAAACCTGGTTTCGATCAATATTTTAGAGAATAATTCATGTTATGTCTAGGTTAGGCCTGGGATTTGCTCTCATCAGGCTCATTCTTTCGCATATTTCTCATACTTGATGGCTAGATGCTGGGCTTTTTCTGGATTGCATCACGTAGTAATGAAGTACAACACTGAAACAGTCAATTAAACCTGGTTTCCATCATTATCTTAAAGGACAACGCAAGTTAGGTCTGAGATAGGTCTGGGATTTGCCCTCATCAGGCTCATACTTTCCGGGTTTTTCACATACTTGTTGAACAGATCCTGGGTTTTTTCTGGTTTGGATCACGCAGTAGTGTGGGACCACACTGAAACAATCAATTAAACCTGATCTTGATAAATATTTTAGAGGATAACGCATGTTAGGTCTGGGATAGGTCTGGGATTTGCCCTCATCAGACTCATACTTTCGCACAGTTCACATACTCTTTGAACAGATCCTGGGTTATTTTCTGGTTTGGATCACATAGTAATGTGGTACCACACTGAAACAGTCGATTAAACCAGGTTTCGATCAATATTTTTGAGGATAACGCATGTTAGGTCTTGGTTAGGTCTGGGATTTTCACTCATCAGACTCATACTTTCTCATATTTCTCATACTAGATGGCTAGATCCTGTGCTTTTTCTGGATTGCATCACGTTGTAATGAAGTACAACACTGAAACACTCAATTAAACCTGGTTTCGATCAATATTATTGAGGATAACGCATGTTAGGTCTAGGTTAGGCCTGGGATTTTCACTCATCAGACTCATACTTTCACGTTCTTCACATATTTGTTGAACGGATCTTGGGGTTTTTCTGGTGTGGATCACGTAGTAATGTTGTACCACACTGAAACAATCAATTAAACCTGATCTTGATAAATATTTTAGAGGATAACGCATGTTAGGTCTAGGTTAGGTCTGGGATTTGCTCTCATCAGGCTCATTCTTACGCATATTTCTCATATTTGACGGCTAGATCCTGGGCTTTCTCTGGATTGCATCACGTAGTAAGGTGGTACCACACTGAAACAGTCCATTAAACCTGGTTTCGATCAATATTTTAGACGATAACGCAAGTTAAGTCTGGGATAGGTCTGGGATTTGATCTCATCAGACTCATACTTTCGCGTTTTTCACATACTTTTTGAACAGATCCGGGGTTTTTTCTGGTTTGGATCACGTAGTAGTGTGGTACCACACTGAAACAGTCAATTAAACCTGGTTTTGATCAATATTTTAGAGAATAATTCATGTTAGGTCTAGGTTAGGTCTGGGATTTGCTCTCATCAGGCTCATTCTTTCGCATATTTCTCATACTTGATGGCTAGATGCTGGGCTTTTTCTGGATTGCATCACGTAGTAATGAAGTACAACACTGAAACAGTCAATTAAACCTGGTTTCCATCAATATCTTAGAGGACAACGCAAGTTAGGTCTGGGATAGGTCTGGGATTTGCCCTCATCAGGCTCATACTTTCGCGTTTTTCACATACTTGTTGAACAGATCCTGGGTTTTTTCTGGTTTGGATCACGTAGTAATGTGGGCCCACACTGAAACAATCATTTAAACCTGGTCTTGATAAATATTTTAGAGGATAACACAAGTTAGGTCTGGGATAGGTCAGGGATTTGACCTCATCAGACTCATAATTTCGCACACTTCACATACTCCTTGAACAGATCCTGGGTTATTTTCTGGTTTGGATCACATAGTAATGTGGTACCACACTGAAACTGTCGATTAAACCAGGTTTCGATCAATATTTTAGAGAATAATTCATGTTAGGTCTAGGTTAGGTCAAGGATTTGCCCTCATCAGGCTCATTCTTTCGCATATTTCTCATACTTGATGGCTAGATCCTGGGCTGTTTCTGGATTGCATCACTTAGTAATGAAGTGCAACACTGAAACAGTCAATTAAACCTGTTTTCGATCAATATTTTAGAGGATAACGGAAGTTAGGTCTGGGATAGGTCTAGGATTTGCCCTCATCAGGCTCTTACTTTCGCATATTTCTCATACTTCATGGCTAGATCCTGGGCTGTTTCTGGATTGTATCACGTAGTAATGTGGTACCACGCTGAAACAGTCAATTAAACCTGGTTTCGATCAATATTTTAGAGGATAACGGAAGTTAGGTCTGGGATAGGTCTAGGATTTGCCCTCATCAGGCTCTTACTTTCGCATATTTCTCATACTTCATGGCTAGCTCCTGGGCTATTTCTGGATTGGATCACGTAGTAAAGTGGTACCACACTGAAACATTCAATGAAACCTGGTCTGGATAAATATCTTAGAGGATAACGCATGTTAGGTCAAGGTTAGGTCTAAGATTTGCCCTCATCAGGCTCACAGTTTCGCGTTTTTCACACACTTGTTGAACAGATCCTGGGTTTTTTCTGGATTGCATCACGTAGTAATGTAGTACCACACTGAAACATTCAATTAAACTTGGTCTTGATAAATATTTCAGAGGATAACGCATGTTAGGTCTGGGTTAGGTCTAGGATTTGCACACATAAGGCTCATACTTTCGCGTTTTTCACATACTTGTTGAACAGATCCTGGGTTTTTTCTGGTTTGGATCACGTAGTAGTGTGGTACCACACTGAAACAGTCCATTAAACCTGGTTGCGATCAATGTTTTAGAGGATAACGTATGTTAGGTCTGGGTTAGGTCTTGTATTTGCCCTCATCAGGCTCATTCTTTCGCATATTTCTCAAACTTGATGGCTAGATCCTGGGCTTTTTCTGGATTGCATCACGTAGTAATGTAGTACCACACTGAAACATTCAATTAAACCTGGTCTTGATAAATATATCAGAGGATAACGCATGTTAGGTCTGGGTTAGGTCTAGGATTTGCACTCATGAGGCTCATACTTTCGCATATTTCTCATACTTCATGGCTAGATCCTGGGCTGTTTCTGGATTGCATAATAATTCATGTTAGGTCTAGGTTAGGTCTGGGATTTGCTCTCATCAGGCTCATTCTTTCGCATATTTCTCATACTTGATGGCTAGATCCTGGGCTTTTTCTGGATTGCATCACGTAGTAATAAAGTACAACACTGAAACAGTCAATTAAACCTGGTTTCGATCAATATTTTAGAGAATAATTCATGTTAGGTCTGGGTTAGGTCTAGGATTTGCCCTCATCAGGCTCATTCTTTCGCATATTTCTCATACTTGATGGCTAGATCCTGGGCTGTTTCTGGATTGCATCACTTAGTAATGAAGTGCAACACTGAAACAGTCAATTAAACCTGTTTTCGATCAATATTTTAGAGGATAACGGAAGTTAGGTCTGGGATAGGTCTAGGATTTGCCCTCATCAGGCTCTTACTTTCGCATATTTCTCATACTTCATGGCTAGATCCTGGGCTGTTTCTGGATTGTATCACGTAGTAATGTGGTACCACGCTGAAACAGTCAATTAAACCTGGTTTCGATCAATATTTTAGAGGATAACGGAAGTTAGGTCTGGGATAGGTCTAGGATTTGCCCTCATCAGGCTCTTACTTTCGCATATTTCTCATACTTCATGGCTAGCTCCTGGGCTATTTCTGGATTGGATCACGTAGTAAAGTGGTACCACACTGAAACAGTCAATGAAACCTGGTCTGGATAAATATCTTAGAGGATAACGCATGTTAGGTCAAGGTTAGGTCTAAGATTTGCCCTCATCAGGCTCACAGTTTCGCGTTTTTCACATACTTGTTGAACAGATCATGGGCTATTTCGGGATTGGATCACGTAGTAAAGTGGTACCACACTGAAACAGTCCATTAAACCTGGTTTCGCTCAATATTTTAGAGGATAACGCATGTTAGGTCTAGGTTAGGCCTGGGAACTTCACTCATCAGACTCATACTTTCGCACACTTCACATACTCGTTTGACAGATCCTGGGTTATTTTCTGGTTTGGATCACGTAGTAATTTGGGACCACACTGAAACAATCAATTAAACCAGGTTTCCATGAATATTTTAGAAGACAACGCAAGTTAGGTCTAGGTAAGGCCTGAGATTTTCACTGATCAGACTCATACTTACGCATTCTTCGCATACTTGTTGAACGGATCCTGGGCTTTTTCTGGTTTGGATGACGTAGTAATGTGGTACCACACTGAAACGTTCAATTATACCTGGTCTTGATAAATATTTTAGAGAATAACGCATGTTAGGTCTGGGTTAGGTCTAGGATTTGCCCTCATCAGGCTCATACTTTCGCATATTTCTCATACTTCATGGCTAGCTCCTGGGCTATTTCTGGATTGCATCACGTAGTAAAGTGGTACCACACTGAAATATTCAATGAAACCTGGTCTGGATAAATATCTTAGAGGATAACGCATGTTAGGTCCAGGTTAGGTCTAAGATTTGCCATCATCAAGCTCACAGTTTCGGGTTTTTCACATACTTGTTGAACAGATCCTGGGTTTTTTCTGGTTTGGATCACGTAGTAATGTGGGACCACACTGAAACAGTCAAGTAAACCTGGTTTCGATCAATATTTTAGAGAATAATTCATGTTATGTCTAGGTTAGGTCTGGGATTTGCTCTCATCAGGCTCATTCTTCCGCATATTTCTCATACATGTTGAACAGATCCTGGGTATTTTCTGGCATGGAACACGTAGTAATGTGGGACCACACTGAAACAATCAATTAAACCTGGTCTTGATAAATATTTTAGACGATAACGCATGTTAGGTCCGGGTTAGGTCTAGGATTTGCCCTCATCAGGCTCATACTTTCGCATATTTCTCATACTTCATGGCTAGATCCTGGGCTGTTCCTGGATTGTATCACGTAGTAATGTGGTACCACGCTGAAACAGTCAATTAAACCTGGTTTCGATCAATATTTTAGAGGATAACGGAAGTTAGGTCTGGGATAGGTCTAGGATTTGCCCACATCAGGCTCTTACTTTCGCATATTTCTCATACTTCATGGCTAGATCCTGGGCTATTTCTGGATTGGATCACGTAGTAAAGTGGTACCACACTGAAACATTCAATGAAACCTGGTCTGGATAAATATTTTAGAGGATAACGCATCTTAGGTCTGGGTTAGGTCTAAGATTTGCCCTCATCACGCTCACAGTTTAGCGTTTTTCGCATACTTGTTGAACAGATCCTGGGTTTTTTCTGGTTTGGATCACGAAGTAGTGTGGTACCACACTGAAACAGACCATTAAACCTGGTTTCGCTCAATATTTTAGAGGATAACGCATGTTAGGTCTAGGTTAGGTCTGGGATTTGCTCTCATCAGGCTCATTCTTCCGCATATTTCTCATACATGTTGAACAGATCCTGGGTATTTTCTGGCATGGAACACGTAGTAATGTGGGACCACACTGAAACAATCAATTAAACCTGGTCTTGATAAATATTTTAGAGGATAACGCATGTTAGGTCTGGGTTAGGTCTAGGATTTGCCCTCATCAGGCTCATACTTTCACATATTTCTCATACTTCATGGCTAGATCCTGGGCTTTTTCTGGATTGCATCACGTAGTAATGTAGTACCACACTGAAACATTCAATTAAACTTGGTCTTGATAAATATTTCAGAGGATAACGCATGTTAGGTCTGGGTTAGGTCTAGGATTTGCGCTCATAAGGCTCATACTTTCGCGTTTTTCACATACTTGTTGAACAGATCCTGGGTTTTTTCTGGTTTGGATCACGTAGTAGTGTGGTACCACACTGAAACAGTCCATTAAACCTGGTTGCGATCAATGTTTTAGAGGATAACGCATGTTAGGTCTGGGTTAGGTCTAGTATTTGCCCTCATCAGGCTCATTCTTTCGCAGATTTCTCAAACTTGATGGCTAGATCCTGGGCTTTTTCTGGATTGCATCACGTAGTAATGTAGTACCACACTGAAACATTCAATTAAACCTGGTCTTGATAAATATTTCAGAGGATAACGCATGTTAGGTCTGGGTTAGGTCTAGGATTTGCACTCATCAGGCTCATACTTTCGCATATTTCTCATACTTCATGGCTAGATCCTGGGCTGTTTCTGGATTGTATCACGTAGTAATGAAGTACAACACTGAAACAGTCAATTGAACCTGGTCTCCATCAATATCTTAGAGGACAACGCATGTTAGGTCTGGGTTAGGTCTAGGATTTGCCCTCATCAGGCTCATACTTTCGCATATTTCTCATTCTTCATGGCTAGATCCTGGGCTTTTTCTGGATTGCATCACGTAGTAATGTAGTACCACACTGAAACATTCAATTAAACTTGGTCTTGATAAATATTTCAGAGGATAACGCATGTTAGGTCTGGGTTAGGTCTAGGATTTGCGCTCATAAGGCTCATACTTTCGCGTTTTTCACATACTTGTTGAACAGATCCTGGGTTTTTTCTGGTTTGGATCACGTAGTAGTGTGGTACCACACTGAAACAGTCCATTAAACCTGGTTGCGATCAATGTTTTAGAGTATAACGCATGTTAGGTCTGGGTTAGGTCTAGTATTTGCCCTCATCAGGCTCATTCTTTCGCATATTTTTCAAACTTGATGGCTAGATCCTGGGCTTTTTCTGGATTGCATCACGTAGTAATGTAGTACCACACTGAAACATTCAATTAAACCTGGTCTTGATAAATATTTCAGAGGATAACGCATGTTAGGTCTGGGTTAGGTCTAGGATTTGCACTCATCAGGCTCATACTTTCGCATATTTCTCATACTTCATGGCTAGATCCTGGGCTGTTTCCGGATTGTATCACGTAGTAATGAAGTACAACACTGAAACAGTCAATTGAACCTGGTCTCCATCAATATCTTAGAGGACAACGCAAGTTAGGTCTGGGATAGGTCTTGGATTTGCCCTGATCAGGCTCATACTTTCGCATATTTCTGATACTTCATGGCTAGATTCTGGGCTATTTCTGGATTGGATCACGTAGTAAAGTGGTACCACACTGAAACATTCAATGAAACCTGGTCTGGATAAATATTTTAGAGGATAACGCATCTTAGGTCTGGGTTAGGTCTAAGATTTGCCCTCATCAGGCTCACAGTTTAGCGTTTTTCGCATACTTGTTGAACAGACCCTGGGTTTTTTCTGGTTTGGATCACGAAGTAGTGTGGTACCACACTGAAACAGTCCATTAAACCTGGTTTCGCTCAATATTTTAGAGGATAACGCATGTTAGGTCTAGGTTAGGTCTGGGATTTGCCCTCATCAGGCTCATTCTTTCGCATATTTCTCATATTTGACGGCTAGATCCTGGGCTTTCTCTGGATTGCATCACGTAGTAATGAAGTACAACACTGAAACAGTCAATGAAACCTGGTTTCCATCAATATTTTAGAGGACAACGCATGTCAGGTCTAGGTTAGGCCTGGGATTTGCTCTCATCAGGGTCATACTTTCGCAGTTTTAACATACATGTTGACCTGATCGAGGGTTTTTTCTGCTTTGGATCACGTAGTATGGTGGTACCACACTGAAACAGTCCATTAAACCTGGTTTGGATCAATATTTTTGAGGATAACGCATGTTAGGTCTAGGTTAGGCCGGGGATTTTCACTTATCAGACTCATACTTTCGCATATTTCTCATACTTCATGGCTAGATCCTGGGCTGTTTCTGGATTGTATCACATAGTAATGTGGTACCACGCTGAAACAGTCGATTAAACCTGGTTTCGATCAATATTTTAGAGGATAACGCAAGTTAAGTCTGGGATAGGTCTGGGATTTGATCTCATCAGACTCATACTTTCGCGTTTTTCACATACTTTTTGAACAGATCCGGGGTTTTTTCTGGTTTGGATCACGTAGTAGTGTGGTACCACACTGAAACAGTCACTTAAACCTGGTTTTGATCAATATTTTAGAGAATAATTCATGTTAGGTCTAGGTTAGGTCTGGGACTTGCTCTCATCAGGCTCATTCTTTCGCATATTTCTCATACTTGATGGCTAGATGCTGGGCTTTTTCTGGTTTGGATCACATAGTAATGTGGTACCACACTGAAACAGTCGATTAAACCAGGTTTCGATCAATATTTTTGAGGATAACGCATGTTAGGTCTTGGTTAGGTCTGGGATTTTCACTGATCAGACTCATACTTTCGCATTCTTCACATACTTGTTGAACGGATCATGGGTTTTTTCTGGTTTGGATCACGTAGTAATGTGGGACCACACTGAAACAATCAATTAAACCTGGTCTTGATAAATATTTTAGAGGATAACGCATGTTAGGTCTGGGATAGGTCGGGGATTTGCCCTCATCAGACTCATACTTTCGCACACTTCACATACTCGTCTGATCAGATCCTGGGTTTTTTCTGGTTTGGATCACGTAGTAATGTGGAACTACACTGAAACAATCAATTAAACCTGGTCTTGATAAATATTTTAGAGGATAACGCATGTTAGGTCTGGGTTAGGTCTAGGATTTGCCCTCGTCAGGCTCATACTTCCGCATATTTCTCATACTTCATGGCTAGATCCTGGGCTATTTCTGGATTAGATCACGTAGTAATGTGGTACCACACTGAAACAGTCAATTAAACCTGGTTTCCATCAAACTCTTAGAGGACAACGCAAGTTAGGTCTGGGATAGGTCTTGGATTTGCCCTCATCAGGCTCATACTTTCGCGTTTTTCACATACTTTTTGAACAGATCCTGGGTTTTTTCTGGTTTGGATCACGTAGTAGTGTGGTACCACACTGAAACAGTCCATTAAACCTGGTTTGGATCAATATTTTAGAGGATAACGCATGTTAGGTCTAGGTTAGGTCCGGGAATTTCACTCATCAGACTCATACTTTCGCACACTTCACATACTCGTTGAACAGATCCTGGGTTATTTTCTGGTTTGGATCACATAGTAATGTGGTACCACACTGAAACAGTCGATTATACCAGGTTTCGATCAATATTTTTGAGGATAACGCATGTTAGGTCTAGGTTAGGCCTGGGATTTTCACTCATCAGGCTCATACTTTCGCATTCTTCGCATACTTGTAATACGGATCCTGGGTTTTTTCTGGTTTGGATCACGTAGTAATGTGGGACCACACTGAAACAGTCAATTAAACCAGGTTTCGATCAATATTTTTGAGAATAATACATGTTAGGTCTAGGTTAGGTCTGGGATTTGCTCTCATCAGGCTCATTCTTTCGCATATTTCTCATACTTGATGGCTAGATGCTGGGCTTTTTCTGGATTGCATCACGTAGTAATGAAGTACAACACAGAAACAGTCAATTAAACCTGGTTTCCATCAATATCTTAGAGGACAACGCAAGTTAGGTCTGGGATAGGTCTGGGATTTGCCCTCATCAGGTTCATACTTTCGCGTTTTTCACATACTTGTTGAACAGATCCTGGGTTTATTCTGGTTTGGATCACGTAGTAGTGTGGTACCACACTGAAGCAGTTCATTAAACCTGGTTTGGATCAATATTTTAGAGGATAACGCATGTTAGGTCTAGGTTAGGTCTGGGATTTTCACTCATCAGACTCATACTTTCGCATTCTTCACATACTTGTTGTACGGATCCTGGGTTTTTTCTGGTTTGGATCACGTAGTAATGTGGGACCACACTGAAACAATCGATTAAACCTGGTTTCGATCAATATTTTAGAGGATAACGCATGTTAGGTCTAGGTTAGCCCTGGGATTTTCACTCATCAGACTCATACTTTTGCGTTTTTCACATACTTGTTGAACAGATCCTGGGTTTTTTCTGGTTTGGATCACGTAGTAGTATGGTACCACACTGAAACAGTCCATTAAACCTGGTTTGGATCAATATTTTAGAGGATAACGCATGTTAGGTCTAGGTTAGGTCGGGGATTTTCACTCATCAGACTCATACTTTCGCATTCTTCACATACTTGTTGAACGGATCCTGGGTTTTTTCTGGTTTGGATCACGTAGTAATGTGGGCCCACACTGAAACAATCATTTAAACCTGGTCTTGGTAAATATTTTAGAGGATAGCGCAAGTTAGGTCTGGGATAGGTCAGGGAATTGACCTCATCAGACTCATAATTTCGCACACTTCACATACCCCTTGAACAGATCCCGGGTTATTTTCTGGTTTGGATCACATAGTAATGTGGTACCACACTGAAACAGTCGATTAAACCAGGTTTCGATCAATATTTTAGAGAATAATTCATGTTAGGTCTAGGTTAGGTCAAGGGTTTGCTCTCATCAGGTTCATTCTTTCGCATATTTCTCATACTTGATCGCTAGATCCTGGACTTTTTCTGGATTGCATCACGTAGTAATGAAGTACAACACTGAAACAGTCAATTAAACCTGGTTTCGATCAATATTTTAGAGAATAATTCATGTTAGGTCTAGGTTAGGTCTGGGATTTGCTCTCATCAGGCTCATTCTTTCGCATATTTCTCATACTTGATGGCTAGATCCTGGGCTTTTTCTGGATTGCATGACGTAGTAATGAAGTACAACACTGAAACAGTCAATTAAACCTGGTTTCCATCAATATTTTAGAGAATAACGCATGTTAGGTCTGGATTAGGTCTAGGATTTGCCCTCATCAGGCTCATATTTTCGCATATTTCTCATACTTCATGGCTAGATCCTGGGCTATTTCTGGATTGGATCACATAGTAATGTGGTACCACACTGAAACAGTCGATTAAACCAGGTTTCGATCAATATTTTAGAGAATAATTCATGTTAGGTCTAGGTTAGGTCAAGGGTTTGCCCTCATCAGGCTCATACTTTCGCATATTTCTCATACTTCATGGCTAGCTCCTGGGCTATTTCTGGATTGGATCACGTAGTAAAGTGGTACCACACTGAAACATTCAATGAAACCTGGTCTGGATAAATATCTTAGAGGATAACGCATGTTAGGTCAAGGTTAGGTCTAAGATTTGCCCTCATCAGGCTCACAGTTTCGCGTTTTTCACATACTTGTTGAACAGATCCTGGGTTTTTTCTGGTTTGGATCACGTAGTAATGTGGGACCACACTGAATCAGTCCATTAAACCTGGTTTCGCTCAATATTTTAGAGGATAACGCATGTTAGGTCTAGGTTAGGTCTGGGATTTGCTCTCATCAGGCTCATTCTTTCGCATATTTCTCATACATGTTGAACAGATCCTGGGTATTTTCTGGCATGGAACACGTAGTAATGTGGGACCACACTGAAACAATCAATTAAACCTGGTCTTGATAAATATTTTAGAGGATAACGCATGTTAGGTCTGGGTTAGGTCTAGGATTTGCCCTCATCAGGCTCATACTTTCGCATATTTCTCATACTTCATGGCTAGATCCTGGGCTGTTCCTGGATTGTATCACGTAGTAATGTGGTGCCACGCTGAAACAGTCAATTAAACCTGGTTTCGATCAATATTTTAGAGGATAACGGAAGTTAGGTCTGGGATAGGTCTAGGATTTGCCCTCATCAGGCTCTTACTTTCGCATATTTCTCATACTTCATGGCTAGATCCTGGGCTATTTCTGGATTGGATCACGTAGTAAAGTGGTACCACACTGAAACATTCAATGAAACCTGGTCTGGATAAATATCTTAGAGGATAACGCATCTTAGGTCTGGGTTAGGTCTAAGATTTGCCCTCATCACGCTCACAGTTTAGCGTTTTTCGCATACTTGTTGAACAGATCCTGGGTTTTTTCTGGTTTGGATCACGAAGTAGTGTGGTACCACACTGAAACAGTCCATTAAACCTGGTTTCGCTCAATATTTTAGAGGATAACGCATGTTAGGTCTAGGTTAGGTCTGGGATTTGCTCTCATCAGGCTCATTCTTTCGCATATTTCTCATACTTGATGGCTAGATCCTGGGCTTTTTCTGGATTGCATCACGTAATAATGTAGTACCACACTGAAACAGTCAATGAAACCTGGTTTCCATCAATATTTTAAAGGACAACGCAAGTTAGGTCTAGGTAAGGCCTGAGATTTGCTCTCATCAGGGTCATACTTTCGCAGTTTTAACACACATGTTGACCTGATCGAGGGTTTTTTCTGCTTTGGATCACGTAGTAAGGTGGTACCACACTGAAACGGTCCATTAAACCTGGTTTGGATCAATATTTTAGAGGATAACGCATGTTAGGTCTGGGTTAGGTCTAGGATTTGCCCTCATCAGGCTCATTCTTTCGCATATTTCTCATACTTGATGGCTAGATCCTGGGCTTTTTCTGGATTGCATGACGTAGTAATGAAGTACAACACTGAAACAGTCAATTAAACCTGGTTTCCATCAATATTTTAGAGAATAACGCATGTTAGGTCTGGGTTAGGTCTAGGATTTGCCATCATCAGGCTCATTCTTTCGCATATTTCTCATACTTCATGGCTAGATCCTGGGCTGTTCCTGGATTGTATCACGTAGTAATGTGGTGCCACGCTGAAACAGTCAAGTAAACCTGGTTTCGATCAATATTTTAGAGAATAATTCATGTTATGTCTAGGTTAGGTCTGGGATTTGCTCTCATCAGGCTCATTCTTCCGCATATTTCTCATACTTCATGGCTAGATCCTGGGCTGTTCCTGGATTGTATCACGTAGTAATGTGGTACCACGCTGAAACAGTCAATTAAACCTGGTTTCGATCAATATTTTAGAGGATAACGGAAGTTAGGTCTGGGATAGGTCTAGAATTTGCCCTCATCAGGCTCTTACTTTCGCATATTTCTCATACTTCATGGCTAGATCCTGGGCTATTTCTGGATTGGATCACGTAGTAAAGTGGTACCACACTGAAACATTCAATGAAACCTGGTCTGGATAAATATTTTAGAGGATAACGCATCTTAGGTCTGGGTTAGGTCTAAGATTTGCCCTCATCACGCTCACAGTTTAGCGTTTTTCGCATACTTGTTGAACAGATCCTGGGTTTTTTCTGGTTTGGATCACGAAGTAGTGTGGTACCACACTGAAACAGTCCATTAAACCTGGTTTCGCTCAATATTTTAGAGGATAACGCATGTTAGGTCTAGGTTAGGTCTGGGATTTGCTCTCATCAGGCTCATTCTTTCGCATATTTCTCATACTTGATGGCTAGATCCTGGGCTTTTTCTGGATTGCATCACGTAATAATGTAGTACCACACTGAAACAGTCAATGAAACCTGGTTTCCATCAATATTTTAAAGGACAACGCAAGTTAGGTCTAGGTAAGGCCTGAGATTTGCTCTCATCAGGGTCATACTTTCGCAGTTTTAACATACATGTTGACCTGATCGAGGGTTTTTTCTGCTTTGGATCACGTAGTAAGGTGGTACCACACTGAAACAGTCCATTAAACCTGGTTTGGATCAATATTTTTGAGGATAACGCATGTTAGGTCTGGGATAGGTCTAGGATTTGCCCTCATCAGGCTCTTACTTTCGCATATTTCTCATACTTCATGGCTAGATCCTGGGCTATTTCTGGATTGGATCACGTAGTAAAGTGGTACCACACTGAAACATTCAATGAAACCTGGTCTGGATAAATATTTTAGAGGATAACGCATCTTAGGTCTGGGTTAGGTCTAAGATTTGCCCTCATCACGCTCACAGTTTAGCGTTTTTCGCATACTTGTTGAACGGATCCTGGGTTTTTTCCGGTTTCGATCACGTAGTAATGTGGTACCACACTGAAGCATTCAATTAAACCTGGTCTTGATAAATATTTTAGAGGATAACGCATGTTAGGTTTGGGTTAGGTCTAGGATTTGCCCTCATTAGGCTCCTACTTTCGCATATTTCTCATACTTCATGGCTAGATCCTGGGCTTTTTCTGGATTGCATCACGTAGTAATGTAGTACCACACTGAAACATTCAATTAAACTTGGTCTTGATAAATATTTCAGAGGATAACGCATGTTAGGTCTGGGTTAGGTCTAGGATTTGCACTCATAAGGCTCATACTTTCGCGTTTTTCACATACTTGTTGAACAGATCCTGGGTTTTTTCTGGTTTCGATCACGTAGTAGTGTGGTACCACACTGAAACAGTCCATTAAACCTGGTTGCGATCAATGTTTTAGAGGATAACGCATGTTAGGTCTGGGTTAGGTCTAGTATTTGCCCTCATCAGGCTCATTCTTTCGCATATTTCTCAAACTTGATGGCTAGATCCTGGGCTTTTTCTGGATTGCATCACGTAGTAATGTAGTACCACACTGAAACATTCAATTAAACCTGGTCTTGATAAATATTTCAGAGGATAACGCATGTTAGGTCTGGGTTAGGTCTAGGATTTGCACTCATCAGGCTCATACTTTCGCATATTTCTCATACTTCATGGCTAGATCCTGGGCTGTTTCTGGATTGCATAATAATTCATGTTAGGTCTAGGTTAGGTCTGGGATTTGCTCTCATCAGGCTCATTCTTTCGCATATTTCTCATACTTGATGGCTACATCCTGGGCTTTTTCTGGATTGCATCACGTAGTAATAAAGTACAACACTGAAACAGTCAATTAAACCTGGTTTCGATCAATATTTTAGAGAATAATTCATGTTAGGTCTGGGTTAGGTCTAGGATTTGCCCCCATCAGGCTCATTCTTTCGCATATTTCTCATACTTGATGGCTGGATCCTGGGTTTTTTCTGGTTTGGATGACGTAGTAATGTGGTACCACACTGAAACATTCAATTAAACCTGTTTTCGATCAATATTTTAGAGGATAACGGAAGTTAGGTCTGGGATAGGTCTAGGATTTGCCCTCATCAGGCTCTTACTTTCGCATATTTCTCATACTTCATGGCTAGATCCTGGGCTGTTTCTGGATTGTATCACGTAGTAATGTGGTACCACGCTGAAACAGTCAATTAAACCTGGTTTCGATCAATATTTTAGAGGATAACGGAAGTTAGGTCTGGGATAGGTCTAGGATTTGCCCTCATCAGGCCCTTACTTTCGCATATTTCTCATACTTCATGGCTAGCTCCTGGGCTATTTCTGGATTGGATCACGTAGTAAAGTGGTACCACACTGAAACAGTCAATGAAACCTGGTCTGGATAAATATCTTAGAGGATAACGCATGTTAGGTCAAGGTTAGGTCTAAGATTTGCCCTCATCAGGCTCACAGTTTCGCGTTTTTCACATACTTGTTGAACAGATCATGGGCTATTTCGGGATTGGATCACGTAGTAAAGTGGTACCACACTGAAACAGTCCATTAAACCTGGTTTCGCTCAATATTTTAGAGGATAACGCATGTTAGGTCTAGGTTAGGCCTGGGAACTTCACTCATCAGACTCATACTTTCGCACACTTCACATACTCGTTTGACAGATCCTGGGTTATTTTCTGGTTTGGATCACGTAGTAATTTGGGACCACACTGAAACAATCAATTAAACCAGGTTTCCATGAATATTTTAGAAGACAACGCAAGTTAGGTCTAGGTAAGGCCTGAGATTTTCACTGATCAGACTCATACTTACGCATTCTTCGCATACTTGTTGAACGGATCCTGGGCTTTTTCTGGTTTGGATGACGTAGTAATGTGGTACCACACTGAAACGTTCAATTATACCTGGTCTTGATAAATATTTTAGAGAATAACGCATGTTAGGTCTGGGTTAGGTCTAGGATTTGCCCTCATCAGGCTCATACTTTCGCATATTTCTCATACTTCATGGCTAGCTCCTGGGCTATTTCTGGATTGCATCACGTAGTAAAGTGGTACCACACTGAAATATTCAATGAAACCTGGTCTGGATAAATATCTTAGAGGATAACGCATGTTAGGGCCAGGTTAGGTCTAAGATTTGCCATCATCAAGCTCACAGTTTCGGGTTTTTCACATACTTGTTGAACAGATCCTGGGTTTTTTCTGGTTTGGATCACGTAGTAATGTGGGACCACACTGAAACAGTCAAGTAAACCTGGTTTCGATCAATATTTTAGAGAATAATTCATGTTATGTCTAGGTTAGGTCTGGGATTTGCTCTCATCAGGCTCATTCTTCCGCATATTTCTCATACATGTTGAACAGATCCTGGGTATTTTCTGGCATGGAACACGTAGTAATGTGGGACCACACTGAAACAATCAATTAAACCTGGTCTTGATAAATATTTTAGACGATAACGCATGTTAGGTCCGGGTTAGGTCTAGGATTTGCCCTCATCAGGCTCATACTTTCGCATATTTCTCATACTTCATGGCTAGATCCTGGGCTGTTCCTGGATTGTATCACGTAGTAATGTGGTACCACGCTGAAACAGTCAATTAAACCTGGTTTCGATCAATATTTTAGAGGATAACGGAAGTTAGGTCTGGGATAGGTCTAGGATTTGCCCACATCAGGCTCTTACTTTCGCATATTTCTCATACTTCATGGCTAGATCCTGGGCTATTTCTGGATTGGATCACGTAGTAAAGTGGTACCACACTGAAACATTCAATGAAACCTGGTCTGGATAAATATTTTAGAGGATAACGCATCTTAGGTCTGGGTTAGGTCTAAGATTTGCCCTCATCACGCTCACAGTTTAGCGTTTTTCGCATACTTGTTGAACAGATCCTGGGTTTTTTCTGGTTTGGATCACGAAGTAGTGTGGTACCACACTGAAACAGACCATTAAACCTGGTTTCGCTCAATATTTTAGAGGATAACGCATGTTAGGTCTAGGTTAGGTCTGGGATTTGCTCTCATCAGGCTCATTCTTCCGCATATTTCTCATACATGTTGAACAGATCCTGGGTATTTTCTGGCATGGAACACGTAGTAATGTGGGACCACACTGAAACAATCAATTAAACCTGGTCTTGATAAATATTTTAGAGGATAACGCATGTTAGGTCTGGGTTAGGTCTAGGATTTGCCCTCATCAGGCTCATACTTTCACATATTTCTCATACTTCATGGCTAGATCCTGGGCTTTTTCTGGATTGCATCACGTAGTAATGTAGTACCACACTGAAACATTCAATTAAACTTGGTCTTGATAAATATTTCAGAGGATAACGCATGTTAGGTCTGGGTTAGGTCTAGGATTTGCGCTCATAAGGCTCATACTTTCGCGTTTTTCACATACTTGTTGAACAGATCCTGGGTTTTTTCTGGTTTGGATCACGTAGTAGTGTGGTACCACACTGAAACAGTCCATTAAACCTGGTTGCGATCAATGTTTTAGAGGATAACGCATGTTAGGTCTGGGTTAGGTCTAGTATTTGCCCTCATCAGGCTCATTCTTTCGCAGATTTCTCAAACTTGATGGCTAGATCCTGGGCTTTTTCTGGATTGCATCACGTAGTAATGTAGTACCACACTGAAACATTCAATTAAACCTGGTCTTGATAAATATTTCAGAGGATAACGCATGTTAGGTCTGGGTTAGGTCTAGGATTTGCACTCATCAGGCTCATACTTTCGCATATTTCTCATACTTCATGGCTAGATCCTGGGCTGTTTCTGGATTGTATCACGTAGTAATGAAGTACAACACTGAAACAGTCAATTGAACCTGGTCTCCATCAATATCTTAGAGGACAACGCATGTTAGGTCTGGGTTAGGTCTAGGATTTGCCCTCATCAGGCTCATACTTTCGCATATTTCTCATTCTTCATGGCTAGATCCTGGGCTTTTTCTGGATTGCATCACGTAGTAATGTAGTACCACACTGAAACATTCAATTAAACTTGGTCTTGATAAATATTTCAGAGGATAACGCATGTTAGGTCTGGGTTAGGTCTAGGATTTGCGCTCATAAGGCTCATACTTTCGCGTTTTTCACATACTTGTTGAACAGATCCTGGGTTTTTTCTGGTTTGGATCACGTAGTAGTGTGGTACCACACTGAAACAGTCCATTAAACCTGGTTGCGATCAATGTTTTAGAGTATAACGCATGTTAGGTCTGGGTTAGGTCTAGTATTTGCCCTCATCAGGCTCATTCTTTCGCATATTTTTCAAACTTGATGGCTAGATCCTGGGCTTTTTCTGGATTGCATCACGTAGTAATGTAGTACCACACTGAAACATTCAATTAAACCTGGTCTTGATAAATATTTCAGAGGATAACGCATGTTAGGTCTGGGTTAGGTCTAGGATTTGCACTCATCAGGCTCATACTTTCGCATATTTCTCATACTTCATGGCTAGATCCTGGGCTGTTTCTGGATTGTATCACGTAGTAATGAAGTACAACACTGAAACAGTCAATTGAACCTGGTCTCCATCAATATCTTAGAGGACAACGCAAGTTAGGTCTGGGATAGGTCTTGGATTTGCCCTGATCAGGCTCATACTTTCGCATATTTCTGATACTTCATGGCTAGATTCTGGGCTATTTCTGGATTGGATCACGTAGTAAAGTGGTACCACACTGAAACATTCAATGAAACCTGGTCTGGATAAATATTTTAGAGGATAACGCATCTTAGGTCTGGGTTAGGTCTAAGATTTGCCCTCATCAGGCTCACAGTTTAGCGTTTTTCGCATACTTGTTGAACAGACCCTGGGTTTTTTCTGGTTTGGATCACGAAGTAGTGTGGTACCACACTGAAACAGTCCATTAAACCTGGTTTCGCTCAATATTTTAGAGGATAACGCATGTTAGGTCTAGGTTAGGTCTGGGATTTGCCCTCATCAGGCTCATTCTTTCGCATATTTCTCATATTTGACGGCTAGATCCTGGGCTTTCTCTGGATTGCATCACGTAGTAATGAAGTACAACACTGAAACAGTCAATGAAACCTGGTTTCCATCAATATTTTAGAGGACAACGCATGTCAGGTCTAGGTTAGGCCTGGGATTTGCTCTCATCAGGGTCATACTTTCGCAGTTTTAACATACATGTTGACCTGATCGAGGGTTTTTTCTGCTTTGGATCACGTAGTATGGTGGTACCACACTGAAACAGTCCATTAAACCTGGTTTGGATCAATATTTTTGAGGATAACGCATGTTAGGTCTAGGTTAGGCCGGGGATTTTCACTTATCAGACTCATACTTTCGCATATTTCTCATACTTCATGGCTAGATCCTGGGCTGTTTCTGGATTGTATCACATAGTAATGTGGTACCACGCTGAAACAGTCGATTAAACCTGGTTTCGATCAATATTTTAGAGGATAACGCAAGTTAAGTCTGGGATAGGTCTGGGATTTGATCTCATCAGACTCATACTTTCGCGTTTTTCACATACTTTTTGAACAGATCCGGGGTTTTTTCTGGTTTGGATCACGTAGTAGTGTGGTACCACACTGAAACAGTCACTTAAACCTGGTTTTGATCAATATTTTAGAGAATAATTCATGTTAGGTCTAGGTTAGGTCTGGGACTTGCTCTCATCAGGCTCATTCTTTCGCATATTTCTCATACTTGATGGCTAGATGCTGGGCTTTTTCTGGTTTGGATCACATAGTAATGTGGTACCACACTGAAACAGTCGATTAAACCAGGTTTCGATCAATATTTTTGAGGATAACGCATGTTAGGTCTTGGTTAGGTCTGGGATTTTCACTGATCAGACTCATACTTTCGCATTCTTCACATACTTGTTGAACGGATCATGGGTTTTTTCTGGTTTGGATCACGTAGTAATGTGGGACCACACTGAAACAATCAATTAAACCTGGTCTTGATAAATATTTTAGAGGATAACGCATGTTAGGTCTGGGATAGGTCGGGGATTTGCCCTCATCAGACTCATACTTTCGCACACTTCACATACTCGTCTGATCAGATCCTGGGTTTTTTCTGGTTTGGATCACGTAGTAATGTGGAACTACACTGAAACAATCAATTAAACCTGGTCTTGATAAATATTTTAGAGGATAACGCATGTTAGGTCTGGGTTAGGTCTAGGATTTGCCCTCGTCAGGCTCATACTTCCGCATATTTCTCATACTTCATGGCTAGATCCTGGGCTATTTCTGGATTAGATCACGTAGTAATGTGGTACCACACTGAAACAGTCAATTAAACCTGGTTTCCATCAAACTCTTAGAGGACAACGCAAGTTAGGTCTGGGATAGGTCTTGGATTTGCCCTCATCAGGCTCATACTTTCGCGTTTTTCACATACTTTTTGAACAGATCCTGGGTTTTTTCTGGTTTGGATCACGTAGTAGTGTGGTACCACACTGAAACAGTCCATTAAACCTGGTTTGGATCAATATTTTAGAGGATAACGCATGTTAGGTCTAGGTTAGGTCCGGGAATTTCACTCATCAGACTCATACTTTCGCACACTTCACATACTCGTTGAACAGATCCTGGGTTATTTTCTGGTTTGGATCACATAGTAATGTGGTACCACACTGAAACAGTCGATTATACCAGGTTTCGATCAATATTTTTGAGGATAACGCATGTTAGGTCTAGGTTAGGCCTGGGATTTTCACTCATCAGGCTCATACTTTCGCATTCTTCGCATACTTGTAATACGGATCCTGGGTTTTTTCTGGTTTGGATCACGTAGTAATGTGGGACCACACTGAAACAGTCAATTAAACCAGGTTTCGATCAATATTTTTGAGAATAATACATGTTAGGTCTAGGTTAGGTCTGGGATTTGCTCTCATCAGGCTCATTCTTTCGCATATTTCTCATACTTGATGGCTAGATGCTGGGCTTTTTCTGGATTGCATCACGTAGTAATGAAGTACAACACAGAAACAGTCAATTAAACCTGGTTTCCATCAATATCTTAGAGGACAACGCAAGTTAGGTCTGGGATAGGTCTGGGATTTGCCCTCATCAGGTTCATACTTTCGCGTTTTTCACATACTTGTTGAACAGATCCTGGGTTTATTCTGGTTTGGATCACGTAGTAGTGTGGTACCACACTGAAGCAGTTCATTAAACCTGGTTTGGATCAATATTTTAGAGGATAACGCATGTTAGGTCTAGGTTAGGTCTGGGATTTTCACTCATCAGACTCATACTTTCGCATTCTTCACATACTTGTTGTACGGATCCTGGGTTTTTTCTGGTTTGGATCACGTAGTAATGTGGGACCACACTGAAACAGTCAATTAAACCTGGTTTCGATCAATATTTTTGAGAATAATACATGTTAGGTCTAGGTTAGGTCTGGGATTTGCTCTCATCAGGCTCATTCTTTCGCATATTTCTCATACTTGATGGCTAGATGCTGGGCTTTTTCTGGATTGCATCACGTAGTAATGAAGTACAACACAGAAACAGTCAATTGAACCTGGTTTCCATCAATATCTTAGAGGACAACGCAAGTTAGGTCTGGGATAGGTCTGGGATTTGCCCTCATCAGGCTCATACTTTCGCGTTTTTCACATACATGTTGAACAGATCCTGGGTTTTTTCTGGTTTGGATCACGTAGTAGTGTGGTACCACACTGAAACAGTCCATTAAACCTGGTTTGGATCAATATTTTAGAGGATAACGCATGTTAGGTCTAGCTTAGGTCGGGGATTTTCACTCATCAGACTCATACTTTCGCATTCTTCACATACTTGTTGTACGGATCCCGGGTTTTTTCTGGTTTGGATCACGTAGTAATGTGGGACCACACTGAAACAGTCAATTAAACCTGGTTTCGATCAATATTTTTGAGAATAATACATGTTAGGTCTAGGTTAGGTCTTGGATTTGCTCTCATCAGGCTCATTCTTTCGCATATTTCTCATACTTGATGGCTAGATCCTGGGCTTTTTCTGGATTGCATCACGTAGTAATGAAGTACAACACAGAAACAGTCAATTGAACCTGGTTTCCATCAATATCTTCGAGGACAACGCAAGTTAGGTCTGGGATAGGTTTGGGATTTGCCCCCATCAGGCTCATACTTTCGCGTTTTTCACATACATGTTGAACAGATCCTGGGTTTTTTCTGGTTTGGATCACGTAGTAGTGTGGTACCACACTGAAACAGTCCATTAAACCTGGTTTGGATCAATATTTTAGAGGACAACGCATGTTAGGTCTAGGTTAGGTCGGGGATTTTCACTCATCAGACTCATACTTTCGCATTCTTCACATACTTGTTGTACGGATCCTGGGTTTTTTCTGGTTTGGATCACGTAGTAATGTGGTACCACACTGAAACAGTCGATTAAACCTGGTTTCGATCAATATTTTAGAGGATAACGCATTTAGGTCTAGGTTAGCGCTGGGATTTTCACTCACCGGACTCATACTTTTGCGTTTTTCACATACTTGTTGAACAGATCCTGGGTTTTTTCTGGTTTGGATCACGTAGTAGTGTGGTACCACACTGAAACAGTCCATTAAACCTGGTTTGGATCAATATTTTAGAGGATAACGCATGTTAGGTCTAGGTTAGGTCTGGGATTTTCACTCATCAGACTCATACTTTCGCATTCTTCACATACTTGTTGTACGGATCCCGGGTTTTTTCTGGTTTGGATCACGTAGTAATGTGGGACCACACTGAAACAGTCAATTAAACCTGCTTTCGATCAATATTTTTGAGAATAACACATGTTAGGTCTAGATTAGGTCTGGGATTTGCTCTCATCAGGCTCATTCTTTCGCATATTTCTCATACTTGGTGGCTAGATGCTGGGCTTTTTCTGGATTGCATCACGTAGTAATGAAGTACAACACGGAAACAGTCAATTAAACCAGGTTTCCATCAATATCTTAGAGGACAACGCAAGTTAGGTCTGGGATAGGTCTGGGATTTGCCCTCATCAGGCTCATACTTTCGCGTTTTTCACATACATGTTGAACAGATCCTGGGTTTTTTCTGGTTTGGATCACGTAGTAGTGTGGTACCACACTGAAACAGTCAATTAAACCTGCTTTCGATCAATATTTTTGAGAATAATACATGTTAGGTCTAGGTTAGGTCTGGGATTTGCTCTCATCAGGCTCATTCTTTCGCATATTTCTCATACTTGGTGGCTAGATGCTGGGCTTTTTCTGGATTGCATCACGTAGTAATGAAGTACAACACAGAAACAGTCAATTAAACCTGGTTTCCATCAATATCTTAGAGGACAACGCAAGTTAGGTCTGGGATAGGTCTGGGATTTGCCCTCATCAGGCTCATACTTTCGCGTTTTTCACATACATGTTGAACAGATCCTGGGTTTTTTCTGGTTTGGATCACGTAGTAATGAAGTACAACACAGAAACAGTCAACTAAACCTGGTTTCCATCAATATCTTAGAGGACAACGCAAGTTAGGTCTGGGATAGGTCTGGGATTTGCCCTCATCAGGCTCATACTTTCGCGTTTTTCACATACATGTTGAACAGATCCTGGGTTTTTTCTGGTTTGGATCACGTAGTAGTGTGGTACCACACTGAAACAGTCCATTAAACCTGGTTTGGATCAATATTTTAGAGGATAACGCATGTTAGGTCTAGGTTAGGTCGGGGATTTTCACTCATCAGACTCACACTTTCGCATTCTTCACATACTTGTTGAACGGATCCTGGGTTTTTTCTGGTTTGGATCACGTAGTAATGTGGTACCACACTGAAACAATCGATTAAACCTGGTTTCGATCAATATTTTAGAGGATAACGCATGTTAGGTCTAGGTTAGCCCTGGGATTTTCACTCATCAGACTCATACTTTTGCGTTTTTCACATACTTGTTGAACAGATCCTGGGTTTTTTCTGGTTTGGATCACGTAGTAGTATGGTACCACACTGAAACAGTCCATTAAACCTGGTTTGGATCAATATTTTAGAGGATAACGCATGTTAGGTCTAGGTTAGGTCGGGGATTTTCACTCATCAGACTCATACTTTCGCATTCTTCACATACTTGTTGAACGGATCCTGGGTTTTTTCTGGTTTGGATCACGTAGTAATGTGGGCCCACACTGAAACAATCATTTAAACCTGGTCTTGGTAAATATTTTAGAGGATAGCGCAAGTTAGGTCTGGGATAGGTCAGGGAATTGACCTCATCAGACTCATAATTTCGCACACTTCACATACCCCTTGAACAGATCCCGGGTTATTTTCTGGTTTGGATCACATAGTAATGTGGTACCACACTGAAACAGTCGATTAAACCAGGTTTCGATCAATATTTTAGAGAATAATTCATGTTAGGTCTAGGTTAGGTCAAGGGTTTGCTCTCATCAGGTTCATTCTTTCGCATATTTCTCATACTTGATCGCTAGATCCTGGACTTTTTCTGGATTGCATCACGTAGTAATGAAGTACAACACTGAAACAGTCAATTAAACCTGGTTTCGATCAATATTTTAGAGAATAATTCATGTTAGGTCTAGGTTAGGTCTGGGATTTGCTCTCATCAGGCTCATTCTTTCGCATATTTCTCATACTTGATGGCTAGATCCTGGGCTTTTTCTGGATTGCATGACGTAGTAATGAAGTACAACACTGAAACAGTCAATTAAACCTGGTTTCCATCAATATTTTAGAGAATAACGCATGTTAGGTCTGGATTAGGTCTAGGATTTGCCCTCATCAGGCTCATATTTTCGCATATTTCTCATACTTCATGGCTAGATCCTGGGCTATTTCTGGATTGGATCACATAGTAATGTGGTACCACACTGAAACAGTCGATTAAACCAGGTTTCGATCAATATTTTAGAGAATAATTCATGTTAGGTCTAGGTTAGGTCAAGGGTTTGCTCTCATCAGGTTCATTCTTTCGCATATTTCTCATACTTGATCGCTAGATCCTGGACTTTTTCTGGATTGCATCACGTAGTAATGAAGTACAACACTGAAACAGTCAATTAAACCTGGTTTCGATCAATATTTTAGAGAATAATTCATGTTAAGTCTAGGTTAGGTCTGGGATTTGCTCTCATCAGGCTCATTCTTTCGCATATTTCTCATACTTGATGGCTAGATCCTGGGCTTTTTCTGGATTGCATGACGTAGTAATGAAGTACAACACTGAAACAGTCAATTAAACCTGGTTTCCATCAATATTTTAGAGAATAACGCATGTTAGGTCTGGATTAGGTCTAGGATTTGCCCTCATCAGGCTCATATATTCGCATATTTCTCATACTTCATGGCTAGATCCTGGGCTATTTCTGGATTGGATCACGTAGTAATGTGGTACCACACTGAAACAGTCAATTAAACCTACTTTTGATCAATATTTTAGAGAATAATTCATGTTAGGTCTAGGTTAGGTCAGGGATTTGCTCTCATCAGGCTCATTCTTTCGCATATTTCTCATACTTGATGGCTAGATCCTGGGCTTTTTCTGGATTGCATAATAATTCATGTTAGGTCTAGGTTAGGTCTGGGATTTGCTCTCATCAGGCTCATTCTTTCGCATATTTCTCATACTTGATGGCTAGATCCTGGGCTCTTTCTGGATTGCATGACGTAGTAATGAAGTACAACACTGAAACAGTCAATTAAACCTGGTTTCCATCAATATTTTAGAGAATAACGCATGTTAGGTCTGGGTTAGGTCTAGGATTTGCCATCATCAGGCTCATTCTTTCGCATATTTCTCATACTTGATGGGTAGATCCTGGGCTGTTTCTGGATTGCATCACTTAGTAATGAAGTGCAACACTGAAACAGTCCATTAAACCTGGTTTCGCTCAATATTTTAGAGAATAACGCATGTTAGGTCTAGGTTAGGTCTGGGAATTTCACTCATCAGACTCATACTTTCGCATTCTTCACATACTTGTTGAACTGATCATGGGTTTTTTCTGGTTTGGATCACGTAGTAATGTGGTACCACGCTGAAACAGTCGATTAAACCTGGTTTCGATCAATATTTTAGAGGACAACGCAAGTTAGGTCTGGGATAGGTCTGGGATTTGCCCTCATCAGGCTCAAACGTTCCGCGTTTTTCACATACTTGTTGAACAGATCCTGGGTTTTTTCTGGTTTGGATCACGTAGTAGTGTGGGACCACACTGAAACAATCAATTAAACCTGGTCTTGATAAATATTTTAGAGGATAACGCATGTTAGGTCTGGGATAGGTCTGGGTTTTGCCCTCATCAGACTCATACTTTCGCACACTTCACATACTCGTTGAACAGATCCTGGGTTATTTTCTGGTTTGGATCACATAGTAATGTGGTACCACACTGAAACAGTCGATTAAACCAGGTTTCGATCAATATTTTTGAGGATAACGCATGTTAGGTCTTGGTTAGGTCTGGGATTTTCACTCATCAGACTCATACTTTCGCATTCTTCACATACTTGTTGAACGGATCATGGGTTTTTTCTGGTTTGGATCACGTAGTAATGTGGGACCACACTGAAACAATCAATTAAACCTGGTCTTGATAAATATTTTAGAGGATAACGCATGTTAGGTCTGGGATAGGTCGGGGATTTGCCCTCATCAGACTCATACTTTCGCACACTTCACATTCTCGTTGATCAGATCCTGGGTTTTTTCTGGTTTGGATCACGTAGTAATGTGGAACTACACTGAAACAATCAATTAAACCTGGTCTTGATAAATATTTTAGAGGATAACGCATGTTAGGTCTGGGTAAGGTCTAGGATTTGCCCTCGTCAGGCTCATACTTCCGCATATTTCTCATACTTCATGGCTAGATCCTGGGCTGTTCCTGGATTGTATCACGTAGTAATGTGGTACCACGCTGAAACAGTCGATTAAACCTGGTTTCGATCAATATTTTAGAGGATAACGCAAGTTAAGTCTGGGATAGGTCTGGGATTTGATCTCATCAGACTCATACTTTCGCGTTTTTCACATACTTGTTGAACAGATCCTGGGTTTTTTCTGGTTTGGATCACGTAGTAGTGTGGTACCACACTGAAACAGTCCATTAAACCTGGTTGCGATCAATATTTTAGGGTTGGGTCTAGGATTTGCCCCCTTCAAGCTTATTCTTTTGCATATTTCTCAAACTTGATGGCTAGATCCTGGGCTTTTTCTGGTTTGCATCACGTAGTAATGTGGTACCACACTGAAACATTCAATTAAACCTGGTCTTGATAAATATTTTAGAGGATAACGCATGTTAGGTCTGGGTTAGGTCTAGGATTTGACCTCGTCAGACTCATACTTTCGCACCCTTCACATACTCGTTGAACAGATCCTGGGTTATTCTCTGGTTTGGATCACATAGTAATGTGGTACCACACTGAAACAGTCGATTAAACCAGGTTTCGATCAATATTTTTGAGGATAAAGCATGTTAGGTCTAGGTTAGGCCTGGGATTTTCACTCATCAGACTCATACTTTCGCATTCTTCACATACTTGTTGAACGGACCCTGGGTTTTTTCTGGTTTGGATCACGTAGTAATGTGGGACCACACCGAAACGGTCAATTAAATCTGGTTTCGATCAACATTTTAGAGAATAATTCATGTTAGGTCTAGGTTAGGCCTAGGATTTTCACTCATCAGACTCATACTTTCGCATTCTTCACATACTTGTTGAACGGATCCTGGGTTTTTTCTGGTTTAGATCTCGTAGTAATGTGGGACCACACTGAAACATTCAATGAAACCTGGTCTGGATAAATATTTTAGAGGATAACGCATCTTAGGTCTGGGTTAGGTCTAAGATTTGCCCTCATCAGGCTCACAGTTTCGCGTTTTTCACATACTTGTTGAACAGATCCTGGGTTTTTTCTGGTTTGGATCACGTAGTAATGTGGTACCACGCTGAAACAGTCAATTAAACCTGGTTTCGATCAATATTTTGGAGGATAACGCAAGTTAGGTCTGGGGTAGGTCTAGGATTTGCCCTCATCAGGCTCTTACTATCGCATATTTCTCATACTTCATGGCTAGATCCTGGGTTATTTCTGGATTGGATCACGTAGTAAAGTGGTACCACACTGAAACAGTCAATGAAACCTGGTCTGGATAAATATTTTAGAGGATAACGCATCTTAGGTCTGGGTTAGGTCTAAGATTTGCCCTCATCAGGCTCACAGTTTCGCGTTTTACACATACTTGTTGAACAGATCCTGGGTTTTTTCTGGTTTGGATCACGAAGTTGTGTGGTACCACACTGAAACAGTCCATTAAACCTGGTTTCGCTCAATATTTTAGAGGATAACGCATGTTAGGTCTAGGTTAGGTCTGGGATTTGCTTTCATCAGGCTCATTCTTTCGCATATTTCTCATACTTGATGGCTATATCCTGGGCTTTTTCTGGATTGCATCACGTAGTAATGTAGTACCACACTGAAACAGTCAATGAAACCTGGTTTCCATCAATATTTTAGAGGACAACGCAAGTTAGGTTTAGGTAAGGCCTGAGATTTTCACTGATCAGACTCATTCTTTCGCATATTTCTCATACATGTTGAACAGATCCTGGGTTTTTTCTGGTTTGGATCACGTAGTAATGTGGGACCACACTGAAACAACCAATTAAACCTGGTCTTGATAAATATTTTAGAGGATAACGCATGTTAGGTCTGGGTTAGGTCTAGGATTTGCCCTCATCAGGCTCATACTTTCGCATATTTCTCATACTTCATGGCTAGATCCTGGGCTGTTTCTGGATTGTATCACGTAGTAATGTGGTACCACGCTGAAACAGTCAACTAAACCTGGTTTCGATCAATATTTTAGAGGATAACGCAAGTTAGGTCTGGGATAGGTCTAGGATTTGCCGTCATCAGGCTCTTACTTTCGCATATTTCTCATACTTCATGGCTAGATCCTGGGCTATTTCTGGATTGGATCACGTAGTAAAGTGGTACCACACTGAAACATTCAATGAAACCTGGTCTGGATAAATATTTTAGAGGATAATGCATCTTAGGTCTGGGTTAGGTCTAAGATTTGCCCTCATCAGGCTCACAGTTTCGCGTTTTTCACATACTTGTTGAACAGATCCTGGGGCTTTTCTGGTTTGGATCACGAAGTAGTGTGGTACCACACTGAAACAGTCCATTAAACCTGGTTGCGATCAATATTTTAGAGGATAACGCATGTTAGGTCTGGGTTAGGTCTAGGATTTGCCCTCATCAGGCTTATTTTTTCGCATATTTCTCAAACTTGATGGCTAGATCCTGGGCTTTTTCTGGACTGCATCACGCAGTAATGTGGTACCACACTGAAACATTCAATTAAACCTGGTCTTGATAAATATTTTAGAGGATAGCGCATGTTAGGTCTGGGATAGGTCTGGGATTTGCCCTCATCAGACTCACACTTTCGCACACTTCACATACTCGTTGAACTGATCCTGGGTTATTTTCTGGTTTGGATCACATAGTAATGTGGTACCACACTGAAACAGTCGATTAAACCAGGTTTCGATCAATATTTTTGAGGATAACGCATCTTAGGTCTGGGTTAGGTCTAGGATTTGCTCTCGTCAGGCTCATACTTTCGCGTATTTCTCATACTTCATGGCTAGATCCTGGGCTATTTCTGGATTGGATCACGTAGTATTGTGGTACCACACTGAAACATTCAATTAAACCTGGTCTTGATAAATATTTTAGAGGATAACGCATGTTAGGTTTGGGTTAGGTCTAGGATTTGCCCTCATCAGGCTCATACTTGCGCATATTTCTCATACTTCATGGCTAGATCCTGGGCTGTTTCTGGTTTGGATCACATAGTAATGTGGTACCACACTGAAACAGTCGATTAAACCAGGTTTCGATCAATATTTTTGAGGATAACGCATGTTAGGTCTAGGTTAGGCCTGGGATTTTCACTCATCAGACTCATACTTTCGCATTCTTCACATGCTTGTTGAACGGATCCTGGGTTTTTTCTGGTTTGGATCACGTAGTAATGTGGGACCACACTGAGACAGTCAATTAAACCTGGTTTCGATCAGTATTTTAGAGGCTAATTCATGTTAGGTCTAGGTTAGGTCTGGTATTTGCTCTTATCAGGCTCATTGTTTCGCATATTTCTCATACTTGATGGCTAGATCCGGGCTTTTTCTGGATTGCATAACGTAGAAATGAAGTACAACACTGAAACAGTCAATTAAACCTGGTTTCCATCAATATTTTAGAGGACAACGCATATTAGGTGTAGGTTAGGCCTGGGATTTGCCCTCATCAGGGTCATACTTTCGCAGTTTTAACATACATGTTGGCCTGATCGAGGGTTTTTCCTGCTTTGGATCACGTAGTAAAGTGGTGCCACACTGATACAGTCCATTAAACCTGGTTTCGATCAATATTTTAGAGGATAACGCAAGTTAGGTCTGGGATAGGTCTGGGATTTGACCTCGTCAGACTCATACTTTCGCACCCTTCACATACTCGTTGAACAGATCCTGGGTTATTTTCTGGTTTGGATCACATAGTAATGTGGTACCACACTGAAACATTCAATTAAACCTGGTCTTGATAAATATTTTAGTGGATAACGCATGTTAGGTTTGGGTTAGGTCTAGGATTTGCCCTCATCTGGCTCATACTTTCGCATATTTCTCATACTTCATGGCTAGATCCTGGGCTGTTCCTGGATTGAATCACGTAGTAATGTGGTACCACGCTGAAACAGTCGATCAAACCTGGTTTCGATCAATATTTTAGAGGATAACGCAAGTTAAGTCTGGGATAGGTCTGGGATTTGATCTCATCAGACTCATACTTTCACGTTTTTCACATACTTGTTGAACAGATCCTGGGTTTTTTCTGGTTTGGATCACGTAGTAGTGTGGTACCACACTGAAACAGTCCATTACACCTGGTTGCTATCAATATTTTAGGGTTAGGTCTAGGATTTGCCCCCATCAAGCTTATTCTTTTGCATATTTCTCAAACTTGATGGCTAGATCCTGGGCTTTTTCTGGATTGCATCACGTAGTAATGTGGTACCACACTGAAACATTCAATTAAACCTGGTCTTGATAAATATTTTAGAGGATAACGCATGTTAGGTCTGGGTTAGGTCTAGGATTTGACCTCGTCAGACTCATACTTTCGCACCCTTCACATACTCGTTGAACAGATCCTGGGTTATTTTCTGGTTTGGATCACATAGTAATGTGGTACCACACTGGAACAGTCGATTAAACCAGGCTTCGATCAATATTTTTGAGGATAAAGCATGTTAGGTCTAGGTTAGGCCTGGGATTTTCACTCATCAGACTCATACTTTCGCATTCTTCACATACTCGTTGAACGGACGCTGGGTTTTTTCTGGTTTGGATCACGTAGTAATGGGGGACCACACTGAAACTGTCAATTAAATCTGGTTTCGATCAATATTTTAGAGAATAATTCATGTTAGGTCTAGGTTAGGCCTAGGATTTTCACTCATCAGACTCATACTTTCGCATTCTTCACATACTTGTTGAACGGATCCTGGGTTTTTTCTGGTTTGGATCTCGTAGTAATGTGGGACCACACTGAAACATTCAATGAAACCTGGTCTGGATAAATATTTTAGAGGATAACGCATCTTAGGTCTGGGTTAGGTCTAAGATTTGCCCTCATCAGGCTCACAGTTTCGCGTTTTTCACATACTTGTTGAACAGATCCTGGGTTTTTTCTGGTTTGGATCACGTAGTAATGTGGTACCACGCTGAAACAGTCGATTAAACCTGGTTTCGATCAATATTTTAGAGGATACCGCAAGTTAGGTCTGGGATAGGGCTGGGATTCGCCCTAATCAGGCTCATACTTTCGCGTTCTTCACATACTTGTTGAACTGATCCTGGATTTTTCCGGTTTGGATCACGTAGTAATGTGGTACCACACTGAAACAATCAATTAAACCTGGTCTTGATAAATATTTTAGAGGATAACGCATGTTAGGTCTGGGTTAGGTCTAGGATTTGCCCTCATCAGGCTCATACTTTCGCATATTTCTCATACTTCATGGCTAGATCCTGGGCTGGTTCTGGATTGTATCACGTAGTAATGTGGTACCACGCTGAAACAGTCAACTAAACCTGGTTTCGATCAATATTTTGGAGGATAACGCAAGTTAGGTCTGGGGTAGGTCTAGGATTTGCCCTCATCAGGCTCTTACTTTCGCATATTTCTCATACTTCATGGCTAGATCCTGGGCTATTTCTGGATTGGATCACGTAGTAAAGTGGTACCACACTGAAACAGTCAATGAAACCTGGTCTGAATAAATATTTTAGAGGATAACGCATCTTAGGTCTGGGTTAGGTCTAAGATTTGCCCTCATCAGGCTCACAGTTTCGCGTTTTTCACATACTTGTTGAACAGATCCTGGGTTTTTTCTGGTTTGGATCACGAAGCAGTGTGGTACCACACTGAAACAGTCCATTAAACTTGGTTTCGCTCAATATTTTAGAGGATAACGCATGTTAGGTCTAGGTTAGGTCTGGGATTTGCTCTCATCAGGCTCATTCTTTCGCATATTTCTCATACTTGATGGCTATATCCTGGGCTTTTTCTGGATTGCATCACGTAGTAATGTAGTACCACACTGAAACAGTCAATGAAACCTGGTTTCCATCAATATTTTAGAGGACAACGCAAGTTAGGTTTAGGTAAGGCCTGAGATTTTCACTGATCAGACTCATTCTTTCGCATATTTCTCATACATGTTGAACAGATCCTGGGTTTTTTCTGGTTTGGATCACGTAGTAATGTGGGACCACACTGAAACAACCAATTAAACCTGGTCTTGATAAATATTTTAGAGGATAACGCATGTTAGGTCTGGGTTAGGTCTAGGATTTACCCTCATCAGACTCATACTTTCGCATTCTTCACGTACTTGTTGAACGGATCCTGGGTTTTTTCTGGTTTGGATCACGTAGTAATGTGGGACCACACTGAAACAGTCAATTAAACCTGGTTCCGATCAATATTTTAGAGTATAATTCATGTTAGGTCTAGGTTAGGTCTGGGATTTGCCCTCATCAGGCTCATACTTTCGCGTTTTTCACATACTTGTTGAACAGATCCTGGGCTTTTTCTGGATTGCATAACGTAGTAATGAAGTACAACACTGAAACAGTCAATTAAACCTGGTTTCCATCAATATTTTAGAGGACAACGCATGTTAGGTCTAGGTTAGGCCTGGGATTTGCCCCCATCAGGGTCATACTTTCGCAATTTTAACATACATGTTGACCTGATCGAGGGTTTTTTCTGCTTTGGATCACGTAGTAAAGTGTTGCCACACTGAAACAGTCAATTAAACCTGGTTTCGATCAATATTTTAGAGGATAACGCAAGTTAGGTCTGGGATAGGTCTGGGATTCGCCCTAATCAGGCTCATACTTTCGCGTTTTTCACATACTTGTTGAACTGATCCTGGGTCTTTCTGGTTTGGATCAGGTAGTAATGTGGTACCACACTGAAACAGTCGATTAAACATGGTTTCGATCAATATTTTAGAGGATAACGCAAGTTAGGTCTGGGATAGGTCTGGGATTTGACCTCGTCAGACTCATACTTTCGCACCCTTCACATACTCGTTGAACAGATCCTGGGTTATTTTCTGTTTTGGATCACATAGTAATGAGGTACCACACTGAAACAGTCGATTAAACCAGGTTTCCATCAATATTTTAGAGGACAACGCATGTTAGGTCTAGGTTAAGCCTGGGATTTGCCCTCATCAGGCTCACAGTTTCGCGTTTTTCACATACTTGTTGAACAGATCCTGGGTTTTTTCTGGTTTGGATCACGAATTAGTGTGATACCACACTGAAACAGTCCATTAAAACCTGGTTTCGCTCAATATTTTAGAGGATAACGCATGTTAGGTCTAGGTTAGGTCTGTGATTTGCCCTCATCAGGCTCATACTTTCGCATATTTCTCATACTTCATGGCTAGATCCTGGGCTGTTTCTGGATTGTATCACGTAGTAATGTGGTACCACGCTGAAACAGTCAACTAAACCTGGTTTCGATCAATATTTTGGAGGATAACGCAAGTCAGGCCTGGGATAGGTCTAGGATTTGCCCTCATCAGGCTCTTACTTTCGCATATTTCTCATACTTCATGGTTAGATCCTGGGCTATTTCTCGATTGGATCACGTAGTAAAGTGGTACCACACTGAAACATTCAATTAAACCTGGTCTTGATAAATATTTTAGAGGATAACCCATGTTAGGTCTGGGTTAGGTCTGTGATTTGCCCTCATCAGGGTCATACTTTCGCAGTTTTAACATGCATGTTGACCTGATCGAGGGTTTTTTTTGCTTTGGATCACGTAGTAAAGTGGTACCACACTAAAACAGTCAATTAAACCAGGTTTCGATCAATATTTTTGAGGATAACGCATGTTAGGTCTGGGATAGGTCTGGGATTTGCCCTCACCAGGCTCATACTTTCCCAGTTTTAACATGCATGTTGACCTGATCGAGGGTTTTTTCTGCTTTGGATCACGTAGTAAAGTGGTACCACAATAAAACAGTCAACTAAACCTGGTTTCGATCAATATTTTAGAGGATATCGCAAGTTAGGTCTGGGATAGGTCTGGGATTTGCCCTCATCAGACTCATACTTTCGCACACTTGACATAATCGTTGATCAGATCCTGGGTTTTTTTCTGGTTTGGATCACGTAGTAATGTGGTACCACACTGAAACAGTCGATTAAACCTGGTTTCGATCAATATTATTGAGGATAACGCATGTTAGGTCTAGGTTAGGCCTGGGATTTTCACTCATCAGTCTCATACTTTCGCATTCTTCACATACTTGTTGAATGGATCCTGGGTTTTTTCTGGTTTGGATCACGTAGTAATGTGGTACCACACTGAAACAGTCGATTAAACCAGGTTTCGATCAATATTATAGAGAATAATTCATGTTAGGTCTAGGTTAGGTCTAGGATTTGCTCTCGTCAGGCTCATACTTTCGCATGTTTCTCATACTTCAAGGCTAGATCCTGGGCTATTTCTGGATTGGACCACGTAGTAATGTGGTACCACACTGAAACAGTCAATGAAACCTGGTTTCGATCAATATTTTAGAGGATAACGCAAGTTAGGTCTGGGATAGGTCTGGGATTTGCCCTCATCGGACTCATACTTTCGCACACTTGACATACTCGTTGATCAGATCCTGGGTTTTTTTCTGGTTTGGATCACGTAGTAATGTGGTACCACACTGAAACATTCGATTAAACCTGGTTTCGATCAATATTATTGAGGATAACGCATGTTAGGTCTAGGTTAGGCCTGAGATTTTCACTCATCAGACTCATACTTTCGCATTCTTCACATACTTGTTGAACGGATCCTGGGTTTTTTCTGGTTTGGATCACGTAGTAATGTGGGACCACACTGAAACAGTCAATTAAACCTGGTTTCGATCAATATTTTAGAGAATAATTCATGTTAGGTCTAGGTTAGGTCTGGGATTTACTCTCATCAGGCTCATTTTTTCGCATATTACTCACACTTGATGGCTAGATCCTGGGCCCTTTCTGGATTGGATCACGTAGTAATGTGGGACCACACTGAAACAGTGAATTAAACCTGGTTTCCATCAATATCTTAGAGGACAACGCAAGTTAGGTCTGGGATAGGTCTGGGATTTGCCCTCATCAGGCTCATTCTTTCGCGTTTTTCACATACTTGTTGAACAGATCCTGGGTTTTTTCTGGTTTGGATCACGTAGTAGTGTGGTACCACACTGAAACAGTCCATTAAACCTGGTTTGGATCAATATTTTAGAGGATAACGCATGTTAGGTCTAGGTTAGGTCTGGGATTTTCACTAATCAGACTCATACTTTCGAATTCTTCACATACTTGTTGAACGGATCCTGGGTTTTTTCTGGTTTGGATCACTTAGTAATGTGGTACCACACTGAAACAGTCGATTAAACCAGGTTTCGATCAATATTTTTGAGGATAACGCAAGATAGGTCTGGGATAGGTCTGGGATTTGCCCTCATCAGGCTCATACTTTCGCGTTTTTCACATACTTGTTGAACAGATCCTGGGATTTTTCTGGTTTGGGTCACGTAGTAATGTGGTACCACACTGAAACAGTCGATTAAACCAGGTTTCGATCAATATTATAGAGAATAATTCATGTTAGGTCTAGGTTAGGTCTAGGATTTGCTCTCGTCAGGCTCATACATTCGCATGTTTCTCATACTTCAAGGCTAGATCCTGGGCTATTTCTGGATTGGACCACGTAGTAATGTGGTACCACACTGAAACAGTCAATGAAACCTGGTTTCGATCAATATTTTAGAGGATAACGCAAGTTAGGTCTGGGATAGGTCTGGGATTTGACCTCATCGGACTCATACTTTCGCACCCTTCACATACTCGTTGAACAGATCCTGGGTTATTCTCTGGTTTGGATCACATAGTAATGTGGTACCACACTGAAACAGTCGATTAAACCAGGTGTCGATCAATATTTTTGAGGATAACGCATGTTAGGTCTAGGTTAGGCCTGGGATTTTCACTCATCAGACTGATACTTTCGCATTCTTCACATACTTGTTGAACGGATGCTGGGTTTTTTCTGATTTGGATCACGTAGTAGAGTGGTACCACAATAAAACAGTCAATTAAACCTGGTTTCGATCAATATTTTAGAGGATATCGCAAGTTAGGTCTGGGATAGGTCTGGGATTTGCCCTCATCGGACTCATACTTTCGCACACTTGACATACTCGTTGATCAGATCCTGGGTTTTTTTCTGGTTTGGATCACGTAGTAATGTGGTACCACACTGAAACATTCGATTAAACCTGGTTTCGATCAATATTATTGAGGATAACGCATGTTAGGTCTAGGTTAGGCCTGAGATTTTCACTCATCAGACTCATACTTTCGCATTCTTCACATACTTGTTGAACGGATCCTGGGTTTTTTCTGGTTTGGATCACGTAGTAATGTGGGACCACACTGAAACAGTCAATTAAACCTGGTTTCGATCAATATTTTAGAGAATAATTCATGTTAGGTCTAGGTTAGGTCTGGGATTTACTCTCATCAGGCTCATTTTTTCGCATATTACTCACACTTGATGGCTAGATCCTGGGCCCTTTCTGGATTGGATCACGTAGTAATGTGGGACCACACTGAAACAGTCAATGAAACCTGGTTTCCATCAATATTTTAGAGGACAACGCAAGTTAGGTTTAGGTAAGGCCTGAGATTTTCACTGATCAGACTCATTCTTTCGCATATTTCTCATACATGTTGAACAGATCCTGGGTTTTTTCTGGTTTGGATCACGTAGTAATGTGGGACCACACTGAAACAACCAATTAAACCTGGTCTTGATAAATATTTTAGAGGATAACGCATGTTAGGTCTGGGTTAGGTCTAGGATTTACCCTCATCAGACTCATACTTTCGCATTCTTCACGTACTTGTTGAACGGATCCTGGGTTTTTTCTGGTTTGGATCACGTAGTAATGTGGGACCACACTGAAACAGTCAATTAAACCTGGTTCCGATCAATATTTTAGAGTATAATTCATGTTAGGTCTAGGTTAGGTCTGGGATTTGCCCTCATCAGGCTCATACTTTCGCGTTTTTCACATACTTGTTGAACAGATCCTGGGCTTTTTCTGGATTGCATAACGTAGTAATGAAGTACAACACTGAAACAGTCAATTAAACCTGGTTTCCATCAATATTTTAGAGGACAACGCATGTTAGGTCTAGGTTAGGCCTGGGATTTGCCCCCATCAGGGTCATACTTTCGCAATTTTAACATACATGTTGACCTGATCGAGGGTTTTTTCTGCTTTGGATCACGTAGTAAAGTGTTGCCACACTGAAACAGTCAATTAAACCTGGTTTCGATCAATATTTTAGAGGATAACGCAAGTTAGGTCTGGGATAGGTCTGGGATTCGCCCTAATCAGGCTCATACTTTCGCGTTTTTCACATACTTGTTGAACTGATCCTGGGTCTTTCTGGTTTGGATCAGGTAGTAATGTGGTACCACACTGAAACAGTCGATTAAACATGGTTTCGATCAATATTTTAGAGGATAACGCAAGTTAGGTCTGGGATAGGTCTGGGATTTGACCTCGTCAGACTCATACTTTCGCACCCTTCACATACTCGTTGAACAGATCCTGGGTTATTTTCTGTTTTGGATCACATAGTAATGAGGTACCACACTGAAACAGTCGATTAAACCAGGTTTCCATCAATATTTTAGAGGACAACGCATGTTAGGTCTAGGTTAAGCCTGGGATTTGCCCTCATCAGGCTCACAGTTTCGCGTTTTTCACATACTTGTTGAACAGATCCTGGGTTTTTTCTGGTTTGGATCACGAATTAGTGTGATACCACACTGAAACAGTCCATTAAAACCTGGTTTCGCTCAATATTTTAGAGGATAACGCATGTTAGGTCTAGGTTAGGTCTGTGATTTGCCCTCATCAGGCTCATACTTTCGCATATTTCTCATACTTCATGGCTAGATCCTGGGCTGTTTCTGGATTGTATCACGTAGTAATGTGGTACCACGCTGAAACAGTCAACTAAACCTGGTTTCGATCAATATTTTGGAGGATAACGCAAGTCAGGCCTGGGATAGGTCTAGGATTTGCCCTCATCAGGCTCTTACTTTCGCATATTTCTCATACTTCATGGTTAGATCCTGGGCTATTTCTCGATTGGATCACGTAGTAAAGTGGTACCACACTGAAACATTCAATTAAACCTGGTCTTGATAAATATTTTAGAGGATAACCCATGTTAGGTCTGGGTTAGGTCTGTGATTTGCCCTCATCAGGGTCATACTTTCGCAGTTTTAACATGCATGTTGACCTGATCGAGGGTTTTTTTTGCTTTGGATCACGTAGTAAAGTGGTACCACACTAAAACAGTCAATTAAACCAGGTTTCGATCAATATTTTTGAGGATAACGCATGTTAGGTCTGGGATAGGTCTGGGATTTGCCCTCACCAGGCTCATACTTTCCCAGTTTTAACATGCATGTTGACCTGATCGAGGGTTTTTTCTGCTTTGGATCACGTAGTAAAGTGGTACCACAATAAAACAGTCAACTAAACCTGGTTTCGATCAATATTTTAGAGGATATCGCAAGTTAGGTCTGGGATAGGTCTGGGATTTGCCCTCATCAGACTCATACTTTCGCACACTTGACATAATCGTTGATCAGATCCTGGGTTTTTTTCTGGTTTGGATCACGTAGTAATGTGGTACCACACTGAAACAGTCGATTAAACCTGGTTTCGATCAATATTATTGAGGATAACGCATGTTAGGTCTAGGTTAGGCCTGGGATTTTCACTCATCAGTCTCATACTTTCGCATTCTTCACATACTTGTTGAATGGATCCTGGGTTTTTTCTGGTTTGGATCACGTAGTAATGTGGTACCACACTGAAACAGTCGATTAAACCAGGTTTCGATCAATATTATAGAGAATAATTCATGTTAGGTCTAGGTTAGGTCTAGGATTTGCTCTCGTCAGGCTCATACTTTCGCATGTTTCTCATACTTCAAGGCTAGATCCTGGGCTATTTCTGGATTGGACCACGTAGTAATGTGGTACCACACTGAAACAGTCAATGAAACCTGGTTTCGATCAATATTTTAGAGGATAACGCAAGTTAGGTCTGGGATAGGTCTGGGATTTGCCCTCATCGGACTCATACTTTCGCACACTTGACATACTCGTTGATCAGATCCTGGGTTTTTTTCTGGTTTGGATCACGTAGTAATGTGGTACCACACTGAAACATTCGATTAAACCTGGTTTCGATCAATATTATTGAGGATAACGCATGTTAGGTCTAGGTTAGGCCTGAGATTTTCACTCATCAGACTCATACTTTCGCATTCTTCACATACTTGTTGAACGGATCCTGGGTTTTTTCTGGTTTGGATCACGTAGTAATGTGGGACCACACTGAAACAGTCAATTAAACCTGGTTTCGATCAATATTTTAGAGAATAATTCATGTTAGGTCTAGGTTAGGTCTGGGATTTACTCTCATCAGGCTCATTTTTTCGCATATTACTCACACTTGATGGCTAGATCCTGGGCCCTTTCTGGATTGGATCACGTAGTAATGTGGGACCACACTGAAACAGTGAATTAAACCTGGTTTCCATCAATATCTTAGAGGACAACGCAAGTTAGGTCTGGGATAGGTCTGGGATTTGCCCTCATCAGGCTCATTCTTTCGCGTTTTTCACATACTTGTTGAACAGATCCTGGGTTTTTTCTGGTTTGGATCACGTAGTAGTGTGGTACCACACTGAAACAGTCCATTAAACCTGGTTTGGATCAATATTTTAGAGGATAACGCATGTTAGGTCCAGGTTAGGTCTGGGATTTTCACTAATCAGACTCATACTTTCGAATTCTTCACATACTTGTTGAACGGATCCTGGGTTTTTTCTGGTTTGGATCACTTAGTAATGTGGTACCACACTGAAACAGTCGATTAAACCAGGTTTCGATCAATATTTTTGAGGATAACGCAAGATAGGTCTGGGATAGGTCTGGGATTTGCCCTCATCAGGCTCATACTTTCGCGTTTTTCACATACTTGTTGAACAGATCCTGGGATTTTTCTGGTTTGGGTCACGTAGTAATGTGGTACCACACTGAAACAGTCGATTAAACCAGGTTTCGATCAATATTATAGAGAATAATTCATGTTAGGTCTAGGTTAGGTCTAGGATTTGCTCTCGTCAGGCTCATACATTCGCATGTTTCTCATACTTCAAGGCTAGATCCTGGGCTATTTCTGGATTGGACCACGTAGTAATGTGGTACCACACTGAAACAGTCAATGAAACCTGGTTTCGATCAATATTTTAGAGGATAACGCAAGTTAGGTCTGGGATAGGTCTGGGATTTGACCTCATCGGACTCATACTTTCGCACCCTTCACATACTCGTTGAACAGATCCTGGGTTATTCTCTGGTTTGGATCACATAGTAATGTGGTACCACACTGAAACAGTCGATTAAACCAGGTGTCGATCAATATTTTTGAGGATAACGCATGTTAGGTCTAGGTTAGGCCTGGGATTTTCACTCATCAGACTGATACTTTCGCATTCTTCACATACTTGTTGAACGGATGCTGGGTTTTTTCTGATTTGGATCACGTAGTAGAGTGGTACCACAATAAAACAGTCAATTAAACCTGGTTTCGATCAATATTTTAGAGGATATCGCAAGTTAGGTCTGGGATAGGTCTGGGATTTGCCCTCATCGGACTCATACTTTCGCACACTTGACATACTCGTTGATCAGATCCTGGGTTTTTTTCTGGTTTGGATCACGTAGTAATGTGGTACCACACTGAAACATTCGATTAAACCTGGTTTCGATCAATATTATTGAGGATAACGCATGTTAGGTCTAGGTTAGGCCTGAGATTTTCACTCATCAGACTCATACTTTCGCATTCTTCACATACTTGTTGAACGGATCCTGGGTTTTTTCTGGTTTGGATCACGTAGTAATGTGGGACCACACTGAAACAGTCAATTAAACCTGGTTTCGATCAATATTTTAGAGAATAATTCATGTTAGGTCTAGGTTAGGTCTGGGATTTACTCTCATCAGGCTCATTTTTTCGCATATTACTCACACTTGATGGCTAGATCCTGGGCCCTTTCTGGATTGGATCACGTAGTAATGTGGGACCACACTGAAACAGTGAATTAAACCTGGTTTCCATCAATATCTTAGAGGACAACGCAAGTTAGGTCTGGGATAGGTCTGGGATTTGCCCTCATCAGGCTCATTCTTTCGCGTTTTTCACATACTTGTTGAACAGATCCTGGGTTTTTTCTGGTTTGGATCACGTAGTAGTGTGGTACCACACTGAAACAGTCCATTAAACCTGGTTTGGATCAATATTTTAGAGGATAACGCATGTTAGGTCTAGGTTAGGTCTGGGATTTTCACTAATCAGACTCATACTTTCGAATTCTTCACATACTTGTTGAACGGATCCTGGGTTTTTTCTGGTTTGGATCACTTAGTAATGTGGTACCACACTGAAACAGTCGATTAAACCAGGTTTCGATCAATATTTTTGAGGATAACGCAAGATAGGTCTGGGATAGGTCTGGGATTTGCCCTCATCAGGCTCATACTTTCGCGTTTTTCACATACTTGTTGAACAGATCCTGGGATTTTTCTGGTTTGGGTCACGTAGTAGTGTGGTACCACACTGAAACAGTCGATTGAACCTGGTTTCCATCAATATCTTAGAGGACAACGCAAGTTAGGTCTGGGATAGGTCTGGGATTTGCCCTCATCTGGCTCATACTTTCGCGTTTTTCACATACTTGTAGAACAGATCCTGGGTTTTTTCTGGTTTGGATCACGTAGTAGTGTGGTACCACACTGAAACAGTCCATTAAACCTGGTTTGGATCAATATTTTTGAGGATAACGCATGTTAGGTCTGGGTTAGGTATGGGATTTGCTCTCATCAGACTCATTCTTTCGCATACTTGACACACTCGTTGATCAGATCCTGGGTTTTTTTCTGGTTTGGATCACGTAGTAATGTGGTACCACACTGAAACAGTCGATTAAACCTGGTTTCGATCAATATTTTAGAGGATAACGCATGTTAGGTCTGGGATAGGTCTGGGATTAGCCCTCATCAGACTCATACTTTCGCACACTTCACATACTCGTTGACAAGATCCTGGGTTTTTTTCTGGTATGGATCACGTAGTAGTGTGGTACCACACTGAAACAGTCGATTAAACCTGGTTTCGATCAATATTTTAGAGGACATCGCAAGTGAGGTCTGGGATAGGTCTGGGATTTGCCCTCATCAGACTCATACTTTCGCACACTTGACATACTCGTTGATCAGATCCTGGGTTTTTTTCTGGTTTGGATCAGGTAGTAATGTTGTACCACACTGAAACAGTCGATTAAACCTGGTTTCGATCAATATTATTCAGGATAACGCATGTTAGGTCTAGGTTAGGCCTGGGATTTTCACTCATCAGACTCATACTATCGCATTCTTCACATACTTGTTGAACGGATCCTGGGTTTTTTCTCGTTTAGATCACGTAGTAATGTGGGACCACACTGAAACAGTCAATTACACCTGGTTTCGATCAATATTATAGAGAATAATTCATGTTAGGTCTAGGTTAGGTCTGGGATATACTCTCATCAGGCTCATTCTTTCGCATATTACTCATACTTGATGGCTAGATCCTGGGCTTTTTCTGGATTGGATCACGTAGTAATGTGGGACCACACTGAAACAGTGAATTAAACCTGGTTTCCATCAATATCTTATAGGACAACGCAAGTTAGGTCTGGGATAGGTCTGGGATTTGCCCTCCTCAGGCTCATACTTTCGCGGTTTTCACATACTCGTTGAACAGATCCTGGGTTTTTTCTGGTTTGGATCACGTAGTAGTGTGGCACCACACTGAAACAGTCCATTAAACCTGGTTTGGATCAATATTTTAGAGGATAACGCATGTTAGGTCTAGGTAAGGTCTGGGATTTTCACTCATCAGACTCATACTTTCGCATTCTTCACATACTTGTTGAACGGATCCTGGGTTTTTTCTGGTTTGGATCACTTAGTAATGTGGTACCACACTGAAACAGCCGATTACACCAGGTTTCGATCAATATTTTCGAGGATAACGCATGTTAGGTCTAGGTTAGGCCTGGGATTTTCACTCATCAGACTCATACTTTCGCATTCTTCACATACTTGTTGAATGGTTTTGGGGGTTTTTTCTGGTTTGGATCACGTAGTAATGTGGGACCACACTGAAACAATCAATTAAACCTGGTCTTGATAAATATTTTAGAGGATAACGCATGTTAGGTCTGGGTTAGGTCTAGGATTTGCCCTCGTCAGGCTCATACTTTCGCATATTTCTCATACTTCATGGCTAGATCCTGAGCTATTTCTGGATTGGATCACGTAGTAATGAAGTACAACACTGAAACAGTCAATTAAACCTGGTTTCGACCAGTATTTTAGAGGATAACGCATGTTAGGTCTAGGTTAGCCCTGGGATTTTCACTCATCAGACTCATACTTTCGCATTCTTCTCATACTTGTTGAACTAAACCTGGGTTTTTTCAGGTTTGGATCACGTAGTAATGTGGTACCACACTGAAACAGTCCATTAAACCTTGTTTCGATCAATATTTTAGAGGATAACGCAAGTTAAGTCTGGTATTGGTCTGGGATTTGACCTCATCAGACTCATACTTTCGCACACTTCACATACTCGTTGAACAGATCCTGGGTTTTTTCTGGTTTGGATCCCGTAGTAGTGTGGTACCACGCTGAAACAGTCCATTAAACCTGGTTTCGCTCAATATTTTAGAGGATAACGCATGTTAGGTCTAGGTCAGGCCTGGGATTTTCAGTCATCAGACTCATACTTTCGCATTCTTCACATACTTGTTGAACAGATCCTGGGTTTTTTCTGGTTTGGATCACGTAGTAATGTGGGTCCACACTGAGACAATCAATTAAACCTGGTTTCGATCAATATTTTAGAGAATAATTCATGTTAGGTCTAGGTTAGGTCTGGGATTTGCTCTCATCAGGCTCATTCTTTCGCATACTTCTCATATTTGATGGCTAGATCCTGGGCTTTTTCTGGATTGCATCACGTAGTAATGAAGTACGACACTGAAACATTCAATTAAACCTGGTTTCCATCAATATCTTAGAGGACAACGCAAGTTAGGTCTGGCATAGGTCTGGGATTCGCCCTCATCAGGCTCATACTTTGGCGTTTTTCACATACTTGTTGAACAGATCCTGGGTTTTTTCTGGTTTGTATCACGTAGCAGTGTGGTACCACACTGAAACAGTCAATTAAACCTGGTTTCCATCAATATTTTAGAGGATAACGCAAGTTAGGTCTGGCATTGGTCTGGGATTCGCCCTCATCAGGCTCATACTTTCGCGTTTTTCACATACTTGTTGAACAGATCCTTGGTTTTTTCTGGTTTGTATCACGCAGTAGTGTGGTACCACACTGAAACAGTCCATTAAACCTGGTTTGGATCAATATTTTAGAGGATAACGCATGTTAGGTCTAGGTTAGCCCTGGGATTTTCACTCATCGGACTCATACTTTCGCATTCTTCTCATACCTGTTGAACTGGTCCTGGGTTTTTTCTGGTTTGGATCACGTAGTAATTTGGTACCACACTGAAACAATCGACTAAACCTGGTTTCGATCAATATCATGGAGGATAACGCAAGCTAAGTCTGGGATTGGTCTGGGATTTGACCTCATCATACTCATACATTCGCACACTTCACATACTCGTTGAACAGATCCTGGGTTGTTTTCAGGTTTGGATCACATAGTAATGTGGTACTACACTGAAACAGTCGATTAAACCAGGTTTCGATCAATATTTTTGAGGATAACGCATGTTAGGTTTGGGTTAGGTCTAGGATTTGCCCTCAGCAGGCTCATACTTTCGCATATTTCTCATACTTCAGGGCTAGATCCTGGGCTGTTTCTGGTTTGTATCACGTAGTAATGTGGTACCACACTGAAACAGTCAATTAAACCTGGTTTGCATCAATAGTTTAGAGGCTAACGCAAGTTTGGTCTGGGATAGGTCTAGGATTTGCCCTCATCAGGCTCATACTTTCGCATATTTCTCATACTTCATGGCTAGATCTTGGATTTTCTTCTGGTTTGGATCACGTAGTATTGTGGTACCACACTGAAACTGTCGATTAAACCTGGTTTCGATCAATATTATTGAGGATAACGCAAGTTAGGTATGGGATAGGTCTGCATCAATAGTTTAGAGGCTAACGCAAGTTTGGTCTGGGATAGGTCTAGGATTTGCCCTCATCAGGCTCATACTTTCGCATATTTCTCATACTTCATGGCTAGATCCTGGATTTTCTTCTGGTTTGGATCACGTAGTATTGTGGTACCACACTGAAACTGTCGATTAAACCTGGTTTCGATCAATATTATTGAGGATAACGCAAGTTAGGTATGGGATAGGTCTGGGATTTGCCCTCATCAGGCTCATACTCGCTTCGATCAATATTTTAGAGGACAACGCAAGTTAGGTCAGGGATAGATCTGGGATTTGCCCTCATCAGGGTAATACTTTCGCATATTTCTCATACTTCATGGCTAGATCCTGGGCTATTTCTGGATTGGATCACGTAGTAATGTGGTACCACACAGAAACAGTCAATTAAACCTGGTTTCGATCAATATTTTAGAGGATAACGGAAGTTAGGTCTGGGATAGGTCTGGGATTTGCCCTCATCAGGCTCATACTTTCGCGTTTTTCACATACCTGTTGAACAGATCCTGGGTTTTTTCTGGTTTGGATCACGTAGTAGTGTGGTACCACACTGAAACAGGCCATTAAACCTGGTTTCGATCAATATTTTAGAGGATATCGCATGTTAGGCCTGGGTTAGGTCTAGGATTTGCCCTCATCAGGCTCATACTTTCGCGTTTTTCACATACTTGTTGAACAGATCCTGGTTTTTTTCTGATTTGGATCACGTAATAATGTGGTACCACACTGAAACAGTCCATTAAACCTGGTTTCGATCAATATTTTAGAGAATAATTCATGTTAGGTCTAGGTTAGGTCTGGGATTTGCTCCCATCAGGCTCATTCTTTCGCATATTTCTCATACTTGATGGCTAGATCCTGGTCTTTTTCTGGATTGCATCACGTAGTAATGTGGTACCACACTGAAACAGTCCATTATACCTGGTTTCGATCAATATTTTAGAGGACAACCCAAGTTAGGTCTGGGATGGGTCTGGGATTTGCCCTCATCAGGATCATACTTTCGCATTTTTCACATACTTGTTGAACAGATCCTGGGCTATTTCTGGATTGTATCACGTAGTAATGTGGTACCACGCTGAAACAGTCAATTAAACCTGGTTTCGATCAATATTTTAGAGGATAACGCAAGTTAGGTCTGAGATAGGTCTGGGATTCGCCCTTATCAGGCTCATACTGGTTTCGATCAATATTTTAGAGGACAACACAAGTTAGGTCTGGGATAGGTCTGGGATTTGCCCTCTTCAGGGTCATACTTTCGCATATTTCCCATACTTGATGGCTAGATCCTGGGCTATTTCTGGATTGTATCACGTAGTAATGTGGTACCACGCTGAAACAGTCAATTAAACCTGGTTTCGATCAATATTTTAGAGGATAACGCAAGTTAGGTCTGAGATAGGTCTGGGATTCGCCCTCATCAGGCTCATACTTTCGCGTTTTTCACATACTTGTTGAACTGATCCTGGGTTTTTTCTTGTTTGGATCACGTAGTAATGTGGTACCACACTGAAACAGTCCATTAAACCTGGTTTCGATCAATATTTTAGAGGATAACGCATGTTAGGTCTGGCATAGGTCTGGGATTTGCCCTCATCATGCTCATACTTTCGCGTTTTTCACATACTTGTTGAACTGATCCTGGGTTCTTTCTGGTTTGGATCACGTAGTAATGTGGTACCACACTGAAACAGTCGATTAAACCTGGTTTCGATCAATATTTTTGAGGATAACGCAAGTTAGGTCTGGGATAGGTCTGGGATTTGCCCTCATCAGACACATACTTTCGCGTTTTTCACATACTTGTTGAACTGATCCTGGGTTCTTTCTGGTTTGGGTCACGTAGTAATGTGGTACCACACTGAAACAGTCGATTAAACCTGGTTTCGATCAATATTTTTGAGGATAACGCAAGTTAGGTCTGGAATAGGTCTGGGATTTGCCCTCATCAGGATCATCCTTTCGCATTTTTCACATACTTGTTGAACAGATCCTGGGCTTTTTCTGGATTGGATCACGTAGTAATGAAGTACGACACTGAAACAGTCAATTAAACCTGGTTTCCATCAATATTTTAGAGGACAACGCATGTTAGGTATAGGTTAGGCCTGGGATTTGCCCTCATCAGGGTCATACTTTCGCAGTTTTAACATACATGTTGACCTGATCGAGGGTTTTTTCTACTTTGGACCACGTAGTAAAGTGGTACCACACTGAAACAGTCCATTAAACCTGGTTTCGATCAATGTTTTAGAGGATAACGCATGTTAGGTCTGGGTTAGGCCTGGGATTTGCACTCATCAGACTCATACTTTCGCATACTTCACATACTTGTTGAACGGATCCTGGGTTTTTTCCGGTTTGGTTCAGGTAGTAAAGTGGTACCACACTGAAACAGTCCATTAAACCTGGTTTCGATCAATGTTTTAGAGGATAACGCATGTTAGGTCTGGGTTAGGCCTGGGATTTGCACTCATCAGACTCATACTTTCGCATACTTCACATACTTGTTGAATGGATCCTGGGTTTTTTCCGGTTTGGTTCACGTAGTAATGTGGTACCACACTGAAACATTCAATTAAACCTTGTCTTGATAAATTTTTTAGAGGATAACGTATGTTAGGTCTGGGTTACGTCTAGGGTGCCCTCATCAGGCTCATACTTTCGCATATTTCTCATACTTCATGGCTAGATCCTGGGGTGTTTCTGGACTGTATCACGTAGTAATGCGGTACCACGCTGAAACAGTCAATTAATACTGGTTTCGATCAATATTTTAGAGGATAACGCAAGTTAGGTCTAGGTTAGGTCAGGGATTTGCCCTCATCAGGGTCATACTTCCGCAGTTTTAACATGCATGTTGACCTGATCAAGAGTTTTTTCTGCTTTGGATCACGTAGTAATGTGGTACCACACTGAAACAGTCGACTAAACCTAGTTTCGATTAATATTTTTGAGGGTAACGCATGTTAGGTCTGGGATAGGTCTGGGATTTGCCCTCATCAGGCTCATACTTTCGCAGTTTTAACATGCATGTTGACCTGATCGAGGGTCTTTTCTGCATTGGATCACGTAGTAAAGTGGTACCACACTAAAACAGTCAATTAAACCTGGTTTCGATCAATATTTTAGAGGATAACGAAAGTTATGTCTAGTTTAGGCCAGGGATTTGCCCTCATCGGACTCATACTTTGGCATACTTCACATACTTGTTGAACGGCTCCTGTGTTTTTTCTGGTTTGGTTCACGTAGTAATGTGGTACCACACTGAAACATTCAATTAAACCTGGTCTTGATAAATATTTTAGAGGATAACGCATGTTAGGTTTGGGTTAGGTCTAGGATTTGCCCTCATCACGCTCATACTTTCGCATATTTCTCACACTTCATGGCTAGATCCTGGGCTTTTTCTGGATTGCATCACGTAGTAATGAAGTACAACACTGAAACAGACAATTTAACCTGGTTTCCATCAATATCTGAGAGGACAACGCAAGTTAGGTCTGAGATAGGTCTGGGATTCGCCCTCATCAAGCTCATACTGGTTTCGATCAATATTTTAGAGGACAACGCATGTTAGGTCTGGGATAGGTCTGGGATTTGCCCCCATCAGGGTCATACTTTCGCATATTTCTCATACTTCATGGCTAGATCCTGTGTTTTTTCTGGTTTGGATCACGAAGTAGTGTGGTACTACACTGAAACAGTCCATTAAACCTGGTTTCGTTCAATATTTTAGAGGATAACGCATGTTAGGTCTGGGATAGGTCTGGGATTAGCCCTCATCAGACTCATACTTTCGCACACTTCACATACTCGTTGACAAGATCCTGGGTTTTTTTCTGGTTTGGATCACGTAGTAATGTGGTACCACACTGAAACAGTCGATTAAACCTGGTTTCGATCAATATTTTTGAGGATAACGCATGTTAGGTCTGGGATAGATCTGGGATTTGCCCTCATCAGGCTCATACTTTCCCAGTTTTAACATGCATGTTGACCTGATCGAGGGTTTTTTCTGCTTTGGATCACGTAGTAAAGTGGTACCACAATAAAACATTCAATTAAACCTGGTTTCGATCAATATTTTAGAGGACATCGCAAGTGAGGTCTGGGATAGGTCTGGGATTTGCCCTCATCAGACTCTTACTTTCGCACACTTGACATACTCGTTGATCAGATCCTGGGTTTTTTTCTGGTTTGGATCACGTAGTAATGTGGTACCACACTGAAACAGTCGATTAAACCTGGTTTCGATCAATATTATTCAGGATAACGCATGTTAGGTCTAGGTTAGGCCTGGGATTTTCACTCATCAGACTCATACTATCGCATTCTTCACATACTTGTTGAACGGATCCTGGGTTTTTTCTCGTTTAGATCACGTAGTAATGTGGGACCACACTGAAACAGTCAATTACACCTGGTTTCGATCAATATTATAGAGAATAATTCATGTTAGGTCTAGGTTAGGTCTGGGATATACTCTCATCAGGCTCATTCTTTCGCATATTACTCATAGTTGATGGCTAGATCCTGGGCTTTTTCTGGATTGGATCACGTAGTAATGTGGGACCACACTGAAACAGTGAATTAAACCTGGTTTCCATCAATATCTTAGAGGACAACGCAAGTTAGGTCTGGGATAGGTCTGGGATTTGCCCTCCTCAGGCTCATACTTTCGCGGTTTTCACATACTCGTTGAACAGATCCTGGGTTTTTTCTGGTTTGGATCACGTAGTAGTGTGGCACCACACTGAAACAGTCCATTAAACCTGGTTTGGATCAATATTTTAGAGGATAACGCATGTTAGGTCTAGGTAAGGTCTAGGATTTTCACTCATCAGACTCATACTTTCGCATTCTTCACATACTTGTTGAACGGATCCTGGGTTTTTTCTGGTTTGGATCACTTAGTAATGTGGTACCACACTGAAACAGCCGATTACACCAGGTTTCGATCAATATTTTTGAGGATAACGCATGTTAGGTCTATGTTAGGCCTGGGATTTTCACTCATCAGACTCATACTTTCGCATTCTTCACATACTTGTTGAATGGTTTTGGGGGTTTTTTCTGGTTTGGATCACGTAGTAATGTGGGACCACACTGAAACAATCAATTAAACCTGGTCTTGATAAATATTTTAGAGGATAACGCATGTTAGGTCTGGGTTAGGTCTAGGATTTGCCCTCGTCAGGCTCATACTTTCGCATATTTCTCATACTTCATGGCTAGATCCTGAGCTATTTCTGGATTGGATCACGTAGTAATGAAGTACAACACTGAAACAGTCAATTAAACCTGGTTTCGACCAGTATTTTAGAGGATAACGCATGTTTGGTCTAGGTTAGCCCTGGGATTTTCACTCATCAGACTCATACTTTCGCATTCTTCTCATACTTGTTGAACTAAACCTGGGTTTTTTCAGGTTTGGATCACGTAGTAATGTGGTACCACACTGAAACAGTCCATTAAACCTTGTTTCGATCAATATTTTAGAGGATAACGCAAGTTAAGTCTGGTATTGGTCTGGGATTTGACCTCATCAGACTCATACTTTCGCACACTTCACATACTCGTTGAACAGATCCTGGGTTTTTTCTGGTTTGGATCCCGTAGTAGTGTGGTACCACGCTGAAACAGTCCATTAAACCTGGTTTCGCTCAATATTTTAGAGGATAACGCATGTTAGGTCTAGGTCAGGCCTGGGATTTTCAGTCATCAGACTCATACTTTCGCATTCTTCACATACTTGTTGAACAGATCCTGGGTTTTTTCTAGTTTGGATCACGTAGTAATGTGGGTCCACACTGAGACAATCAATTAAACCTGGTTTCGATCAATATTTTAGAGAATAATTCATGTTAGGTCTAGGTTAGGTCTGGGATTTGCTCTCATCAGGCTCATTCTTTCGCATACTTCTCATATTTGATGGCTAGATCCTGGGCTTTTTCTGGATTGCATCACGTAGTAATGAAGTACGACACTGAAACATTCAATTAAACCTGGTTTCCATCAATATCTTAGAGGACAACGCAAGTTAGGTCTGGCATAGGTCTGGGATTCGCCCTCATCAGGCTCATACTTTGGCGTTTTTCACATACTTGTTGAACAGATCCTGGGTTTTTTCTGGTTTGTATCACGTAGTAGTGTGGTACCACACTGAAACAGTCAATTAAACCTGGTTTCCATCAATATTTTAGAGGATAACGCAAGTTAGGTCTGGCATTGGTCTGGGATTCGCCCTCATCAGGCTCATACTTTCGCGTTTTTCACATACTTGTTGAACAGATCCTTGGTTTTTTCTGGATTGTATCACGTAGTAGTGTGGTACCACACTGAAACAGTCCATTAAACCTGGTTTGGATCAATATTTTAGAGGATAACGCATGTTAGGTCTAGGTTAGGTCTGGGATTTGCTCTCATCAGGCTCATTCTTTCGCATACTTCTCATATTTGATGGCTAGATCCTGGGCTTTTTCTGGATTGCATCACGTAGTAATGAAGTACGACACTGAAACATTCAATTAAACCTGGTTTCCATCAATATCTTAGAGGACAACGCAAGTTAGGTCTGGCATAGGTCTGGGATTCGCCCTCATCAGGCTCATACTTTGGCGTTTTTCACATACTTGTTGAACAGATCCTGGGTTTTTTCTGGTTTGTATCACGTAGTAGTGTGGTACCACACTGAAACAGTCAATTAAACCTGGTTTCCATCAATATTTTAGAGGATAACGCAAGTTAGGTCTGGCATTGGTCTGGGATTCGCCCTCATCAGGCTCATACTTTCGCGTTTTTCACATACTTGTTGAACAGATCCTGGGTTTTTTCTGGTTTGTATCACGTAGTAGTGTGGTACCACACTGAAACAGTCAATTAAACCTGGTTTCCATCAATATTTTAGAGGATAACGCAAGTTAGGTCTGGCATTGGTCTGGGATTCGCCCTCATCAGGCTCATACTTTCGCATTCTTCTCATACTTGTTGAACTGGTCCTGGGTTTTTTCTGGTTTGGATCACGTAGTAATTTGGTACCACACTGAAACAATCGACTAAACCTGGTTTCGATCAATATCATGGAGGATAACGCAAGCTAAGTCTGGGATTGGTCTGGGATTTGACCTCATCATACTCATACTTTCGCACACTTCACATACTCGTTGAACAGATCCTGGGTTATTTTCAGGTTTGGATCACATAGTAATGTGGTACTACACTGAAACAGTCGATTAAACCAGTTTTCGATCAATATTTTTGAGGATAACGCATGTTAGGTTTGGGTTAGGTCTAGGATTTGCCCTCATCAGGCTCATACTTTCGCATATTTCTCATACTTCATGGCTAGATCCTGAATTTTCTTCTGGTTTGGATCACGTAGTATTGTGGTACCACACTGAAACTGTCGATTAAACCTGGTTTCGATCAATATTATTGAGGATAACGCAAGTTAGGTATGGGATAGGTCTGGGATTTGCCCTCATCAGGCTCATACTCGCTTCGATCAATATTTTAGAGGACAACGCAAGTTAGGTCAGGGATAGATCTGGGATTTGCCCTCATCAGGGTCATACTTTCGCATATTTCTCATACTTCATGGCTAGATCCTGGGCTATTTCTGGATTGGATCACGTAGTAATGTGGTACCACACTGAAACAGTCAATTAAACCTGGTTTCGATCAATATTTTAGAGGATAACGGAAGTTAGGTCTGGGATAGGTCTGGGATTTGCCCTCATCAGGCTCATACTTTCGCGTTTTTCACATACCTGTTGAACAGATCCTGGGTTTTTTCTGGTTTGGATCACGTAGTAGTGTGGTACCACACTGAAACAGGCCATTAAACCTGGTTTCGATCAATATTTTAGAGGATATCGCATGTTAGGCCTGGGTTAGGTCTAGGATTTGCCCTCATCAGGCTCATACTTTCGCGTTTTTCACATACTTGTTGAACAGATCCTGGGTTTTTTCTGATTTGGATCACGTAGTAATGTGGTACCACACTGAAACAGTCCATTAAACCTGGTTTCGATCAATATTTTAGAGAATAATTCATGTTAGGTCTAGGTTAGGTCTGGGATTTGCTCCCATCAGGCTCATTCTTTCGCATATTTCTCATACATGATGGCTAGATCCTGGTCTTTTTCTGGATTGCATCACGTAGTAATGTGGTACCACACTGAAACAGTCCATTATACCTGGTTTCGATCAATATTTTAGAGGACAACCCAAGTTAGGTCTGGGATGGGTCTGGGATTTGCCCTCATCAGGATCATACTTTCGCATTTTTCACATACTTGTTGAACAGATCCTGGGCTATTTCTGGATTGTATCACGTAGTAATGTGGTACCACGCTGAAACAGTCAATTAAACCTGGTTTCGATCAATATTTTAGAGAATAATTCATGTTAGGTCTAGGTTAGGTCTGGGATTTGCTCCCATCAGGCTCATTCTTTCGCATATTTCTCATACATGATGGCTAGATCCTGGTCTTTTTCTGGATTGCATCACGTAGTAATGTGGTACCACACTGAAACAGTCCATTATACCTGGTTTCGATCAATATTTTAGAGGACAACACAAGTTAGGTCTGGGATAGGTCTGGGATTTGCCCTCTTCAGGGTCATACTTTCGCATATTTCTCATACTTGATGGCTAGATCCTGGGCTATTTCTGGATTGTATCACGTAGTAATGTGGTACCACGCTGAAACAGTCAATTAAACCTGGTTTCGATCAATATTTTAGAGGATAACGCAAGTTAGGTCTGAGATAGGTCTGGGATTCGCCCTCATCAGGCTCATACTTTCGCGTTTTTCACATACTTGTTGAACTGATCCTGGGTTTTTTCTTGTTTGGATCACGTAGTAATGTGGTACCACACTGAAACAGTCCATTAAACCTGGTTTCGATCAATATTTTAGAGGATAACGCATGTTAGGTCTGGGATAGGTCTGGGATTTGCTCTCATCATGCTCATACTTTCGCGTTTTTCACATACTTGTTGAACTGATCCTGGGTTCATTCTGGTTTGGATCACGTAGCAATGTGGTACCACACTGAAACAGTCGATTAAACCTGGTTTCGATCAATATTTTTGAGGATAACGCAAGTTAGGTCTGGGATAGGTCTGGGATTTGCCCTCATCAAGCTCATACTGGTTTCGATCAATATTTTAGAGGACAACGCATGTTAGGTCTGGGATAGGTCTGGGATTTCCCCCATCAGGGTCATACTTTCGCATATTTCTCATACTTCATGGCTAGATCCTGTGTTTTTTCTGGTTTGGATCACGAAGTAGTGTGGTACTACACTGAAACAGTCCATTAAACCTGGTTTCGTTCAATATTTTAGAGGATAACGCATGTTAGGTCTGGGATAGGTCTGGGATTAGCCCTCATCAGACTCATACTTTCGCACACTTCACATACTCGTTGACAAGATCCTGGGTTTTTTTCTGGTTTGGATCACGTAGTAATGTGGTACCACACTGAAACAGTCGATTAAACCTGGTTTCGATCAATATTATTCAGGATAACGCATGTTAGGTCTAGGTTAGGCCTGGGATTTTCACTCATCAGACTCATACTATCGCATTCTTCACATACTTGTTGAACGGATCCTGGGTTTTTTCTCGTTTAGATCACGTAGTAATGTGGGACCACACTGAAACAGTCAATTACACCTGGTTTCGATCAATATTATAGAGAATAATTCATGTTAGGTCTAGGTTAGGTCTGGGATATACTCTCATCAGGCTCATTCTTTCGCATATTACTCATACTTGATGGCTAGATCCTGGGCTTTTTCTGGATTGGATCACGTAGTAATGTGGGACCACACTGAAACAGTGAATTAAACCTGGTTTCCATCAATATCTTAGAGGACAACGCAAGTTAGGTCTGGGATAGGTCTGGGATTTGCCCTCCTCAGGCTCATACTTTCGCGGTTTTCACATACTCGTTGAACAGATCCTGGGTTTTTTCTGGTTTGGATCACGTAGTAGTGTGGCACCACACTGAAACAGTCCATTAAACCTGGTTTGGATCAATATTTTAGAGGATAACGCATGTTAGGTCTAGGTAAGGTCTAGGATTTTCACTCATCAGACTCATACTTTCGCATTCTTCACATACTTGTTGAACGGATCCTGGGTTTTTTCTGGTTTGGATCACTTAGTAATGTGGTACCACACTGAAACAGCCGATTACACCAGGTTTCGATCAATATTTTTGAGGATAACGCATGTTAGGTCTATGTTAGGCCTGGGATTTTCACTCATCAGACTCATACTTTCGCATTCTTCACATACTTGTTGAATGGTTTTGGGGGTTTTTTCTGGTTTGGATCACGTAGTAATGTGGGACCACACTGAAACAATCAATTAAACCTGGTCTTGATAAATATTTTAGAGGATAACGCATGTTAGGTCTGGGTTAGGTCTAGGATTTGCCCTCGTCAGGCTGATACTTTCGCATATTTCTCATACTTCATGGCTAGATCCTGAGCTATTTCTGGATTTTATCACGTAGTAATGAAGTACAACACTGAAACAGTCAATTAAACCTGGTTTCGACCAGTATTTTAGAGGATAACGCATGTTAGGTCTAGGTTAGCCCTGGGATTTTCACTCATCAGACTCATACTTTCGCATTCTTCTCATACTTGTTGAACTAAACCTGGGTTTTTTCAGGTTTGGATCACGTAGTAATGTGGTACCACACTGAAACAGTCCATTAAACCTTGTTTCGATCAATATTTTAGAGGATAACGCAAGTTAAGTCTGGTATTGGTCTGGGATTTGACCTCATCAGACTCATACTTTCGCACACTTCACATACTCGTTGAACAGATCCTGGGTTTTTTCTGGTTTGGATCCCGTAGTAGTGTGGTACCACGCTGAAACAGTCCATTAAACCTGGTTTCGCTCAATATTTTAGAGGATAACGCATGTTAGGTCTAGGTCAGGCCTGGGATTTTCAGTCATCAGACTCATACTTTCGCATTCTTCACATACTTGTTGAACAGATCCTGGGTTTTTTCTAGTTTGGATCACGTAGTAATGTGGGTCCACACTGAGACAATCAATTAAACCTGGTTTCGATCAATATTTTAGAGAATAATTCATGTTAGGTCTAGGTTAGGTCTGGGATTTGCTCTCATCAGGCTCATTCTTTCGCATACTTCTCATATTTGATGGCTAGATCCTGGGCTTTTTCTGGATTGCATCACGTAGTAATGAAGTACGACAATGAAACATTCAATTAAACCTGGTTTCCATCAATATCTTAGAGGACAACGCAAGTTAGGTCTGGCATTGGTCTGGGATTCGCCCTCATCAGGCTCATACTTTCGCATTCTTCTCATACTAGTTGAACTGGTCCTGGGTTTTTTCTGGTTTGGATCACGTAGTAATTTGGTACCACACTGAAACAATCGACTAAACCTGGTTTCGATCAATATCATGGAGGATAACGCAAGCTAAGTCTGGGATTGGGCTGGGATTTGACCTCATCATACTCATACTTTCGCACACTTCACATACTCGTTGAACAGATCCTGGGTTATTTTCAGGTTTGGATCACATAGTAATGTGGTACTACACTGAAACAGTCGATTAAACCAGGTTTCGATCAATATTTTTGAGGATAACGCATGTTAGGTTTGGGTTAGGTCTAGGATTTGCCCTCATCAGGCTCATACTTTCGCATATTTCTCATACTTCATGGCTAGATCCTGAATTTTCTTCTGGTTTGGATCACGTAGTATTGTGGTACCACACTGAAACTGTCGATTAAACCTGGTTTCGATCAATATTATTGAGGATAACGCAAGTTAGGTATGGGATAGGTCTGGGATTTGCCCTCATCAGGCTCATACTCGCTTCGATCAATATTTTAGAGGACAACGCAAGTTAGGTCAGGGATAGATCTGGGATTTGCCCTCATCAGGGTCATACTTTCGCATATTTCTCATACTTCATGGCTAGATCCTGGGCTATTTCTGGATTGGATCACGTAGTAATGTGGTACCACACTGAAACAGTCAATTAAACCTGGTTTCGATCAATATTTTAGAGGATAACGGAAGTTAGGTCTGGGATAGGTCTGGGATTTGCCCTCATCAGGCTCATACTTTCGCGTTTTTCACATACCTGTTGAACAGATCCTGGGTTTTTTCTGGTTTGGATCACGTAGTAGTGTGGTACCACACTGAAACAGGCCATTAAACCTGGTTTCGATCAATATTTTAGAGGATATCGCATGTTAGGCCTGGGTTAGGTCTAGGATTTGCCCTCATCAGGCTCATACTTTCGCGTTTTTCACATACTTGTTGAACAGATCCTGGGTTTTTTCTGATTTGGATCACGTAGTAATGTGGTACCACACTGAAACAGTCCATTAAACCTGGTTTCGATCAATATTTTAGAGAATAATTCACGTCAGGTCTAGGTTAGGTCTGGGATTTGCTCCCATCAGGCTCATTCTTTCGCATATTTCTCATACTTGATGGCTAGATCCTGGTCTTTTTCTGGATTGCATCACGTAGTAATGTGGTACCACACTGAAACAGTCCATTATACCTGGTTTCGATCAATATTTTAGAGGACAACCCAAGTTAGGTCTGGGATGGGTCTGGGATTTGCCCTCATCAGGATCATACTTTCGCATTTTTCACATACTTGTTGAACAGATCCTGGGCTATTTCTGGATTGTATCACGTAGTAATGTGGTACCACGCTGAAACAGTCAATTAAACCTGGTTTCGATCAATATTTTAGAGGATAACGCAAGTTAGGTCTGAGATAGGTCTGGGATTCGCCCTTATCAGGCTCATACTGGTTTCGATCAATACTTTAGAGGACAACACAAGTTAGGTCTGGGATAGGTCTGGGATTTGCCCTCTTCAGGGTCATACTTTCGCATATTTCTCATACTTGATGGCTAGATCCTGGGCTATTTCTGGATTGTATCACGTAGTAATGTGGTACCACGCTGAAACAGTCAATTAAACCTGGTTTCGATCAATATTTTAGAGGATAACGCAAGTTAGGTCTGAGATAGGTCTGGGATTCGCCCTCATCAGGCTCATACTTTCGCGTTTTTCACATACTTGTTGAACTGATCCTGGGTTTTTTCTTGTTTGGATCACGTAGTAATGTGGTACCACACTGAAACAGTCCATTAAACCTGGTTTCGATCAATATTTTAGAGGATAACGCATGTTAGGTCTGGGATAGGTCTGGGATTTGCTCTCATCATGCTCATACTTTCGCGTTTTTCACATACTTGTTGAACTGATCCTGGGTTCTTTCTGGTTTGGATCACGTAGCAATGTGGTACCACACTGAAACAGTCGATTAAACCTGGTTTCGATCAATATATTTGAGGATAACGCAAGTTAGGTCTGGGATAGGTCTGGGATTTGCCCTCATCAGACACATACTTTCGCGTTTTTCACATACTTGTTGAACTGATCCTGGGTTCTTTCTGGTTTGGGTCACGTAGTAATGTGGTACCACACTGAAACAGTCGATTAAACCTGGTTTCGATCAATATTTTTGAGGATAACGCAAGTTAGGTCTGGGATAGGTCTGGGATTTGCCCTCATCAGGATCATCCTTTCGCATTTTTCACATACTTGTTGAACAGATCCTGGGCTTTTTCTGGATTGGATCACGTAGTAATGAAGTACGACACTGAAACAGTCAATTAAACCTGGTTTCCATCAATATTTTAGAGGACAACGCATGTTAGGTATAGGTTAGGCCTGGGATTTGCCCTCATCAGGGTCATACTTTCGCAGTTTTAACATACATGTTGACCTGATCGAGGGTTTTTTCTACTTTGGACCACGTAGTAAAGTGGTACCACACTGAAACAGTCCATTAAACCTGGTTTCGATCAATGTTTTAGAGGATAACGCATGTTAGGTCTGGGTTAGGCCTGGGATTTGCACTCATCAGACTCATACTTTCGCACACTTCACATACTCGTTGACAAGATCCTGGGTTTTTTTCTGGTTTGGATCACGTAGTAATGTGGTACCACACTGAAACAGTCGATTAAACCTGGTTTCGATCAATATTATTCAGGATAACGCATGTTAGGTCTAGGTTAGGTCTGGGATTTGCCCTCATCAGGCTCATACTTTCGCGTTTTTCACATACCTGTTGAACAGATCCTGGGTTTTTTCTGGTTTGGATCACGTAGTAGTGTGGTACCACACTGAAACAGGCCATTAAACCTGGTTTCGATCAATATTTTAGAGGATATCGCATGTTAGGCCTGGGTTAGGTCTAGGATTTGCCCTCATCAGGCTCATACTTTCGCATATTTCTCATACTTCATGGCTAGATCCTGAATTTTCTTCTGGTTTGGATCACGTAGTATTGTGGTACCACACTGAAACTGTCGATTAAACCTGGTTTCGATCAATATTATTGAGGATAACGCAAGTTAGGTATGGGATAGGTCTGGGATTTGCCCTCATCAGGCTCATACTCGCTTCGATCAATATTTTAGAGGACAACGCAAGTTAGGTCAGGGATAGATCTGGGATTTGCCCTCATCAGGGTCATACTTTCGCATATTTCTCATACTTCATGGCTAGATCCTGGGCTATTTCTGGATTGGATCACGTAGTAATGTGGTACCACACTGAAACAGTCAATTAAACCTGGTTTCGATCAATATTTTAGAGGATAACGGAAGTTAGGTCTGGGATAGGTCTGGGATTTGCCCTCATCAGGCTCATACTTTCGCGTTTTTCACATACCTGTTGAACAGATCCTGGGTTTTTTCTGGTTTGGATCACGTAGTAGTGTGGTACCACACTGAAACAGGCCATTAAACCTGGTTTCGATCAATATTTTAGAGGATATCGCATGTTAGGCCTGGGTTAGGTCTAGGATTTGCCCTCATCAGGCTCATACTTTCGCGTTTTTCACATACTTGTTGAACAGATCCTGGGTTTTTTCTGATTTGGATCACGTAGTAATGTGGTACCACACTGAAACAGTCCATTAAACCTGGTTTCGATCAATATTTTAGAGAATAATTCACGTCAGGTCTAGGTTAGGTCTGGGATTTGCTCCCATCAGGCTCATTCTTTCGCATATTTCTCATACTTGATGGCTAGATCCTGGTCTTTTTCTGGATTGCATCACGTAGTAATGTGGTACCACACTGAAACAGTCCATTATACCTGGTTTCGATCAATATTTTAGAGGACAACCCAAGTTAGGTCTGGGATGGGTCTGGGATTTGCCCTCATCAGGATCATACTTTCGCATTTTTCACATACTTGTTGAACAGATCCTGGGCTATTTCTGGATTGTATCACGTAGTAATGTGGTACCACGCTGAAACAGTCAATTAAACCTGGTTTCGATCAATATTTTAGAGGATAACGCAAGTTAGGTCTGAGATAGGTCTGGGATTCGCCCTTATCAGGCTCATACTGGTTTCGATCAATACTTTAGAGGACAACACAAGTTAGGTCTGGGATAGGTCTGGGATTTGCCCTCTTCAGGGTCATACTTTCGCATATTTCTCATACTTGATGGCTAGATCCTGGGCTATTTCTGGATTGTATCACGTAGTAATGTGGTACCACGCTGAAACAGTCAATTAAACCTGGTTTCGATCAATATTTTAGAGGATAACGCAAGTTAGGTCTGAGATAGGTCTGGGATTCGCCCTCATCAGGCTCATACTTTCGCGTTTTTCACATACTTGTTGAACTGATCCTGGGTTTTTTCTTGTTTGGATCACGTAGTAATGTGGTACCACACTGAAACAGTCCATTAAACCTGGTTTCGATCAATATTTTAGAGGATAACGCATGTTAGGTCTGGGATAGGTCTGGGATTTGCTCTCATCATGCTCATACTTTCGCGTTTTTCACATACTTGTTGAACTGATCCTGGGTTCTTTCTGGTTTGGATCACGTAGCAATGTGGTACCACACTGAAACAGTCGATTAAACCTGGTTTCGATCAATATATTTGAGGATAACGCAAGTTAGGTCTGGGATAGGTCTGGGATTTGCCCTCATCAGACACATACTTTCGCGTTTTTCACATACTTGTTGAACTGATCCTGGGTTCTTTCTGGTTTGGGTCACGTAGTAATGTGGTACCACACTGAAACAGTCGATTAAACCTGGTTTCGATCAATATTTTTGAGGATAACGCAAGTTAGGTCTGGGATAGGTCTGGGATTTGCCCTCATCAGGATCATCCTTTCGCATTTTTCACATACTTGTTGAACAGATCCTGGGCTTTTTCTGGATTGGATCACGTAGTAATGAAGTACGACACTGAAACAGTCAATTAAACCTGGTTTCCATCAATATTTTAGAGGACAACGCATGTTAGGTATAGGTTAGGCCTGGGATTTGCCCTCATCAGGGTCATACTTTCGCAGTTTTAACATACATGTTGACCTGATCGAGGGTTTTTTCTACTTTGGACCACGTAGTAAAGTGGTACCACACTGAAACAGTCCATTAAACCTGGTTTCGATCAATGTTTTAGAGGATAACGCATGTTAGGTCTGGGTTAGGCCTGGGATTTGCACTCATCAGACTCATACTTTCGCATACTTCACATACTTGTTGAACGGATCCTGGGTTTTTTCCGGTTTGGTTCACGTAGTAAAGTGGTACCACACTGAAACAGACCATTAAACCTGGTTTCGATCAATGTTTTAGAGGATAACGCATGTTAGGTCTGGGTTAGGCCTGGGATTTGCACTCATCAGACTCATACTTTCGCATACTTCACATACTTGTTGAACGGATCCTGGGTTTTTTCCGGTTTGGTTCACGTAGTAATGTGGTACCACACTGAAACATTCAATTAAACCTTGTCTTGATAAATTTTTTAGAGGATAACGTATGTTAGGTCTGGGTGACGTCTAGGGTGCCCTCATCAGGCTCATACTTTCGCATATTTCTCATACTTCATGGCTAGATCCTGGGCTATTTCTGGATTGTATCACGTAGTAATGTGGTACCACCCTGAAACAGTCAATTAAACCTGGTTTCGATCAATATTTTAGAGGATAACGCATGTTAGGTCCAGGTTAGGCCGTGGATTTTCACTCATCAGACTCATACTTTCGCATTCTTCACATACTTGTTGAACGGCTCCTGTGTTTTTTCTGGTTTGGTTCACGTAGTAATGTGGTACCACACTGAAACATTCAATTAAACCTGGTCTTGATAAATATTTTAGAGGATAACGCATGTTAGGTTTGGGTTAGGTCTAGGATTTGCCCTCATCAGGCTCATACTTTCGCATATTTCTCACACTTCATGGCTAGATCCTGGGCTTTTTCTGGATTGCATCACGTAGTAATGAAGTACAACACTGAAACAGTCAATTTAACCTGGTTTCCATCAATATCTGAGAGGACAACGCAAGTTATGTCTGGGATAGGTCTGGGATTTGCCCTCATCAGGCTCATACTTTCGCGTTTTTCAAATACTTGTTGAACAGCTCCTGGGTTTTTTCAGGTTTGGGTCACGTAGTAGTGTGGTACCACACTGAAACAGTCGATTAAACCTGGTTTCGATCAATATTTTTGAGGACAACGCATGTTAGGTCTAGGTTAGGCCGGGGATTTTCACTCATCAGACTCATACTTTCGCATTCTTCACATACTTGTTGAACGGCTCCTGTGTTTTTTCTGGTTTGGTTCACGTAGTAATGTGGTACCACACTGAAACATTCAATTAAACCTGGTCTTGATAAATATTTTAGAGGATAACGCATGTTAGGTTTGGGTTAGGTCTAGGATTTGCCCTCATCAGGCTCATACTTTCGCATATTTCTCATACTTCATGGCTGGATCCGGGGCTATTTCTGGATTGGATCACCTAGTAATGTGGTACCACACTGAAACAGTCAATTAAACCTGGTTTCGATCAATATTTTAGAGAATAATTCATCTTAGGTCTAGGTTAGGTCTAGGATTTGCCCTCATCAGGCTCATACTTTCGCATATTTCTCATACTTCATGGCTAGATCCTGGGCTGTTTCTGGATTGTATCATGTAGTAATGCGGTACCACGCTGAAACAGTCAATTAAACCTGGTTTCGATCAATATTTTAGAGGATAACGCAAGTTAGGTCTGGGATAGGTCTGGGATTCGCCCTCATCAGGGTCATACTTTCGCGTTCTTCACATACTTGTTGAACGGATCCTGGGTTTTTTCTGGTTTGGATCACGTAGTAATGTGGGACCACACTGAAACAATCAATTAAACCTGGTCATGATAAATATTTTAGAGGATAACGCATGTTAGGTCTGGGTTAGGTCTAGGCTTTGCCCTCGTCAGGCTCATACTTTCGCATGTTTCTCATACTTCATGGCTAGATCCTGGGCTATTTCTGGATTGGACACGTAGTAATGTGGTACCACACTGAAACAGTCAATTAAACCTGGTTTCGATCAATATATTTGAGGATAACGCGTGTTAGATCTGGGATAGGCCTGGGATTTTCACTCATCAGACTCATACCTTCGCATTCTTCACATACTTGTTGAACGGATCCTGGGTTTTTTCTGGTTTGGATCACGTAGTAAAGTGGGACCACACTGAAACAATCAATTAAACCTGGTCTTGATAAATATTTTAGAGGATATCGCATGTTAGGTCTGGGATAGGTCTGGGATTTGCCCTCATCAGACCCATACTTTCGCACACTCCACATACTCGTAGAACAGATCCTGGGTTATTTTCTGGTTTGGATCACATAGTAATGTGGTACCACACTGAAACAGTCGATTAAACCAGGTTTCGATCAATATTTTTGAGGATAACGCGTGTTAGGTCTAGGTTAGGCCTGGGGTTTTCACTCATCAGACTCATACCTTCGCATTCTTCACATACTTGTTGAACGGATCCTGGGTTTTTTCTGGTTTGCATCACGTAGTAATGTGGGACCACACTGAAACTATCAATTAAACCTGGTCTTGATAAATATTTTAGAGGACAACGCATGTTAGTTCTGGGTTAGGTCTAGGATTTGCCCTCATCAGGCTCATACTTTCGCATATTTCTCATACTTCATGGCTAGATCCTGGGCTATTCCTGGATTGGATCACGTAGTAATGTGGTACCACACTGAAACAGTCAATTAAACCTGGTTTCGCTCAATATTTTAGGAGATAACGCATGTTAGGTCTAGGTTAGGTCTGGGATTTGCCCTCATCAGGGTCATACTTCCGCAGTTTTAACATGCATGTTGACCTGATCAAGAGTTTTTTCTGCTTTGGATCACGTAGTAAAGTGGTACCACAACTAAAACAGTCAATTAAACCTGGTTTCGATCACTATTTTAGCAGATAACGCAAGTTAGGTCTGGGATAGGTCTGGGATTATTCCTCATCAGACTCATACTTTCGCACACTTCACATACTCGTTGACAAGATCCTGGGTTTTTTTCTGGTTTGGATCACGTAGTAATGTGGTACCACACTGAAACAGTCGACTAAACCTAGTTTCGATTAATATTTTTGAGGATAACGCATGTTAGGTCTGGGATAGGTCTGGGATTTGCCCTCATCAGGCTCATACTTTCGCAGTTTTAACATGCATGTTGACCTGATCGAGGGTTTTTTCTGCATTGGATCACGTAGTAAAGTGGTACCACACTAAAACAGTCAATTAAACCTGGTTTCGATCAATATTTTAGAGGATAACGAAAGTTATGTCTAGTTTAGGCCTGGGATTTGCCCTCATCGGACTCATACTTTGGCATACTTCACATACTTGTTGAACAGATCCTGGGTTTTTTTCTGGTTTGGATCACGTAGTAATGTAGCACCACACTGAAACAGTCGATTAAACCTGGTTTCGATCAATATTTTAGAGGATAACGCATGTTAGGTCTAGGTTAGGCCGTGGATTTTCACTCATCAGACTCATACTTTCGCATTCTTCACATACTTGTTGAACGGCTCCTGTGTTTTTTCTGGTTTGGTTCACGTAGTAATGTGGTACCACACTGAAACATTCAATTAAACCTGGTGTTGATAAATATTTTAGAGGATAACGCATGTTAGGTTTGGGTTAGGTCTAGGATTTGCCCTCATCACGCTCATACTTTCGCATATTTCTCACACTTCATGGCTAGATCCTGGGCTTTTTCTGGATTGCATCACGTAGTAATGAAGTACAACACTGAAACAGACAATTTAACCTGGTTTCCATCAATATCTGAGAGGACAACGCAAGTTAGGTTTGAGATAGGTCTGGGATTCGCCCTCATCAAGCTCATACTGGTTTCGATCAATATTTTAGAGGACAACGCATGTTAGGTCTGGGATAGGTCTGGGATTTGCCCCCATCAGGGTCATACTTTCGCATATTTCTCATACTTCATGGCTAGATCCTGGGTTTTTTTCTGGTTTGGATCACGTAGTAATGTGGTACCACACTGAAACAGTCGATTAAACCTGGTTTCGATCAATATTATTCAGGATAACGCATGTTAGGTCTAGGTTAGGCCTGGGATTTTCACTCATCAGACTCATACTATCGCATTCTTCACATACTTGTTGAACGGATCCTGGGTTTTTTCTCGTTTAGATCACGTAGTAATGTGGGACCACACTGAAACAGTCAATTACACCTGGTTTCGATCAATATTATAGAGAATAATTCATGTTAGGTCTAGGTTAGGTCTGGGATATACTCTCATCAGGCTCATTCTTTCGCATATTACTCATACTTGATGGCTAGATCCTGGGCTTTTTCTGGATTGGATCACGTAGTAATGTGGGACCACACTGAAACAGTGAATTAAACCTGGTTTCCATCAATATCTTAGAGGACAACGCAAGTTAGGTCTGGGATAGGTCTGGGATTTGCCCTCCTCAGGCTCATACTTTCGCGGTTTTCACATACTCGTTGAACAGATCCTGGGTTTTTTCTGGTTTGGATCACGTAGTAGTGTGGCACCACACTGAAACAGTCCATTAAACCTGGTTTGGATCAATATTTTAGAGGATAACGCATGTTAGGTCTAGGTAAGGTCTGGGATTTTCACTCATCAGACTCATACTTTCGCATTCTTCACATACTTGTTGAACGGATCCTGGGTTTTTTCTGGTTTGGATCACTTAGTAATGTGGTACCACACTGAAACAGCCGATTACACCAGGTTTCGATCAATATTTTTGAGGATAACGCATGTTAGGTCTAGGTTAGGCCTGGGATTTTCACTCATCAGAGTCATACTTTCGCATTCTTCACATACTTGTTGAATGGTTTTGGGGGTTTTTTCTGGTTTGGAGCACGTAGTAATGTGGGACCACACTGAAACAATCAATTAAACCTGGTCTTGATAAATATTTTAGAGGATAACGCATGTTAGGTCTGGGTTAGGTCTAGGATTTGCCCTCGTCAGGCTCATACTTTCGCATATTTCTCATACTTCATGGCTAGATCCTGAGCTATTTCTGGATTGGATCACGTAGTAATGAAGTACAACACTGAAACAGTCAATTAAACCTGGTTTCGACCAGTATTTTAGAGGATAACGCATGTTAGGTCTAGGTTAGCCCTGGGATTTTCACTCATCAGACTCATACTTTCGCATTCTTCTCATACTTGTTGAACTAAACCTGGGTTTTTTCAGGTTTGGATCACGTAGTAATGTGGTACCACACTGAAACAGTCCATTAAACCTTGTTTCGATCAATATTTTAGAGGATAACGCAAGTTAAGTCTGGTATTGGTCTGGGATTTGACCTCATCAGACTCATACTTTCGCACACTTCACATACTCGTTGAACAGATCCTGGGTTTTTTCTGGTTTGGATCCCGTAGTAGTGTGGTACCACACTGAAACAGTCGATTAAACCAGGTTTCGATCAATATTTTTGAGGATAACGCATGTTAGGTTTGGGTTAGGTCTAGAATTTGCCCTCAGCAGGCTCATACTTTCGCATATTTCTCATACTTCAGGGCTAGATCCTGGGCTGTTTCTGGTTTGTATCACGTAGTAATGTGGTACCACACTGAAACAGTCAATTAAACCTGGTTTGCATCAATAGTTTAGAGGCTAACGCAAGTTTGGTCTGGGATAGGTCTAGGATTTGCCCTCATCAGGCTCATACTTTCGCATATTTCTCATACTTCATGGCTAGATCCTGAATTTTCTTCTGGTTTGGATCACGTAGTATTGTGGTACCACACTGAAACTGTCGATTAAACCTGGTTTCGATCAATATTATTGAGGATAACGCAAGTTAGGTATGGGATAGGCCTGGGATTTGCCCTCATCAGGCTCATACTCGCTTCGATCAATATTTTAGAGGACAACGCAAGTTAGGTCAGGGATAGATCTGGGATTTGCCCTCATCAGGGTCATACTTTCGCATATTTCTCATACTTCATGGCTAGATCCTGGGCTATTTCTGGATTGGATCACGTAGTAATGTGGTACCACACTGAAACAGTCAATTAAACCTGGTTTCGATCAATATTTTAGAGGATAACGGAAGTTAGGTCTGGGATAGGTCTGGGATTTGCCCTCATCAGGCTCATACTTTCGCGTTTTTCACATACCTGTTGAACAGATCCTGGGTTTTTTCTGGTTTGGATCACGTAGTAGTGTGGTACCACACTGGAACAGGCCATTAAACCTGGTGTCGATCAATATTTTAGAGGATATCGCATGTTAGGCCTGGGTTAGGTCTAGGATTTGCCCTCATCAGGCTCATACTTTCGCGTTTTTCACATACTTGTTGAACAGATCCTGGGTTTTCCCTGATTTGGATCACGTAGTAATGTGGTACCACACTGAAACAGTCGATTAAACCTGGTTTCGATCAATATTTTTGAGGATAACGCAAGTTAGGTCTGGGATAGGTCTGGGATTTGCCCTCATCAGGATCATCCTTTCGCATTTTTCACATACTTGTTGAACAGATCCTGGGCTTTTTCTGGATTGGATCACGTAGTAATGAAGTACGACACTGAAACAGTCAATTAAACCTGGTTTCCATCAATATTTTAGAGGACAACGCATGTTAGGTATAGGTTAGGCCTGGGATTTGCCCTCATCAGGGTCATACTTTCGCAGTTTTAACATACATGTTGACCTGATCGAGGGTTTTTTCTACTTTGGACCACGTAGTAAAGTGGTACCACACTGAAACAGTCCATTAAACCTCGTTTCGATCAATGTTTTAGAGGATAACGCATGTTAGGTCTGGGATAGGCCTGGGATTTGCACTCATCAGACTCATACTTTCGCATACTTCACATACTTGTTGAACGGATCCTGGGTTTTTTCCGGTTTGGTTCACGTAGTAAAGTGGTACCACACTGAAACAGTCCATTAAACCTGGTTTCGATCAATGTTTTAGAGGATAACGCATGTTAGGTCTGGGTTAGGCCTGGGATTTGCACTCATCAGACTCATACTTTCGCATACTTCACATACTTGTTGAACGGATCCTGGGTTTTTTCCGGTTTGGTTCACGTAGTAATGTGGTACCACACTGAAGCATTCAATTAAACCTTGTCTTGATAAATTTTTTAGAGGATAACGTATGTTAGGTCTGGGTTACGTCTAGGGTGCCCTCATCAGGCTCATACTTTCGCATATTTCTCATACTTCATGGCTAGATCCTGGGCTATTTCTGGATTGTATCACGTAGTAATGTGGTACCATGCAGAAACAGTCAATTAAACCTGGTTTCGATCAATATTTTAGAGGATAACGCATGTTAGGTCCAGGTTAGGCCGTGGATTTTCACTCATCAGACTCATACTTTCGCATTCTTCACATACTTGTTGAACGGCTCCTGTGTTTTTTCTGGTTTGGTTCACGTAGTAATGTGGTACCACACTGAAACATTCAATTAAACCTGGTCTTGATAAATATTTTAGAGGATAACGCATGTTAGGTTTGGGTTAGGTCTAGGATTTGCCCTCATCAGGCTCATACTTTCGCATATTTCTCACACTTCATGGCTAGATCCTGGGCTTTTTCTGGATTGCATCACGTAGTAATGAGGTACAACACTGAAACAGTCAATTTAACCTGGTTTCCATCAATATCTGAGAGGACAACGCAAGTTAGGTCTGGGATAGGTCTGGGATTTGCCCTCATCAGGCTCATACTTTCGCGTTTTTCAAATACTTGTTGAACAGATCCTGGGTTTTTTCAGGTTTGGGTCACGTAGTAGTGTGGTACCACACTGAAACAGTCGATTAAACCTGGTTTCGATCAATATTTTTGAGGACAACGCATGTTAGGTCTAGGTTAGGCCGGGGATTTTCACTCATCAGACTCATACTTTCGCATTCTTCACATACTTGTTGAACGGCTCCTGTGTTTTTTCTGGTTTGGTTCACGTAGTAATGTGGTACCACACTGAAACATTCAATTAAACCTGGTCTTGATAAATATTTTAGAGGATAACGCATGTTAGGTTTGGGTTAGGTCTAGGATTTGCCCTCATCAGGCTCATACTTTCGCATATTTCTCATACTTCATGGCTGGATCCGGGGCTATTTCTGGATTGGATCACCTAGTAATGTGGTACCACACTGAAACAGTCAATTAAACCTGGTTTCGATCAATATTTTAGAGAATAATTCATGTTAGGTCTAGGTTAGGTCTAGGATTTGCCCTCATCAGGCTCATACTTTCGCATATTTCTCATACTTCATGGCTAGATCCTGGGCTGTTTCTGGATTGTATCACGTAGTAATGCGGTACCACGCTGAAACAGTCAATTAAACCTGGTTTCGATCAATATTTTAGAGGATAACGCAAGTTAGGTCTGGGATAGGTCTGGGATTCGCCCTCATCAGGCTCATACTTTCGCGTTTTTCACGTACTTGTTGAACTGATCCTGTGTTTTTTCTGGTTTGCATCACGTAGTAAAGTGGTACCACACTGAAGCAGTCCATTAAACCTGGTTTGGATCAATATTTTAGAGGCCAACGTATGTTAGGTCTGGGATAGGTCTAGGATTTACCCTCATCAGGCTCATACTTTCGCATATTTCTCATACTTCATGGCTAGATCCTGGGCTGTTTCTGGATTGTATCACGTAGTAATGCGGTACCACGCTGAAACAGTCAATTAATACTGGTTTCGATCAATATTTTAGAGGATAACGCAAGTTAGGTCTGGGATAGGTCTGGGATTCGCCCTCATCAGGGTCATACTTTCGCGTTCTTCACATACTTGTTGAACGGATCCTGGGTTTTTTCTGGTTTGGATCACGTAGTAATGTGGGACCACACTGAAACAATCAATTAAACCTGGTCTTGATAAATATTTTAGAGGATAACGCATGTTAGGTCTGGGATAGGTCTGGGATTTGCCCTCATCAGACCCATACTTTCGCACACTCCACATACTCGTAGAACAGATCCTGGGTTATTTTCTGGTTTGGATCACATAGTAATGTGGTACCACACTGAAACAGTCGATTAAACCAGGTTTCGATCAATATTTTTGAGGATAACGCGTGTTAGGTCTAGGTTAGGCCTGGGATTTTCACTCATCAGACTCATACCTTCGCATTCTTCACATACTTGTTGAACGGATCCTGGGTTTTTTCTGGTTTGCATCACGTAGTAATGTGGGACCACACTGAAACAGTCAATTAAACCTGGTTTCGCTCAATATTTTAGGAGATAACGCATGTTAGGTCTAGGTTAGGTCTGGGATTTGCCCTCATCAGGGTCATACTTCCGCAGTTTTAACATGCATGTTGACCTGATCAAGAGTTTTTTCTGCTTTGGATCACGTAGTAAAGTGGTACCACAACTAAAACAGTCAATTAAACCTGGTTTCGATCACTATTTTAGCAGATAACGCAAGTTAGGTCTGGGATAGGTCTGGGATTATTCCTCATCAGACTCATACTTTCGCACACTTCACATACTCGTTGACAAGATCCTGGGTTTTTTTCTGGTTTGGATCACGTAGTAATGTGGTACCACACTGAAACAGTCGACTAAACCTAGTTTCGATTAATATTTTTGAGGATAACGCATGTTAGGTCTGGGATAGGTCTGGGATTTGCCCTCATCAGGCTCATACTTTCGCAGGTTTAACATGCATGTTGACCTGATCGAGGGTTTTTTCTGCATTGGATCACGTAGTAAAGTGGTACCACACTAAAACAGTCAATTAAACCTGGTTTCGATCAATATTTTAGAGGATAACGAAAGTTATGTCTAGTTTAGGCCTGGGATTTGCCCTCATCGGACTCATACTTTGGCATACTTCACATACTTGTTGAACAGATCCTGGGTTTTTTTCTGGTTTGGATCACGTAGTAATGTGGCACCACACTGAAACAGTCGATTAAACCTGGTTTCGATCAATATTTTAGAAGATAACGCATGTTAGGTCTAGGTTAGGCCGTGGATTTTCACTCATCAGACTCATACTTTCGCATTCTTCACATACTTGTTGAACGGCTCCTGTGTTTTTTCTGGTTTGGTTCACGTAGTAAAGTGGTACCACACTGAAACATTCAATTAAACCTGGTCTTGATAAATATTTTAGAGGATAACGCATGTTAGGTTTGGGTTAGGTCTAGGATTTGCCCTCATCACGCTCATACTTTCGCATATTTCTCACACTTCATGGCTAGATCCTGGGCTTTTTCTGGATTGCATCACGTAGTAATGAAGTACAACACTGAAACAGACAATTTAACCTGATTTCCATCAATATCTGAGAGGACAACGCAAGTTAGGTCTGAGATAGGTCTGGGATTCGCCCTCATCAAGCTCATACTGGTTTCGATCAATATTTTAGAGGACAACGCATGTTAGGTCTGGGATAGGTCTGGGATTTGCCCCCATCAGGGTCATACTTTCGCATATTTCTCATACTTCATGGCTAGATCCTGTGTTTTTTCTGGTTTGGATCACGAAGTAGTGTGGTACTACACTGAAACAGTCCATTAAACCTGGTTTCGTTCAATATTTTAGAAGATAACGCATGTTAGGCCTGGGATTTGCACTCATCAGGGTCATACTTTCGCAGTTTTAACATGCATGTTGACCTGATCGAGGGTTTTTTCTGCATTGGATCACGTAGTAAAGTGGTACCACAAATAAAACAGTCAATTAAACCTGGTTTCTATCAATATTTTAGAGGATAACGCAAGCTAGGTCTGGGATAGGTCAGAGATTTGCCCTCATCAGACTCATACTTTCGCACACTTCACATACTCGTTGAACAGATCCTGGATTTTTTTCTGGTTTGGATCACGTAGTATTGTGGTACCACACTGAAACTGTCGATTAAACCTGGTTTCGATCAATATTATTGAGGATAACGCATGTTAGGTCTAGGTTAGGCCTGGGATTTTCACTGATCAGACTCATACTTTCGCATTCTTCACATACTTGTTGAACGGATCCTGGGTTTTTTCCGGTTTGGTTCGCGTAATAATGTGGTACCACACTGAAACATTCAATTAAACCTGGTCTTGATAAACATTTTAGAGGATAACGTATGTTAGGTCTGGGTTACGTCTAGGATTTGCCCTCATCAGGCTCATACTTTCGCATATTTCTCATACTTCATGGCTAGATCCTGGATTTTCTTCTGGTTTGGATCACGTAGTATTGTGGTGCCACACTGAAACTGTCGATTAAACCTGGTTTCGATCAATATTATTGAGGATAACGCAAGTTAGGTCTGGGATAGATATGGGATTTGCCCTCATCAGGCTCATACTCGCTTCGATCAATATTTTAGAGGACAACGCAAGTTAGGTCTGGGATAGGTCTGGGATTTGCCCTCATCAGGGTCATACTTTCGCATATTTCTCATACTTCATGGCTAGATCCTGGGCTATTTCTGGATTGGATCACGTAGTAATGTGGTACCACACTGAAACAGTCAATTAAACCTGGTTTCGATCAATATTCTAGAGGATAACGGAAGTTAGGGCTGGGATAGGTCTGGGATTTGCCCTCATCAGGCTCATACTTTCGCGTTTTTCACATACCTGTTGAACAGATCCTGGGTTTTTTCTGGTTTGGATCACGTAGTAGTGTGGTACCACACTGAAACAGTCCATTAAACCTGGTTTCGATCAATATTTTAGAGGATATCGCATGTTAGGTCTGGGTTAGGTCTAGGATTTGCCCTCATCAGGCTCATACTTTCGCGTTTCTCACATACTTGTTGAACAGATCCTGGGTTTTTTCTGATTTGGATCACGTAGTAATGTGGTACCACACTGAAACAGTCCATTAAACCTGGTTTCGATCAATATTTTAGAGAATAATTCATGTTAGGTCTAGGTTAGGTCTGGCATTTGCTCCCATCAGGCTCATTCTTTCGCATATTTCTCATACTTGATGGCTAGATCCTGGTCTTTTTCTGGATTGCATCACGTAGTAATGTGGTACCACACTGAAACAGTCCATTAAACCTGGTTTCGATCAATATTTTAGAGGACAACCCAAGTTAGGTCTGGGATAGGTCTGGGATTTGCCCTCATCAGGATCATACTTTCGCATTTTTCACATACTTGTTGAACAGATCCTGGGATATTTCTGGATTGTATCACGTAGTAATGTGGTACCACGCTGAAACAGTCAATTAAACCTGGTTTCGATCAATATTTTAGAGGATAACGCAAGTTAGGTCTGAGATAGGTCTGGGATTCGCCCTTATCAGGCTGATACTGGTTTCGATCAATATTTTAGAGGATATCGCATGTTAGGTCTGGGTTAGGTCTAGGATTTGCCCTCATCAGGCTCATACTTTCGCGTTTCTCACATACTTGTTGAACAGATCCTGGGTTTTTTCTGGATTGTATCACGTAGTAATGTGGTACCACGCTGAAACAGTCAATTAAACCTGGTTTCGATCAATATTTTAGAGGATAACGCAAGTTAGCTCTGAGATAGGTCTGGGATTCGCCCTTATCAGGCTCATACTGGTTTCGATCAATATTTTAGACGACAACACAAGTTAGGTCTGGGATAGGTCTGGGATTTGCCCTCTTCAGGGTCATACTTTCGCATATTTCTCATACTTGATGGCTAGATCCTGGGCTATTTCTGGATTGTATCACGTAGTAATGTGGTACCACGCTGAAACAGTCAATTAAACCTGGTTTCGATCAATATTTTAGAGGACAACACAAGTTAGGTCTGGGATAGGTCTGGGATTTGCCCTAATCAGGGTCATACTTTTGCAGTTTTAACATACATGTTGACCTGATCGAGGGTTTTTACTACATTGGATCACGTAGTAGTGTGGTACCACACTGAAACAGTCCATTAAACCTGGTTTCGATCAATATTTTAGAGAATAATTCATGGTAGGTCTAGGTTAGGCCTGAGATTTTCACTCACAAGACTCATAGCTTCGCATTCTTCACATACTTGTTGAACGGATCCTGGGTTTTTTCTGGTTTGGTTCACGTAGTAATGTGGTACCACACTGAAACATTCAATTAAACCTGATCTTGATAAATATTTTAGAGGATCACGTATGTTAGGTCTGGGTTACGTCTAGGATTTGCCCTCATCAGGCTCATACTTTCGCATATTTCTCATACTTCATGGCTAGATCCTGGGCTATTTCTGGATTGGATCACCTAGTAATGTGGTACCACACTGAAACAGTCAATGAAACCTGGTTTTGATCAATATTTTAGAGAATAATTCATGTTAGGTCTAGGTTAGGTCTAGGATTTGCCCTCATCAGGCTCATACTTTCGCATATTTCTCATACTTGATGGCTAGATCCTGGGCATTTTCTGGATTGCATCACGTAGTAATGAAGTTCAACACTGAAACAGTCAATTTAACCTGGTTTCCATCAATATCTGAGAGGACAACCCAAGTTAGGTCTGGGATAGGTCTGGGATTCGCCCTCATCAGGCTCATACTTTCGCGTTTTTCACGTACTTGTTGAACTGATCCTGGGTTTTTTCTGGTTTGGATCACGTAGCAATGTGGTACCACACTGAAACAGTCGATTAAACCTGGTTTCGATCAATATTTTAGAGGATAACGCATGTTAGGTCTAGGTTAGGCCTGGGATTTTCACTCATCAGACTCATACTTTCGCGTTCTTCACATACTTGTTGAACGGATCCTAGGTTTTTTCTGGTTTGGGTCATGTAGTAATGTGGTACCACACTGAAACAGTCGATTAAACCAGGTTTCGATCAATATTTTTGAGGATAACGCATGTTAGGTCTAGGTTAGGCCTGGGATTTTCACTCATCAGACACATACTTTCGTATTCTTCACATACTTGTTGAACGGATCCTGGGTTTTTTCTAGTTTGGATCACGTAGTAATGTGGGACCACACTGAAACAGTCAATTAACCCTGGTTTCGACCAATATTTTAGAGAATAATTCATGTTAGTTCTAGGTTAGGTCTGGGATTTGCTCTCATCAGGCTCATTCTTTCGCATATTTCTCATACTTGATGGCTAGTTCCTGGGCTATTTCTGGATTGCATCACGTAGTAATGAAGTACAACAATGAAGCAGTCAATTAAACCTGGTTTCCATCAATATCTTAGAGGACAACGCAAGTTAGGTCTGGGATAGGTCTGGGATTTGCCCTCATCAGGCTCATACTTTCGCGTTTTTCACATACTTGTTGAACAGATCCTGGGTTTTTTCTGGTTTGGATCACGTAGTAGTGTGGTACCACACTGAAACAGTCCATTAAACCTGGTTTGGATCAATATTTTAGAGGATAACGTATGTTAGGTCTAGGTTAGGTCTGGGATTTTCACTCTTCAGACTCATACTTTCGCATTCTTCACATACTTGTTGAACGGATCCTGGGTTTTTTCTGGTTTGGATCAAGTAGTAATGTGGGACCACACTGAAACAATCAATTAAACCTGGTATTGATACATATCTTAGAGGATAACGCATGTTAGGTCTGGGATAGGTCTGGGATTTGCCCTCATCAGACCCATACTTTCGCACACTCCACATACTCGTAGAACAGATCCTGGGTTATTTTCTGGTTTGGATCACATAGTAATGTGGTACCACACTGAAACAGTCGATTAAACCAGGTTTCGATCAATATCTTTGAGGATAACGCATGTTAGGTCTAGGTTAGGCCTGGGATTTTCACTCTTCAGACTCATACTTTCGCATATTTCTCATACTTCATGGCTAGATCCTGGGCTATTCCTGGATTGGATCACGTAGTAATGTGGTACCACACTGAAACAGTCAATTAAACCTGGTTTCGCTCAATATTTTAGGAGATAACGCATGTTAGGTCTAGGTTAGGCCTGGGATTTGCCCTCATCAGGGTCATACTTTCGCAGTTTTAACATGCATGTTGACCTGATCAAGAGTTTTTTCTGCTTTGGATCACGTAGTAAAGTGGTACCACAACTAAAACAGTCAATTAAACCTGGTTTCGATCACTATTTTAGCGGATAACGCAAGTTAGGTCTGGGATAGGTCTGGGATTATCCCTCATCAGACTCATACTTTCGCACACTTCACATACTCGTTGACAAGATCCTGGGTTTTTTTCTGGTTTGGATCACGTAGTAATGTGGTACCACACTGAAACAGTCGATTAAACCTGGTTTCGATCAATATTTCAGAGGATAACGCAAGTTTGGTCTGGGATAGGTCTGGGATTTTCATTCATCAGACTCATACTTTCGCATTCTTCACATACTTGTTGAACAGATCCTGGGTTTTTTCTGGTTTGGGTCAGGTAGTAATGTGGTACCACTCTGAAACAGTCGATTAAACCAGGTTTCGATCAATATTTTTGAGGATAACGCATGTTAGGTCTAGGTTAGGCCTGGGATTTTCACTCATCAGACTCATACTTTCGCATTCTTCACATACTTGTTGAACCGATCCTGGGTTTTTTCTGGTTTGGATCACGTAGTAATGTGGGACCATACTGAAACAATCAATTAAACCTGGTCTTGATAAATATTTTAGAGGACAACGCATGTTAGGTCTGGGTTAGGTCTGGGATTTGCCCTCATCAGGCTCATACTTTCGCATATTTCTCATACTTCATGGCTATATCCTGGGCTGTTTCTGGATTGTATCACGTAGTAATGCGGTACCACGCTGAAACAGTCAATTAAACCTGGTTTGGATCAATATTTTAGAGGATAACGCATGTTAGGTTTGGTTAGGTCTAGGATTTTCCCTCGTCGGGCTCATACTTTCGCATATTTCTCATACTTCATGGCTAGATCCTGGGCTGTTTCTGGATTGTATCACGTAGTAATGCGGTACCACGCTGAAACAGTCAATTAAACCTGGTTTCGATCAATATTTTAGAGGATAACGCAAGTTAGGTCTGGGATCCGGGGAGGGGTGGCATTGGCAATATCCTTGGATATTGCCAATGCCTTTAACACCCTCCCCTGGGAAGAAATAAGGAGGGGACTCGTATATCATCGAGTCCCCCCTTGTCTCAGGGCGGTCGTCGGGGATTATCTCCTCGGCAGGTGGATCGAGTATCCGGGCCGGGATGGTGATATGCGGAGGGAGGTGTACTGCGTTGTTCCGCAGGGGTCGGTCCTCGGACCACTCCTGTGGAACATCGCGTACGACTCGGTGTTGCGGGCCGGCCTCCCCGACGGCGTCAGCACGGTGTGTTATGCGGATGACACACTGGTGCTGGCCGTCGGGGCGCACTGGGGGAGGGCCATGCGTCGCGCGGAGGAGGGGTCGCAACGCGTCGTCGACCGGATCAGGGGGATGGGGATGACGGTGGCGGTCCATATGACCGAGGTGATTGCGTTTCATTCACCTCGGCAGGATCCGCCACCCCCTCTGATTCGGGTGGGTGGGGCTGACATCGAGGTGAAGCCCCAGATCTGGTATCTGGGGCTGATCCTCGATAGCCACTGGCGTTTCGAGAAGCATTTCCGCTGCCTGGTCCCCCGGTTGGAAAGGATGGTTGCGGCTCTGGGCCGGATCCTGCCCAACCTGGGGGGCCCGGCGGGCCGAGTTCGTCGCCTCTATGTGGCAATGGTCCAGTCGGTGGCCCTATACGGGGCCCCCGTCTGGGCGGACGACCTGGCTGCCTCCTGGCGCAGCATGACTATGTTGCGTCGGGTGCAGAGGCGCATGGCGCTCAGGGTCGTCCGCGGGTATCGGACCATGTCACATGAGGCGGCGACGGTTCTAGCGGGCATGCCGCCCATGGACCTGCTCGCGCGGTCGCACGCGGTGATGTACCGGCACCGCATCGACCGTCGCGCGGGGGTGGGGGCGATCCCGGGCGGGCAGGAACCTGCTTGGGGCGATTTGAAGCGCCAGGCCCGGCAGTCCGTGTTGCTCGCGTGGCAGGAGCGGCTGGCTCTGCCAAACGCGGGGCACCGGACTGTCGGGGCTGTTCGGCCACTCCTGCAGGAGTGGCTGGACAGAGGCCATGGCAGCCTCACCTACCGGATGGCACAAGTATTTTCCGGGCGTGCAGCTTCGGAAGATACCTGTGCCGGATAGGGAAGGAGCCGACGGCGCGTTGCTGCACTGCGACGCTAAGCAGGACACGGCGGATCATACCCTGGAGGTATGCCCCGCGTGGGAGGGGGAGCGCCGTGTCCTGGTCGGCCTCGTCGAGCGGGATGTCTCGCTGCCGGGCGTGGTGCGCGCCATGCTCGGCAGCGAGGAGAAGTGGAGGGCCGTGGCCTCCTTCTGCGAGAACGTAATGTTGCAGAAGGAGGCCGCGGGGAGGGAGCGCGAGGTTCAGCGGCGCGCTGAAGCTCGTGCTCGTGCGGTGGCCCGAGGTCGTCGCCCGGTCGCGAGGCGTCGCGGGCGGCCGCCTCGGCGTGGCGGATGACCTAGGCTGGGAGGGGGGTCCTGAGGGGACCCTCCTCCCGCCAGGCGGCGCCGGGTCGGACCGTTTGGGGGTAGGAGTGCCTCCCCCTACCGGTCCGACGCAAGGGGAGGCACCCTCGGCGATCTGGTGCGGCCATGAACGCCCGGCTGCCGAGGGGTGGAAACTGGGTCGCGGGCGGTTGCGAGTTGGGGCTCGCAGCCGCCACTAAACGCGGCCCCGGGACGGATAGCGGCGGGATGGAGTGGCCCCGTCCCGCCGCTATGAGGCAGTGTGTCTACTGGGGGGACCGATTGTCCCCCCGGGGGATGGGCGCGAAAGCGCGGGCACGGGGAGGATACCGGAAGAATGCTTCGAGCGATTCCCGGTATCCTCCCAAAGCGTGCCGAAGGGTCACCGTGGGGTTTTTAGTGGGCAGGTCCCGCGCCTGTCGTTGTACGGGCGCGGGGAATCCCACACACCCCTCCCACCTCTCCCCAAGGAGGTGGGAGGGAGTCTTTCGAAGATTTTCCCCACGACAAAAAAAAAAAAAAAAAAAAAAAAAGTTAGGTCTGGGATAGGTCTGGGAGTTGCCCTCATCAGGCTCATACTTTCGCGTTTTTCACATACTTGTTGAACAGATCCTGGGTTTTTTCCGGTTTCGGTCACGTAGTAGTGTGGTACCACACTGAAACAGTCGATTAAACCTGGTTTCGATCAATATTTTTGAGGATGACGCATGTTAGGTCTAGGTTAGGCCGGGGATTTTCACTCATCAGACTCATACTTTCGCATTCTTCACATACTTGTTGAACGGATCCTGGGTTTTTTTCTGGTTTGGATCACGTAGTAATGTGGAACCACACTGAAACAATCAATTAAACATGGTCTTGATAAATATTTTAGAGGATAACGCATGTTAGGTCTAGGTTAGGCCTGGGATTTTCACTCATCAGACTCATACTTTCGCATTCTTCACATACTTGTTGAACGGATCCTGGGTTTTTTCTGGTTTGGATCACGTAGTAATGTGGGACCACACTGAAACAATCAATTAAACCTGGTCTTGATAAATATTTTAGAGGCCAACGTATGTTAGGTCTGGGATAGGTCTAGGATTTACCCTCATCAGGCTCATACTTTCGCATATTTCTCATACTTCATGGCTAGATCCTGGGCTATTTCTGGATTGGATCACGTAGTAATGTGGTACCACACTGAAACAGTCAATTAAACCTGGTCTCGCTCAACATTTTAGAAGATAACGCATGTTAGGCCTAGGTTAGGCCTGGGATCTGCCCTCACCAGGTTCATATTTTCGCGTTCTTCACATACTTGTTGAACAGATCCCTGGCTTTTTCTGCTTTGGATCACATAGTAATGTGGTACCACACTGAAACAGTCGATTAAACCAGGTTTCGATCAATATTTTTGAGGATAACGAATGTTAGGTCTAGGTTAGGCCTGGGATTTTCACTCATCAGACTCATACTATCGCATTCTTCACATACTTGTTGACCGGATCCTGGGTTTTTTCTGGTTTGGATCACGTAGCAATGTGGTACCACACTGAAACAGTCAATTAAACCTGGTTTCGATCAATATTTTGGAGAATAATTCATGTTAGGTCTAGGTTAGGTATGGGATTTGCTCTCATCAGGCTCATTCTTTCGCATATTTCTCATACTTGATGGCTAGATCCTGCGCTTTTTCTGGTTTGCATCACGTAGTAATGAAGTACAACACTGGAACAGTCGATTAAACCTGGTTTCCATCAATATCTTAGAGGACAACGCAAGTTAGGTCTTGGATAGGTCTGGGATTTGCCCTCATCAGGCTCATACTTTCGTGATTTTCACATACTTGTTGAACAGATCCTGGGTTTTTTCTGGTTTGGATCACGTAGTAGTGTGGTACCACACTGAAACGGTCCATTAAACCTGGTTTGGATCAATATTTTAGAGGATAACGCATGTTAGGTCTAGGTTAGGTCTGTGATTTTCACTCATCAGACTCATACTTTCGCATTCTTCACATACTTGTTGAACGGATCCTGGGTTTTCTCTGGTTTGGATCACGTAGTAATGTGGGACCACACTGAAACAATCAATTAAACCTGGTCTTGATAAATATTTTAGAGGACAACGCATGTTAGGTCTGGGATAGGTCGGGGATTTGCCCACACCGGACTCATACTTTCGCACACTTCACATACTCGTTGAACAGATCCTGGGTTATTTTCTGGTTTGGATCACATAGTAATGTGGTACCACACTGAAACAGACGATTAAACCAGGTTTCGATAAATATTTTTGAGGATAACGCATGTTAGGTCTAGGTTAGGCCTGGGATTTTCACTCATCAGACTCATACTATCGCATTCTTCACATACTTGTTGACCGGATCCTGGGTTTTTTCTGGTTTGGATCACGTAGCAATGTGGTACCACACTGAAAGAGTCAATTAAACCTGGTTTCGATCATTATATTAGAGAATAATTCATGTTAGGTCTAGGTTAGGTCTGGGATTTGCTCTCATCAGGCTCATTCTTTCGCATATTTCTCATACTTGATGGCTAGATCCCGGGCTTTTTCTGGATTGCATCACGTAGTAATGAAGTACAACACTGAAACAGTCAATTAAACCTGGTTTCCATCAATATCTTAGAGGACAACGCAACTTAGGTCTGGGATAGGTCTGGGATTTGCCCACATCAGGCTCGTACTTTCGCGTTTTTCACATACTTGTTGAACAGATCCTGGGTTTTTTCTGGTTTGGATCACGTAGTAATGTGGGACCACACTGAAACAATCAATTAAACCTGGTCTTGATAAATATTTTAGAGGATAACTCATGTTAGGTTTGGGTTAGGTCTTGGATTTGCCCTCATCAGGCTCATACTTTCGCATATTTCTCATACATCATGGCTAGATTCTGGGCTGTTTCTGGATTGTATCACGTAGTAATGTGGTACCACGCTGAAACAGTCAATTAAACCTGGTTTCGATCAATATTTTAGAGGATAACGCAAGTTAGGTCTGGCATAGGTCTGGGATTCGCCCTCAACAGGCTCATACTTTCGCGTTTTTCACATACTTGTTGAACTGATCCTGGGCTTTTTCTGGTTTGGATCACGTAGTAATGTGGTACCACACTGAAACAGTCAATTAAACCTGGTTTCGATCAATATTTTAGAGAATAATTCATGTTAGGTCTAGGTTAGGTCTGGGATTTGCTCTCATCAGGCTCATACTTTCGCACACTTCACATACTCGTTTGACAGATCCTGTGTTATTTTCTGGTTTGGATCGCATAGTAATGTGGTACCACACTGAAACAGTCGATTAAACCAGGTTTCGATCAATATTTTTGAGGATAACGCATGTTAGGTCTAGGTTAGGCCTGGGATTTTCACTCATCAGACTCATACTATCGCATTCTTCACATACTTGTTGAACGGATCCTGGGTTGTTTCTGGTTTGGATCACGTAGTAATGTGGGACCACACTGAAACAGTCAACTAAACCTGGTTTCGATCAATATATTAGAGAATAATTCATGTTAGGTCTAGGTTAGGTCTGGGATTTGCTCTCATCAGGCTCATTCATTCGCATATTTCTCATACTTGATGGCTAGATCCGGGGCTTTTTCTGGATTGCATCACGTAGTAATGAAGTACAACACTGAAACAGTCAATTAAACCTGGTTTCCAGCAATATCTTAGAGGACAACGCAAGTTAGGTCTGGGATAGGTCTGGGATTTGCCCACATCAGGCTCATACTTTCGCGTTTTTCACATACTTGTTGAACAGATCCTGGGTTTTTTCTGGTTTGGATCACGTAGTAGTGTGGTACCACACTGAAACAGTCCATTAAACCTGGTTTGGATCAACATTTTAGAGGATAACGCATGTTAGGTCTAGGTTAGGTCTGGGATTTTCACTCATCAGACTCATACTTTCGCATTCTTCACATACTTGTTGAACGGATCCTGGTTTTTTTCTGGTTTGGATCACGTAGTAATGTGGGACCACACTGAAACAATCAATTAAACCTGGTCTTGATAAATATTTTAGAGGATAACGCATGTTAGGTCTGGGATAGGTCTGGGATTTGCCCTCATCAGGCTCATACTTTCGCGTTTTTCACATACTTGTTCAACTGATCCTGGGCTTTTTCTGGTTTGGATCACGCAGTAATGTGGTACCACACTGAAACAGTCAATTAAACCTGGTCTTGATAAATATTTTAGAGGATAACGCATGTTAGGTCTGGGATAGGTCTGGGATTTGCCCTCATCAGACTCATACTTTCGCACACTTCACATACTCGTTGAGCAGATCCTGGGTTATTTTCTGGTTTGGATCACATAGTAATGTGGTACCACACTGAAACAGTCGATTAAACCAGGTTTCGATCAATATTTTTGAGGATAACGCATGTTAGGTCTAGGTTAGGCCTGGGATTTTCACTCATCAGACTCATACTTTCGCATTCTTCTCATACTTGTTGAGCGGATCCTGGGTTTTTTCTGGTTTGGATCACGCAGTAATGTGGGGCCACACTGAAACGGTCAACTAAACCTGGTTTCGATCAATATATTAGAGAATAATTCATGTTAGGTCTAGGTTAGGTCTGGGATTTGCTCTCATCAGGCTCATTCTTTCGCATATTTCTCATACTTGATGGCTAGGTCCTGGGCTTTTTCTGGATTGCATCAAGTAGTAATGAAGTACAACACTGAAACAGACAATTAAACCTGGTTTCCATCAATATCTTAGAGGACAACGCAAGTTAGGTCTGGGATAGGTCTGGGATTTGCCCACATCAGGCTCATACCTTCGCGTTTTTCACATACTTGTTGAACAGATCCTGGGTTTTTTCTGGTTTGGATCACGTAGTAGCGTGGTACCACACTGAAACAGTCCATTAAACCTGGTTTGGATCAACATTTTAGAGGATAACGCATGTTAGGTCTAGGTTAGGTCAGGGATTTTCACTCATCAGACCCATACTTTCGCATTCTTCACATACTTGTTGAACGGATCCTGGGTTTTTTCTGGTTTGGATCACGTAATAATGTGGGACCACACTGAAACAATCAATTAAACCTGGTCTTGATAAATATTTTAGAGGATAACGCATGTTAGGTCTGGGATAGGTCTGGGATTTGCCCTCATCAGACTCATACTTTCGCATTCTTCACACACTTGTTGAACGGATCCTGGGTTTTTTCTGGTTTGGATCACGCAGTAATGTGGGGCCACACTGAAACGGTCAGCTAAACCTGGTTTCGATCAATATATTAGAGAATAATTCATGTTAGGTCTAGGTTAGGTCTGGGATTTGCTCTCATCAGGCTCATTCTTTCGCATATTTCTCATACTTGATGGCTAGATCCTGGGCTTTTTCTGGATTGCATCACGTAGTAATGAAGTACAACACTGAAACAGTCAATTAAACCTGGTTTCCATCAATATCTTAGAGGACAACGCAAGTTAGGTCTGGGATAGGTCTGGGATTTGCCCACATCAGGCTCATACCTTCGCGTTTTTCACATACTTGTTGAACAGATCCTGGGTTTTTTCTGGTTTGGATCACGTAGTAGTGTGGTACCACACTGAAACAGTCCATTAAACCTGGTTTGGATCAACATTTTAGAGGATAACGCATGTTAGGTCTAGGTTAGGTCAGGGATTTTCACTCATCAGACTCATACTTTCGCATTCTTCACATACTTGTTGAACGGATCCTGGGTTTTTTCTGGTTTGGATCACGTAATAATGTGGGACCACACTGAAACAATCAATTAAACCTGGTTTCGATCAATATTTTAGAGAATAATTCATGTTAGGTCTAGGTTAGGTCTGGGATTTGCTCTCATCAGGCTCATACTTTCGCACACTTCACATACTCGTTTGACAGATCCTGTGTTATTTTCTGGTTTGGATCGCATAGTAATGTGGTACCACACTGAAACAGTCGATTAAACCAGGTTTCGATCAATATTTTTGAGGATAACGCATGTTAGGTCTAGGTTAGGCCTGGGATTTTCACTCATCAGACTCATACTATCGCATTCTTCACATACTTGTTGAACGGATCCTGGGTTGTTTCTGGTTTGGATCACGTAGTAATGTGGGACCACACTGAAACAATCAATTAAACCTGGTTTCGATCAATATTTTAGAGAATAATTCATGTTAGGTCTAGGTTAGGTCTGGGATTGGCTCTCATCAGGCTCATTCTTTCGCATATTTCTCATACTTGATGGCTAGATCCTGCGCTTTTTCTGGATTGCATCACGTAGTAATGAAGTACAACACTGAAACAGTCAATTAAACCTGGTTTCCATCAATATCTTAGAGGACAACGCAAGTTAGGTCTGGGATAGGTCTGGGATTTGCCCACATCAGGCTCATACCTTCGCGTTTTTCACATACTTGTTGAACAGATCCTGGGTTTTTTCTGGTTTGGATCACGTAGTAGTGTGGTACCACACTGAAACAGTCCATTAAACCTGGTTTGGATCAACATTTTAGAGGATAACGCATGTTAGGTCTAGGTTAGGTCAGGGATTTTCACTCATCAGACTCATACTTTCGCATTCTTCACATACTTGTTGAACTGATCCTGGGCTTTTTCTGGTTTGGATCACGTAGTAATGTGGTACCACACTGAAACAATCAATTAAACCTGGTCTTGATAAATATTTTAGAGGATAACGCATGTTAGGTCTGGGATAGGTCTGGGATTTGCCCTCATCAGACTCATACTTTCGCACACTTCACATACTTGTTGAACAGATACAGGGTTTTTTCTGGTTTGAATCACGTAGTAATGTGGTACCACACTGAAACATTCAATTAAACCTGGTCTTGATAAATATTTTAGAGGGTAACTCATGTTAGGTTTGGGTTAGGTCTTGGATTTGCCATCATCAGGCTCATACTTTCGCATATTTCTCATACTTCATGGCTAGCTTCTGGGCTGTTTCTGGATTGTATCACGTAGTAATGTGGTACCACGCTGAAACAGTCAATTAAACCTGGTTTCGATCAATATTTTAGAGGATAACGCAAGTTAGGTCTGGCATAGGTCTGGGATTCGCCCTCATCAGGCTCATACTTTCGCGTTTTTCACATACTTGTTGAACTGATCCTGGGCTTTTTCTGGTTTGGATCACGTAGTAATGTGGTACCACACTGAAACAGTCAATTAAACCTGGTTTCGATCAATATTTTAGAGAATAATTCATGTTAGGTCTAGGTTAGGTCTGGGATTTGCTCTCATCAGGCTCATACTTTCGCACACTTCAGATACTCGTTTGGCAGATCCTGTGTTATTTTCTGGTTTGGATCGCATAGTAATGTGGTACCACACTGAAACAGTCGATTAAGCCAGGTTTCGATCAATATTTTTGAGGATAACGCATGTTAGGTCTAGGTTAGGCCAGGGATTTTCACTCATCAGACTCATACTTTCGCATTCTTCACATACTTGTTGAACGGATCCCGGGTTGTTTCTGGTTTGGATCACGTAGTAATGTGGGACCACACTGAAACAGTCAACTAAACCTGGTTTCGATCAATATATTAGAGAATAATTCATGTTAGGTCTAGGTTAGGTCTGGGATTTGCTCTCATCGGGCTCATTCTTTCGCATATTTCTCATACTTGATGGCTAGAACCTGGGCTTTTTCTGGATTGCATCACGTAGTAATGAAGTACAACACTGAAACAGTCAATTAAACCTGGTTTCCATCAATATCTTAGAGGACAACGCAAGTTATGTCTGGGATAGGTCTGGGATTTGCCCACATCAGGCTCATACTTTCGCGTTTTTCACATACTTGTTGAACAGATCCTGGGTTTTTTCTGGTTTGGATCACGTACTAGTGTGGTACCACACTGAAACAGTCCATTAAACCTGGTTTGGATCAACATTTTAGAGGATAACGCATGTTAGGTCTAGGTTAGGTCTGGGATTTTCACTTATCAGACTCATACTTTCGCATTCTTCACATACTTGTTGAACGGATCCTGGGTTTTTTCTGGTTTGGATCACGTAGTAATGTGGGACCACACTGAAACAGTCGATTAAACCAGGTTTCGATCAATATTTTTGAGGATAACGCATGTTAGGTCTAGGTTAGGCCTGGGATTTTCACTCATCAGACTCATACTTTCGCATTCTTCTCATACTTGTTGAACGGATCCTGGGTTTTTTCTGGTTTGGATCACGTAGTAATGTGGTACCACACTGAAACAGTCAATTAAACCTAGTTTTGATCAATATTTTAGAGAATAATTCATGTTAGGTCTAGGTTAGGCCTGGGATTTTCACTCATCAGACTCATACTTTCGCATTCTTCTCATACTTGTTGAACGGATCCTGGGTTTTTTCTGGATTGGGTCACGTAGTAGTGCGGTACCACACTGAAACAGTCGATTAAACCTGGTTTCGTTCAATATTTTTGAGGATAACGCAAGTTAGGTCTCGGATAGGTCTGGGATTTTCCCTCATCAGTCTCATACTTTCGCGTTTTTCACATACTTGTTGAACAGATCCTGGGTTTTTTCTGGATTGGGTCACGTAGTAGTGTGGTACCACACTGAAACAGTCGATTAAACCTGGTTTCGATCAATATTTTTGAGGATAACGCATGTTAGGTCTAGGTTAGGCCGGGGATTTTCACTCATCAGACTCATACTTTCGCATTCTTCACACACTTGTTGAACGGATCCTGGGTTTTTTCTGGTTTGAATCACGCAGTAATGTGGGGCCACACTGAAACGGTCAACTAAACCTGGTTTCGATCAATATATTAGAGAATAATTCATGTTAGGTCTAGGTTAGGTCTGGGATTTCCTCTCATCAGGCTCATTCTTTCGCATATTTCTCATACTTGATGGCTAGATCCTGGGTTTTTTCTGGATTGCATCACGTAGTAATGAAGTACAACACTGAAACAGTCAATTAAACCTGGTTTCCATCAATATCTTAGAGGACAACGCAAGTTAGGTCTGGGATAGGTCTGGGATTTGCCCACATCAGGCTCATACCTTCGCGTTTTTCACATACTTGTTGAACAGATCCTGGGTTTTTTCTGGTTTGGATCACGTAGTAGTGTGGTACCACACTGAAACAGTCCATTAAACCTGGTTTGGATCAACATTTTAGAGGATAACGCATGTTAGGTCTAGGTTAGGTCAGGGATTTTCACTCATCAGACTCATACTTTCGCATTCTTCACATACTTGTTGAACAGATACAGGGTTTTTTCTGGTTTGGTTCACGTAGTAATGTGGTACCGCACTGAAACATTCAATTAAACCTGGTCTTGATAAATATTTTAGAGGATAACTCATGTTAGGTTTGGGTTAGGTCTTGGATTTGCCATCATCAGGCTCATACTTTCGCATATTTCTCATACTTCATGGCTAGCTTCTGGGCTGTTTCTGGATTGTATCACGTAGTAATGTGGTACCACGCTGAAACAGTCAATTAAACCTGGTTTCGATCAATATTTTAGAGGATAACGCAAGTTAGGTCTGGCATAGGTCTGGGATTCGCCCTCATCAGGCTCATACTTTCGCGTTTTTCACATACTTGTTGAACTGATCCTGGGCTTTTTCTGGTTTGGATCACGTAGTAATGTGGTACCACACTGAAACAGTCAATTAAACCTGGTTTCGATCAATATTTTAGAGAATAATTCATGTTAGGTCTAGGTTAGGTCTGGGATTTGCTCTCATCAGGCTCATACTTTCGCATTCTTCACATACTTGTTGAACGGATCCTGGGTTTTTTCTGGTTTGGATCACGTAGTAATGTGGGACCACACTGAAACAGTCAATTAAACCTGGTTTCGATCAATATATTAGAGAATAATTCATGTTAGCTCTAGGTTAGGTCTGGGATTTGCCCTCGTCAGGCTCATACTTTCGCATATTTCTCATACTTCATGGCTAGATCCTGGGCTATTTCTGGATTGTATCACGTAGTAATGTGGTACCACACAGAAACAGTCAATTAAACCTGGTTTCGATCAATATTTTAGAGGATAACGCAAGTTAGGTCTGGGATAGGTCTGGGATTTTCCCCCATCAGGCTCATACTTTCGCGTTTTTCACATACTTGTTGAACAGATCCTGGGTTTTTTCTGGATTGGGTCACGTAGTAGTGTGGTACCACACTGAAACAGTCGATTAAACCTGGTTTCGATCAATATTCTTGAGGATAACGCATGTTAGGTCTAGGTTAGGCCGGGGATTTTCACTCATCAGACTCATACTTTCGCATTCTTCTCATACTTGTTGAACGGATCCTGGGTTTTCGCTGGTTTGGATCACGAAGTAATGTGGGACCACACAGAAACAATCAATTAAACCTGGTCTTGATAAATATTTTAGAGGATAACGCATGTTAGGTCTGGGTTAGGTCTAGGATTTGCCCTCGTCAGGCTCATACTTTCGCATATTTCTCATACTTCATGGCTAGATCCTGGGCTATTTCTGGATTGTATCACGTAGTAATGTGGTACCACACAGAAACAGTCAATTAAACCTGGTTTCGATCAATATTTTAGAGGATAACGCAAGTTAGGTCTGGGATAGGTCTGGGATTTTCCCTCATCAGGCTCATACTTTCGCGTTTTTCACATACTTGTTGAACAGATCCTGGGTTTTTTCTGGATTGGGTCACGTAGTAGTGTGGTACCACACTGAAACAGTCGATTAAACCTGGTTTCGATCAATATTTTTGAGGATAACGCATGTTAGGTCTAGGTTAGGCAGGGGATTTTCACACATCAGACTCATACTTTCGCATTCTTCACATACTTGTTGAACGGATCCTGGGTTTTTGCTGGTTTGGATCACGAAGTAATGTGGGACCACACAGAAACAATCAATTAAACCTGGTCTTGATAAATATTTTAGAGGATAACGCATGTTAGGTCTGGGTTAGGTCTAGGATTTGCCCTCGTCAGGCTCATACTTTCGCATATTTCTCATACTTCATGGCTAGATCCTGGGCTATTTCTGGATTGCATCACGTAGTAATGTAGTACCACACTGAAACAGTCGATTAAACCAGGTTTCGATCAATATTTTTGAGGATAACGCATGTTAGGTCTAGGTTAGGCCTGGGATTTTCACTCATCAGACTCATACTTTCGCATTCTTCACATACTTGTTGAACGGATCCTGGGTTTTTTCTGGTTTGGATCACGTAGTAATGTGGGACCACACTGAAACAGTCAATTAAACCTGGTTTCGATCAATATATTAGAGAATAATTCATGTTTGGTCTAGGTTAGGTCTGGGATTTGCTCTCATCAGGCTCATTCTTTCGCATATTTCTCATACTTGATGGCTAGATCCTGGGCTTTTTCTGGATTGCATCTCGTAGTAATGAAGTGCAACACTGAAACAGTCAATTAAACCTGGTTTCCATCAATATCTTAGAGGACAACGCAAGTTAGGTCTGGGATAGGTCTGGGGCTTGCCCTCATCACGCTCATACTTTCGCGTTTTTCACATACTTGTTGAACAGATCCTGGGTTTTTTCTGGTTTGGATCACGTAGTAGTGTGGTACCACACTGAAACAGTCCATTAAACCAGGTTTGGATCAATATTTTAGTGGATAACGCATGTTAGGTCTATGTTAGGTCGGGGATTTTCACTCATCAGACTCATACTTTCGCATTCTTCTCATACTTGTTGAACGGATCCTGGGTTTTTTCTGGTTTGGATCACGTAGTAATGTGGGACCACACTGAAACAGTCGATTAAACCAGGTTTCGATCAATATTTTTGAGGATAACGCATGTTAGGTCTAGGTTAGGCCTGGGATTTTCACTCATCAGACTCATACTTTCGCATTCTTCTCATACTTGTTGAACGGATCCTGGGTTTTTTCTGGTTTGGATCACGTAGTAATGTGGTACCACACTGAAACAGTCAATTAAACCTAGTTTTGATCAATATTTTAGAGAATAATTCATGTTAGGTCTAGGTTAGGCCAGGGATTTTCACTCATCAGACTCATACTTTCGCATTCTTTACATACTTGTTGAACGTATCCTGGGTTTTTTCTGGATTGGGTCACGTAGTAGTGCGGTACCACACTGAAACAGTCGATTAAACCTGGTTTCGATCAATATTTTTGAGGATAACGCAAGTTAGGTCTGGGATAGGTCTGGGATTTTCCCTCATCAGGCTCATACTTTCGCGTTTTTCACATACTTGTTGAACAGATCCTGGGTTTTTTCTGGATTGGGTCACGTAGTAGTGTGGTACCACACTGAAACAGTCGATTAAACCTGGTCTTGATAAATATTTTAGAGGATAACGCATGTTAGGTCTGCGATAGGTCTGGGATTTGCCCTCATCAGACTCATACTTTCGCACACTTCACATACTTGTTGAACAGATACAGGGTTTTTTCTGGTTTGGTTCACGTAGTAATGTGGTACCACACTGAAACATTCAATTAAACCTGGTCTTGATAAATATTTTAGAGGATAACTCATGTTAGGTTTGGGTTAGGTCTTGGATTTGCCATCATCAGGCTCATACTTTCGCATATTTCTCATACTTCATGGCTAGCTTCTGGGCTGTTTCTGGATTGTATCACGTAGTAATGTGGTACCACGCTGAAACAGTCAATTAAACCTGGTTTCGATCAATATTTTAGAGGATAACGCAAGTTAGGTCTGGCATAGGTCTGGGATTCGCCCTCATCAGGCTCATACTTTCGCGTTTTTCACGTACTTGTTGAACTGATCCTGGGCTTTTTCTGGTTTGGATCACGTAGTAATGTGGTACCACACCAAAACAGTCAATTAAACCTGGTTTCGATCAATATTTTAGGGACTAATTCATGTTAGGTCTAGGTTAGGTCTGGGATTTGCTCTCATCAGGCTCATACTTTCGCATTCTTCACATACTTGTTGAACGGATCCTGGGTTTTTTCTGGTTTGGATCACGTAGTAATGTGGGACCACACTGAAACAGTCAATTAAACCTGGTTTCGATCAATGTATTAGAGAATAATTCATGTTAGGTCTAGGTTAGGTCTGGGATTTGCCCTCGTCAGGCTCATACTTTCGCATATTTCTCATACTTCATGGCTAGATCCTGGGCTATTTCTGAATTGTATCACGTAGTAATGTGGTACCACACAGAAACAGTCAATTAAACCTGGTTTCGATCAATATTTTAGAGGATAACGCAAGTTAGGTCTGGGATAGGTCTGGGATTTTCCCTCATCAGGCTCATACTTTCGCGTTTTTCACATACTTGTTGAACAGATCCTGGGTTTTTTCTGGATTGGGTCACGTAGTAGTGTGGTACCTTACAGAAACAGTCGATTAAACCTGGTTTCGATCAATATTCTTGAGGATAACGCATGTTAGGTCTAGGTTAGGCCGGGGATCTCCACTCATCAGACTCATACTTTCGCATTCTTCTCATACTTGTTGAACGGATCCTGGGTTTTTGCTGGTTTGGATCACGAAGTAATGTGGGACCACACAGAAACAATCAATTAAACCTGGTCTTGATAAATATTTTAGAGGATAACGCATGTTAGGTCTGGGTTAGGTCTAGGATTTGCCCTCGTCAGGCTCATACTTTCGCATATTTCTCATACTTCATGGCTAGATCCTTGGCTATTTCTGGATTGTATCACGTAGTAATGTGGTACCACACAGAAACAGTCAATTAAACCTGGTTTCGATCAATATTTTAGAGGATAACGCAAGTTAGGTCTGGGATAGGTCTGGGATTTTCCCTCATCAGGCTCATACTTTCGCGTTTTTCACATACTTGTTGAACAGATCATGGGTTTTTTCTGGATTGGGTCACGTAGTAGTGTGGTACCACACTGAAACAGTCGATTAAACCTGGTTTCGATCAATATTTTTGAGGATAACGCATGTTAGGTCTAGGTTAGGCAGGGGATTTTCACTCATCAGTCTCATACTTTCGCATTCTTCACATACTTGTTGAACCGATCCCGGGTTTTTGCTGGTTTGGATCACGAAGTAATGTGGGACCACACAGAAACAATCAATTAAACCTGGTCTTGATAAATATTTTAGAGGATAACGCATGTTAGGTCTGGGTTAGGTCTAGGATTTGCCCTCGTCAGGATCATACTTTCGCATATTTCTCATACTTCATGGCTAGATCCTGGGCTATTTCTGGATTGCATCACGTAGTAATGTAGTACCACACTGAAACAGTCGATTAAACCAGGTTTCGATCAATATTTTTGAGGATAACGCATGTTAGGTCTAGGTTAGGCCTGGGATTTTCACTCATCAGACTCATACTTTCGCATTCTTCACATACTTGTTGAACGGATCCTGGGTTTTTTCTGGTTTGGATCACGTAGTAATGTGGGACCACACTGAAACAGTCAATTAAACCTGGTTTCGATCAATATATTAGAGAATAATTCATGTTAGGTCTAGGTTAGTTCTGGGATTTGCTCTCATCAGGCTCATTCTTTCGCATATTTCTCATACTTGATGGCTAGATCCTGGGCTTTTTCTGGATTGCATCTCGTAGTAATGAAGTGCAACACTGAAACAGTCAATTAAACCTGGTTTCCATCAATATCTTAGAGGACAACGCAAGTTAGGTCTCGGATAGGTCTGGGGCTTGCCCTCATCACGCTCATACTTTCGCGTTTTTCACATACTTGTTGAACAGATCCTGGGTTTTTTCTGGTTTGGATCACGTAGTAGTGTGGTACCACACTGAAACAGTCCATTAAACCAGGTTTGGATCAATATTTTAGTGGATAACGCATGTTAGGTCTATGTTAGGTCGGGGATTTGCACTCATCAGACTCATACTTTCGCATTCTTCACATACTTGTTGAACGGATCCTGGGTTTTTTCTGGTTTGGATCACGTAGTAATGTGGTACCACACTGAAACAGTCGATTAAACCTGGTTTCGATCAGTATTTTAGAGGATAACGCAACATAAGTCTGGGATAGGTCTGGGATTTGACCTCATCAGACTCATACTTTCGCGTTTTTCACATACTTGTTGAACAGATCCTGGGTTTTTTCTGGTTTGGATCACGTAGTAGTGTGGTACCACACTGAAACAGTCCATTAAACCTGGTTTGGATCAATATTTTAGAGGATAACGCATGTTAGGTCTATGTTAGGTCTGGGATTTTCACTCATCAGACTCATACTTTCGCATTCCTCACATACTTGTTGAACGGATCCTGGGTTTTTTCTAGTTTGGATCACGTAGTAATGTGGGTCCACACTGAAACAATCAATTAAACCTGGTCTTGATAAATATTTTAGAGGATAACGCATGTTAGGTCTGGGATAGGTCTGGGATTTGCCCTCATCAGACTCATACTTTCGCACACTTCACATACTCGTTGAACAGATCCTGGGTTTTTTCTGATTTGGATCACGTAGTAATGTGGTACCACACTGAAACAGTCGATGAAACCTGGTTTCGATCAATATTTTAGAGGATAACGCAAGTTAAGTCTGGGATGGGGTCGCGGGCGGTTGCGAGTTGGGGCTCGCAGCCGCCACTAAACGCGGCCCCGGGACGGATAGCGGCGAGATGGAGTGGCCCCGTCCCGCCGCTATGAGGCAGTGTGTCTACCGGGGGGACCGATTGTCCCCCCGGGGGATGGGCGCGAAAGCGCGGGCACGGGGAGGATACCGGAAGAATGCTTCGAGCGATTCCCGGTATCCTCCCGAAGCGTGCCGAAGGGTCACCGTGGGGTTTTTAGTGGGTAGGTCCCGCGCCTGTCGTTGTACGGGCGCGGGGAATCCCACACACCTCTCCCACCTCTCCCCAAGGAGGTGGGAGGGAGTCTTTCGAAGATTTTCCCCACGACAAAAAAAAAAAAAAAAAAAAAAAAAAAAAGTTAAGTCTGGGATTGGTCTGGGATTTGACCTCATCTGACTCATACTTTCGCACACTTCACATACTCGTTGAACAGATCCTGGGTTATTTTCTGGTTTGGATCACATAGTAATGTGGTACCACACTGAAACAGTCGATTAAACCTAGTTTCGAACAATATTTTTGAGGATAGCGCATGTTAGGTCTAGGTTAGGCCTGGGATTTTCACTCATCAGTCTCATACTTTCGCATTCTTCACATACTTGTTGAACGGATCCTGGGTTTTTTCTGGTTTGGATCACGAAGTAATGTGGGACCACACTGAAACAGTCAATTAAACCTGGTTTCGATCAATATTTTAGAGAATAATTCATGTTAGGTCAAGGTTAGGTCTGGGATTTGCTCTCGTCAGACTCATTCTTTCGCATATTTCTCATACATGATGGCTAGATCCTGGGCTTTTTCTGGATTGCATCACGTAGTAATGAAGTACAGCACTGAAACAGTCAATTAAACCTGGTTTCCATCAATATCTTAGAGGACAACACAAGTTAGGTCTGGGATATGTCTGGGATTTGCCCTCATCAGGCTCATACTTTCGCGTTTTTCACATACTTGTTGAACGGATCCTGGGTTTTTTCTGGTTTGGATCACGTAGTTGTGTGGTACCACACTGAAACAGTCCTTTAAACCTGGTTTGGATCAATATTTTAGAGGATAACGCATGTTAGGTCTAGGTTAGGTCTGGGATTTTCACTCATCAGACTCATACTTTCGCATTCTTCACATACTTGTTGAACAGATCCTGGGTTTTTTCTGGCTTGGATCACGTAGTAATGTGGTACCACACTGAAACATTCAATTAAAACAGGTCTTGATAAATATTTTAGAGGATAACGCATGTTAGGTCTGGGTTACGTCTGTGATTTGCCCTCATCAGGGTCATACTTTCGCAGTTTTAACATGCATGTTGACCTGATCGAGGGTTTTCTTTACTTTGGATCACGTAGTAAAGTGGTACCACACTGAAACAATCAATTAAACCTGGTCTTGATAAATATTTTAGAGGATAACGCATGTTAGGTTTGGGTTAGGTCTAGGATTTGCCCTCATCAGGCTCATACTTGCGCATATTTCTCATACTTCATGGCTAGATCCTGGGCTGTTTCTGGATTGTATCACGTAGTAATGTGGTACCACGCTGAAACAGTCAATTAAACCTGATTTCGATCAATATTTTAGAGGATAACGCAAGTTAGGTCTGGGATAGGTCTGGGATTTGACCTCATCAGACTCATACTTTCGCACACTTCACATACTCGTTGAACAGATCCTGGGTTATTTTCTGGCTTGGATCACATAGTAATGTGGTACCACACTGAAACAGTCGATTAAACCAGGTTTCGATCAATATTTTAGAGGATAACGCAAGTTAGGTCTGGGATAGGTCTGGGATTTGACCTCATCAGACTCATACTTTCGCATTCTTCACATACTTGTTGAACGGATCCTGGGTTTTTTCTGGTTTGGATCACGTAGTAATGTGGGATCACACTGAAACAGTCAATTAAACCTGGTTTCGATCAATATTTTAGAGAATAATTCATGTTAGGTCTAGTTTAGGTCCGGGATTTACTCTCATCAGGCTCATTCTTTCGCATATTACTCATACTTGATGGCTAGATCCTGGGCTTTTTCTGGATTGGATCACGTAGTAATGTGGCACCACACTGAAACAATCAATTAAACCTGGTCTTGATAAATATTTTGGAGGATAGCGCATGTTAGGTCTGGGATAGGTCTGGGATTTGCCCTCATCAGACTCATACTTTCGCACACTTCACATACTCGTTGAACAGATCCTGGGTTATTTTCTGGTTTGGATCACATAGTAATGTGGTACCACACTGAAACAGTCGATTAAACCAGGTTTCGATCAATATTTTAGAGGATAACGCAAGTTAGGTCTGGGATAGGTCTGGGATTTGACCTCATCAGACTCATACTTTCGCATTCTTCACATACTTGTTGAACGGATCCTGGGTTTTTTCTGGTTTGGATCACGTAGTAATGTGGGATCACACTGAAACAGTCAATTAAACCTGGTTTCGATCAATATTTTAGAGAACAATTCATGTTAGGTCTAGTTTAGGTCCGGGATTTACTCCCATCAGGCTCATTCTTTCGCATATTACTCATACTTGATGGCTAGATCCTGGGCTTTTTCTGGATTGGATCACGTAGTAATGTGGGACCACACTGAAACAATCAATTAAACCTGGTCTTGATAAATATTTTGGAGGATAGCGCATGTTAGGTCTGGGATAGGTCTGGGATTTGCCCTCATCAGACTCATACTTTCGCACACTTCACATACTCGTTGAACAGATCCTGGGTTATTTTCTGGTTTGGATCACATAGTAATGTGGTACCACACTTAAACAGTCGATTAAACCAGGTTTCGATCAATACTTTTGAGGATAACGCATGTTAGGTCTGGGTTAGGTCTAGGATTTGCTCTCGTCAGGCTCATACTTTCGCATATTTCTCATACTTCATGGCTAGATCCTGGGCTATTTCTGGATTGGATCACGTAGTAATGTGGTACCACACTGAAACATTCAATTAAACCTGGTTTCGATAAATATTTTAGAGGATAACGCAAGCTAGGTCTGGGATAGGTCTGGGATTCGCCCTCATCAGGCTCATACTTTCGCGTTTTTCACGTACTTGTTGAACTGATCCTGGGTTTTTTCTGGTTTCGATCACGTAGTAATGTGGTACCGCACTGAAACAGTCGATTAGACCTGGTTTCGATCAATATTTTAGAGGATAACGCAAGTTAGGTCTGGGATAGGTCTGGGATTTGACCTCATCAGACACATACTTTCGCATTCTTCACATACTTGTTGAACGGATCCTGGGTTTTTTCTGGTTTGGATCACGAAGTAATGTGGGACCACACTGAAACAGTCAATTAAACCTGGTTTCGATCAATATTTTAGAGAATAATTCATGTTAGGTCTAGTTTAGGTCCGGGATTTACTCTCATCAGGCTCATTCTTTCGCATATTACTCATACTTGATGGCTAGATCCTGGGCTTTTTCTGGATTGGATCACGTAGTAATGTGGCACCACACTGAAACAATCAATTAAACCTGGTCTTGATAAATATTTTGGAGGATAGCGCATGTTAGGTCTGGGATAGGTCTGGGATTTGCCCTCATCAGACTCATACTTTCGCACACTTCACATACTCGTTGAACAGATCCTGGGTTATTTTCTGGTTTGGATCACATAGTAATGTGGTACCACACTGAAACAGTCGATTAAACCAGGTTTCGATCAATACTTTTGAGGATAACGCATGTTAGGTCTGGGTTAGGTCTAGGATTTGCTCTCGTCAGGCTCATACTTTCGCATATTTACTCATACTTCAAGGCTAGATCCTGGGCTATTTCTGGATTGGATCACGTAGTAATGTGGTACCACACTGAAACATTCAACTAAACCTGGTCTTGATAAATATTTTAGAGGATAACGCATGTTAGGTTTGGGTTAGGTCTAGGATTTGCCCTCATCAGGCTCATACTTTCGCATATTTCTCATACTTCATGGCTAGATCCTGGGCTGTTTCTGGATTGTATCACGTAGTAATTTGGTACCACGCTGAAACAGTCAATTAATCCTGGTTTCGATAAATATTTTAGAGGATAATGCAAGTTAGGTCTGGGATAGGTCTGGGATTAACCCTAATCAGGCTCATACTATCGCGTTTTTCACGTACTTGTTGAACTGATCCTGGGTTTCTTCTGGTTTCGATCACGTAGTAATGTGGTACCACACTGAAACAGTCGATTAAACCTGGTTTCGATCAATATTTTAGAGGATAACGCAAGTTAGGTCTGGGATAGGTCTGGGATTTGCCCTCATCAGGCTCATACATTCGCATTCTTCACATACTTGTTGAACTGATCCTGGGTTTTTTCTGGTTTGAATCACGTAGTAATGTGGTACCACACTGAAACGGTCAATTAAGCCTGGTTTCGATCAATATTTTAGAGGATAACGCATGTTAGGTCTAGGTTAGGCCTGGGATTTTCACTCATCAGGCTCATTCTTTCGCATATTACACATACTTGATGGCTAGATCCTGGGCTTTCTCTGGATTGGATCACGTAGTAATGTTGGACCACACTGAAACAATCAATTAAACCTGGTTGCGATCAATATTTTAGAGGATAACGCATGTTAGGTCTAGGTTAGGCCTGGGATTTTCACTCATCAGACTCATTCTTTCGCATTCTTCACATACTTGTTGAACGGATCCTGGGTTTTTTCTGGTTTGGATCACGTAGTAATGAGGCACCACACTGAAACGGTCAATTAAACCTGGTTTCGATCAATATTTTAGAGGATAACGCAAGTTAGGTTTGGGATAGGTCTGGGATTTGACCTCATCAGACTCATACTTTCCCACACTTCACATACTCGTTGAACAGATCCTGGGTTATTTTCTGGTTTGGATCACATAGTAATGTGGTACCACACTGAAACAGTCGATTAAACCAGGTTTCGATCAATATTTTAGAGGATAACGCAAGTTAGGTCTGGGATAGGTCTGGGATTTGACCTCATCAGACTCATACTTTCGCATTCTTCACATACTTGTTGAACGGATCCTGGGTTTTTTCTGGTTTGGATCACGTAGTAATGTGGGACCACACTGAAACAGTCAATTAAACCTGGTTTCGATCAATATTTTAGAGAATAATTCATGTTAGGTCTAGTTTAGGTCCGGGATTTACTCTCATCAGGCTCATTCTTTCGCATATTACTCATACTTGATGGCTAGATCCTGGGCTTTTTCTGGATTGGATCACGTAGTAATGTGGCACCACACTGAAACAATCAATTAAACCTGGTCTTGATAAATATTTTGGAGGATAGCGCATGTTAGGTCTGGGATAGGTCTGGGATTTGCCCTCATCAGACTCATACTTTCGCACACTTCACATACTCGTTGAACAGATCCTGGGTTATTTTCTGGTTTGGATCACATAGTAATGTGGTACCACACTGAAACAGTCGATTAAACCAGGTTTCGATCAATATTTTAGAGGATAACGCAAGTTAGGTCTGGGATAGGTCTGGGATTTGACCTCATCAGACTCATACTTTCGCATTCTTCACATACTTGTTGAACGGATCCTGGGTTTTTTCTGGTTTGGATCACGTAGTAATGTGGGATCACACTGAAACAGTCAATTAAACCTGGTTTCGATCAATATTTTAGAGAATAATTCATGTTAGGTCTAGTTTAGGTCCGGGATTTACTCCCATCAGGCTCATTCTTTCGCATATTACTCATACTTGATGGCTAGATCCTGGGCTTTTTCTGGATTGGATCACGTAGTAATGTGGGACCACACTGAAACAATCAATTAAACCTGGTCTTGATAAATATTTTGGAGGATAGCGCATGTTAGGTCTGGGATAGGTCTGGGATTTGCCCTCATCAGACTCATACTTTCGCACACTTCACATACTCGTTGAACAGATCCTGGGTTATTTTCTGGTTTGGATCACATAGTAATGTGGTACCACACTTAAACAGTCGATTAAACCAGGTTTCGATCAATACTTTTGAGGATAACGCATGTTAGGTCTGGGTTAGGTCTAGGATTTGCTCTCGTCAGGCTCATACTTTCGCATATTTCTCATACTTCATGGCTAGATCCTGGGCTATTTCTGGATTGGATCAGGTAGTAATGTGGTACCACACTGAAACATTCAATTAAACCTGGTTTCGATAAATATTTTAGAGGATAACGCAAGCTAGGTCTGGGATAGGTCTGGGATTCGCCCTCATCAGGCTCATACTTTCGCGTTTTTCACGTACTTGTTGAACTGATCCTGGGTTTTTTCTGGTTTCGATCACGTAGTAATGTGGTACCGCACTGAAACAGTCGATTAGACCTGGTTTCGATCAATATTTTAGAGGATAACGCAAGTTAGGTCTGGGATAGGTCTGGGATTTGACCTCATCAGACACATACTTTCGCGTTTTTCACATACTTGTTGAACAGATCCTGGGTTTTTTCTGGTTTGGATCACGTAGTAGTGTGGTACCACACTGAAACAGTCCATTAAACCTGGTTTGGATCAATATTTTAGAGGATAACGCATGTTAGGTCTATGTTAGGTCTGGGATTTTCACTCATCAGACTCATACTTTCGCATTCCTCACATACTTGTTGAACGGATCCTGGGTTTTTTCTAGTTTGGATCACGTAGTAATGTGGGTCCACACTGAAACAATCAATTAAACCTGGTCTTGATAAATATTTTAGAGGATAACGCATGTTAGGTCTGGGATAGGTCTGGGATTTGCCCTCATCAGACTCATACTTTCGCACACTTCACATACTCGTTGAACAGATCCTGGGTTTTTTCTGATTTGGATCACGTAGTAATGTGGTACCACACTGAAACAGTCGATGAAACCTGGTTTCGATCAATATTTTAGAGGATAACGCAAGTTAAGTCTGGGATGGGGTCGCGGGCGGTTGCGAGTTGGGGCTCGCAGCCGCCACTAAACGCGGCCCCGGGACGGATAGCGGCGAGATGGAGTGGCCCCGTCCCGCCGCTATGAGGCAGTGTGTCTACCGGGGGGACCGATTGTCCCCCCGGGGGATGGGCGCGAAAGCGCGGGCACGGGGAGGATACCGGAAGAATGCTTCGAGCGATTCCCGGTATCCTCCCGAAGCGTGCCGAAGGGTCACCGTGGGGTTTTTAGTGGGTAGGTCCCGCGCCTGTCGTTGTACGGGCGCGGGGAATCCCACACACCTCTCCCACCTCTCCCCAAGGAGGTGGGAGGGAGTCTTTCGAAGATTTTCCCCACGACAAAAAAAAAAAAAAAAAAAAAAAAAAAAAGTTAAGTCTGGGATTGGTCTGGGATTTGACCTCATCTGACTCATACTTTCGCACACTTCACATACTCGTTGAACAGATCCTGGGTTATTTTCTGGTTTGGATCACATAGTAATGTGGTACCACACTGAAACAGTCGATTAAACCTAGTTTCGAACAATATTTTTGAGGATAGCGCATGTTAGGTCTAGGTTAGGCCTGGGATTTTCACTCATCAGTCTCATACTTTCGCATTCTTCACATACTTGTTGAACGGATCCTGGGTTTTTTCTGGTTTGGATCACGAAGTAATGTGGGACCACACTGAAACAGTCAATTAAACCTGGTTTCGATCAATATTTTAGAGAATAATTCATGTTAGGTCAAGGTTAGGTCTGGGATTTGCTCTCGTCAGACTCATTCTTTCGCATATTTCTCATACATGATGGCTAGATCCTGGGCTTTTTCTGGATTGCATCACGTAGTAATGAAGTACAGCACTGAAACAGTCAATTAAACCTGGTTTCCATCAATATCTTAGAGGACAACACAAGTTAGGTCTGGGATATGTCTGGGATTTGCCCTCATCAGGCTCATACTTTCGCGTTTTTCACATACTTGTTGAACGGATCCTGGGTTTTTTCTGGTTTGGATCACGTAGTTGTGTGGTACCACACTGAAACAGTCCTTTAAACCTGGTTTGGATCAATATTTTAGAGGATAACGCATGTTAGGTCTAGGTTAGGTCTGGGATTTTCACTCATCAGACTCATACTTTCGCATTCTTCACATACTTGTTGAACAGATCCTGGGTTTTTTCTGGCTTGGATCACGTAGTAATGTGGTACCACACTGAAACATTCAATTAAAACAGGTCTTGATAAATATTTTAGAGGATAACGCATGTTAGGTCTGGGTTACGTCTGTGATTTGCCCTCATCAGGGTCATACTTTCGCAGTTTTAACATGCATGTTGACCTGATCGAGGGTTTTCTTTACTTTGGATCACGTAGTAAAGTGGTACCACACTGAAACAATCAATTAAACCTGGTCTTGATAAATATTTTAGAGGATAACGCATGTTAGGTTTGGGTTAGGTCTAGGATTTGCCCTCATCAGGCTCATACTTGCGCATATTTCTCATACTTCATGGCTAGATCCTGGGCTGTTTCTGGATTGTATCACGTAGTAATGTGGTACCACGCTGAAACAGTCAATTAAACCTGATTTCGATCAATATTTTAGAGGATAACGCAAGTTAGGTCTGGGATAGGTCTGGGATTTGACCTCATCAGACTCATACTTTCGCACACTTCACATACTCGTTGAACAGATCCTGGGTTATTTTCTGGCTTGGATCACATAGTAATGTGGTACCACACTGAAACAGTCGATTAAACCAGGTTTCGATCAATATTTTAGAGGATAACGCAAGTTAGGTCTGGGATAGGTCTGGGATTTGACCTCATCAGACTCATACTTTCGCATTCTTCACATACTTGTTGAACGGATCCTGGGTTTTTTCTGGTTTGGATCACGTAGTAATGTGGGATCACACTGAAACAGTCAATTAAACCTGGTTTCGATCAATATTTTAGAGAATAATTCATGTTAGGTCTAGTTTAGGTCCGGGATTTACTCTCATCAGGCTCATTCTTTCGCATATTACTCATACTTGATGGCTAGATCCTGGGCTTTTTCTGGATTGGATCACGTAGTAATGTGGCACCACACTGAAACAATCAATTAAACCTGGTCTTGATAAATATTTTGGAGGATAGCGCATGTTAGGTCTGGGATAGGTCTGGGATTTGCCCTCATCAGACTCATACTTTCGCACACTTCACATACTCGTTGAACAGATCCTGGGTTATTTTCTGGTTTGGATCACATAGTAATGTGGTACCACACTGAAACAGTCGATTAAACCAGGTTTCGATCAATATTTTAGAGGATAACGCAAGTTAGGTCTGGGATAGGTCTGGGATTTGACCTCATCAGACTCATACTTTCGCATTCTTCACATACTTGTTGAACGGATCCTGGGTTTTTTCTGGTTTGGATCACGTAGTAATGTGGGATCACACTGAAACAGTCAATTAAACCTGGTTTCGATCAATATTTTAGAGAATAATTCATGTTAGGTCTAGTTTAGGTCCGGGATTTACTCCCATCAGGCTCATTCTTTCGCATATTACTCATACTTGATGGCTAGATCCTGGGCTTTTTCTGGATTGGATCACGTAGTAATGTGGGACCACACTGAAACAATCAATTAAACCTGGTCTTGATAAATATTTTGGAGGATAGCGCATGTTAGGTCTGGGATAGGTCTGGGATTTGCCCTCATCAGACTCATACTTTCGCACACTTCACATACTCGTTGAACAGATCCTGGGTTATTTTCTGGTTTGGATCACATAGTAATGTGGTACCACACTTAAACAGTCGATTAAACCAGGTTTCGATCAATACTTTTGAGGATAACGCATGTTAGGTCTGGGTTAGGTCTAGGATTTGCTCTCGTCAGGCTCATACTTTCGCATATTTCTCATACTTCATGGCTAGATCCTGGGCTATTTCTGGATTGGATCACGTAGTAATGTGGTACCACACTGAAACATTCAATTAAACCTGGTTTCGATAAATATTTTAGAGGATAACGCAAGCTAGGTCTGGGATAGGTCTGGGATTCGCCCTCATCAGGCTCATACTTTCGCGTTTTTCACGTACTTGTTGAACTGATCCTGGGTTTTTTCTGGTTTCGATCACGTAGTAATGTGGTACCGCACTGAAACAGTCGATTAGACCTGGTTTCGATCAATATTTTAGAGGATAACGCAAGTTAGGTCTGGGATAGGTCTGGGATTTGACCTCATCAGACACATACTTTCGCATTCTTCACATACTTGTTGAACGGATCCTGGGTTTTTTCTGGTTTGGATCACGAAGTAATGTGGGACCACACTGAAACAGTCAATTAAACCTGGTTTCGATCAATATTTTAGAGAATAATTCATGTTAGGTCTAGTTTAGGTCCGGGATTTACTCTCATCAGGCTCATTCTTTCGCATATTACTCATACTTGATGGCTAGATCCTGGGCTTTTTCTGGATTGGATCACGTAGTAATGTGGCACCACACTGAAACAATCAATTAAACCTGGTCTTGATAAATATTTTGGAGGATAGCGCATGTTAGGTCTGGGATAGGTCTGGGATTTGCCCTCATCAGACTCATACTTTCGCACACTTCACATACTCGTTGAACAGATCGTGGGTTATTTTCTGGTTTGGATCACATAGTAATGTGGTACCACACTGAAACAGTCGATTAAACCAGGTTTCGATCAATACTTTTGAGGATAACGCATGTTAGGTCTGGGTTAGGTCTAGGATTTGCTCTCGTCAGGCTCATACTTTCGCATATTTACTCATACTTCAAGGCTAGATCCTGGGCTATTTCTGGATTGGATCACGTAGTAATGTGGTACCACACTGAAACATTCAACTAAACCTGGTCTTGATAAATATTTTAGAGGATAACGCATGTTAGGTTTGGGTTAGGTCTAGGATTTGCCCTCATCAGGCTCATACTTTCGCATATTTCTCATACTTCATGGCTAGATCCTGGGCTGTTTCTGGATTGTATCACGTAGTAATTTGGTACCACGCTGAAACAGTCAATTAATCCTGGTTTCGATAAATATTTTAGAGGATAATGCAAGTTAGGTCTGGGATAGGTCTGGGATTAACCCTAATCAGGCTCATACTATCGCGTTTTTCACGTACTTGTTGAACTGATCCTGGGTTTCTTCTGGTTTCGATCACGTAGTAATGTGGTACCACACTGAAACAGTCGATTAAACCTGGTTTCGATCAATATTTTAGAGGATAACGCAAGTTAGGTCTGGGATAGGTCTGGGATTTGCCCTCATCAGGCTCATACATTCGCATTCTTCACATACTTGTTGAACTGATCCTGGGTTTTTTCTGGTTTGAATCACGTAGTAATGTGGTACCACACTGAAACGGTCAATTAAGCCTGGTTTCGATCAATATTTTAGAGGATAACGCATGTTAGGTCTAGGTTAGGCCTGGGATTTTCACTCATCAGGCTCATTCTTTCGCATATTACACATACTTGATGGCTAGATCCTGGGCTTTCTCTGGATTGGATCACGTAGTAATGTTGGACCACACTGAAACAATCAATTAAACCTGGTTGCGATCAATATTTTAGAGGATAACGCATGTTAGGTCTAGGTTAGGCCTGGGATTTTCACTCATCAGACTCATTCTTTCGCATTCTTCACATACTTGTTGAACGGATCCTGGGTTTTTTCTGGTTTGGATCACGTAGTAATGAGGCACCACACTGAAACGGTCAATTAAACCTGGTTTCGATCAATATTTTAGAGGATAACGCAAGTTAGGTTTGGGATAGGTCTGGGATTTGACCTCATCAGACTCATACTTTCCCACACTTCACATACTCGTTGAACAGATCCTGGGTTATTTTCTGGTTTGGATCACATAGTAATGTGGTACCACACTGAAACAGTCGATTAAACCAGGTTTCGATCAATATTTTAGAGGATAACGCAAGTTAGGTCTGGGATAGGTCTGGGATTTGACCTCATCAGACTCATACTTTCGCATTCTTCACATACTTGTTGAACGGATCCTGGGTTTTTTCTGGTTTGGATCACGTAGTAATGTGGGACCACACTGAAACAGTCAATTAAACCTGGTTTCGATCAATATTTTAGAGAATAATTCATGTTAGGTCTAGTTTAGGTCCGGGATTTACTCTCATCAGGCTCATTCTTTCGCATATTACTCATACTTGATGGCTAGATCCTGGGCTTTTTCTGGATTGGATCACGTAGTAATGTGGCACCACACTGAAACAATCAATTAAACCTGGTCTTGATAAATATTTTGGAGGATAGCGCATGTTAGGTCTGGGATAGGTCTGGGATTTGCCCTCATCAGACTCATACTTTCGCACACTTCACATACTCGTTGAACAGATCCTGGGTTATTTTCTGGTTTGGATCACATAGTAATGTGGTACCACACTGAAACAGTCGATTAAACCAGGTTTCGATCAATATTTTAGAGGATAACGCAAGTTAGGTCTGGGATAGGTCTGGGATTTGACCTCATCAGACTCATACTTTCGCATTCTTCACATACTTGTTGAACGGATCCTGGGTTTTTTCTGGTTTGGATCACGTAGTAATGTGGGATCACACTGAAACAGTCAATTAAACCTGGTTTCGATCAATATTTTAGAGAATAATTCATGTTAGGTCTAGTTTAGGTCCGGGATTTACTCCCATCAGGCTCATTCTTTCGCATATTACTCATACTTGATGGCTAGATCCTGGGCTTTTTCTGGATTGGATCACGTAGTAATGTGGGACCACACTGAAACAATCAATTAAACCTGGTCTTGATAAATATTTTGGAGGATAGCGCATGTTAGGTCTGGGATAGGTCTGGGATTTGCCCTCATCAGACTCATACTTTCGCACACTTCACATACTCGTTGAACAGATCCTGGGTTATTTTCTGGTTTGGATCACATAGTAATGTGGTACCACACTTAAACAGTCGATTAAACCAGGTTTCGATCAATACTTTTGAGGATAACGCATGTTAGGTCTGGGTTAGGTCTAGGATTTGCTCTCGTCAGGCTCATACTTTCGCATATTTCTCATACTTCATGGCTAGATCCTGGGCTATTTCTGGATTGGATCACGTAGTAATGTGGTACCACACTGAAACATTCAATTAAACCTGGTTTCGATAAATATTTTAGAGGATAACGCAAGCTAGGTCTGGGATAGGTCTGGGATTCGCCCTCATCAGGCTCATACTTTCGCGTTTTTCACGTACTTGTTGAACTGATCCTGGGTTTTTTCTGGTTTCGATCACGTAGTAATGTGGTACCGCACTGAAACAGTCGATTAGACCTGGTTTCGATCAATATTTTAGAGGATAACGCAAGTTAGGTCTGGGATAGGTCTGGGATTTGACCTCATCAGACACATACTTTCGCATTCTTCACATACTTGTTGAACGGATCCTGGGTTTTTTCTGGTTTGGATCACGAAGTAATGTGGGACCACACTGAAACAGTCAATTAAACCTGGTTTCGATCAATATTTTAGAGAATAATTCATGTTAGGTCTAGTTTAGGTCCGGGATTTACTCCCATCAGGCTCATTCTTTCGCATATTACTCATACTTGATGGCTAGATCCTGGGCTTTTTCTGGATTGGATCACGTAGTAATGTGGCACCACACTGAAACAATCAATTAAACCTGGTCTTGATAAATATTTTGGAGGATAGCGCATGTTAGGTCTGGGATAGGTCTGGGATTTGCCCTCATCAGACTCATACTTTCGCACACTTCACATACTCGTTGAACAGATCCTGGGTTATTTTCTGGTTTGGATCACATAGTAATGTGGTACCACACTGAAACAGTCGATTAAACCAGGTTTCGATCAATACTTTTGAGGATAACGCATGTTAGGTCTGGGTTAGGTCTAGGATTTGCTCTCGTCAGGCTCATACTTTCGCATATTTACTCATACTTCAAGGCTAGATCCTGGGCTATTTCTGGATTGGATCACGTAGTAATGTGGTACCACACTGAAACATTCAACTAAACCTGGTCTTGATAAATATTTTAGAGGATAACGCATGTTAGGTTTGGGTTAGGTCTAGGATTTGCCCTCATCAGGCTCATACTTTCGCATATTTCTCATACTTCATGGCTAGATCCTGGGCTGTTTCTGGATTGTATCACGTAGTAATTTGGTACCACGCTGAAACAGTCAATTAATCCTGGTTTCGATAAATATTTTAGAGGATAATGCAAGTTAGGTCTGGGATAGGTCTGGGATTAACCCTAATCAGGCTCATACTATCGCGTTTTTCACGTACTTGTTGAACTGATCCTGGGTTTCTTCTGGTTTCGATCACGTAGTAATGTGGTACCACACTGAAACAGTCGATTAAACCTGGTTTCGATCAATATTTTAGAGGATAACGCAAGTTAGGTCTGGGATAGGTCTGGGATTTGCCCTCATCAGGCTCATACATTCGCATTCTTCACATACTTGTTGAACTGATCCTGGGTTTTTTCTGGTTTGAATCACGTAGTAATGTGGTACCACACTGAAACGGTCAATTAAGCCTGGTTTCGATCAATATTTTAGAGGATAACGCAAGTTAGGTCTGGGATAGGTCTGGGATTTGACCTCATCAGACTCATACTTTCGCACACTTCACATACTCGTTGAACAGATCCTGGGTTATTTTCTGGTTTGGATCACATAGTAATGTGGTACCACACTGAAACTGTCGATTAAACCAGGTTTCGATCAATATTTTTGAGGATAACGCATGTTAGGTCTAGGTTAGGCCTGGGATTTTCACTCATCAGGCTCATTCTTTCGCATATTACACATACTTGATGGCTAGATCCTGGGCTTTCTCTGGATTGGATCACGTAGTAATGTTGGACCACACTGAAACAATCAATTAAACCTGGTTGCGATCAATATTTTAGAGGATAACGCATGTTAGGTCTAGGTTAGGCCTGGGATTTTCACTCATCAGACTCATTCTTTCGCATTCTTCACATACTTGTTGAACGGATCCTGGGTTTTTTCTGGTTTGGATCACGTAGTAATGAGGCACCACACTGAAACGGTCAATTAAACCTGGTTTCGATCAATATTTTAGAGGATAACGCAAGTTAGGTTTGGGATAGGTCTGGGATTTGACCTCATCAGACTCATACTTTCCCACACTTCACATACTCGTTGAACAGATCCTGGGTTATTTTCTGGTTTGGATCACATAGTAATGTGGTACCACACTGAAACAGTCGATTAAACCAGGTTTCGATCAATATTTTAGAGGATAACGCAAGTTAGGTCTGGGATAGGTCTGGGATTTGACCTCATCAGACTCATACTTTCGCATTCTTCACATACTTGTTGAACGGATCCTGGGTTTTTTCTGGTTTGGATCACGTAGTAATGTGGGACCACACTGAAACAGTCAATTAAACCTGGTTTCGATCAATATTTTAGAGAATAATTCATGTTAGGTCTAGTTTAGGTCCGGGATTTACTCTCATCAGGCTCATTCTTTCGCATATTACTCATACTTGATGGCTAGATCCTGGGCTTTTTCTGGATTGGATCACGTAGTAATGTGGCACCACACTGAAACAATCAATTAAACCTGGTCTTGATAAATATTTTGGAGGATAGCGCATGTTAGGTCTGGGATAGGTCTGGGATTTGCCCTCATCAGACTCATACTTTCGCACACTTCACATACTCGTTGAACAGATCCTGGGTTATTTTCTGGTTTGGATCACATAGTAATGTGGTACCACACTGAAACAGTCGATTAAACCAGGTTTCGATCAATACTTTTGAGGATAACGCATGTTAGGTCTGGGTTAGGTCTAGGATTTGCTCTCGTCAGGCTCATACTTTCGCATATTTACTCATACTTCAAGGCTAGATCCTGGGCTATTTCTGGATTGGATCACGTAGTAATGTGGTACCACACTGAAACATTCAACTAAACCTGGTCTTGATAAATATTTTAGAGGATAACGCATGTTAGGTTTGGGTTAGGTCTAGGATTTGCCCTCATCAGGCTCATACTTTCGCATATTTCTCATACTTCATGGCTAGATCCAGGGCTGTTTCTGGATTGTATCACGTAGTAATTTGGTACCACGCTGAAACAGTCAATTAATCCTGGTTTCGATAAATATTTTAGAGGATAACGCAAGTTAGGTCTGGGATAGGTCTGGGATTAACCCTAATCAGGCTCATACTATCGCGTTTTTCACGTACTTGTTGAACTGATCCTGGGTTTCTTCTGGTTTCGATCACGTAGTAATGTGGTACCACACTGAAACAGTCGATTAAACCTGGTTTCGATCAATATTTTAGAGGATAACGCAAGTTAGGTCTGGGATAGGTCTGGGATTTGCCCTCATCAGGCTCATACATTCGCATTCTTCACATACTTGTTGAACTGATCCTGGGTTTTTTCTGGTTTGAATCACGTAGTAATGTGGTACCACACTGAAACGGTCAATTAAGCCTGGTTTCGATCAATATTTTAGAGGATAACGCAAGTTAGGTCTGGGATAGGTCTGGGATTTGACCTCATCAGACTCATACTTTCGCACACTTCACATACTCGTTGAACAGATCCTGGGTTATTTTCTGGTTTGGATCACATAGTAATGTGGTACCACACTGAAACTGTCGATTAAACCAGGTTTCGATCAATATTTTTGAGGATAACGCATGTTAGGTCTAGGTTAGGCCTGGGATTTTCACTCATCAGGCTCATTCTTTCGCATATTACACATACTTGATGGCTAGATCCTGGGCTTTCTCTGGATTGGATCACGTAGTAATGTTGGACCACACTGAAACAATCAATTAAACCTGGTTGCGATCAAAATTTTAGAGGATAACGCATGTTAGGTCTAGGTTAGGCCTGGGATTTTCACTCATCAGACTCATTCTTTCGCATTCTTCACATACTTGTTGAACGGATCCTGGGTTTTTTTCTGGTTTGGATCACGTAGTAATGAGGCACCACACTGAAACGGTCAATTAAACCTGGTTTCGATCAATATTTTAGAGGATAACGCAAGTTAGGTTTGGGATAGGTCTGGGATTTGACCTCATCAGACTCATACTTTCCCACACTTCACATACTCGTTGAACAGATCCTGGGTTATTTTCTGGTTTGGATCACATAGTAATGTGGTACCACACTGAAACAGTCGATTAAACCAGGTTTCGATCAATATTTTAGAGGATAACGCAAGTTAGGTCTGGGATAGGTCTGGGATTTGACCTCATCAGACTCATACTTTCGCATTCTTCACATACTTGTTGAACGGATCCTGGGTTTTTTCTGGTTTGGATCACGTAGTAATGTGGGACCACACTCAAACAGTCAATTAAACCTGGTTTCGATCAATATTTTAGAGAATAATTCATGTTAGGTCTAGTTTAGGTCCGGGATTTACTCTCATCAGGCTCATTCTTTCGCATATTACTCATACTTGATGGCTAGATCCTGGGCTTTTTCTGGATTGGATCACGTAGTAATGTGGCACCACACTGAAACAATCAATTAAACCTGGTCTTGATAAATATTTTGGAGGATAGCGCATGTTAGGTCTGGGATAGGTCCGGGATTTGCCCTCATCAGACTCATACTTTCGCACACTTCACATACTCGTTGAACAGATCCTGGGTTATTTTCTGGTTTGGATCACATAGTAATGTGGTACCACACTGAAACAGTCGATTAAACCAGGTTTCGATCAATACTTTTGAGGATAACGCATGTTAGGTCTGGGTTAGGTCTAGGATTTGCTCTCGTCAGGCTCATACTTTCGCATATTTACTCATACTTCAAGGCTAGATCCTGGGCTATTTCTGGATTGGATCACGTAGTAATGTGGTACCACACTGAAACATTCAACTAAACCTGGTCTTGATAAATATTTTAGAGGATAACGCATGTTAGGTTTGGGTTAGGTCTAGGATTTGCCCTCATCAGGCTCATACTTTCGCATATTTCTCATACTTCATGGCTAGATCCTGGGCTGTTTCTGGATTGTTTCACGTAGTAATGTGATACCACGCGGAAACAGTCAATTAATCCTGGTTTCGATAAATATTTTAGAGGATAACGCAAGTTAGGTCTGGGATAGGTCTGGGATTAACCCTGATCAGGCTCATACTTTCGCGTTTTTCACGTACTTGTTGAACAGATCCTGGGTTTTTTCTGGTTTGGATCACGTAGTAATGTGGTACCACACTGAAACGGTCAATTAAACCTGGTTTCGATCAATATTTTAGAGGATAACGCAAGTTAGGTCTGGGATAGGTCTGGGATTTGCCCTCATCAGGCTCATACATTCGTATTCTTCACATACTTGTTGAACTGATCCTGGGTTTTTTCTGGTTTGAATCACGTAGTAATGTGGTACCACACTGAAACGGTCAATTAAACCTGGTTTCGATCAATATTTTAGAGGATAACGCAAGTTAGGTCTGGGATAGGTCTGGGATTTGACCTCATCAGACTCATACTTTCGCAAACTTCACATACTCGTTAAACAGATCCTGGGTTATTTTCTGGTTTGGATCACATAGTAATGTGGTACCACACTGAAACAGTCGATTAAACCTGGTTTCGATCAATATTTTAGAGGATAACGCATGTTAGGTCTAGGTTAGCCCTGGGAATTTCACTCATCAGGCTCATACTTTCGCATTCTTCACATACTTGTTGAACTGATCCTGGGTTTTTTCTGGTTTGGATCACGTAGTAATGTGGTACCACACTGAAACAGTCGATTAAACCTGGTTTCGATCAATATTTTAGAGGATAACGCATGTTAGGTCTATGTTAGCCCTGGGATTCTCACTCATCCGACTCATTCTTTCGCATTCTTCACATACTTGTTGAACTGATCCTGGGTTTTTTCTGGTTTGGATCACGTAGTAATGTGGTACCACACTGAAGCAGTCGACTAAACCTGGTTTCGATCAATATTTTTGAGGATAACGCATGTTAGGTCTGGGTTAGGTCTAGGATTTGCTCTCGTCAGGCTCATACTTTCGCATATTTCTCATACTTCAAGGCTAGATCCTGGGCTATTTCTGGATTGGATCACGTAGTAATGTGGTACCACACTGAAACATTCAATGAAACCTGGTCTGGATAAATATTTTAGAGGGTAACGCATCTTAGGTCTGGGTTAGGTCTAAGATTTGCCCTCATCAGGCTCACAGTTTCGCGTTTTTCACATACTTGTTGAACAGATCCTGGGTTTTTTCTGGTTTGGATCACGTAGTAATGTGGTACCACACTGAAACAGTCAATCAAACCTGGTTTCCATCAATATTTTAGAGGATAACGCATATAAGGTCTAGGTTAGGTCTGGGATTTGCTCTCATCAGGCTCATTCTTTCGCACACTTCACATACTCGTTGAACAGATCCTGGGTTTTTTCTGATTTCGATCACGTAGTAATGTGGTACCACACTGAAACGGTCAATTAAACCTGGTTTCGATCAATATTTTAGAGGATAACGCATGTTAGGTCTAGGTTAGGCCTGGGATTTGCTCTCATCAGGCTCATTCTTTCGCATATTTCTCATACTTCATGGCTAGATCCTGGGCTGTTTCTGGATTGTATCACGTAGTAATGTGATACCACGCTGAAACAGTCAATTAAACCTGGTTTCGCTCAATATTTTAGAGGATAACGAAAGTTAGGTCTGGGATAGGTCTGGGATTCGCCCTAATCAGGCTCATACTTTCGCGTTTTTCACGTACTTGTTGAACTGATCCTGGGTTTTTTCTGGTTTCGATCACGTAGTAATGTGGTACCACACTGAAACAGTCGATTAAACCTGGTTTCGATCAATATTTTAGAGGATAACGTAAGTTAGGTCTGGGGTAGGTCTGGGATTTGACCTCATCAGACTCATACTTTCGCACACTTCACATACTCGTTGAACAGATCCTGGGTTTTTTCTGGATTGGATCACGTAGTAATGTGGTACCACACTGAAACGGTCAATTAAACCTGGTTTCGATCAATATTTTAGAGGATAACGCAAGTTAGGTCTGGGGTAGGTCTGGGATTTGACCTCATCAGACTCATACTTTCGCACACTTCACATACTCGTTGAACAGATCCTGGGTTATCTTCTGGTTTGGATCACATAGTAATGTGGTACCACACTGAAACAGTCGATTAAACCTAGTTTCGATCAATATTTTAGAGGATAACGCATGTTAGGTCTAGGTTAGCCCTGGGAATTTCACTCATCAGACTCATACTTTCGCATTCTTCACATACTTGTTGAACTGATCCTGGGTTTTTTCTGGTTTGGATCACGTAGTAATGAAGTATAGCACTGAAACAGTCAATTAAACCTGGTCTCCATCAATATCTTAGAGGACAACGCATGTTAGGTCTAGGTTAGGCCTGGGATTTGCCCTCATCAGGCTCATACTTTCGCATATTTCTCATACTTCATGGCTAGATCCTGGGCTGTTTCTGGATTGTATCACGTAGTAATATGGTACCACGCTGAAACAGTCAATTAAACCTGGTTTCGATCAATATTTTAGAGGATAACGCAAGTTAGGTCTGGGATAGGTCTAGGATTTGCCCTCATCAGGCTCTTACTTTCGCATATTTCTCATACTTCATGGCTAGATCCTGAGCTATTTCTGGATTGGATCACGTAGTAAAGTGGTACCACACTGAAACATTCAATGAAACCTGGTCTGGATAAATATTTTAGAGGGTAACGCATCTTAGGTCTGGGTTAGGTCTAAGATTTGCCCTCATCAGGCTCACAGCTTCGCGTTTTTCACATACTTGTTGAACAGATCCTGGGTTTTTTCTGGTTTGGATCACGTAGTAATGTGGTACCACACTGAAACGGTCAATTAAACCTGGTTTCGATCAATATTTTACAGAATAATTCATGTTAGGTCAAGGTTAGGTCTGGGATATGCTCTCATCAGGCTCATTCTTTCACATATTTCTCATACTTCATGGCTAGATCCTGGGCTGTTTCTGGATTGTATCACGTAGTAATGTGGTACCACGCTGAAACAGTCAATTAAACCTGGTTTCGCACAATATTTTAGAGGATAACGCATGTTAGGTCTAGGTTAGGTCTGGGATTTGCTCTCATCAGGCTCATTCTTTCGCATATTTCTCATACTTGATGGCTAGATCCTGGGCTTTTTCTGGATTGCATTACGTAGTAATGTAGTACCACACTGAAACAGTCAATGAAACCTGGTTTCCATCAATATTTTTGAGGACAACGCATGTTAGGTCTAGGGAAGGCCTGAGATTTCACTGATCGGACTCATACTTTCGCATTTTTCAGATACTTGTTGAACGGATCCTGGGTTTCTTCTGGTTTGGATCACGTAGTAATGTGGTACCACACTGAAACGGTCAATTATACCTGGTTTCTATCAATATTTTAGAGAATAATTCATGTTAGGACAAGGTTAGGTCTGGGATTTGCTCTCATCAGGCTCATTCTTTCGCGTATTTCTCATACTTCATGGCTAGATCCTGGGCTGTTTCTGGATTGTATCACGTAGTAATATGATACCACGCTGAAACAGTCAATTAAACCTGGTTTCGCTCAATATTTTAGAGGATAACGCAAGTTAGGTCTGGGATAGGTCTGGGATTCGCCCTAATCAGGCTCATACTTTCGCGTTTTTCACGTACTTGTTGAACTGATCCTGGGTTTTTACTGGTTTCGATCACGTAGGAATGTGGTACCACACTGAAACAGTCGATTAAACCTGGTTTCGATCAATATTTTGGAGGATAACGCAAGTTAGGTCTGGGGTAGGTCTGGGATTTGACCTCATCAGACTCATACTTTCGCACACTTCACATACTCGTTGAACAGATCCTGGGTTTTTTCTGGTTTGGATCACGTAGTAATGTGGTACCACACTGAAACGGTCAATTAAACCTGGTTTCGATCAATATTTTAGAGGATAACGCAAGTTAGGTCTGGGATAGGTCTGGGATTTGCCCTCATCAAGCTCATACATTGGCATTCTTCACATTCTTGTTGGACTGATCCTGGGTTTTTTCTGGTTTGAATCACGAAGTAATGTGGTACCACACTGAATCGGTCAATTAAACCTGGTTTCGATCAATATTTTAGAGAATAATTCATGTTAGGTCTAGGTTAGGTCCGGGATTTACTCTCATCAGGCTCGTTCTTTCGCATATTACTCATACTTGATGGCTAGATCCTGGGCTTTTTCTGGATTGGATCACGTAGTAATGTGGGACCACACTGAAACAATCAATTAAACCTGGTCTTGATAAATATTTTAGAGGATAGCGCATGTTAGGTCTGGGATAGGTCTGGGATTTGACCTCATCAGACTCATACTTTCGCACACTTGACATACTCCTTGAACAGATCCTGGGTTATTTTCTGGTTTGGATCACGTAGTAATGTGGTACCACACTGAAACGGTCAATTAAACCTGGTTTCGATCAATATTTTAGAGGATAACGCAAGTTAGGTCTGGGATAGGTCTGGGATTTGCCCTCATCAAGCTCATACATTCGCATTCTTCACATTCTTGTTGGACTGATCCTGGGTTTTTTCTGGTTTGAATCACGTAGTAATGTGGGACCACACTGAAACAGTCGATTAAACCTGGTTTCGATCAATATTTTAGAGGATAACGCAAGTTAGGTCTGGGATAGGTCTGGGATTTGACCTCATCAGACTCATACTCTCGCACACTTCACATACTCCTTGAACAGATCCTGGGTTATTTTCTGGTTTGGATCACGTAGTAATGTGGTTCCACACTGAAACAGTCGATTAAACCAGGTTTCGATCAATATTTTTGAGGATAACGCAAGTTAGGTCTGGGATAGGTCTGGGATTTGACCTCATCAGACTCATACTTTGCACACTTCACATACTCCTTGAACAGATCCTGGGTTATTTTCTGGTTTGGATCACATAGTAATGTGGTACCACACTGAAACAGTCGATTAAACCTGGTTTCGATCAATATTTTAGAGAATAATTCATGTTAGGTCTAGGTTAGGTCTGGGATTTGCTCTCATCAGGCTCATTCTTTCGCATATTTCTCATACATTTTGAACAGATCCTGGGTTTTTTCTGGTTTGGATCACGTAGTAATGTGGGACCACACTGAAACAATCAATTAAACCTGGTTTCGCTCAATATTTTAGAGGATAACGCATGTTAGGTCTAGGTTAGGTCTGGGATTTGCTCTCATCAGGCTCATTCTTTCGCATATTTCTCATACTTGATGGCTAGATCCTGGGCTTTTTCTGGATTGCATCACGTAGTAATGTAGTACCACACTGAAACAGTCAATGAAACCTGGTTTCCATCAATATTTTTGAGGAGAACGCATGTTAGGTCTAGGGAAGGCCTGAGATTTCACTGATCGGACTCATACTTTCGCATTTTTCAGATACTTGTTGAACGGATCCTGGGTTTCTTCTGGTTTGGATCACGTAGTAATGTGGTACCACACTGAAACGGTCAATTATACCTGGTTTCTATCAATATTTTAGAGAATAATTCATGTTAGGTCAAGGTTAGGTCTGGGATATGCTCTCATCAGGCTCATTCTTTCACATATTTCTCATACTTCATGGCTAGGTCCTGGGCTGTTTCTGGATTGTATCACGTAGTAATGTGGTACCACGCTGAAACAGTCAATTAAACCTGGTTTCGATCAATATTTTAGAGGATAACGCAAGTTAGGTCTGGGATAGGTCTGGGATTTGACCTCATCAGACTCATACTCTCGCACACTTCACATACTCGTTGAACAGATCCTGGGTTATTTTCTGGTTTGGATCACGTAGTAATGTGGTACCACACTGAAACAGTCGATTAAACCTGGTTTCGATCAATATTTTAGAGAATAATTCATGTTAGGTCAAGGTTAGGTCTGGGATATGCTCTCATCAGGCTCATTCTTTCACATATTTCTCATACTTCATGGCTAGATCCTGGGCTGTTTCTGGATTGTATCACGTAGTAATGTGGTACCACGCTGAAACAGTCAATTAAACCTGGTTTCGCTCAATATTTTAGAGGATAACGCATGTTAGGTCTAGGTTAGGTCTGGGATTTGCTCTCATCAGGCTCATTCTTTCGTATATTTCACATACTCCTTGAACAGATCCTGGGTTATTTTCTGGTTTGGATCACGTAGTAATGTGGTACCACACTGAAACAGTCGATTAAACCTGGTTTCGATCAATATTTTAGAGAATAATTCATGTTAGGTCAAGGTTAGGTCTGGGATATGCTCTCATCAGGCTCATTCTTTCACATATTTCTCATACTTCATGGCTAGATCCTGGGCTGTTTCTGGATTGTATCACGTAGTAATGTGGTACCACGCTGAAACAGTCAATTAAACCTGGTTTCGCTCAATATTTTAGAGGATAACGCATGTTAGGTCTAGGTTAGGTACGGGATTTGCTCTCATCAGGCTCATTCTTTCGCATATTTCTCATACTCGATGGCTAGATCCTGGGCTTTTTCTGGATTGCATCACGTAGTAATGTAGTACCACACCGAAACAGTCAATGAAACCTGGTTTCCATCAATATTTTTGAGAACAACGCATGTTAGGTCTAGGGAAGGCCTGAGATTTCACTGATCGGACTCATACTTTCGCATTTTTCAGATACTTGTTGAACGGATCCTGGGTTTCTTCTGGTTTGGATCACGTAGTAATGTGGTACCACACTGAAACGGTCAATTATACCTGGTTTCTATCAATATTTTAGAGAATAATTCATGTTAGGTCAAGGTTAGGTCTGGGATTTGCTCTCATCAGGCTCATTCTTTCGCATATTTCTCATACTTCATGGCTAGATCCTGGGCTGTTTCTGGATTGTATCACGTAGTAATATGATACCACGCTGAAACAGTCAATTAAACCTGGTTTCGCTCAATATTTTAGAGGATAACGCAAGTTAGGTCTGGGATAGGTCTGGGATTCGCCCTAATCAGGCTCATACTTTCGCGTTTTTCACGTACTTGTTGAACTGATCCTGGGTTTTTACTGGTTTCGATCACGTAGGAATGTGGTACCACACTGAAACAGTCGATTAAACCTGGTTTCGATCAATATTTTAGAGGATAACGCAAGTTAGGTCTGGGGTAGGTCTGGGATTTGACCTCATCAGACTCATACTTTCGCACACTTCACATACTCGTTGAACAGATCCTGGGTTTTTTCTGGTTTGGATCACGTAGTAATGTGGTACCACACTGAAACGGTCAATTAAACCTGGTTTCGATCAATATTTTAGAGGATAACGCAAGTTAGGTCTGGGATAGGTCTGGGATTTGCCCTCATCAAGCTCATACATTCGCATTCTTCACATTCTTGTTGGACTGATCCTGGGTTTTTTCTGGTTTGAATCACGAAGTAATGTGGTACCACACTGAATCGGTCAATTAAACCTGGTTTCGATCAATATTTTAGAGAATAATTCATGTTAGGTCTAGGTTAGGTCCGGGATTTACTCTCATCAGGCTCGTTCTTTCGCATATTTCTCATACCTGATGGCTAGATCCTGGGCTTTTTCTGGATTGGATCACGTAGTAATGTGGGACCACACTGAAACAGTCGATTAAACCTGGTTTCGATCAATATTTTAGAGGATAACGCAAGTTAGGTCTGGGATAGGTCTGGGATTTGACCTCATCAGACTCATACTCTCGCACACTTCACATACTCCTTGAACAGATCCTGGGTTATTTTCTGGTTTGGATCACGTAGTAATGTGGTACCACACTGAAACAGTCGATTAAACCAGGTTTCGATCAATATTTTTGAGGATAACGCAAGTTAGGTCTGGGATAGGTCTGGGATTTGACCTCATCAGACTCATACTTTGCACACTTCACATACTCCTTGAACAGATCCTGGGTTATTTTCTGGTTTGGATCACATAGTAATGTGGTACCACACTGAAACAGTCGATTAAACCTGGTTTCGATCAATATTTTAGAGAATAATTCATGTTAGGTCAAGGTTAGGTCTGGGATATGCTCTCATCAGGCTCATTCTTTCACATATTTCTCATACTTCATGGCTAGATCCTGGGCTGTTTCTGGATTGTATCACGTAGTAATGTGGTACCACGCTGAAACAGTCAATTAAACCTGGTTTCGCTCAATATTTTAGAGGATAACGCATGTTAGGTCTAGGTTAGGTCTGGGATTTGCTCTCATCAGGCTCATTCTTTCGCATATTTCACATACTCCTTGAACAGATCCTGGGTTATTTTCTGGTTTGGATCACGTAGTAATGTGGTACCACACTGAAACAGTCGATTAAACCTGGTTTCGATCAATATTTTAGAGGATAACGCAAGTTAGGTCTGGGGTAGGTCTGGGATTTGACCTCATCAGACTCATACTTTCGCACACTTCACATACTCGTTGAACAGATCCTGGGTTTTTTCTGGTTTGGATCACGTAGTAATGTGGTACCACACTGAAACGGTCAATTAAACCTGGTTTCGATCAATATTTTAGAGGACAACGCAAGTTAGGTCTGGGATAGGTCTGGGATTTGCCCTCATCAAGCTCATACATTCGCTTTCTTCACATTCTTGTTGGACTGATCCTGGGTTTTTTCTGGTTTGAATCACGAAGTAATGTGGTACCACACTGAATCGGTCAATTAAACCTGGTTTCCATCAATATTTTTGAGGACAACGCATGTTAGGTCTAGGGAAGGCCTGAGATTTCACTGATCGGACTCATACTTTCGCATTTTTCAGATACTTGTTGAACGGATCCTGGGTTTCTTCTGGTTTGGATCACGTAGTAATGTGGTACCACACTGAAACGGTCAATTATACCTGGTTTCTATCAATATTTTAGAGAATAATTCATGTTAGGTCAAGGTTAGGTACGGGATTTGCTCTCATCAGGCTCATTCTTTCGCATATTTCTCATACTTCATGGCTAGATCCTGGGCTGTTTCTGGATTGTATCACGTAGTAATATGATACCACGCTGAAACAGTCAATTAAACCTGGTTTCGCTCAATATTTTAGAGGATAACGCAAGTTAGGTCTGGGATAGGTCTGGGATTCGCCCTAATCAGGCTCATACTTTCGCGTTTTTCACGTACTTGTTGAACTGATCCTGGGTTTTTACTGGTTTCGATCACGTAGGAATGTGGTACCACACTGAAACAGTCGATTAAACCTGGTTTCGATCAATATTTTAGAGGATAACGCAAGTTAGGTCTGGGGTAGGTCTGGGATTTGACCTCATCAGACTCATACTTTCGCACACTTCACATACTCGTTGAACAGATCCTGGGTTTTTTCTGGTTTGGATCACGTAGTAATGTGGTACCACACTGAAACGGTCAATTAAACCTGGTTTCGATCAATATTTTAGAGGATAACGCAAGTTAGGTCTGGGATAGGTCTGGGATTTGCCCTCATCAAGCTCATACATTCGCATTCTTCACATTCTTGTTGGACTGATCCTGGGTTTTTTCTGGTTTGAATCACGAAGTAATGTGGTACCACACTGAATCGGTCAATTAAACCTGGTTTCGATCAATATTTTAGAGAATAATTCATGTTAGGTCTAGGTTAGGTCCGGGATTTACTCTCATCAGGCTCGTTCTTTCGCATATTTCTCATACCTGATGGCTAGATCCTGGGCTTTTTCTGGATTGGATCACGTAGTAATGTGGGACCACACTGAAACAGTCGATTAAACCTGGTTTCGATCAATATTTTAGAGGATAGCGCATGTTAGGTCTGGGATAGGTCTGGGATTTGACCTCATCAGACTCATACTTTCGCACACTTCACATACTCCTTGAACAGATCCTGGGTTATTTTCTGGTTTGGATCACATAGTAATGTGGTACCACACTGAAACAGTCGATTAAACCTGGTTTCGATCAATATTTTAGAGGATAACGCAAGTTAGGTCTGGGATAGGTCTGGGATTTGCCCTCATCAGACTCATACTTTCGCATATTTCTCATACCTGATGGCTAGATCCTGGGCTTTTTCTGGATTGGATCACGTAGTAATGTGGGACCACACTGAAACAGTCGATTAAACCTGGTTTCGATCAATATTTTAGAGGATAGCGCATGTTAGGTCTGGGGTAGGTCTGGGATTTGACCTCATCAGACTCATACTTTCGCACACTTCACATACTCGTTGAACAGATCCTGGGTTTTTTCTGGATTGGATCACGTAGTAATGAAGTACAGCACTGAAACAGTCAATTAAACCTGGTCTCCATCAATATCTTAGAGGACAACGCATGTTAGGTCTAGGTTAGGCCTGGGATTTGCCCTCATCAGGCTCATACTTTCGCATATTTCTCATACTTCATGGCTAGATCCTGGGCTGTTTCTGGATTGTATCACGTAGTAATATGGTACCACGCTGAAACAGTCAATTAAACCTGGTTTCGATCAATATTTTAGAGGATAACGCAAGTTAGGTCTGGGGTAGGTCTGGGATTTGACCTCATCAGACTCATACTTTCGCACACTTCACATACTCGTTGAACAGATCCTGGGTTTTTTCTGGATTGGATCACGTAGTAATGTGGTACCACACTGAAACGGTCAATTAAACCTGGTTTCGATCAATATTTTAGAGGATAACGCAAGTTAGGTCTGGGGTAGGTCTGGGATTTGACCTCATCAGACTCATACTTTCGCACACTTCACATACTCGTTGAACAGATCCTGGGTTATCTTCTGGTTTGGATCACATAGTAATGTGGTACCACACTGAAACAGTCGATTAAACCTAGTTTCGATCAATATTTTAGAGGATAACGCATGTTAGGTCTAGGTTAGCCCTGGGAATTTCACTCATCAGACTCATACTTTCGCATTCTTCACATACTTGTTGAACTGATCCTGGGTTTTTTCTGGTTTGGATCACGTAGTAATGAAGTACAGCACTGAAACAGTCAATTAAACCTGGTCTCCATCAATATCTTAGAGGACAACGCATGTTAGGTCTAGGTTAGGCCTGGGATTTGCCCTCATCAGGCTCATACTTTCGCATATTTCTCATACTTCATGGCTAGATCCTGGGCTGTTTCTGGATTGTATCACGTAGTAATATGGTACCACGCTGAAACAGTCAATTAAACCTGGTTTCGATCAATATTTTAGAGGATAACGCAAGTTAGGTCTGGGATAGGTCTAGGATTTGCCCTCATCAGGCTCTTACTTTCGCATATTTCTCATACTTCATGGCTAGATCCTGAGCTATTTCTGGATTGGATCACGTAGTAAAGTGGTACCACACTGAAACATTCAATGAAACCTGGTCTGGATAAATATTTTAGAGGGTAACGCATCTTAGGTCTGGGTTAGGTCTAAGATTTGCCCTCATCAGGCTCACAGCTTCGCGTTTTTCACATACTTGTTGAACAGATCCTGGGTTTTTTCTGGTTTGGATCACGTAGTAATGTGGTACCACACTGAAACGGTCAATTAAACCTGGTTTCGATCAATATTTTACAGAATAATTCATGTTAGGTCAAGGTTAGGTCTGGGATATGCTCTCATCAGGCTCATTCTTTCACATATTTCTCATACTTCATGGCTAGATCCTGGGCTGTTTCTGGATTGTATCACGTAGTAATGTGGTACCACGCTGAAACAGTCAATTAAACCTGGTTTCGCACAATATTTTAGAGGATAACGCATGTTAGGTCTAGGTTAGGTCTGGGATTTGCTCTCATCAGGCTCATTCTTTCGCATATTTCTCATACTTGATGGCTAGATCCTGGGCTTTTTCTGGATTGCATCACGTAGTAATGTAGTACCACACTGAAACAGTCAATGAAACCTGGTTTCCATCAATATTTTTGAGGACAACGCATGTTAGGTCTAGGGAAGGCCTGAGATTTCACTGATCGGACTCATACTTTCGCATTTTTCAGATACTTGTTGAACGGATCCTGGGTTTCTTCTGGTTTGGATCACGTAGTAATGTGGTACCACACTGAAACGGTCAATTATACCTGGTTTCTATCAATATTTTAGAGAATAATTCATGTTAGGACAAGGTTAGGTCTGGGATTTGCTCTCATCAGGCTCATTCTTTCGCGTATTTCTCATACTTCATGGCTAGATCCTGGGCTGTTTCTGGATTGTATCACGTAGTAATATGATACCACGCTGAAACAGTCAATTAAACCTGGTTTCGCTCAATATTTTAGAGGATAACGCAAGTTAGGTCTGGGATAGGTCTGGGATTCGCCCTAATCAGGCTCATACTTTCGCGTTTTTCACGTACTTGTTGAACTGATCCTGGGTTTTTACTGGTTTCGATCACGTAGGAATGTGGTACCACACTGAAACAGTCGATTAAACCTGGTTTCGATCAATATTTTGGAGGATAACGCAAGTTAGGTCTGGGGTAGGTCCGGGATTTGACCTCATCAGACTCATACTTTCGCACACTTCACATACTCGTTGAACAGATCCTGGGTTTTTTCTGGTTTGGATCACGTAGTAATGTGGTACCACACTGAAACGGTCAATTAAACCTGGTTTCGATCAATATTTTAGAGGATAACGCAAGTTAGGTCTGGGATAGGTCTGGGATTTGCCCTCATCAAGCTCATACATTCGCATTCTTCACATTCTTGTTGGACTGATCCTGGGTTTTTTCTGGTTTGAATCACGAAGTAATGTGGTACCACACTGAATCGGTCAATTAAACCTGGTTTCGATCAATATTTTAGAGAATAATTCATGTTAGGTCTAGGTTAGGTCCGGGATTTACTCTCATCAGGCTCGTTCTTTCGCATATTACTCATACTTGATGGCTAGATCCTGGGCTTTTTCTGGATTGGATCACGTAGTAATGTGGTTCCACACTGAAACAGTCGATTAAACCAGGTTTCGATCAATATTTTTGAGGATAACGCAAGTTAGGTCTGGGATAGGTCTGGGATTTGACCTCATCAGACTCATACTTTGCACACTTCACATACTCCTTGAACAGATCCTGGGTTATTTTCTGGTTTGGATCACATAGTAATGTGGTACCACACTGAAACAGTCGATTAAACCTGGTTTCGATCAATATTTTAGAGAATAATTCATGTTAGGTCTAGGTTAGGTCTGGGATTTGCTCTCATCAGGCTCATTCTTTCGCATATTTCTCATACATTTTGAACAGATCCTGGGTTTTTTCTGGTTTGGATCACGTAGTAATGTGGGACCACACTGAAACAATCAATTAAACCTGGTTTCGCTCAATATTTTAGAGGATAACGCATGTTAGGTCTAGGTTAGGTCTGGGATTTGCTCTCATCAGGCTCATTCTTTCGCATGTTTCTCATACTTGATGGCTAGATCCTGGGCTTTTTCTGGATTGCATCACGTAGTAATGTAGTACCACACTGAAACAGTCAATGAAACCTGGTTTCCATCAATATTTTTGAGGACAACGCATGTTAGGTCTAGGGAAGGCCTGAGATTTCACTGATCGGACTCATACTTTCGCATTTTTCAGATACTTGTTGAACGGATCCTGGGTTTCTTCTGGTTTGGATCACGTAGTAATGTGGTACCACACTGAAACGGTCAATTATACCTGGTTTCTATCAATATTTTAGAGAATAATTCATGTTAGGTCAAGGTTAGGTCTGGGATATGCTCTCATCAGGCTCATTCTTTCACATATTTCTCATACTTCATGGCTAGGTCCTGGGCTGTTTCTGGATTGTATCACGTAGTAATGTGGTACCACGCTGAAACAGTCAATTAAACCTGGTTTCGATCAATATTTTAGAGGATAACGCAAGTTAGGTCTGGGATAGGTCTGGGATTTGACCTCATCAGACTCATACTCTCGCACACTTCACATACTCGTTGAACAGATCCTGGGTTATTTTCTGGTTTGGATCACGTAGTAATGTGGTACCACACTGAAACAGTTGATTAAACCTGGTTTCGACCAATATTTTAGAGAATAATTCATGTTAGGTCAAGGTTAGGTCTGGGATATGCTCTCATCAGGCTCATTCTTTCACATATTTCTCATACTTCATGGCTAGATCCTGGGCTGTTTCTGGATTGTATCACGTAGTAATGTGGTACCACGCTGAAACAGTCAATTAAACCTGGTTTCGATCAATATTTTAGAGGATAACGCAAGTTAGGTCTGGGATAGGTCTGGGATTTGACCTCATCAGACTCATACTCTCGCACACTTCACATACTCGTTGAACAGATCCTGGGTTATTTTCTGGTTTGGATCACGTAGTAATGTGGTACCACACTGAAACGGTCAATTAAACCTGGTTTCGATCAATATTTTAGAGGATAACGCAAGTTAGGTCTGGGATAGGTCTGGGATTTGCCCTCATCAAGCTCATACATTCGCATTCTTCACATTCTTGTTGGACTGATCCTGGGTTTTTTCTGGTTTGGATCACATAGTAATGTGGTACCACACTGAAACAGTCGATTAAACCTAGTTTCGATCAATATTTTAGAGGATAACGCATGTTAGGTCTAGGTTAGCCCTGGGAATTTCACTCATCAGACTCATACTTTCGCATTCTTCACATACTTGTTGAACTGATCCTGGGTTTTTTCTGGTTTGGATCACGTAGTAATGAAGTACAGCACTGAAACAGTCAATTAAACCTGGTCTCCATCAATATCTTAGAGGACAACGCATGTTAGGTCTAGGTTAGGCCTGGGATTTGCCCTCATCAGGCTCATACTTTCGCATATTTCTCATACTTCATGGCTAGATCCTGGGCTGTTTCTGGATTGTATCACGTAGTAATATGGTACCACGCTGAAACAGTCAATTAAACCTGGTTTCGATCAATATTTTAGAGGATAACGCAAGTTAGGTCTGGGATAGGTCTAGGATTTGCCCTCATCAGGCTCTTACTTTCGCATATTTCTCATACTTCATGGCTAGATCCTGAGCTATTTCTGGATTGGATCACGTAGTAAAGTGGTACCACACTGAAACATTCAATGAAACCTGGTCTGGATAAATATTTTAGAGGGTAACGCATCTTAGGTCTGGGTTAGGTCTAAGATTTGCCCTCATCAGGCTCACAGCTTCGCGTTTTTCACATACTTGTTGAACAGATCCTGGGTTTTTTCTGGTTTGGATCACGTAGTAATGTGGTACCACACTGAAACGGTCAATTAAACCTGGTTTCGATCAATATTTTACAGAATAATTCATGTTAGGTCAAGGTTAGGTCTGGGATATGCTCTCATCAGGCTCATTCTTTCACATATTTCTCATACTTCATGGCTAGATCCTGGGCTGTTTCTGGATTGTATCACGTAGTAATGTGGTACCACGCTGAAACAGTCAATTAAACCTGGTTTCGCACAATATTTTAGAGGATAACGCATGTTAGGTCTAGGTTAGGTCTGGGATTTGCTCTCATCAGGCTCATTCTTTCGCATATTTCTCATACTTGATGGCTAGATCCTGGGCTTTTTCTGGATTGCATCACGTAGTAATGTAGTACCACACTGAAACAGTCAATGAAACCTGGTTTCCATCAATATTTTTGAGGACAACGCATGTTAGGTCTAGGGAAGGCCTGAGATTTCACTGATCGGACTCATACTTTCGCATTTTTCAGATACTTGTTGAACGGATCCTGGGTTTCTTCTGGTTTGGATCACGTAGTAATGTGGTACCACACTGAAACGGTCAATTATACCTGGTTTCTATCAATATTTTAGAGAATAATTCATGTTAGGACAAGGTTAGGTCTGGGATTTGCTCTCATCAGGCTCATTCTTTCGCGTATTTCTCATACTTCATGGCTAGATCCTGGGCTGTTTCTGGATTGTATCACGTAGTAATATGATACCACGCTGAAACAGTCAATTAAACCTGGTTTCGCTCAATATTTTAGAGGATAACGCAAGTTAGGTCTGGGATAGGTCTGGGATTCGCCCTAATCAGGCTCATACTTTCGCGTTTTTCACGTACTTGTTGAACTGATCCTGGGTTTTTACTGGTTTCGATCACGTAGGAATGTGGTACCACACTGAAACAGTCGATTAAACCTGGTTTCGATCAATATTTTGGAGGATAACGCAAGTTAGGTCTGGGGTAGGTCCGGGATTTGACCTCATCAGACTCATACTTTCGCACACTTCACATACTCGTTGAACAGATCCTGGGTTTTTTCTGGTTTGGATCACGTAGTAATGTGGTACCACACTGAAACGGTCAATTAAACCTGGTTTCGATCAATATTTTAGAGGATAACGCAAGTTAGGTCTGGGATAGGTCTGGGATTTGCCCTCATCAAGCTCATACATTCGCATTCTTCACATTCTTGTTGGACTGATCCTGGGTTTTTTCTGGTTTGAATCACGAAGTAATGTGGTACCACACTGAATCGGTCAATTAAACCTGGTTTCGATCAATATTTTAGAGAATAATTCATGTTAGGTCTAGGTTAGGTCCGGGATTTACTCTCATCAGGCTCGTTCTTTCGCATATTACTCATACTTGATGGCTAGATCCTGGGCTTTTTCTGGATTGGATCACGTAGTAATGTGGTTCCACACTGAAACAGTCGATTAAACCAGGTTTCGATCAATATTTTTGAGGATAACGCAAGTTAGGTCTGGGATAGGTCTGGGATTTGACCTCATCAGACTCATACTTTGCACACTTCACATACTCCTTGAACAGATCCTGGGTTATTTTCTGGTTTGGATCACATAGTAATGTGGTACCACACTGAAACAGTCGATTAAACCTGGTTTCGATCAATATTTTAGAGAATAATTCATGTTAGGTCTAGGTTAGGTCTGGGATTTGCTCTCATCAGGCTCATTCTTTCGCATATTTCTCATACATTTTGAACAGATCCTGGGTTTTTTCTGGTTTGGATCACGTAGTAATGTGGGACCACACTGAAACAATCAATTAAACCTGGTTTCGCTCAATATTTTAGAGGATAACGCATGTTAGGTCTAGGTTAGGTCTGGGATTTGCTCTCATCAGGCTCATTCTTTCGCATATTTCTCATACTTGATGGCTAGATCCTGGGCTTTTTCTGGATTGCATCACGTAGTAATGTAGTACCACACTGAAACAGTCAATGAAACCTGGTTTCCATCAATATTTTTGAGGACAACGCATGTTAGGTCTAGGGAAGGCCTGAGATTTCACTGATCGGACTCATACTTTCGCATTTTTCAGATACTTGTTGAACGGATCCTGGGTTTCTTCTGGTTTGGATCACGTAGTAATGTGGTACCACACTGAAACGGTCAATTATACCTGGTTTCTATCAATATTTTAGAGAATAATTCATGTTAGGTCAAGGTTAGGTCTGGGATATGCTCTCATCAGGCTCATTCTTTCACATATTTCTCATACTTCATGGCTAGGTCCTGGGCTGTTTCTGGATTGTATCACGTAGTAATGTGGTACCACGCTGAAACAGTCAATTAAACCTGGTTTCGATCAATATTTTAGAGGATAACGCAAGTTAGGTCTGGGATAGGTCTGGGATTTGACCTCATCAGACTCATACTCTCGCACACTTCACATACTCGTTGAACAGATCCTGGGTTATTTTCTGGTTTGGATCACGTAGTAATGTGGTACCACACTGAAACAGTTGATTAAACCTGGTTTCGATCAATATTTTAGAGAATAATTCATGTTAGGTCAAGGTTAGGTCTGGGATATGCTCTCATCAGGCTCATTCTTTCACATATTTCTCATACTTCATGGCTAGATCCTGGGCTGTTTCTGGATTGTATCACGTAGTAATGTGGTACCACGCTGAAACAGTCAATTAAACCTGGTTTCGATCAATATTTTAGAGGATAACGCAAGTTAGGTCTGGGATAGGTCTGGGATTTGACCTCATCAGACTCATACTCTCGCACACTTCACATACTCGTTGAACAGATCCTGGGTTATTTTCTGGTTTGGATCACGTAGTAATGTGGTACCACACTGAAACGGTCAATTAAACCTGGTTTCGATCAATATTTTAGAGGATAACGCAAGTTAGGTCTGGGATAGGTCTGGGATTTGCCCTCATCAAGCTCATACATTCGCATTCTTCACATTCTTGTTGGACTGATCCTGGGTTTTTTCTGGTTTGAATCACGAAGTAATGTGGTACCACACTGAATCGGTCAATTAAACCTGGTTTCGATCAATATTTTAGAGAATAATTCATGTTAGGTCTAGGTTAGGTCCGGGATTTACTCTCATCAGGCTCGTTCTTTCGCATATTACTCATACTTGATGGCTAGATCCTGGGCTTTTTCTGGATTGGATCACGTAGTAATGTGGGACCACACTGAAACAATCAATTAAACCTGGTCTTGATAAATATTTTAGAGGATAGCGCATGTTAGGTCTGGGATAGGTCTGGGATTTGACCTCATCAGACTCATACTTTCGCACACTTGACATACTCCTGGGTTATTTTCTGGTTTGGATCACATAGTAATGTGGTACCACACTGAAACAGTCGATTAAACCTGGTTTCGATCAATATTTTAGAGGATAACGCAAGTTAGGTCTGGGATAGGTCTGGGATTTGCCCTCATCAGACTCATACTTTCGCATATTTCTCATACCTGATGGCTAGATCCTGGGCTTTTTCTGGATTGGATCACGTAGTAATGTGGGACCACACTGAAACAGTCGATTAAACCTGGTTTCGATCAATATTTTAGAGGATAACGCAAGTTAGGTCTGGGATAGGTCTGGGATTTGACCTCATCAGACTCATACTCTCGCACACTTCACATACTCCTTGAACAGATCCTGGGTTATTTTCTGGTTTGGATCACGTAGTAATGTGGTTCCACACTGAAACAGTCGATTAAACCAGGTTTCGATCAATATTTTTGAGGATAACGCAAGTTAGGTCTGGGATAGGTCTGGGATTTGACCTCATCAGACTCATACTTTGCACACTTCACATACTCCTTGAACAGATCCTGGGTTATTTTCTGGTTTGGATCACATAGTAATGTGGTACCACACTGAAACAGTCGATTAAACCTGGTTTCGATCAATATTTTAGAGAATAATTCATGTTAGGTCTAGGTTAGGTCTGGGATTTGCTCTCATCAGGCTCATTCTTTCGCATATTTCTCATACATTTTGAACAGATCCTGGGTTTTTTCTGGTTTGGATCACGTAGTAATGTGGGACCACACTGAAACAATCAATTAAACCTGGTTTCGCTCAATATTTTAGAGGATAACGCATGTTAGGTCTAGGTTAGGTCTGGGATTTGCTCTCATCAGGCTCATTCTTTCGCATATTTCTCATACTTGATGGCTAGATCCTGGGCTTTTTCTGGATTGCATCACGTAGTAATGTAGTACCACACTGAAACAGTCAATGAAACCTGGTTTCCATCAATATTTTTGAGGACAACGCATGTTAGGTCTAGGGAAGGCCTGAGATTTCACTGATCGGACTCATACTTTCGCATTTTTCAGATACTTGTTGAACGGATCCTGGGTTTCTTCTGGTTTGGATCACGTAGTAATGTGGTACCACACTGAAACGGTCAATTATACCTGGTTTCTATCAATATTTTAGAGAATAATTCATGTTAGGTCAAGGTTAGGTCTGGGATATGCTCTCATCAGGCTCATTCTTTCACATATTTCTCATACTTCATGGCTAGGTCCTGGGCTGTTTCTGGATTGTATCACGTAGTAATGTGGTACCACGCTGAAACAGTCAATTAAACCTGGTTTCGATCAATATTTTAGAGGATAACGCAAGTTAGGTCTGGGATAGGTCTGGGATTTGACCTCATCAGACTCATACTCTCGCACACTTCACATACTCGTTGAACAGATCCTGGGTTATTTTCTGGTTTGGATCACGTAGTAATGTGGTACCACACTGAAACAGTTGATTAAACCTGGTTTCGATCAATATTTTAGAGAATAATTCATGTTAGGTCAAGGTTAGGTCTGGGATATGCTCTCATCAGGCTCATTCTTTCACATATTTCTCATACTTCATGGCTAGATCCTGGGCTGTTTCTGGATTGTATCACGTAGTAATGTGGTACCACGCTGAAACAGTCAATTAAACCTGGTTTCGCTCAATATTTTAGAGGATAACGCATGTTAGGTCTAGGTTAGGTCTGGGATTTGCTCTCATCAGGCTCATTCTTTCGCATATTTCACATACTCCTTGAACAGATCCTGGGTTATTTTCTGGTTTGGATCACGTAGTAATGTGGTACCACACTGAAACAGTCGATTAAACCTGGTTTCGATCAATATTTTAGAGAATAATTCATGTTAGGTCAAGGTTAGGTCTGGGATATGCTCTCATCAGGCTCATTCTTTCACATATTTCTCATACTTCATGGCTAGATCCTGGGCTGTTTCTGGATTGTATCACGTAGTAATGTGGTACCACGCTGAAACAGTCAATTAAACCTGGTTTCGCTCAATATTTTAGAGGATAACGCATGTTAGGTCTAGGTTAGGTACGGGATTTGCTCTCATCAGGCTCATTCTTTCGCATATTTCTCATACTCGATGGCTAGATCCTGGGCTTTTTCTGGATTGCATCACGTAGTAATGTAGTACCACACCGAAACAGTCAATGAAACCTGGTTTCCATCAATATTTTTGAGGACAACGCATGTTAGGTCTAGGGAAGGCCTGAGATTTCACTGATCGGACTCATACTTTCGCATTTTTCACATACTTGTTGAACGGATCCTGGGTTTCTTCTGGTTTGGATCACGTAGTAATGTGGTACCACACTGAAACGGTCAATTATACCTGGTTTCTATCAATATTTTAGAGAATAATTCATGTTAGGTCAAGGTTAGGTCTGGGATTTGCTCTCATCAGGCTCATTCTTTCGCATATTTCTCATACTTCATGGCTAGATCCTGGGCTGTTTCTGGATTGTATCACGTAGTAATATGATACCACGCTGAAACAGTCAATTAAACCTGGTTTCGCTCAATATTTTAGAGGATAACGCAAGTTAGGTCTGGGATAGGTCTGGGATTCGCCCTAATCAGGCTCATACTTTCGCGTTTTTCACGTACTTGTTGAACTGATCCTGGGTTTTTACTGGTTTCGATCACGTAGGAATGTGGTACCACACTGAAACAGTCGATTAAACCTGGTTTCGATCAATATTTTAGAGGATAACGCAAGTTAGGTCTGGGGTAGGTCTGGGATTTGACCTCATCAGACTCATACTTTCGCACACTTCACATACTCGTTGAACAGATCCTGGGTTTTTTCTGGTTTGGATCACGTAGTAATGTGGTACCACACTGAAACGGTCAATTAAACCTGGTTTCGATCAATATTTTAGAGGATAACGCAAGTTAGGTCTGGGATAGGTCTGGGATTTGCCCTCATCAAGCTCATACATTCGCATTCTTCACATTCTTGTTGGACTGATCCTGGGTTTTTTCTGGTTTGAATCACGAAGTAATGTGGTACCACACTGAATCGGTCAATTAAACCTGGTTTCGATCAATATTTTAGAGAATAATTCATGTTAGGTCTAGGTTAGGTCCGGGATTTACTCTCATCAGGCTCGTTCTTTCGCATATTACTCATACTTGATGGCTAGATCCTGGGCTTTTTCTGGATTGGATCACGTAGTAATGTGGGACCACACTGAAACAATCAATTAAACCTGGTCTTGATAAATATTTTAGAGGATAGCGCATGTTAGGTCTGGGATAGGTCTGGGATTTGACCTCATCAGACTCATACTTTCGCACACTTCACATACTCCTTGAACAGATCCTGGGTTATTTTCTGGTTTGGATCACATAGTAATGTGGTACCACACTGAAACAGTCGATTAAACCTGGTTTCGATCAATATTTTAGAGGATAACGCAAGTTAGGTCTGGGATAGGTCTGGGATTTGCCCTCATCAGACTCATACTTTCGCATATTTCTCATACCTGATGGCTAGATCCTGGGCTTTTTCTGGATTGGATCACGTAGTAATGTGGGACCACACTGAAACAGTCGATTAAACCTGGTTTCGATCAATATTTTAGAGGATAACGCAAGTTAGGTCTGGGATAGGTCTGGGATTTGACCTCATCAGACTCATACTCTCGCACACTTCACATACTCCTTGAACAGATCCTGGGTTATTTTCTGGTTTGGATCACGTAGTAATGTGGTACCACACTGAAACAGTCGATTAAACCAGGTTTCGATCAATATTTTTGAGGATAACGCAAGTTAGGTCTGGGATAGGTCTGGGATTTGACCTCATCAGACTCATACTTTGCACACTTCACATACTCCTTGAACGGATCCTGGGTTATTTTCTGGTTTGGATCACATAGTAATGTGGTACCACACTGAAACAGTCGATTAAACCTGGTTTCGATCAATATTTTAGAGAATAATTCATGTTAGGTCTAGGTTAGGTCTGGGATTTGCTCTCATCAGGCTCATTCTTTCGCATATTTCTCATACATTTTGAACAGATCCTGGGTTTTTTCTGGTTTGGATCACGTAGTAATGTGGGACCACACTGAAACAATCAATTAAACCTGGTCTTGATAAATACTTTAGAGGATAACGCATGTTAGGTCTGGGATAGGTCTAGGATTTGCCCTCATCAGGCTCCAACTTTCGCATATTTCTCATACCTGATGGCTAGATCCTGGGCTATTTCTGGATTGGATCACGTAGTAAAGTGGTACCACACTGAAACATTCAATGAAACCTGGTCTGGATAAATATTTTAGAGGATAACGCATCTTAGGTCTGGGTTAGGTCTAAGATTTGCCCTCATCAGGCTCACAGTTTAGCGTTTTTCACATACTTGTTGAACAGATCCTGGGCTATTTCTGGATTGGATCACGTAGTAAAGTGGTACCACACTGAAACATTCAATGAAACCTGGTCTGGATAAATATTTTAGAGAATAACGCATGTTAGGTCTAGGTTAGGTCTGGGATTTGCTGTCATCAGGCTCATTCTTTCGCATATTTCTCATACTTGATGGCTAGAACCTGGGCTTTTTCTGGATTGCATCACGTAGTAATGTAGTACCACACTGAAACAGTCGATTAAACCAGGTTTCGATCAATATTTTAGAGGATAACGCATGTTAGGTCTAGGTTAGCCCTGGGAATTTCACTCATCAGACTCATACTTTCGCATTCTTCACATACTCCTTGAACAGATCCTGGGTTTTTTCTGGTTTGGATCACGTAGTAATGTGGTACCACACTGAAACAGTCGATTAAACCTGGTTTCGTTCAATATTTTTGAGGATAACGCAAGTTAGGTCTGGGATAGGTCTGGGATTTGCCCTCATCAGGCTCATACTTTCGCATATTTCTCATACTTCATGGCTAGATCCTGGGCTGTTTCTGGATTGTATCACGTAGTAATGTGGTACCACGCTGAAACAGTCAATTAAACCTGGTTTCGATGAATATTTTAGAGGATAACGCAAGTTAGGTCTGGGATAGGTCTAGGATTTGCCCTCATCAGGCTCTTACTTTCGCATATTTCTCATACTTCATGGCTAGATCCTGGGCTTTTTCTGGATTGCATCACGTAGTAATGTAGTACCACACTGAAACAGTCGATTAAACCAGGTTTCGATCAATATTTTAGAGGATAACGCATGTTAGGTCTAGGTTAGCCCTGGGAATTTCACTCATCAGACTCATACTTTCGCATTCTTCACATACTCCTTGAACAGATCCTGGGCTATTTCTGGATTGGATCACGTAGTAAAGTGGTACCACACTGAAACATTCAATGAAACCTGGTCTGGATAAATATTTTAGAGGGTAACGCATCATAGGTCTGGGTTAGGTCTAAGATTTGCCATCATCAGGCTCACAGTTTCGCGTTTTTCACATACTTGTTGAACAGATCCTGGGTTTTTTCTCGTTTGGATTACGTAGTAATGTGGTACCACACTGAAACAGTCAATGAAACCTGGTTTCCATCAATATTTTAGAGGATAACGCATATAAGGTCTAGGTTAGGTCTGGGATTTGCTCTCATCAGGCTCATTCTTTCGCACACTTCACATACTCGTTGCACAGATCTTGGGTTTTTTCTGATTTGGATCACATAGTAATGTGGTACCACACTGAAACAGTCGATTAAACCTGGCTTCGATCAATATTTTAGAGGATAACGCAAGTTAGGTCTGGGATAGGTCTGGGATTTGACCTCATCAGACTCATACTCTCGCACACTTCACATACTCCTTGAACAGATCCTGGGTTATTTTCTGGTTTGGATCACGTAGTAATGTGGTACCACACTGAAACAGTCGATTAAACCAGGTTTCGATGAATATTTTTGAGGATAACGCATGTTAGGTCTAGGTTAGGTTTGGGATTTTCACCCATCAGACTCATACTTTCGCATTCTTCACATACTTGTTGAACAGATCCTGGGTTATTTTCTGGTTTGGATCACATAGTAATGTGGTACCATACTGAAACAGTCGATTAAACCAGGTTTCGATCAATATTTTGGAGGACAACGCATGTTAGGTCTAGGTTAGGCCTGGGATTTGCCCTCATCAGGCTCACACTTTCGCATATTTCTCATACTTCATGGCTAGATCCTGGGCTGTTTCTGGATTGTATCACGTAGTAATATGGTACCACGCTGAAACAGTCAATTAAACCTGGTTTCGATCAGTATTTTAGAGGATAACGCAAGTTAGGTCTGGGATAGGTCTAGGATTTGCCCTCATCAGGCTCTTACTTTCGCATATTTCTCATACTTCATGGCTAGATCCTGGGCTATTTCTGGATTGGATCACGTAGTAAAGTGGTACCACACTGAAACATTCAATGAAACCTGGTCTGGATAAATATTTTACAGGGTAACGCATCTTAGGTCTGGGTTAGGTCTAAGATTTGCCCTCATCTGGCTCACAGCTTCGCGTTTTTCACTTACTTGTTGAACAGATCCTGGGTTTTTTCTGGTTTGGATCACAAAGTAGTGTGGTACCACACTGAAACAGTCAATGAAACCTGGTTTCCATCAATATTTTAGAGGATAACGCATATAAGGTGTAGGTTAGGTCTGGGATTTGCTCTCATCAGGCTCATTCTTTCGCATATTTCACATACTTGATGGCTAGATCCTGGGCTTTTTCTGGATTGCGTCACGTAGTAAGGTAGTACCACACTGAAACAGTCAATGAAATGTGGTTTCCATCAATATTTTACAGGACAACGCATGTTAGGTCTTGGTAAGGCCTGAGATTTTCACTGATCGGACTCATACTTTCGCATTTTTCACATACTTGTTGAACGGATCCTGGGTTTTTTCTGGTTTGGATCACGTAGTAACGTGGTACCACACTGAAACGATCAATTAAACCTGGTTTCGATCAATATTTTACAGAATAATTCATGTTAGGTCAAGGTTAGGTCTGGGATATGCTCTCATCAGGCTCATTCTTTCACATATTTCTCATACTTCATGGCTAGATCCTGGGCTGTTTCTGGATTGTATCACGTAGTAATGTGGTACCACGCTGAAACAGTCAATTAAACCTGGTTTCGCTCAATATTTTAGAGGATAACGCATGTTAGGTCTAGGTTAGGCCTGGGATTTGCTCTCATCAGGCTCATTCTTTCGCATATTTCTCATACTTGATGGCTAGATCCTGGGCTTTTTCTGGATTGCATCACGTAGTAATGTAGTACCACACTGAAACAGTCAATGAAACCTGGTTTCCGTCAATATTTTTGAGGACAACGCATGTTAGGTCTAGGGAAGGCCTGAGATTTCACTGATCGGACTCATACTTTCGCATTTTTCAGATACTTGTTGAACGGATCCTGGGTTTCTTCTGGTTTGGATCACGTAGTAATGTGGTACCACACTGAAACGGTCAATTATACCTGGTTTCTATCAATATTTTAGAGAATAATTCATGTTAGGTCAAGGTTAGGTCTGGGATTTGCTCCCATCAGGCTCATTCTTTCGCATATTTCTCATACTTCATGGCTAGATCCTGGGCTGTTTCTGGATTGTATCACGTAGTAATATGATACCACGCTGAAACAGTCAATTAAACCTGGTTTCGCTCAATATTTTAGAGGATAACGCAAGTTAGGTCTGGGATAGGTCTGGGATTCGCCCTAATCAGGCTCATACTTTCGCGTTTTTCACGTACTTGTTGAACTGATCCTGGGTTTTTACTGGTTTCGATCACGTAGGAATGTGGTACCTCACTGAAACAGTCGATTAAACCTGGTTTCGATCAATATTTTAGAGGATAACGCAAGTTAGGTCTGGGGTAGTTCTGGGATTTGACCTCATCAGACTCATACTCTCGCACACTTCACATACTCCTTGAACAGATCCTGGGTTATTTTCTGGTTTGGATCACGTAGTAATGTGGTACCACACTGAAACAGTCGATTAAACCAGGTTTCGATCAATATTTTTGAGGATAACGCAAGTTAGGTCTGGGTTAGGTCTAGGATTTGCCCTCATCAGGCTCATACTTTCGCATATTTCTCATACTTCAAGGCTAGACCCTGGGCTGTTTCTGGATTGTATCACGTAGTAATGTGGTACCACGCTGAAACAGTCAATGAAACCTGGTCTGGATAAATGTTTTAGAGGATAACGCATCTCAGGTCTGGGTTAGGTCTAAGATTTGCCCTCATCAGGCTCACAGTTTAGCGTTTTTCACATACTTGTTGAACAGATCCTGGGCTATTTCTGGATTGGATCACGTAGTAAAGTGGTACCACACTGAAACATTCAATGAAACCTGGTCTATATAAATATTTTAGAGGATAACGCATGTTAGGTCTAGGTTAGGTCTGGGATTTGCTCTCATCAGGCTCATTCTTTCGCATATTTCTCATACTTGATGGCTAGATCCTGAGCTTTTTCTGGATTGCATCACGTAGTAATGTAGTACCACACTGAAACAGTCGATTAAACCAGGTTTCGATCAATATTTTAGAGGATAACGCATGTTAGGTCTAGGTTAGCCCTGGGAATTTCACTCATCAGACTCATACTTTCGCATTCTTCACATACTCCTTGAACAGATCCTGGGTTTTTTCTGGTTTGGATCATATAGTAATGTGGTACCACACTGAAACAGTCGATTAAACCTGGTTTCGATCAATATTTTAGAGGATAACGCAAGTTAGGTCTGGGATAGGTCTGGGATTTGACCTCATCAGACTCATACTTTCGCACACTTCACATACTCCTTGAACAGATCCTGGGTTATTTTCTGGTTTGGATCACATAGTAATGTGGTACCACACTGAAACAGTCGATTAAACCAGGTTTCGATCAATATTTTAGAGGATAACGCATGTTAGGTCTAGGTTAGGTCTGGGATTTTCACTCATCAGACCCATACTTTCGCATTCTTCACATACTTGTTGAACGGATCCTGGGTTTTTTCAGGTTTGGATCACGTAGTAATGTGGTACCACACTGAAACAGTCGATTAAACCTGGTTTCGATCAATATTTTTGAGGATAACGCAAGTTAGGTCTGGGATAGGTCTGGGATTTGACCTCATCAGACTCATACTTTCGCACACTTCACAACATCCTTGAACAGATCCTGGGTTATTTTCTGGTTTGGGTCACATAGTAATGTGGTACCACACTGAAACAGTCGATTAAACCAGGTTTCGATCAATATTTTAGAGGATAACGCATGTTAGGTCTAGGTTAGGCCTGGGATTTTCACTCATCAGACTCATACTTTCGCATTCTTCACATACTTGTTGAACGGATCCTGGGTTTTTTCTGGTTTGGATCACGTAGTAATGTGGGACCACACTGAAACATTCAATGAAACATGGTCTGGATAAATATTTTAGAGGATAACGCATCTTAGGTCTGGGTTAGGTCTAGGATTTGCCCTCATCAGGCTCATACTTTCGCATATTTCTCATACTTCAAGGCTAGATCCTGGGCTGTTTCTGGATTGTATTACGTAGTAATGTGGTACCACACTGAAACAGTCGATTAAACCAGGTTTCGATCAATATTTTAGAGGATAACGCATGTTAGGTCTAGGTTAGGTCTGGGATTTGCTCTCATCAGGCTCATTCTTTCGCATATTTCTCATACTTGATGGCTAGATCCTAGGCTTTTCTTGGATTGCATCACGTAGTAATGTAGTACCACACTGAAACAGTCGATTAAACCTGGTTTCGATCAATATTTTTGAGGATAACGCATGTTAGGTCTAGGTTAGGCCTGGGATTTTCACTCATCAGACTCATACTTTCGCATTCTTCACATACTTGTTGAACGGATCCTGGTTTTTTTCTGGTTTGGATCACGTAGTAATGTGGCACCACACTGAAACAGTCAATTAAACCTGGTTTCGATCAATATTTTAGAGAATAATTCATGTTAGGTCTAGGTTAGGTCTGGGATTTGCTCTCATCAGGCTCATTCTTTCGCATATTTCTCATACTTGATGGCTAGATCCTGGGCTTTTTCTGGATCGCATCACGTAGTATTGAAGTACAACACTGAGACAGTCAATTAAACCTGGTTTCCATCAATATCTTAGAGGACAACGCAAGTTAGGTCTGGGATATGTCTGGGATTTGCCCTCATCAGGCTCATACTTTCGCGTTTTTCACATACTTGTTGAACAGATCCTGGGTTTTTTCTGGTTTGGATCACGTAGTAGTGTGGTACCACGCTGAAACAGTCCATTAAACCTGGTTTGGAACAATATTTTAGAGGATAACGCATGTTAGGTCTAGGTTAGGCCTGGGATTTTCACTCATCAGACTCATACTTTCGCATTCTTCACATACTTGTTGAACGGATCCTGGGTTATTTCTGGTTTGGATCACGTAGTAATGTGGGACCACACTGAAACAGTCAATTAATCCTGGTTTCGATCAATATTTTAGAGAATAATTCATGTTAGGTCTATGTTAGGTCTGGGATTTGCTCTCATCAGGCTCATTCTTTCGCATATTTCTCATACATGTTGAACAGATCCTGGGTTTTTTCTGGTTTGGATCACGTAGTAATGTGGGACCACACTGAAACAATCAATTAAACCTGGTCTTGATAAATATTTTAGAGGATAACGCATGTTAGGTCTGGGTTAGGTCTAGGATTTGCCCTCATCAGGCTCATACTTTCGCATATTTCTCATACTTCAAGGCTAGATCCTGGGCTGTTTCTGGATTGTATTACGTAGTAATGTGGTACCACGCTGAAACAGTCAATTAAACCTGGTTTCGATCAATATTTTAGAGGATAACGCAAGTTAGGTCTGGGATAGGTCTAGGATTTGCCCTCATCAGGCTCTTACTTTCGCATATTTCTCATACTTCATGGCTAGATCCTGTGCTATTTCTGGATTGGATCACATAGTAAAGTGGTACCACACTGAAACATTCAATGAAACCTGGTCTGGATAAATATTTTAGAGGTTAACGCATCTTAGGTCTGGGTTAGGTCTAAGATTTGCCCTCATCAGGCTCACAGTTTAGAGTTTTTCACATACTTGTTGAACAGATCCTGGGATTTTTCTGGTTTGGATCACGAAGTAGTGTGGTACCACACTGAAACAGTCCACTAAACCTGGTTTCGCTCAATATTTTAGAGGATAACGTATGTAAGGTCTAGGTTAGGTCTGGGATTTGCTCTCATCAGGCTCATTCTTTCGCATATTTCTCATACTTGATGGCTAGATCCTGGGCTTTTTTTTTGGTTTGGATCACGTAGTAATGTGGTACCACACTGAAACTGTCGATTAAACCTGGTTTCGATCAATATTTTAGAGGATAACGCAAGTTAAGTCTGGGATGCACCCTCCCAAGGGGGGGTGGCGTGGAGTGAGGTGGTGGGGCGGAAGGCGAAGCGGGCGGCGAGGAAGGCCTCGCAACCGCAGCCTCCGCCTTCGCCGCCGGCGGCCAAGGTAAAGGCCGCGAAGGTCGGGAAGGCACGACCAGGTCGTCCCCCAAAAACGGCAGCGGTGACGCTGACCGTTGCGCAGGGGGGCGACCTGACCCTCGCGGAGGCGATGCGGCTCGCCAGGGAGAATATCTCCCTGGAAGAGCTGGGCATCGCCTCCGTGAGGGCGAAGAGGGCCGTGACCGGGGGTCTCTTGCTGGAGATCCCCGGTGCAGAAGGCGGCGCGAAGGCGGATCGTCTCGCCCAGAGGCTCCGGGAACAGCTGGGCGAGCGAGGTGTCCGGGTCGCCCGGCCCACGAAGCGCACGGAGATGCGCGTTTGTGGGCTGGACGACTCGGTCAGCGCACAGGATGTGTCCCGTGCCCTTGCGAGGGCGGGGGACTGTACTGTGGAGGACCTGCGGATCGGAGAGATCCGCAGGTCGCCCTCCGGCCTCGGGTCGGTGTGGGCCCGGTGCCCCCTCTCCGCCGCCCGTAAGGTGGCGGAATCCGGGAGGGTGTTGGTGGGGTGGGTTTCGGCGCGAGTGGAAATCCTCGCGCCGCGCCCGCTCCAGTGTCACCGCTGCCTCGAATTGGGGCACGTGAGGCAGTGGTGCACCTCGCCGGTGGACCGCAGCGGTCAGTGTTACCGCTGCGGTGCCAAAGAGCACCGTGCGAGCCAGTGCTCGGCGGCCCCCCACTGCCCGCTGTGTGCGGACGTGGGGAGGCCAGCCGATCACAGGGTGGGGAGCAAGAAGTGCTCCCCCCCCTCCCGGAAGGAGAGGAAGAGGCGGGCTGCACCGGCTCCGGTGCCGAGGGCGGTGGCATCGTCCTCCATGGAGGTGGACGGTGCTACGGGGACGGACGGCCGGGAGGAGGCTGGCGCGGCCATTAATTAATGCCGCCCCGCCTCCTCCTCCAGGCCAACCTCAACCACTGCCGCGCGGCACAGGACTTGATGTCCCAAGTCCTCGCGGAGTGGGGGGTTGGCCTGGCGGTCGCCGCCGAGCCGTACCGCGTCCCTGATCACCCTCATTGGGTGGGCGACGCGGACGGCTTGGTGGCGACGGAATGGGGAGGGGGCGACGGGTCCCCACCGTTCTCCTTGTTGGAGCGCGGTCGGGGATTCGTCGCCGTGGACTGGGGGGGAGTCGCTGTGGTGGGGTGCTACATTTCGCCCCGTAGCGGTCACGCTGCGTTCGAGCTGTACTTGGCCGATGTCGCGGCATGCGTGCAGCGCTACGCGGCCCGGCCGGTGCTGGTCCTGGGGGATTTTAATGCCAAGTCGGTGGCTTGGGGATCCCCCAGGACCTCCGTTCGCGGCGGGATCCTGGGCGATTGGGCGGCGGGGCTCGACCTCCGGGTATTGAACCGGGGGTCGGAGCACACATGCGTGCGGCGATATGGGGGGTCCATCGTGGATGTTGGATTCGCGACCCCCAACGCCGTGTGCATGGTGTCGGGTTGGCACGTGGTCGCGGGGGCAGAGACACTCTCCGATCACCGGTACATCCGGATGGAGGTCTCTGCCGCCGCGAGTGCATCCCGACACGGCCGCCTGCGTGGCACCCCACCACGCCGCTGGGCGCTTCGGCGCCTGGACAAGGACGCCCTGATGGCAGCTGCCCTCGCTGCAACTTGGCCGCAGGGAGCGGCCGAGTTGCCGAGCATAGAGGAGGAGGTCGCCCGGCTCGGAGCATTGGTCGCGGGTATTTGCGACGCGGCGATGCCTCGGGTCGGGCGGGCTTCTCCTCGCCGGGCGGTGTACTGGTGGTCGGACGCGATCGCGGAGTTGCGAGTCGCGACTGTCCGCGCCCGACGCCAGTACACCCGCGCGCGCCGTCGTCAACGTACAGGCGACGGCGTGGCGCGAGCGAGGGCAGCTGATGACCTGTATGGAGCATACCACGTGGCGCGGGTTGCTCTGCAGGTCGCCATCAAACGGGCCAAGACCCAGGCATGGAAGGAGCTCCTCCAGACCCTTGATGACGATCCATGGGGGCGCCCATATAAGGTGGTGCTGAATAAGCTCCGCCCGTGGGCGCCCCCCGTCACCGAGGGTCTTGACCCCCGGCTGCTGGAGGACGTGGTCAATACACTCTTCCCAATTGGGGAGAGGGGACCGCGTCCTCCGGCGGCGGCGGCTGTCCCAGTGGAGTGGACGGCCGAGCTGGGGGTCACGCAGGAGGAGCTGGCAGCGGCCATCAGACGGCTCGGGGTTCGTAACACGGCCCCGGGTCCGGATGGTGTGCCCGGCCGGGTTTGGGTCTTGACCCAGGGCGTCCTTGGGGCCGACCTCAGGCGGTTGTTCGACCGCTGCCTGAGGGACGGGCGATTCCCCCCCAGTTGGAAGGTGGCGAGGATGGTCCTCCTCCGGAAGGAGGGTCGGCCCGCGGAGTCTCCCTCCGCATACCGGCCCATTTGTCTCCTCGACGAGGTGGGCAAGCTCTTCGAGCGTGTGATTGCTGCCCGCCTCGTCGAGCACCTGTCGCGGGGTGATCCCGGTCTGGCCGACTGCCAGTTCGGTTTCCGGGGGGGCCGATCGACTATCGACGCGATAGGTCGTGTGAGGGCCCTCTCGGAGGCGGCCGTCTCCCGGGGAGGGGTGGCATTGGCAATATCCTTGGATATTGCCAATGCCTTTAACACCCTCCCCTGGGAAGAGATAAGGAGGGGGCTCGAATATCATCGAGTCCCCCCTTGTCTCAGGGCGGTCGTCGGGGATTATCTCCGCGGCAGGTGGATCGAGTATCCGGGCCGGGATGGTGATATGCGGAGGGAGGTGTACTGCGGTGTTCCGCAGGGGTCGGTCCTCGGGCCACTCCTGTGGAACATCGCGTACGACTCGGTGTTGCGGGCCGGCCTCCCCGACGGCGTCAGCACGGTGTGTTATGCGGATGACACACTGGTGCTGGCCGTCGGGGCGCACTGGGGGAGGGCCATGCGTCGCGCGGAGGAGGGGTCGCAACGCGTCGTCGACCGGATCAGGGGGATGGGGATGACGGTGGCGGTCCATAAGACCGAGGTGATTGCGTTTCATTCACCTCGGCAGGATCCGCCACCCCCTCTGATTCGGGTGGGTGGGGCTGACATCGAGGTGAAGCCCCAGATCAGGTATCTGGGGCTGATCCTCGATAGCCACTGGCGTTTCGAGAAGCATTTCCGCTGCCTGGTCCCCCGGTTGGAAAGGATGGTTGCGGCTCTGGGCCGGATCCTGCCCAACTTGGGGGGCCCGGCGGGCAGAGTTCGTCGCCTCTATGTGGCAATGGTCCAGTCGGTGGCCCTATACGGGGCCCCCGTCTGGGCGGACGACCTGGCTGCCTCCCGGCGCAGCATGACTATGCTGCGTCGGGTGCAGAGGCGCATGGCGCTCAGGGTCGTCCGCGGGTATCGGACCATGTCACATGAGGCGGCGACGGTTCTAGCGGGGATGCCGCCCATGGACCTGCTCGCGCGGTCGCACGCGATGATGTATCGTCATCGTGTCGACCGTCGCGCGGGAGTGGGGGCGGTCCCGGGCGAGCAGGAACCTGCTTGGGGCGATTTGAAGCGCCAGGCCCGGCAGTTCGTGGTGCTCGCGTGGCAGGAGCGGTTGGCCCTGCCAACTGCGGGGCACCGGACAGTCGGGGCTGTTCGGCCACTGCTGTGTGAGTGGCTGGACAGAGGCCATGGAAGCCTTACTTACCGGATGGCACAGGTATTTTCCGGGCATGGAAGCTTCGGAAGGTACCTGTGCCGGATAGGGAAGGAGCCGACGGCGCGTTGCTGCCATTGTGACGCCGAGCAGGACACGGCTGATCATACCCTCCAGGTATGCCCAGCGTGGGAGGGGGAGCGCCGTATCCTGGTCGGCGTCATAGGGCGGGATGTCTCGCTGCCGGGTGTGGTGCGCGCCATGCTCGGCAGCGAGAGGAAGTGGAGGGCCGTGGCCTCCTTCTGCGAGACCGTAATGGTGCAGAAGGAGGCTGCGGGAAGGGAGCGCGAGCTTCAGCGGCGAGCTGAGGCTCGCGCTCGTATGGTGGCGCGAGGGCGTCGCCCGGGCGCCAGGCGTCGCGGGCGGCGGCCTTTGCGCGGCGGATGACCCTGGCTGGGAGGGGGGCCCTGAGGGGAGCCTCCTCCCGCCAGGCGGCGATGGGTCGGACCGGGTAGGTTCGGCCCACGGGGAGGCACCCTCGGTGGCCTGGAGCGGCCATGAGCTCCCGGCCGCCGAGGGGTAGAAACGGGGTCGCAGGCGGTTGCGAGTTGGGGCACGCAGCCCGCCACTAAATGCGGCCCCGGGACGGATCGCGGTGGGATGGAGTGGCCCCGTCCTGCCGCTATGAGACAGAGTGTCTACCGGGTGAACCGTTTGTCCCCCCCCCCCGGGGATGGGCGCAAAGCGCGGGCACGGGGAGGATACCGGAAGAATGCTTCGAGCGATTCCCGGTATCCTCCCAAATCGTGCGGAAGGGTCACCGTGGGGTTTTTAGTGGGTAGGTCCCGTGCCCGTCATTCTACGGGCGCTGGGAATCCCACACAACCCTCCCGCCACTCCCCAAAGAGGTGGGAGGGAGTCTTTCGAAGATTTTCCCCACGACAAAAAAAAAAAAAAAAAAAAAAAATGTTTGGTCTGGGATAGGTCTGGGATTGGCCCTCATCAGGCTCATACATTCGCGTTTTTCACATACTTGTTGAACTGATCCTGGGTTTCTTCTGGTTTGGATCACGTAGTAATGTGGTACCACATTGAAACATTCAATTAAACCTGGTTTCGAACAATATTTTAGAGGACAACGCAAGTTAGGTCTGGGATAGGTCTGGGTTTTGCCCTCATCAGACTCATACTTTCGCACACTTCACATACTCGTTGAACAGATCATGGGTTCCTTTCTGGTTTGGATCACATGGTAATGTGGTACCACACTGAAACAGTCGATTCAACCAGGTTTCGATCAGTATTTTTGAGGATAACGCATGTTAGGTCTAGGTTAGGTCTGGTATTTTCACTCATCAGACTCATACTTTCGCATTCTTCACATACTTGTTGAACGGATCCTAGGTTTTTTCTGGTTTGGATCACGTAGTAATGTGGGACCACACTGAAAGAATCAATTACACCTGGTTTCGATCAATATTTAAGAGAATAATTCATGTTAGGTCTAGTTTAGGTCTGGGATTTGCTCTCATCAGGCTCATTCTTTCGCATATTTCTCAAACTTGATGGCTAGATCCTGGGCTTTTTCTGGATTGCATCACGTAGTAATGAAGTACAACACTGGAACAGTCAATTAAACCTGGCTTCCATCAATATCTTAGAGGACAACGCAAGTTAGGTCTGGGATAGGTCTGGGATTTGCCCTCATCAGGCTCATACTTTCGCGTTTTTCACATCCTTGTTGAACAGATCCTGGGTTTTTTCTGGTTTGGATCACGTTGTAGTGTGGTTCCACACTGAAACAGTCCATTAAACCTGGTTTGGATCAATATTTTAGAGGATAACGCATGTTAGGTCTGGGATAGGTCTGGGATTTGCCCTCATCAGACTCATACTTTCGCACACTTCACATACTCGTTGAACAGATCCTGGGTTATTTTCTGGTTTGGATCACATAGTAATGTGGTGCCACACTGAAACAGTCGATTAAACCAGGTTTCGATCAATATTTTTGAGGATAACGCATGTTAGGTCTAGGTTAGGCCTGGGATTTTCACTCATCAGACTCATACTTTCGCACACTTCACATACTCGTTGATCAGATCCTGGGTTTTTTTCTGGTTTGGTTCACGTAGTAATGTGGTACCATACTGAAACATTCATTTAAACCTGGTCTTGATAAATATTTTAGAGGATAACGCATGTTAGGTCTGGGTTAGGTCTAGGATTTGCCCTCATCAGGCACATACTTTCGCATATTTCTCATACTTCATGGCTAGATCCTGGGCTATTTCTGGATTGTATCACGTAGTAATGTGGTACCACGCTGAAACACTCAATTAAACCTGGTCTTGATAAATATTTTAGAGGATAACGCAAGTTAGGTCTGGGATAGGTCTAAGATTTGCCCTCATCAGGCTCACAGTTTCGCGTTTTTCACATACTTGTTGAACGGATCCTGGGTTTTTTCTGGTTTGGATCACGTAGTAATGTGGGACCACACTGAAACAATCAATTAAACCTGGTCTTGATAAATATTTTAGAGGATAACGCATGTTAGGTCTGGGTTAGGTCTAGGATTTGCCCTCGTCAGGCTCATACTTTCGCATATTTCTCATGCTTCATGGCTATATCCTGGGCTATTTCTGGTTTGGATCACGTAGTAATGTGGTACCACACTGAAACTGTCAATTAAACCTGGTTTCGATCAATATTTTAGAGGATAACGCAAGTTAGGTCTGGGATAGGTCTAAGATTTGCCCTCATCAAGCTCACAGTTTCGCGTTTTTCACATACTTGTTGGACGGATCCTGGGTTTTTTCTGGTTTGGATTACGTAGTAGTGTGGCTCCACACTGAAACAGTCCATTAAACCTGGTTTGGATCAATATCTTAGAGGATAACGCATGCTAGGTCTAGGTTAGGTCTGGGATTTTCACTCATCAGACCCACACTTTCGCATTCTTCACATACTTGTTGAACGGATCCTGGGTTTTTTCTGGTTTGGATCACGTAGTAATGTGGGACCACACTGAAACAATCAATTCGACCTGGTCTTGATAAATATTTTAGAGGATAACGCATGTTAGGTCTGGGATAGGTCTGGGATTTGCCCTCATCAGACTCATACTTTCGCACACTTCACATACTCGTTGAACAGACCCTGGGTTATTTTCTGGTTTGGATCACATAGTAATGTGGTACCAAACAGAAACAGTCGATTAAACCAGGTTTCGATCAATATTTTTGAGGATAACGCAAGTTAGGTCTGGGATAGGTCTGGGATTTGCCCTCATCAGGCTCATACTTTCGCGTTTTTCACATACTTGTTGAACAGATCCTGGGTTTTTTCTGGTTTGGATCAAGTAGTAGTGTGGTACCACACAGAAACAGTCCATTAAACCTGGTTGCGATCAATATTTTAGAGGATAACGCATGTTAGGTCTGGGTTAGGTCTAGGATTTGCCCTCATCAGGCTCACTCTTTCGCATATTTCTTATACTTGATGGCTAGATCTTAGGCTTTTTCTGGATTGCATCACGTAGTAATGTGGTACCACACTGAAACATTCAATTAAACCTGGTCTTGATAAATATTTTAGAGGATAACGAATGTTAGGTCTGGGATAGGTCTGGGATTTGCCCTCATCAGTCTCATACTTACGCACACTTCACATACTCGTTGAGCAGATCCTGGGTTATTTTCTGGTTTGGATCACATAGTAATGTGGTACCAAACTGAAACAGTCGATTAAACCTGGTTTCGATCAATACTTTTGAGGATAACGCATGTTTGGTCTAGGTTAGGCCTGGGATTTTCACTCATCAGACTCATACTTTCGCATTCTTCACATACTTGTTGAACGGATCCTGCGTTTTTTCTGGTTTGGATCACGTAGTAAAGTGGGACCACACTGAAACAGTCAATTAAACCTGGTTTCGACCAATATTTTAAAGAATAATTCATGTTAGGTCTAGGTTAGGTCTGGGATTTGCTCTCATCAGGCTCATTCTTTCGCATATTTCTCATACTTGATGGCTAGATCCTGGGCTTTTTCTGGATTGCATGACGTAGTAATGAAGTACAACACTGAAACAGTCAATTAAACATGGTTTCCATCAATACTTTAGAGGACAACGCAAGTTAGGTCTGGGATAGGTCTGGGATTTGCTCTCATCAGGCTCATACTTTCGCGTTTTTCACATACTTGTTGAACAGATCCTGGGTTTTTTCTGGTTTGGATCCCGTAGTAGTGTGGTACCACACTGAAACAGTCCATTAAACATGGTTTCGCTCAATATTTTAGAGGATAACGCATGTTAGGTCTAGGTCAGGCCTGGGATTTTCACTCATCACACTCATACTTTCGCATTCTTCACATACTTGTTGAACGGATCCTGGGGTTTTTCTGGTTTGGATCAGGTAGTAATGTGGGTCCACACTGAAACAATCAATTAAACCTGGTCTTGATAAATATATTAGAGGATAACGCATGTTAGGTCTGGGATAGGTCTGGGATTTGCCCTCATGAGACTCATACTTTCGCACACTTCACATACTCGTTGAACGGATCCTGCGTTTTTTCTGGTTTGGATCACGTAGTAAAGTGGGACCACACTGAAACAGTCAATTAAACCTGGTCTCGACCAATATTCTAGAGAATAATTCATGTTAGGTCTGGGTTAGGTCTAGGATTTGCCCTCATCAGGCTCATACTTTCGCATATTTCTCATACTTCATGGCTAGATCCTTGGCTATTTCTGGATTGGATCACGTAGTAAAGTGGTACCACACTGAAACATTCAATGAAACCTGGTCTGGATAAATATTTTAGAGGATAACGCAAGTTAGGTCTGGGATAGGTGTGGGATTTGCCCTCATCAGACTCATACTTACGCACACTTCACATACTCGTTGAACAGATCCTGGGTTATTTTCTGGTTTGGATCACATAGTAATGTGGTACCAAACTGAAACAGTCGATTAAGCCAGGTTTCGATCAATATTTTTGAGGATAACGCATGTTAGGTCTAGGTTAGGCCTGGGATTTTCACACATCAGACTCATACTTTCGCATTCTTCACATACTTGTTGAACGGATCCTGGGTTTTTTCTGGTTTGTATCACGTAGTAATGTGGTACCACACTGAAACAGTCCATTAAACCTGGTTTGGATCAATATTTTAGAGGATAACGCATGTTAGGTCTAGGTTAACCCTGGGATTTTCACTCATCAGACTCATACATTCGCATTCTTCACATACTTGTTGAACGGATCCTGGGTTTTTTCTGGTTTGGATCACGTAGTAATGTGGGTCCACACTGAAACAATCAATTAAACCTGGTCTTGATAAATATTTTAGAGGATAACGCATGATAGGTCTGGGATAGGTCTGGGATTTGCCCTCATCAGGCTCCTACTTTCGCACACTTCACATACTCGTTGAACAGATCCTGGGTTATTTTCTGGTTTGGATCACATAGTAATGTGGTACCACACTGAAACAATCAATTAAACCTGGTCTCGACCAATATTCTAGAGAATAATTCATGTTAGGTCTGGGTTAGGTCTAGGATTTGCCCTCATCAGGCTCATACTTTCGCATATTTCTCATACTTCATGGCTAGATCCTTGGCTATTTCTGGATTGGATCACGTAGTAATGTGGGTCCACACTGAAACACTCAATGAAACCTGGTCTGGATAAATATTCTAGAGGACAACGCAAGTTAGGTCTTGGTAAGGCCTGAGTTTTTCACTGATCAGACTCATACATTCGCATTCTTCTCATACTTGTTGAACGGATCCTGGGTTTTTTCTGGTTTGGATCACGTAGTAATGTGGTACCACACTAAAACAGTCAATTAAACCTGGTTTCGATCAATATTTTAGAGGATAACGCAAGCTAGGTCTGGGATAGGTCTGGGATTAGCCCTCATCAGACTCATACTTTCGCACAATTCACATACTCGTTGACAAGATCCTGGGGTTTTTTCTGGTTTGGATCACGTAGTAATGTGGGTCCACACTGAAACAATCAATTAAACCTGGTCTTGATAAATATTTTAGAGGATAACGCATGTTAGGTCTGGGATAGGTCTGGGATTTGCCCTCATCAGGCTCCTACTTTCGCACACTTCACATACTCGTTGAACAGATCCTGCGTTATTTTCTGGTTTTGATCACATAGTAATGTGGTACCACACTGAAACATTCAATTAAACCTGGTCTTGATAAATATTTTAGAGGATGACGCATGTTAGGTCTGGGTCAGGTGTAGGATTTGCCCTCATCAGGCTCATACTTTCACATATTTCTCATACTTCAAGGCTAGATCCTGGGCTATTTCTGAATTGGATCACGTAGTAAAGTGGTACCACACTGAAACATTCAATGAAACCTGGTCTGGATAAATATTTTAGAGGACAACGCATCTTAGGTCTGGGATAGGTCTGGTTTTTTCACTCATCAGAATCATACTTTCGCATTCTTCACATACTTGTTGAACAGATCCTGGGTTTTTTCTCATTTGGATCACGTAGTAATGTGGTACCACACTGAAGCAGTCGATTAAACCTGGTTTCGATCAATATTTTAGAGGATAACGCAAGTTAAGTCTGGGATTGGTCTGGTTTTTTCACTCATCAGAATCATACTTTCGCATTCTTCACATACTTGTTGAACGGATCCTGGGTTATTTTCTGGATTGGATCACATAGTAATGTGGTACCACACTGAAACAGTCGACTAAACCAGGTTTCGATCAATATTTTTGAGGATAACGCATGTTAGGTCTAGGTTAGGCCTGGGATTTTCACTCATCAGACTCATACTTTCGCATTCTTCACATACTTGTTGAACGGATCCTGGGTTTTTTCTGGTTTGGATCACGTAGTAATGTGGGTCCACACTGAAACAATCAATTAAACCTGGTCTTGATAAATATTTTAGAGGATAACGCATGTTAGGTCTGGGATAGGTCTGGGATTTGCCCTCATCAGACTCATACTTTCGCACACTTCATATACTCGTTGAACAGATCCTGGGTTATTTTCTGGTTTGGATCACATAGTAATGTGGTACCACACTGAAACAGTCGATTAAACCTGGTCTCGATGAATATTTTAGAGAATAACGCAAGTTAGGTCTGGGATAGGTCCGGGATTTGCCCTCATCAGGCTCATACTTTCGCGTTTTTCACATACTTGTTGAACAGATCCTGGGTTTTTTCTGGTTTGGGTCACGTAGTAGTGTGATACTACACTGAAACATTCAATGAAACCTGGTCTGGATAAATATTTTAGAGGATAACGCATCTTAGGTCTGGGTTAGGTCTAAGATTTGCCCTCATCAGGCTCACAGTTTCGCGTTTTTCACATACTTGTTGAACAGATCCTGGGTTTTTTCTGGTTTGGATCACGAAGTAGTGTGGTACCACACTGAAACCGTCCATTAAACCTGGTTTCGCTCATTATTTTAGAGGATAACGCATGTTAGGTCTAGGTTAGGTCTGGGATTTGCTCTCATCAGGCTCATTCTTTCGCATATGTCTCATACTTGATGGCTAGATCCTGTGCTTTTTCTGGATTGCATCACGTAGTAACGTAGTACCACACTGAAACAGTCAACGAAACCTGGTTTCCATCAATATTTTAGAGGACAACGCAAGTTAGGTCTAGGTAAGGCCTGAGATTTTCACTGATCAGACTCATACATTCGCATTCTTCACATACTTGTTGAACGGATCCTGGGTTTTTTCTGGTTTGGATCACGTAGTAATGTGGTACCACACTGAAACATTCTATTAAACCTGGTCTTCATAAATATTTTAGAGGATAACGCATGTTAGGTCTGGGTTACGTCTAGGATTTGCCCTCATCAGGCTCATATTTTCGCATATTTCTCATACTTCATGGCTAGATCCTGGGCTGTTTCTGCATTGTTTCACGTAGTAATGTGGTACCACGCTGAAACAGTCAATTAAACCTGGTTTCGATCAATACTTTAGAGGATAACGCAAGTTAGGTCTGGGATAGGTCTAGGATTTGCCCTCATCAGGCTCATACTTTCGCGTTTTTCACATACTTGTTGAACAGATCCTGGGTTTTTTCTGGTTTGGGTCACGTAGTAAAGTGGTACCACACTGAAACATTCAATGAAACCTGGTTTCGCTCAATATTTTAGAGGATAACGCATGTTAGGTCTAGGTCAGGCCTGGTTTTTTCACTCATCAGAATCATACTTTCGCATTCTTCACATACTTGTTGAACGGATCCTGGGTTTTTTCTGGTTTGGATCACGTAGTAATGTGGGTCTACACTGAAACAATCAATTAAACCTGGTCTTGATAAATATTTTAGAGGATAACGCAAGTTAGGTCTGGGATAGGTCTGGGATTTGCCCTCATCAGACTCATACTTTCGCACACTTCACATACTCGTTGAACAGATCCTGGGTTATTTTCTGGTTTGGATCACATAGTAATGTGGTACCACACTGAAACAGTCGATTAAACCTGGTATCGATGAATATTTTAGAGGATAACGCAGGTTAGGTCTGGGATAGGTCCGGGATTTGCCCTCATCAGGCTCATACTTTCGCATTCTTCTTATACTTGTTGAACTGATCCTGGGTTTTTTCTGGTTTGGATCACGTAGTAATGTGGGTCCACACTGAAACAATCAATTAAACCTGGTCTTGATAAATATTTTAGAGGATAACGCAAGTTAGGTCTGGGATAGGTCTGGGATTTGCCCTCATCAGACTCATACTTTCGCACACTTCACATACTCGTTGAACAGATCCTGGGTTATTTTCTGGTTTGGATCACATAGTAATGTGGTACCACACTGAAACAGTCGATTAAACCTGGTATCGATGAATACTTTAGGGGATAACGCAGGTTAGGTCTGGGATAGGTCCGGGATTTGCCCTCATCAGGCTCATACTTTCGCATTCTTCTTATACTTGTTGAACTGATCCTGGGTTTTTTCTGGTTTGGATCACGCAGTAATGTGGGTCCACACTGAAACAATCAATTAAACCTGGTCTTGATAAATATTTTAGAGGATAACGCGAGTTAGGTCTAGGTAAGGCCTGGGATTTTCACTCATCAGACTCATACATTCGCATTCCTGACATACTTGTTGAACGGATCCTGGGTTTTTTCTGGTTTGTATCACGTAGTAATGTGGTACCACACTGAAACAGTCCATTAAACCTGGTTTGGATCAATATTTTAGAGGATAACGCATGTTAGGCCTAGGTTAGCCCTGGGATTTTCACTCATCAGACTCATACTTTCGCATTCTTCTTATACTTGTTGAACTGATCCTGGGTTTTTTCTCGTTTGGATCACGTAGTAATGTGGTACCACACTGAAGCAGTCGATTAAACCTGGTTTCGATCAATATTTTAGAGGATATCGCAAGTTAGGTCTGGGATAGGTCTGTGATTTGCCCTCATCAGACTCATACTTTCGCACACTTCACATACTCGTTGATCAGATCCTGGGTTTTTTTCTGGTTTGGTTCACGTAGTAATGTGGTACCATACTGAAACATTCATTTAAACCTGGTCTTGATAAATATTTTAGAGGATAACGAATGTTAGGTCTGGGTTAGGTCTAGGATTTGCCCTCATCAGGCACATACTTTCGCATATTTCTCATACTTCATGGCTAGATCCTGGGCTATTTCTGGATTGTATCACGTAGTAATGTGGTACCACGCTGAAACACTCAATTAAACCTGGTCTTGATAAATATTTTAGAGGATAACGCAAGTTAGGTCTGGGATAGGTCTAAGATTTGCCCTCATCAGGCTCACAGTTTCGCGTTTTTCACATACTTGTTGAACGGATCCTGGGTTTTTTCTGGTTTGGATCACGTAGTAATGTGGGACCACACTGAAACAATCAATTAAACCTGGTCTTGATAAATATTTTAGAGGATAACGCATGTTAGGTCTGGGTTAGGTCTAGGATTTGCCCTCGTCAGGCTCATACTTTCGCATATTTCTCATGCTTCATGGCTATATCCTGGGCTATTTCTGGTTTGGATCACGTAGTAATGTGGTACCACACTGAGACTGTCAATTAAACCTGGTTTCGATCAATATTTTAGAGGATAACGCAAGTTAGGTCTGGGATAGGTCTAAGATTTGCCCTCATCAAGCTCACAGTTGAGCGTTTTTCACATACTTGTTGGACGGATCCTGGGTTTTTTCTGGTTTGGATTACGTAGTAGTGTGGTTCCACACTGAAACAGTCCATTAAACCTGGTTTGGATCAATATCTTAGAGGATAACGCATGCTAGGTCTAGGTTAGGTCTGGGATTTTCACTCATCAGACCCACACTTTCGCATTCTTCACATACTTGTTGAACGGATCCTGGGTTTTTTCTGGTTTGGATCACGTAGTAATGTGGGACCACACTGAAACAATCAATTCGACCTGGTCTTGATAAATATTTTAGGGGATAACGCATGTTAGGTCTGGGATAGGTCTGGGATTTGCCCTCATCAGGCTCATACTTTCGCGTTTTTCACATACTTGTTGAACAGATCCTGGGTTTTTTCTGGTTTGGATCACGTAGTAGTGTGGTACCACACAGAAACAGTCCATTAAACCTGGTTGCGATCAATATTTTAGAGGATAACGCATGTTAGGTCTGGGTTAGGTCTAGGATTTGCCCTCATCAGGCTCACTCTTTCGCATATTTCTTATACTTGATGGCTAGATCTTAGGCTTTTTCTGGATTGCATCACGTAGTAATGTGGTACCACACTGAAACATTCAATTAAACCTGGTCTTGATAAATATTTTAGAGGATAACGAATGTTAGGTCTGGGATAGGTGTGGGATTTGCCATCATCAGGCTCATACTTTCGCAGTTTTAACATGCATGCTGACCTGATCAAGGGTTTTTTCTGCTTTGGATCACGTAGTAAAGTGGTACCTCACTAAAACTGTCAATTAAACCTGGTTTCGATCAATATTTTAGAGGATATCGCAAGTTAGGTCTGGGATAGGTCTGTGATTTGCCCTCATCAGACTCATACTTTCGCACACTTCACATACTCGTTGATCAGATCCTGGGTTTTTTTCTGGTTTGGTTCACGTAGTAATGTGGTACCACACTGAAACATTCAATTAAACCTGGTTGCGATCAATATTTTAGAGGATAACGCATGTTAGGTCTGGGTTAGGTCTAGGATTTGCCCTCGTCAGGCTCATACTTTCGCATATTTCTCATGCTTCATGGCTATATCCTGGGCTATTTCTGGTTTGGATCACGTAGTAATGTGGTACCACACTGAAACTGTCAATTAAACCTTGTTTCGATCAATATTTTAGAGGATAACGCAAGTTAGGTCTGGGATAGCTCTAAGATTTGCCCTCATCAAGCTCACAGTTGAGCGTTTTTCACATACTTGTTGGACGGATCCTGGGTTTTTTCTGGTTTGGATTACGTAGTAGTGTGGTTCCACACTGAAACAGTCCATTAAACCTGGTTTGGATCAATATCTTAGAGGATAACGCATGCTAGGTCTAGGTTAGGTCTGGGATTTTCACTCATCAGACCCACACTTTCGCATTCTTCACATACTTGTTGAACGGATCCTGGGTTTTTTCTGGTTTGGATCAGGTAGTAATGTGGGTCCACACTGAAACAATCAATTAAACCTGGTCTTGATAAATATATTAGAGGATAACGCATGTTAGGTCTGGGATAGGTCTGGGATTTGCCCTCATGAGACTCATACTTTCGCACACTTCACATACTCGTTGAACGGATCCTGCGTTTTTTCTGGTTTGGATCACGTAGTAAAGTGGGACCACACTGAAACAGTCAATTAAACCTGGTTTCGACCAATATTCTAGAGAATAATTCATGTTAGGTCTGGGTTAGGTCTAGGATTTGCCCTCATCAGGCTCATACTTTCGCATATTTCTCATACTTCATGGCTAGATCCTTGGCTATTTCTGGATTGGATCACGTAGTAAAGTGGTACCACACTGAAACATTCAATGAAACCTGGTCTGGATAAATATTTTAGAGGATAACGCAAGTTAGGTCTGGGATAGGTGTGGGATTTGCCCTCATCAGACTCATACTTACGCACACTTCACATACTCGTTGAACAGATCCTGGGTTATTTTCTGGTTTGGATCACATAGTAATGTGGTACCAAACTGAAACAGTCGATTAAGCCAGGTTTCGATCAATATTTTTGAGGATAACGCATGTTAGGTCTAGGTTAGGCCTGGGATTTTCACTCATCAGACTCATACTTTCGCATTCTTCACATACTTGTTGAACGGATCCTGGGTTTTTTCTGGTTTGTATCACGTAGTAATGTGGTACCACACTGAAACAGTCCATTAAACCTGGTTTGGATCAATATTTTAGAGGATAACGCATGTTAGGTCTAGGTTAACCCTGGGATTTTCACTCATCAGACTCATACATTCGCATTCTTCTCATACTTGTTGAACTGATCCTGGGTTTTTTCTGGTTTGGATCACGTAGTAATGTGGTACCGCACTGAAACAGTCGATTGAACCTGGTTTCGATCAATATTTTAGAGGAAAACGCAAGTTAAGTCTGGGATTGGTCTGGGATTTGACCTCATCAGGCTCATACTTTCGCATATTTCTCATACTTCATGGCTAGATCCTGGGCTATTTCTGGATTGGATCACGTAGTAAGGTGGTACCACACTGAAACATTCAATGAAACCTGGTCTGGATAAATATTCTAGAGGACAACGCAAGTTAGGTCTTGGTAAGGCCTGAGTTTTTCACTGATCAGACTCATACATTCGCATTCTTCACATACTTGTTGAACGGATCCTGGGTTTTTTCTGGTTTGGATCACGTAGTAATGTGGTACCACACTAAAACAGTCAATTAAACCTGGTTTCGATCAATATTTTAGAGGATAACGCAAGCTAGGTCTGGGATAGGTCTGGGATTAGCCCTCATCAGACTCATACTTTCGCACAATTCACATACTCGTTGACAAGATCCTGGGGTTTTTTCTGGTTTGGATCACGTAGTAATGTGGTTCCACACTGAAACAGTCGATTAAACCTGGTTTCGATCAATATTTTAGAGGATAACGCAAGTTAGGTCTGGGATAGGTCTGGGATTTGCCCTCATCAGGCTCATGCTTTCGCACACTTCACATACTTGTTGAACGGATCCAGGGTTTTTTCTGGTTTGGATCACGTAGTAGTGTGGTACCACACTGAAACAGTCCATTAACCCTGGTCTCGCTCAATATTTTAGACGATAACGCATGTTAGGTCTAGGTCAGGCCTGGGATTTTCACTCATCAGACTCATACTTTCGCATTCTTCACATACTTGTTGAACGGATCCTGGGTTTTTTCTGGTTTGGGTCACGTAGTAATGTGGGTCCACACTGAAACAATCAATTAAACCTGGTCTTGATAAATATTTTAGAGGATGACGCATGTTAGGTCTGGGTCAGGTGTAGGATTTGCCCTCATCAGGCTCATACTTTCACATATTTCTCATACTTCAAGGCTAGATCCTGGGCTATTTCTGAATTGGATCACGCAGTAAAGTGGTACCACACTGAAACATTCAATGAAACCTGGTCTGGATAAATATTTTAGAGGACAACGCATCTTAGGTCTGGGATAGGTCTGGTTTTTTCACTCATCAGAATCATACTTTCGCATTCTTCACATACTTGTTGAACAGATCCTGGGTTTTTTCTCGTTTGGATCACGTAGTAATGTGGTACCACACTGAAGCAGTCGATTAAACCTGGTTTCGATCAATATTTTAGAGGATAACGCAAGTTAAGTCTGGGATTGGTCTGGTTTTTTCACTCATCAGAATCATACTTTCGCATTCTTCACATACTTGTTGAACGGATCCTGGGTTATTTTCTGGATTGGATCACATAGTAATGTGGTACCACACTGAAACAGTCGATTAAACCAGGTTTCGATCAATATTTTTGAGGATAACGCATGTTAGGTCTAGGTTAGGCCTGGGATTTTCACTCATCAGACTCATACTTTCGCATTCTTCACATACTTGTTGAACGGATCCTGGGTTTTTCTGGTTTGGATCACGTAGTAATGTGGGTCCACACTGAAACAATCAATTAAACCTGGTCTTGATAAATATTTTAGAGGATAACGCATGTTAGGTCTGGGATAGGTCTGGGATTTGCCCTCATCAGACTCATACTTTCGCACACTTCACATACTCGTTGAACAGATCCTGGGTTTTTTCTCGTTTGGATGACGTAGTAATGTGGTACCACACTGAAGCAGCCGATTAAACCTGGTTTCGATCAATATTTTAGAGGATAACGCAAGTTAAGTCTGGGATTGGTCTGGTTTTTTTACTCATCAGAATCATACTTTCGCATTCTTCACATACTTGTTGAACGGATCCTGGGTTATTTTCTGGATTGGATCACATAGTAATGTGGTACCACACTGAAACAGTCGATTAAACCAGGTTTCGATCAATATTTTTGAGGATAACGCATGTTAGGTCTAGGTTAGGCCTGGGATTTTCACTCATCAGACTCATACTTTCGCATTCTTCACATACTTGTTGAACGGATCCTGGGTTTTTTCTGGTTTGGATCACGTAGTAATGTGGGTCCACACTGAAACAATCAATTAAACCTGGTCTCGATAAATATTTTAGAGGATAACGCAAGTTAGGTCTGGGATAGGTCCGGGATTTGCCCTCATCAGGCTCATACTTTCGCGTTTTTCACATACTTGTTGAACAGATCCTGGGTTTTTTCTGGTTTGGGTCACGTAGTAGTGTGATACTACACTGAAACATTCAATGAAACCTGGTCTGGATAAATATTTTAGAGGATAACGCATCTTAGGTCTGGGTTAGGTCTAAGATTTGCCCTCATCAGGCTCATTCTTTCGCATATGTCTCATACTTCATGGCTAGATCCTGGGCTGTTTCTGCATTGTTTCACGTAGTAATGTGGTACCACGCTGAAACAGTCAATTAAACCTGGTTTCGATCAATACTTTAGAGGATAACGCAAGTTAGGTCTGGGATAGGTCTAGGATTTGCCCTCATCAGGCTCATACTTTCGCGTTTTTCACATACTTGTTGAACAGATCCTGGGTTTTTTCTGGTTTGGGTCACGTAGTAAAGTGGTACCACACTGAAACATTCAATGAAACCTGGTCTGGATAAATATTTTAGAGGATAACGCAAGTTAGGTCTGGGATAGGTCTAGGATTTGCCCTCATCAGGCTCTTACTATCGCATATTTCTCATACTTCATGGCTAGATCCTGGGCTATTTCTGGATTGGATCACGTAGTAAAGTGGTACCACACTGAAACATTCAATGAAACCTGGTCTGGATAAATATTTTAGAGGATAACGCATTTTAGGTCTGGGTTAAGTCTAAGATTTGCCCTCATCAGGCTCACAGTTTCGCGTTTTTCACATACTTGTTGAACAGATCCTTGGTTTTTTCTGGTTTGGATCACGTAGTAATGTGGTACCACACTAAAACAGTCAATTAAACCTGGTTTCGATCAATATTTTGGAGGATAACGCAAGTTAGGTCTGGGGTAGGTCTGGGATTTGCTCTCATCAGGCTCATTCTTTCGCATATTTCTCATGCTTGATGGCTAGATCCTGAGCTTTTTCTGGATTGCATCACGTAGTAATGAAGTACAGCACTGAAACAGTCAATTAAACCTGGCTTCCATCAATATTTTAGAGGACAACGCATGTTAGGTCTAGGTCAGGCCTGGTTTTTTCACTCATCAGAATCATACTTTCGCATTCTTCACATACTTGTTGAACGGATCCTGGGTTTTTTCTGGTTTGGATCACGTAGTAATGTGGTACCACACTGAAACAGTCGATTAAACCAGGTTTCGATCAATATTTTTGAGGATAACGCATGTTAGGTCTAGATTAGGCCTGGGATTTTCACTCATCAGACTCATACTTTCGCATTCTTCACATACTTGTTGAACGGATCCTGGGTTTTTTCTGGTTTGGATCCCGTAGTAGTGTGGTACCACACTGAAACAGTCCATTAAACCTGGTTTCGCTCAATATTTTGGAGGATAACGCAAGTTAGGTCTGGGATAGGTCTAGGATTTGCCCTCATCAGGCTCTTACTATCGCATATTTCTCATACTTCATGGCTAGATCCTGGGCTATTTCTGTATTGGATCACGTAGTAAAGTGGTACCACACTGAAACATTCAATGAAACCTGGTCTGGATAAATATTTTAGAGGATAACGCATCTTAGGTCTGGGTTAGGTCTAAGATTTGCCCACATCAGACTCATACTTTCGCACATTTCTCATACTTCATGGCTAGATCCTGGGCCATTTCTGGATTGGATCACGTAGTAATGTGGTACCACACTGAAACAGTCAATTAAACCTGGTATCGATCAATATTTTAGAGGATAACGCAAGTTAGGTCTGGGTTAGGTCTAGGATTTGCCCTCATCAGGCTCATACTTTCGCATATTTCTCATACTTCATGGCTAGATCCTGGGCTGTTTCACGATTGTATCACGTAGTAATGTGGTACCACGCTGAAACAGTCAACTAAACCTGGTTTCGATCAATATTTTGGAGGATAACGCAAGTCAGGCCTGGGATAGGTCTAGGATTTGCCCTCATCAGGCTCTTACTTTCGCATATTTCTCATACTTCATGGCTAGATCCTGGGCTATTTCTCGATTGGATCACGTAGTAAAGTGGTACCACACTGAAACATTCAATGAAACCTGGTCTGGATAAATATTTTAGAGGATAACGCATCTTAGGTCTGGGTTAGGTCTAAGATTTGCCCTCATCAGGCTCAGAGTTTCGCGTTTTTCATATACTTGTTGAACAGAACCTGGGTTGCTTCTGGTTTGGATCCCGTAGTAATGTGGTACCACACTGAAACATTCAATTAAACCTGGTCTTGATAAATATTTTGGAGGATAACCCATGTTAGGTCTGGGTTAGGTCTGTGATTTGCCCTCATCAGGGTCATACTTTCGCAGTTTTAACATGCATGTTGACCTGATCGAGGGTTCTTTTTGCTTTGGATCACGTAGTAAAGTGGTACCGCACTAAAACAGTCAATTAAACCAGGTTTCGATCAATATTTTAGAGGATAACGCAAGTTAGGTCTGGGATAGGTCTGGGATTAGCCCTCATCAGACTCATACTTTCGCACACTTCACATACTCGCTGACAAGCTCCTGGGTTTTTTTCTGGTTTGGATCACGTAGTAATGTGCTACCACACTGAAACAGTCGATTAAACCTGGTTTCGTTCAATATTTTTGAGGATAACGCATGTTAGGTCTGGGATAGGTCTGGGATTTGCCCTCACCAGGCTCATACTTTCCCAGTTTTAACATGCATGTTGACCTGATCGAGGGTTTTTTCTGCTTTGGATCACGTAGTAAAGTGGTACCACAATAAAACAGTCAACTAAACCTGGTTTCGATCAATATTTTAGAGGATATCGCAAGTTAGGTCTGGGATAGGTCTGGGATTTGCCCTCATCAGACTCATACTTTCGCACACTTGACATAATCGTTGATCAGATCCTGGGTTTTTTTCTGGTTTGGATCACGTAGTAATGTGGTACCACACTGAAACAGTCGATTAAACCTGGTTTCGATCAATATTATTGAGGATAACGCATGTTAGGTCTAGGTTAGGCCTGGGATTTTCACTCATCAGTCTCATACTTTCGCATTCTTCACATACTTGTTGAACGGATCCTGGGTTTTTTCTGGTTTGGATCACGTAGTAATGTGGTACCACACTGAAACAGTCGATTAAACCAGGTTTCGATCAATATTATAGAGAATAATTCATGTTAGGTCTAGGTTAGGTCTAGGATTTGCTCTCGTCAGGCTCATACTTTCGCATGTTTCTCATACTTCAAGGCTAGATCCTGGGCTATTTCTGGATTGGACCACGTTGTAATGTGGTACCACACTGAAACAGTCAATGAAACCTGGTTTCGATCAATATTTTAGAGGATAACGCAAGTTAGGTCTGGGATAGGTCTGGGATTTGACCTCATCGGACTCATACTTTCGCACCCTTCACATACTCGTTGAACAGATCCTGGGTTATTTTCTGGTTTGGATCACATAGTAATGTGGTACCACACTGAAACAGTCGATTAAACCAGGTGTCGATCAATATTTTTGAGGATAACGCATGTTAGGTCTAGGTTAGGCCTGGGATTTTCACTCATCAGACTGATACTTTCGCATTCTTCACATACTTGTTGAACGGATCCTGGGTTTTTTCTGATTTGGATCACGTAGTAGAGTGGTACCACAATAAAACAGTCAATTAAACCTGGTTTCGATCAATATTTTAGAGGATAACGCAAGTTAGGTCTGGGATAGGTCTAGGATTTGCCCTCATCAGGCTCATACTTTCGCGTTTTTCACATACTTGTTGAACAGATCCTGGGTTTTTTCTGGTTTGGATCACGTAGTAAAGTGGTACCACACTGAAACATTCAATGAAACCTGGTCTGGATAAATATTTTAGAGGATAACGCATTTTAGGTCTGGGTTAAGTCTAAGATTTGCCCTCATCAGGCTCATTCTTTCGCATATGTCTCATACTTCATGGCTAGATCCTGGGCTGTTTCTGCATTGTTTCACGTAGTAATGTGGTACCACGCTGAAACAGTCAATTAAACCTGGTTTCGATCAATATTTTAGAGGATAACACATGTTAGGTCTAGGTTAGGTCTGGGATTTGCTCTCATCAGGCTCATTCTTTCGCATATGTCTCATACTTGATGGCTAGATCCTGTGCTTTTTCTGGATTGCATCACGTAGTAACGTAGTACCACACTGAGACAGTCAACGAAACCTGGTTTCCGTCAATATTTTAGAGGACAACGCAAGTTAGGCCTAGGTAAGGCCTGAGATTTTCACTGATCAGACTCATACATTCGCATTCTTCACATACTTGTTGATCGGATCCTGGGTTTTTTCTGGTTTGGATCACGTAGTAATGTGGTACCACACTGAAACATTCAATGAAACCTGGTCTGGATAAATATTTTAGAGGATAACGCATCTTAGGTCTGGGTTAGGTCTAAGATTTGCCCTCATCAGGCTCATTCTTTCGCATATGTCTCATACTTCATGGCTAGATCCTGGGCTGTTTCTGCATTGTTTCACGTAGTAATGTGGTACCACGCTGAAACAGTCAATTAAACCTGGTTTCGATCAATACTTTAGAGGATAACGCAAGTTAGGTCTGGGATAGGTCTAGGATTTGCCCTCATCAGGCTCATACTTTCGCGTTTTTCACATACTTGTTGAACAGATCCTGGGTTTTTTCTGGTTTGGGTCACGTAGTAAAGTGGTACCACACTGAAACATTCAATGAAACCTGGTCTGGATAAATATTTTAGAGGATAACGCATCTTAGGTCTGGGTTAGGTCTAAGATTTGCCCTCATCAGGCTCATATTTTCGCATATTTCTCATACTTCATGGCTAGATCCTGGGCTGTTTCTGCATTGTTTCTCGTAGTAATGTGGTACCACGCTGAAACAGTCAATTAAACCTGGTTTCGATCAATACTTTAGAGGATAACGCAAGTTAGGTCTGGGATAGGTCTAGGATTTGCCCTCATCAGGCTCTTACTATCGCATATTTCTCATACTTCATGGCTAGATCCTGGGCTATTTCTGGATTGGATCACGTAGTAAAGTGGTACCACACTGAAACATTCAATGAAACCTGGTCTGGATAAATATTTTAGAGGATAACGCATTTTAGGTCTGGGTTAAGTCTAAGATTTGCCCTCATCAGGCTCACAGTTTCGCGTTTTTCACATACTTGTTGAACAGATCCTTGGTTTTTTCTGGTTTGGATCACGTAGTAATGTGGTACCACACTAAAACAGTCAATTAAACCTGGTTTCGATCAATATTTTGGAGGATAACGCAAGTTAGGTCTGGGGTAGGTCTGGGATTTGCTCTCATCAGGCTCATTCTTTCGCATATTTCTCATGCTTGATGGCTAGATCCTGAGCTTTTTCTGGATTGCATCACGTAGTAATGAAGTACAGCACTGAAACAGTCAATTAAACCTGGCTTCCATCAATATTTTAGAGGACAACGCATGTTAGGTCTAGGTCAGGCCTGGTTTTTTCACTCATCAGAATCATACTTTCGCATTCTTCACATACTTGTTGAACGGATCCTGGGTTTTTTCTGGTTTGGATCACGTAGTAATGTGGTACCACACTGAAACAGTCGATTAAACCAGGTTTCGATCAATATTTTGGAGGATAACGCAAGTTAGGTCTGGGATAGGTCTAGGATTTGCCCTCATCAGGCTCTTACTATCGCATATTTCTCATACTTCATGGCTAGATCCTGGGCTATTTCTGGATTGGATCACGTAGTAAAGTGGTACCACACTGAAACATTCAATGAAACCTGGTCTGGATAAATATTTTAGAGGATAACGCATCTTAGGTCTGGGTTAGGTCTAAGATTTGCCCACATCAGACTCATACTTTCGCACATTTCTCATACTTCATGGCTAGATCCTGGGCCATTTCTGGATTGGATCACGTAGTAATGTGGTACCACACTGAAACAGTCAATTAAACCTGGTATCGATCAATATTTTAGAGGATAACGCAAGTTAGGTCTGGGTTAGGTCTAGGATTTGCCCTCATCAGGCTCATACTTTCGCATATTTCTCATACTTCATGGCTAGATCCTGGGCTGTTTCACGATTGTATCACGTAGTAATGTGGTACCACGCCGAAACAGTCAACTAAACCTGGTTTCGATCAATATTTTGGAGGATAACGCAAGTCAGGCCTGGGATAGGTCTAGGATTTGCCCTCATCAGGCTCTTACTTTCGCATATTTCTCATACTTCATGGCTAGATCCTGGGCTATTTCTCGATTGGATCACGTAGTAAAGTGGTACCACACTGAAACATTCAATGAAACCTGGTCTGGATAAATATTTTAGAGGATAACGCATCTTAGGTCTGGGTTAGGTCTAAGATTTGCCCTCATCAGGCTCAGAGTTTCGCGTTTTTCATGTACTTGTTGAACAGAACCTGGGTTGCTTCTGGTTTGGATCCCGTAGTAATGTGGTACCACACTGAAACATTCAATTAAACCTGGTCTTGATAAATATTTTGGAGGATAACCCATGTTAGGTCTGGGTTAGGTCTGTGATTTGCCCTCATCAGGGTCATACTTTCGCAGTTTTAACATGCATGTTGACCTGATCGAGGGTTTTTTTTGCTTTGGATCACGTAGTAAAGTGGTACCGCACTAAAACAGTCAATTAAACCAGGTTTCGATCAATATTTTAGAGGATAACGCAAGTTAGGTCTGGGATAGGTCTGGGATTTGCCCTCATCAGACTCATACTTTCGCACACTTCACATACTCGCTGACAAGCTCCTGGGTTTTTTTCTGGTTTGGATCACGTAGTAATGTGCTACCACACTGAAACAGTCGATTAAACCTGGTTTCGTTCAATATTTTTGAGGATAACGCATGTTAGGTCTGGGATAGGTCTGGGATTTGCCCTCACCAGGCTCATACTTTCCCAGTTTTAACATGCATGTTGACCTGATCGAGGGTTTTTTCTGCTTTGGATCACGTAGTAAAGTGGTACCACAATAAAACAGTCAACTAAACCTGGTTTCCATCAATATTTTAGAGGATATCGCAAGTTAGGTCTGGGATAGGTCTGGGATTTGCCCTCATCAGACTCATACTTTCGCACACTTGACATAATCGTTGATCAGATCCTGGGTTTTTTTCTGGTTTGGATCACGTAGTAATGTGGTACCACACTGAAACAGTCGATTAAACCTGGTTTCGATCAATATTATTGAGGATAACGCATGTTAGGTCTAGGTTAGGCCTGGGATTTTCACTCATCAGTCTCATACTTTCGCATTCTTCACATACTTGTTGAACGGATCCTGGGTTTTTTCTGGTTTGGATCACGTAGTAATGTGGTACCACACTGAAACAGTCGATTAAACCAGGTTTCGATCAATATTATAGAGAATAATTCATGTTAGGTCTAGGTTAGGTCTAGGATTTGCTCTCGTCAGGCTCATACTTTCGCATGTTTCTCATACTTCAAGGCTAGATCCTGGGCTATTTCTGGATTGGACCACGTTGTAATGTGGTACCACACTGAAACAGTCAATGAAACCTGGTTTCGATCAATATTTTAGAGGATAACGCAAGTTAGGTCTGGGATAGGTCTGGGATTTGACCTCATCGGACTCATACGTTCGCACCCTTCACATACTCGTTGAACAGATCCTGGGTTATTTTCTGGTTTGGATCACATAGTAATGTGGTACCACACTGAAACAGTCGATTAAACCTGGTTTCGATCAATATTATTGAGGATAACGCATGTTAGGTCTAGGTTAGGCCTGGGATTTTCACTCATCAGTCTCATACTTTCGCATTCTTCACATACTTGTTGAACGGATCCTGGGTTTTTTCTGGTTTGGATCACGTAGTAATGTGGTACCACACTGAAACAGTCGATTAAACCAGGTTTCGATCAATATTATAGAGAATAATTCATGTTAGGTCTAGGTTAGGTCTAGGATTTGCTCTCGTCAGGCTCATACTTTCGCATGTTTCTCATACTTCAAGGCTAGATCCTGGGCTATTTCTGGATTGGACCACGTTGTAATGTGGTACCACACTGAAACAGTCAATGAAACCTGGTTTCGATCAATATTTTAGAGGATAACGCAAGTTAGGTCTGGGATAGGTCTAGGATTTGCCCTCATCAGGCTCATACTTTCGCGTTTTTCACATACTTGTTGAACAGATCCTGGGTTTTTTCTGGTTTGGATCACGTAGTAGTGTGGTACCACACTGAAACAGTCCATTAAACCTGGTTTGGATCAATATTTTAGAGGATAACGCATGTTAGGTCTAGGTTAGGTCTGGGATTTGCCCTCACCAGGCTCATACTTTCCCAGTTTTAACATGCATGTTGACCTGATCGAGGGTTTTTTCTGCTTTGGATCACGTAGTAAAGTGGTACCACAATAAAACAGTCAACTAAACCTGGTTTCGATCAATATTTTAGAGGATATCGCAAGTTAGGTCTGGGATAGGTCTGGGAATTGCCCTCATCAGACTCATACTTTCGCACACTTGACATAATCGTTGATCAGATCCTGGGTTTTTTTCTGGTTTGGATCACGTAGTAATGTGGTACCACACTGAAACAGTCGATTAAACCTGGTTTCGATCAATATTATTGAGGATAACGCATGTTAGGTCTAGGTTAGGCCTGGGAATTGCCCTCATCAGACTCATACTTTCGCACCCTTCACATACTCGTTGAACAGATCCTGGGTTATTTTCTGGTTTGGATCACATAGTAATGTGGTACCACACTGAAACAGTCGATTAAACCAGGTGTCGATCAATATTTTTGAGGATAACGCATGTTAGGTCTAGGTTAGGCCTGGGATTTTCTCTCATCAGACTGATACTTTCGCATTCTTCACATACTTGTTGAACGGATCCTGGGTTTTTTCTGATTTGGATCACGTAGTAGAGTGGTACCACAATAAAACAGTCAATTAAACCTGGTTTCGATCAATATTTTAGAGGATATCGCAAGTTAGGTCTGGGATAGGTCTGGGAATTGCCCTCATCAGACTCATACTTTCGCACACTTGACATACTCGTTAATCAGATCCTGGGTTTTTTTCTGGTTTGGATCACGTAGTAATGTGGTACCACACTGAAACATTCGATTAAACCTGGTTTCGATCAATATTATTGAGGATAACGCATGTTAGGTCTAGGTTAGGCCTGAGATTTTCACTCATCAGACTCATACTTTCGCATTCTTCACATACTTGTTGAACGGATCCTGGGTTTTTTCTGGTTTGGATCACGTAGTAATGTGGGACCACACTGAAACAGTCAATTAAACCTGGTTTCGATCAATATTTTAGAGAATAATTCATGTTAGGTCTAGGTTAGGTCTGGGATTTACTCTCATCAGGCTCATTCTTTCGCATATTACTCACACTTGATGGCTAGATCCTGGGCCCTTTCTGGATTGGATCACGTAGTAATGTGGGACCACACTGAAACAGTGAATTAAACCTGGTTTCCATCAATATCTTAGAGGACAACGCAAGTTAGGTCTGGGATAGGTCTGGGATTTGCCCTCATCAGGCTCATACTTTCGCGTTTTTCACATACTTGTTGAACAGATCCTGGGTTTTTTCTGGTTTGGATCACGTAGTAGTGTGGTACCACACTGAAACAGTCCATTAAACCTGGTTTGGATCAATATTTTAGAGGATAACGCATGTTAGGTCTAGGTTAGGTCTGGGATTTTCACTAATCAGACTCATACTTTCGCATTCTTCACATACTTGTTGAACGGATCCTGGGTTTTTTCTGGTTTGGATCACTTAGTAATGTGGTACCACACTGAAACAGTCGATTAAACCAGGTTTCGATCAATATTTTTGAGGATAACGCAAGATAGGTCTGGGATAGGTCTGGGATTTGCCCTCATCAGGCTCATACTTTCGCGTTTTTCACATACTTGTTGAACAGATCCTGGGATTTTTCTGGTTTGGGTCACGTAGTAGTGTGGTACCACACTGAAACAGTCGATTAAACCTGGTTTCGATCAATATTTTTGAGGATAACGCATGTTAGGTCTGGGTTAGGTCTAGGATTTGCCCTCATCAGGCTCATACTTTCGCATATTTCTCATACTTCATGGCTAGATCCTGGGCTATTTCTGGATTGGATCACGTAGTAATGAAGTACAACACTGAAACATTCAGTTAAACCTGGTTTCGATCAGTATTTTAGAGAACAATTCATGTTAGGTCTAGGTTAGGTCTGGGATTTACTCTCATCAGGCTCATTCTTTCGCATATTACTCATACTTGATGGCTAGATCCTGGGCCCTTTCTGGATTGGATCTCGTAGTAATGTGGGACCACACTGAAACAGTGAATTAAACCTGGTTTCCATCAATATCTTAGAGGACAACGCAAGTTAGGTCTGGGATAGGTCTGGGATTTGCCCTCATCAGGCTCATACTTTCGCGTTTTTCACATACTTGTAGAACAGATCCTGGGTTTTTTCTGGTTTGGATCACGTAGTAGTGTGGTACCACACTGAAACAGTCCATTAAACCTGGTTTGGATCAATATTTTTGAGGATAACGCATGTTAGGTCTGGGTTAGGTCTGGGATTTGCTCTCATCAGACTCATTCTTTCGCATACTTGACATACTCGTTGATCAGATCCTGGGTTTTTTTCTGGTTTGGATCACGTAGTAATGTGGTACCACACTGAAACAGTCGATTAAACCAGGTTTCGATCAATATTTTAGAGGATAACGCCTGTTAGGTCTGGGATAGGTCTGGGATTAGCCCTCATCAGACTCATACTTTCGCACACTTCACATACTCGTTGACAAGATCCTGGGTTTTTTTCTGGTTTGGATCACGTAGTAATGTGGTACCACACTGAAACAGTCGATTAAACCTGGTTTCGATAAATATTTTTGAGGATAACGCATGTTAGGTCTGGGATAGGTCTGGGATTTGCCCTCATCAGGCTCATACTTTCCCAGTTTTAACATGCATGTTGACCTGATCGAGGGTTTTTTCTGCTTTGGATCACGTAGTAAAGTGGTACCGCAATAAAACATTCAATTAAACCTGGTTTCGATCAATATTTTAGAGGACATCGCAAGTGAGGTCTGGGATAGGTCTGGGATTTGCCCTCATCAGACTCATACTTTCGCACACTTGACATACTCGTTGATCAGATCCTGGGTTTTTTTCCGGTTTGGATCACGTAGTAATGTGGTACCACACTGAAACAGTCGATTAAACCTGGTTTCGATCAATATTATTCAGGATAACGCATGTTAGGTCTAGGTTAGGCCTGGGATTTTCACTCATCAGACTCATACTATCGCATTCTTCACATACTTGTTGAACGGATCCTGGGTTTTTTCTCGTTTAGATCACGTAGTAATGTGGGACCACACTGAAACAGTCAATTACACCTGGTTTCGATCAATATTATAGAGAATAATTCATGTTAGGTCTAGGTTAGGTCTGGGATATATTCTCATCAGGCTCATAATATCGCGGTTTTCACATACTCGTTGAACAGATCCTGGGTTTTTTCTGGTTTGGATCACGTAGTAGTGTGGTACCACACTGAAACAGTCCATTAAACCTGGTTTGGATCAATATTTTAGAGGATAACGCATGTTAGGTCTAGGTAAGGTCTGGGATTTTCACTCATCAGACTCATACTTTCGCATTCTTCACATACTTGTTGAACGGATCCTGGGTATTTTCTGGTTTGGATCACGTAGTAATGTGGTACCACACTGAAACAGTCGATTAAACCTGGTTTCGTTCAATATTTGTGAGGATAACGCATGTTAGGTCTGGGATAGGTCTGGGATTTGCCCTCACCAGGCTCATACTTTCCCAGTTTTAACATGCATGTTGACCTGATCGAGGGTTTTTTCTGCTTTGGATCACGTAGTAAAGTGGTACCACAATAAAACAGTCAACTAAACCTGGTTTCGATCAATATTTTAGAGGATATCGCAAGTTAGGTCTGGGATAGGTCTGGGATTTGCCCTCATCAGACTCATACTTTCGCACACTTGACATAATCGTTGATCAGATCCTGGGTTTTTTTCTGGTTTGGATCACGTAGTAATGTGGTACCACACTGAAACAGTCGATTAAACCTGGTTTCGATCAATATTATTGAGGATAACGCATGTTAGGTCTAGGTTAGGCCTGGGATTTTCACTGATCAGTCTCATACTTTCGCATTCTTCAGATACTTGTTGAACGGAGCCTGGGTTTTTTCTGGTTTGGATCACGTAGTAATGTGGTACCACACTGAAACAGTCGATTAAACCAGGTTTCGATCAATATTTTTGAGGATAACGCATGTTAGGTCTAGGTTAGGCCTGGGATTTTCACTCATCAGACTCATACTTTCGCATTCTTCACATACTTGTTGAATGGTTTTGGGGGTTTTTTCTGGTTTGGATCACGTAGTAATGTGGGACCACACTGAAACAATCAATTAAACCTGGTCTTGATAAATATTTTAGAGGATAACGCATGTTAGGTCTGGGTTAGGTCTAGGATTTGCCCTCGTCAGGCTCATACTTTCGCATATTTCTCATACTTCATGGCTAGATCCTGAGCTATTTCTGGATTGGATCACGTAGTAATGAAGTACAACACTGAAACTGTCAATTAAACCTGGTTTCGACCAGTATTTTAGAGGATAACGCATGTTAGGTCTAGGTTAGCCCTGGGATTTTCACTCATCAGACTCATACTTTCGCATTCTTCTCATACTTGTTGAACTAAACCTGGGTTTTTTCAGGTTTGGATCACGTAGTAATGTGGTACCACACTGAAACAGTCCATTAAACCTTGTTTCGATCAATATTTTAGAAGATAACGCATGTTAGGCCTGGGATTTGCCCTCATCAGGGTCATACTTTCGCAGTTTTAACATGCATGTTGACCTGATCGAGGGTTTTTTCTGCTTTGGATCACGTAGTAAAGTGGTACCACAAATAAAATAGTCAATTAAACCTGGTTTCTATCAATATTTTAGAGGATAACGCGAGCTAGGTCTGGGATAGGTCAGAGATTTGCCCTCATCAGACTCATACTTTCGCACACTTCACATACTCGTTGAACAGATCCTGGATTTTTTTCTGGTTTGGATCACGTAGTATTGTGGTACCACACTGAAACTGTCGATTAAACCTGGTTTGATCAATATTATTGAGGACAACCCAAGTTAGGTCTGGGATGGGTCTGGGATTTGCCCTCATCAGGATCATACTTTCGCATTTTTCACATACTTGTTGAACAGATCCTGGGCTATTTCTGGATTGTATCACGTAGTAATGTGGTACCACGCTGAAACAGTCAATTAAACCTGGTTTCGATCAATATTTTAGAGGATAACGCAAGTTAGGTCTGAGATAGGTCTGGGATTCGCCCTCATCAGGCTCATACTTTCGCGTTTTTCACATACTTGTTGAACTGATCCTGGGTTTTTTCTTGTTTGGATCACGTAGTAATGTGGTACCACACTGAAACAGTCCATTAAACCTGGTTTCGATCAATATTTTAGAGGATAACGCATGTTAGGTCTGGGATAGGTCTGGGATTTGCCCTCATCAGGCTCATACTTTCGCGTTTTTCACATACTTGTTGAACTGATCCTGGGTTCTTTCTGGTTTGGATCACGTAGTAATGTGGTACCACACTGAAACAGTCGATTAAACCTGGTTTCGAACAATATTTTTGAGGATAACGCAAGTTAGGTCTGGGATAGGTCTGGGATTTGCCCTCATCAGACACATACTTTCGCGTTTTTCACATACTTGTTGAACTGATCCTGGGTTCTTTCTGGTTTGGGTCACGTAGTAATGTGGTACCACACTGAAACAGTCGATTAAACCTGGTTTCGATCAATATTTTTGAGGATAACGCAAGTTAGGTCTGGGATAGGTCTGGGATTTGCCCTCATCAGGATCATCCTTTCGCATTTTTCACATACTTGTTGAACAGATCCTGGGCTTTTTCTGGATTGGATCACCTAGTAATGAAGTACGACACTGAAACAGACAATTAAACCTGGTTTCCATCAATATTTTAGAGGACAACGCATGTTAGGTATAGGTTAGGCCTGGGATTTGCCCTCATCAGGGTCATACTTTCGCAGTTTTAACATACATGTTGACCTGATCGAGGGTTTTTTCTACTTTGGACCACGTAGTAAAGTGGTACCACACTGAAACAGTCCATTAAACCTGGTTTCGATCAATGTTTTAGAGGATAACGCATGTTAGGTCTGGGTTAGGCCTGGGATTTGCACTCATCAGACTCATACTTTCGCATACTTCACATACTTGTTGAACGGATCCTGGGTTTTTTCCGGTTTGGTTCACGTAGTAAAGTGGTACCACACTGAAACAGTCCATTAAACCTGGTTTCGATCAATGTTTTAGAGGATAACGCATGTTAGGTCTGGGTTAGGCCTGGGATTTGCACTCATCAGACTCATACTTTCGCATACTTCACATACTTGTTGAACGGATCCTGGGTTTTTTCCGGTTTGGTTCACGTAGTAATGTGGTACCACACTGAAACATTCAATTAAACCTTGTCTTGATAAATTTTTTAGAGGATAACGTATGTTAGGTCTGGGTTACGTCTAGGGTGCCCTCATCAGGCTCATACTTTCGCATATTTCTCATACTTCATGGCTAGATCCTGGGCTATTTCTGGATTGTATCACGTAGTAATGTGGTACCACGCTGAAACAGTCAATTAAACCTGGTTTCGGTCAATATCTGAGAGGACAACGCAAGTTAGGTCTGGGATAGGTCTGAGATTTGCCCTCATCAGGCTCATACTTTCGCGTTTTTCAAATACTTGTTGAACAGATCCTGGGTTTTTTCAGGTTTGGGTCACGTAGTAGTGTGGTACCACACTGAAACAGTCGATTAAACCTGGTTTCGATCAATATTTTTGAGGACAACGCATGTTAGGTCTAGGTTAGGCCGGGGATTTTCACTCATCAGACTCATACTTTCGCATTCTTCACATACTTGTTGAACGGCTCCTGTGTTTTTTCTGGTTTGGTTCACGTAGTAATGTGGTACCACACTGAAACATTCAATTAAACCTGGTCTTGATAAATATTTTAGAGGATAACGCATGTTAGGTTTGGGTTAGGTCTAGGATTTGCCCTCATCAGGCTCATACTTTCGCATACTTCACATACTTGTTGAACGGATCCTGGGTTTTTTCCGGTTTGGTTCACGTAGTAAAGTGGTACCACACTGAAACAGTCCATTAAACCTGGTTTCGATCAATGTTTTAGAGGATAACGCATGTTAGGTCTGGGTTAGGCCTGGGATTTGCACTCATCAGACTCATACTTTCGCATACTTCACATACTTGTTGAACGGATCCTGGGTTTTTTCCGGTTTGGTTCACGTAGTAAAGTGGTACCACACTGAAACAGTCCATTAAACCTGGTTTCGATCAATGTTTTAGAGGATAACGCATGTTAGGTCTGGGTTAGGCCTGGGATTTGCACTCATCAGACTCATACTTTCGCATTCTTCACATACTTGTTGAACGGCTCCTGTGTTTTTTCTGGTTTGGTTCACGTAGTAATGTGGTACCACACTGAAACATTCAATTAAACCTGGTCTTGATAAATATTTTAGAGGATAACGCATGTTAGGTTTGGGTTAGGTCTAGGATTTGCCCTCATCAGGCTCATACTTTCGCATATTTCTCACACTTCATGGCTAGATCCTGGGCTTTTTCTGGATTGCATCACGTAGTAATGAAGTACAACACTGAAACAGTCAATTAATACTGGTTTCGATCAATATTTTAGAGGATAACGCAAGTTAGGTCTCGGATAGGTCTGGGATTTGCCCTCATCAGGCTCATACTTTCGCGTTTCTCACATACTTGTTGAACAGATCCTGGGTTTTTTCTGCTTTGGATCACGTAGTAAAGTGGTACCGCAATAAAACATTCAATTAAACCTGGTTTCGATCAATATTTTAGAGGACATCGCAAGTGAGGTCTGGGATAGGTCTGGGATTTGCCCTCATCAGACTCATACTTTCGCACACTTGACATACTCGTTGATCAGATCCTGGGTTTTTTTCCGGTTTGGATCACGTAGTAATGTGGTACCACACTGAAACAGTCGATTAAACCTGGTTTCGATCAATATTATTCAGGATAACGCATGTTAGGTCTAGGTTAGGCCTGGGATTTTCACTCATCAGACTCATACTATCGCATTCTTCACATACTTGTTGAACGGATCCTGGGTTTTTTCTCGTTTAGATCACGTAGTAATGTGGGACCACACTGAAACAGTCAATTACACCTGGTTTCGATCAATATTATAGAGAATAATTCATGTTAGGTCTAGGTTAGGTCTGGGATATATTCTCATCAGGCTCATACTTTCGCGGTTTTCACATACTCGTTGAACAGATCCTGGGTTTTTTCTGGTTTGGATCACGTAGTAGTGTGGTACCACACTGAAACAGTCCATTAAACCTGGTTTGGATCAATATTTTAGAGGATAACGCATGTTAGGTCTAGGTAAGGTCTGGGATTTTCACTCATCAGACTCATACTTTCGCATTCTTCACATACTTGTTGAACGGATCCTGGGTTTTTTCTGGTTTGGATCACGTAGTAATGTGGTACCACACTGAAACAGTCGATTAAACCTGGTTTCGTTCAATATTTGTGAGGATAACGCATGTTAGGTCTGGGATAGGTCTGGGATTTGCCCTCACCAGGCTCATACTTTCCCAGTTTTAACATGCATGTTGACCTGATCGAGGGTTTTTTCTGCTTTGGATCACGTAGTAAAGTGGTACCACAATAAAACAGTCAACTAAACCTGGTTTCGATCAATATTTTAGAGGATATCGCAAGTTAGGTCTGGGATAGGTCTGGGATTTGCCCTCATCAGACTCATACTTTCGCACACTTGACATAATCGTTGATCAGATCCTGGGTTGTTTCTGGTTTGGATCACGTAGTAATGTGGTACCACACTGAAACAGTCGATTAAACCTGGTTTCGATCAATATTATTGAGGATAACGCATGTTAGGTCTAGGTTAGGCCTGGGATTTTCACTGATCAGTCTCATACTTTCGCATTCTTCACATACTTGTTGAACGGATCCTGGGTTTTTTCTGGTTTGGATCACGTAGTAATGTGGTACCACACTGAAACAGTCGATTAAACCAGGTTTCGATCAATATTTTTGAGGATAACGCATGTTAGGTCTAGGTTAGGCCTGGGATTTTCACTCATCAGACTCATACTTTCGCATTCTTCACATACTTGTTGAATGGTTTTGGGGGTTTTTTCTGGTTTGGATCACGTAGTAATGTGGGACCACACTGAAACAATCAATTAAACCTGGTCTTGATAAATATTTTAGAGGATAACGCATGTTAGGTCTGGGTTAGGTCTAGGATTTGCCCTCGTCAGGCTCATACTTTCGCATATTTCTCATACTTCATGGCTAGATCCTGAGCTATTTCTGGATTGGATCACGTAGTAATGAAGTACAACACTGAAACTGTCAATTAAACCTGGTTTCGACCAGTATTTTAGAGGATAACGCATGTTAGGTCTAGGTTAGCCCTGGGATTTTCACTCATCAGACTCATACTTTCGCATTCTTCTCATACTTGTTGAACTAAACCTGGGTTTTTTCAGGTTTGGATCACGTAGTAATGTGGTACCACACTGAAACAGTCCATTAAACCTTGTTTCGATCAATATTTTAGAAGATAACGCATGTTAGGCCTGGGATTTGCCCTCATCAGGGTCATACTTTCGCAGTTTTAACATGCATGTTGACCTGATCGAGGGTTTTTTCTGCTTTGGATCACGTAGTAAAGTGGTACCACAAATAAAATAGTCAATTAAACCTGGTTTCTATCAATATTTTAGAGGATAACGCGAGCTAGGTCTGGGATAGGTCAGAGATTTGCCCTCATCAGACTCATACTTTCGCACACTTCACATACTCGTTGAACAGATCCTGGATTTTTTTCTGGTTTGGATCACGTAGTATTGTGGTACCACACTGAAACTGTCGATTAAACCTGGTTTGATCAATATTATTGAGGACAACCCAAGTTAGGTCTGGGATGGGTCTGGGATTTGCCCTCATCAGGATCATACTTTCGCATTTTTCACATACTTGTTGAACAGATCCTGGGCTATTTCTGGATTGTATCACGTAGTAATGTGGTACCACGCTGAAACAGTCAATTAAACCTGGTTTCGATCAATATTTTAGAGGATAACGCAAGTTAGGTCTGAGATAGGTCTGGGATTCGCCCTCATCAGGCTCATACTTTCGCGTTTTTCACATACTTGTTGAACTGATCCTGGGTTTTTTCTTGTTTGGATCACGTAGTAATGTGGTACCACACTGAAACAGTCCATTAAACCTGGTTTCGATCAATATTTTAGAGGATAACGCATGTTAGGTCTGGGATAGGTCTGGGATTTGCCCTCATCAGGCTCATACTTTCGCGTTTTTCACATACTTGTTGAACTGATCCTGGGTTCTTTCTGGTTTGGATCACGTAGTAATGTGGTACCACACTGAAACAGTCGATTAAACCTGGTTTCGATCAATATTTTTGAGGATAACGCAAGTTAGGTCTGGGATAGGTCTGGGATTTGCCCTCATCAGACACATACTTTCGCGTTTTTCACATACTTGTTGAACTGATCCTGGGTTCTTTCTGGTTTGGGTCACGTAGTAATGTGGTACCACACTGAAACAGTCGATTAAACCTGGTTTCGATCAATATTTTTGAGGATAACGCAAGTTAGGTCTGGGATAGGTCTGGGATTTGCCCTCATCAGGATCATCCTTTCGCATTTTTCACATACTTGTTGAACAGATCCTGGGCTTTTTCTGGATTGGATCACGTAGTAATGAAGTACGACACTGAAACAGACAATTAAACCTGGTTTCCATCAATATTTTAGAGGACAACGCATGTTAGGTATAGGTTAGGCCTGGGATTTGCCCTCATCAGGGTCATACTTTCGCAGTTTTAACATACATGTTGACCTGATCGAGGGTTTTTTCTACTTTGGACTACGTAGTAAAGTGGTACCACACTGAAACAGTCCATTAAACCTGGTTTCGATCAATGTTTTAGAGGATAACGCATGTTAGGTCTGGGTTAGGCCTGGGATTTGCACTCATCAGACTCATACTTTCGCATACTTCACATACTTGTTGAACGGATCCTGGGTTTTTTCCGGTTTGGTTCACGTAGTAAAGTGGTACCACACTGAAACAGTCCATTAAACCTGGTTTCGATCAATGTTTTAGAGGATAACGCATGTTAGGTCTGGGTTAGGCCTGGGATTTGCACTCATCAGACTCATACTTTCGCATACTTCACATACTTGTTGAACGGATCCTGGGTTTTTTCCGGTTTGGTTCACGTAGTAATGTGGTACCACACTGAAACATTCAATTAAACCTTGTCTTGATAAATTTTTTAGAGGATAACGTATGTTAGGTCTGGGTTACGTCTAGGGTGCCCTCATCAGGCTCATACTTTCGCATATTTCTCATACTTCATGGCTAGATCCTGGGCTATTTCTGGATTGTATCACGTAGTAATGTGGTACCACGCTGAAACAGTCAATTAAACCTGGTTTCGGTCAATATCTGAGAGGACAACGCAAGTTAGGTCTGGGATAGGTCTGGGATTTGCCCTCATCAGGCTCATACTTTCGCGTTTTTCAAATACTTGTTGAACAGATCCTGGGTTTTTTCAGGTTTGGGTCACGTAGTAGTGTGGTACCACACTGAAACAGTCGATTAAACCTGGTTTCGATCAATATTTTTGAGGACAACGCATGTTAGGTCTAGGTTAGGCCGGGGATTTTCACTCATCAGACTCATACTTTCGCATTCTTCACATACTTGTTGAACGGCTCCTGTGTTTTTTCTGGTTTGGTTCACGTAGTAATGTGGTACCACACTGAAACATTCAATTAAACCTGGTCTTGATAAATATTTTAGAGGATAACGCATGTTAGGTTTGGGTTAGGTCTAGGATTTGCCCTCATCAGGCTCATACTTTCGCATACTTCACATACTTGTTGAACGGATCCTGGGTTTTTTCCGGTTTGGTTCACGTAGTAAAGTGGTACCACACTGAAACAGTCCATTAAACCTGGTTTCGATCAATGTTTTAGAGGATAACGCATGTTAGGTCTGGGTTAGGCCTGGGATTTGCACTCATCAGACTCATACTTTCGCATACTTCACATACTTGTTGAACGGATCCCGGGTTTTTTCCGGTTTGGTTCACGTAGTAAAGTGGTACCACACTGAAACAGTCCATTAAACCTGGTTTCGATCAATGTTTTAGAGGATAACGCATGTTAGGTCTGGGTTAGGCCTGGGATTTGCACTCATCAGACTCATACTTTCGCATTCTTCACATACTTGTTGAACGGCTCCTGTGTTTTTTCTGGTTTGGTTCACGTAGTAATGTGGTACCACACTGAAACATTCAATTAAACCTGGTCTTGATAAATATTTTAGAGGATAACGCATGTTAGGTTTGGGTTAGGTCTAGGATTTGCCCTCATCAGGCTCATACTTTCGCATATTTCTCACACTTCATGGCTAGATCCTGGGCTTTTTCTGGTTTGCATCACGTAGTAATGAAGTACAACACTGAAACAGTCAATTTAACCTGGTTTCCATCAATATCTGAGAGGACAACGCAAGTTAGGTCTGGGATAGGTCTGGGATTTGCCCTCATCAGGCTCATACTTTCGCGTTTTTCAAATACTTGTTGAACAGATCCTGGGTTTTTTCAGGTTTGGGTCACGTAGTAGTGTGGTACCACACTGAAACAGTCGATTAAACCTGGTTTCGATCAATATTTTTGAGGACAACGCATGTTAGGTCTAGGTTAGGCCGGGGATTTTCACTCATCAGACTCATACTTTCGCATTCTTCACATACTTGTTGAACGGCTCCTGTGTTTTTTCTGGTTTGGTTCACGTAGTAATGTGGTACCACACTGAAACATTCAATTAAACCTGGTCTTGATAAATATTTTAGAGGATAACGCATGTTAGGTTTGGGTTAGGCCTAGGATTTGCCCTCATCAGGCTCATACTTTCGCATATTTCTCATACTTCATGGCTGGATCCTGGGCTATTTCTGGATTGGATCACCTAGTAATGTGGTACCACACTGAAACAGTCAATTAAACCTGGTTTCGATCAATATTTTAGAGAATAATTCATGTTAGGTCTAGGTTAGGTCTAGGATTTGCCCTCATCAGGCTCATACTTTCGCATATTTCTCATACTTCATGGCTAGATCCTGGGCTGTTTCTGGATTGTATCACGTAGTAATGCGGTACCACGCTGAAACAGTCAATTAAACCTGGTTTCGGTCAATATTTTAGAGGATAACGCAAGTTAGGTCTGGGATAGGTCTGGGATTCGCCCTCATCAGGCTCATACTTTCGCGTTTTTCACGTACTTGTTGAACTGATCCTGTGTTTTTTCTGGTTTGCATCACGTAGTAAAGTGGTACCACACTGAAGCAGTCCATTAAACCTGGTTTGGATCAATATTTTAGAGGATAACGCATGTTAGGTTTGGTTAGGTCTAGGATTTTCCGTCATCAGGCTCATACTTTCGCATATTTCTCATACTTCATGGCTAGATCCTGGGCTGTTTCTGGATTGTATCACGTAGTAATGCGGTACCACGCTGAAACAGTCAATTAATACTGGTTTCGATCAATATTTTAGAGGATAACGCAAGCTAGGTCTGGGATAGGTCTGGGATTTGCCCTCATCAGGCTCATACTTTCGCGTTTCTCACATACTTGTTGAACAGATCCTGGGTTTTTTCTGATTTGGATCACGTAGTAATGTGGTACCACACTGAAACAGTCCATTAAACCTGGTTTCGATCAATATTTTAGAGAATAATTCATGTTAGGTCTAGGTTAGGTCTGGCATTTGCTCCCATCAGGCTCATTCTTTCGCATATTTCTCATACTTGATGGCTAGATCCTGGTCTTTTTCTGGATTGCATCACGTAGTAATGTGGTACCACGCTGAAACAGTCCATTAAACCTGGTTTCGATCAATATTTTAGAGGACAACCCAAGTTAGGTCTGGGATAGGTCTGGGATTTGCCCTCATCAGGATCATACTTTCGCATTTTTCACATACTTGTTGAACAGATCCTGGGCTATTTCTGGATTGTATCACGTAGTAATGTGGTACCACGCTGAAACAGTCAATTAAACCTGGTTTCGATCAATATTTTAGAGGATAGCGAAAGTTATGTCTAGTTTAGGCCTGGGATTTGCCCTCATCGGACTCATACTTTGGCATACTTCACATACTTGTTGAACAGATCCTGGGTTTTTTTCTGGTTTGGATCACGTAGTAATGTGGCACCACACTGAAACAGTCGATTAAACCTGGTTTCGATCAATATTTTAGAGGATAACGCATGTTAGGTCTAGGTTAGGCCGTGGATTTTCACTCATCAGATTCATACTTTCGCATTCTTCACATACTTGTTGAACGGCTCCTGTGTTTTTTCTGGTTTGGTTCACGTAGTAATGTGGTACCACACTGAAACATTCAATTAAACCTGGTCTTGATAAATATTTTAGAGGATAACGCATGTTAGGTTTGGGTTAGGTCTAGGATTTGCCCTCATCACGCTCATACTTTCGCATATTTCTCACACTTCATGGCTAGATCCTGGGCTTTTTCTGGATTGCATCACGTAGTAATGAAGTACAACACTGAAACAGACAATTTAACCTGGTTTCCATCAATATCTGAGAGGACAACGCAAGTTAGGTCTGAGATAGGTGTGGGATTCGCCCTCATCAAGCTCATACTGGTTTCGATCAATATTTTAGAGGACAACGCATGTTAGGTCTGGGATAGGTCTGGGATTTGCCCCCATCAGGGTCATACTTTCGCACACTTCACATACTCGTTGAACAGATCCTGGATTTTTTTCTGGTTTGGATCACGTAGTATTGTGGTACGACACTGAAACTGTCGATTAAACCTGGTTTCGATCAATATTATTGAGGATAACGCATGTTAGGTCTAGGTTAGGCCTGGGATTTTCACTGATCAGAGTCATACTTTCGCATTCTTCACATACTTGTTGAACGGATCCTGGGTTTTTTCCGGTTTGGTTCGCGTAATAATGTGGTACCACACTGAAACATTCAATTAAACCTGGTCTTGATAAACATTTTAGAGGATAACGTATGTTAGGTCTGGGTTACGTCTAGGATTTGCCCTCATCAGGCTCATACTTTCGCATATTTCTCATACTTCATGGCTAGATCCTGGATTTTCTTCTGGTTTGGATCACGTAGTATTGTGGTACCACACTGAAACTGTCGATTAAACCTGGTTTCGATCAATATTATTGAGGATAACGCAAGTTAGGTCTGGGATAGATCTGGGATTTGCCCTCATCAGGCTCATACTCGCTTCGATCAATATTTTAGAGGACAACGCAAGTTAGGTCTGGGATAGGTCTGGGATTTGCCCTCATCAGGGTCATACTTTCGCATATTTCTCATACTTCATGGCTAGATCCTGGGCTATTTCTGGATTGGATCACGTAGTAATGTGGTACCACACTGAAACAGTCAATTAAACCTGGTTTCGATCAATATTTTAGAGGATAACGGAAGTTAGGTCTGGGATAGGTCTGGGATTTGCCCTCATCAGGCTCATACTTTCGCGTTTTTCACATACCTGTTGAACAGATCCTGGGTTTTTTCTGGTTTGGATCACGTAGTAGTGTGGTACCACACTGAAACAGTCCATTAAACCTGGTTTCGATCAATATTTTAGAGGATATCGCATGTTAGGTCTGGGTTAGGTCTAGGATTTGCCCTCATCAGGCTCATACTTTCGCGTTTCTCACATACTTGTTGAACAGATCCTGGGTTTTTTCTGATTTGGATCACGTAGTAATGTGGTACCACACTGAAACAGTCCATTAAACCTGGTTTCGATCAATATTTTAGAGAATAATTCATGTTAGGTCTAGGTTAGGTCTGGCATTTGCTCCCATCAGGCTCATTCTTTCGCATATTTCTCATACTTGATGGCTAGATCCTGGTCTTTTTCTGGATTGCATCACGTAGTAATGTGGTACCACACTGAAACAGTCCATTAAACCTGGTTTCGATCAATATTTTAGAGGACAACCCAAGTTAGGTCTGGGATAGGTCTGGGATTTGCCCTCATCAGGATCATACTTTCGCATTTTTCACATACTTGTTGAACAGATCCTGGGCTATTTCTGGATTGTATCACGTAGTAATGTGGTTCCACGCTGAAACAGTCAATTAAACCTGGTTTCGATCAATATTTTAGAGGATAACGAAAGTTATGTCTAGTTTAGGCCTGGGATTTGCCCTCATCGGACTCATACTTTGGCATACTTCACATACTTGTTGAACAGATCCTGGGTTTTTTTCTGGTTTGGATCACGTAGTAATGTGGCACCACACTGAAACAGTCGATTAAACCTGGTTTCGACCAATATTTTAGAGGATAACGCATGTTAGGTCTAGGTTAGGCCTGGGATTTTCACTGATCAGTGTCATACTTTCGCATTCTTCACATACTTGTTAAACGGATCCTGGGTTTTTTCCGGTTTGGTTCGCGTAATAATGTGGTACCACACTGAAACATTCAATTAAACCTGGTCTTGATAAACATTTTAGAGGATAACGTATGTTAGGTCTGGGTTACGTCTAGGATTTGCCCTCATCAGGCTCATACTTTCGCATATTTCTCATACTTCATGGCTAGATCCTGGATTTTCTTCTGGATTGGATCACGTAGTATTGTGGTACCACACTGAAACTGTCGATTAAACCTGGTTTCGATCAATATTATTGAGGATAACGCAAGTTAGGTCTGGGATAGATCTGGGATTTGCCCTCATCAGGCTCATACTCGCTTCGATCAATATTTTAGAGGACAACGCAAGTTAGGTCTGGGATAGGTCTGGGATTTGCCCTCATCAGGGTCATACTTTCGCATATTTCTCATACTTCATGGCTAGATCCTGGGCTATTTCTGGATTGGATCACGTAGTAATGTGGTACCACACTGAAACAGTCCATTAAACCTGGTTTCGATCAATATTTTAGAGGACAACCCAAGTTAGGTCTGGGATAGGTCTGGGATTTGCCCTCATCAGGATCATACTTTCGCATTTTTCACATACTTGTTGAACAGATCCTGGGCTATTTCTGGATTGTATCACGTAGTAATGTGGTACCACGCTGAAACAGTCAATTAAACCTGGTTTCGATCAATATTTTAGAGGATAACGAAAGTTATGTCTAGTTTAGGCCTGGGATTTGCCCTCATCGGACTCATACTTTGGCATACTTCACATACTTGTTGAACAGATCCTGGGTTTTTTTCTGGTTTGGATCACGTAGTAATGTGGCACCACACTGAAATAGTCGATTAAACCTGGTTTCGACCAATATTTTAGAGGATAACGCATGTTAGGTCTAGGTTAGGCCTGGGATTTTCACTGATCAGTGTCATACTTTCGCATTCTTCACATACTTGTTGAACGGATCCTGGGTTTTTTCCGGTTTGGTTCGCGTAATAATGTGGTACCACACTGAAACATTCAATTAAACCTGGTCTTGATAAACATTTTAGAGGATAACGTATGTTAGGTCTGGGTTACGTCTAGGATTTGCCCTCATCAGGCTCATACTTTCGCATATTTCTCATACTTCATGGCTAGATCCTGGATATTCTTCTGGATTGGATCACGTAGTATTGTGGTACCACACTGAAACTGTCGATTAAACCTGGTTTCGATCAATATTATTGAGGATAACGCAAGTTAGGTCTGGGATAGATCTGGGATTTGCCCTCATCAGGCTCATACTCGCTTCGATCAATATTTTAGAGGACAACGCAAGTTAGGTCTGGGATAGGTCTGGGATTTGCCCTCATCAGGGTCATACTTTCGCATATTTCTCATACTTCATGGCTAGATCCTGGGCTATTTCTGGATTGGATCACGTAGTAATGTGGTACCACACTGAAACAGTCAATTAAACCTGGTTTCGATCAATATTTTAGAGGATAACGGAAGTTAGGTCTGGGATAGGTCTGGGATTTGCCCTCATCAGGCTCATACTTTCGCGTTTTTCACATACCTGTTGAACAGATCCTGGGTTTTTTCTGGTTTGGATCACGTAGTATTGTGGTACCACACTGAAACTGTCGATTAAACCTGGTTTCGATCAATATTATTGAGGATAACGCAAGTTAGGTCTGGGATAGATCTGGGATTTGCCCTCATCAGGCTCATACTCGCTTCGATCAATATTTTAGAGGACAACGCATGTTAGGTCTGGGATAGGTCTGGGATTTGCCCTCATCAGGGTCATACTTTCGCATATTTCTCATACTTCATGGCTAGATCCTGGGCTATTTCTGGATTGGATCACGTAGTAATGTGGTACCACACTGAAACAGTCAATTAAACCTGGTTTCGATCAATATTTTAGAGGATAACGGAAGTTAGGTCTGGGATAGGTCTGGGATTTGCCCTCATCAGGCTCATACTTTCGCGTTTTTCACATACCTGTTGAACAGATCCTGGGTTTTTTCTGGTTTGGATCACGTAGTAGTGTGGTACCACACTGAAACAGTCCATTAAACCTGGTTTCGATCAATATTTTAGAGGATATCGCATGTTAGGTCTGGGTTAGGTCTAGGGTTTGCCCTCATCAGGCTCGTACTTTCGCGTTTCTCACATACTTGTTGAACAGATCCTGGGTTTTTTCTGATTTGGATCACGTAGTAATGTGGTACCACACTGAAACAGTCCATTAAACCTGGTTTCGATCAATATTTTAGAGAATAATTCATGTTAGGTCTAGGTTAGGTCTGGCATTTGCTCCCATCAGGCTCATTCTTTCGCATATTTCTCATACTTGATGGCTAGATCCTGGTCTTTTTCTGGATTGCATCACGTAATAATGTGGTACCACACTGAAACAGTCCATTAAACCTGGTTTCGATCAATATTTTAGAGGACAACCCAAGTTAGGTCTGGGATAGGTCTGGGATTTGCCCTCATCAGGATCATACTTTCGCATTTTTCACATACTTGTTGAACAGATCCTGGGCTATGTCTGGATTGTATCACGTAGTAATGTGGTACCACGCTGAAACAGTCAATTAAACCTGGTTTCGATCAATATTTTAGAGGATAACGAAAGTTTTGTCTAGTTTAGGCCTGGGATTTGCCCTCATCGGACTCATACTTTGGCATACTTCACATACTTGTTGAACAGATCCTGGGTTTTTTTCTGGTTTGGATCACGTAGTAATGTGGCACCACACTGAAACAGTCGATTAAACCTGGTTTCGATCAATATTTTAGAGGATAACGCATGTTAGGTCTAGGTTAGGCCTGGGATTTTCACTGATCAGTGTCATACTTTCGCATTCTTCACATACTTGTTGAACGGATCCTGGGTTTTTTCCGGTCTGGTTCGCGTAATAATGTGGTACCACACTGAAACATTCAATTAAACCTGGTCTTGATAAACATTTTAGAGGATAACGTATGTTAGGTCTGGGTTACGTCTAGGATTTGCCCTCATCAGGCTCATACTTTCGCATATTTCTCATACTTCATGGCTAGATCCTGGATTTTCTTCTGGATTGGATCACGTAGTATTGTGGTACCACACTGAAACTGTCGATTAAACCTGGTTTCGATCAATATTATTGAGGATAACGCAAGTTAGGTCTGGGATAGATCTGGGATTTGCCCTCATCAGGCTCATACTCGCTTCGATCAATATTTTAGAGGACAACGCAAGTTAGGTCTGGGATAGGTCTGGGATTTGCCCTCATCAGGGTCATACTTTCGCATATTTCTCATACTTCATGGCTAGATCCTGGGCTATTTCTGGATTGGATCACGTAGTAATGTGGTACCACACTGAAACAGTCAATTAAACCTGGTTTCGATCAATATTTTAGAGGATAACGGAAGTTAGGTCTGGGATAGGTCTGGGATTTGCCCTCATCAGGCTCATACTTTCGCGTTTTTCACATACCTGTTGAACAGATCCTGGGTTTTTTCTGGTTTGGATCACGTAGTAGTGTGGTACCACACTGAAACAGTCCATTAAACCTGGTTTCGATCAATATTTTAGAGGATATCGCATGTTAGGTCTGGGTTAGGTCTAGGATTTGCCCTCATCAGGCTCATACTTTCGCGTTTCTCACATACTTGTTGAACAGATCCTGGGTTTTTTCTGATTTGGATCACGTAGTAATGTGGTACCACACTGAAACAGTCCATTAAACCTGGTTTCGATCAATATTTTAGAGAATAATTCATGTTAGGTCTAGGTTAGGTCTGGCATTTGCTCCCATCAGGCTCATTCTTTCGCATATTTCTCATACTTGATGGCTAGATCCTGGTCTTTTTCTGGATTGCATCACGTAGTAATGTGGTACCACACTGAAACAGTCCATTAAACCTGGTTTCGATCAATATTTTAGAGGACAACCCAAGTTAGGTCTGGGATAGGTCTGGGATTTGCCCTCATCAGGATCATACTTTCGCATTTTTCACATACTTGTTGAACAGATCCTGGGCTATTTCTGGATTGTATCACGTAGTAATGTGGTACCACGCTGAAACAGTCAATTAAACCTGGTTTCGATCAATATTTTAGAGGATAACGAAAGTTATATCTAGTTTAGGCCTGGGATTTGCCCTCATCGGACTCATACTTTGGCATACTTCACATACTTGTTGAACAGATCCTGGGTTTTTTTCTGGTTTGGATCACGTAGTAATGTGGCACCACACTGAAATAGTCGATTAAACCTGGTTACGATCAATATTTTAGAGGATAACGCATGTTAGGTCTAGGTTAGGCCGTGGATTCTCACTCATCAGATTCATACTTTCGCATTCTTCACATACTTGTTGAACGGCTCCTCTGTTTTTTCTGGTTTGGTTCACGTAGTAATGTGGTACCACACTGAAACATTCAAATAAACCTGGTCTTGATAAATATTTTAGAGGATAACGCATGTTAGGTTTGGGTTAGGTCTAGGATTTGCCCTCATCACGATCATACTTTCGCATATTTCTCACACTTCATGGCTAGATCCTGGGCTTTTTCAGGATTGCATCACGTAGTAATGAAGTACAACACTGAAACAGACAATTTAACCTGGTTTCCATCAATATCTGAGAGGATAACGCAAGTTAGGCCTGAGATAGGTCTGGGATTCGCCCTCATCAAGCTCATACTGGTTTCGATCAATATTTTAGAGGACAACGCATGTTAGGTCTGGGTTAGGTCTGGGATTTGCCCCCATCAGGGTCATACTTTCGCATACTTCTCATACTTCATGGCTAGATCCTGGGCTATTTCTGGATTGGATCACGTAGTAATGTGGTACCACACTGAAACAGTCAATTAAACCTGGTTTCGATCAATATTTTAGAGGATATCGCATGTTAGGTCTGGGTTAGGTCTAGGATTTGCCCTCATCAGGCTCATACTTTCGCGTTTCTCACATACTTGTTGAACAGATCCTGGGTTTTTTCTGATTTGGATCACGTAGTAATGTGGTACCACACTGAAACAGTCCATTAAACCTGGTTTCGATCAATATTTTAGAGAATAATTCATGTTAGGTCTAGGTTAGGTCTGGCATTTGCTCCCATCAGGCTCATTCTTTCGCATATTTCTCATACTTGATGGCTAGATCCTGGTCTTTTTCTGGATTGCATCACGTAGTAATGTGGTACCACACTGAAACAGTCCATTAAACCTGGATTCGATCAATATTTTAGAGGACAACCCAAGTTAGGTCTGGGATAGGTCTGGGATTTGCCCTCATCAGGATCATACTTTCGCATTTTTCACATACTTGTTGAACAGATCCTGGGCTATGTCTGGATTGTATCACGTAGTAATGTGGTACCACGCTGAAACAGTCAATTAAACCTGGTTTCGATCAATATTTTAGAGGATAACGAAAGTTATGTCTAGTTTAGGCCTGGGATTTGCCCTCATCGGACTCATACTTTGGCATACTTCACATACTTGTTGAACAGATCCTGGGTTTTTTTCTGGTTTGGATCACGTAGTAATGTGGCACCACACTGAAACAGTCGATTAAACCTGGTTTCGATCAATATTTTAGAGGATAACGCATGTTAGGTCTAGGTTAGGCCTGGGATTTTCACTGATCAGACTCATACTTTCGCATTCTTCACATACTTGTTGAACGGATCCTGGGTTTTTTCCGGTTTGGTTCGCGTAATAATGTGGTACCACACTGAAACATTCAATTAAACCTGGTCTTGATAAACATTTTAGAGGATAACGTATGTTAGGTCTGGGTTACGTCTAGGATTTGCCCTCATCAGGCTCATACTTTCGCATATTTCTCATACTTCATGGCTAGATCCTGGATTTTCTTCTGGTTTGGATCACGTAGTATTGTGGTACCACACTGAAACTGTCGATTAAACCTGGTTTCGATCAATATTATTGAGGATAACGCAAGTTAGGTCTGGGATAGATCTGGGATTTGCCCTCATCAGGCTCATACTCGCTTCGATCAATATTTTAGAGGACAACGCAAGTTAGGTCTGGGATAGGTCTGGGATTTGCCCTCATCAGGGTCATACTTTCGCATATTTCTCATACTCCATGGCTAGATCCTGGGCTATTTCTGGATTGGATCACGTAGTAATGTGGTACCACACTGAAACAGTCAATTAAACCTGGTTTCGATCAATATTTTAGAGGATAACGGAAGTTAGGTCTGGGATAGGTCTGGGATTTGCCCTCATCAGGCTCATACTTTCGCGTTTTTCACATACCTGTTGAACAGATCCTGGGTTTTTTCTGGTTTGGATCACGTAGTAGTGTGGTACCACACTGAAACAGTCCATTAAACCTGGTTTCGATCAATATTTTAGAGAATAATTCATGGTAGGTCTAGGTTAGGCCTGAGATTTTCACTCATCAGACTCATAGCTTCGCATTCTTCACATACTTGTTGAACGGATCCTGGGTTTTTTCTGGTTTGGTTCACGTAATAATGTGGTACCACACTGAAACATTCAATTAAACCTGGTCTTGATAAACACTTTATAGGATAACGTATGTTAGGTCTGGGTTACGTCTAGGATTTGCCCTCATCAGGCTCATACTTTCGCATATTTCTCATACTTCATGGCTAGATCCTGGATTTTCTTCTGGTTTGGATCACGTAGTATTGTGGTAGCACACTGAAACTGTCGATTAAACCTGGTTTCGATCAATATTTTAGAGGATAACGCAAGTTAGGTCTGAGATAGGTCTGGGATTCGCCCTTATCAGGCTCATACTGGTTTCGATCAATATTTTAGAGGATATCGCATGTTAGGTCTGGGTTAGGTCTAGGATTTGCCCTCATCAGGCTCATACTTTCGCGTTTCTCACATACTTGTTGAACAGATCCTGGGTTTTTTCTGATTTGGATCACGTAGTAATGTGGTACCACACTGAAACAGTCCATTAAACCTGGTTTCGATCAATATTTTAGAGAATAATTCATGTTAGGTCTGGGATAGGTCTGGGATTTGCCCTCATCAGGATCATACTTTCGCATTTTTCACATACTTGTTGAACAGATCCTGGGCTATTTCTGGATTGTATCACGTAGTAATGTGGTACCACGCTGAAACAGTCAATTAAACCTGGTTTCGATCAATATTTTAGAGGACAACACAAGTTAGGTCTGGGATAGGTCTGGGATTTGCCCTAATCAGGGTCATACTTTCGCAGTTTTAACATACATGTTGACCTGATCGAGGGTTTTTTCTACATTGCATCACGTAGTAGTGTGGTACCACACTGAAACAGTCCATTAAACCTGGTTTCGATCAATATTTTAGAGAATAATTCATGGTAGGTCTAGGTTAGGCCTGAGATCTTCACTCATCAGACTCATAGCTTCGCATTCTTCACATACTTGTTGAACGGATCCTGGGTTTTTTCTGGTTTGGTTCACGTAGTAATGTGGTACCACACTGAAACATTCAATTAAACCTGATCTTGATAAATATTTTAGAGGATAACGTATGTTAGGTCTGGGTTACGTCTAGGATTTGCCCTCATCAGGCTCATACTTTCGCATATTTCTCATACTTCATGGCTAGATCCTGGGCTATTTCTGGATTGTATCACGTAGTAATGTGGTACCACGCTGAAACAGTCCATTTAACCTGGTTTCGATCAATATTTTAGAGGATAACGCAAGTTAGGTCTGAGATAGGTCTGGGATTCGCCCTCATCAGGCTCATACTTTCGCGTTTTTCACATACTTGTTGAACTGATCCTGGGTTCTTTCTGGTTTGGATCACGTAGTAATGTGGTACCACACTGAAACAGTCAATTAAACCTGGTTTCGCTCAATATTTTAGTGGATAACGCATGTTAGGTCTAGGTTAGGTCTGGGATTTGCTCTCATCAGGCTCATTCTTTCGCATATTTCTCATACTTGATGGCTAGATCCTGGGCATTTTCTGGATTGCATCACGTAGTAATGAAGTACAACACTGAAACAGTCATTTTAACCTGGTTTCCATCAATATCTGAGAGGACAACGCAAGTTAGGTCTGGGATAGGTCTGGGATTTGCCCTCATCAGGCTCATACTTTCGCGTTTTTCAAATACTTGTTGAACAGATCCTGGGTTTTTTCAGGTTTGGGTCACGTAGTAGTGTGGTACCACACTGAAACAGTCGATTAAACCTGGTTTCGATCAATATTTTTGAGGACGACGCATGTTAGGTCTAGGTTAGGCCGGGGATTTTCACTCATCAGACTCATACTTTCGCATTCTTCACATGCTTGTTGAACGGATCCTGGGTTTTTACTGGTTTGGATCACGTAGTAATGTGGTACAACACTGAAACATTCAATTAAACCAGGTCTTGATAAATATTTTAGAGGATAACGCATGTTAGGTCTGGGTTAGGTCTAGGATTTGCCTCCATCAGGCTCATACTTTCGCATATTTCTCATACTTCATGGCTGGATCCTGGGCTATTTCTGGATTGGATCACCTAGTAATGTGGAGCCACACTGAAACAATCAATTAAACATGGTCTTGATAAATATTTTAGAGATAACGCATGTTAGGTCTAGGTTAGGCCTCGGATTTTCACTCATCAGACTCATACTTTCGCATTCTTCACATACTTGTTGAACGGATCCTGGGTTTTCTCTGGTTTGGATCACGTAGTAATGTGGGACCACACTGAAACAATCAATTAAACCTGGTCTTGATAAATATTTAAGAGGCTAACGTATGTTAGGTCTGGGTTAGGTCTAGGATTTACCCTCATCAGGCTCATACTTTCGCATATTTCTCATACTTCATGGCTAGATCCTGGGCTATTTCTGGATTGGATCACGTAGTAATGTGGTACCACACTGAAACAGTCAATTAAACCTGGTCTCGCTCAACATTTTAGAAGATAACGCATGTTAGGCCTAGGTTAGGCCTGGGATCTGCCCTCACCAGGTTCATATTTTCGCGTTCTTCACATACTTGTTGAACAGATCCCTGGCTTTTTCTGCTTTGGATCACATAGTAATGTGGTACCACACTGAAACAGTCGATTAAACCAGGTTTCGATCAATATTTTTGAGGATAACGCATGTTAGGTCTAGGTTAGGCCTGGGATTTTCACTCATCAGACTCATACTATCGCATTCTTCACATACTTGTTGACCGGATCCTGGGTTTTTTCTGGTTTGGATCACGTAGCAATGTGGTACCACACTGAAACAGTCAATTAAACCTGGTTTCGATCAATATTTTGGAGAATAATTCATGTTAGGTCTAGGTTAGGTCTGGGATTTGCTCTTATCAGGCTCATTCTTTCGCATATTTCTCATACTTGATGGCTAGATCCTGCGCTTTTTCTGGTTTGCATCACGTAGTAATGAAGTACAACACTGAAACAGTCGATTAAACCTGGTTTCCATCAATATCTTAGAGGACAACGCAAGTTAGGTCTTGGATAGGTCTGGGATTTGCCCTCATCAGGCTCATACTTTCGTGATTTTCACATACTTGTTGAACAGATCCTGGGTTTTTTCTGGTTTGGATCACGTAGTAGTGTGGTACCACACTGAAACGGTCCATTAAACCTGGTTTGGATCAATATTTTAGAGGATAACGCATGTTAGGTCTAGGTTAGGTCTGTGATTTTCACTCATCAGACTCATACTTTCGCATTCTTCACATACTTGTTGAACGGATCCTGGGTTTTTTCTGGTTTGGATCACGTAGTAATGTGGGACCACACTGAAACAATCAATTAAACCTGGTCTTGATAAATATTTTAGAGGACAACGCATGTTAGGTCTGGGATAGGTCGGGGATTTGCCCTCACCGGACTCATACTTTCGCACACTTCACATACTCGTTGAACAGATCCTGGGTTATTTTCTGGTTTGGATCACATAGTAATGTGGTACCACACTGAAACAGACGATTAAACCAGGTTTCGATAAATATTTTTGAGGATAACGCATGTTAGGTCTAGGTTAGGCCGGGGTTTTTCACTCATCACACTCATACTTTCGCATTCTTCACATACTTGTTGAACGGATCCTGGGTTTTTACTGGTTTGGATCACGTAGTAATGAAATGCAACACTGAAACAGTCAATTAAACCTGGTTTCCATCAATATCTTTGAGGATAACGCATGTTAGGTCTAGGTTAGGTCTGTGATTTTCACTCATCAGACTCATACTTTCGCATTCTTCACATACTTGTTGAACGGATCCTGGGTTTTTTCTGGTTTGGATCACGTAGTAATGTGGGACCACACTGAAACAGTCCATTAAACCTGGTTTCGATCAATATTTTAGAGGATAACGCAAGTTAGGTCTGGGATAGGTCTGGGATTCGCCCTCATCAGGCTCATACTTTCGCATATTTCTCATACTTGATGGCTAGATCCTGGGTTTTCTCCGGTTTGGGTCACGTAGTAGTGTGGTACCACACTGAAACAGTCGATTAAACCTGGTTTCGAACAATATTTTTTAGGATAACGCACGTTAGGTCTAGGTTAGGCCGGGGATTTTCACTCATCAGACTCTTACTTTCGCATTCTTCACATACTTGTTGAACGGATCCTGGGTTTTTACCGGATTGTATCACGTAGTAATGAAGTACGACACTGAAACAGTCAATTAAACCTGGTTTCCATCAATGTTTTATAGGATAACGTATGTTAGGTCTGGGTTTGGCCTGGGATTTTCACTCATCAGACTCGTACTTTCGCATGCTTCACATACTTGTTGAACGGATCCTGGGTTTTTTCTGGTTTGGATCACGTAGTAATATGGGACCACACTGAAACAATCAATTAAACCTGGTCTTGATAAATATTTTAGAGGATAACGCATGTTAGGTCAGGGTTAGGTCTAGGATTTGCCCTCGTCAAGCTCATACTTTCGCATATTTCTCATACTTCATGGCTGGATCCTGGGCTATTGCTGGATTGGATCACGTAGTAATGTGGTACCACACTGAAACAGTCAATTAAACCTGGTTTCGATGAATATTTTAGAGAATAATTTATGTTAGGTCTAGGTTAGGCCTGGGATTTGCCCTCATCAGGCTCATACTTTCGCATATTTCTCATACTTCATGGCTAGATCCTGGGCTGTTTCTGGATTGTATCACATAGTAATGTGGCACCACGCTGAAACAGTCGATTAAACCTGGTTTCCATCAATATTTTAGAGGACAACGCATGTTAGGTCTAGGTTAGGCCTGGTATTTGCCCTCATCAGGGTCATACTTTCGCAGTTTTAACATACATGTTGACCTGATCGAGGGTTTTTTCTGCTTTGGATCACGTAGTAAAGTGGTACCACACCGAAACAGTCCATTAAACCAGGTTTGGATCAATATTTTAGAGGATAACGCAAGTTAGGTCTGGCATAGGTCTGGGATTCGCCCTCATCAGGCTCATACTTTCGCATTCTTCACACACTTGTTGAACGGATCCTGGGTTTTTTCTGGTTTGGATCACGTAGTAATGTGGGACCACACTGAAACAGTCAATTAAACCTGGTTTCGATCATTATATTAGAGAATAATTCATGTTAGGTCTAGGTTAGGTCTGGGATTTGCTCTCATCAGGCTCATACTTTCGCATATTTCTCATACTTCATGGCTAGATCCTGGGCTATTTCTGGATTGTATCACGTAGTAATGTGGTACCACACAGAAACAGTCAATTAAACCTGGTTTCGATCAATATTTTAGAGGATAATGCAAGTTAGGTCTGGGATAGGTCTGGGACAGATCCTGTGTTATTTTCTGTTTTGGATCGCATCGTAATGTGGTACCACACTGAAACAGTCGATGAATCCAGGTTTCGATCAATATTTTTGAGGATAACGCATGTTAGGTCTAGGTTAGGCCTGGGATTTTCACTCATCAGACTCATACTTTCGCATTCTTCACATACTTGTTGAACGGATCCTGGGTTGTTTCTGGTTTGGATCACGTAGTAATGTGGGACCACACTGAAACAGTCAACTAAACCTGGTTTCGATCAATATATTAGAGAATAATTCATGTTAGGTCTAGGTTAGGTCTGGGATTTGCTCTCATCAGGCTCATTCTTTCGCATATTTCTCATACTTGATGGCTAGATCCTGGGCTTTTTCTGGATTGCATCACGTCGTAATGAAGTACAACACTGAAACAGTCAATTAAACCTGGTTTCCATCAATATCTTAGAGGACAACGCAACTTAGGTCTGGGATAGGTCTGGGATTTGCCCACATCAGGCTCATACTTTCGCGTTTTTCACATACTTGTTGAACAGATCCTGGGTTTTTTCTGGTTTGGATCACGTAGTAATGTGGGACCACACTGAAACAATCAATTAAACCTGGTCTTGATAAATATTTTAGAGGATAACTCATGTTAGGTTTGGGTTAGGTCTTGGATTTGCCCTCATCAGGCTCATACTTTCGCATATTTCTCATACATCATGGCTAGATTCTGGGCTGTTTCTGGATTGTATCACGTAGTAATGTGGTACCACGCTGAAACAGTCAATTAAACCTGGTTTCGATCAATATTTTAGAGGATAACGCAAGTTAGGTCTGGCATAGGTCTGGGATTCGCCCTCATCAGGCTCATACTTTCGCGTTTTTCACATACTTGTTGAACTGATCCTGGGCTTTTTCTGGTTTGGATCACGTAGTAATGTGGTACCACACTGAAACAGTCAATTAAACCTGGTTTCGATCAATATTTTAGAGAATAATTCATGTTAGGTCTAGGTTAGGTCTGGGATTTGCTCTCATCAGTCTCATACTTTCGCACACTTCACATACTCGTTTGACAGATCCTGTGTTATTTTCTGGTTTGGATCGCATAGTAATGTGGTACCACACTGAAACAGTCGATTAAACCAGGTTTCGATCAATATTTTTGAGGATAACGCATGTTAGGTCTAGGTTAGGCCTGGGATTTTCACTCATCAGACTCATACTATCGCATTCTTCACATACTTGTTGAACGGATCCTGGGTTGTTTCTGGTTTGGATCACGTAGTAATGTGGGACCACACTGAAACAGTCAAGTAAACCTGGTTTCGATCAATATATTAGAGAATAATTCATGTTAGGTCTAGGTTAGGTCTGGGATTTGCTCTCATCAGGCTCATTCTTTCGCATATTTCTCATACTTGATGGCTAGATCCTGGGCTTTTTCTGGATTGCATCACGTAGTAATGAAGTACAACACTGAAACAGTCAATTAAACCTGGTTTCCATCAATATCTTAGAGGACAACGCAAGTTAGGTCTGGGATAGGTCTGGGATTTGCCCACATCAGGCTCATACTTTCGTGTTTTTCACATACTTGTTGAACAGATCCTGGGTTTTTTCTGGTTTGGATCACGTAGTAATGTGGGACCACACTGAAACAATCAATTAAACCTGGTCTTGATAAATATTTTAGAGGATAACTCATGTTAGGTTTGGGTTAGGTCTTGGATTTGCCCTCATCAGGCTCATACTTTCGCATATTTCTCATACATCATGGCTAGATTCTGGGCTGTTTCTGGATTGTATCACGTAGTAATGTGGTACCACGCTGAAACAGTCAATTAAACCTGGTTTCGATCAATATTTTAGAGGATAACGCAAGTTAGGTCTGGCATAGGTCTGGGATTCGCCCTCATCAGGCTCATACTTTCGCGTTTTTCACATACTTGTTGAACTGATCCTGGGCTTTTTCTGGTTTGGATCACGTAGTAATGTGGTACCACACTGAAACAGTCAATTAAACCTGGTTTCGATCAATATTTTAGAGAATAATTCATGTTAGGTCTAGGTTAGGTCTGGGATTTGCTCTCATCAGTCTCATACTTTCGCACACTTCACATACTCGTTTGACAGATCCTGTGTTATTTTCTGGTTTGGATCGCATAGTAATGTGGTACCACACTGAAACAGTCGATTAAACCAGGTTTCGATCAATATTTTTGAGGATAACGCATGTTAGGTCTAGGTTAGGCCTGGGATTTTCACTCATCAGACTCATACTATCGCATTCTTCACATACTTGTTGAACGGATCCTGGGTTGTTTCTGGTTTGGATCACGTAGTAATGTGGGACCACACTGAAACAGTCAACTAAACCTGGTTTCGATCAATATATTAGAGAATAATTCATGTTAGGTCTAGGTTAGGTCTGGGATTTGCTCTCATCAGGCTCATTCTTTCGCATATTTCTCATACTTGATGGCTAGATCCTGGGCTTTTTCTGGATTGCATCACGTAGTAATGAAGTACAACACTGAAACAGTCAATTAAACCTGGTTTCCATCAATATCTTAGAGGACAACGCAAGTTAGGTCTGGGATAGGTCTGGGATTTGCCCACATCAGGCTCATACTTTCGCGTTTTTCACATACTTGTTGAACAGATCCTGGGTTTTTTCTGGTTTGGATCACGTAGTAGTGTGGTACCACACTGAAACAGTCCATTAAACCTGGTTTGGATCAACATTTTAGAGGATAACGCATGTTAGGTCTAGGTTAGGTCTGGGATTTTCACTCATCAGACTCATACTTTCGCATTCTTCACATACTTGTTGAACGGATCCTGGGTTTTTTCTGGTTTGGATCACGTAGTAACGTGGGACCACACTGAAACAATCAATTAAACCTGGTCTTGATGAATATTTTAGAGGATAACGCATGTTAGGTCTGGGATAGGTCTGGGATTTGCCCTCATCAGACACATACTTTCGCACACTTCACATACTTGTTGAACAGATACAGGGTTTTTTCTGGTTTGGTTAACGTAGTAATGTGGTACCACACTGAAACAATCAATTAATCCTGGTCTTGATAAATATTTTAGAGGATAACTCATGTTAGGTTTGGGTTAGGTCTTGGATTTGCCCTCATCAGGCTCATACTTTCGCATATTTCTCATACTTCATGGCTAGATTCTGGGCTGTTTCTGGATTGTATCACGTAGTAATGTGGTACCACGCTGAAACAGTCAATTAAACCTGGTTTCGATCAATATTTTAGAGGATAACGCAAGTTAGGTCTGGCATAGGTCTGGGATTTGCCCTCATCAGGCTCATACTTTCGCGTTTTTCACATACTTGTTGAACTGATCCTGGGCTTTTTCCGGTTTGGATCACGTAGTAATGTGGTACCACACTGAAACAGTCAATTAAACCTGGTCTTGATAAATATTTTAGAGGATAACGCATGTTAGGTCTGGGATAGGTCTGGGATTTGCCCTCATCAGACTCATACTTTCGCACACTTCACATACTCGTTGAGCATATCCTGGGTTATTTTCTGGTTTGGATCACATAGTAATGTGGTACCACACTGAAACAGTCGATTAAACCAGGTTTCGATCAATATTTTTGAGGATAACGCATGTTAGGTCTAGGTTAGGCCTGGGATTTTCACTCATCAGACTCATACTTTCGTATTCTTCTCATACTTGTTGAACGGATCCTGGGTTTTTTCTGGTTTGGATCACGTAGTAATGTGGTACCACACTGAAACAGTCAATTAAACCTAGTTTTGATCAATATTTTAGAGAATAATTCATGTTGGGTCTAGGTTAGGTCTGGGATTTTCACTCATCAGGCTCATTCTTTCGCATATTTCTCATACTTGATGGCTAGATCCTGGGCTTTTTCTGGATTGCATCACGTAGTAATGAAGTACAACACTGAAACAGTCAATTAAACCTGGTTTCCATACATATCTTAGAGGGCAACGCAAGTTAGGTCTGGGATAGGTCTGGGATTTGCCCACATCAGGCTCATACTTTCGTGTTTTTCACATACTCGTTGAACAGATCCTGGGTTATTTTCTGGTTTGGATAGCATAGTAATGTGGTACCACACTGAAACAGTCGATTAAACCAGGTTTCGATCAATATTTTTGAGGATAACACATGTTAGGTCTAGGTTAGGCCTGGGATTTTCACTCATCAGACTCATACTTTCGCATTCTTCTCATACTTGTTGAACGGATCCTGGGTTTTTGCTGGTTTGGATCACGTAGTAATGTGGGACCACACAGAAACAATCAATTAAACCTGGTCTTGATAAATATTTTAGAGGATAACGCATGTTAGGTCTGGGTTAGGTCTAGGATTTGCCCTCGTCAGGCTCATACTTTCGCATATTTCTCATACTTCATGGCTAGATCCTGGGCTATTTCTGGATTGTATCACGTAGTAATGTGGTACCACACAGAAACAGTCAATTAAACCTGGTTTGGATCAACATTTTAGAGGATAACGCATGTTAGGTCTAGGTTAGGTCTGGGATTTTCACTCATCAGACTCATACTTTCGCGTTTTTCACATACTTGTTGAACAGATCCTGGGTTTTTTCTGGTTTGGATCACGTAGTAGTGTGGTACCACACTGAAACACTCCATTAAACCTGGTTTGGATCAACATTTTAGAGGATAACGCATGTTAGGTCTAGGTTAGGTCTGGGATTTTCACTCATCAGACTCATGCTTTCGCATTCTTCACATACTTGTTGAACGGATCCTGGGTTTTTTCTGGTTTGGATCACGTAGTAATGTGGGACCACACTGAAACAATCAATTAAACCTGGTCTGGATAAATATTTTAGAGGATAACGCATGTTAGGTCTGGGATAGGTCTGGGATTTGCCCTCATCAGACTCATACTTTCGCACACTTCACATACTCGTTGAACAGATCCTGGGTTATTTTCTGGTTTGGATCGCATACTAATGTGGTACCACACTGAAACAGTCGATTAAACCAGGTTTCGATCAATATTTTTGAGGATAACGCATGTTAGGTCTAGGTTAGGCCTGGGATTTTCACTCATCAGACTCATACTTTCGCATTCTTCTCATACTTGTTGAACGGATCCTGGTTTTTTTCTGGTTTGGATCACGTAGTAATGTGGTACCACACTGAAACAGTCAATTAAACCTGGTTTAGATCAATATTTTAGAGAATAATTCATGTTAGGTCTAGGTTAGGTCTGGGATTTGCTCTCATCAGGCTCATTCTTTCGCATATTTCTCATACTTGATGGCTAGATCCTGGCCTTTTTCTGGATTGCATCACGTAGTAATGAAGTACAACACTGAAACAGTCAATTAAACCTGGATTCCATCAATATCTTAGAGGACAACGCAAGTTAGGTCTGGGATAGGTCTGGGATTTGCCCACATCAGGCTCATACTTTCGCGTTTTTCACATACTCGTTGAACAGCTCCTGGGTTATCTTCTGGTTTGGATCGCATAGTAATGTGGTACCACACTGAAACAGTCGATTAAACCAGGTTTCGATCAATATTTTTGAGGATAACGCATGTTAGGTCTAGGTTAGGCCTGGGATTTTCACTCATCAGACTCATACTTTCGCATTCTTCTCATACTTGATGAACGGTTCCTGGGTTGTTTCTGGTTTGGATCACGTAGTAATGTGGGACCACACTGAAACAGTCGATTAAACCTGGTTTCGATCAATATTTTAGAGGATAACGCATGTTAGGTCTGGGATAGGTCTGGGATTTTCACTCGTCAGACTCATACTTTCGCATTCTTCACACACTTGTTGAACGGATCCTGGGTTTTTTCTGGTTTGGATCACGTAGTAGTGTGGTACCACACTGAAACACTCCATTAAACCTGGTTTGGATCAACATTTTAGAGGATAACGCATGTTAGGTCTAGGTTAGGTCTGGGATTTGCTCTCATCAGGCTCATTCTTTCGCATATTTCTCATACTTGATGGCTAGATCCTGGGCTTTTTCTGGATTGCATCACGTAGTAATGAAGTACAACACTGAAACAGTCAATTAAACCTGGTTTCCATCAATATCTTAGAGGACAACGCAAGTTAGGTCTGGGATAGGTCTGGGATTTGCCCACATCAGGCTCATACCTTCGCGTTTTTCTCATACTTGTTGAACAGATCCTGGGTTTTTTCTGGTTTGGATCACGTAGTAGTGTGGTACCACACTGAAACAGTCCATTAAACCTGGTTTGGATCAACATTTTAGAGGATAACGCATGTTAGGTCTAGGTTAGGTCAGGGATTTTCACTCATCAGACTCATACTTTCGCATTCTTCACATACTTGTTGAACAGATACAGGGTTTTTTCTGGTTTGGTTCACGTAGTAATGTGGTACCACACTGAAACATTCAATTAAACCTGGTCTTGATAAATATTTTAGAGGATAACTCATGTTAGGTTAGGGTTAGGTCTTGGATTTGCCATCATCAGGCTCATACTTTCGCATATTTCTCATACTTCATGGCTAGATTCTGGGCTGTTTCTGGATTGTATCACGTAGTAATGTGGTACCACGCTGAAACAGTCAATTAAACCTGGTTTCGATCAATATTTTAGAGGATAACGCAAGTTAGGTCTGGCATAGGTCTGGGATTCGCCCTCATCAGGCTCATACTTTCGCGTTTTTCACATACTTGTTGAACTGATCCTGGGCTTTTTCTGGTTTGGATCACGTAGTAGTGTGGTACCACACTGAAACAGTCCATTAAACCTGGTTTGGATCAACATTTTAGAGGATAACGCATGTTAGGTCTAAGTTAGGTCTGGGATTTTCACTCATCAGACTCATACATTCGCGTTTTTCACATACTTGTTGAACAGATCCTGGGTTTTTTCTGGTTTGGATCACGTAGTAGTGTGGTACCACACTGAAACACTCCATTAAACCTGGTTTGGATCAACATTTTAGGGGATAACGCATGTTAGGTCTAGGTTAGGTCTGGGATTTTCACTCATCAGACTCATGCTTTCGCATTCTTCACATACTTGTTGAACGGATCCTGGGTTTTTTCTGGTTTGGATCACGTAGTAATGTGGGACCACACTGAAACAATCAATTAAACCTGGTCTTGATAAATATTTTAGAGGATAACGCATGTTAGGTCTGGGATAGGTCTGGGATTTGCCCTCATCAGACTCATACTTTCGCACACTTCACATACTCGTTGAACAGATCCTGGGTTATTTTCTGGTTTGGATCGCATAGTAATGTGGTACCACACTGAAACAGTCGATTAAACCAGGTTTCGATCAATATTTTTGAGGATAACGCATGTTAGGTCTAGGTTAGGCCTGGGATTTTCACTCATCAGACTCATACTTTCGCATTCTTCTCATACTTGTTGAACGGATCCTGGGTTTTTTCTGGTTTGGATCACGTAGTAATGTGGGACCACACTGAAACAGTCGACTAAACCTGGTTTCGATCAATATTTTAGAGGATAACGCATGTTAGGTCTAGGTTAGTCCTGGGATTTTCCCTCATCAGACTCATACTTTCGCGTTCTTCACATACTTGTTGAACGGATCCTGGGTTTTTTCTGGTTTGGATCACGTAGTATTGTGGGACCACACTGAAGCAGTCAAGTAAACCTGGTTTCGATCAATATTTTAGAGATTAATTCATGTTAGGTCTAGGTTAGGTCTGGGATTTGCTCTCATCAGGCTCATTCTTTCGCATATTTCTCATACATGTTGAACAGATACTGGGTTTTTTCTGGTTTGGATCACGTAGTAATGTGGGACCACACTGAAACAATCAAATAAACCTGATCTTGAGAAATACTTTAGAGGATAACGCATGTTACGTCTGGGTTAGGTCTAGGATTTGCTCTCATCTGGCTCATACTTTCGCATACTTCTCATACTTCATGGCTAGATCCTGGGCTGTCTCTGGATTGTATCACGTAGTAATGTGGTACCACGCTGAAACAGTCAATTAAACCTGGTTTCGATCAATATTTTAGAGGATAACGCATCTTAGGTCTGGGTTAGGTCTAAGATTTGCCCTCGTCAGGCTCACAGTTTAGCGTTTTTCACATACTTCTAAAACAGATCCTGGGCTTTCTCTGGTTTGGATCACGAAGTAGTGTGGTACCACACTGAAACAGTCCATTAAACCTGGTTTCGCTCAATATTTTAGAGGATAACGCATGTTAGGTCTAGGTTAGGTCTGGGATTTGCTCCACATCAGGCTCATTCTTTCGAATATTCCTCATACTTGATGGCTAGATCCTGGGCTTTTTCTGGATTGCATCACGTAGTAATGTAGTACCACACTGAAACAGTCAATGAAACCTGGTTTCCATCAATATTTTAGAGGACAACGCAACTTAGGTCTTGGTAAGGCCTGAGATTTTCACTGATCAGACTCATACTTTCGCATTCTTCACATACTTGTTGAACGGATCCTGGGTTTTTTCTGGTTTGGTTCTCGTAGTAATGTTGTACCACACTGAAACATTCAATTAAACCTGGTCTTGATAAATATTTTAGAGGATAACGCATGTTAGGTTTGGGTTAGGTCTAGGATTTGCCCTCATCAGGCTCATACTTTCGCATATTTCTCATACTTCATGGCTAGATCCTGGGCTATTTTTGGATTGGATCACGTAGTAATGTGGTACTACACTGAAACAGTCAATTAAATCTGGTTTTGATCAACATTTTAGAGAATAATTCATGTTAGGTCTAGGTTAGGTCAGGGATTTGATCCCATCAGGCTCATTCTTTCGCATACTTCTCATACTTGATGGCCAGATCCTGGGCTTTTTCTGGATTGCATCACGTAGTAATGTAGTACCACACTGAAACTGTCAATGAAACCTGGTTTCCATCAATATTTTAGAGGACAACGCAAGTTAGGTCTAGGTAAGGCCTGAGATTTTCACTGATCAGACTCATACTTTCGCATTCTTCACATACTTGTTGAACGGAGCCTGGGTTTTTCTGGTTTTGATCACGTAGTAATGTGTTACCACACTGAAACATTCAATTAAACCTGGTCTTGATTAATATTTTATAGGATAACGCATGTTAGGTCTGGGTTAGGTCTTGGATTTGCCCTCATCAGGATCATACTTTCGCATATTTCTCATACTTCATGGCTAGATCCTGGGCTGTTTCTGGATTGCATCACGTAGTAATGAAGTACAACACTGAAACAGACAATTAAACCTGGTTTCGATCAATATTTTAGAGAATAATTCATGTTAGGTCTATGTTAGGTTTGGCATTTGCTCTCATCAGGCTCATTTTTTCGCATATTTCTCATACTTGATGGCTAGATCCTGGGCTTTTTCTGGATTGGATCACGTAGTAATGTGGTACCACACTGAAACAGTCAATTAAACCTGGTTTCCATCAATATTTTAGAGGACAACGCATGTTAGGTCCAGGTAAGTCCTGAGATTTTCACTGATCAGACTCATACTTTCGCATTCTTCACATACTTGTTGAACGGATACTGGGTTTTTTCTGGTTCGGTTCACGTAGTAATGTGGTACCACACTGAAACATTCAATTAAACCTGGTCTTGATAAATATTTTAGAGGATAACGCATGTTAGGTTTGGGTTAGGTCTAGGATTTGCCCTCATCAGGCTCATACTTTCGCATATTTCTCATACTTCATGGCTAGATCCTGGGCTGTTTCTGGATTGTATCACGTAGTAATGTGGTACCACGCTGAAACAGTCGATTAAACCTGGTTTCGATCAATATTTTAGAGGATAACGCAAGTTAAGTCGGGGATAGGTCTGGGATTTGACCTCATCAGACTCATACTTTCGCATTCTTCACATACTTGTTGAACGGATCCTGGGTTTTTTCTGGTTTGGATCACGTAGTAATGTGGGACCACACTGAAACAGTCGACTAAACCTGGTTTCGATCAATATTTTAGAGGATAACGCATGTTAGGTCTAGGTTAGTCCTGGGATTTTCCCTCATCAGACTCATACTTTCGCGTTCTTCACATACTTGTTGAACGGATCCTGGGTTTTTTCTGGTTTGGATCACGTAGTATTGTGGGACCACACTGAAGCAGTCAAGTAAACCTGGTTTCGATCAATATTTTAGAGAATAATTCATGTTAGGTCTAGGCTAGGTCTGGGATTTGCTCTCATCAGGCTCATTCTTTCGCATATTTCTCATACATGTTGAACAGATACTGGGTTTTTTCTGGTTTGGATCACGTAGTAATGTGGGACCACACTGAAACAATCAAATAAACCTGATCTTGAGAAATATTTTAGAGGATAACGCATGTTAGGTCTGGGTTAGGTCTAGGATTTGCTCTCATCTGGCTCATACTTTCGCATACTTCTCATACTTCATGGCTAGATCCTGGGCTGTCTCTGGATTGTATCACGTAGTAATGTGGTACCACGCTGAAACAGTCAATTAAACCTGGTTTCGATCAATATTTTAGAGGATAACGCAAGTTAGGACTGGGATAGGTCTAGGATTTGCCCTCATCAGGCTCTTACTTTCGCATATTTCTCATACTTCATGGCTAGATCCTGGGCTATTTCTGGATTGGATCACGTAGTAAAGTGGTACCACACTGAAACATTCAATGAAACCTGGTCTGGATAAATATTGTAGAGGATAACGCATCTTAGGTCTGGGTTAGGTCTAAGATTTACCCTCGTCAGGCTCACACTTTAGCGTTTTTCACATACTTCTAAAACAGATCCTGGGCTTTCTCTGGTTTGGATCACGAAGTAGTGTGGTACCACACTGAAACAGTCCATTAAACCTGGTTTCGCTCAATATTTTAGAGGATAACGCATGTTAGGTCTAGGTTAGGTCTGGGATTTGCTCTCATCAGGCTCATTCTTTCGCATATTCCTCATACTTGATGGCTAGATCCTGGGCTTTTTCTGGATTGCATCACGTAGTAATGTAGTACCACACTGAAACAGTCAATGAAGCCTGGTTTCCATCAATATTTTAGAGGACAACGCAACTTAGGTCTTGGTAAGGCCTGAGATTTTCACTGATCAGACTCATACTTTCGCATTCTTCACATACTTGTTGAACGGATCCTGGGTTTTTTCTGGTTTGGTTCTCGTAGTAATGTGGTACCACACTGAAACATTCAATTAAACCTGGTCTTGATAAATATTTTAGAGGATAACGCATGTTAGGTTTGGGTTAGGTCTAGGATTTGCCCTCATCAGGCTCATACTTTCGCATATTTCACATACTTCATGGCTAGATCCTGGGCTGTTTCTGGATTGTATCACGTAGTAATGTGGTACCACGCTGAAACAGTCGATTAAACCTGGTTTCGATCAATATTTTAGAGGATAACACAAGTTAAGTCTGGGATAGGTCTGGGATTTGACCTCAACAGACTCATACTTTCGCATTCTTCACATACTTGTTGAACGGATCCTGGGTTTTTTCTGGTTTGGATCACGTAGTAATGTGGGACCACACTGAAACAGTCAATTAAACCTGGTTTCGATCAATATTTTAGAGAATAATTCATGTTAGGTCTAGGTTAGGTCTGGGATTTGCTCTCATCAGGCTCATTCTTTCGCATATTTCTCATACTAGATGGCTAGATCCTGGGCTTTTTCTGGATTGCATCAGGTAGTAATGAAGTACAACACTGAAACAGTCAATTAAACCTGGTTTCCATCAATATCTTAGAGGACAACGCAAGTTAGGTCTGGGATAGGTCTGGGATTTGCCCTCATCAGGCTCATACTTTCGCGTTTTTCACATACTTGTTGAACAGATCCTGGGTTTTTTCTGGTTTGGATCCCGTAGTAGTGTGGTACCACGCTGAAACAGTCCATTAGACCTGGTTTGGATCAATATTATAGAGGATAAGGCATGTTAGGTCTAGGTTAGGCCTGGGATTTTCACTCATCAGACTCATACTTTCGCATTCTTCACATACTTGTTGAACGGATCCTGGGTTATTTCTGGTTTGTATCACGTAGTAATGTGGGACCACACTGAAACAGTCAATTAAACCAGGTTTCGATCAATATTTTAGAGATTAATTCATGTTAGGTCTATGTTAGGTCTGGGATTTGCTCTCATCAGGCTCATTCTTTCGCATATTCCTCATACATTTTGAACAGATCCTGGGTTTTTTCTGGTTTGGATCACGTAGTAATGTGGGACCACACTGAAACAATCAATTAAACCTGGTCTTGATAAATATTTTAGAGGATAACGCATGTTAGGTCTGGGTTAGGTCTAGGATTTGCCCTCATCAGGCTCATACTTTCGCATATTTCTCATACTTCAAGGCTAGATCCTGTGCTATTTCTGGATTGGATCACGTAGTAATGTGGTACCACACTGAAACAGTCCATTAAACCTGGTTTCGCTCAATATTTTAGAGGATAACGCATGTAAGGTCTAGGTTAGGTCTGGGATTTGCTCTCATCAGGCTCATTCTTTCGCATATTTCTCATACTTGATGGCTAGATTCTGGGTTTTTTATGGTTTGGATCACGTAGTAATGTGGTACCACACTGAAACATTCAATGAAACCTGGTCTGGATAAATATTTTAGAGGATAACGCATCTTAGGTCTGGGTTAGGTCTAAGATTTACCCTCGTCAGGCTCACAGTTTAGCGTTTTTCACATACTTCTAAAACAGATCCTGGGCTTTCTCTGGTTTGGATCACGTAGTAATGTGGTACCACGCTGAAACAGTCAATTAAACCTGGTTTCGATCAATATTTTAGAGGATAACGCAAGTTAGGTCTGGGATAGGTCTAGGGTTTGCCCTCATCAGGCTCTTACTTTTGCATATTTCTCATACTTCATGGCTAGATCCTGGGCTATTTCTGGATTGGATCACGTAGTAAAATGGTACCACACTGAAACATTCAATGAAACCTGGTCTAGATAAATATTTTAGAGGATAACGCACCATAGGTCTGGGATAGGTCTAGGATTTGCCCTCATCAGGCTCTTACTTTCGCATATTTCTCATACTTCATGGCTAGATCCTGGGCTATTTCTGGATTGGATCACGTAGTAAAATGGTACCACACTGAAACATTCAATGAAACCTGGTCTAGATAAATATTTTAGAGGATAACGCACCTTAGGTCTGGGTTAGGTCTAAGATTTGCGCTCATCAGACTCATACTTTCGCATTCTTCACATACCTGATGAACTGATCCTGGGTTTTTTCTGGTTTGGATCACACAGTAATGTGGTACCACACTGAAACAGTCGATTAAACCAGGTTTCGATCAATATTTTAGAGGATAACGCACGTTAAGTCTTGGTTAGGTCTGGGATTTTCACTCATCAGACTCATACTTTCGCATTCTTCACATACTTGTTGAACGGATCCTGGGTTTTTTCTGGTTTGGATCACGTAGTAATGTGGTACCACACTGAAACAGTCGATTAAACCTGGTTTCGATCAATATTTTAGAGGATAACGCAAGTTAGGTCTGGGATAGGTCTAGGATTTGCCCTCATCAGGCTCTTACTTTCGCATATTTCTCATACTTCATGGCTAGATCCTGGGCTATTCCTGGATTGGATCACGTAGTAAAGTGGTACCACACTGAAACATTCAATGAAACCTGGTCTGGATAAATATTTTAGAGGATAACGCATCTTAGGTCTGGGTTAGGTCTAAGATTTGCCCTCATCAGGCTCACAGTTTAGCGTTTTTCACATACTTCTCGAACAGATCCTGGGCTTTCTCTGGTTTGGATCACGAAGTAGTGTGGTACCACACTGAAACAGTCAATTAAACCTGGTTTCGATCAATATATTAGAGAATAATTCATGTTAGGTCTAGGTTAGGCCTGGGATTTTCACTCATCAGACTCATACTTTCGCATATTTCTCATACTTCATGGCTAGATCCTGGGCTATTTCTGGATTGGATCATGTAGTAATGTGGTACCACACTGAAACAGTCAATTGAACCTGGTTTTGATCAATATTTTAGAGAATAATTCATTGTAGGTCTAGGTTAGGTCAGGGATTTGCTCCCACCAGGCTCACTCTTTCGCATATTTCTCATACTTGTTGGCTAGATCTTGGGCTTTTTCTGGATTGCATCACGTAGTAATGAAGTACAACACTGAAACAGTCAATTAAACCAGGTTTCCATCAATATTTTAGAGGATAACGCATGTTAGGTCTAGGTTAGGTCTGTGATTTGCCCTCATCAGGGTCATACTTTCGCAGTTTTAACATGCATGTTGACCTGATCGAGGGTTTTTTTTGCTTTGGATCACGTAGTAAAGTGGTGCCACACTGAAACAGTCCATTAAACCTGGTTTCGATCAATATTTTAGAGGACAACGCAAGTTAGGTCTAGGGAAAGCCTGAGATTTTCACTGATCAGACTCATACTTTCGCATTCTTCACATACTTGTTGAACGGATCCTGGGTTTTTTCTGGTTTGGTTCTCGTAGTAATGTGGTACCACACTGAAACAGTCAATTAAACCTGGTTTCGATCAATATTTTAGAGAATAATTCATGTTAGTTCTAGGTTAGGCCTGGGATTTTCACTAATCAGACTTATACTTTCGCATATTTCTCATACTTCATGGCTAGATCCTGGGCTATTTCTGGATTGGATCACGTAGTAATGTGGTACCACACTGAAACATTCAATTAAACCTGGTCTTGATAAATATTTTAGAGGACAACGCATTTTAGGTCTAGGTTTGGCCTGGGATTTGCCCTCATCAGGGACATACTTTCGCAGTTTTAACATACATGTTGACCTGATCCCGGGTTTTTTCTGGTTTGGATCAGGTAGTAATGTGGTACCACACTGAAGCAGTCGATTAAATCTGGTTTCGATCAATATTTTAGAGGATAACGCAAGTTAGGTCTGGGATAGGTCTGGGATTTGACCTCGTCAGACTCATACCTTCGCACCCTTCACATACTCGTTGAACAGATCCTGGGTTATTTTCTGGTTTGGATCACATAGTAATATGGTACCACACTGAAACAGTCGATTAAACCTGGTCTTGATAAATATTTTAGAGGACAACGCATGTTAGGTTTGGGTTGGGTCTAGGATTTGCCCTCATCAGGCTCATACTTTCGCATATTTCTCATACTTCATGGCTAGATCCTGGGCTGTTTCTGGATTGTATCAGGTAGTAATGTGGTACCACGCTGAAACAGTCAATTAAACCTGGCTTCGATCAATATTTTAGAGGATAACGCAAGTTAGGTCTGGGATAGGTCTGGGATTTGACCTCGTCAGACTCATACTTTCGCACCCCTCACATACTCGTTGATCAGATCCTGGGTTATTTTCTGGTTTGGATCACATAGTAATATGGTACCACACTGAAACAGTCGATTAAACCAGGTTTCGATCAATATTTTTGAGGATAACGCATGTTAGGTCTAGATTAGGCCTGGGATTTTCACTCATCAGACTCATACTTTCGCATTCTTCACATACTTGTTGAACGGACCCTGGGTTTTTTCTGGTTTGGATCACGTAGTAACGTGGGACCTCACTGAAACAATCAATTAAACCTGGTCTTGATAAATATTTTAGAGGATAACGCATGTTAGGTCTGGGTTAGGTCTAGGATTTGCCCTCATCAGGCTCATACTTTCGCATATTGCTCTTACTTCATGGCTAGATCCTGGGCTGTTTCTGGATTGTATCACGTAGTAATGTGGTACCACGCTGAAACAGTCAATTAAACCTGGTTTCGATCAATATTTTAGAGGATAACGCAAGTTAGGTCTGGGATAGGTCTAGGATTTGCCCTCATCAGGCTCATACTTTCGCATATTTCTCATACTTCATGGATAGATCCTGGGCTGTTTCTGGATTGTATCACGTAGTAATGTGGGACCACACTGAAACAATCAATTAAACCTGGTCTTGATAAATATTTTAGAGGATAACGCATGTTAGGTCTGGGTTAGGTCTAGGATTTGCCCTCATCAGGCTTATACTTTCGCATATTCCTGATACTTCATGGCTAGATCCTGGGCTGTTTCTGGATTGTATCACGTTGTTATGTGGTACCACGCTGAAACAGTCAATTAAACCTGGTTTCGATCAATATTTTAGAGGATAACGCAAGTTACGTCTGGGATAGGTCAGGGATTTGCCCTCATCAGACTCATACTTTCGCGTTTTTCACATACTTGTTGAACAGATCCTGGGTTTTTGCTGGTTTGTGTCACGTAGTAATGTGGTACGACACTGAAACATTCAATTAAACCTGGTCTTGATAAATATTTTAGAGGATAACGCATGTTAGGTTTGGGTTAGGTCTAGGATTTGCCCTCATCAGGCTCATTCTTTCGCATATTACTCATACTTGATGGCTAGATCCTGGGCTTTTTCTGGATTGGATCACGTAGTAATGTGGGACCACACTGAAACAATCAATTAAACCTGGTCTTGATAAATATTTTAGAGGATAGCGCATGTTAGGTCTGGGATAGGTCTGGGATTTGCCCTAATCAGACTCATACTTTCGCACACTTCACATACTCGTTGAACTGATCCTGGGTTATTTTCTGGTTTGGATCACATAGTGATGTGGTACCACACTGAAACAGTCGATTAATCCAGGTTTCGATCAATATTTTTGAGGATAACGCATTTTAGGTCTGGGTTAGGTCTGGGATTTGCTCTCATCTGGCTCATTCTTTCGCATATTTCTCATACTTGATGGCTAGATCCTGGGCTTTTTCTGGATCGCATCACGTAGTAATGCAGTACAACACTGAAACAGTCAATTAAACCAGGTTTCCATCAATATTTTAGAGGTAACGCATGTTAGGTCTAGGTTAGGTCTGTGATTTGCCCTCATCAGGGTCTTACTTTCGCAGTTTTAACATGCATGTTGAGTTGATCGAGGGTTTTTTTTGCTTTGGATCACGTAGTAAAGTGGTACCACACTAAAACTGTCGATTAAACCTGGTTTCGATCAATATTTTAGAGGATAACGCATGTTAGGTCTGGGATAGGTCTGGGATCAGCCCTCATCAGGGTCATACTGTCGCACACTTGACATACTCGTTGATCAGATCCTGGGATTTTTTCTGGTTTGGATCACGTAGTAATGTGGTACCACACTGAAACAGTCGATTAAACCTGGTTTCGATCAATATTATTGAGGATAACGCATGTTAGGTCTGGGTTAGGTCTAGGATATGCCCTCATCAGGCTCATCCTTTCGCATATTTCTCATACTTCATGGCTAGATCCTGGGCTGTTTCTGGATTGTATCACGTAGTAAAGTGATACCACGCTGAAACAGTCGATTAAACCTGGTTTCGATCAATATTTTAGAGGATAACGCAAGTTAAGTCTGGGATAGGTCTGGGATTTGACCTCATCAGACTCATACTTTCGCGTTTTTCAGATACTTGTTGAACAGATCCTGGGTTTTTTCTGGTTTGGATCACGTAGTAGTGTGGTACCACACTGAAACAGTCCATTAAACTTGGTTGCGGTCAATATTCTAGAGGATAGCGCATGTTAGGTCTGGGTTAGGCCTAGGATTTGCCCTCATCAGGCTCATTCTTTCGCATATTTCTCAAACTTGGTGGCTAGATCCTGGGCTTTTTCTGGATTGCATCACGTAGTAATGTGGTACCACACTGAAACATTCAATTAAACCTGGTTTCGATCAATATTTTAGAGAATAATTCATGTTAGGTCTAGGTTAGGTCTGGGATTTGCTCTTATCAGGCTCATTCTTTCGCATATTTCTCATACTTGATGGCTAGATCCTGGGCTTTTTCTGGATTGCATAACGTAGTAAAGAAGTACAACACTGAAATAGTCAATTAAACCTGGTTTCGATCAATATTTTAGAGGATATCGCAAGTTAAGTCTGGGTTAGGTCTAGGATTTGCCCTCATCAGACTCATACTTTCGCATTCTTCACATACTTGTTGAACGGATCCTGGGTTTTTTCTGGTTTGTGTCACGTAGTAATGTGGTACGACACTGAAACATTCAATTAAACCTGGTCTTGATAAATATTTTAGAGGATAACGCATGTTAGGTCTAGGTTAGGTCTCGGATTTGCTCTTATCAGGCTCATACTTTCGCATATTGCTGATACTTCATGGCTAGATCCTGGGCTGTTTCTGGATTGTATCACGTTGTAATGTGGTACCACGCTGAAACAGTCAATTAAACCTGGTTTCGATCAATATTTTAGAGGATAACGCAAGTTACGTCTGGGATAGGTCTGGGATTTGCCCTCATCAGGCTCATACTTTCGCGTTTTTCACATACTTGTTGAACAGATCCTGGGCTTTTTCTGGATTGCATAACGTAGTAAAGAAGTACAACACTGAAATAGTCAATTAAACCTGGTTTCCATCAATATTTTAGAGGACAACGCATGTTAGGTCTAGGTTAGGCCTGGGATTTGCCCTCATCAGGGTCATACTTTCGCAGTTTTAACATACTTGTTGAACAGATCCTGGGTTTTTTCTGGTTTGGATCACGTAGTAGTTTGGTACCACACTGAAACAGTCCATTATACCTGGTTTGGATCAATATATTAGAGGATAACGGATGTTAGGTCTAGGTTAGGTCTGGGATTTTCACTCATCAGACTCATACTTTCGCAGTCTTCACATACCTGTTGAACGGATCCTGGGTTTTTTCTGGTTTGCATCACGTAGTAATGTGGTACCACACTGAAACAGTCAATTAAACCTGGTTTCGATCAATATTTTAGAGAATAATTCATGTTAGGTCTAGGTTAGGTCTGGGATTTGCTCTCATCAGGCTCATCCTTTCGCATATTTCTCATACTTGATGGCTAGATCCTGGGTTTTTTCTGGTTTGGATCACGTAGTAATGTGGTACCACACTGAAACAGTCGATTAAACCTGGTTTCGATCAATATTTTAGAGGATAACGCAACTTAAGTCTGGGAATGGTCTGGGATTTGACCTCATGAGACTCATACTTTCGCACACTTCACATACTCGTTGAACAGATCCTGGGTTATTTTCTGGTTTGGATCACATAGTAATGTGGTACCTCACTGAAACAGTCGATTAAACCTGGTCTTGATAAAAATTTTACAGAATAACGCATGTTAGGTCTGGGTTAGGTCTAGGATTTGCACTCATCAGGCTCACACTTTCGCATATTTCTCATACTTCATGGCTAGATCCTGGGCTATTTCTGGATTGGATCACGTAGTAATGTGGTACCACACTGAAACTGTCAATTAAACCTAGTTTCGATCAATATTTTAGAGAATAGTTCATGTTAGGTCTAGGTTAGGTCTGAGATTTGCTCTCATCAGGCTCATTCTTTCGCATATTTTTCATACATGTAGAACAGATCCAGGGTTTTTTCTGTTTTGGATCACGTAGTAATGAAGTACAACACTGAAACAGTCAATTAAACCTGGTTTCCATCAATATTTTACAGAATAACGCATGTTAGGTCTGGGTTAGGTCTAGGATTTGCCCTCATCAGGCTCATTCTTTCGCATATTTCTCATACTTCATGGCTAGATCCTGGGCTTTTTCTGGATTGCATCACGTAGTAATGAAGTACAACACTGAAACAGTCAATTAAACCTGGTTTCGATCAATATTTTAGAGAATAATTCATGTTAGGTCTAGGTTAGGTCTGGGATTTGCTCTCATCAGGCTCATTCTTTCGCATATTTCTCATACTTGATGGCTAGATCCTGGGCTTTTTCTGGACGCATCACGTAGTGATGAAGTACAACACTGAAACAGTCAATTAAACCTGGTTTCGATCAATATTTTAGAGAATAATTCATGTTAGGTCTAGGTTAGGTCTGGGATTTGCTCTCATCAGGCTCATTCTTTCGCATATTTCTCATACTTGATGGCAAGATCCTGGGCTGTTTCTGGATTGTATCACGTAGGAATGTGGTACCACGCTGAAACAGTCGATTAAACCTGGTTTCGATCAATATTTTAGAGGATAACGCAAGTTAAGTCTGGGATAGGTCTGGGATTTGACCTCATCAGACTCATACTTTCGCATTCTTCACATACTTGTTGAACGGATCCTGGGATTTTTCTGGTGTGGATCACGTAGTAATGTGGGACCACACTGAAACAGTCGACTAAACCTGGTTTCGATCAATATTTTAGAGGATAACGCATGTTATGTCTAGGTTAGGCCTGGGATTTTCCCTCATCAGACTCATACTTTCGCATATTTCTCATACATGTTGAACAGATACTGGGTTTTTTCTGGTTTGGATCACGTAGTAATGTGGGACCACACTGAAACAATCAATTAAACCTGATCTTGATAAATATTTTAGAGGATAACGCATGTTAGGTCTGGGTTAGGTCTAGGATTTGCCCTCATCAGGCTCATACTTTCGCATATTTCTCATACTTCATGGCTCGATCCTGGGCTGTTTCTGGATTGTAACACGTAGTAATGTGGTACCACGCTGAAACAGTCAATTAAACCTGGTTTCGATCAATATTTTAGAGGATAACGCAAGTTAGGTCTGGGATAGGTCTAGGATTTGCCCTCATCAGGCTCTTACTTTCGCATATTTCTCATACTTCATGGCTAGATCCTGGGCTATTCCTGGATTGGATCACGTAGTAAAGTGGTACCACACTGAAACATTCAATGAAACCTGGTCTGGATAAATATGTTAGAGGATAACGCATCTTAGGTCTGGGTTAGGTCTAAGATTTGCCCTCATCAGGCTCACAGTTTAGCGTTTTTCACATACTTCTTGAACAGATCCTGGGCTTTCTCTGGTTTGGATCACGAAGTAGTGTGGTACCACACTGAAACAGTCCATTAAACCTGGTTTCGCTCAATATTTTAGAGGATAACGCATGTTAGGTCTAGGTTAGGTCTGGGATTTGCTCTCATCAGGCTCATTCTTTCGCATATTTCTCATACTTGATGGCTAGATCATGGGCTTTTTCTGGATTGGATCACGTAGTAATGAAGTACAACACTGAAACAGTCAATTAAACCAGGTTTCCATCAATATTTTAGAGGATACCGCATGTTAGGTCTAGGTTAGGTCTGTGATTTGCCCTCATCAGGGTCATACTTTCGCAGTTTTAACATGCATGTTGACCTGATCGAGGGTTTTTCTTGCTTTGGATCACGTAGTAAAGTGGTGCCACACTAAAACAGTCCATTAAACCTGGTTTCGATCAATATTTTAGAGGACAACGCTAGTTAGGTCTAGGTTAGCCCTGGGGTTTTCACTCATCAGACTCATACTTTCGCATTCTTCACATACTTGTTGAACTGATCCTGGGTTTTTTCTGGTTTGGTTCACGTAGTAATGTGGTACCACACTGAAACAGTCAATTAAACCTGGTTTCGATCAATATTTTAGAGAATAATTCATGTTAGGTCTAGGTTAGGCCTGGGAGTTTCACTCATCAGACTCATACTTTCGCATATTTCTCATACTTCATGACTAGATCCTGGGCTATTTCTGGATTGGATCACGTAGTAATGTGGTACCACACTGAAACATTCAATTAAACCTGGTCTTGATAAATATTTTAGAGGACAACGCATGTTAGGTCTAGGTTAGGCCTGGGATTTGCCCTCATCAGGGACATACTTTCGCAGTTTTAACATACATGTTGACCTGATCGAGGGTTTTTTCTGCTTTGGATCACGTAGTAAAGTGGTGCCACACTGAAACAGTCCATTAAACCTGGTTTGGATCAATATTTTAGAGGATAACGCATGTTAGGTCTAGGTTAGCTCTGGGGTTTTCACTCATCAGACTCATACTTTCGCATTCTTCACATACTTGTTGAACTGATCCTGGGTTTTTTCTGGTTTGGTTCACGTAGTAATGTGGTACCACACTGAAACATTCAATTAAACCTGGTCTTGATAAATATTTTAGAGGATAACGCACGTTAGGTTTGGGTTAGGTCTAGGATTTGCCCTCAGCAGGCTCATACTTTGGCATATTTCTCATACTTCATGGCTAGATCCTGGGCTGTTTCTGGATTGTATCAGGTAGTAATGTGGTACCACGCTGAAACAGTCAATTAAACCTGGCTTCGATCAATATTTTAGAGGATAACGCAAGTTAGGTCTGGGATAGGTCTGGGATTCGCCCTAATCAGGCTCATACTTTCGCGTTTTTCACATACTTGTTGAACTGATCCCGGGTTTTTTCAGGTAGTAATATGGTACCACACTGAAACAGTCGATTAAACCAGGTTTCGATCAATATTTTTGAGGATAACGCATGTTAGGTCTAGATTAGGCCTGGGATTTTCACTCATCAGACTCATACTTTCGCATTCTTCACATACTTGTTGAACGGACCCTGGGTTTTTTCTGGTTTGGATCACGTAGTAATGTGGGACCACACTGAAACCGTCAATTAAATCTGGTTTTGATCAATATTTTAGAGAATAATTCATGTTAGGTCTAGGTTAGGCCTAGGATTTTCACTCATCAGACTCATACTTTCGCATTCTTCACATACTTGTTGAACGGATCCTGGGTTTTTTCCGGTTTGGATCACGTAGTAATGTGGGACCACACTGAAACAGTCAATTAAACCTGGTTTCGATCAATATTTTAGAGAATAATTCATGTTTGGTCTAGGTTAGGTCTGGGATTTGCTCTCATCAGGCTCATTCTTTCGCATATTTCTCATACATGTAGAACAGATCCTGGGTTTTTTCTGTTTTGGATCACGTAGTAATGTGGGACCACACTGAAACAATCAATTAAACATGGTCTTGATAAATATTTTAGAGGATAACGCATGTTAGGCCTGGGTTAGGTCTAGGATTTGCCCTCATCAGGCTCATACTTTCGCATATTGCTCATACTTCATGGCTAGATCCTGGGCTGTTTCTGGATTGTATCACGTAGTAATGTGGTACCACGCTGAAACAGTCAATTAAACCTGGTTTCGATCAATATTTTAGAGGATAACGCAAGTTAGGTCTGGGATAGGTCTAGGATTTGCCCTCATCAGGCTCATACTTTCGCATATTTCTCATACTTCATGGCTAGATCCTGGGCTGTTTCTGGATTGTATCACGTAGCAATGTGGGACCACACTGAAACAATCAATTAAACCTGGTCTTGATAAATATTTTAGAGGAAAACGCATGTTAGGTCTGGGTTAGGTCTAGGATTTGCCCTCATCAGGCTCATACTTTCGCATATTGCTGATACTTCATGGCTAGATCCTGGGCTGTTTCTGGATTGTACCACGTTGTAATGTGGTACCACGCTGAAACAGTCAATTAAACCTGGTTTCGATCAATATTTTAGAGGATAACGCAAGTTACGTCTGGGATAGGTCTGGGATTTGCCCTCATCAGGCTCATACTTTCGCGTTTTTCACATACTTGTTGAACAGATCCTGGGTTTTTTCTGGTTTGTGTCACGTAGTAATGTGGTACGACACTGAAACATTTAATTAAACCTGGTCTTGATAAATATTTTAGAGGATAACGCATGTTAGGTCTAGGTTAGGTCTGTGATTTGCCCTCATCAGGGTCATACTTTCGCAGTTTTAACATGCATGTTGACCTGATCGAGGGTTTTTTCCGCTTTGGATCACGTAGTAAAGTGGTACCACACTGAAGCAGTCCATTAAACCCGGTTTGGATCAATATTTTAGAGGATAACGCATGTTAGGTCTGGGATAGGTCTGGGATCAGCCCTCATCAGGGTCATACTGTCGCACACTTCACATACTCGTTGAACTGATCCTGGGTTATTTTCTGGTTTGGATCACATAGTAATGTGGTACCACACTGAAACAGTCGATTAATCCAGGTTTCGATCAATATTTTTGAGGATAACGCATGTTAGGTGTGGGTTAGGTCTGGGATTTGCTCTCATCAGGCTCATTCTTTCGCATATTTCTCATACTTGATGGCTAGATACTGGGCTTTTTCTGGATCGCATCACGTAGTAATGAAGTACAACACTGAAACAGTCAATTAAACCAGGTTTCCATCAATATTTTAGAGGATAACGCATGTTAGGTCTAGGTTAGGTCTGTGATTTGCCCTCATCAGGGTCATACTTTCGCAGTTTTAACATGCATGTTGACCTGATCGAGGGTTTTTTTTGCTTTGGATCACGTAGTAAAGTGGTACCACACTAAAACAGTCGATTAAACCTGGTTTCGATCAATATTTTAGAGGATAACGCATGTTAGGTCTGGGATAGGTCTGGGATCAGCCCTCATCAGGGTCATACTGTCGCACACTTGACATACTCGTTGATCAGATCCTGGGTTTTTTTCGGGTTTGGATCACGTAGTAATGTGGTACCACACTGAAACAGTCGATTAAACCTGGTTTCGATCAATATTATTGAGGATAACGCATGTTAAGTCTAGGTTAGGCCTGGGATTTTCACTCATCAGACTCATACTTTCGCATATTTCTCATACTTCATGGCTAGATCCTGGGCTATTTCTGGATTGGATCACGTAGTAATGTGGTACCACACTGAAACATTCAATTAAACCTGGTCTTGATAAATATTTTAGAGGATGACGCATGTTAGGTTTGGGTTAGGTCTAGGATATGACCTCATCAGGCTCATCCTTTCGCATATTTCTCAAACTTGGTGGCTAGATCCTGGGCTTTTTCTGGATTGCATCACGTAGTAATGTGGTACCACACTGAAACATTCAATTAAACCTGGTCTTGATAAATATTTTAGAGGATAACGCATGTTAGGTCTGGGTTAGGTCTAGGATTTGCCCTCATCAGGCTCATACTTTCGCGTTTTTCACATACTTGTTGAACAGATCCTGGGTTATTTTCTGGTTTGGATCACATAGCAATGTGGTACCACACTGAAACAGTCGATTAATCCAGGTTTCGATCAATATTTTTGAGGATAACGCATGTTAGGTCTGGGATAGGTCTGGGATTTGCCCTCATCAGGCTCATACTTTCGCGTTTTTCACATACTTGTTGAACAGATCCTGGGTTTTTTCTGGTTTGGATCACGTAGTGGTGTGGTACCACACTGAAACAGTCCATTAAACTTAGTTGCGATCAATATTCTAGACGATAGCGCATGTTAGGTCTGGGTTAGGTCTAGGATTTGCCCTCATCAGGCTCATTCTTTCGCATATTTCTCAAACTTGGTGGCTAGATCCTGGGCTTTTTCTGGATTGCATCACGTAGTAATGTGGTACCACACTGAAACATTCAATTAAACCTGGTCTTGATAAATATTTTAGAGGATAACGCATGTTAGGTCTGGGTTAGGTCTAGGATTTGCCCTCATCAGACTCATACTTTCGCATTCTTCACATACTTGTTGACCTGATCGAGGGTTTTTTCTGCTTTGGATCACGTAGTAATGTGGGACCACACTGAAACAGTCAATTAAACCTGGTTTCGATCAATATCTTAGAGAATAACGCATGTTAGGTCTAGGTTAGGTCTGGGATTTTCACTCATCAGACTCATACTTTCGCATTTTTCACATACTTGTTGAACGGATCCTGGGTCTTTTCTGGTTTGGATCACGTAGTAATGTGGTACCACACTGAAACATTCAATTAAACCTGGTCTTGATAAATATTTTAGAGGATAACGCATGTTAGGTTTGGGCTAGGTCTAGGATTTGCCCTCATCAGGCTCATACTTTCGCATATTTCTCATACTTCATGGCTAGATCCTGGGCTGTTTCTGCTTTGGATCACGTAGTAAAGTGGTGCCACACTGAAACAGTCCATTAAACCTGGTTTGGATCAATATTTTAGAGGATAACGCACGTTAGGTCTAGGTTAGCCCTGGGGTTTTCACTCATCAGACTCATACTTTCGCATTCTTCACATACTTGTTGAACTGATCCTGGGTTTTTTCTGGTTTGGTTCACGTAGTAATGTGGTACCACACTGAAACATTCAATTAAACCTGGTCTTGATAAATATTTTAGAGGATAACGCATGTTAGGTTTGGGTTAGGTCTAGGATTTGTCCCCTCAGGGGCTGTGTCCGGCCAGGTGTCCGGCGCAGTACGGGGCGTAGCGACCCCGAGGTACCTGATGCTAATCACACCGTAAACCTCCTGTTGGTCGTCGCAACGACCCATTCACAACTCCATTTTTAGTTTTGTGAATGGTACGTGACGGCAGGAGGAACGGGGGCCTTGGCTTAACCGCCTGGGCCGCGAGGATGGTAACTCTATAAATTACCCTCTAATCCTAAGTTATGGTGCGCGGCGATGGGATGCATGGTTGGGAGAGAAGGCCCAATCCCTAGCGACCACCTCCGGGGGCACCTGCCGAACCCCCGGAGTATTAGGCTTCCCCACGCAAGGCGGCTCTGCCTGGGGTGACCTGTTTTCCGACCACACTCGTGGGATTAATAATGGATCTTAACTCTCAAACACAAACAAACAGGACTGGAAACACAGAGAACGGACAGGCAAGCATATCGGCAAATGAGAAGGATTTTATCGGCAATGGGATTGATGGACCACTCCCTGGTGGGGTTAAACCCACGGTCAGGGTTGTGGAGGTGGTTAATCCTCCGCTGGGGATCCACCTTGGGGGGCAGGATGACCATCAGAGGTACAGTCCCGTCCCCGTAGTTAGCCTGGAGCGGCTAAATGCCACGGAGTGGCGTAAGGCGGGGAAAGATTCTCCTCCTCGGAAGAGGCATGGTGCCGCGGGACCGCAGCTCTCGCTGAGCGTCGCGGTCCAGGGCAAAGACGTGGCTACGTCGTGCGTCGGGGAGTCCATTACCCTCATCGACGACGGCTCTATGGACGAAGCTGAATGGGCGCCAAACCGATCTACCGCCAACGAAAGTGAGAGCGTCGACTCAGGCGAAGAGGATTATGGGCCCCGGAAAAGGAAAAGGAAGGGCCCCGGGGCTGGCAGGCCTAGGGGTATCTTTGCGGACCCAAAAAAGTTGGGTCCAGGGATGAAGGCCCTGCCAAAGCAGGGAGACCTCCGCAATATAGCGGAGGTCATGAAATTGGACGAGCTCCTGGGCCGGCTTAAGGAGCAATTGGAGTCCGTCGTCAAGGTGGCAGACACCGCAAGCCACCTCAAGACGACGGACATCCGCGGACTCCGTTTGGCAGCTCGGGTGGCAATGGTCAGCGCCGAGGAACTGCACGGCAGAGCTGACCGTGCCGAAAATCCCAACAGGCCGGCCCGGGAGGTAGTTATTCGCCAAGGCGAATGGGAGCGGAGGGCCAAGGTCCTCGAGAAGAGACTGGAGGTGGCGGATAAGACCGCCACCACCCTGTCCGAGACCGTGAGGGTCAAGGACAGAGAGTTGGAGCACCTTAGGCGGGAAGTGGGCCGCCTAAGGTCCAAAGAGGAGCAGCGGAGGCTGTTGAAAGTGGGAGAGGAGGTGGCTGGCGATACGCCACTGGACCACGCGCTTCCCTGTGTCCCTCGACCGCGCCGGAGGGGCGTCCTTCCATCCACGTTTGACGGGGGGGACTCCGGAATGGATGTCGAGGCGGCGGTCCCTGGACCGTCGTCTGCACTTCGGCCGGTCCCGTGCGAGGAGGAGAGTCCCGCCTCCGGAAATCCTTTGGTGGTCATGATGACCGAAGTCGTGCAAAGGGTTTCCGAGATGGCGGGGCACTTATCGGCCGTGGAGGGCCGGATAGATGCCCGCTTTGAAGCGGTTTGGCGGGCTGTGTCCCGCCCGCCACTCGGCAGAGGTCAACTGGCCCCAGCTGCATCCGTGGGAGCGGCCCCGGCCCCGGCGAGCTCATCGAAATGTGCTAAGCCGGCGGAGACAGTTACGGTAAAAGGGAAGACGAAGGGAGCCGCAGTGGCAAAACATGGGGGCGCGTCAGCCCCCGTGAAAGCGCCCGGGGCACCCGCAAAGCCAACCCCGGCGAGGAGTGGTGCTGGTAATTGCCCCGCATCCGCCCCGAAATCGAAGGCGCCAACGAAGGCCGCGCAAAGTCCCCCTCAGCCACCTCCCAGGGCGGATAGCGGCAAGTCCGCCCGACCCGCGAAGGACACCGCGCCACAGCCCGTCCCTGCCCCCACCAGTGGTGTGTTGGGCTCCTGGGCTGAGGTGGTTAGGAGGGGTAAAGGCAAAGGCGGTGATAGGGGTTCGACTCCTACCGCAGCCTCCGCGAAAAGCGGGAAACTACCCGCAGCCAACCGGCCAGCCGCAAATACTGCAGCTGCCAGTAAGAGGAAGGTTGGTGCCCAGCCCGCGGCGGTCAAGGTACCGAGGCTGCCGAAAAATGCGGCTGTCTCGGTGACCGCCGCCGCTGGGCGCGAAAAGGATTTGGGCCCCTTACTTACAAGGGTGATGCCCGGGATCTGCAAAGATCTCGGGATCACAGGGATGCGTCCAACCAGGGCGGTCACCGGGGCACTGCTTCTAGCGATCCCCGGCGAAAAGGGAAAGGAGAAGGCGACAGCCCTGAGGGCGCGTCTCGAGGGGGCCCTTCAGGTCGAGGGTGTTCGGGTGGCTTGCCCCCAAAAACAGGCCGAGTTAAGGGTGTCCGGCCTGTCGGAGGCAGCCACCCAGCAGGCTGTCAGGGAGGCCCTTGCCACAGCCGGGGGTTGCGGCGAAGCGGAGGTCAACGTTGGTGACCTCCGTCGGGACAGCTCGGGCATGTTTACTGCCTGGGCCCGCTGTCCCCTTCGCGCTGCAACCAAGCTCGCGAAGTCCGGCCGACTTATGGTCGGCTTCTTCGAGGCCCGGCTGGCAGTCCTCGCAGCAAGGCCGCTGCAGTGTCACCGCTGCCTAGAGTTCGGCCATGTCCGGCAGCGGTGCACCAGCACCGTTGATCGCAGCGGCCTCTGCTACCGCTGCGGAGGGGCCTCTCACACTGCGCGGGAGTGCACGGCCGCCCCTAAATGCCCCCTTTGTGTGGGCTTGGGGCGGCCAGCGGATCACCGAATGGGTGGGGCGGCGTGCCGTCCCCCCAAACGGAAGGGGAAGAAGACAAGGGGTGCGGTTGTGCCCCCATCCACGGTGCCGGCTGGTGTTGAGCCGGCACCGCTGTCCGTCGCGATGGATGTTCAGGGGGCGGCTTGTTCCCAGCCGTCCCCTGCTGTGGCGTCGGGGTTTACTCCCGCCCCAGCACCTGTCGCGGCGGCAGTGAAGGTGGTAGGGTGTGCACCCGCACCCCCGCCGATGACGGAGATGATGGAGGTGGATGTGGCGCCTAACGACTCAGCGCCCTCCACCTCCACGAAATCGGAAGGCGTGCTGTCTGGTGGGGGTGCTGCAGAGCCCCCACCACAAGCGGCAGCACAGTCGCCGTGCGGGTCAGAGCCCCTTAGTCGTGGGGTGATGGCCTCGTACGGCGGCAAAGATCCGGGGCGCGCAGAGGCGCCCCTAAACGTTGGAAGGGGAGGCCTGGAGGAGGCCGCGGGTGAGACCCGATAATGTCTCAACGCCTCCTCCAGGTCAATTTGAACCACTGCCGGGGGGCCCAGGATCTCATGCTTCAAACCCTCCGGCAGTGGAACATTGGGATGGCCGTGATCGCCGAACCCTACCGTGTCCCCAAACACCCAGCTTGGGTAGGGGACCTTAACGGTGTCTCGGCGATCACTTGGCAGTACGGACGCGGCACGCTGCCGTGCTCTGTCGTGGGGAGGGGCCACGGTTTTGTGTCGGTGAAGTGGGGGGAACTGGTGGTTGCCGGGTGTTACGCGTCGCCCGCTATGGGCCTCAGCGAATTTGAGGCGTACCTCGACGAGGTGGGGAGACGCATCTCCCCACATCTCGCCAGTGGGGTACTCGTCCTGGGTGATTTCAACGCCCACGCTGCAGCGTGGGGCTGCCCCAGGACGACCGTGAAGGGCGACGCGATGCTCGAATGGGCGGCGGGTCACGGCCTCGTAGTTTTGAATGAAGGGGCCGTGAGCACGTGCGTGCACGCGCGGGGCGAGTCGATCGTCGACATTTCGTTGGCGAGCCCCGCCATAGCGCGCCGTGTGTCCGACTGGAGGGTTGCGGAAGAGGTGGCCACGTTAAGCGACCACCTCTATATAACGTTTACCGTATCCGCGACCCCCGGCGTAAATGGACCCCGCCAACCGGGCAGGGAAGTACACCTGGCGCCACGCTGGTCCGCCAAGAGGCTGGACCCGGACGCCCTAGCGATGGCAGCCTCCGTTGTGGCATGGCAGGAGATGCCACGCCGGACCCTCGGCAATCCTTCTGCTGGGGCGCGTTGGTTCCGCGAGACTATGACGTCCTTATGCGACGCAGTCATGCCGCGGGCCACCGCCCCGAGCCGAGGGGGGTCCGTGTACTGGTGGTCGGGCGAGATCGAGGACTTACGCACTCGGTGTGTCCTCGCTCGACGCCAGTACACCCGCGCCAGGAGACGGCGCGGGGCGACGGAGGCAGAGGTGGTGAGGTTGCGCGGGGAATTTTCCCTGGCGCGAAGGACCCTCCGCCGGGCCATCGCAACCGCGAAAGCCCAGGCATGGACGGAGCTCCTCGGCTCTCTGGATGCAAATCCATGGGGGCGCCCTTATCATATGGTCGCAGGGAAGATGCGATCATGGGCGCCCCCGATCACAGAGAGTCTCGACCCCCAGCTGCTCGGGGAAACTATGCGCGTCCTCTTCCCCGTTGGGGGAGAGGCGTTCCTGCATCCCCCCGAGCCACAGCCGGATCACCCGCCTTGGTGGTCCGACGAACTGGGGGTCTCCGAGGAGGAGCTGGCCAGGGCCGTCCGGAGAATGGCTGCCAAGAAGACGGCGCCAGGACCGGACGGCATACCTGGCAGGGCCTGGGCAGTAGCGGTGGGCGTTCTGGGGGCCGGGCTGATTAGCGTCTTTGACGCGTGCCTGCGGACCGGTCAGTTCCCCCCCATGTGGAAGGTAGCGAGGTTGGTCCTCCTTCACAAGCCTGGGAAGCCCGCGGACTCTCCATCCGCGTTCCGCCCGATATGCTTGCTGGACGAGGCTGGGAAGCTCCTCGAGCGGGTCATTGTATCCCGTCTCGAGGGGCACCTGTCCCGCGTCGGCCCCGATCTGGCCGACCGACAGTTCGGCTTTCGCCGGGGCCGCTCCACAGTCGACGCCATAGCGACAGTGCGGACCCTGGCGGAATCGGCAATCTCCCGGGGGGGTGTGGCGTTGGCAGTCTCATTAGACATTGCCAACGCCTTCAATACCGTCTCCTGGGGGGCGATAGGTCGGGCACTCCAGTACCACCGGGTGCCCGCCTATCTATGCCGACTGATCGGGGATTATCTTCGGGGCAGGGTAGTCCAATATTCGGGTCGGAACGGGATGGAGCAGAGAGCGGTGCACCGCGGGGTTCCACAGGGGTCGGTCCTAGGGCCGCTCTTGTGGAACTTGGCCTACGATGCGGTGCTGCGGGCAGAACTCCCCGTCGGCGTGTCGTTGATTTGTTATGCCGACGACACCCTGGTGATAGCCGACGAGGACACGTGGAGGAGGGCCGTGGCCCTCGCGGAGGAAGGGACGGCACGAGTCGTTGCCGAAGTGGAGCGTCTGGGGTTGCGCGTGGCACCCCAGAAGACCGAGGCCATCTGGCTGTGTAACGTCAGTGGTCGCGGGGTGCCGCGCCAGGCGTCTCTACGGGTGGGCGGAGCCCAAGTCGCGGTGGGGCGCCGGATGAAGTATCTGGGCCTCACCCTCGACAGCTACTGGCGGTTCGGGCATCATTTGGAAGGGTTGGGTCCCCGTATCGAGAGGGCAGTGGCCGCGTTAGGCCGCATAATGCCTAATCTCGGGGGACCCAACATGGCGGCACGGCGGCTGTATTTGGGAGTCGTCCGGTCCATGGCGCTTTATGGCGCGCCGATATGGGCCGGCGGTCTGATGGCCAATCGGCGGGGTGCATTTGTACTCCGTCGGTTACAGAGGTTGGTCGCCATCAGAGTCGTGCGGGGTTATCGCACGATCTCCTACACAGCCGCCACCTTGCTAGCGGGTTCCGCACCGTTTCACCTGCTGGCGAAAATGGACGCAGAGGTGTATCAAAGCCTCTGCAACCTTCGCCAGCGGGGCGTGGACCCGCATGGCGAGGAGGCCGCCAGGGCCCGGAGCCAGGCGCGGCGACGCGTCTATAGTCGGTGGCTGGTCTGGTTATCGAAGCCAGACCAGCAGGATGATCGCGTCGCCGCGGCGGTCCGCCCAGTGTTTTATGCCTGGGTGGGCCGTAGCTGGGGTACGCCCACCTACCGCCTGACACAGGTACTGACCGGACACGGTTGCTTCGGTCGGTACCTGCATCGGATAGGGCGGGAGGCGACGGCTGCGTGCCATCATTGCAGGGGAAGGGAGGACACCGCGCAGCACACGTTGGAAATTTGTCCGGCGTGGGCAGCTCAGCGCGGTGTCCTCGTTAGAGCGATTGGAGCGGACCTCTCGCTGCCGGCCGTCATACGGGCAATGGTCGGCAGCGAGGAGGCGTGGGCGGCCATGGCCTTGTTTTGTGAAGAGGTCATGGCCGCCAAGGAAGACGCCGAGAGGGCGCGTGAGGAGGTGGGGGGCAGGCGGCGACGCCGACCGTAAGACCCTCCACCGCTCCCCGTGGCAGGGGGAGCGCGAAGGGGTCGGTGATGGTGTTTGTGGTGCGAGGTGAGGGACTTTATTCCCTCATTCCCTCTCGCACCCAGCCCATCACCGGACCGGGGGCCCGTGACAGGGGCCCCATTTAGCGGGGGCGGCAGTGTTAGCCGGCCCCGCAGCCGTGGTCGCGATCGGGTGGGGGCCCGGTCGCGGCTAGTAGCAACGGCACGAGTGGGGCGACGTCGCGTGTGACCGCGCGGCGTCGCCGGGGGGCAATCAATCATGGTTGCCCCCCATCGGGGGAGGAGGATCACATCTCCTCCCCCGGGAAGGGCCCGTAGTAGGGCGTTGCGCCAACGGGGAGAGTCACGGTAGTATCGCTAGTTTGGTTCCCGTGACTCTCCCCAGATAAAGGGCGCAGGCGGTCACCGTGGTGTTTTAGCCGGTAAGAGTCCGGCACTACCCCGGCCTCCCCCCCAGGGAGCCGGGGTGTCCATGAGGATTTCACCACGATAAAAAAAAAAAAAAAAAAAAGGTCTAGGATTTGCCCTCAGCAGGCTCATACTTTCGCATATTTCTCATACTTCATGGCTAGATCCTGGGCTGTTTCTGGATTGTATCAGGTAGTAATGTGGTACCACGCTGAAACAGTCAATTAAACCTGGCTTCGATCAATATTTTAGAGGATAACGCAAGTTAGGTCTGGGATAGGTCTGGGATTCGCCCTAATCAGGCTCATACTTTCGCGTTTTTCACATACTTGTTGAACTGATCCCGGGTTTTTTCTGGTTTGGATCAGGTAGTAATGTGGTACCACACTGAACCAGTCGATTAAACCTGGTTTCGATCAATATTTTAGAGGATAGTGCAAGTTAGGTCTGGGATAGGTCTGGGATTTGACCTCGTCAGACTCATACTTTCGCACCCTTCACATACTCGTTGAACAGATCCTGGGTTATTTTCTGGTTTGGATCACATAGTAATATGGTACCACACTGAAGCAGTCGATTAAACCAGGTTTCAATCAATATTTTTGAGGATAACGCATGTTAGGTCTAGATTAGGCCTGGGATTTTCACTCATCAGACTCATACTTTCGCATTCTTCACATACTTGTTGAACGGATCCTGGGTTTTTTCCGGTTTGGATCACGCAGTAATGTGGGACCACACTTAAACAGTCAATTAAACCTGGTTTCCATCAATATTTTAGAGGATAACGCATGTTAGGTCTAGGTTAGGTCTGTGATTTGCCCTCATCAGGGTCATACTTTCGCAGTTTTAACATGCATGTTGACCTGATCGAGGGTTTTTTTTGCTTTGGATCACGTAGTAAAGTGGTACCACACTAAAACAGTCGATTAAACCTGGTTTCGATCAATATTTTAGAGGATAACGCATGTTAGGTCTAGGTTAGGCCTGGGATTTTCACTCATCAGACTCATACTTTCGCATATTTCTCATACTTCATGGCTAGATCCTGGGCTATTTCTGGATTGGATCACGTAGTAATGTGGTACCACACTGAAACATTCAATTAAACCTGGTCTTGATAAATATTTTAGAGGATAACGCATGTTAGGTTTGGGTTAGGTCTAGGATATGCCCCCATCAGGCTCATCCTTTCGCATATTTCTCATACTTCATGGCTAGATCCTGGGCTGTTTCTGGATTGTATCACGTAGTAATGTGATACCACGCTGAAACAGTCGATTAAACCTGGTTTCGATCAATATTTAAGAGGATAACGCAATTTAAGTCTGGGATAGGTCTGGGATTTTACCTCATCAGACCCATACTATCGCGTTTTTCACATACTTGTTGAACAGATCCTGGGTTTTTTCTGTTTTGGATCACGTAGTATTGTGGTACCACACTGAAACAGTCCATTAAACTTGGTTGCGATCAATATTCTAGAGGATAGCGCATGTTAGGTCTGGGTTAGGTCTAGGATTTGCCCTCATCAGGCTCATTCTTTCGCATATTTCTCAAACTTGGTGGCTAGATCCTGGGCTTTTTCTAGATTGCATCACGTAGTAATGTGGTACCACACTGAAACATTCAATTAAACCTGGTCTTGATAAATATTTTAGAGGATAACGCATGTTAAGTCTGGGATAGGTCTGGGATTTGACCTCATCAGACTCATACTTTCGCGTTTTTCACATACTTGTTGAACAGATCCTGGGTTTTTTCTGGTTTGGATCACGTAGTAGTGTGGTACCACACTGAAACAGTCCATTAAACTTAGTTGCGATCAATATTCTAGAGGATAGCGCATGTTAGGTCTAGGTTAGGCCTGGGATTTGCCCTCATCAGGGTCATACTTTCGCAGTTTTCACATACCTGTTGAACGGATCCTGGGTCTTTTCTGGTTTGGATCACGTAGTAATGTGGTACCACACTGAAACATTCAATTAAACCTGGTCTTGATAAATATTTTAGAGGATAACGCATGTTAGGTTTGGGTTAGGTCTAGGATTTGCCCTCATCAGGCTCATACTTTCGCATATTTCTCATACTTCATGGCTAGATCCTGGGCTGTTTCTGGATTTTATCAGGTAGTAATGTGGTACCACGCTGAAACAGTCAATTAAACCTGGTTTCGATCAATATTTTAGAGGATAACGCAAGCTAGGTCTGGGATAGGTCTGGGATTCGCCCTAATCTGGCTCATACTTTCGCGTTTTTCACATACTTGTTGAACTGATCCTGGCTGTTTTCTGGTTTGGATCACGTAGTAATGTGGTACCACACTGAAACAGTCGATTAAACCTGGTTTCGATCAATATTTTAGAGGATAACGCAAGTTAGGTCTGGGATTGCGACGCGGCGATGCCTCGGGTCGGGCGGGCTTCTCCTCGCCGGGCGGTGTACTGGTGGTCGGACGCGATCGCGGAGTTGCGAGTCGCGACTGTCCGCGCCCGACGCCAGTACACCCGCGCGCGCCGTCGTCAACGTACAGGCGACGGCGTGGCGCGAGCGAGGGCAGCTGATGACCTGTATGGAGCATACCGCGTGGCGCGGGTTGCTCTGCAGGTCGCCATCAAACGGGCCAAGACCCGGGCATGGAAGGAGCTCCTCCAGACCCTTGATGACGATCCATGGGGGCGCCCATATAAGGTGCTGCTCAACAAGCTCCGCCCGTGGGCGCCCCCCGTCACCGAGGGTCTTGACCCCCGGCTGCTGGAGGACGTGGTCAATACACTCTTCCCAATTGGGGAGAGGGGACCGCGTCCTCCGGCGGCGGCGGCTGTCCCAGTGGAGTGGACGGCCGAGCTGGGGGTCACGCAGGAGGAGCTGGCAGCGGCCATCAGACGGCTCGGGGTTCGTAACACGGCCCCGGGTCCGGATGGTGTGCCCGGCCGGGTTTGGGTCTTGACCCAGGGCGTCCTTGGGGCCGACCTCAGGCGGTTGTTCGACCGCTGCCTGAGGGACGGGCGATTCCCCCCCAGTTGGAAGGTGGCGAGGATGGTCCTCCTCCGGAAGGAGGGTCGGCCCGCGGAGTCTCCCTCCGGATACCGGCCCATTTGTCTCCTCGACGAGGTGGGCAAGCTCTTCGAGCGGGTGATTGCTGCCCGCCTCGTCGAGCACCTGTCGCGGGGTGATCCCGGTCTGGCCGACTGCCAGTTCGGTTTCCGGGGGGGCCGATCGACTATCGACGCGATAGGTCGTGTGAGGGCCCTCTCGGGGGCGGCCGTCTCCCGGGGAGGGGTGGCATTGGCAATATCCTTGGATATTGCCAATGCCTTTAACACCCTCCCCTGGAAAGAGATAAGGAGGGGACTCGAATATCATCGAGTCCCCCCTTGTCTCAGGGCGGTCGTCGGGGATTATCTCCGCGGCAGGTGGATCGAGTATCCGGGCCGGGATGGTGATATGCGGAGGGAGGTGTACTGCGGTGTTCCGCAGGGGTCGGTCCTCGGGCCACTCCTGTGGAACATCGCGTACGACTCGGCGTTGCGGGCCGGCCTCCCCGACGGCGTCAGCACGGTGTGTTATGCGGATGACACACTGGTGCTGGCCGTCGGGGCGCACTGGGGGAGGGCCATGCGTCGCGCGGAGGAGGGGTCGCAACGCGTCGTCGACCGGATCAGGGGGATGGGGATGACGGTGGCGGTCCATAAGACCGAGGTGATTGCGTTTCATTCACCTCGGCAGGATCCGCCACCCCCTCTGATCCGGGTGGGTGGGGCTGACATCGAGGTGAAGCCCCAGATCAGGTATCTAGGGCTGATCCTCGATAGCCACTGGCGTTTCGAGGAGCATTTCCGCTGCCTGGTCCCCCGGTTGGAAAGGATGGTTCCGGCTCTGGGCCGGATCCTGCCCAACCTGGGGGGCCCGGCGGGCCGAGTTCGTCGCCTCTATGTGGCAATGGTCCAGTCGGTGGCCCTATACGGGGCCCCCGTCTGGGCGGACGACCTGGCTGCCTCCCGGCGCAGCATGACTATGATGCGTCGGGTGCAGAGGCGCATGGCGCTCAGGGTCGTCCGTGGGTATCGGACCATGTCACATGAGGCGGCGACGGTTCTAGCGGGGATGCCGCCCATGGACCTGCTCGCGCGGTCGCACGCGGTGATGTACCGGCACCGCGTCGACCATCGCGCGGGGGTGGGGGCCGTCCCGGGCGGGCAGGAACCTGCTTGGGGCGATTTGAAGCGCCAGGCCCGGCAGTCCGTGTTGCTCGCGTGGCAGGAGCGGCTGGCTCTGCCAACCGCGGGGCACCGGACTGTCGGGGCTGGTCGGCCACTCCTGAAGGAGTGGCTGGACAGAGGCCATGGCAGCCTCACCTACCGGATGGCACAGGTATTTTCCGGGCATGGCAGCTTCGGAAGATACCTGTGCCGGATAGGGAAGGAGCCGACGGCGCGTTGCTGCCACTGCGACGCTGAGCAGGACACGGCGGATCATACCCTGGAGGTATGCCCCGCGTGGGAGGGGGAGCGCCGTGTCCTGGTCGGCGTCGTCGGGCGGGATGTCTCGCTGCCGGGCGTGGTGCGCGCCATGCTCGGCAGCGAGGAGAAGTGGAGGGCCGTGGCCTCCTTCTGCGAGAACGTAATGTTGCAGAAGGAGGCCGCGGGGAGGGAGCGCGAGCTTCAGCGGCGCGCTGAAGCTCGCGCTCGTGCGGTGGCCAGGGGTCGTCGCCCGGTCGCGAGGCGTCGCGGGCGGCCGCCTCGGCGTGGCGGGTGACCTAGGCTGGGAGGGGGGTCCTGAGGGGACCCTCCTCCCGCCAGGCGGCGCCGGGTCGGACCGGTTGGGGGTAGGAGTGCCTCCCCCTACCGGTCCGACGCAAGGGGAGGCACCCTCGGCGGTCTGGTGCGGCCATGAACGCCCGGCCGCCGAGGGGTGGAAACGGGGTCGCGGGCGGTTGCGAGTTGGGGCTCGCAGCCGCCACTAAACGCGGCCCCGGGACGGATAGCGGCGGGATGGAGTGGCCCCGTCCCGCCGCTATGAGGCAGTGTGTCTACTGGGGGGACCGATTGTCCCCCTGGGGGATGGGCGCGAAAGCGCGGGCACGGGGAGGATACCGGAAGAATGCTTCGAGCGATACCCGGTATCCTCCCAAAGCGTGCCGAAGGGTCACCGTGGGGTTTTTAGTGGGTAGGTCCCGCGCCTGTCGTTGTACGGGCGCGGGGAATCCCACACACCCCTCCCACCTCTCCCCAAGGAGGTGGGACGGAGTCTTTCGAAGATTTTCCCCACGACAAAAAAAAAAAAAAAAAAAAAAAAAAAGTTAGGTCTGGGATAGGTCTGGGATTCGACCTCGTCAGACTCATACTTTCGCACCCTTCACATACTCGTTGAACAGATCCTGGGTTATTTTCTGGTTTGGATCACATAGTAATATGGTACCACACTGAAACAGTCGATTAAACCAGGTTTCGATCAATATTTTTGAGGATAACGCATGTTAGGTCTAGGTTAGGCCTGGGATTTTCACTCATCAGACTCATACTTTCGCATTCTTCACATACTTGTTGAACGGACCCTGGGTTATTTTCTGGTTTGGATCACATAGTAATGTGGGACCACACTGAAACAATCAATTAAACCTGGTCTTGATAAATATTTTAGAGGATAGCGCATGTTAGGTCTGGGATTGGTCTGGGATTTGCCCTAATCAGACTCATACTTTCGCACACTTCACATACTCGCTGAACTGATCCTGGGTTATTTTCTGGTTTGGATCACATAGTAATGTGGTACCACACTGAAACTGTCGATTAAACCAGGTTTCGATCAATATTTTTGAGGATAACGCATGTTAGGTCGGGGTTAGGTCTGGGATTTGCTCTCATCAGGCTCATTCTTTCGCATATTTCTCATACTTGATGGCTAGATCCTGGGTTTTTTCTGGTGTGGATCACGTAGTAGTGTGGTACCACACTGAAACAGTCCATTAAACCTGGTTTGGATCAATATTTTAGAGGATAACGCATGTTAGGTCTAGGTTAGGCCTGGGATTTTCACTCATCCGACTCATACTTTCGCATTCTTCACATACTTGTCGAACGGATCCTGGGTTTTTTCTGGTTTGGGTCACGTAGTAATGTGGTACCACACTGAAACATTCAATTAAACCTAGTCTTGAGAAATATTTTAGAGGATAACGCGTGTTAGGTCAGGGATAGGTCTAGGATTTGCCCTCATCATGCTCATACTTTCGCAATATTTCTCATACTTCATGGCTAGATCCTGGGCTGTTTCTGGATTGTATCACATAGTAAAGTGGTACCACACTGAAACATTCAATGAAACCTGGTCTGGATAAATATTTTAGAGGATAACGCATGTTAGGTCTGGGTTAGGTCTGGGATTTTCACTCATCAGACTCATACTTTCACATTCTTCACATACTTGTTGAACAGATCCTGGGATATTTTCTGGTTTGGATCACATAGTAATGTGGTACCACTCTGGGACAGTCGATTAAACCAGGTTTCGATCAATATCTTAGAGAATAATTCATGTTAGGTCTAGGTTAGGTCTGGGATTTACTCTCATCAGGCTCATTCTTTCGCATATTACTCATACTTGATGGCTAGATCCTGGGCTTTTTCTGGATTGGATCACGTAGTAATGTGGGACCACACTGAAACAATCAATTAAACCTGGTCTTGATAAATATTTTAGAGGATAGCGCATGTTAGGTCTGGGATTGGTCTGGGATTTGCCCTAATCAGACTCATACTTTCGCACACTTCACATACTCGCTGAACTGATCCTGGGTTATTTTCTGGTTTGGATCACATAGTAATGTGGGACCACACTGAAACAATCAATTAAACCTGGTCTTGATAAATATTTTAGAGGATAGCGCATGTTAGGTCTGGGATTGGTCTGGGATTTGCCCTAATCAGACTCATACTTTCGCACACTTCACATACTCGCTGAACTGATCCTGGGTTATTTTCTGGTTTGGATCACATAGTAATGTGGTACCACACTGAAACTGTCGATTAAACCAGGTTTCGATCAATATTTTTGAGGATAACGCATGTTAGGTCGGGGTTAGGTCTGGGATTTGCTCTCATCAGGCTCATTCTTTCGCATATTTCTCATACTTGATGGCTCGATCCTGGGCTTTTTCTGGATCGCATCACGTAGTAATGAAGTACAACACTGAAACAGTCAATTAAACCAGGTTTCCAACAATACTTTAGAGGATAACGCATGTTAGGTCTAGGTTAGGTCTGGGATTTTCACTCATCAGACTCATACTTTCGCATATTTCTCATACTTCATGGCTGGATCCTGGGCTGTTTCTGGATTGTATCCCGTAGTAATGTGGGACCACACTGAAACAATCAATTAAACCTGGTCTTGATAAATATTTTAGTGGATAGCGCATGTTAGGTCTGGGATAGGTCTGCGATTTGCCCTAATCAGACTCATACTTTCGCACACTTCACATACTTGTTGAACGGATCCTGGGATTTTTCTGGTTTGGATCACGTAGTAATGTGGTACCACACTGAAACAGTCGACTAAACATGGTTTCGATCAATATTTTAGAGGATAACACAAGTTAGGTCTGGGATAGGTCTGGGATTTGACCTCATCAGACTCCTACTTTCGCGTTTTTCACATACTTGTTGAACAGATCCTGGGTTTTTTCTGGTTTGGATCACGTAGTAGTGTGGTACCACACTGAAACAGTGCATTAAACCAGGTTTCGATCAATATTTTAGAGGATAACGCATGTTAGGTCTGGGTTAGGTCTAGGATCTCCCCTCATCAGGCTCATACTTTCGCATATTTCTCATACCTCATGGCTGGATCCTGGGCTGTTTCTGGATTGTATCACGTAGTAATGTAGTACCACACTGAAACAGTCGATTAAACCTGGTTTCGATCAATATTTTCGAGAATAATTCATGTTAGGTCTAGGTTAGGTCTGGGATTTACTCTCATCAGGCTCATTCTTTCGCATATTACTCACACTTGATGGCTAGATCCTGGGCTTTTTCTGGATTGGATCACGTAGTAATGTGGTACCACACTGAAACATTCAATTAAACCTGGTCTTGATAAATATTTTAGAGGATAACGCATGTTAGGTTTGAGTTAGGTCTAGGATTTGCCCTCATCAGGCTCATACTTTCGCATATTTCTCATACTTCATGGCTAGATCCTGGTCTGTTTCTGGATTGTATTACGTAGTAATGTGGTACCACGCTGAAACAGTCAATTAAACCTGGTTTCGATCAATATTTTAGAGGATAACGCAAATTAGGTCTGGGATAGGTCTGGGATTCGCCCTAATCAGGCTCATACTTTCACGTTTTTCACGTAGTTGTTGAACTGATCCTGGGTCTTTTCTGGTTTGGATCACGTAGTAATGTAGTACCACACTGAAACAGTCGATTAAACCTGGTTTCGATCAATATTTTAGAGAATAATTCATGTTAGGTCTAGGTTAGGTCTGGGATTTACTCTCATCAGGCTCATTCTTTCGCATATCACTCATACTTGATGGCTAGATCCTGGGCTGTTTCTGGATTGTATCACGTAGTAATGTGGTACCACGCTGAAACAGACAATTAAACCTGGTTTCGATCAATATTTTAGAGAATAATTCATGTTAGGTCTAGGTTAGGTCTGGGACTTACTCTCATCAGGCTCATTCTTTCGCATATCACTCATACCTGATGGCTAGATCCTGGGCTTTTTCTGGATTGGATCACGTAGTAATGTGGGACCACACTGAAACAATCAATTAAACCTGGTCTTGATAAATATTTTAGAGGGTAGCGCATGTTAGGTCTGGGATAGGTCTGGGATTTGACCTCATCAGACTCCTACTTTCGCGTTTTTCACATACTTGTTGAACAGATCCTGGGTTTTTTCTGGTTTGGATCACGTAGTAGTGTGGTACCACACTGAAACAGTGCATTAAACCAGGTTTCGATCAATATTTTAGAGGATAACACAAGTTAGGTCTGGGTTAGGTCTAGGATTTGCTCTCGTCAGTCTCATACTTTCGCATATTTCTCATACTTCATGGCTAGATCCTGGGCTATTTCTGGATTGGATCACGTAGTAATGTGGTACCACACTGAAACAGTCGATTAAACCTGGTTTCGATCAATATTTTAGAGGATAACGCAAGTTAAGTCTGGGATAGGTCTGGGATTTGACCTCATCAGACTCCTAGTTTCGCGTTTTTCACATACTTGTTGAACAGATCCTGGGTCTTTTCTGGTTTGGATCACGTAGTAAAGTGGTGCCACACTGAAACAGTCCATTAAACCTGTTTTGGATCAATATTTTACAGGACAACCCATGTTAGGTCTGGGTTGGGCCTGGGATTTGCCCTCATCAGGGTCATACTGTCGCAGTTTTAACATACTTGTTGAACGGATCCTGGGTTTTTTCTGATTTGGTTCACGTAGTAATGTGGTACCACACTGAAACATTCAATTAAACCTCGTCATGATAAATATTCTACAGGATAACGCATGTTAGGTTTGGGTTAGGTCTAGGATTTGCCCACATCTGGCTCATACTTTCGCATATTTCTCATACTTCATGGCTAGATCCTGGGCTGTTTCTGGATTGTATCACGTAGTAATGTGGTACCACGCTGAAACAGTCGATTAAACCTGGTTTCGATCAATATTTTAGAGGATAACGCAAGTTAAGTCTGGGATAGGTCTGGGATTTGCCCTCATCAGGCTCATACTGTCGCGTTTTTCACATACTTGTTGAACAGATCCTGGGTTTTTTCTGGTCTGGATCACGTAGTAGTGTGGTACCACACTGAAACAGTGCATTAATCCAGGTTTCGATCAATATTTTAGAGGATAACGCATGTTAGGTCTGGGTTAGATCTAGGATTTGCCCTCATCAGGCTCATACTTTCGCATATTTCTCATACTTCATGGGTGGATCCTGGGCTGTTTCTGGATTGTATCACGTAGTAATGTGGGACCACACTGAAACAATCAATTAAACCTGGTCTTGATAAATATTTAAGAGGGTAGCGCATGTTAGGTCTGGGATAGGTCTGGGATTTGACCTCATCAGACTCCTACTTTCGCGTTTTTCACATACTTGTTGAACAGATCCTGGGTTTTTTCTGGTTTGGATCACGTAGCAGTGTGGTACCACACTGCAACAGTGCATTAAACCAGGTTTCGATCAATATTTTAGAGGATAACACAAGTTAGGTCTGGGTTAGGTCTAGGATTTGCTCTCGTCAGTCTCATACTTTCGCATATTTCTCATACTTCATGGCTAGATCCTGGGCTATTTCTGGATTGGATCACGTAGTAATGTGGTACCACACTGAAACATTCAATTAAACCTGGTCTTGATAAATATTTTAGAGGATGACGCATGTTAGGTTGGGGTTAGGTCTAGGATTTGCCCTCATCAGGCTCATACGTTCGCATATTTCTCATACTTCATGGCTAGATCCTGGGTTTTTTCTGGTTTGGATCACGTAGTAATGAGGTTACCACACTGAAACGGTCAATTAAACCTGGTTTCGATCAATATTTTAGAGGATAACGCAAGTTAGGTCTGGGATAGGTCTGGGATTTGCGCTCATCAGGCTCATTCTTTCGCATATTTCTCATACTTGATGGCTAGATCCTGGGCTTTTTCTGGATCGCATCACGTAGTATTGAAGAACAACACTGAAACAGTCAATTAAACCTGGTTTCCATCAATATCTTAGAGGACAACGCAAGTTAGGTCTGGGATAGGTCTGGGATTTGCCCTAATCAGACTCATACTTTCGCACACTTCACATACTCGTTGAACTGATCCTGGGTTATTTTCTGGTTTGGATCACATAGTAATGTGGTACCACACTGAAACAGTCGATTAAACCAGGTTTCGATCAATATTTTTGAGGCTAACGCATGTTAGGTCTGGGTTAGGTCTAGGATTTGCTCTCATCAGGCTCATTCTTTCACATATTTCTCATACTTGATGGCTAGATCCTGGGCTTTTTCTGGATCGCATCACGTAGTAATGTGGTACCACACTGAAACATTCAATTAAACCTGGTCTTGGTAAATATTTTAGAGGATAACGCATGTTAGGTTTGAGTTAGGTCTCGGATTTGCCCTCATCAGGCCCATACTTTCGCATATTTCTCATACTTCATGGCTAGATCCTGGGTCTTTTCTGGTTTGGATCACGTAGTAATGTGGTACCAGACTGAAACAGTCGATTAAACCATGTTTCGATCAATATTTTTGAGGATAACGCATGTTAGGTCTGGGTTAGGTCTAGGATTTGCTCTCGTCAGGCTCATACTTTCGCATATTTCTCATACGTCATGGCTAGATCCTGGGCTATTTCTGGATTGGATCACGTAGTAATGTGGTACCACACTGAAACAGTCAATTAAACCTGGTTTCGATCAATATTTTAGAGGATAACGCAAGTTAGGTTTGGTATAGGTCTGGGATTTGCCCTCATCAGGCTCATACTTTCGCGTTTTTCACATACTTGTTGAACAGATCCTGGGTTTTTTCTGGTTTGGATCACGTAGTTGTGTGGTACCACACAGAAACAGTCCATTAAACCTGGTTGCGATCAATATTTTAGAGGATAACGCAAGTTAGGTCTGGGATAGGTCTAGGATTTGCCCTCATCAGGCTCTTACTATCGCATATTTCTCATACTTCATGGCTAGATCCTGGGCTATTTCTGGATTGGATCACGTAGTAAAGTGGTACCACACTGAAACATTCAATGAAACCTGGTCGGGATAAATATTTTAGAGGATAACGCATCTTAGGTCTGGGTTAGGTCTAAGATTTGCCCTCATCAGGCTCACAGTTTCGCGTTTTTCACATACTTGTTGAACAGATCCTGGGTGTTTTCTGGTTTGGATCACGTAGTAATGTGGTACCACACTAAAACAGTCAATTAAACCTGGTTTCGATCAATATTTTAGAGGATAACGCAAGTTAGGTCTGGGATAGGTCTGGGATTAGCCCTCATCAGACTCATACTTTCGCACACTTCACATACTCGTTGAACTGATCCTGGGTTATTTTCTGGTTTGGATCACATAGTATTGTGGTACCACACTGAAACAGTCGATTAAACCAGGTTTCGATCAATATTTTTGAGGATAACGCATGTTAGGTCTGGGTTAGGTCTAGGATTTGCTCTCGTCAGGCTCATACTTTCGCATATTTCTCATACTTCATGGCTAGATCCTGGGCTATTTCTGGATTGGATCTCGTAGTAATGTGGTACCACACTGAAACACTCAATTAAACCTGGTCTTGATAAATATTTTAGAGGATAACGCATGTTAGGTCTGGGATAGGTCTGGGATTTGCCCTAATCAGACTCATACTTTCGCACACTTCACATACTCGTTGAACTGATCCTGGGTTATTTTCTGGTTTGGATCACATAGTATTGTGGTACCACACTGAAACAGTCGATTAAACCAGGTTTCGATCAATATTTTAGAGGATAACGCATGTTAGGTCTGGGTTAGGTCTAGGATCTCCCCTCATCAGGCTCATACTTTCGCATATTTCTCATACCTCATGGCTGGATCCTGGGCTGTTTCTGGATTGTATCACGTAGTAATGTAGTACCACACTGAAACAGTCGATTAAACCTGGTTTCGATCAATATTTTCGAGAATAATTCATGTTAGGTCTAGGTTAGGTCTGGGATTTACTCTCATCAGGCTCATTCTTTCGCATATTACTCACACTTGATGGCTAGATCCTGGGCTTTTTCTGGATTGGATCACGTAGTAATGTGGTACCACACTGAAACATTCAATTAAACCTGGTCTTGATAAATATTTTAGAGGATAACGCATGTTAGGTTTGAGTTAGGTCTAGGATTTGCCCTCATCAGGCTCATACTTTCGCATATTTCTCATACTTCATGGCTAGATCCTGGTCTGTTTCTGGATTGTATTACGTAGTAATGTGGTACCACGCTGAAACAGTCAATTAAACCTGGTTTCGATCAATATTTTAGAGGATAACGCAAATTAGGTCTGGGATAGGTCTGGGATTCGCCCTAATCAGGCTCATACTTTCACGTTTTTCACGTAGTTGTTGAACTGATCCTGGGTCTTTTCTGGTTTGGATCACGTAGTAATGTAGTACCACACTGAAACAGTCGATTAAACCTGGTTTCGATCAATATTTTAGAGAATAATTCATGTTAGGTCTAGGTTAGGTCTGGGATTTACTCTCATCAGGCTCATTCTTTCGCATATCACTCATACTTGATGGCTAGATCCTGGGCTGTTTCTGGATTGTATCACGTAGTAATGTGGTACCACGCTGAAACAGACAATTAAACCTGGTTTCGATCAATATTTTAGAGAATAATTCATGTTAGGTCTAGGTTAGGTCTGGGACTTACTCTCATCAGGCTCATTCTTTCGCATATCACTCATACCTGATGGCTAGATCCTGGGCTTTTTCTGGATTGGATCACGTAGTAATGTGGGACCACACTGAAACAATCAATTAAACCTGGTCTTGATAAATATTTTAGAGGGTAGCGCATGTTAGGTCTGGGATAGGTCTGGGATTTGACCTCATCAGACTCCTACTTTCGCGTTTTTCACATACTTGTTGAACAGATCCTGGGTTTTTTCTGGTTTGGATCACGTAGTAGTGTGGTACCACACTGAAACAGTGCATTAAACCAGGTTTCGATCAATATTTTAGAGGATAACACAAGTTAGGTCTGGGTTAGGTCTAGGATTTGCTCTCGTCAGTCTCATACTTTCGCATATTTCTCATACTTCATGGCTAGATCCTGGGCTATTTCTGGATTGGATCACGTAGTAATGTGGTACCACACTGAAACAGTCGATTAAACCTGGTTTCGATCAATATTTTAGAGGATAACGCAAGTTAAGTCTGGGATAGGTCTGGGATTTGACCTCATCAGACTCCTAGTTTCGCGTTTTTCACATACTTGTTGAACAGATCCTGGGTCTTTTCTGGTTTGGATCACGTAGTAAAGTGGTGCCACACTGAAACAGTCCATTAAACCTGTTTTGGATCAATATTTTACAGGACAACCCATGTTAGGTCTGGGTTGGGCCTGGGATTTGCCCTCATCAGGGTCATACTGTCGCAGTTTTAACATACTTGTTGAACGGATCCTGGGTTTTTTCTGATTTGGTTCACGTAGTAATGTGGTACCACACTGAAACATTCAATTAAACCTCGTCATGATAAATATTCTACAGGATAACGCATGTTAGGTTTGGGTTAGGTCTAGGATTTGCCCACATCTGGCTCATACTTTCGCATATTTCTCATACTTCATGGCTAGATCCTGGGCTGTTTCTGGATTGTATCACGTAGTAATGTGGTACCACGCTGAAACAGTCGATTAAACCTGGTTTCGATCAATATTTTAGAGGATAACGCAAGTTAAGTCTGGGATAGGTCTGGGATTTGCCCTCATCAGGCTCATACTGTCGCGTTTTTCACATACTTGTTGAACAGATCCTGGGTTTTTTCTGGTCTGGATCACGTAGTAGTGTGGTACCACACTGAAACAGTGCATTAATCCAGGTTTCGATCAATATTTTAGAGGATAACGCATGTTAGGTCTGGGTTAGATCTAGGATTTGCCCTCATCAGGCTCATACTTTCGCATATTTCTCATACTTCATGGGTGGATCCTGGGCTGTTTCTGGATTGTATCACGTAGTAATGTGGGACCACACTGAAACAATCAATTAAACCTGGTCTTGATAAATATTTAAGAGGGTAGCGCATGTTAGGTCTGGGATAGGTCTGGGATTTGACCTCATCAGACTCCTACTTTCGCGTTTTTCACATACTTGTTGAACAGATCCTGGGTTTTTTCTGGTTTGGATCACGTAGCAGTGTGGTACCACACTGCAACAGTGCATTAAACCAGGTTTCGATCAATATTTTAGAGGATAACACAAGTTAGGTCTGGGTTAGGTCTAGGATTTGCTCTCGTCAGTCTCATACTTTCGCATATTTCTCATACTTCATGGCTAGATCCTGGGCTATTTCTGGATTGGATCACGTAGTAATGTGGTACCACACTGAAACATTCAATTAAACCTGGTCTTGATAAATATTTTAGAGGATGACGCATGTTAGGTTGGGGTTAGGTCTAGGATTTGCCCTCATCAGGCTCATACGTTCGCATATTTCTCATACTTCATGGCTAGATCCTGGGTTTTTTCTGGTTTGGATCACGTAGAAATGAGGTTACCACACTGAAACGGTCAATTAAACCTGGTTTCGATCAATATTTTAGAGGATAACGCAAGTTAGGTCTGGGATAGGTCTGGGATTTGCGCTCATCAGGCTCATTCTTTCGCATATTTCTCATACTTGATGGCTAGATCCTGGGCTTTTTCTGGATCGCATCACGTAGTATTGAAGAACAACACTGAAACAGTCAATTAAACCTGGTTTCCATCAATATCTTAGAGGACAACGCAAGTTAGGTCTGGGATAGGTCTGGGATTTGCCCTAATCAGACTCATACTTTCGCACACTTCACATACTCGTTGAACTGATCCTGGGTTATTTTCTGGTTTGGATCACATAGTAATGTGGTACCACACTGAAACAGTCGATTAAACCAGGTTTCGATCAATATTTTTGAGGCTAACGCATGTTAGGTCTGGGTTAGGTCTAGGATTTGCTCTCATCAGGCTCATTCTTTCACATATTTCTCATACTTGATGGCTAGATCCTGGGCTTTTTCTGGATCGCATCACGTAGTAATGTGGTACCACACTGAAACATTCAATTAAACCTGGTCTTGGTAAATATTTTAGAGGATAACGCATGTTAGGTTTGAGTTAGGTCTCGGATTTGCCCTCATCAGGCCCATACTTTCGCATATTTCTCATACTTCATGGCTAGATCCTGGGTCTTTTCTGGTTTGGATCACGTAGTAATGTGGTACCAGACTGAAACAGTCGATTAAACCATGTTTCGATCAATATTTTTGAGGATAACGCATGTTAGGTCTGGGTTAGGTCTAGGATTTGCTCTCGTCAGGCTCATACTTTCGCATATTTCTCATACGTCATGGCTAGATCCTGGGCTATTTCTGGATTGGATCACGTAGTAATGTGGTACCACACTGAAACAGTCAATTAAACCTGGTTTCGATCAATATTTTAGAGGATAACGCAAGTTAGGTTTGGTATAGGTCTGGGATTTGCCCTCATCAGGCTCATACTTTCGCGTTTTTCACATACTTGTTGAACAGATCCTGGGTTTTTTCTGGTTTGGATCACGTAGTTGTGTGGTACCACACAGAAACAGTCCATTAAACCTGGTTGCGATCAATATTTTAGAGGATAACGCAAGTTAGGTCTGGGATAGGTCTAGGATTTGCCCTCATCAGGCTCTTACTATCGCATATTTCTCATACTTCATGGCTAGATCCTGGGCTATTTCTGGATTGGATCACGTAGTAAAGTGGTACCACACTGAAACATTCAATGAAACCTGGTCGGGATAAATATTTTAGAGGATAACGCATCTTAGGTCTGGGTTAGGTCTAAGATTTGCCCTCATCAGGCTCACAGTTTCGCGTTTTTCACATACTTGTTGAACAGATCCTGGGTGTTTTCTGGTTTGGATCACGTAGTAATGTGGTACCACACTAAAACAGTCAATTAAACCTGGTTTCGATCAATATTTTAGAGGATAACGCAAGTTAGGTCTGGGATAGGTCTGGGATTAGCCCTCATCAGACTCATACTTTCGCACACTTCACATACTCGTTGAACTGATCCTGGGTTATTTTCTGGTTTGGATCACATAGTATTGTGGTACCACACTGAAACAGTCGATTAAACCAGGTTTCGATCAATATTTTTGAGGATAACGCATGTTAGGTCTGGGTTAGGTCTAGGATTTGCTCTCGTCAGGCTCATACTTTCGCATATTTCTCATACTTCATGGCTAGATCCTGGGCTATTTCTGGATTGGATCTCGTAGTAATGTGGTACCACACTGAAACACTCAATTAAACCTGGTCTTGATAAATATTTTAGAGGATAACGCATGTTAGGTCTGGGATAGGTCTGGGATTTGCCCTAATCAGACTCATACTTTCGCACACTTCACATACTCGTTGAACTGATCCTGGGTTATTTTCTGGTTTGGATCACATAGTATTGTGGTACCACACTGAAACAGTCGATTAAACCAGGTTTCGATCAATATTTTTGAGGATAACGCATGTTAGGTCTGGGTTAGGTCTAGGATTTGCTCTCGTCAGGCTCATACTTTCGCATATTTCTCATACTTCATGGCTAGATCCTGGGCTATTTCTGGATTGGATCACGTAGTAATGTGGTACCACACTGAAACATTCAATTAAACCTGGTCTTGGTAAATATTTTAGAGGATAACGCATGTTAGGTTTGAGTTAGGTCTAGGATTTGCCCTCATCAGGCCCATACTTTCGCATATTTCTCATACTTCATGGCTAGATCCTGGGTCTTTTCTGGTTTGGATCACGTAGTAATGTGGTACCAGACTGAAACAGTCGATTAAACCATGTTTCGATCAATATTTTTGAGGATAACGCATGTTAGGTCTGGGTTAGGTCTAGGATTTGCTCTCGTCAGGCTCATACTTTCGCATATTTCTCATACTTCATGGCTAGATCCTGGGCTATTTCTGGATTGGATCACGTAGTAATGTGGTACCACACTGAAACAGTCAATTAAACCTGGTTTCGATCAATATTTTAGAGGATAACGCAAGTTAGGTTTGGGATAGGTCTGGGATTTGCCCTCATCAGGCTCATACTTTCGCGTTTTTCACATACTTGTTGAACAGATCCTGGGTTTTTTCTGGTTTGGATCACGTAGTTGTGTGGTACCACACAGAAACAGTCCATTAAACCTGGTTGCGATCAATATTTTAGAGGATAACGCAAGTTAGGTCTGGGATAGGTCTAGGATTTGCCCTCATCAGGCTCTTACTATCGCATATTTCTCATACTTCATGGCTAGATCCTGGGCTATTTCTGGATTGGATCACGTAGTAAAGTGGTACCACACTGAAACATTCAATGAAACCTGGTCTGGATAAATATTTTAGAGGATAACGCATCTTAGGTCTGGGTTAGGTCTAAGATTTGCCCTCATCAGGCTCACAGTTTCGCGTTTTTCACATACTTGTTGAACAGATCCTGGGTGTTATCTGGTTTGGATCACGTAGTAATGTGGTACCACACTAAAACAGTCAATTAAACCTGGTTTCGATCAATATTTTAGAGGATAACGCAAGTTAGGTCTGGGATAGGTCTGGGATTAGCCCTCATCAGACTCATACTTTCGCAAACTTCACATACTGGATGACAAGATCCTGGGTTTTTTTCTGGTTTGGATCACGTAGTAATGTGTTTCCACACTGAAACAGTCGATTAAACCTGGTTTCGATCAATATTTTAGAGGATAACGCAAGTTAGGTCTGGGATAGGTCTGGGATTTGCTCTCATCAGGCTCATTCTGTCGCATATTTCTCATACTTGATAGCTAGATCCTGGGCTTTTTCTGGATTGCATCACGTAGTAATGAAGTACAACACTGAAACAGTCAATTAAACCTGGTTTCGCTCAATATTTTAGAGGATAACGCATGTTAGGTCTAGGTCAGGCCTGGTTTTTTCACTCATCAGACTCATACTTTCGCATTCTTCACATACTTGTTGAACGGATCCTGGGTTTTTTCTGGCTTGGATCAGGTAGTAATGTGGGACCACACTGAAACAATCAATTAAACCTGGTCTTGATAAATATTTTAGAAGATAACGCATGTTAGGTCTGGGATAGGTCTGGGATTTGCCCTCATCAGGCTCATACTTTCGCACACTTCACATACTTGTTGAACGGATCCTGGGTTTTTTCTGGTTTGGATCACGTAGTAGTGTGGTGCCACACTGAAACAGTCCATTAAACCTGGTTTCGCTCAATATTTTAGAGGATAACGCATGTTAGGTCTAGGTCAGGCCTGGGATTTTCATTCATCAGACTCATACTTTCGCATTCTTCACATACTTGTTGAACGGATCCTGGGTTTTTTCTGGCTTGGATCAGGTAGTAATGTGGGACCACACTGAAACAATCAATTTAACCTGGTCTTGATAAATATTTTAGAAGATAACGCATGTTAGGTCTGGGATAGGTCTGGGATTTGCCCTCATCAGGCTTATACTTTCGCACACTTCACATACTCGTTGAACAGATCCTGCGTTATTTTCTGGTTTGGATCACATAGTAATGTGGTACCACACTGAAACATTCAATTAAACCTGGTCTTGATAAATATTTTAGAGGATAACGCATGTTAGGTCTGGGTTAGGTCTAGGATTTGCCCTCATCAGGCTCATACTTTCGCATATTTCTCATACTTCATGGCTAGATCCTTGGCTATTTCTGGATTGGATCACGTAGTAAAGTGGTACCACACTGAAACATTCAATGAAACCTGGTCTACATAAATATTTTAGAGGACAACGCATCTTAGGTCTGGGATAGGTCTAAGATTTGCCCTCATCAGGCTCACAGTTTCGCGTTTTTCACATACTTGTTGAACAGATCCTGGGTTTTTTCTGGTTTGGATCCCGTAGTAGTGTGGTACCACACTGAAACAGTCAATTAAACCTGGTTTCGCTCAATATTTTAGAGGATAACGCATGTTAGATCTAGGTCAGGCCTGGTTTTTTCACTCATCAGACTCATACTTTCGCATTCTTCACATACTTGTTGAACGGATCCTGGGTTTTTTCTGGTTTGGATCACGTAGTTATGTGGGTCCACACTGAAACAATCAATTAAACCAGGTTTCGATCAATATTTTTGAGGATAACGCATGTTAGGTCTAGGTTAGGCCTGGGATTTTCACTCATCAGACTCATACTTTCGCATTCTTCACATACTTGTTGAACGGATCCTGGGTTTTTTCTGGTTTGGATCACGTAGTAGTGTGGTGCCACACTGAAACAGTCCATTAAACCAGGTTTCGATCAATATTTTTGAGGATAACGCATGTTAGGTCTAGGTTAGGCCTGGGATTTTCACTCATCAGACTCATACTTTCGCACACTTCGCATACTCGTTGAACAGATCCTGGGTTATTTTCTGGTTTGGATCACATAGTAATGTGGTACCACACTGAAACAGTCGATTAAACCAGGTTTCGATCAATATTTTTGAGGATAACGCATGTTAGGTCTAGGTTAGGCCTGGGATTTTCACTCATCAGACTCATACTTTCGCATTCTTCACATACTTGTTGAACGGATCCTGGGTTTTTTCTGGTTTGGATCACGTAGTAGTGTGGTGCCACACTGAAACAGTCCATTAAACCAGGTTTCGATCAATATTTTTGAGGATAACGCATGTTAGGTCTGGGTTAGGTCTAGGATTTGCCCTCATCAGGCTCATACTTTCGCATATTTCTCATACTTCATGGCTAGATCCTTGGCTATTTCTGGATTGGATCACGTAGTAAAGTGGTACCACACTGAAACATTCAATGAAACCTGGTCTACATAAATATTTTAGAGGACAACGCATCTTAGGTCTGGGATAGGTCTAAGATTTGCCCTCATCAGGCTCACAGTTTCGCGTTTTTCACATACTTGTTGAACAGATCCTGGGTTTTTTCTGGTTTGGATCCCGTAGTAGTGTGGTACCACACTGAAACAGTCAATTAAACCTGGTTTCGCTCAATATTTTAGAGGATAACGCATGATAGGTCTAGGTCAGGCCTGGTTTTTTCACTCATCAGACTCATACTTTCGCATTCTTCACATACTTGTTGAACGGATCCTGGGTTTTTTCTGGTTTGGATCACGTAGTTATGTGGGTCCACACTGAAACAATCAATTAAACCAGGTTTCGATCAATATTTTTGAGGATAACGCATGTTAGGTCTAGGTTAGGCCTGGGATTTTCACTCATCAGACTCATACTTTCGCATTCTTCACATACTTGTTGAACGGATCCTGGGTTTTTTCTGGTTTGGATCACGTAGTAGTGTGGTGCCACACTGAAACAGTCCATTAAACCAGGTTTCGATCAATATTTTTGAGGATAACGCATGTTAGGTCTAGGTTAGGCCTGGGATTTTCACTCATCAGACTCATACTTTCGCACACTTCGCATACTCGTTGAACAGATCCTGGGTTATTTTCTGGTTTGGATCACATAGTAATGTGGTACCACACTGAAACAGTCGATTAAACCAGGTTTCGATCAATATTTTTGAGGATAACGCATGTTAGGTCTAGGTTAGGCCTGGGATTTTCACTCATCAGACTCATACTTTCGCATTCTTCACATACTTGTTGAACGGATCCTGGGTTTTTTCTGGTTTGGATCACGTAGTAGTGTGGTGCCACACTGAAACAGTCCATTAAACCAGGTTTCGATCAATATTTTTGAGGATAACGCATGTTAGGTCTAGGTTAGGCCTGGGATTTTCACTCATCAGACTCATACTTTCGCATTCTTCACATACTTGTTGAACGGATCCTGGGTTTTTTCTGGTTTGGGTCACGTAGTAATGTGGGTCCACTCTGAAACAATCAATTAAACCTGGTCTTGATAAATATTTTAGAGGATAACGCATGTTAGGTCTGGGATAGGCCTGGTTTTTTCACTCATCAGACTCATACTTTCGCATTCTTCACATACTTGTTGAACGGATCCTGGGTTTTTTCTGGTTTGGATCACGTAGTAGTGTGGTGCCACACTGAAACAGTCCATTAAACCTGGTTTCGCTCAATATTTTAGAGGATAACGCATGTTAGGTCTGGGTTACGTCTAGGATTTGCCCTCATCAGGCTCATACTTTCGCATATTTCTCATACTTCATGGCTAGATCCTGGGCTGTTTCTGCATTGTATCACGTAGTAATGTGGTACCACGCTGAAACAGTCAATTAAACCTGGTTTCGATCAATATTTTAGAGGATAACGCAAGTTAGGTCTGGGATAGGTCTAGGATTTGCCCTCATCAGGCTCTTACTATCGCATATTTCTCATACTTCATGGCTAGATCCTGGGCTATTTCTGGATTGGATCACGTAGTAAAGTGGTACCACACTGAAACATTCAATGGAACCTGTTCTGGATAAATATTTTAGAGGATAACGCATCTTAGGTCTGGGTTAGGTCTAAGATTTGCCCTCATCAGGCTCACAGTTTCGCGTTTTTCACATACTTGTTAAACAGATTCTGGGTTTTTTCTGGTTTGGATCACGTAGTAATGTGGTACCACAGTAAAACAGTCAATTAAACCTGGTTTCGATCAATATTTTAGAGGATAAAGCAAGCTAGGTCTGGGATAGGTCTGGGATTAGCCCTCATCAGACTCATACTTTCGCACACTTCACATACTCGTTGACAAGATCCTGGGTTTTTTTCTGGTTTTGATCACGTAGTAATGTGGCTCCACACTGAAACAGTCGATTAAACCTGGTTTCGATTAATATTTTAGAGGATAACGCAAGTTAGGTCTGGGATAGGTCTGGGATTTGCCCTCATCAGGCTCATACTTTCGCGTTTTTCACATACTAGTTGAACAGATCCTGGGTTTTTTCTGGTTTGGATCCCATAGTAAAGTGGTACCACACTGAAACATTCAATGAAACCTGTTCTGGATAAATATTTTAGAGGATAACGCATCTTAGGTCTGGGATAGGTCTAAGATTTGCCCTCATCAGGCTCACATTTTCGCGTTTTTCACATACTTGTTGAACAGATCCTGGGTTTTGTCTTGATTGCATCACGTAGTAACGTAGTACCACACTGAAACAGCCAATGAAACCTGGCTTCCATCAATATTTTAGAGGACAACGCAAGTTAGGTCTAGGTAAGGCCTGAGATCGTCACTGATCAGACTCATACATTCGCATTCTTTACATACTTGTTGAACGGATCCTGGGTTTTTTCTGGCTTGGATCACGTAGTAATGTGGCACCACACTGAAACATTCAACTAACCTGGTCTTGATGAATATTTTAGAGGATAACGCATGTTAGGTCTAGGTTAGGCCTGGGATTTTCACTCATCAGACTCATACTTTCGCATTCTTCACATACTTGATGAACGGATCCTGGGTTTTTTCTGGTTTGGATCACGTAGTAATGTGGGTCCACTCTGAAACAATCAATTAAACCTGGTCTTGATAAATATTTTAGAGGATAACGCTTGTTAGGTCTGGGATAGGTCTGGGATTTGTCCTCATCAGACTCATACTTTCGCACACTTCACATACTCGTTGAACAGATCCTGGGTTATTTTCTGGTTTGGATCACATAGTAAAGTGGTACCACACTGAAACATTCAATGAAACCTGTTCTGGATAAATATTTTAGAGGATAACGCATCTTAGGTCTGGGATAGGTCTAAGATTTGCCCTCATCAGGCTCACATTTTCGCGTTTTTCACATACTTGTTGAACAGATCCTGGGTTTTGTCTTGATTGCATCACGTAGTAACGTAGTACCACACTGAAACAGCCAATGAAACCTGGCTTCCATCAATATTTTAGAGGACAACGCAAGTTAGGTCTAGGTAAGGCCTGAGATTGTCACTGATCAGACTCATACTTTCGCATTCTTCACATACTTGTTGCACTGATCCTGGGTTTTTTCTGGTTTGGATCACGTAGTAATGTGGTTCCACACTGAAACAGTCAATTAAACCTGGTTTCGACCAATATTTTAGAGAATAATTCATGTTAGGTCTAGGTTAGGTCTGGGATTTGCTCTCATCAGGCTCATTCTTTCGCATATTTCTCATACTTGATGGCTAGATCCTGGGCTTTTTCTGGATTGCATCACGTAGTAATGAAGTACAACACTGAAACAGTCAATTAAACCAGGTTTCCATCAATATTTTAGAGGATAACGCCTGTTAGGTCTAGGTTAGGTCTGGGATTTTCACTCGTCAGACTCATACTTTCGCATATTTCTCATACTTGTTGAACGGATCCTGGGTTTTTTCTGGTTTGGATCACGTAGTAATGTGGTACCACACTGAAACAGTCGACTAAACCTGGTTTCGATCAATATTTTAGAGGATAACACAAGTTAGGTCTGGGATAGGTCTAGGATTTGCTCTCGTCAGGCTCATACTTTCGCATATTTCTCATACTTCATGGCTAGATCCTGGGCTATTTCTGGATTGGATCTCGTAGTAATGTGGTACCACACTGAAACACTCAATTAAACCTGGTCTTGATAAATATTTTAGAGGATAACGCATGTTAGGTCTGGGATAGGTCTGGGATTTGCCCTAATCAGACTCATACTTTCGCACACTTCACATACTCGTTGAACTGATCCTGGGTTATTTTCTGGTTTGGATCACATAGTATTGTGGTACCACACTGAAACAGTCGATTAAACCAGGTTTCGATCAATATTTTTGAGGATAACGCATGTTAGGTCTGGGTTAGGTCTAGGATTTGCTCTCGTCAGGCTCATACTTTCGCATATTTCTCATACTTCATGGCTAGATCCTGGGCTATTTCTGGATTGGATCACGTAGTAATGTGGTACCACACTGAAACATTCAATTAAACCTGGTCTTGGTAAATATTTTAGAGGATAACGCATGTTAGGTTTGAGTTAGGTCTAGGATTTGCCCTCATCAGGCCCATACTTTCGCATATTTCTCATACGTCATGGCTAGATCCTGGGTCTTTTCTGGTTTGGATCACGTAGTAATGTGGTACCACACTGAAACAGTCAATTAAACCTGGTTTCGATCAATATTTTAGAGGATAACGCAAGTTAGGTTTGGGATAGGTCTGGGATTTGCCCTCATCAGGCTCATACTTTCGCGTTTTTCACATACTTGTTGAACAGATCCTGGGTTTTTTCTGGTTTGGATCACGTAGTTGTGTGGTACCACACAGAAACAGTCCATTAAACCTGGTTGCGATCAATATTTTAGAGGATAACGCAAGTTAGGTCTGGGATAGGTCTAGGATTTGCCCTCATCAGGCTCTTACTATCGCATATTTCTCATACTTCATGGCTAGATCCTGGGCTATTTCTGGATTGGATCACGTAGTAAAGTGGTACCACACTGAAACATTCAATGAAACCTGGTCTGGATAAATATTTTAGAGGATAACGCATCTTAGGTCTGGGTTAGGTCTAAGATTTGCCCTCATCAGGCTCACAGTTTCGCGTTTTTCACATACTTGTTGAACAGATCCTGGGTGTTTTCTGGTTTGGATCACGTAGTAATGTGGTACCACACAAAAACAGTCAATTAAACCTGGTTTCGATCAATATTTTAGAGGATAACGCAAGTTAGGTCTGGGATAGGTCTGGGATTAGCCCTCATCAGACTCATACTTTCGCAAACTTCACATACTGGATGACAAGATCCTGGGTTTTTTTCTGGTTTGGATCACGTAGTAATGTGTTTCCACACTGAAACAGTCGATTAAACCTGGTTTCGATCAATATTTTAGAGGATAACGCAAGTTAGGTCTGGGATAGGTCTGGGATTTGCTCTCATCAGGCTCATTCTGTCGCATATTTCTCATACTTGATAGCTAGATCCTGGGCTTTTTCTGGATTGCATCACGTAGTAATGAAGTACAACACTGAAACAGTCAATTAAACCTGGTTTCGCTCAATATTTTAGAGGATAACGCATGTTAGGTCTAGGTCAGGCCTGGTTTTTTCACTCATCAGACTCATACTTTCGCATTCTTCACATACTTGTTGAACGGATCCTGGGTTTTTTCTGGCTTGGATCAGGTAGTAATGTGGGACCACACTGAAACAATCAATTAAACCTGGTCTTGATAAATATTTTAGAAGATAACGCATGTTAGGTCTGGGATAGGTCTGGGATTTGCCCTCATCAGGCTCATACTTTCGCACACTTCACATACTTGTTGAACGGATCCTGGGTTTTTTCTGGTTTGGATCACGTAGTAGTGTGGTGCCACACTGAAACAGTCCATTAAACCTGGTTTCGCTCAATATTTTAGAGGATAACGCATGTTAGGTCTAGGTCAGGCCTGGGATTTTCATTCATCAGACTCATACTTTCGCATTCTTCACATACTTGTTGAACGGATCCTGGGTTTTTTCTGGCTTGGATCAGGTAGTAATGTGGGACCACACTGAAACAATCAATTAAACCTGGTCTTGATAAATATTTTAGAAGATAACGCATGTTAGGTCTGGGATAGGTCTGGGATTTGCCCTCATCAGGCTTATACTTTCGCACACTTCACATACTCGTTGAACAGATCCTGCGTTATTTTCTGGTTTGGATCACATAGTAATGTGGTACCACACTGAAACATTCAATTAAACCTGGTCTTGATAAATATTTTAGAGGATAACGCATGTTAGGTCTGGGTTAGGTCTAGGATTTGCCCTCATCAGGCTCATACTTTCGCATATTTCTCATACTTCATGGCTAGATCCTTGGCTATTTCTGGATTGGATCACGTAGTAAAGTGGTACCACACTGAAACATTCAATGAAACCTGGTCTGCATAAATATTTTAGAGGACAACGCATCTTAGGTCTGGGATAGGTCTAAGATTTGCCCTCATCAGGCTCACAGTTTCGCGTTTTTCACATACTTGTTGAACAGATCCTGGATTTTTTCTGGTTTGGATCCCGTAGTAGTGTGGTACCACACTGAAACAGTCAATTAAACCTGGTTTCGCTCAATATTTTAGAGGATAACGCATGTTAGGTCTAGGTCAGGCCTGGTTTTTTCACTCATCAGACTCATACTTTCGCATTCTTCACATACTTGTTGAACGGATCCTGGGTTTTTTCTGGTTTGGATCACGTAGTTATGTGGGTCCACACTGAAACAATCAATTAAACCAGGTTTCGATCAATATTTTTGAGGATAACGCATGTTAGGTCTAGGTTAGGCCTGGGATTTTCACTCATCAGACTCATACTTTCGCATTCTTCACATACTTGTTGAACGGATCCTGGGTTTTTTCTGGTTTGGATCACGTAGTAGTGTGGTGCCACACTGAAACAGTCCATTAAACCAGGTTTCGATCAATATTTTTGAGGATACCGCATGTTAGGTCTAGGTTAGGCCTGGGATTTTCACTCATCAGACTCATACTTTCGCACACTTCGCATACTCGTTGAACAGATCCTGGGTTATTTTCTGGTTTGGATCACATAGTAATGTGGTACCACACTGAAACAGTCGATTAAACCAGGTTTCGATCAATATTTTTGAGGATAACGCATGTTAGGTCTAGGTTAGGCCTGGGATTTTCACTCATCAGACTCATACTTTCGCATTCTTCACATACTTGTTGAACGGATCCTGGGTTTTTTCTGGTTTGGATCACGTAGTAGTGTGGTGCCACACTGAAACAGTCCATTAAACCAGGTTTCGATCAATATTTTTGAGGATAACGCATGTTAGGTCTAGGTTAGGCCTGGGATTTTCACTCATCAGACTCATACTTTCGCATTCTTCACATACTTGTTGAACGGATCCTGGGTTTTTTCTGGTTTGGGTCACGTAGTAATGTGGGTCCACTCTGAAACAATCAATTAAACCTGGTCTTGATAAATATTTTAGAGGATAACGCATGTTAGGTCTGGGATAGGCCTGGTTTTTTCACTCATCAGACTCATACTTTCGCATTCTTCACATACTTGTTGAACGGATCCTGGGTTTTTTCTGGGTTGGATCACGTAGTTATGTGGGTCCACACTGAAACAATCAATTAAACCTGGTCTTGATAAATATTTTAGAGGATAACGCATGTTAGGTCTGGGTTACGTCTAGGATTTGCCCTCATCAGGCTCATACTTTCGCATATTTCTCATACTTCTTGGCTAGATCCTGGGCTGTTTCTGCATTGTATCACGTAGTAATGTGGTACCACGCTGAAACAGTCAATTAAACCTGGTTTCGATCAATATTTTAGAGGATAACGCAAGTTAGGTCTGGGATAGGTCTAGGATTTGCCCTCATCAGGCTCTTACTATCGCATATTTCTCATACTTCATGGCTAGATCCTGGGCTATTTCTGGATTGGATCACGTAGTAAAGTGGTACCACACTGAAACATTCGATGGAACCTGTTCTGGATAAATATTTTAGAGGATAACGCATCTTAGGTCTGGGTTAGGTCTAAGATTTGCCCTCATCAGGCTCACAGTTTCGCGTTTTTCACATACTTGTTAAACAGATTCTGGGTTTTTTCTGGTTTGGATCACGTAGTAATGTGGTACCACACTAAAACAGTCAATTAAACCTGGTTTCGATCAATATTTTAGAGGATAAAGCAAGCTAGGTCTGGGATAGGTCTGGGATTAGCCCTCATCAGACTCATACTTTCGCACACTTCACATACTCGTTGACAAGATCCTGGGTTTTTTTCTGGTTTTGATCACGTAGTAATGTGGCTCCACACTGAAACAGTCGATTAAACCTGGTTTCGCTCAATATTTTAGAGGATAACGCATGTTAGGTCTAGGTCAGGCCTGGTTTTTTCACTCATCAGACTCATACTTTCGCATTCTTCACATACTTGTTGAACGGATCCTGGGTTTTTTCTGGTTTGGATCAGGTAGTAATGTGGGTCCACACTGAAACAATCAATTAAACCTGGTCTTGATAAATATTTTAGAGGATAACGCATGTTAGGTCTGGGATAGGTCTGGGGTTTGCCCTCATCAAGCTCATACTTTGGCATATTTCTCATACTTCATGGCTAGATCCTGGGCTGTTTCTGCATTGTATCACGTAGTAATGTGGTACCACGCTGAAACAGTCAATTAAACCTGGTTTCGATCAATATTTTAGAGGATAACGCATCTTAGGTCTGGGTTAGGTCTAAGATTTGCCCTCATCAGGCTCACAGTTTCGCGTTTTTCACATACTAGTTGAACAGATCCTGGGTTTTTTCTGGTTTGGATCCCGTAGTAGTGTGGTACCACACTGAAACAGTCCATTAAACCTGGTTTCGCTCAATATTTTAGAGGATAACGCATGTTAGGTCTAGGTCAGGCCTGGTTTTTTCACTCATCAGACTCATACTTTCGCATTCTTCACATACTTGTTGAACGGATCCTGGGTTTTTTCTGGTTTGGATCAGGTAGTAATGTGGGTCCACACTGAAACAATCAATTAAACCTGGTCTTGATAAATATTTTAGAGGATAACGCATGTTAGGTCTGGGATAGGTCTGGGATTTGCCCTCATCAAGCTCATACTTTGGCATATTTCTCATACTTCATGGCTAGATCCTGGGCTGTTTCTGCATTGTATCACGTAGTAATGTGGTACCACGCTGAAACAGTCAATTAAACCTGGTTTCGATCAATATTTTAGAGGATAACGCAAGTTAGGTCTGGGATAGGTTTAGGATTTGCCCTCATCAGGCTCTTACTATCGCATATTTCTCATACTTCATGGCTAGATCCTGGGCTATTTCTGGATTGGATCACGTAGTAAAGTGGTACCACACTGAAACATTCAATGAAACCTGTTCTGGATAAATATTTTAGAGGATAACGCATCTTAGGTCTGGGATAGGTCTAAGATTGGCCCTCATCAGGCTCACATTTTCACGTTTTTCACATACTTGTTGAACAGATCCTGGGTTTTGTCTTGATTGCATCACGTTGTAACGTAGTACCACACTGAAACAGCCAATGAAACCTGGCTTCCATCAATATTTTAGAGGACAACGCAAGTTAGGTCTAGGTAAGGCCTGAGATTGTCACTGATCAGACTCATACATTCGCATTCTTTACATACTTGTTGAACGGATCCTGGGTTTTTTCTGGCTTGGATCACGTAGTAATGTAGCACCACACTGAAACATTCAACTAACCTGGTCTTGATGAATATTTTAGAGGATAACGCATGTTAGGTCTAGGTTAGGCCTGGGATTTTCACTCATCAGACTCATACTTTCGCATTCTTCACATACTTGTTGAACGGATCCTGGGTTTTTTCTGGTTTGGATCACGTAGTAATGTGGGTCCACTCTGAAACAATCAATTAAACCTGGTCTTGATAAATATTTTAGAGGATAACGCTTGTTAGGTCTGGGATAGGTCTGGGATTTGTCCTCATCAGACTCATACTTTCGCACACTTCACATACTCGTTGAACAGATCCTGGGTTATTTTCTGGTTTGGATCACATAGTAATGTGGTACCACACTGAAACAGTCGATTAAACCAGGTTTCGATCAATATTTTTGAGGACAACGCATGTTTGGTCTAGGTTAGGCCTGGGGTTTTCACTCATCAGACTCATACTTTCGCATTCTTCACATACTTGTTGAACTGATCCTGGGTTTTTTCTGGTTTGGATCACGTAGTAATGTGGTTCCACACTGAAACAGTCAATTAAACCTGGTTTCGACCAATATTTTAGAGAATAATTCATGTTAGGTCTAGGTTAGGTCTGGGATTTGCTCTCATCAGGCTCATTCTTTCGCATATTTCTCATACTTGATGGCTAGATCCTGGGCTTTTTCTGGATTGCATCACGTAGTAATGAAGTACAACACTGAAACAGTCAATTAAACCTGGTTTCTATCAATATTTTAGAGGACAACGCAAGTTAGGTCTGGGATAGGTCTGGGATTTGTCCTCATCAGGCTCATACTTTCGCGTTTTTCACATACTTGTTGAACAGATCCTGTGTTTTTTCTGGTTTGGATCCCATAGTAGTGTGGTACCACACTGAAACAGTCCATTAAACCTGGTTTCGCTCAATATTTTAGAGGATAACGCATGTTAGGTCTAGGTCAGGCCTGGGATTTTCACTCATCAGACTCATACCTTCGCATTCTTCACATACTCGTTGACAAGATCCTGGGTTTTTTTCTGGTTTTGATCACGTAGTAATGTGGGTCCACACTGAAACAATCGATTAAACCTGGTCTTGTTAAATATTTTAGAGGATAAAGCATGTTAGGTCTGGGATAGGTCTGGGATTTGCCCTCATCAGACTCATACTTTCGCACACTTCACATACTCGTTGAAAAGATCCTGGGTTGTTTTCTGGTTTGGATCACATAGTAATGTGGTACCACACTGAAACAGTCGATTAAACCAGGTTTCGATCAATATTTTAGAGGATAACGCAAGTTAGGTCTGGGATAGGTCTGGGATTTGCCCTCATCACGCTCATACTTTCGCGTTTTTCACATACTTGTTGAACGGATCCTGGGTTTTTTCTGGTTTGGATCAGGTAGTAATGTGGTACCACACTAAAACAGTCAATTAAACCTGGTTTCGATCAATATTTTAGAGGATAACGCAAGCTAGGTCTGGGATAGGTCTGGGATTAGCCCTCATAAGACTCATACTTTCGCACACTTCACATACTCGTTGACAAGATCCTGGGTTTTTTTCTGGTTTTGATCACGTAGTAATGTGGCTCCACACTGAAACAGTCGATTAAACCTGGTTTCGATTAATATTTTAGAGGATAACGCAAGTTAGGTCTGGGATAGGTCTGGGATTTGCCCTCATCAGGCTCATACTTTCGCGTTTTTCACATACTAGTTGAACAGATCCTGGGTTTTTTCTGGTTTGGATCCCGTAGTAGTGTGGTACCACACTGAAACAGTCCATTAAACCTGGTTTCGCTCAATATTTTAGAGGATAACGCATGTTAGGTCTAGGTCAGGCCTGGTTTTTTCACTCATCAGACTCATACTTTCGCATTCTTCACATACTTGTTGAACGGATCCTGGGTTTTTTCTGGTTTGGATCAGGTAGTAATGTGGGTCCACACTGAAACAATCAATTAAACCTGGTCTTGATAAATATTTTAGAGGATAACGCATGTTAGGTCTGGGATAGGTCTGGGATTTGCCCTCATCAGGCTCATACTTTGGCATATTTCTCATACTTCATGGCTAGATCCTGGGCTGTTTCTGCATTGTATCACGTAGTAATGTGGTACCACGCTGAAACAGTCAATTAAACCTGGTTTCGATCAATATCTTAGAGGATAACGCAAGTTAGGTCTGGGATAGGTCTAGGATTTGCCCTCATCAGGCTCTTACTATCGCATATTTCTCATACTTCATGGCTAGATCCTGGGCTAATTCTGGATTGGATCACGTAGTAAAGTGGTACCACACTGAAACATTCAATGAAACCTGTTCTGGATAAATATTTTAGAGGATAACGCATCTTAGGTCTGGGATAGGTCTAAGATTTGCCCTCATCAGGCTCACATTTTCGCGTTTTTCACATACTTGTTGAACAGATCCTGGGTTTTGTCTTGATTGCATCACGTAGTAACGTAGTACCACACTGAAACAGCCAATGAAACCTGGTTTCCATCAATATTTTAGAGGACAACGCATGTTAGGACTGGGATAGGTCTGGGATTTGCCCTCACCAGACTCATACTTTCGCACACTTCACATACTCGTTGAACAGATCCTGGGTTATTTTCTGGTTTGGATCACATAGTAATGTGGTACCACACTGAAACTGTCGATTAAACCAGGTTTCGATCAATATTTTTGAGGACAACGCATGTTAGGTCTAGGTTAGGGCTGGGGTTTTCACTCATCAGACTCATACTTTCGCATTCTTCACATACTTGTTGAACTGATCCTGGGTTTTTTCTGGTTTGGATCACGTAGTAATGTGGTTCCACACTGAAACAGTCAATTAAACCTGGTTTCGACCAATATTTTAGAGAATAATTCATGTTAGGTCTAGGTTAGGTCTGGGGTTTGCTCTCATCAGGCTCATTCTTTCGCATATTTCTCATACTTGATGGCTAGATCCTGGGCTTTTTCTGGATTGCATCACGTAGTAATGAAGTACAACACTGAAACAGTCAATTAAACCTGGTTTCTATCAATATTTTAGAGGACAACGCAAGTTAGGTCTGGGATAGGTCTGGGATTTGCCCTCATCAGGCTCATACCTTCGCATTCTTCACATACTTGTTGAACGGATCCTGGGTTTTTTCTGGTTTGGATCACGTAGTAATGTGGGTCCACACTGAAACAATCGATTAAACCTGGTCTTGTTAAATATTTTAGAGGATAACGCATGTTAGGTCTGGGATAGGTCTGGGATTTGCCCCCATCAGACTCATACTTTCGCACACTTCACATACTCGTTGAAAAGATCCTGGGTTATTTTCTGGTTTGGATCACATAGTAATGTGGTACCACACAGAAACAGTCGATTAAACCAGGTTTCGATCAATATTTTAGAGGATAACGCAAGTTAGGTCTGGGATAGGTCTGGGATTTGCCCTCATCAGGCTCATACTTTCGCGTTTTTCACATACTTGTTGAACGGATCCTGGGTTTCTTCTGGTTTGGATCAGGTAGTAATGTGGGTCCACACTGAAACAATCAAATAAACCTGGTCTGCATAAATATTTTAGAGGACAACGCATCTTAGGTCTGGGATAGGTCTGGGATTTGCTCTCATCAGGCTCATTCTTTCGCATATGTCTCATACTTGATGGCTAGATCCTGGGCTTTTTCTGGATTGCATCACGTAGTAGCGTAGTACCACACTGAAACAGCCAATGAAACCTGGTTTCCATCAATATTTTAGAGGACAACGCAAGTTAGGTCTAGGTAAGGCCTGAGATTGTCACTGATCAGACTCATACATTCGCATTCTTTACATACTTGTTGAACGGATCCTGGGTTTTTTCTGGTTTGGATCACGTAGTAAAGTGGTACCACACTGAAACATTCAATGAAACCTGGCCTGGATAAATATTTTAGAGGATAACGCATCTTAGGTCTGGGTTAGGTCTAAGATTTGCCCTCATCAGGCTCACAGTTTCGCGTTTTCCACATACTTGTTGAACAGATCCTGGGTTTTTTCTGGTTTGGATCACGTAGTAATGTGGTACCACACTAAAACAGCCAATTAAACCTGGTTTCGATCAATATTTTGGAGGATAACGCAAGTTAGGTCTGGGACAGGTTTGGGATTTGCTCTCATCAGGCTCATTCTTTCGCATATTTCTCATACTTGATGACTATCTCCTGAGCTTTTTCTGGATTGCATCACGTAGTAATGAAGTACAACACTGAAACAGTCAATTAAACCTGGTTTCCGTCAATATTTTAGAGGACAACGCAAGTTAGGTCTGGGATAGGTCTGGGATTTGCCCTCATCAGGCTCATACTGTCGCGTTTTTCACATACTTGTTGAACAGATCCTGGGTTTTTTCTGGTTTGGATCCCGTAGTAGTGTGGTACCACACTGAAACTGTCGATTAAACCAGGTTTCGATCAATATTTTTGAGGATAACGCATGTTAGGTCTAGGTTAGGCCTGGGATTTTCACTCATCAGACTCATACTTTCGCATTCTTCACATACTTGTTGAACGGATCCTGGGTTTTTTCTGGTTTGGATCACGTAGTAATGTGGGTCCACTCTGGTACAATCAATTAAACCTGGTCTTGATAAATATTTTAGAGGATAACGCATGTTAGGTCTGGGATAGGTCTGGGATTTGTCCTCATCAGACTCATACTTTCGCACACTTCACATACTCGTTGAACAGATCCTGGGTTTTTTCTGGTTTGGATCCCATAGTAGTGTGGTACCACACTGAAACAGTCTATTAAACCTGGTTTCGCTCAATATTTTAGAGGATAACGCATGTTAGGTCTAGGTCAGGCCTGGGATTTTCACTCATCAGACTCATACCTTCGCATTCTTCACATACTTGTTGAACGGATCCTGGGTTTTTTCTGGTTTGGATCACGTAGTTATGTGGGTCCACACTGTGACAATTAGTTAAACCTGGTCTTGATAAATATTTTAGAGGATAACGCATGTTAGGTCTGGGATAGGTCTGGGATTTGCCCTCATCAGACTCATACTTTCGCACACTTCACATACTCGTTGAACAGATCCTGGGTTATTTTCTGGTTTGGATCACATAGTAATGTGGTACCACACTGAAACAGTCGATTAAACCTGGTTTCGATCAATATTTTTGAGGATAACGCATGTTAGGTCTAGGTTAGGCCTGGGATTTTCACTCATCAGACTCATACTTTCGCATTCTTCACATACTTGTTGAACGGATCCTGGGTTTTTTCTGGTTTGGATCACGTAGTAATGTGGGTCCACTCTGAAACAATCAATTAAACCTGGTCTTGATAAATATTTTAGAGGATAACGCATGTTAGGTCTGGGATAGGTCTGGGATTTGTCCTCATCAGACTCATACTTTCGCACACTTCACATACTCGTTGAACAGATCCTGGGTTATTTTCTGGTTTGGATCACATAGTAATGTGGTACCACACTGAAACAGTCGATTAAACCAGGTTTCGATCAATATTTTTGAGGACAACGCATGTTAGGTCTAGTTTAGGCCTGGGGTTTTCACTCATCAGACTCATACTTTCGCATTCTTCACATACTTGTTGAACTGATCCTGGGTTTTTTCTGGTTTGGATCACGTAGTAATGTGGTTCCACACTGGAACAGTCAATTAAACCTGGTTTCGACCAATATTTTAGAGAATAATTCATGTTAGGTCTAGGTTAGGTCTGGGATTTGCTCTCATCAGGCTCATTCTTTCGCATATTTCTCATACTTGATGGCTAGATCCTGAGCTTTTTCTGGATTGCATCACGTAGTAATGAAGTACAACACTGAAACAGTCAATTAAACCTGGTTTCCGTCAATATCTTAGAGGACAACGCAAGTTAGGTCTGGGATAGGTCTGGGATTTGCCCTCATCAGGCTCATACTGTCGCGTTTTTCACATACTTGTTGAACAGATCCTGGGTTTTTTCTGGTTTGGATCCCGTAGTAGTGTGGTACCACACTGAAACAGTCCATTAAACCTGGTTTCGCTCAATATTTTAGAGGATAACGCATGTTAGGTCTAGGTCGGGCCTGGTTTTTTCACTCATCAGACTCATACTTTCGCATTCTTCACATACTCGTTGAACGGATCCTGGGTTTTTTCTGGTTTGGATCACGTAGTTATGTGGGTCCACACTGAGACAATCAATTAAACCTGGTCTTGATAAATATTTTAGAGGATAACGCATGTTAGGTCTGGGATAGGTCTGGGATTTGCCCTCATCAGACTCATACTTTCGCACACTTCACATACTCGTTGAACAGATCCTGGGTTATTTTCTGGTTTGGATCACATAGTAATGTGGTACCACACTGAAACAGTCGATTAAACCAGGTTTCGATCAATATTTTTGAGGATAACGCATGTTAGGTCTAGGTTAGGCCTGGGATTTTCACTCATCAGACTCATACTTTCGCATTCTTCACATACTTGTTGAATGGATCCTGGGTTTTTTCTGGTTTGGATCACGTAGTAATGTGGGTCCACTCTGAAACAATCAATTAAACCTGGTCTTGATAAATATTTTAGAGGATAACGCATGTTAGGTCTGGGATAGGTCTGGGATTTGTCCTCATCAGACTCATACTTTCGCATGCTTCACATACTCGTTGAACAGATCCTGGGTTATTTTCTGGTTTGGATCACATAGTAATGTGGTACCACACTGAAACAGTCGATTAAACCAGGTTTCGATCAATATTTTTGAGGACAACGCATGTTAGGTCTAGTTTAGGCCTGGGGTTTTCACTCACCAGACTCATACTTTCGCATTCTTCACATACTTGTTGAACTGATCCTGGGTTTTTTCTGGTTTGGATCACGTAGTAATGTGGTTCCACACTGGAACAGTCAATTAAACCTGGTTTCGACCAATATTTTAGAGAATAATTCATGTTAGGTCTAGGTTAGGTCTGGGATTTGCTCTCATCAGGCTCATTCTTTCGCATATTTCTCATACTTGATGGCTAGATCCTGAGCTTTTTCTGGATTGCATCACGTAGTAATGAAGTACAACACTGAAACAGTCAATTAAACCTGGTTTCCGTCAATATCTTAGAGGACAACGCAAGTTAGGTCTGGGATAGGTCTGGGATTTGCCCTCATCAGGCTCATACTGTCGCGTTTTTCACATACTTGTTGAACAGATCCTGGGTTTTTTCTGGTTTGGATCCCATAGTAGTGTGGTACCACACTGAAACAGTCCATTAAACCTGGTTTCGCTCAATATTTTTGAGGATAACGCATGTTAGGTCTAGGTCGGGCCTGGTTTTTTCACTCATCAGACTCATACTTTCGCATTCTTCACATACTCGTTGAACGGATCCTGGGTTTTTTCTGGTTTGGATCACGTAGTTATGTGGGTCCACACTGAGACAATCAATTAAACCTGGTCTTGATAAATATTTTAGAGGATAACGCATGTTAGGTCTGGGATAGGTCTGGGATTTGCCCTCATCAGACTCATACTTTCGCACACTTCACATACTCGTTGAACAGATCCTGGGTTATTTTCTGGTTTGGATCACATAGTAATGTGGTACCACACTGAAACAGTCCATTAAACCTGGTTTCGCTCAATATTTTAGAGGATAACGCATGTAAGGTCTAGGTCAGGCCTGGGATTTTCACTCATCAGACTCATACCTTCGCATTCTTCACATACTTGTTGAACGGATCCTGGGTTTTTTCTGGTTTGGATCACGTAGTAATGTGGGTCCACACTGAAACAACCGATTAAACCTGGTCTTGATAAATATTTTAGAGGGTAACGCATGTTAGGTCTGGGATAGGTCTGGGATTTGCCCTCATCAGACTCATACTTTCGCACACTTCACATACTCGTTGAAAAGATCCTGGGTTATTTTCTGGTTTGGATCACATAGTAATGTGGTACCACACTGAAACAGTCGATTAAACCAGGTTTCGATCAATATTTTAGAGGATAACGCAAGTTAGGTCTGGGATAGGTCTGGGATTTGCCCTCATCAGGCTCGTACTTTCGCGTTTTTCACATACTTGTTGAACGGATCCTGGGTTTTTTCTGGTTTGGATCAGGTAGTAATGTGAGTCCACACTGAAACAATCAATTAAACCTGGTTTTGATAAATATTTTAGAGGATAACGCATGTTAGGACTGGGATAGGTCTGGGATTTGCCCTCATCAGGCTCATACTTTCGCACACTTCACATACTCGTTGAACAGATCCTGCGTTATTTTCTGGTTTGGATCACATAGTAATGTGGTACCACACTGAAACATTCAATTAAACCTGGTCTTGATAAATATTTTAGAGGATAACGCATGTTAGGTCTAGGTCAGGCCTGGTTTTTTCACTCATCAGACTCATACTTTCGCATTCTTCCCATACTTGTTGAATGGATCCTGGGTTCTTTCTGGTTTGGATCACGTAGTAATGTGGTTCCACACTGAAACAGTCAATTAAACCTGGTTTCGACCAATATTCTAGAGAATAATTCATGTTGGGTCTAGGTTAGGTCTGGGATTTGCTCTCATCAGGCTCATTCTTTCGCATATTTCTCATACTTGATGGCTAGATCCTGGGCTTTTTCTGGATTGCATCACGTAGTAATGAAGTACAACACTGAAACAGTCAATTAAACCTGGTTTCCATCAATATTTTAGAGGATAACGCATGTTAGGTCTGGGATAGGTCTGGGATTTGCCCTCATCAGACTCATACTTTCGCATTCTTCACATACTTGTTGAACAGATCCTGGGTTTTTTCTGGTTTGGATCCCATAGTAGTGTGGTATCACACTGAAACAGTCCATTAAACCTGGTTTCGCTCAATATTTTAGAGGATAACGCATGTTTGGCCTAGGTCAGGCCTGGGATTTTCACTCATCAGACTCATACCTTCGCATTCTTCACATACTTGTTGAACGGATCCTGGGTTTTTTCTGGTTTGGATCACGTAGTAATGTGGGTCCATACTGAAACAATCGATTAAACCTGGTCTTGATAAATATTTTAGAGGATAACGCATGTTAGGTCTGGGAGAGTTCTGGGATTTGCCCTCATCAGACTCATACTTTCGCACACTTCACATACTCGTTGAACAGATCCTGGGTTATTTTCTGGTTTGGATCACATAGTAATGTGGTACCACACTGAAACAGTCGATTAAACCAGGTTTCGATCAATATTTTTCAGGATAACGCATGTTAGGTCTAGGTTAGGCCTGGGATTTTCACTCATCAGACTCATACTTTCGCATTCTTCACATACTTGTAGAACGGATCCTGGGTTTTTACTGGTTTGGATCACGTAGTAATGTGGTACCACACTGAAACATTCAATTAAATCTGGTTTCGATCAATATTTTAGAGGGTAACGCAAGTTAGGTCTGGGATAGGTCCGGGATTTGCCCTCATCAGGCTCATACTTTCGCGTTTTTCACATACTTGTTGAACAGATCCTGGGTTTTTTCTGGTTTGTATCACGTAGTAGTGTGGTACCACACTGAAACAGTCCATTATACCTGGTTTGGATCAATATTTTAGAGGATAACGCATGTTAGGTCTAGGTTAGCCCTGGGATTTTCACTCATCAGACTCATACTTTCGCATTCTTCTCATACTTGCTGAACTGATCCTGGGTTTTTTCTGGTTTGGGTCACGTAGTAATGTGGTACCATACTGAAACAGTCGATTAAACCTGGTTTCGATCAATATCTTAGAGGATAACGCAAGTTAAGTCTGGGATTGGTCTGGGATTTGACCTCATCAGACTCATACTTTCGCACACTTCACATACTCGTTGAACAAATCCTGGGTTATTTTCTGGTTTGGATCACATAGTAATGTGGTACCACACTGAAACAGTCGATTAAACCAGGTTTCGATCAATATTTTTGAAGATAACGCATGTTAGGTCTAGGTTAGGCCTGGGATTTTCACTCATCAGACTCATACTTTCGCATTCTTCACATACTTGTTGAACGGATCCTGGGTTTTTTCTGGTTTGGATCACGTAGTAATGTGGGACCACACTGAAACAGTCAATTAAACCTGGTTTCGATCAATATTTTAGAGAATAACTCATGTTAGGTCTAGGTTAGGTCTGGGATTTGCTCTCATCAGGCTCATTCTTTCGCATATTTCTCATACTTGATGGCTAGATCCTGGGCATTTTCTGGATTGCATCACGTAGTAATAAAGTACAACACTGAAACAGTCAATTAAACCTGGTTTCCATCAATATCTCAGAGGACAATGCAAGTTAGGTCTGGCATAGGTCTGGGATTCGCCCACATCAGGCTCATACTTTCGCGTTTTACACATATTTGTTGAACAGATCCTGGGTTTTTTTCTGGTTTGTATCACGTAGTAATGAAGTACAACACTGAAACAGTCAATAAAACCTGGTTTCCATCAATATCTTAGAGGACAACGCAAGTTAGGTTTGGCATAGGTCTGGGATTCGCCCTCATCAGGCTCATACTTTCGCGTTTTTCACATACTTGTTGAACAGATCCTGGGTTTTTTCTGGTTTGTATCACGTAGTAGTGTGGTACCACACTGAAACAGTCCATTAAACCTGGTTTCGATCAATATTTTAGAGGATAACGCAAGTTAGGTCTGGGATAGGTCCGGGATTTGCCCTCATCAGGCTCATACTTTCGCGTTTTTCACATACTTGTTGAACAGATCCTGGGGTTTTTCTGGTTTGGGTCACGTAGTAGTGTGATACTACACTGAAACATTCAGTTAAACCTGGTCTTGATAAACATTTTAGTGGATAACGCATGTTAGGTCTGGGTTAGGTCTAGGATTTGCTCTCATCAGGCTCATTCTTTCGCATATTTCTCATAGTTGATGGCTAGATCCTGGGCTTTTTCTGGATTGCATCACGTAGTAATGAAGTACAACACTGAAACAGTCAATTAAACCTGGTGTCGATCAATATTTTAGAGAATAATTCATGTTAGGTCTAGGTTAGGTCTGGGATTTGCTCTCATCAGGCTCGTTCTTTCGCATATTTCTCATACTTGATGGCTAGATCCTGGGCTTTTTCTGGATTGCATCACGTAGTAATGAGGTACAACACTGAAACAGTCAATTAAACCTGGTTTCCATCAATATCTTAGAGGACAACGCAAGTTAGGTCTGGGATAGGTCTGGGATTTGCCCTCATCAGGCTCATACTTTCGCGTTTTTCACATACTTGTTGAACAGATCCTGGGTTTTCTCTGGTTTGGATTACGTAGTAGTGTGGTACCACACTGAAACGGTCGATTAAACCAGGTTTCGATGAATATTTTTGAGGATAACGCATGTTAGGTCTAGGTTAGGCCTGGGATTTTCACTGATCAGACTCATACTTTCGCATTCTTCACATACGTGTTGAACGGATCCTGGGTTTTTTCTGGTTTGGATCACGTTGTTCTGTGGGACCACACTGAAACAATCAATTAAACCTGGTCTTGATAAATATTTTAGAGGATAACGCATGTTAGGTTTGGGTTAGGTCTAGGATTTGCCCTTAGCAGGCTCATACTTTCGCATATCTCTCATACTTCATGGCCAGATCCTGGGCTGTTTCTGGATTGTATCACATAGTAATGTGGTACCACGCTGAAACAGTCAGTTAAACCTGGTTTCGATCAGTATTTTAGAGGATAACGCAAGTAAGGTCTGGCATAGGTCTGGGATTCGCCCTCATCAGGCTCATACTTTCGCGTTTTTCACATACTTGTTGAACAGATCCTGGGTTTTCTCTGGTTTGGATTACGTAGTAGTGTGGTACCACACTGAAACAGTCGATTAAACCAGGTTTCGATGAATATTTTTGAGGATAACGCATGTTAGGTCTAGGTTAGGCCTGGGATTTTCACTCATCAGACTCATACTTTCGCATTCTTCACATACGTGTTGAACTGATCCTGGGTTTTTTCTGGTTTGGATCACGTAGTAATGTGGTACCACACTGAAACAGACGATTAAACCTGGTTTCGATCAATATCTTAGAGGATAACGAAGGTTAAGTCTGGGATTGGTCTGGGATTTGACCTCATCAGGCTCATACTTTCGCGTTTTTCACATACTTGTTGAACAGATCCTGGGTTTTTTCTGGTTTGGATCACGTAGTAATGTGGTACCGCACTGAAGCGGTCAATTAAACCTGGTTTCGATCAATATTTTAGTGGATGACGCAAGTTAGGTCTGGGATTGGTCTGGGATTTGCCCTCATCAGGCTCATACTTTCGCGTTTTTCACATACTTGTTGAACAGATCCTGGGTTTTTTCTGGTTTGGGTCACGTAGTAGTGTGATACCACACTGAAACAGTCGATTAAACCTGGTTTCGATCGATATTATAGAGGTTAACGCATCTTAGGTCTGGGTTAGCTCTAAGATATGCCCTCATCAGGCTCACAGTTTCGAGTTTTTCACATACTTGTTGAACAGATCCTGGGTTTTTTCTGGTTTGGATCACGAAGTAGTGTGGTACCACACTGAAACAGTCCATTAAACCTGGTTTGGATCAATTGTTTAGAGGATAACGCATGTTAGGTCTAGGTTAGCCCTGGGATTTTCACTCATCAGACTCATACTTTCGCATTCTACTCATACTTGTTGAATTGATCCTGGGTTTTTTTCTGGTTTGGATCAGGTAGTAATGTGGTACCACACTGAAACAGTCAATTAAACCTGGTTTCGATCAATATTTTAGAGGATAACGCAAGTTAGGTCTGGCATAGGTCTGGGACTCGCCCTCATCAGGCTCATACTTTCGCGTTTTTCACATACTTGTTGGACAGATCCTGGGTTTTTTCTGGTTTGTATCACGTAGTAATGTGGCACCACACTGAAACATTCAATTAAACCTGGTTTCGATCAATATTTTAAAGGATAACGCAAGTTAGGACTGGGATAGGTCCGGGATTTGCCCTCATCAGGCTCATACTTTCGCGTTTTTCACATACTTGTTGAACAGATCCTGGGTTTTTTCTGGTTTGGGTCACGTAGTAGTGTGATACTACACTGAAACATTCAGTTAAACCTGGTCTTGATAAACATTTTAGTGGATAACGCATGTCAGGTCTGGGTTAGGTCTAGGATTTGCCCTCATCAGGCTCATTCTTTCGCATATTTATCATACTTGATGGCTAGATCCTGGGCTTTTTCTGGATTGCATCCCGTAGTAATGAAGTACAACACTGAAACAGTCAATTAAACCTGGTTTCGATCAATATTTTAGAGAATAATTCATGTTAGGTCTAGGTTAGGTCTGGGATTTGCTCTCATCAGGCACATTCTTTCGCATATTTCTCATACTTGATGGCTAGATGCTGGGCTATTTCTGGATTGTATGACGTAGTAATGTGGTACCACACTGAAACAGTCAATTAAACCTGGTTTCGATCAATATTTTAGAGGATAACGCAAGTTAGGTCTAGGTTAGGCCTGGGATTTGCCCTCATCAGGGTCATACTTTCGAAGTTTTATCATACATGTTGACCTGATCGAGGGTTTTTTCTGCTTTGGATCACGTAGTAAAGTGGTACCACACTGAAACATTCAATTAAACCTGGTCTTGATAAATATTTTAGAGGATAACGCATGTTAGGTCTAGGTTAGGTCTGGGATTTGCTCTCATCAGGCTCATTCTTTCGCATATTTCTCATACTTGATGGCTAGATCCTGTGCTTTTTCTGGATTGCATCACGTAGTAATAAAGTACAACACTGAAACAGTCAATTAAACCTGGTTTCCATCAATATCTTAGAGGACAACGCAAGTTAGGTCTGGCATAGGTCTGGGATTCGCCCTCATCAGGCTCATACTTTCGCGTTTTACACATATTTGTCGAACAGATCCTGGGTTTTTTCTGGTTTGTATCACGTAGTAATGAAGTACAACACTGAAACAGTCAATTAAACCTGGTTTCCATGAATATCTTAGAGGACAACGCAAGTTAGGTCTGGGATAGGTCTGGGATTTGCCCTCATCAGGCTCATACTTTTGCGTTTTTCACATACTTGTTGAACAGATCCTGGGTTATTTTCTGGTTTAGATCACATAGTAATGTGGTACCACACTGAAACAGTCGATTAAACCAGGTTTCGATGAATATTTTTGAGGATAACGCATGTTAGGTCTAGGTTAGGCCTGGGATTTTCACTCATCAGACTCATACTTTCGCATTCTTCACATACGTGTTAAACGGATCCTGGGTTTTTTCTGGTTTGGATCACGTTGTAGTTTGGGGCCACACTGAAACAATCAATTAAACCTGGTCTTGATAAATATTTTAGAGGATAACGCATGTTAGGTTTGGGTTAGGTCTAGGATTTGCCGTCAGCAGGCTCATACTTTCACATATCTCTCATACTTCATGGCCAGATCCTGGGCTGTTTCTGGATTGTATCACGTAGTAATGTGGTACCACGCTGAAACAGTCAGTTAAACCTGGTTTCGATCAGTATTTTAGAGGATAACGCAAGTTAGGTCTGGCATAGGTCTGGGATTCGCCCTCATCAGGCTCATACTTTCGCGTTTTTCACATACTTGTTGAACAGATCCTGGGTCTTTTCTGGATTGTATCACGTAGTAATGTTGTACCACGCTGAAACAGTCAGTTAAACCTGGTTTCGATCAGTATCTTAGAGGATAACGCAAGTTAGGTCTGGCATAGGTCTGGGATTCGCCCTCATCAGGCTCATACTTTCGCATTCTTCACATACTTGTTGAACGGATCCTGGGTTTTTTCTGGTTTGGATCACGTAGTAATGTGGTACCACACTGAAACAGTCAATGAAGCCTGGTTTCAATCAATACTTTAGACGACAACGCAAGTTAGGTCTAGGTAAGGCCTGAGATTTTCACTGATCGGACTCATACTTTCGCATTTTTCACATACTTGTTCAACAGATCCTGGGTTTTTTCTGGTTTGGGTCACGTAGTAGTGTGATACCACACTGAAACCGTCGATTAAACCTGGTTTCGATCAATATTTTAGAGGTTAACGCATCTTAGGTCTGGGTTAGCTCTAAGATATGCCCTCATCAGGCTCACAGTTTCGAGTTTTTCACATACTTGTTGAACAGATCCTGGGTTTTTTCTGGTGTGGATCACGAAGTAGTGTGGTACCACACTGAAACAGTCCATTAAACCTGGTTTCACTCAATATTTTAGAGGATAACGCATGTTAGGTCTAGGTTAGGTCTGGGATTTGCTCTCATTAGGCTCATTCTTTCGCATATTTCTCATACTTGATGGCTAGATCATGGGCTTTTTCTGGATTGCATCACGTAGTAATGTAGTACCACACTGAAACAGTCAATGAAACCTGATTTCCATCAATACTTTAGAGGACAACGCAAGTTAGGTCTAGGTAAGGCCTTAGATTTTCGCTGATCAGACTCATACTTTCGCCTTCTTCACATACTTGTTGAACGGATCCTGGGTTTTTTCTGGTTTGGAACACGTAGTAATGTGGTACCACACTGAAACATTCAATTAAACCTGGTCTTGATAAATATTTTAGAGAATAACGCATGTTAGGTCTGAGTTAGGTCTAGGATTTGCCCTCATCAGGCTCATACTTTCGCATATTTCTCATACTTCATGGCTAGATCCAGGGCTATTTCTGGATTGGATCACGTAGTAAAGTGGTACCACAATGAAACATTCAATGAAACCTGGTCTGGATAAAAATTTTAGAGGATAACGCATGTTAGGTCAAGGTTAGTTCTAAGATTTGCCCTCATCAGGCTCACAGTTTCGCGTTTTTCACATACTTGTCGAACAGATCCTGGGTTTTTTCTGGTTTGGATCACGTAGTAATGTGGTACCACACTGAAAAATTCAATTAAACCTGGTCTTGATAAAGATTTTAGAGGATAACGCATGTTAGGTCTGGGATAGGTCTGGGATTAGCCCTCATCAGACTCATACTTTCGCACACTTCACATACTCGTTGACGAGATCCTGGGTTTTTTTCAAGTTTGGATCAGGTAGTAATGTGGTACCACACTGAAACAGTCGATTAAACCTGGTTTCGATCAATATCTTTGAGGATAACGCATGTTAGGTCTGGGATAGGTCTGGGATTAGCCCTCATCAGACTCATACTTTCGCATATTTCTCATACTTCATGGCTAGATACTGGGCTGTTTCTGCATTGTATCACGTAGTAATGTGGTACCACGCCGAAACAGTCAATTAAACCTGGTTTCGCTCAATATTTTAGAGGATAACGCATGCTAGGTCTAGGTAAGACCTGAGATTTTCACTGATCAGACTCATACTTTCGCATTCTTCACATACTTGTTGAACGGATCCTGGGTTTTTTCTGGTTTGGATCACGTAGTAATGAGGGTCCACACTGAAACAATCAATTAAACCTGGTCTTGATAAATATTTTAGAGGATAACGCATGTTAGGTCTGGGATAGGTCTAGGATTTGCCATCATCAGGCTCTTACTATCGCATATTTCTCATACTTCATGGCTAGATCCTGGGCTATTTCTGGATTGGATCACGTAGTAATGTGGTACCACACTGAACATTCAATTAAACCTGGTCTTGATAAATATTTTAGAGGATAACGCATGTTAGGTCTGGGTTACGTCTAGGATTTGCCCTCAACAGGCTCATACTTTCGCATATTTCTCATACTTCATGGCTAGATCCTGGGCTGTTTCTGCATTGTATCACGTAGTAATGTGGTACCACGCTGAAACAGTCAATTAAACCTGGTTTAGCTCAATATTTTAGAGGATAACGCATGTTAGGTCTAGGTCAGCCCTGAGATTTTCACTGATCAGACTCATACATTCGCATTCTTCACATACTTGTTGAACGGATCCTGGGTTTTTTCTGGTTTGGATCACGTAGTAATGTGGTACCACACTGAAACATTCAATTAAACCTGGTCTTGATAAATATTTTAGAGGATAACGCATGTTAGGTCTGGGGTACGTCTAGGATTTGCCCTCATCAGGCTCATACTTTCGCATATTTCTCATACTTTATGGCTAGATCCTGGGCTGTTTCTGCATTGTATCACGTAGTAATGTGCTACCACGCTGAAACAGTCAATTAAACCTGGTTTCGATCAATATTTTAGAGGATAACGCAAGTTAGGTCTGGGATAGGTCTAGGATTTGCCCTCATCAGGCTCTTACTATCGCATATTTCTCATTCTTCATGGCTAGATCCTGGGCTATTTCTGGATTGGATCACGTAGTAAAGTGGTACCAAACTGAAACACTCATTGAAACCTGGTCTGGATAAATATTTTAGAGGATAACGCATCTTAGGTCTGGGATTGGTCTTGGATTTGACCTCATCAGACTCATACTTTCGCACACTTCACATACTTGTTGAACAGATCCTGGGTTTTTTCTGGTTTGGATCCCGTAGTAGTGTGGTACCACACTGAAACAGTCAATTAAACCTGGTTTCCATCAATATTTTAGAGGACAACGCAAGTTAGGTCTGGGATAGGTCTGGGATTTGCCCTCATCAGGCTCATACCTTCGCGTTTTTCACATACTTGTTGAACGGATCCTGGGTTTTTTCTGCATTGTATCACGTAGTAATGTGCTACCACGCTGAAACAGTCAATTAAACCTGGTTTCGATCAATATTTTAGAGGATAACGCAAGTTAGGTCTGGGATAGGTCTAGGATTTGCCCTCATCAGGCTCTTACTATCGCATATTTCTCATTCTTCATGGCTAGATCCTGGGCTATTTCTGGATTGGATCACGTAGTAAAGTGGTACCAAACTGAAACACTCATTGAAACCTGGTCTGGATAAATATTTTAGAGGATAACGCATCTTAGGTCTGGGATTGGTCTTGGATTTGACCTCATCAGACTCATACTTTCGCACACTTCACATACTTGTTGAACAGATCCTGGGTTTTTTCTGGTTTGGATCCCGTAGTAGTGTGGTACCACACTGAAACAGTCAATTAAACCTGGTTTCCATCAATATTTTAGAGGACAACGCAAGTTAGGTCTGGGATAGGTCTGGGATTTGCCCTCATCAGGCTCATACCTTCGCGTTTTTCACATACTTGTTGAACGGATCCTGGGTTTTTTCTGGTTTGGATCACGTAGTTATGTGGGTCCACACTGAAACAATCAATTAAACCTGGTCTTGATAAATATTTTAGAGGATAACGCGTGTTAGGTCTGGGATAGGTCTGGGATTTGCCCTCATCAGACTCATACTTTCGCACACTTCACATACTCGTTGAACAGATCCTGGGTTATTTTGTGGTTTGGATCACATAGTAATGTGGTACCACACTGAAACAGTCGATTAAACCAGGTTTGGATCAATATTTTTGAGGATAACGCATGTTAGGTCTAGGTTAGGCCTGGGATTTTCACTCATCAGACTCATACTTTCGCATTCTTCACATACTTGTTGAACGGACCCTGGGTTTTTTCTGGTTTGAATCACGTAGTAATGTGGGTCCACACTGAAACAATCAATTAAAACTGGTCTTGATAAATATTTTAGAGGATAACGCATGTTAGGTCTGGGATAGGTCTGGGATTTGCCCTCATCAGACTCATACTTTCGCACACTTCACATACTCGTTGAACAGATCCTGGGTTATTTTCTGGTTTGGATCACATAGTAATGTGGTACCACACTGAAACAGTCGATTAAACCAGGTTTCGATCAATATTTTTGAGGACAATGCATGTTAGGTCTAGGTTAGGCCTGGGATATTCACTCATCAGACTCATATTTTCGCATTCTTCACATACTTGTTGAACTGATCCTGGGTTTTTTCTGGTTTGGATCACGTAGTAATGTGGTTCCACACTGAAACAGTCGGTTAAACCTGGTCTTGATAAATATTTTAGAGGATAACGCAAGTTAGGTCTGGGATAGGTCTGGGATTTGCCCTCATCAGACTCATACCTACGCACACTTCACATACTCGTTGAACAGATCCTGGGTTATTCACTGGTTTGGATCACATAGTAATGTGGTACCAAACTGAAACAGTCGATTAAACCAGGTTTCGATCAATATTTTTGAGGATAACGCATGTTAGGTCTAGGATAAGGCCTGGGATTTTCACTCATCAGACTCATACTTTCGCATTCCTCACATAATTGTTGAACGGATCTAAGGTTTTTTCTGGTTTGGATCACGTAGTAACGTGGGACCACACTGAAACAGTCAATTAAACCTGGTCTTGATAAATATTTTAGAGGATAACGCAAGTTAAGTCTGGGATTGGTCTGGGATTTGACCTCATCAGACTCATACTTTCGCATATTGCTCATACTTGATGGCTAGATCCTGGGCTGTTTCTGGATTGTATGACGTAGTAATGTGGTACCACGCTGAAACAGCGAATTAAACCTGGTTTCGATCAATATTTTAGAGGATAACGCAAGTTAGGTCTAGGTTAGGCCTGGGATTTGCCCTCATCAGGGTCATACTTTCGCAGTTTTAACATACATGTTGACCTGATCGAGGGTTTTTTCTGCTTTGGATCACGTAGTAAAGTGGTACCACGCTGAAACAGTCGATTAAACCTGGTTTCGATCAATATTTTAGAGGATAACGCAAGTTAAGTCTGGGATTGGTCTGGGATTTGACCTCATCAGACTCATACTTTCGCACACTTCACATACTCGTTGAACAGATCCTGGGTTTTTTCTGGTTTGGATCACGTAGTAATGTGGAACCACACTGAAACAGACGATTAAACCTGGTTTCGATCAATATCTTAGAGGATAACGCAAGTTAAGTCTGGGATTGGTCTGGGATTTGACCTCATCAGACTCATACTTTCGCACACTTCACATACTCGTTGAACAGATCCTGGGTTATTTTCTGGTTTGGATCACATAGTAATGTGGTACCACACTGAAACAGTCGATTAAACCAGGTTTCGATCAATATTTTAGAGGATAACGCATGTTAGGTCTAGGTTAGGCCTGGGATTTTCACTCATCAGACTCATACTTTCGCATTCTTCACATACTTGTTGAACGGATCCTGGGTATTTTCTGGTTTGGATCACGTAGTAATGTGGGACCACACTGAAACAGTCAATTAAACCTGGTTTCGATCAATATTTTAGAGAATAATTCATGTTAGGTCTAGGTTAGGTCTGGGATTTGCTCTCATCAGGCTCGTTCTTTCGCATATTTCTCATACTTGATGGCTAGATCCTGGGCTTTTTCTGGATTGCATCACGTAGTAATGAAGTACAACACTGAAACAGTCAATTAAACCTGGTTTCCATCAATATCTTAGAGGACAACGCAAGTTAGGTCTGGAATAGGTCTGGGATTTGACCTCATCGGACTCATACTTTCGCACTCTTCACATACTCGTTGAACAGATCCTGGGTTATTTTCTGGTTTGGATCACATTGTAATGTGGTACCACACTGAAACAGTCGATTAAACCTGGTTTCGATCAATATTTTAGAGAATAATTCATGTTAGGTCTAGGTTAGGTCTGGGATTTGCTCTCATCAGGCTCATTCTTTCGCATATTTCTCATTCTTGATGGCTAGATCCTGGGCTGTTTCTGGATTGTATGACGTAGTAATGTGGTACCACGCTGAAACAGCGAATTAAACCTGGTTTCGATCAATATTTTAGAGGATAACGCAAGTTAGGTCTAGGTTCGGCCTGGGATTTGCACTCATCAGGGTCATACTTTCGCGTTTTTCACATACTTGTTGAACAGATCCTGGGTTTTTTCTGGTTTGTATCACGTAGTAGCGTGGTACCACACTGAAACAGTCCATTAAACCAGGTTTCGATCAATATTTTTGAGGATAACGCATGTTAGGTCTAGGTCAGGCCTGGGATTTTCACTCATCAGACTCATACTTTCGCATTCTTTACATACTTGTTGAACGGATACTGGGTTTTTTCTGGTTTGGATCACGTAGTAATGTGGGTCCACACTGAAACAATCAATTAAACCTGGTCTTGATAAATATTTTAGAGGATAACGCATGTTAGGTCTGGGATAGGTATGGGATTTGCCCTCATCAGACTCATACTTTCGCACACTTCACATACTCGTTGAACAGATCCTGGGTTATTTTCTGGTTTGGATCACATAGTAATGTGGTACCACACTGAAACAGTCGATTAAACCTGCTTTCGATCAATATTTTAGAAGATAACGCATGTTAGGTCTAGATTAGGCCTGGGATATGCCCTCATCAGACACATACTTTCGCATTCTTCACGTACTTGTTGAACGGCTCCTGGGTTTTTTTCTGGTTTGGATCACGTAGTAGTGTGGTACCGCACTGAAACAGTCAATTAAACCTGGTTTCGATCAATATTTTAGAGGATAACGCAAGTTAGGTCTGGGATAGGTCTGGGATTTGCCCTCATCAGACTCATACTTTCGCATATTTCTAATACTTCATGGCTAGATCCTAGGCTATTTCTGGATTAGATCACGTAGTAATGTGGTACCACACTGAAACAGCCCATTAAACCTGGTTTCGATCAATATTATTGAGGATAACGCATGATAGGTCTGGGTTAGGTCTAGGATTTGCCCTCATCAGGCTCATACTTTCGCATATTTCTCATACTTCATGGCTCGATCCTGGGCTATTTCTGGATTGGATCACGTAGTAATGTGGTACCACACTGAAGCAGTCAATTAAACCTGGTTTCGATCAATATTTTAGAGGATAACGCAAGTTAGGTCTAGGGTAGGTCTGGGATTTGCTCTCATCAGGCTCATTCTTTCGCATATTTCTCATACTTGAAGGCTAGATCCTGGGCTATTTCTGGATTGGATCACGTAGTAATGTAGTACAACACTGAAACACACAATTAAACCTGGTTTCCATCAATATTTTAGAGGATTACGCGAGTTATGTCTGGGATAGGTCTGGGGATTTGCCCTCATCAGGCTTATACTTTCGCGTTTTTCACATACTTGTTGAACAGATCCTGGGCTTTGTCTGGTTTGTATCACGTAGTAGCGTGGTACCACACTGAAACAGTCCATTAAACCAGGTTTCGATCAATATTTTTGAGGATAACGCATGTTAGGTCTAGGTCAGGCCTGGGATTTTCACTCATCAGACTCATACTTTCGCATTCTTTACATACTTGTTGAACGGATACTGGGTTTTTTCTGGTTTGGATCACGTAGTAATGTGGGTCCACACTGAAACAATCAATTAAACCTGGTCTTGATAAATATTTTAGAGGATAACGCATGTTAGGTCTGGGATAGGTATGGGATTTGCCCTCATCAGACTCATACTTTCGCACACTTCACATACTCGTTGAACAGATCCTGGGTTATTTTCTGGTTTGGTTCACATAGTAATGTGGTACCACACTGAAACAGTCGATTAAACCAGGTTTCGATCAATATTTTTGAGGATAACGCATGTTAGGTATAGGTTAGGCCTGGGATTTTCACTCATCAGACTCATACTTTCGCATTCTCCACATACTTGTTGAACGGATCCTGGGTTTTTTCTGGTTTGGATCACGTTGTAATGTGGGACCACACTGAAACAATCAATTAAACCTGGTCTTGATAAATATTTTAGAGGATAACGCATGTTAGGCTTGGGTTAGGTCTAGGATTTGCCCTCAGCAGGCTCATACTTTCGCATATCTCTCATACTTCATGGCTAGATCCAGGGCTGTTTCTGGATTGTGTCACGTAGTAATGTGGTACCACGCTGAAACAGTCAATTAAACCTGGTTTCGATCAATATTTTAGAGGATAACGCATGTTGGGTGTGGCATAGGTCTGGGATTCGCCCTCATAAGGCTCATACTTTCGCGTTTTTCACATACTTGTTGAACAGATCCTGGGTTTTTTCTGGTTTGTATCACGTAGTAGTGTGGTACCACACTGAAACAGTCGATTAAACCTGGTTTCGATCAATATTTTACAGGGTAACGCAAGTTAGGTCTGGGATAAGTCTGGGATTCGCACCCATCAGGCTCATACTTTCGCGTTTTTCACATACTTGTTGAACAGATCCTCGGTTTTTTCTGGCTTGGATCACGTAGTAATGTGGTACCACACTGAAACAGTCCATTAAACCTGGTTTCGATGAATAATTTAGAGGATAACGCATGTTAGGTCTGGGATAGGTCAAGTATTTGCCCTCATCATGGTCATACTTTCGCAGTTTTAACATACATGTTGACCCGATCGAGGGTTTTTTCTGCTTTGGATCACGTAGTAAAGTGGTACCACACTGAAACAGTCCATTAAACCTGGTTTCGATCAATATTTTAGAGGATAACGCAAGTTAGGTCTGGGATAGGTCTGGGATTCGCCCTCATCAGGCTCATACTTTCGCGTTTTTCACAATCTTCTTGAACAGATCCTGGGTTTTTTCTGGTTTGGATCACATAGTAATGTGGTACCACACTGAAACAGTCCATTAAACCAGGTTTCGATCAATATTTTAGAGGATAATGCATGTTATGTCTAGGTTAGGCCTGGGACTAGCCCTCATCAGATTCATACTTTCGCATACTTCACATACTTGTTGAACAGATCCTGGGTTTTTTTCTGGTTTGGATCACATAGTAATGTGGTACCACACTGAAACAGTCCATTAAACCAGGTTTCGATCAATATTTTTGAGGATAACGCATGTTAGGTCTAGGTCAGGCCTGGGATTTTCACTCATCAGACTCATACTTTCGCATTCTTTACATACTTGTTGAACGGATCCAGTGTTTTTACTGGTTTGGATCACGTAGTAATGTGGTACCACACTGAAACATTCAATTAAACCTGGTCTTGATAAATATTTTAGAGGATAACGCATGTTAGGTCTAGGTTAGGCCTGGGATTTGCCCTCATCAGGGTCATACTTTCGCAGTTTTAACATACATGTTAACCTAATCGAGGGTTTTTTCTGCTATGGATCACGTAGTAAAGTGGTACCACACTAAAACGGTCAATTAAACCTGGTTTCGATCAATATTTTAGAGGACAACGCAAGTTAGGTCTGGGATAGGTATGGGATTTGCCCTCATCAGGGTCATACTTTCGCATTTTTCACATACTTGTTGAACAGATCCTGGGTTTTTTCTGGTTTGGATCACGCAGTAATGTGGTACCACACTGAAACTGTCCACTAAACCTAGTTTCGATCAATATTTGAGAGGATAACGTATGTTATGTCTAGGTTAGGCCTGGGATTTGCCCTCATCAGACTCATACTTACGCATACTTCACATACTTGTTAAACAGATCCTGCGTTTTTTTCTGGTTTGGATCACGTAGTAATGTGGTACCACTCTGAAACAGTCCATTAAACCTGGTTTCGATCAATATTTTTGAGGATAACGCATGTTAGGTCTGGGATAGGTCTGGGATTTGCCCTCATCAGGCTCATACTTTCGCGTTTTTCAGATACATGTTTAACAGATCCTGGGATTTTTCTGGTTTTGGATCACGTAGTAATGTAATACCACACTGAAACAGTCAATTAAACGTGGTTCCCATCAATATTTTAGAGGATAACGCATGCTAGGTCTGGGACAGGTCTGGGATTTGCCCTCATCAGGCCCATACTTTCGCATATTTCTCATACTTCATGGCTAGATCCTGGGCTCTTTCTGGATTGCATCACGTAGTAATGAAGTACAACACCGAAACAGTCAATTAAACCTGGTTTCCATCAATATTTTAGAGGACAGCGCATGTTAGGTCTAGGTTAGGCCTGGGATTTGCCCTCATCAGGGTCATACTTTCGCATATTTCTCATACTTCATGGCTAGATCCTGGGCTATTTCTGGATTGCATCACGTAGTAATGTAGTACCACACTGAAACAGTCCATTAAACCTGGTTTCGATCAATATTTTAGAGGATAACGCAAGTTATGTCTGGGTTAGGTCTAGGATTTGCCCTCATCAGGCTCATACTTTCAAATATTTCTCATACTTCATGGCTAGATCCTGGGCTATTCCTGGATTGCATCACGTAGTAATGTAGTACCACACTGAAACAGTCAATTAAACCTGGTTTCCATCACTATTTTAGAGGACAACTCAAGTTAGGTCTGGGATAGGTCTGGGATTTGCCCTCGTCAGGATCATACTTTCGCATTTTTCACATACTTGTTGTACAGATCCTGGGTTTTATCCGGTTTGGATCACGCAGTAGTGTGGTACCACACTGAAACATTCAATTAAACCTGGTCTTGATAAATATTTTAGAGGACAACGCATGTTAGGTCTAGGTTAGGCCTGGGATTTGCCCTCATCAGGGTCATACTTTTGCATATTTCTCATACTTGATGGCCAGATTCTGGGCCTTTTCTGGTTTGGATCACGTAGTAATGTGGTACCACTCTGAAACAGTCGATTAAACATGGTTTCGATCAATATTTTTGAGGATAACGCAAGTTATGTCTGGGATAGGTCTGGGGATTTGCCCTCATCAGTCTCATACTTTCGCATTCCTCACATACTTCTTGAACAGATCCCGGGTTTTTTCTGGTTTCGATCACGTAGTAATGTGGTACCACACTGAAGCATACCAATAAACCTGGTTTCGATTTTTATTTTAGAGGATAACACATGTTATGTCTAGGTTAGGTCTAGGATTTGCCCTCGTCAGGATCATACTTTCGCATATTTCTCATACTTCATGGCTAGATCGTGGGCTTTTTCTGTATTGCATCACGTAGTAATGAAGTACAACACCGAAACAGTCAATTAAACCTGGTTTCCATCAATATTTTTGAGGACAGCGCATGTTAGGTCTAGGTTAGGCCTGGGATTTGCCCTCATCAGGGTCATACTTTCGCAGTTTTAACATACATGTCGACCTGATCGAGGGTTTTTTCTGCTTTGGATCACGTAGTAAAGTGGTACCACACTGAAACAGTCCATTAAACCTGGTTTGGATCAATATTTTAGAGGATAACGCATGTTCGGTCTAGGTTAGCCCTGGGATTTTCACTCATCAGGCTCATACTTTCGCATTCTTCACATACTTGTTGAACGGATCCTGGGTTTTTTCTGGGTTGGTTCACGTAGTAATGTGTTACCACACTGAAGCATTCAATTAAACCTGGTCTTGATAAATATTTTAGAGGATAACGCATGCTAGGTCCAGGTTAGGCCTGGGATTTGCCCCCATCAGACCCATACCTTCGCATATTTCTCATACTTCATGGCTAGATCCTGGGCTATTTATAGATTGGATCACGTAGTAATGTGGCACCACACTGAAACAGTCAATTAAACCTGGTTTCGATCAATATTTTAGAGGATAACGCAAGTTATGTCTGGGTTAGGTCTAGGATTTGCCCTCATCAGGCTCATACTTTCGCATATTTCTCATACTTCATGGCTAGATCCTGGGCTATTTCTGGATTGCATCACGTAGTAATGTGGTACCACACTGAAACAGTCAATTAAACCTGGTTTCCATCACTATTTTAGAGGACAACTCAAGTTAAGTCTGGGATAGGTCTGGGATTTGCACTCGTCAGGACCATACTTTCGCATTTTTCACATACTTGTTGAACAGATCCTGGGTTTTTTCTGGTTTGGATCACGCATTAGTGTGGTACCACACTGAAACATTCAATTAAACCTGGTCTTGATAAATATTTTAGAGGATAACGCATGTTAGGTCTAGGTTAGGCCTGGGACTTGCTCTCATCAGGCTCGTACTTTCGCATATTTCTCATACTTAATGGGCAGATTCTGGGCTTTTTGTGGATTGGATCACGTAGTAATTTAGTAGCACACTGAAACAGTCGATTAAACCTGGTTTCGATCAATATATATGAGCATAACGCATGTTAGGTCTAGGTTAGGCCTGGGATTTGCCCTCATCAGACTCATACTTTCGCATTCTTCATATACCTGTTGAACGGATCCTGTGTTTTTACTGGTTTGGATCACGTAGTAATGTGGTACCACACTGAAACATTCAATTAAACCTGGTCTTGATAAATATTTTAGAGGATAACGCATGTTAGGTCAGGGTAAGGTCTAGGATTTGCCCTCATCAGACACATACTTTCGCATTCTTCACGTACTTGTTGAACAGCTCCAGGGTTCTTTTCTGGTTTGGATCACGTAGTAAAGTGGTACCACACTAAAACGGTCAATTAAACCTGGTTTCGATCAATATTTTAGAGGATAACGCATGTTAGGTCTAGGTTAGGCCTGAGATTTTCACTCATCAGACACATACTTTCGCATTTTTCACATACTTCTTGAACGGATCCTGGGTTTTTTCTGGTGTGGATCACGTAGTAATGTGGTACCACACTGAAACAATCAATTAAACCTGGTCTTGATAAATATTTTAGAGGATAACGCATGTTAGGTCTGGGTTATGTCTGGGATTTGCCCTCATCAGGCTCATACTTTCGCATATTTATCATACTTCATGGCTAGATCCTGGGCTATTTCTGGATTGGATCACGTAGTAATGTGTTACCACACTGAAACAATCCATTAAACCTGGTTTCGATGAATATTTTAGAGGGTAACGTATGTTAGGTCTAGGATAGGCCTGCGATTTGCCCTCATCAGGATCATACTTTCGCAGTTTTAACATCCATGTTGACCTGATCGAGGGTTTTTTCTGCTTTGGATCACGTAGTAAAGTGGTACCACACTGAAACATTCCATTAAACCTGGTTTCGATCAATATTTTAGAGGATAACGCAAGTTAGGTCTGGGATAGGTCTGGGATTCGCCCTCATCAGGCTCATACTTTCGCGTTTTTCACATACTTCTTGAACAGATCCTGGGTTTTTTCTGGTTTGCATCACCTAGTAATGTGGTACCACACTGAAACAGTCCATTAAACCTGGTTTCGATCAATATTTTAGAGGATAATGCATGTTAGGTCTATGTTAGGCCTGGGATTTGCCCTCATCAGGGTCATACTTTCGCGTTTTTCACATACTTGTTGATCAGATCCTGGGTTTTTTCTAGTTTGGATCACGTAGTAATGTGGTACCACACTGAAACAGTCCATTAAACCTGGTTTCGATCAATATTTTTGAGGATAACGCATGTTAGGTCTGGGTTAGGTCTGGAATTTGCTCTCATCAGGCTCATTCTTTCGCATATTTCACATACTTGATGGCTAGATACTGAGTTTTTCCTGGTTTGGATCACGCAGTAATGTGGTACCACACTGAAACAGTCCACTCAACCTGGTTTCGATCAATATTTTAGAGGATAACGCATGTTATGTCTAGGTTAGGCCTGGGATTAGCCCTCATCAGATTCATACTTTCGCATACTTCACATACTTGTTGAACAGATCCTGGGTTTTTTTCTGGTTTGGATCACGTAGTAATGTGGTACCACACTGAAACAGTCGATTAAACCTGGTTTCGATCTATATTTTTGAGGATAACGCATGTTAGGTCTAGGTTAGGCCTGGGATTTTCACTCATCAGACTCATACTTTCGCATTCTTCACATACTTGTTGAACGGATCCTGGGATTTTTCTGGTTTTGGATCACGTAGTAATGTGGTACCAGACTGAAACATTCCATTAAACCTGGTTTCGATTAATATTTTAGAGGATAAGGCATGTTATGTCTAGGTTAGGTCTAGGATTTGCCCCCGTCAGGATCATACTTTCGCATATTTCTCATACTTGATGGCTAGATCCTGGGCTTTTTCTGGATTGCATCACGTAGTAATGTAGAACCACACTGAAACAGTCAATTAAACGTGGTCCCATCAATATTTTAGAGGATAACGCATGCTAGGTCTGGGACAGGTCTGGGATTTGCCCTCATCAGACCCATACTTTCGCATATTTCTCATACTTCATGGCTAGATCCTGGCCTTTTTCTGGATTGCATCACGTAGTAATGAAGTACAACACTGAAACAGTCAATTAAACCTGGTTTCCATCAATATTTTAGGGGACAGCGCATGTTAGGTCTAGGTTAGGCCTGGGATTTGCCCTCATCAGTGTCATACTTTCGCAGTTTTAACATACATGTCGACCTGATCGAGGGTTTTTTCTGCTTTGGATCACGTAGTAAAGTGGTACCACACTGAAACAGTCCATTAAACCAGGTTTGGATCAATATTTTAGAGGATAACGCATGTTCGGTCTAGGTTAGCCCTGGGATGTTCACTCATGAGACTCATACTTTCGCATTCTTCACATACTTGTTGAACGGATCCTGGGTTTTTACTGGTTTGGATCACGTAGTAATGTGGTACCACTCTGAAACATTCAATTAAACCTGGTTTCCAACAATATTTTAGAGGACAACGCTAGTTAGGTCTGGGTTAGGCCTGGGATTTGCCCTCATCAGACTTATATTTTCGCATACTTCACATACTTGTTGAACAGATCCTGGGTTTTGTTCCGGTTTCGATCACGTAGTAGTGTGGTACCACACTGAAACAGTCAATTAAACGTGGTCCCATCAATATTTTAGAGGATATCGCATGCTAGGTCTGGGACAGGTCTGGGATTTGCCCTCATCAGACCCATACTTTCGCATATTTCTCATACTTCATGGCTAGATCCTGGCCTTTTTCTGGATTGCATCACGTAGTAATGAAGTACAACACTGAAACAGTCAATTAAACCTGGTTTCCATCAATATCTTAGAGGACAACGCAAGTTAGGTCTGGGATAGGTCTGGGATTTGACCTCATCAGACTCATACTTTCGCACACTTCACATACTCGTTGAACAGATCCTGGGTTATTTTCTGGTTTGGATCACATTGTAATGTGGTACCACACTGAAACAGTCGATTAAACCTGGTTTCGATCAATATTTTAGAGAATAATTCATGTTAGGTCTAGGTTAGGTCTGGGATTTGCTCTCATCAGGCTCATTCTTTCGCATATTTCTCATTCTTGATGGCTAGATCCTGGGCTGTTTCTGGATTGTATGACGTAGTGATGTGGTACCACGCTGAAACAGCGAATTAAACCTGGTTTCGATCAATATTTTAGAGGATAACGCAAGTTAGGTCTAGGTTCGGCCTAGGATTTGCCCTCATCAGGGTCATACTTTCGCAGTTCTAACATACATGTTGACCTGATCGAGGGTTTTTTCTGCTTTGGATCACGTAGTAAAGTGGTACCACGCTGAAACAGCCGATTAAACCTGGTTTCGATCAATATTTTAGAGGATAACGCAAGTTAAGTCTGGGATTGGTCTGGGATTTGACCTCATCAGACTCATACTTTCGCACACTTCACATACTTGTTGAACAGATCCTGGGTTTTTTCTGGATTAGATCACGTAGTAATGTGGTACCACACTGAAACAGCCCATTAAACCTGGTTTCGATCAATATTATTGAGGATAACGCATGATAGGTCTGGGTTAGGTCTAGGATTTGCCCTCATCAGGCTCATACTTTCGCATATTTCTCATACTTCATGGCTAGATCCTGGGCTATTTCTGGATTGGATCACGTAGTAATGTGGTACCACACTGAAGCAGTCAATTAAACCTGGTTTCGATCAATATTTTAGAGGATAACGCAAGCTAGGTCTAGGGTAGGTCTGGGATATGCCCTCATCAGACACATACTTTCGCATTCTTCACGTACTTGTTGAACGGCTCCTGGGTTTTTTTCTGGTTTGGATCACGTAGTAGTGTGGTACCGCACTGAAACAGTCAATTAAACCTGGTTTCGATCAATATTTTAGAGGATAACGCAAGTTAGGTCTGGGATAGGTCTGGGATTTGCCCTCATCAGACTCATACTTTCGCATATTTCTAATACTTCATGGCTAGATCCTAGGCTATTTCTGGATTAGATCACGTAGTAATGTGGTACCACACTGAAACAGCCCATTAAACCTGGTTTCGATCAATATTATTGAGGATAACGCATGATAGGTCTGGGTTAGGTCTAGGATTTGCCCTCATCAGGCTCATACTTTCGCATATTTCTCATACTTCATGGCTCGATCCTGGGCTATTTCTGGATTGGATCACGTAGTAATGTGGTACCACACTGAAGCAGTCAATTAAACCTGGTTTCGATCAATATTTTAGAGGATAACGCAAGTTAGGTCTAGGGTAGGTCTGGGATTTGCTCTCATCAGGCTCATTCTTTCGCATATTTCTCATACTTGAAGGCTAGATCCTGGGCTATTTCTGGATTGGATCACGTAGTAATGTAGTACAACACTGAAACACACAATTAAACCTGGTTTCCATCAATATTTTAGAGGATTACGCGAGTTATGTCTGGGATAGGTCTGGGGATTTGCCCTCATCAGGCTTATACTTTCGCGTTTTTCACATACTTGTTGAACAGATCCTGGGTTTTGTCTGGTTTGTATCACGTAGTAGCGTGGTACCACACTGAAACAGTCCATTAAACCAGGTTTCGATCAATATTTTTGAGGATAACGCATGTTAGGTCTAGGTCAGGCCTGGGATTTTCACTCATCAGACTCATACTTTCGCATTCTTTACATACTTGTTGAACGGATACTGGGTTTTTTCTGGTTTGGATCACGTAGTAATGTGGGTCCACACTGAAACAATCAATTAAACCTGGTCTTGATAAATATTTTAGAGGATAACGCATGTTAGGTCTGGGATAGGTATGGGATTTGCCCTCATCAGACTCATACTTTCGCACACTTCACATACTCGTTGAACAGATCCTGGGTTATTTTCTGGTTTGGTTCACATAGTAATGTGGTACCACACTGAAACAGTCGATTAAACCAGGTTTCGATCAATATTTTTGAGGATAACGCATGTTAGGTATAGGTTAGGCCTGGGATTTTCACTCATCAGACTCATACTTTCGCATTCTCCACATACTTGTTGAACGGATCCTGGGTTTTTTCTGGTTTGGATCACGTTGTAATGTGGGACCACACTGAAACAATCAATTAAACCTGGTCTTGATAAATATTTTAGAGGATAACGCATGTTAGGCTTGGGTTAGGTCTAGGATTTGCCCTCAGCAGGCTCATACTTTCGCATATCTCTCATACTTCATGGCTAGATCCAGGGCTGTTTCTGGATTGTGTCACGTAGTAATGTGGTACCACGCTGAAACAGTCAATTAAACCTGGTTTCGATCAATATTTTAGAGGATAACGCATGTTGGGTGTGGCATAGGTCTGGGATTCGCCCTCATAAGGCTCATACTTTCGCGTTTTTCACATACTTGTTGAACAGATCCTGGGTTTTTTCTGGTTTGTATCACGTAGTAGTGTGGTACCACACTGAAACAGTCGATTAAACCTGGTTTCGATCAATATTTTACAGGGTAACGCAAGTTAGGTCTGGGATAAGTCTGGGATTCGCACCCATCAGGCTCATACTTTCGCGTTTTTCACATACTTGTTGAACAGATCCTCGGTTTTTTCTGGCTTGGATCACGTAGTAATGTGGTACCACACTGAAACAGTCCATTAAACCTGGTTTCGATGAATAATTTAGAGGATAACGCATGTTAGGTCTGGGATAGGTCAAGTATTTGCCCTCATCATGGTCATACTTTCGCAGTTTTAACATACATGTTGACCCGATCGAGGGTTTTTTCTGCTTTGGATCACGTAGTAAAGTGGTACCACACTGAAACAGTCCATTAAACCTGGTTTCGATCAATATTTTAGAGGATAACGCAAGTTAGGTCTGGGATAGGTCTGGGATTCGCCCTCATCAGGCTCATACTTTCGCGTTTTTCACAATCTTCTTGAACAGATCCTGGGTTTTTTCTGGTTTGGATCACATAGTAATGTGGTACCACACTGAAACAGTCCATTAAACCAGGTTTCGATCAATATTTTAGAGGATAATGCATGTTATGTCTAGGTTAGGCCTGGGACTAGCCCTCATCAGATTCATACTTTCGCATACTTCACATACTTGTTGAACAGATCCTGGGTTTTTTTCTGGTTTGGATCACATAGTAATGTGGTACCACACTGAAACAGTCCATTAAACCAGGTTTCGATCAATATTTTTGAGGATAACGCATGTTAGGTCTAGGTCAGGCCTGGGATTTTCACTCATCAGACTCATACTTTCGCATTCTTTACATACTTGTTGAACGGATCCAGTGTTTTTACTGGTTTGGATCACGTAGTAATGTGGTACCACACTGAAACATTCAATTAAACCTGGTCTTGATAAATATTTTAGAGGATAACGCATGTTAGGTCTAGGTTAGGCCTGGGATTTGCCCTCATCAGGGTCATACTTTCGCAGTTTTAACATACATGTTAACCTAATCGAGGGTTTTTTCTGCTATGGATCACGTAGTAAAGTGGTACCACACTAAAACGGTCAATTAAACCTGGTTTCGATCAATATTTTAGAGGACAACGCAAGTTAGGTCTGGGATAGGTATGGGATTTGCCCTCATCAGGGTCATACTTTCGCATTTTTCACATACTTGTTGAACAGATCCTGGGCTCTTTCTGGATTGCATCACGTAGTAATGAAGTACAACACCGAAACAGTCAATTAAACCTGGTTTCCATCAATATTTTAGAGGACAGCGCATGTTAGGTCTAGGTTAGGCCTGGGATTTGCCCTCATCAGGGTCATACTTTCGCATATTTCTCATACTTCATGGCTAGATCCTGGGCTATTTATAGATTGGATCACGTAGTAATGTGGCACCACACTGAAACAGTCAATTAAACCTGGTTTCGATCAATATTTTAGAGGATAACGCAAGTTATGTCTGGGTTAGGTCTAGGATTTGCCCTCACCAGGCTCATACTTTCGCATATCTCTCATACTTCATGGCTAGATCCTGGGCTATTTCTGGATTGCATCACGTAGTAATGTGGTACCACACTGAAACAGTCAATTAAACCTGGTTTCCATCACTATTTTAGAGGACAACTCAAGTTAAGTCTGGGATAGGTCTGGGATTTGCACTCGTCAGGACCATACTTTCGCATTTTTCACATACTTGTTGAACAGATCCTGGGTTTTTTCTGGTTTGGATCACGCATTAGTGTGGTACCACACTGAAACATTCAATTAAACCTGGTCTTGATAAATATTTTAGAGGATAACGCATGTTAGGTCTAGGTTAGGCCTGGGACTTGCTCTCATCAGGCTCGTACTTTCGCATATTTCTCATACTTAATGGGCAGATTCTGGGCTTTTTGTGGATTGGATCACGTAGTAATTTAGTAGCACACTGAAACAGTCGATTAAACCTGGTTTCGATCAATATATATGAGCATAACGCATGTTAGGTCTAGGTTAGGCCTGGGATTTGCCCTCATCAGACTCATACTTTCGCATTCTTCATATACCTGTTGAACGGATCCTGTGTTTTTACTGGTTTGGATCACGTAGTAATGTGGTACCACACTGAAACATTCAATTAAACCTGGTCTTGATAAATATTTTAGAGGATAACGCATGTTAGGTCAGGGTAAGGTCTAGGATTTGCCCTCATCAGACACATACTTTCGCATTCTTCACGTACTTGTTGAACAGCTCCAGGGTTCTTTTCTGGTTTGGATCACGTAGTAAAGTGGTACCACACTAAAACGGTCAATTAAACCTGGTTTCGATCAATATTTTAGAGGATAACGCATGTTAGGTCTAGGTTAGGCCTGAGATTTTCACTCATCAGACACATACTTTCGCATTTTTCACATACTTCTTGAACGGATCCTGGGTTTTTTCTGGTGTGGATCACGTAGTAATGTGGTACCACACTGAAACAATCAATTAAACCTGGTCTTGATAAATATTTTAGAGGATAACGCATGTTAGGTCTGGGTTATGTCTGGGATTTGCCCTCATCAGGCTCATACTTTCGCATATTTATCATACTTCATGGCTAGATCCTGGGCTATTTCTGGATTGGATCACGTAGTAATGTGTTACCACACTGAAACAATCCATTAAACCTGGTTTCGATGAATATTTTAGAGGGTAACGTATGTTAGGTCTAGGATAGGCCTGCGATTTGCCCTCATCAGGATCATACTTTCGCAGTTTTAACATCCATGTTGACCTGATCGAGGGTTTTTTCTGCTTTGGATCACGTAGTAAAGTGGTACCACACTGAAACATTCCATTAAACCTGGTTTCGATCAATATTTTAGAGGATAACGCAAGTTAGGTCTGGGATAGGTCTGGGATTCGCCCTCATCAGGCTCATACTTTCGCGTTTTTCACATACTTCTTGAACAGATCCTGGGTTTTTTCTGGTTTGCATCACCTAGTAATGTGGTACCACACTGAAACAGTCCATTAAACCTGGTTTCGATCAATATTTTAGAGGATAATGCATGTTAGGTCTATGTTAGGCCTGGGATTTGCCCTCATCAGGGTCATACTTTCGCGTTTTTCACATACTTGTTGATCAGATCCTGGGTTTTTTCTAGTTTGGATCACGTAGTAATGTGGTACCACACTGAAACAGTCCATTAAACCTGGTTTCGATCAATATTTTTGAGGATAACGCATGTTAGGTCTGGGTTAGGTCTGGAATTTGCTCTCATCAGGCTCATTCTTTCGCATATTTCACATACTTGATGGCTAGATACTGAGTTTTTCCTGGTTTGGATCACGCAGTAATGTGGTACCACACTGAAACAGTCCACTCAACCTGGTTTCGATCAATATTTTAGAGGATAACGCATGTTATGTCTAGGTTAGGCCTGGGATTAGCCCTCATCAGATTCATACTTTCGCATACTTCACATACTTGTTGAACAGATCCTGGGTTTTTTTCTGGTTTGGATCACGTAGTAATGTGGTACCACACTGAAACAGTCGATTAAACCTGGTTTCGATCTATATTTTTGAGGATAACGCATGTTAGGTCTAGGTTAGGCCTGGGATTTTCACTCATCAGACTCATACTTTCGCATTCTTCACATACTTGTTGAACGGATCCTGGGATTTTTCTGGTTTTGGATCACGTAGTAATGTGGTACCAGACTGAAACATTCCATTAAACCTGGTTTCGATTAATATTTTAGAGGATAAGGCATGTTATGTCTAGGTTAGGTCTAGGATTTGCCCCCGTCAGGATCATACTTTCGCATATTTCTCATACTTGATGGCTAGATCCTGGGCTTTTTCTGGATTGCATCACGTAGTAATGTAGAACCACACTGAAACAGTCAATTAAACGTGGTCCCATCAATATTTTAGAGGATAACGCATGCTAGGTCTGGGACAGGTCTGGGATTTGCCCTCATCAGACCCATACTTTCGCATATTTCTCATACTTCATGGCTAGATCCTGGCCTTTTTCTGGATTGCATCACGTAGTAATGAAGTACAACACTGAAACAGTCAATTAAACCTGGTTTCCATCAATATTTTAGGGGACAGCGCATGTTAGGTCTAGGTTAGGCCTGGGATTTGCCCTCATCAGTGTCATACTTTCGCAGTTTTAACATACATGTCGACCTGATCGAGGGTTTTTTCTGCTTTGGATCACGTAGTAAAGTGGTACCACACTGAAACAGTCCATTAAACCAGGTTTGGATCAATATTTTAGAGGATAACGCATGTTCGGTCTAGGTTAGCCCTGGGATGTTCACTCATGAGACTCATACTTTCGCATTCTTCACATACTTGTTGAACGGATCCTGGGTTTTTACTGGTTTGGATCACGTAGTAATGTGGTACCACTCTGAAACATTCAATTAAACCTGGTTTCCAACAATATTTTAGAGGACAACGCTAGTTAGGTCTGGGTTAGGCCTGGGATTTGCCCTCATCAGACTTATATTTTCGCATACTTCACATACTTGTTGAACAGATCCTGGGTTTTGTTCCGGTTTCGATCACGTAGTAGTGTGGTACCACACTGAAACAGTCAATTAAACGTGGTCCCATCAATATTTTAGAGGATATCGCATGCTAGGTCTGGGACAGGTCTGGGATTTGCCCTCATCAGACCCATACTTTCGCATATTTCTCATACTTCATGGCTAGATCCTGGCCTTTTTCTGGATTGCATCACGTAGTAATGAAGTACAACACTGAAACAGTCAATTAAACCTGGTTTCCATCAATATCTTAGAGGACAACGCAAGTTAGGTCTGGGATAGGTCTGGGATTTGACCTCATCAGACTCATACTTTCGCACACTTCACATACTCGTTGAACAGATCCTGGGTTATTTTCTGGTTTGGATCACATTGTAATGTGGTACCACACTGAAACAGTCGATTAAACCTGGTTTCGATCAATATTTTAGAGAATAATTCATGTTAGGTCTAGGTTAGGTCTGGGATTTGCTCTCATCAGGCTCATTCTTTCGCATATTTCTCATTCTTGATGGCTAGATCCTGGGCTGTTTCTGGATTGTATGACGTAGTAATGTGGTACCACGCTGAAACAGCGAATTAAACCTGGTTTCGATCAATATTTTAGAGGATAACGCAAGTTAGGTCTAGGTTCGGCCTAGGATTTGCCCTCATCAGGGTCATACTTTCGCAGTTCTAACATACATGTTGACCTGATCGAGGGTTTTTTCTGCTTTGGATCACGTAGTAAAGTGGTACCACGCTGAAACAGCCGATTAAACCTGGTTTCGATCAATATTTTAGAGGATAACGCAAGTTAAGTCTGGGATTGGTCTGGGATTTGACCTCATCAGACTCATACTTTCGCACACTTCACATACTTGTTGAACAGATCCTGGGTTTTTTCTGGATTAGATCACGTAGTAATGTGGTACCACACTGAAACAGCCCATTAAACCTGGTTTCGATCAATATTATTGAGGATAACGCATGATAGGTCTGGGTTAGGTCTAGGATTTGCCCTCATCAGGCTCATACTTTCGCATATTTCTCATACTTCATGGCTAGATCCTGGGCTATTTCTGGATTGGATCACGTAGTAATGTGGTACCACACTGAAGCAGTCAATTAAACCTGGTTTCGATCAATATTTTAGAGGATAACGCAAGCTAGGTCTAGGGTAGGTCTGGGATTTGCTCTCATCAGGCTCATTCTTTCGCATATTTCTCATACTTGATGGCTAGATCCTGGGCTATTTTTGGATTGGATCAGGTAGTAATGTAGTACAACACTGAAACAGACAATTAAACCTGGTTCCCATCAATATTTTAGAGGATTACGCGAGTTATGTCTGGGATAGGTCCGGGGATTTGCCCTCATCAGGCTTATACTTTCGCGTTTTTCACATACTTGTTGAACAGATCCTGGGTTTTTTCTGGTTTGTATCACGTAGTATTGTGGTACCACACTGAAACAGACGATTAAACCTTGTTTCGATCAATATCTTAGAGGATAACGCAAGTTAAGTCTGGGATTGGTCTGGGATTTGACCTCATCAGACTCATACTTTCGCACACTTCACATACTCGTTGAACAGATCCTGGGTTATTTTCTGGTTTGGATCACATAGTAATATGGTACCACACTGAAACAGTCGATTAAACCAGGTTTCGATCAATATTTTAGAGGATAACGCATGTTAGGTCTGTGTCAGGTCTAGAATTTGCCCTCATCATGCTCATACTTTCGCATCTTTCTCATACATCATGGCTAGATCCTGGGCTATTTCTGGATTGTATTACGTAGTAATGTGGTACCACGCTGAAACAGTCGATTAAACCTGGTTTCGATCAATATTTTAGAGGATAACGCAAGTTAAGTCTGGGATTGGTCTGGGATTTGACCTCATCAGACTCATACTTTCGCACACTTCACATACTTGTTGAACAGATCCTGGGTTATTTTCTGGTTTGGATCACATAGTATTGCGGTACCACACTGAAACAGTCGATTAAACCAGGTTTCGATCAATATTTTTGAGGATAACGCATGTTAGGTCTAGGTTAGGCCTGGGATTTTCACTCATCAGACTCGTACTTTCGCATTCTTCACATACTTGTTGAACGGATCCTGGGTTTTTTCTGGTTTGGATCACGTTGTAATGTGGGACCACACTCAAACAATCAATTAAACCTGGTCTTGATAAATATTTTAGAGGATAACGCAAGTTAAGTCTGGGATTGGTCTGGGATTTGACCTCATCAGGCTCATACTTTCGCGTTTTTCACATACTTGTTGAACAGATCCTGGGTTTTTTCTGGCTTGTATCACGTAGTAGTGTGGTACCACACTGAAACAGTCCATTAAACCTGGTTTGGATGAATATTTTAGTGGATAACGCATGTAAGGTCTATGTTAGCCCTGGGATTTCCACTCATCAGACTCATACTTTCGCATTCTTCTCATACTTGTTGAACTGATCCTGGGTTTTTTCTTTTTTGGATCACGTAGTAATGTGGGACCACACTGAAACAGTCAATTAAACCTGGTTTCGATCAATATTTTAGAGACTAATTCATGTTAGGTCTAGGTTAGGTCTGGGATTTGCTCTCATCAGGCTCGTTCTTTCGCATATTTCTCATACTTGATGGCTAGATCCTGGGCTTTTTCTGGATTGCATCACGTAGTAATGAAGTACAACACTGAAACAGTCAATTAAACCTGGTTTCCATCAATATCTTAGAGGACAACGCAAGTTAAGTCTGGGATAGGTCTGGGATTTGACCTCATCAGACTCATACTTTCGCACACTTCACTTACTCGTTGAACAGATCCTGGGTTATTTTCTGGTTTGGATCACATTGTAATGTGGTACCACACTGAAACAGTCGATTAAACCTGGTTTCGATCAATATTTTAGAGAATAATTCATGTTAGGTCTAGGTTAGGTCTGGGATTTGCTCTCATCAGGCTCATTCTTTCGCATATTTCTCATTCTTGATGGCTAGATCCTGGGCTGTTTCTGGATTGTATGACGTAGTAATGTGGTACCACGCTGAAACAGCGTATTAAACCTGGTTTCGATCAATATTTTAGAGGATAACGCAAGTTAGGTCTAGGTTCGGCCTGGGATTTGCCCTCATCAGGGTCATACTTTCGCAGTTCTAACATACATGTTGACCTGATCGAGGGTTTTTTCTGCTTTGGATCACGTAGTAAAGTGGTACCACGCTGAAACAGTCGATTAAACCTGGTTTCGATCAATATTTTAGAGGATAACGCAAGTTAAGTCTGGGATTGGTCTGGGATTTGACCTCATCAGACTCATACTTTCGCACACTTCACATACTTGTTGAACAGATCCTGGGTTTTTTCTGGATTAGATCACGTAGTAATGTGGTACCACACTGAAACAGCCCCTTAAACCTGGTTTCGATCAATATTATTGAGGATAACGCATGATAGGTCTGGGTTAGGTCTAGGATTTGCCCTCATCAGGCTCATACTTTCGCATATTTCTCATATTTCATGGCTAGATCCTGGGCTATTTCTGGATTGGATCACGTAGTAATGTGGTACCACACTGAAGCAGTCAATTAAACCTGGTTTCGATGAATATTTTAGAGGATAACGCAAGCTAGGTCTAGGGTAGGTCTGGGATTTGCTCTCATCAGGCTCATTCTTTCGCATATTTCTCATACTTGATGGCTAGATCCTGGGCTATTTTTGGATTGGATCACGTAGTAATGTAGTACAACACTGAAACAGACAATTAAACCTGGTTCCCATCAATATTTTAGAGGATTACGCGAGTTATGTCTGGGATAGGTCCGGGGATTTGCCCTCATCAGGCTTATACTTTCGCGTTTTTCACATACTTGTTGAACAGATCCTGGGTTTTTTCTGGTTTGTATCACGTAGTAGCGTGGTACCACACTGAAACAGTCCATTAAACCAGGTTTCGATCAATATTTTTGAGGATAACGCATGTTAGGTCTAGGTCAGGCCTGGGATTTTCACTCATCAGACTCATACTTTCGCATTCTTTACATACTTGTTGAACGGATACTGGGTTTTTTCTGGTTTGGATCACGTAGTAATGTGGGTCCACACTGAAACAATCAATTAAACCTGGTCTTGATAAATATTTTAGAGGATAACGCATGTTAGGTCTGGGATAGGTATGGGATTTGCCCTCATCAGACTCATACTTTCGCACACTTCACATACTCGTTCAACAGATCCTGGGTTATTTTCTGGTTTGGATCACATAGTAATGTGGTACCACACTGAAACAGTCGATTAAACCAGGTTTCGATCAATATTTTTGAGGATAACGCATGTTAGGTATAGGTTAGGCCTGGGATTTTCACTCATCAGACTCATACTTTCGCATTCTTCACATACTTGTTGAACGGATCCTGGGTTTTTTCTGGTTTGGATCACGTTGTAATGTGGGACCACACTGAAACAATCAATTAAACCTGGTCTTGATAAATATTTTAGAGGATAACGCATGTTAGGCTTGGGTTAGGTCTAGGATTTGCCCTCAGCAGGCTCATACTTTCGCATATCTCTCATACTTCATGGCTAGATCCTGGGCTGTTTCTGGATTGTGTCACGTAGTAATGTGGTACCACGCTGAAACAGTCAATTAAACCTGGTTTCGATCAATATTTTAGAGGATAACGCAAGTTAGGTCTGGCATAGGTCTGGGATTCGCCCTCATAAGGCTCATACTTTCGCGTTTTTCACATACTTGTTGAACAGATCCTGGGTTTTTTCTGGTTTGTATCACGTAGTAGTGTGGTACCACACTGAAACAGTCGATTAAACCTGGTTTCGATCAATATTATACAGGATAACGCAAGTTAGGTCTGGGATAAGTCTGGGATTCGCCCTCATCAGGCTCATACTTTCGCGTTTTTCACAATCTTCTTGAACAGATCCTGGGTTTTTTCTGGTTTGGATCACATTGTAATGTGGTACCACACTGAAACAGTCCATTAAACCTGGTTTCGATCAATATTTTAGAGGATAATGCATGTTATGTCTATGTTAGGCCTGGGACTAGCCCTCATCAGATTCATACTTTCGCATACTTCACATACTTGTTGAACAGATCCTGGGTTTTTTTCTGGTTTGGGTCACGTAGTAATGTGGTACCACACTGAAACATTCAATTAAACCTGGTCTTGATAAATATTTTAGAGGATAACGCATGTTAGGTCAGGGTAAGGTCTAGGATTTGCCCCCATCAGGCTCATACTTTCGCATATTTCTCATAATTCATGCCTAGATCCTGGTCTATTTCTGGATTGCATCACATAGTGATGTAGTACCACACTGAAACAGTCAATTAAACCTGGTTTCCATCACTATTTTAGAGGACAACTCAAGTTAGGTCTGGTATAGTCTCATCAGGGTCATGCTTTCGCATATTTCTCATACTTGATGGCCAGATTCTGGGCCTTTTCTGGTTTGGATCACGCAGTAGTGTGGCACCACACTGAAACATTCAATTAAACCTGGTCTTGATAAATATTTTAGAGGATAACGCATGTTATGTCTAGGTTAGGCCTGGGATTTGCCCTCATCAGGGTCATACTTTCGCAGTTTTAACATACATGTTAACCTAATCGAGGGTTTTTTCTGCTATGGATCACGTAGTAAAGTGGTACCACACTAAAACAGTCAATTAAACCTGGTTTCGATCAATATTTTAGAGGACAACGCAAGTTAGGTCTGGGATAGGTATGGGATTTGCCCTCATCAGGGTCATACTTTCGCATTTTTCACATACTTGTTGAACAGATCCTGGGTTTTTTTCTGGTTTGGATCACGTAGTAATGTGGTACCACACTGAAACAGTCGATTAAACCTGGTTTCGATCTATATTTTTGAGGATAACGCATGTTAGGTCTAGGTTAGGCCTGGGATTTGCCCTCATCAGGCTCATACTTTCAAATATTTCTCATACTTCATGGCTAGATCCTGGGCTATTCCTGGATTGCATCACGTAGTAATGTAGTACCACACTGAAACAGTCAATTAAACCTGGTTTCCATCACTATTTTAGAGGACAACTCAAGTTAGGTCTGGGATAGGTCTGGGATTTGCCCTCGTCAGGATCATACTTTCGCATTTTTCACATACTTGTTGTACAGATCCTGGGTTTTATCCGGTTTGGATCACGCAGTAGTGTGGTACCACACTGAAACATTCAATTAAACCTGGTCTTGATAAATATTTTAGAGGACAACGCATGTTAGGTCTAGGTTAGGCCTGGGATTTGCCCTCATCAGGGTCATACTTTTGCATATTTCTCATACTTGATGGCCAGATTCTGGGCCTTTTCTGGTTTGGATCACGTAGTAATGTGGTACCACTCTGAAACAGTCGATTAAACATGGTTTCGATCAATATTTTTGAGGATATCGCAAGTTATGTCTGGGATAGGTCTGGGGATTTGCCCTCATCAGTCTCATACTTTCGAATTCCTCACATACTTCTTGAACAGATCCCGGGTTTTTTCTGGTTTCGATCACGTAGTAATGTGGTACCACACTGAAGCATACCAATAAACCTGGTTTCGATTTTTATTTTAGAGGATAACACATGTTATGTCTAGGTTAGGTCTAGGATTTGCCCTCGTCAGGATCATACTTTCGCATATTTCTCATACTTGATGGCTAGATCCTGGGCTTTTTCTGGATTGCATCACGTAGTAATGTAGAACCCCACTGAAACAGTCGATTAAACCTGGTTTCGATCTATATTTTTGAGGATAACGCATGTTAGGTCTAGGTTAGGCCTGGGATTTTCACTCATCAGACTCATACTTTCGCGTTTTTCACAATCTTCTTGAACAGATCCTGGGTTTTTTCTGGTTTGGATCACATTGTAATGTGGTACCACACTGAAGCAGTCCATTAAACCTGGTTTCGATCAATATTTTAGAGGATAATGCATGTTATGTCTATGTTAGGCCTGGGATTAGCCCTCATCAGATTCATACTTTCGCATACTTCACATACTTGTTGAACAGATCCTGGGTTTTTTTCTGGTTTGGATCACGTAGTAATGTGGTACCACACTGAAACAGTCGATTAAACCTGGTTTCGATCTATATTTTTGAGGATAACGCATGTTAGGTCTAGGTTAGGCCTGGGATTTTCACTCATCAGACTCATACTTTCGCATTCTTCACATACTTGTTGAACGGATCCTGGGATTTTTCTGGTTTTGGATCACGTAGTAATGTGGTACCAGACTGAAACATTCCATTAAACCTGGTTTCGATTAATATTTTAGAGGATAAGGCATGTTATGTCTAGGTTAGGTCTAGGATTTGCCCCCGTCAGGATCATACTTTCGCATATTTCTCATACTTGATGGCTAGATCCTGGGCTTTTTCTGGATTGCATCACGTAGTAATGTAGAACCACACTGAAACAGTCAATTAAACGTGGTCCCATCAATATTTTAGAGGATAACGCATGCTAGGTCTGGGACAGGTCTGGGATTTGCCCTCATCAGACCCATACTTTCGCATATTTCTCATACTTCATGGCTAGATCCTGGCCTTTTTCTGGATTGCATCACGTAGTAATGAAGTACAACACTGAAACAGTCAATTAAACCTGGTTTCCATCAATATTTTAGGGGACAGCGCATGTTAGGTCTAGGTTAGGCCTGGGATTTGCCCTCATCAGGGTCATACTTTCGCAGTTTTAACATACATGTCGACCTGATCGAGGGTTTTTTCTGCTTTGGATCACGTAGTAAAGTGGTTCCACACTGAAACAGTCCATTAAACCTGGTTTGGATCAATATTTTAGAGGATAACGCATGTTCAGTCTAGGTTAGCCCTGGGATTTTCACTCATCAGGCTCATACTTTCGCATTCTTCACATACTTGTTGAACGGATCCTGGGTTTTTTCTGGGTTGGTTCACGTAGTAGTGTGGCACCACACTGAAACAGTCAATTAAACCTGGTTTCGATCAATATTTTAGAGGATAACGCAAGTTATGTCTGGGTTAGGTCTAGGATTTGCCCTCATCAGGCTCATACTTTCGCATATTTCTCATACCTCATGGCTAGATCCTGGGCTATTTCTGGATTGCATCACGTAGTAATGTAGTACCACACTGAAACAGTCAATTAAACCTGGTTTCCATCACTATTTTAGAGGACAACTCAAGAAAAGTCTGGGATAGGTCTGGGATTTGCACTCGTCAGGACCATACTTTCGCATATTTCTCATACTTAATGGGCAGATTCTGGGCTTTTTGTGGATTGGATCACGTAGTAATTTAGTAGCACACTGAAACAGTCGATTAAACCTGGTTTCGATCAATATATATGAGCATAACGCATGTTAGGTCTAGGTTAGGCCTGGGATTTGCCCTCATCAGACTCATACTTTCGCATTCTTCATATACCTGTTGGACGGATCCTGTGTTTTTACTGGTTTGGATCACGTAGTAATGTGGTACCACACTGAAACATTCAATTAAACCTGGTCTTGATAAATATTTTAGAGGATAACGCATGTTAGGTCAGGGTAAGGTCTAGGATTTGCCCTCATCAGACACATACTTTCGCATTCTTCACGTACTTGTTGAACAGCTCCAGGGTTTTTTTCTGGTTTGGATCACGTAGTAAAGTGGTACCACACTAAAACGGTCAATTAAACCTGGTTTCGATCAATATTTTAGAGGATAATTCATGTTAGGTCTAGGTTAGGTCTGGGATTTTCTCTCATCAGGCTCATTCTTTCGCATATTTCTCATACTTGATGGGCAGATTCTGGGCTTTTTCTGGTTTGGAGCACGTAGTAATGTGGTACCACACGGAAACAGACCATTAAACCTGCTTTCGATCAATATTTTAGAAGATAACGCATGTTAGGTCTAGGTTAGGCCTGGGATATGCCCTCATCAGACACATACTTTCGCGTTTTTCACACACTTGTTGAACTGTTCCTGGGTTTTTTCTGGCTTGGATCACGTAGTAATGTGGTACCACACAGAAACAGTCGATTAAACCTGGTTTCCATCAATATTTTAGAGGACAACGCAAGTTAGGTCTGGGATAGGTCTGGGATTAGCCCTCATCAGGCTTATACTTTCGCGTTTTTCACATACTTGTTGAACAGATCCTGCGTTTTTTCTGGTTTGGATCACGTAGTAATGCGGTACCACACTGAAACATTCCATTAAACCTGGTTTCGATCAATATGTTAGAGAATAATTCATGTTAGGTCTAGGGTATGTCTGGGATTTGCCCCCATCAGGCTCATACTTTCGCGTTTTTCACATACTTGTTGTACAGATCCTGCGTTTTTTCTGGTTTGGATCACGTAGTAACGCGGTACCACACTGAAACATTCCATTAAACCTGGTTTCGATCAATATGTTAGAGAATAATTCATGTTAGGTCTGGGATAGGTCTGGGATTAGCCCTCATCAGGCTTATACTTTCGCGTTTTTCACATACTTGTTGAACGGATCCTGGGTTTTTTCTGGTGTGGATCACGTAGTAATGTGGTACCACACTGAAACAATCAATTAAACCTGGTCTTGATAAATATTTTAGAGGATAACGCATGTTAGGTCTGGGTTATGTCTGGGATTTGCCCTCATCAGGCTCATACTTTCGCATATTTCTCATACTTCATGGCTAGATCCTGGGCTATTAATGGATTGGATCACGTAGTAATGTGGCACCACACTGAAACAGTCAATTAAACCTGGTTTCCATCAATATTTTAGAGGATTACGCGAGTTATGTCTGGGATAGGTCTGGGATTTGCCCTCATCATGCTTATACTTTCGCGTTTTTCACATTCTTCTTGAACGGATCCTGGGTTTTTTCTGGTGTGGATCACGTAGTAATGTGGTACCACACTGAAACAATCAATTAAACCTGGTCTTGATAAATATTTTAGAGGATAACGCATGTTAGGTCTGGGTTATGTCTGGGATTTGCCCTCATCAGGCTCATACTTTCGCATATTTCTCATACTTCATGGCTAGATCCTGGGCTATTAATGGATTGGATCACGTAGTAATGTGGCACCACACTGAAACAGTCAATTAAACCTGGTTTCGATCAATATTTTAGCGGATAACGCAAGTTAGGTCTGGGATAAGTCTGGGATACGCACTCATCAGGCTCATACTTTCGAATTCCTCACATACTTCTTGAACAGATCCCGGGTTTTTTCTGGTTTCGATCACGTAGTAATGTGGTACCACACTGAAGCATACCAATAAACCTGGTTTCGATTTTTATTTTAGAGGATAACACATGTTATGTCTAGGTTAGGTCTAGGATTTGCCCTCGTCAGGATCATACTTTCGCATATTTCTCATACTTGATGGCTAGATCCTGGGCTTTTTCTGGATTGCATCACGTAGTAATGTAGAACCACACTGAAACAGTCGATTAAACCTGGTTTCGATCTATATTTTTGAGGATAACGCATGTTAGGTCTAGGTTAGGCCTGGGATTTTCACTCATCAGACTCATACTTTCGCGTTTTTCACAATCTTCTTGAACAGATCCTGGGTTTTTTCTGGTTTGGATCACATTGTAATGTGGTACCACACTGAAACAGTCCATTAAACCTGGTTTCGATCAATATTTTAGAGGATAATGCATGTTATGTCTATGTTAGGCCTGGGATTAGCCCTCATCAGATTCATACTTTCGCATACTTCACATACTTGTTGAACAGATCCTGGGTTTTTTTCTGGTTTGGATCACGTAGTAATGTGGTACCACACTGAAACAGTCGATTAAACCTGGTTTCGATCTATATTTTTGAGGATAACGCATGTTAGGTCTAGGTTAGGCCTGGGATTTTCACTCATCAGACTCATACTTTCGCATTCTTCACATACTTGTTGAACGGATCCTGGGATTTTTCTGGTTTTGGATCACGTAGTAATGTGGTACCAGACTGAAACATTCCATTAAACCTGGTTTCGATTAATATTTTAGAGGATAAGGCATGTTATGTCTAGGTTAGGTCTAGGATTTGCCCCCGTCAGGATCATACTTTCGCATATTTCTCATACTTGATGGCTAGATCCTGGGCTTTTTCTGGATTGCATCACGTAGTAATGTAGAACCACACTGAAACAGTCAATTAAACGTGGTCCCATCAATATTTTAGAGGATAACGCATGCTAGGTCTGGGACAGGTCTGGGATTTGCCCTCATCAGACCCATACTTTCGCATATTTCTCATACTTCATGGCTAGATCCTGGCCTTTTTCTGGATTGCATCACGTAGTAATGAAGTACAACACTGAAACAGTCAATTAAACCTGGTTTCCATCAATATTTTAGGGGACAGCGCATGTTAGGTCTAGGTTAGGCCTGGGATTTGCCCTCATCAGGGTCATACTTTCGCAGTTTTAACATACATGTCGACCTGATCGAGGGTTTTTTCTGCTTTGGATCACGTAGTAAAGTGGTACCACACTGAAACAGTCCATTAAACCTGGTTTGGATCAATATTTTAGAGGATAACGCATGTTCAGTCTAGGTTAGCCCTGGGATTTTCACTCATCAGGCTCATACTTTCGCATTCTTCACATACTTGTTGAACGGATCCTGGGTTTTTTCTGGGTTGGTTCACGTAGTAGTGTGGCACCACACTGAAACAGTCAATTAAACCTGGTTTCGATCAATATTTTAGAGGATAACGCAAGTTATGTCTGGGTTAGGTCTAGGATTTGCCCTCATCAGGCTCATACTTTCGCATATTTCTCATACTTCATGGCTAGATCCTGGGCTATTTCTGGATTGCATCACGTAGTAATGTAGTACCACACTGAAACAGTCAATTAAACCTGGTTTCCATCACTATTTTAGAGGACAACCCAAGAAAAGTCTGGGATAGGTCTGGGATTTGCACTCGTCAGGACCATACTTTCGCATATTTCTCATACTTAATGGGCAGATTCTGGGCTTTTTGTGGATTGGATCACGTAGTAATTTAGTAGCACACTGAAACAGTCGATTAAACCTGGTTTCGATCAATATATATGAGCATAACGCATGTTAGGTCTAGGTTAGGCCTGGGATTTGCCCTCATCAGACTCATACTTTCGCATTCTTCATATACCTGTTGGACGGATCCTGTGTTTTTACTGGTTTGGATCACGTAGTAATGTGGTACCACACTGAAACATTCAATTAAACCTGGTCTTGATAAATATTTTAGAGGATAACGCATGTTAGGTCAGGGTAAGGTCTAGGATTTGCCCTCATCAGACACATACTTTCGCATTCTTCACGTACTTGTTGAACAGCTCCAGGGTTTTTTTCTGGTTTGGATCACGTAGTAAAGTGGTACCACACTAAAACGGTCAATTAAACCTGGTTTCGATCAATATTTTAGAGGATAATTCATGTTAGGTCTAGGTTAGGTCTGGGATTTTCTCTCATCAGGCTCATTCTTTCGCATATTTCTCATACTTGATGGGCAGATTCTGGGCTTTTTCTGGTTTGGATCACGTAGTAATGTGGTACCACACGGAAACAGACCATTAAACCTGCTTTCGATCAATATTTTAGAAGATAACGCATGTTAGGTCTAGGTTAGGCCTGGGATATGCCCTCATCAGACTCATACTTTCGCATTCTTCACATACTTGTTGAACGGACCCTGGGATTTTTCTGGTTTTGGATCACGTAGTAATGTGGTACCAGACTGAAACATTCCATTAAACCTGGTTTCGATTAATATTTTAGAGGATAAGGCATGTTATGTCTAGGTTAGGTCTAGGATTTGCCCCCGTCAGGATCATACTTTCGCATATTTCTCATACTTGATGGCTAGATCCTGGGCTTTTTCTGGATTGCATCACGTAGTAATGTAGAACCACACTGAAACAGTCAATTAAACGTGGTCCCATCAATATTTTAGAGGATAACGCATGCTAGGTCTGGGACAGGTCTGGGATTTGCCCTCATCAGACCCATACTTTTGCATATTTCTCATACTTCATGGCTAGATCCTGGCCTTTTTCTGGATTGCATCGCGTAGTAATGAAGTACAACACTGAAACAGTCAATTAAACCTGGTTTCCATCAATATTTTAGGGGACAGCGCATGTTAGGACTAGGTTAGGCCTGGGATTTGCCCTCATCAGGGTCATACTTTCACAGTTTTAACATACATGTCGACCTGATCGAGGGTTTTTTCTGCTTTGGATCACGTAGTAAAGTGGTACCACACTGAAACAGTCCATTAAACCTGGTTAGGATCAATATTTTAGAGGATAACGCATGTTCGGTCTAGGTTAGCCCTGGGATTTTCACTCATGAGACTCATACTTTCGCATTCTTCACATACTTGTTGAACGGATCCTGGGTTTTTACTGGTTTGGATCACGTAGTAATGTGGTACCACACTGAAACATTCAATTAAACCTGGTTTCCAACAATATTTTAGAGGACAACGCTAGTTAGGTCTGGGTTAGGCCTGGGATTTGCCCTCATCAGACTTATATTTTCGCATACTTCACATACTTGTTGAACAGATCCTGGGTTTTGTTCCGGTTTCGATCACGTAGTAGTGTGGTACCACACTGAGACAGTCCATTAAACCTGGTTTCGATCAATATCTTAGAGAATAATTCATGTTAGGTCTAGGTTAGGTCTGGGATTTTCTCTCATCAGGCTCGTACTTTCGCATATTTCTCATACTCGATGGCTAGATCCTGGGCTTTTTCTAGATTGGATCACGTAGTAATGTAGTACCACACTGAAACAGTCGATTAACCTTGGTTTCGATCAATATTTTAGAGGATAACGCATGTTAGGGCTAGGTTAGGCCTGGGATATGCCCTCATCAGGGTCTTACTTTCGCAGTTTTAACATACATGTTGACCTCATCGAGGGTTTTTTCTGCTTTGGATCACGTAGTAAAGTGGTGCCACACTAAAACTGTCAATTAAACCTGGTTTCGACCAATATTTTAGAGGATAACGCAAGTTATGTCTGGGATAGGTCTGGGGATTTGCCCTCATCAGGCTCATACTTTCGCGTTTTTCACATTCCAGTTGAACATATCCTGGGTTCTTTCTGGTTTGGATCACCTAGTAATGTGGTACCACACTGAGACAGTCCATTAAACCTGGTTTCGATCAATATTTTAGAGAATAATTCATGTTAGGTCTAGGTTAGGTCTGGGATTTTCTCTCATCAGGCTCATTCTTTCGCATATTTCTCATACTTGATGGGCAGATTCTGGGCTTTTTCTGGTTTGGATCACGTAGTAATGTGGTACCACACGGAAACAGACCATTAAACCTGCTTTCGATCAATATTTTAGAAGATAACGCATGTTAGGTCTAGGTTAGGCCTGGGATATGCCCTCATCAGACACATACTTTCGCGCTTTTCACATACTTGTTGAACTGATCCTGGGTTTTTTCTGGCTTGGATCACGCAGTTATGTGGCACCACACTGAAACAGTCCATTAAACCTGGTTTCGACCAATATTTTAGAGGATAACGCATGTTAGGTCTGGGATAGGTCTGGGATTTGCCCTCATCAGGGTCATACTTTCGCATTTTTCACATACATGTTGAACAGATCCTGGGTTTTTTCTGGTTTGGATCACGGAGTAATGTGGTACTACACTGAAACAGTCCACTAAACCTGGTTTCGATCAATATTTTAGAGGATAACTCATGCTAGGTCTAGGTTAGGCCTGGGATTTGCCCCCATCAGACCCATACTTTCGCATATTTCTCATACTTCATGGCTAGATTCCGGGCTATTTCTGGATTGCATCACGTAGTAATGTAGTACCACACTGAAACAGTCCATTAAACCTGGTTTCCATCAACATTTTTGAGGATAACGCAAGTTAGGTCTGGGTTAGGTCTAGGATTTGCCCTCATCAGTCTCATACTTTCGCATATTTCTAATACTTCATGGCTAGATCCTTGGATCTTTCTGGATTGGATCACGTATTATTGTTGTGCCACACTGAAACCGTCCATTAAACCTGGTTTCGATCAATATTTTTGAGGATAACACATGTTAGGTCTAGGTTAGGTCTGGGATTTGCTCTCATCAGGCTCATTCTTTCGCATATTTCTCATACTTGATGGCTAGATCCTGGGCTTTTTCTGGATTGGATCACGTTGTAATGTAGAACCACACTGAAACAGTCAATTAACCCTGGTTTCGATCACTATTTTAGAGGATAACGCATGTTAGGTATGGGATAGTTCTGGGATTTGCCCTCATCAGACTCATACTTTCGCAGTCTTCACATACTTGTTGAACGGATCCTGTGTTTTTACTGGTTTGGTACACGTAGTAATGACGTACCACACTGACACATTCAATTAAACCTGGTCTTGATAAATATTTTAGAGGATAACGCATGCTAGGTCTAGGTTAGGCCTGGGATTTGCCCCCATCAGACCCATACCTTCGTATATTTCTCATACTTCATGGCTAGACTCTGGGCTATTTATAGTTTGGATCACGTAGTAATGTGGTACCACACTGAAACAGTCCATTAAACCTGGTTTCGATCAATATTTTAGAGGATAACGCAAGTTATGTCTGGGTTAGGTCTAGGATTTGCCCTCATCAGGATCATACTTTCGCATATTTCTAATACTTCATGGCTAGATCCTGGGCTCTTCCTGGATTGGATCACGTAGTAATGTGGTACCACACTGAAACAGTCCATTAAACCTGGTTTCGATCAATATTTTTGAGGATAACACATGTTAGGTCTAGGTTAGGTCTGGGATTTGCTGTCATCAGGCTCATTCTCTCGCATATTTCACATACTTGATGGCTAGATACTGGGTTTTTCCTGGTTTGGATCACGCAGTAATGTGGTACCACACTGAAACAGTACACTCAACCTGGTTTCGATCAATATTTTAGAGGATAACGCATGTTATGTCTAGGTTAGGCCTGGGATTTGCCCTCATCAGACTCATACTTTCGGATTTTTCACATACTTGTTGAACAGATCCTGGGTTTTTTATGGTTTGGATTACGTAGTAATGTGGAACCACACTAAAACAGTCCATGAAACCTGGTTTCGATCAATATTTTAGAGAATAATTCATGTTAGGTCTAGGTTAGGTCTGGGATTTGCTCACGTCAGGCTCATTTTTTCGCATATTTCTCATACTTGATGGCTAGATCCTAGGCTTTTTCTGGATTGCATCACGTAGTAATGTAGTACCACACTGAAACAGTCAATAAATCTTGGTTTCCATCAATATTTTAGAGAATAATTCATGTTAGGTCTAGTTTAGGTGTGGGATTTGCTCTCATCAGACTCATTCTTTCGCGTATTTCTCATATTTGATGGCTAGATCCTGGGCTTTTTCTGGATTGCGTCACGCAGTAATGTAGTACAACACTGAAACAGTCAATTAAACCTGGTTTCCATCAATATTGTAGAGGACAACGCATCTTAGGTCTAGGTTAGGCCTGGGATTTGCCCTCATCAGGGTCATACTTTCGCATATTTCTCATACTTGATGGCCAGATTCTGGGCCTTTTCTGGTTTGGATCACGTAGTAATGTGGTACCACACTGCAACAGTCCATTAAACCTGGTTTCGATCAATATTTTTGAGGATAACGCATGTTAGGTCTGGGTTAGGCCTGGGATTTGCCCTCATCAGGGTCATACTTTCGCAGGTTTAACATACATGTTGACCTAATCGAGGGTTTTTTCTGCTATGGATAACGTAGTAAAGTGGTACCACACTAAAACAGTCAATTAAACCTGGTTTCCATCAATATTTTAGAGGACAACGCAAGTTAGCTCTGGGTTAGGCCTGGGATTTGCCCTCATCAGGCTCATACTTTCGCATATTTCTCATAATTCATGGCTAGATCCTGGGCTATTTCTGGATTGCATCACGTAGTAATGTAGTACCACACTGAAACATTCAATTAAACCTGGTTTCCATCACTATTTTAGAGGACAACTCAAGTTAGGTCTGGGATAGGTCTGGGATTTGCCCTCGTCAGGATCATACTTTCGCATTTTTCACATACTTGTTGAACAGATCCTGGGTTTTTTCTGGTTTGGATCACGCAGTAGTGTGGTACCACACTGAAACATTTAATTAAACCTGGTCTTGATAAATATTTTAGAGGATAACGCATGTTAGGTCTAGGTTAGGCCTGGGATTTGCCCTCATCAGGGTCATACTTTCGCAGTTTTAACATACATGTTGACCTAATCGAGGGTTTTTTCTGCTATGGATAACGTAGTAAAGTGGTACCACACTAAAACAGTCAATTAAACCTGGTTTCCATCAATATTTTAGAGGACAACGCAAGTTAGGTCTGGGTTAGGCCTGGGATTTGCCCTCATCAGACTCATACTTTCGCATACTTCACATACTTGTTGAACAGATCCTGGGTTTTTTTCCGGTTTGGATCACTTAGAAATGTGGTACCACACTGAAACATTCAATTAAACCTGGTACTGATAAATATTTTTGATGGAAACGCATGTTAGGTCTAGGTTAGGCCTGGGATTTTCCCTCATCAGACACATACTTTCGCATTCTTCACATACTTGTTGCACGGATCCTGGGTATTTTTCTGGTTTGCATCACGTAGTGATGTGGTACCACACTGAAACAGTCCATAAAACCTGGTTTCGATCAATACTTTTGAGAATAACTCATGTTAGGTCTAGGTTAGGTCTGGGATTTGCTCTTATCAGGCTCGTACTTTCGCAAATTTCTCATACTTGATGGCCAGATTCTGTGCTTTTTCTGGTTTGGATCACGTAGTAATGTGGTACCACACTGAAACAGTCCATTAAACCTGGTTTCGATCAATATTTTAGAGGATAACGCATGTTAGCTCTTGGTTAGGTCTGGGATTTTCCCTCATCAGACACATACTTTCGCATTCTTCGCATACTTGTTGAACGTATCCTGGGTTTTTTCTGGTTTGGATCACGTAGTAATGTGGTACCACACTGAAACTGTCGATTAAACCTGCTTTCGATCAATATATTTGAGAATAACTCATGTTAGGTCTAGGTTAGGTCTGGGATTTGCTCTCATCAGGCTCGTACTTTCGCAAATTTTTCATACTTAATGGCCTGATTCTGTGCTTTTTCTGGTTTGGATCCCGTAGTAATGTGGTTCCTCAATGAAACAGTCCATTAAACCTGGTTTCGATCATTATTTTTGAGGATAACGCATGTTATGTCTAGGTTAGGCCTGTGATTTGCCCTCATCAGACACATACTTTCGCATTCTTCACATACTTGTTGAACGGATCCTGGGTATTTTTCTGGTTTGGATCACGTAGTGATGTGGTACCACACTGAAACAGTCAATTAAACCTGGTTTCCATCAATATTTTAGAGGTCAACGCATGTTAGGTCCAGGTTGGCCTGGGATTTGCCCTCATCAGGGTCATATTTCCGCGTTCTTCACATACTTGTTGAACAGATCCTGGGCATTTTTCTGGTTTGGATCACGTAGTAATGTGGCACCACACAGAAATAGTCGATTAAACCTGGTTTCGATCAATATTTTAGAGGATAACGCATGTTATGTCTAGGTTAGGCCTGGGATTTGCCCTCATCAGACACATACTTTCGCATTCTCCACATACTTGTTGACAAGATCCTGGGTTTTTTCAGGTTTGGACACATAGTGATGTGGTACCACACTGAAACATTCAATTAAACCTGGTCTTGATAAATATTATAGAGGATAACGCATGTTAGGTCTGGGTTAGGTCTGGGATTTGCCCTCATCACGCTCATAGTTTCGCGTTTTTCACATACTTGTTGAACAGATCCTGGGTTTTTTCTGGTTTTGATCATGTAGTAATGTGGTACCATGTTGGGTCTTGGTTAGGTCTGGGATTTGCTCTCATCAGGCTCGTACTTTCGCATATTTCTCATACTTGATGGCCAGATTCTGGGCCTTTTCTGGTTTGGATCACGTAGTAATGTGGTACCACACTGAAACAGTCGATTAAACCTGGTTTCTAACAATATTTTAGAGGATAACGCATGTTATGTCTAGGTTGGGCCTGGGATTTGCCCTCATCAGACACATACTTTCGCATTCTCCACATACTTGTTGAACAGATCCTGGGTTTTTTCAGGTTTGGACACATAGTGATGTGGTACCACACTGAAACATTCAATTAAACCTGGTCTTGATAAATATTATAGAGGATAACGCATGTTAGGTCGGGGTTAGGTCTAGGATTTGCCCTCATCAGGCTCATACTTTCGCATACTTCTCATACTTGATAGCTAGATCCAGGGCTTTTTCTGGATTGGATCACGTAGTAATGTGGTAGCACACTGAAACAGTCCATTAAACCTGGTTTCGATCAATATCTTAGACGATAACGCTAGTTATGACTGGGATAGGTCTGGGATTTGCCCTCGTCAGGCTCATACTTTCGCATTCTTCACATATTTGTTGAACGTATCCTGGGTTTTTTCTGGTTTGGATCACGTAGTAATGTGGTAGCACACTGAAACAGTCCATTAAACCTGGTTTCTATCAATATTTTTGAAGGTAACGCATGTTAGGTCTAGGTTAGGCCTGGGATTTTCCCTCATCAGACACATACTTTCGCATTCTTCACATACCTGTTGAACAGATCCTGGGTTTTTTCTGGTTTGGATCACGTAGTAATGAGGTACCGCACTGAAACAGTCCATTAAACCCGGTTTCGATCAATATTTTAGAGAATAACGCATGATAGAGCTTGGTTAGGTCTGGGATTTGCTCTCATCAGGCTCGTACTTTCGCATATTTCTCATACTTGATGGCCAGATTCTGGACTTTTTCTAGTTTGGATCCTGTAGTAATGTGGTACCACACTGAAACAGTCCATTTAACCTGGTTTCGATCAGCATTTTAGAGGATAACGCATGTTATGTCTAGGTTAGGCCTGGGATTTGCCCTCATCAGACACATACTTTCGCATTCTCCACATACTTGTTGAACAGATCCTGGGTTTTTCAGGTTTGGATCACGTAGGAATGTGGTACCACACTGAAACATTCAATTAAACCTGGTCTTGATAAATATTTTAGAGGATAACGCATGTTAGGTCTGGGTTAGGTCTAGGATTTGCCCTCATCAGGCTCATACTTTCGCATATTTCTCATACTTGATGGCTAGATCTAGGGCTTTTTCTGGATTGGATCACGTAGTAATGTGGTACCACACTGAAACAGTAAATGTAACCCAGTTTCGATCGATATTTTAGAGGATAACGCATGTTAGGTCTGGGTTAGGCCTTGGATTTGCTCTCATCAGGCTCGTACTTTCGCATATTTCTCATACTTGATGGCTAAATCCAGGGCTTTTTCTGGATTGGATCACGTAGTAATGTGGTACCACACTGAAACAGTAAATGAAACCCAGTTTCGATCGATATTTTAGAGGATAACGCATGTTAGGTCTAAGTTAGGCCTGTGATTTTCCCTCATCAGACACATACTTTCGCATTCTTCACATACTTGTTGAACGTATCCTGGGTTTTTTCTGGTTTGGATCACGTAGTAATGTGGTACCACACTGAAACAGTCGATTAAACCTGGTTTCGATAAATATTTTTGAGAATAACGCATGTTAGGTCTAGGTTAGGCCTGGGATTTGCCCTCATCAGGGTCATATTTCCGCGTTCTTCACATACTTGTTGAACAGATCCTGGGTATTTTTCTGGTTTGGATCACGTAGTAATGTGGCACCACACAGAAATAGTCGATTAAACCTGGTTTCGATCAATATTTTTGAGGATAACTCATGTTTGCTCTAGGATAGGTCTGGGATTTGCCCTCATCACGCTCATAGTTTCGCGTCTTTCACATACTTGTTGAACAGATCCTGGGTTTTTTCTGGTTTCGATCATGTAGTAATGTGGTACCACACTGGACCAGTCCATTAAACCTGGTTTCGATCAGTATTTTAGAGAATAACGTATGTTAGCTCTTGGTTAGGTCTGGGATTTGCTCTCATCAGGCTCGTACTTTCGCATATTTCTCATAGTTGATGGCCAGATTCTGGGCTTTTTCTGGTTTGGATCACGTAGTAATGTGGTATCACACTGAAGCAGTCCATTAAACCTGGTTTCGATCAATATTTTAGAGAATAACGCATGTTAGGTCTTGGTTAGGTCTGGGATTTGCTCTCATCAGGCTCGTACTTTCGCATATTTCTCTTACTTGATGGCTAGACCCAGGGCTTTTTCTGGATTGAATCACGTAGTAATGTGGTAGCACACTGAAACAGTCCATTAAACCTGGTTTCGATCAATATCTTAGATGATAACGCTAGTTATGTCTGGGATAGATCTGGGATTTGCCCTCGTCACGCTCATACTTTCGCATTCTTCACATACTTGTTGAACGTATCCTGGGTTTTTTCTGGTTTGGATCACGTAGTAATGTGGTACCACACTGAAACAGTCGATTAAACCTGCTTTCGATCAATATTTTTGAGAATAACTCATGTTAGGTCTAGGTTAGGTCTGGGATTTGCTCTCATCAGGCTCGTACTTTCGCAAATTTCTCATACTTGATGGCCTGATTCTGTGCTTTTTCTGGTTTGGATCCCGTAGTAATGTGGTACCACACTGAAACAGTCCATTAAACTTGGTCTCGATAAATATTTTAGAGGATAACGCATGTTATGTCTAGGTTAGGCCTGTGATTTGCCCTCATCAGACACATACTTTCGCATTCTTCACATACTTGTTGAACGGATCCTGGGTTTTTTCTGGTTTGGATCACGTAGTAATGTGGTAGCACACTGAAACAGTCCATTAAACCTGGTTTCGATCAATTTTTTAGAGGATAACGCATGTTCTGTCTAGGTTAGGTCTGAGATTTGCTCTCATCAGGCTCGTACTTTCGCAAATTTCTCATACTTGATGGCCCGATTCTGTGCTTTTTCTGGTTTGGATCCCGTAGTAATGTGGTACCATACTGAAACAGTCCATTAAACCTGGTTTCGATCAATATCTTAGATGATAACGCTAGTTATGTCTGGGATACATCTGGGATTTGCCCTCGTCAGGCTCATACTTTCGCATTCTTCACATACTTGTTGAACGTATCCTGAGTATTTTTCTGGTTTGGATCACGTAGTGATGTGGTACCACACTGAAACAGTCCACTAAACCTGGTTTCGATCAATATTTTTGAGGATAACGCATGTTATGTCTAGGTTAGGCCTGTGATTTGCCCTCATCAGGGTTATATTTCCGCGTTCTTCACATACTTGTTGAACAGATCCTGGGTATTTTTCTGGTTTGGATCACGTAGTAATGTGGCAGCACACAGAAATAGTCGATTAAACCTGGTTTCTATCAATATTTTTGAGGGTAACGCATGTTAGGTCTAGGTTAGGCCTGGGATTTTCCCTCATCAGACACACACTTTCGCATTCTTCACATACTTGTTGAACGTATCCTGGGTTTTTTCTGGTTTGGATCACGTAGTAATGTGGTACCACACTGAAACTGTCGATTAAACCTGCTTTCGATCAATATTTTTGAGAATAACTCATGTTAGGTCTAGGTTAGGTCTGGGATTTGCTCTTATCAGGCTCGTACTTTCGCAAATTTCTCATACTTGATGGCCAGATTCTGTGCTTTTACTGGTTTGGATCACGTAGTAATGTGGTACCACACTGAAACAGTCGATTAAACCTGCTTTCGATCAATATTTTTGAGAATAACTCATGTTAGGTCTAGGTTAGGCCTGGGTTTTGCCCTCATCAGGGTCATATTTCCGCGTTCTTCACATACTTGTTGAACAGATCCTGGGTATTTTTCTGGTTTGGATCACGTAGTAATGTGGTACCACACTGAAACAGTCGATTAAACCTGGTTTCGATCAATATCTTAGATGATAACGCTAGTTAGGTCTGGTATAGGTCTGGGATTTGCCCTCCTCAGGGTCATATTTTCGCGTTCTTCACATACCTGTTGAACAGATCCTGGGTATTTTTCTGGTTTGGATCAGGTAGTGATGTGGTACCACAGTGAAACAGTCGATTAAACCTGGTTTCGATAAATATTTTTGAGGATAACGCATGTTAGGACTAGGTTAGGCCTGGGATTTGCCCTCATCAGGGTCATATTTCCGCGTTCTTCACATACTTGTTGAACAGATCCTGGGTATTTTTCTGGTTTGGATCACGTAGTAATGTGGCACCACACAGAAATAGTCGATTAAACCTGGTTTCGATCAGTATTATAGAGAATAACGCATGTTAGGTCTTGGTTAGGTCTGGGATTTGCTCTCATCAGGCTCGTACTTTCGCATATTTCTCATAGTTGATGGCCAGATTCTGGGCTTTTTCTGGTTTGGATCACGTAGTAATGTGGTACCACACTGAAACAGTCCATTAAACCTGGTTTCGATCAATATTTTAGAGGATAACTCATGCTAGGTCTAGGTTAGGCCTGGGATTTGCCCCCATCAGACCCATACTTTCGCATATTTCTCATACTTCATGGCTAGATTCCGGGCTATTTCTGGATTGCATCACGTAGTAATGTAGTACCACACTGAAACAGTCCATTAAACCTGGTTTCCATCAACATTTTTGAGGATAACGCAAGTTAGGTCTGGGTTAGGTCTAGGATTTGCCCTCATCAGTCTCATACTTTCGCATATTTCTAATACTTCATGGCTAGATCCTTGGCTCTTTCTGGATTGGATCACGTATTATTGTTGTGCCACACTGAAACCGTCCATTAAACCTGGTTTCGATCAATATTTTTGAGGATAACACATGTTAGGTCTAGGTTAGGTCTGGGATTTGCTCTCATCAGGCTCATTCTTTCGCATATTTCTCATACTTGATGGCTAGATCCTGGGCTTTTTCTGGATTGCATCACGTAGTAATGTAGTACCACACTGAAACAGTCCATTAAACCTGGTTTCCATCAACATTTTTGAGGATAACGCAAGTTAGGTCTGGGTTAGGTCTAGGATTTGCCCTCATCAGTCTCATACTTTCGCATATTTCTAATACTTCATTGCTAGATCCTTGGCTCTTTCTGGATTGGATCACGTATTATTGTTGTGCCACACTGAAACCGTCCATTAAACCTGGTTTCGATCAATATTTTTGAGGATAACACATGTTAGGTCTAGGTTAGGCCTGCGATTTGCCCTCATCAGACACATACTTTCGCATTCTTCACATACTTGTTGAACAGATCCTGGGTTTTTTTCTGGTTTGGATCACGTAGTTATGTGGCACCACACTGAAACAGTCCATTAAACCTGGTTTCGACCAATATTTTAGAGGATAACGCATGTTAGGTCTGGGTTAGGTCTAGGATTTGCCCTCATCAGTCTCATACTTTCGCATATTTCTAATACTTCATGGCTAGATCCTTGGCTCTTTCTGGATTGGATCACGTATTATTGTTGTGCCACACTGAAACCGTCCATTAAACCTGGTTTCGATCAATATTTTTGAGGATAACACATGTTAGGTCAAGGTTAGGTCTGGGATTTGCTCTCATCAGGCTCATTCTTTCGCATATTTCTCATACTTGATGGCTAGATCCTGGGCTTTTTCTGGATTGGATCACGTTGTAATGTAGAACCACACTGAAACAGTCAATTAACCCTGGTTTCGATCACTATTTTAGAGGATAACGCATGTTAGGTATGGGATAGTTCTGGGATTTGCCCTCATCAGACTCATACTTTCGCATTCTTCACATACTTGTTGAACGGATCCTGTGTTTTTACTGGTTTGGTTCACGTAGTAATGACGTACCACACTGACACATTCAATTAAACCTGGTCTTGATAAATATTTTTGAGGATAACACATGTTAGGTCTAGGTTAGGTCTGGGATTTGCTCTCATCAGGCTCATTCTTTCGCATATTTCTCATACTTCATGGCTAGACCCTGGGCTATTTATAGTTTGGATCACGTAGTAATGTGGTACCACACTGAAACAGTCCATTAAACCTGGTTTCGATCAATATTTTAGAGGATAACGCAAGTTATGTCTGGGTTAGGTCTAGGATTTGCCCTCATCAGGATCATACTTTCGCATATTTCTAATACTTCATGGCTAGATCCTGGGCTCTTCCTGGATTGGATCACGTAGTAATGTGGTACCACACTGAAACAGTCCATCAAACCTGGTTTCGATCAATATTTTTGAGGATAACACATGTTAGGTCTAGGTTAGGTCTGGGATTTGCTCTCATCAGGCTCATTCTTTCGCATATTTCACATACTTGATGGCTAGATACGGGGTTTTTCCTGGTTTGGATCACGCAGTAATGTGGTACCACACTGAAACAGTACACTCAACCTGGTTTCGATCAATATTTTAGAGGATAACGCATGTTATGTCTAGGTTAGGCCTGGGATTTGCCCTCATCAGACCCATACTTTCGGATTTTTCACATACTCGTTGAACAGATCCTGGGTTTTTTATGGTTTGGATTACGTAGTAATGTGGTACCACACTAAAACAGTCCATGAAACCTGGTTTCGATCAATATTTTAGAGAATAATTCATGTTAGGTCTAGGTTAGGTCTGGGATTTGCTCACGTCAGGCTCATTTTTTCGCATATTTCTCATACTTGATGGCTAGATCCTAGGCTTTTTCTGGATTGCATCACGTAGTAATGTAGTACCACACTGAAACAGTCAATAAATCTTGGTTTCCATCAATATTTTAGAGAATAATTCATGTTAGGTCTAGTTTAGGTGTGGGATTTGCTCTCATCAGACTCATTCTTTCGCATATTTCTCATATTTGATGGCTAGATCCTGGGCTTTTTCTGAATTGCGTCACGCAGTAATGTAGTACAACACTGAAACAGTCAATTAAACCTGGTTTCCATCAATATTGTAGAGGACAACGCATGTTAGGTCTAGGTTAGGCCTGGGATTTGCCCTCATCAGGGTCATACTTTCGCATATTTCTCATACTTGATGGCCAGATTCTGGGCCTTTTCTGGTTTGGATCACGTAGTAATGTGGTACCACACTGAAACAGTCCATTAAACCTGGTATCGGTCAATATTTTTGAGGATAACGCATGTTAGGTCTGGGTTAGGCCTGGGATTTGCCCTCATCAGGGTCATACTTTCGCAGTTTTAACATACATGTTGACCTAATCGAGGGTTTTTTCTGCTATGGATAACGTAGTAAAGTGGTACCACACTAAAACAGTCAATTAAACCTGGTTTCCATCAATATTTTAGAGGACAACGCAAGTTAGCTCTGGGTTAGGCCTGGGATTTGCCCTCATCAGGCTCATACTTTCGCATATTTCTCATAATTCATGGCTAGATCCTGGGCTATTTCTGGATAGCATCACGTAGTAATGTAGTACCACACTGAAACATTCAATTAAACCTGGTTTCCATCACTATTTTAGAGGACAACTCAAGTTAGGTCTGGGATAGGTCTGGGATTTGCCCTCGTCAGGATCATACTTTCGCATTTTTCACATACTTGTTGAACAGATCCTGGGTTTTTTCTGGTTTGGATCACGCAGTAGTGTGGTACCACACTGAAACATTTAATTAAACCTGGTCTTGATAAATATTTTAGAGGATAACGCATGTTAGGTCTAGGTTAGGCCTGGGTTTTGCCCTCATCAGGGTCATATTTCCGCGTTCTTCACATACTTGTTGAACAGATCCTGGGTATTTTTCTGGTTTGGATCACGTAGTAATGTGGTACCACACTGAAACAGTCGATTAAACCTGGTTTCGATCAATATCTTAGATGATAACGCTAGTTAGGTCTGGTATAGGTCTGGGATTTGCCCTCCTCAGGGTCATATTTTCGCGTTCTTCACATACCTGTTGAACAGATCCTGGGTATTTTTCTGGTTTGGATCAGGTAGTGATGTGGTACCACAGTGAAACAGTCGATTAAACCTGGTTTCGATAAATATTTTTGAGGATAACGCATGTTAGGACTAGGTTAGGCCTGGGATTTGCCCTCATCAGGGTCATATTTCCGCGTTCTTCACATACTTGTTGAACAGATCCTGGGTATTTTTCTGGTTTGGATCACGTAGTAATGTGGCACCACACAGAAATAGTCGATTAAACCTGGTTTCGATCAGTATTATAGAGAATAACGCATGTTAGGTCTTGGTTAGGTCTGGGATTTGCTCTCATCAGGCTCGTACTTTCGCATATTTCTCATAGTTGATGGCCAGATTCTGGGCTTTTTCTGGTTTGGATCACGTAGTAATGTGGTACCACACTGAAACAGTCCATTAAACCTGGTTTCGATCAATATTTTAGAGGATAACTCATGCTAGGTCTAGGTTAGGCCTGGGATTTGCCCCCATCAGACCCATACTTTCGCATATTTCTCATACTTCATGGCTAGATTCCGGGCTATTTCTGGATTGCATCACGTAGTAATGTAGTACCACACTGAAACAGTCCATTAAACCTGGTTTCCATCAACATTTTTGAGGATAACGCAAGTTAGGTCTGGGTTAGGTCTAGGATTTGCCCTCATCAGTCTCATACTTTCGCATATTTCTAATACTTCATGGCTAGATCCTTGGCTCTTTCTGGATTGGATCACGTATTATTGTTGTGCCACACTGAAACCGTCCATTAAACCTGGTTTCGATCAATATTTTTGAGGATAACACATGTTAGGTCTAGGTTAGGTCTGGGATTTGCTCTCATCAGGCTCATTCTTTCGCATATTTCTCATACTTGATGGCTAGATCCTTGGCTCTTTCTGGATTGGATCACGTATTATTGTTGTGCCACACTGAAACCGTCCATTAAACCTGGTTTCGATCAATATTTTTGAGGATAACACATGTTAGGTCAAGGTTAGGTCTGGGATTTGCTCTCATCAGGCTCATTCTTTCGCATATTTCTCATACTTGATGGCTAGATCCTGGGCTTTTTCTGGATTGGATCACGTTGTAATGTAGAACCACACTGAAACAGTCAATTAACCCTGGTTTCGATCACTATTTTAGAGGATAACGCATGTTAGGTATGGGATAGTTCTGGGATTTGCCCTCATCAGACTCATACTTTCGCATTCTTCACATACTTGTTGAACGGATCCTGTGTTTTTACTGGTTTGGTTCACGTAGTAATGACGTACCACACTGACACATTCAATTAAACCTGGTCTTGATAAATATTTTTGAGGATAACACATGTTAGGTCTAGGTTAGGTCTGGGATTTGCTCTCATCAGGCTCATTCTTTCGCATATTTCTCATACTTCATGGCTAGACCCTGGGCTATTTATAGTTTGGATCACGTAGTAATGTGGTACCACACTGAAACAGTCCATTAAACCTGGTTTCGATCAATATTTTAGAGGATAACGCAAGTTATGTCTGGGTTAGGTCTAGGATTTGCCCTCATCAGGATCATACTTTCGCATATTTCTAATACTTCATGGCTAGATCCTGGGCTCTTCCTGGATTGGATCACGTAGTAATGTGGTACCACACTGAAACAGTCCATCAAACCTGGTTTCGATCAATATTTTTGAGGATAACGCATGTTATGTCTAGGTTAGGCCTGGGATTTGCCCTCATCAGACCCATACTTTCGGATTTTTCACATACTCGTTGAACAGATCCTGGGTTTTTTATGGTTTGGATTACGTAGTAATGTGGTACCACACTAAAACAGTCCATGAAACCTGGTTTCGATCAATATTTTAGAGAATAATTCATGTTAGGTCTAGGTTAGGTCTGGGATTTGCTCACGTCAGGCTCATTTTTTCGCATATTTCTCATACTTGATGGCTAGATCCTAGGCTTTTTCTGGATTGCATCACGTAGTAATGTAGTACCACACTGAAACAGTCAATAAATCTTGGTTTCCATCAATATTTTAGAGAATAATTCATGTTAGGTCTAGTTTAGGTGTGGGATTTGCTCTCATCAGACTCATTCTTTCGCATATTTCTCATATTTGATGGCTAGATCCTGGGCTTTTTCTGGATTGCGTCACGCAGTAATGTAGTACAACACTGAAACAGTCAATTAAACCTGGTTTCCATCAATATTGTAGAGGACAACGCATGTTAGGTCTAGGTTAGGCCTGGGATTTGCCCTCATCAGGGTCATACTTTCGCATATTTCTCATACTTGATGGCCAGATTCTGGGCCTTTTCTGGTTTGGATCACGTAGTAATGTGGTACCACACTGAAACAGTCCATTAAACCTGGTATCGGTCAATATTTTTGAGGATAACGCATGTTAGGTCTGGGTTAGGCCTGGGATTTGCCCTCATCAGGGTCATACTTTCGCAGTTTTAACATACATGTTGACCTAATCGAGGGTTTTTTCTGCTATGGATAACGTAGTAAAGTGGTACCACACTAAAACAGTCAATTAAACCTGGTTTCCACCAATATTTTAGAGGACAACGCAAGTTAGCTCTGGGTTAGGCCTGGGATTTGCCCTCATCAGGCTCATACTTTCGCATATTTCTCATAATTCATGGCTAGATCCTGGGCTATTTCTGGATAGCATCACGTAGTAATGTAGTACCACACTGAAACATTCAATTAAACCTGGTTTCCATCACTATTTTAGAGGACAACTCAAGTTAGGTCTGGGATAGGTCTGGGATTTGCCCTCGTCAGGATCATACTTTCGCATTTTTCACATACTTGTTGAACAGATCCTGGGTTTTTTCTGGTTTGGATCACGCAGTAGTGTGGTACCACACTGAAACATTTAATTAAACCTGGTCTTGATAAATATTTTAGAGGATAACGCATGTTAGGTCTAGGTTAGGCCTGGGTTTTGCCCTCATCAGGGTCATATTTCCGCGTTCTTCACATACTTGTTGAACAGATCCTGGGTATTTTTCTGGTTTGGATCACGTAGTAATGTGGTACCACACTGAAACAGTCGATTAAACCTGGTTTCGATCAATATCTTAGATGATAACGCTAGTTAGGTCTGGTATAGGTCTGGGATTTGCCCTCCTCAGGGTCATATTTTCGCGTTCTTCACATACCTGTTGAACAGATCCTGGGTATTTTTCTGGTTTGGATCAGGTAGTGATGTGGTACCACAGTGAAACAGTCGATTAAACCTGGTTTCGATAAATATTTTTGAGGATAACGCATGTTAGGACTAGGTTAGGCCTGGGATTTGCCCTCATCAGGGTCATATTTCCGCGTTCTTCACATACTTGTTGAACAGATCCTGGGTATTTTTCTGGTTTGGATCACGTAGTAATGTGGCACCACACAGAAATAGTCGATTAAACCTGGTTTCGATCAGTATTATAGAGAATAACGCATGTTAGGTCTTGGTTAGGTCTGGGATTTGCTCTCATCAGGCTCGTACTTTCGCATATTTCTCATAGTTGATGGCCAGATTCTGGGCTTTTTCTGGTTTGGATCACGTAGTAATGTGGTACCACACTGAAACAGTCCATTAAACCTGGTTTCGATCAATATTTTAGAGGATAACTCATGCTAGGTCTAGGTTAGGCCTGGGATTTGCCCCCATCAGACCCATACTTTCGCATATTTCTCATACTTCATGGCTAGATTCCGGGCTATTTCTGGATTGCATCACGTAGTAATGTAGTACCACACTGAAACAGTCCATTAAACCTGGTTTCCATCAACATTTTTGAGGATAACGCAAGTTAGGTCTGGGTTAGGTCTAGGATTTGCCCTCATCAGTCTCATACTTTCGCATATTTCTAATACTTCATGGCTAGATCCTTGGCTCTTTCTGGATTGGATCACGTATTATTGTTGTGCCACACTGAAACCGTCCATTGAACCTGGTTTCGATCAATATTTTTGAGGATAACACATGTTAGGTCTGGGTTAGGTCTGGGATTTGCTCTCATCAGGCTCATTCTTTCGCATATCTCTCATACTTGATGGCTAGATCCTGGGCTTTTTCTGGATTGCATCACGTAGTAATGTAGTACCACACTGAAACAGTCCATTAAACCTGGTTTCCATCAACATTTTTGAGGATAACGCAAGTTAGGTCTGGGTTAGGTCTAGGATTTGCCCTCATCAGTCTCATACTTTCGCATATTTCTAATACTTCATTGCTAGATCCTTGGCTCTTTCTGGATTGGATCACGTATTATTGTTGTGCCACACTGAAACCGTCCATTAAACCTGGTTTCGATCAATATTTTTGAGGATAACACATGTTAGGTCTAGGTTAGGCCTGCGATTTGCCCTCATCAGACACATACTTTCGCATTCTTCACATACTTGTTGAACAGATCCTGGGTTTTTTTCTGGTTTGGATCACGTAGTTATGTGGCACCACACTGAAACAGTCCATTAAACCTGGTTTCGACCAATATTTTAGAGGATAACGCATGTTAGGTCTGGGATAGGTCTGGGATTTGCCCTCATCAGGGTCATACTTTCGCATTTTTCACATGCATGTTGAACAGATCCTGGGTTTTTTCTGGTTTGGATCACGGAGTAATGTGGTACTACACTGAAACAGTCCACTAAACCTGGTTTCGATCAATATTTTAGAGGATAACTCATGCTAGGTCTAGGTTAGGCCTGGGATTTGCCCCCATCAGACCCATACTTTCGCATATTTCTCATACTTCATGGCTAGATTCCGGGCTATTTCTGGATTGCATCACGTAGTAATGTAGTACCACACTGAAACAGTCCATTAAACCTGGTTTCCATCAACATTTTTGAGGATAACGCAAGTTAGGTCTGGGTTAGGTCTAGGATTTGCCCTCATCAGTCTCATACTTTCGCATATTTCTAATACTTCATGGCTAGATCCTTGGCTCTTTCTGGATTGGATCACGTATTATTGTTGTGCCACACTGAAACCGTCCATTAAACCTGGTTTCGATCAATATTTTTGAGGATAACACATGTTAGGTCAAGGTTAGGTCTGGGATTTGCTCTCATCAGGCTCATTCTTTCGCATATTTCTCATACTTGATGGCTAGATCCTGGGCTTTTTCTGGATTGGATCACGTTGTAATGTAGAACCACACTGAAACAGTCAATTAACCCTGGTTTCGATCACTATTTTAGAGGATAACGCATGTTAGGTATGGGATAGTTCTGGGATTTGCCCTCATCAGACTCATACTTTCGCATTCTTCACATACTTGTTGAACGGATCCTGTGTTTTTACTGGTTTGGTTCACGTAGTAATGACGTACCACACTGACACATTCAATTAAACCTGGTCTTGATAAATATTTTTGAGGATAACACATGTTAGGTCTAGGTTAGGTCTGGGATTTGCTCTCATCAGGCTCATTCTTTCGCATATTTCTCATACTTCATGGCTAGACCCTGGGCTATTTATAGTTTGGATCACGTAGTAATGTGGTACCACACTGAAACAGTCCATTAAACCTGGTTTCGATCAATATTTTAGAGGATAACGCAAGTTATGTCTGGGTTAGGTCTAGGATTTGCCCTCACCAGGATCATACTTTCGCATATTTCTAATACTTCATGGCTAGATCCTGGGCTCTTCCTGGATTGGATCACGTAGTAATGTGGTACCACACTGAAACAGCCCATCAAACCTGGTTTCGATCAATATTTTTGAGGATAACACATGTTAGGTCTAGGTTAGGTCTGGGATTTGCTCTCATCAGGCTCATTCTTTCGCATATTTCACATACTTGATGGCTAGATACGGGGTTTTTCCTGGTTTGGATCACGCAGTAATGTGGTACCACACTGAAACAGTACACTCAACCTGGTTTCGATCAATATTTTAGAGGATAACGCATGTTATGTCTAGGTTAGGCCTGGGATTTGCCCTCATCAGACTCATACTTTCGGATTTTTCACATACTCGTTGAACAGATCCTGGGTTTTTTATGGTTTGGATTACGTAGTAATGTGGTACCACACTAAAACAGTCCATGAAACCTGGTTTCGATCAATATTTTAGAGAATAATTCATGTTAGGTCTAGGTTAGGTCTGGGATTTGCTCACGTCAGGCTCATTTTTTCGCATATTTCTCATACTTGATGGCTAGATCCTAGGCTTTTTCTGGATTGCATCACGTAGTAATGTAGTACCACACTGAAACAGTCAATAAATCTTGGTTTCCATCAATATTTTAGAGAATAATTCATGTTAGGTCTAGTTTAGGTGTGGGATTTGCTCTCATCAGACTCATTCTTTCGCATATTTCTCATATTTGATGGCTAGATCCTGGGCTTTTTCTGGATTGCGTCACGCAGTAATGTAGTACAACACTGAAACAGTCAATTAAACCTGGTTTCCATCAATATTGTAGAGGACAACGCATGTTAGGTCTAGGTTAGGCCTGGGATTTGCCCTCATCAGGGTCATACTTTCGCATATTTCTCATACTTGATGGCCAGATTCTGGGCCTTTTCTGGTTTGGATCACGTAGTAATGTGGTACCACACTGAAACAGTCCATTAAACCTGGTATCGGTCAATATTTTTGAGGATAACGCATGTTAGGTCTGGGTTAGGCCTGGGATTTGCCCTCATCAGTGTCATACTTTCGCAGTTTTAACATACATGTTGACCTAATCGAGGGTTTTTTCTGCTATGGATAACGTAGTAAAGTGGTACCACACTAAAACAGTCAATTAAACCTGGTTTCCATCAATATTTTAGAGGACAACGCAAGTTAGCTCTGGGTTAGGCCTGGGATTTGCCCTCATCAGGCTCATACTTTCGCATATTTCTCATAATTCATGGCTAGATCCTGGGCTATTTCTGGATAGCATCACGTAGTAATGTAGTACCACACTGAAACATTCAATTAAACCTGGTTTCCATCACTATTTTAGAGGACAACTCAAGTTAGGTCTGGGATAGGTCTGGGATTTGCCCTCGTCAGGATCATACTTTCGCATTTTTCACATACTTGTTGAACAGATCCTGGGTTTTTTCTGGTTTGGATCACGCAGTAGTGTGGTACCACACTGAAACATTTAATTAAACCTGGTCTTGATAAATATTTTAGAGGATAACGCATGTTAGGTCTAGGTTAGGCCTGGGATTTGCCCTCATCAGGGTCATACTTTCGCAGTTTTAACATACATGTTGACCTAATCGAGGGTTTTTTCTGCTATGGATAACGTAGTAAAGTGGTACCACACTAAAACAGTCAATTAAACCTGGTTTCCATCAATATTTTAGAGGACAACGCAAGTTAGGTCTGGGTTAGGCCTGGGATTTGCCCTCATCAGACTCATACTTTCGCATACTTCACATACTTGTTGAACAGATCCTGGGTTTTTTTCCGGTTTGGATCACGTAGAAATGTGGTACCACACTGAAACATTCAATTAAGCCTGGTACTGATAAATATTTTTGATGGAAACGCATGTTAGGTCTAGGTTAGGCCTGGGATTTTCCCTCATCAGACACATACTTTCGCATTCTTCACATACTTGTTGCACGGATCCTGGGTATTTTTCTGGTTTGCATCACGTAGTGATGTGGTACCACACTGAAACAGTCCATAAAACCTGGTTTCGATCAATACTTTTGAGAATAACTCATGTTAGGTCTAGGTTAGGTCTGGGATTTGCTCTTATCAGGCTCGTACTTTCGCAAATTTCTCATACTTGATGGCCAGATTCTGTGCTTTTTCTGGTTTGGATCACGTAGTAATGTGGTACCACACTGAAACAGTCCATTAAACCTGGTTTCGATCAATATTTTAGAGAATAACGCATGTTAGCTCTTGGTTAGGTCTGGGATTTTCCCTCATCAGACACATACTTTCGCATTCTTCGCATACTTGTTGAACGTATCCTGGGTTTTTTCTGGTTTGGATCACGTAGTAATGTGGTACCACACTGAAACTGTCGATTAAACCTGCTTTCGATCAATATATTTGAGAATAACTCATGTTAGGTCTAGGTTAGGTCTGGGATTTGCTCTCATCAGCCTCGTACTTTCGCAAATTTTTCATACTTAATGGCCTGATTCTGTGCTTTTTCTGGTTTGGATCCCGTAGTAATGTGGTACCACAATGAAACAGTCCATTAAACCTGGTTTCGATCATTATTTTTGAGGATAACGCATGTTATGTCTAGGTTAGGCCTGTGATTTGCCCTCATCAGACACATACTTTCGCATTCTTCACATACTTGTTGAACGGATCCTGGGTATTTTTCTGGTTTGGATCACGTAGTGATGTGGTACGACACTGAAACAGTCAATTAAACCTGGTTTCCATCAATATTTTAGAGGTCAACGCATGTTAGGTCTAGGTTGGCCTGGGATTTGCCCTCATCAGGGTCATATTTCCGCGTTCTTCACATACTTGTTGAACAGATCCTGGGCATTTTTCTGGTTTGGATCACGTAGTAATGTGGCACCACACAGAAATAGTCGATTAAACCTGGTTTCGATCAATATTTTAGAGGATAACGCATGTTATGTCTAGGTTAGGCATGGGATTTGCCCTCATCAGACACATACTTTCGCATTCTCCACATACTTGTTGAACAGATCCTGGGTTTTTTCAGGTTTGGACACATAGTGATGTGGTACCACACTGAAACATTCAATTAAACCTGGTCTTGATAAATATTATAGAGGATAACGCATGTTAGGTCTGGGTTAGGTCTGGGATTTGCCCTCATCACGCTCATAGTTTCGCGTTTTTCACATACTTGTTGAACAGATCCTGGGTTTTTTCTGGTTTTGATCATGTAGTAATGTGGTACCACACTGGAACAGTCCATTAAACCTGGTTTCGATCAGTATTTTAGAGAATAACGCATGTTGGGTCTTGGTTAGGTCTGGGATTTGCTCTCATCAGGCTCGTACTTTCGCATATTTCTCATACTTGATGGCCAGATTCTGGGCCTTTTCTGGTTTGGATCACGTAGTAATGTGGTACCACACTGAAACAGTCGATTAAACCTGGTTTCTAACAATATTTTAGAGGATAACGCATGTTATGTCTAGGTTAGGCCTGGGATTTGCCCTCATCAGACACATACTTTCGCATTCTCCACATACTTGTTGAACAGATCCTGGGTTTTTTCAGGTTTGGACACATAGTGATGTGGTACCACACTGAAACATTCAATTAAACCTGGTCTTGATAAATATTATAGAGGATAACGCATGTTAGGTCGGGGTTAGGTCTAGGATTTGCCCTCATCAGGCTCATACTTTCGCATACTTCTCATACTTGATAGCTAGATCCAGGGCTTTTTCTGGATTGGATCACGTAGTAATGTGGTAGCACACTGAAACAGTCCATTAAACCTGGTTTCGATCAATATTTTAGAGAATAACGCATGTTAGGTCTTGGTTAGGTCTGGGATTTGCTCTCATCAGGCTCGTACTTTCGCATATTTCTCATACTTGATGGCTAGACCCAGGGCTTTTTCTGGATTGAATCACGTAGTAATGTGGTAGCACACTGAAACAGTCCATTAAACCTGGTTTCGATCAATATCTTAGATGATAACGCTAGTTATGTCTGGGATAGATCTGGGATTTGCCCTCGTCAGGCTCATACTTTCGCATTCTTCACATACTTGTTGAACGTATCCTGGGTTTTTTCTGGTTTGGATCACGTAGTAATGTGGTACCACACTGAAACAGTCGATTAAACCTGCTTTCGATCAATATTTTTGAGAATAACTCATGTTAGGTCTAGGTTAGGTCTGGGATTTGCTCTCATCAGGCTCGTACTTTCGCAAATTTCTTATACTTGATGGCCTGATTCTGTGCTTTTTCTGGTTTGGATCCCATAGTAATGTGGTACCACACTGAAACAGTCCATTAAACCTGGTCTCGATAAATATTTTAGAGGATAACGCATGTTATGTCTAGGTTAGGCCTGTGATTTGCCCTCATCAGACACATACTTTCGCATTCTTCACATACTTGTTGAACGGATCCTGGGTTTTTTCTGGTTTGGATCACGTAGTAATGTGGTAGCACACTGAAACAGTCCATTAAACCTGGTTTCGATCAATTTTTTAGAGGATAACGCATGTTCTGTCTAGGTTAGGTCTGAGATTTGCTCTCATCAGGCTCGTACTTTCGCAAATTTCTCATACTTGATGGCCTGATTCTGTGCTTTTTCTGGTTTGGATCCCGTAGTAATGTGGTACCATACTGAAACAGTCCATTAAACCAGGTTTCGATCAATATCTTAGATGATAACGCTAGTTATGTCTGGGATAGATCTGGGATTTGCCCTCGTCAGGCTCATACTTTCGCATTCTTCACATACTTGTTGAACGTATCCTGGGTTTTTTCTGGTTTGGATCACGTAGTAATGTGGTACCACACTGAAACAGTCGATTAAACCTGCTTTCGATCAATATTTTTGAGAATAACTCATGTTAGGTCTAGGTTAGCCCTGGGATTTGCTCTCATCAGGCTCGTACTTTCGCAAATTTCTCATACTTGATGGCCAGATTCTGTGCTTTTACTGGTTTGGATCACGTAGTAATGTGGTACCACACTGAAACAGTCGATTAAACCTGCTTTCGATCAATATTTTTGAGAATAACTCATGTTAGGTCTAGGTTAGGCCTGGGTTTTGCCCTCATCAGGGTCATATTTCCGCGTTCTTCACATACTTGTTGAACAGATCCTGGGTATTTTTCTGGTTTGGGTCACGTAGTAATGTGGCACCACACAGAAATAGTCGATTAAACCTGGTTTCGATGAATATTTTTGAGAATAACTCATGTTAGGTCTAGGTTAGGTCTGGGATTTGCTCTTATCAGGCTCGTACTTTCGCAAATTTCTCATACTTGATGGCCAAATTCTGTGCTTTTACTGGTTTGGATCACGTAGTAATGTGGTACCACACTGAAACAGTCGATTAAACCTGGTTTCGATCAATATCTTAGATGATAACGCTAGTTAGGTCTGGTATAGGTCTGGGATTTGCCCTCCTCAGGGTTATATTTCCGCGTTCTTCACATACCTGTTGAACAGATCCTGGGTATTTTTCTGGTTTGGATCAGGTAGTGATGTGGTACCACAGTGAAACAGTCGATTAAACCTGGTTTCGATAAATATTTTTGAGGATAACGCATGTTAGGTCTAGGTTAGGCCTGGGATTTGCCCTCATCAGGGTCATATTTCCGCGTTCTTCACATACTTGTTGAACAGATCCTGGGTATTTTTCTGGATTGGATCACGTTGTAATGTAGAACCACACTGAAACAGTCAATTAACCCTGGTTTCGATCACTATTTTAGAGGATAACGCATGTTAGGTATGGGATAGTTCTGGGATTTGCCCTCATCAGACTCATACTTTCGCATTCTTCACATACTTGTTGAACGGATCCTGTGTTTTTACTGGTTTGGTTCACGTAGTAATGACGTACCACACTGACACATTCAATTAAACCTGGTCTTGATAAATATTTTTGAGGATAACACATGTTAGGTCTAGGTTAGGTCTGGGATTTGCTCTCATCAGGCTCATTCTTTCGCATATTTCTCATACTTCATGGCTAGACCCTGGGCTATTTATAGTTTGGATCACGTAGTAATGTGGTACCACACTGAAACAGTCCATTAAACCTGGTTTCGATCAATATTTTAGAGGATAACGCAAGTTATGTCTGGGTTAGGTCTAGGATTTGCCCTCATCAGGATCATACTTTCGCATATTTCTAATACTTCATGGCTAGATCCTGGGCTCTTCCTGGATTGGATCACGTAGTAATGTGGTACCACACTGAAACAGTCCATCAAACCTGGTTTCGATCAATATTTTTGAGGATAACACATGTTAGGTCTAGGTTAGGTCTGGGATTTGCTCTCATCAGGCTCATTCTTTCGCATATTTCACATACTTGATGGCTAGATACGGGGTTTTTCCTGGTTTGGATCACGCAGTAATGTGGTACCACACTGAAACAGTACACTCAACCTGGTTTCGATCAATATTTTAGAGGATAACGCATGTTATGTCTAGGTTAGGCCTGGGATTTGCCCTCATCAGACTCATACTTTCGGATTTTTCACATACTCGTTGAACAGATCCTGGGTTTTTTATGGTTTGGATTACGTAGTAATGTGGTACCACACTAAAACAGTCCATGAAACCTGGTTTCGATCAATATTTTAGAGAATAATTCATGTTAGGTCTAGGTTAGGTCTGGGATTTGCTCACGTCAGGCTCATTTTTTCGCATATTTCTCATACTTGATGGCTAGATCCTAGGCTTTTTCTGGATTGCATCACGTAGTAATGTAGTACCACACTGAAACAGTCAATAAATCTTGGTTTCCATCAATATTTTAGAGAATAATTCATGTTAGGTCTAGTTTAGGTGTGGGATTTGCTCTCATCAGACTCATTCTTTCGCATATTTCTCATATTTGATGGCTAGATCCTGGGCTTTTTCTGGATTGCGTCACGCAGTAATGTAGTACAACACTGAAACAGTCAATTAAACCTGGTTTCCATCAATATTGTAGAGGACAACGCATGTTAGGTCTAGGTTAGGCCTGGGATTTGCCCTCATCAGGGTCATACTTTCGCATATTTCTCATACTTGATGGCCAGATTCTGGGCCTTTTCTGGTTTGGATCACGTAGTAATGTGGTACCACACTGAAACAGTCCATTAAACCTGGTATCGGTCAATATTTTTGAGGATAACGCATGTTAGGTCTGGGTTAGGCCTGGGATTTGCCCTCATCAGGGTCATACTTTCGCAGTTTTAACATACATGTTGACCTAATCGAGGGTTTTTTCTGCTATGGATAACGTAGTAAAGTGGTACCACACTAAAACAGTCAATTAAACCTGGTTTCCATCAATATTTTAGAGGACAACGCAAGTTAGCTCTGGGTTAGGCCTGGGATTTGCCCTCATCAGGCTCATACTTTCGCATATTTCTCATAATTCATGGCTAGATCCTGGGCTATTTCTGGATAGCATCACGTAGTAATGTAGTACCACACTGAAACATTCAATTAAACCTGGTTTCCATCACTATTTTAGAGGACAACTCAAGTTAGGTCTGGGATAGGTCTGGGATTTGCCCTCGTCAGGATCATACTTTCGCATTTTTCACATACTTGTTGAACAGATCCTGGGTTTTTTCTGGTTTGGATCACGCAGTAGTGTGGTACCACACTGAAACATTTAATTAAACCTGGTCTTGATAAATATTTTAGAGGATAACGCATGTTAGGTCTAGGTTAGGCCTGGGATTTGCCCTCATCAGGGTCATACTTTCGCAGTTTTAACATACATGTTGACCTAATCGAGGGTTTTTTCTGCTATGGATAACGTAGTAAAGTGGTACCACACTAAAACAGTCAATTAAACCTGGTTTCCATCAATATTTTAGAGGACAACGCAAGTTAGGTCTGGGTTAGGCCTGGGATTTGCCCTCATCAGACTCATACTTTCGCATACTTCACATACTTGTTGAACAGATCCTGGGTTTTTTTCCGGTTTGGATCACGTAGAAATGTGGTACCACACTGAAACATTCAATTAAGCCTGGTACTGATAAATATTTTTGATGGAAACGCATGTTAGGTCTAGGTTAGGCCTGGGATTTTCCCTCATCAGACACATACTTTCGCATTCTTCACATACTTGTTGCACGGATCCTGGGTATTTTTCTGGTTTGCATCACGTAGTGATGTGGTACCACACTGAAACAGTCCATAAAACCTGGTTTCGATCAATACTTTTGAGAATAACTCATGTTAGGTCTAGGTTAGGTCTGGGATTTGCTCTTATCAGGCTCGTACTTTCGCAAATTTCTCATACTTGATGGCCAGATTCTGTGCTTTTTCTGGTTTGGATCACGTAGTAATGTGGTACCACACTGAAACAGTCCATTAAACCTGGTTTCGATCAATATTTTAGAGAATAACGCATGTTAGCTCTTGGTTAGGTCTGGGATTTTCCCTCATCAGACACATACTTTCGCATTCTTCGCATACTTGTTGAACGTATCCTGGGTTTTTTCTGGTTTGGATCACGTAGTAATGTGGTACCACTCTGAAACTGTCGATTAAACCTGCTTTCGATCAATATATTTGAGAATAACTCATGTTAGGTCTAGGTTAGGTCTGGGATTTGCTCTCATCAGCCTCGTACTTTCGCAAATTTTTCATACTTAATGGCCTGATTCTGTGCTTTTTCTGGTTTGGATCCCGTAGTAATGTGGTACCACAATGAAACAGTCCATTAAACCTGGTTTCGATCATTATTTTTGAGGATAACGCATGTTATGTCTAGGTTAGGCCTGTGATTTGCCCTCATCAGACACATACTTTCGCATTCTTCACATACTTGTTGAACGGATCCTGGGTATTTTTCTGGTTTGGATCACGTAGTGATGTGGTACGACACTGAAACAGTCAATTAAACCTGGTTTCCATCAATATTTTAGAGGTCAACGCATGTTAGGTCTAGGTTGGCCTGGGATTTGCCCTCATCAGGGTCATATTTCCGCGTTCTTCACATACTTGTTGAACAGATCCTGGGCATTTTTCTGGTTTGGATCACGTAGTAATGTGGCACCACACAGAAATAGTCGATTAAACCTGGTTTCGATCAATATTTTAGAGGATAACGCATGTTATGTCTAGGTTAGGCATGGGATTTGCCCTCATCAGACACATACTTTCGCATTCTCCACATACTTGTTGAACAGATCCTGGGTTTTTTCAGGTTTGGACACATAGTGATGTGGTACCACACTGAAACATTCAATTAAACCTGGTCTTGATAAATATTATAGAGGATAACGCATGTTAGGTCTGGGTTAGGTCTGGGATTTGCCCTCATCACGCTCATAGTTTCGCGTTTTTCACATACTTGTTGAACAGATCCTGGGTTTTTTCTGGTTTTGATCATGTAGTAATGTGGTACCACACTGGAACAGTCCATTAAACCTGGTTTCGATCAGTATTTTAGAGAATAACGCATGTTGGGTCTTGGTTAGGTCTGGGATTTGCTCTCATCAGGCTCGTACTTTCGCATATTTCTCATACTTGATGGCCAGATTCTGGGCCTTTTCTGGTTTGGATCACGTAGTAATGTGGTACCACACTGAAACAGTCGATTAAACCTGGTTTCTAACAATATTTTAGAGGATAACGCATGTTATGTCTAGGTTAGGCCTGGGATTTGCCCTCATCAGACACATACTTTCGCATTCTCCACATACTTGTTGAACAGATCCTGGGTTTTTTCAGGTTTGGACACATAGTGATGTGGTACCACACTGAAACATTCAATTAAACCTGGTCTTGATAAATATTATAGAGGATAACGCATGTTAGGTCGGGGTTAGGTCTAGGATTTGCCCTCATCAGGCTCATACTTTCGCATACTTCTCATACTTGATAGCTAGATCCAGGGCTTTTTCTGGATTGGATCACGTAGTAATGTGGTAGCACACTGAAACAGTCCATTAAACCTGGTTTCGATCAATATTTTAGAGAATAACGCATGTTAGGTCTTGGTTAGGTCTGGGATTTGCTCTCATCAGGCTCGTACTTTCGCATATTTCTCATACTTGATGGCTAGACCCAGGGCTTTTTCTGGATTGAATCACGTAGTAATGTGGTAGCACACTGAAACAGTCCATTAAACCTGGTTTCGATCAATATCTTAGATGATAACGCTAGTTATGTCTGGGATAGATCTGGGATTTGCCCTCGTCAGGCTCATACTTTCGCATTCTTCACATACTTGTTGAACGTATCCTGGGTTTTTTCTGGTTTGGATCACGTAGTAATGTGGTACCACACTGAAACAGTCGATTAAACCTGCTTTCGATCAATATTTTTGAGAATAACTCATGTTAGGTCTAGGTTAGGTCTGGGATTTGCTCTCATCAGGCTCGTACTTTCGCAAATTTCTTATACTTGATGGCCTGATTCTGTGCTTTTTCTGGTTTGGATCCCATAGTAATGTGGTACCACACTGAAACAGTCCATTAAACCTGGTCTCGATAAATATTTTAGAGGATAACGCATGTTATGTCTAGGTTAGGCCTGTGATTTGCCCTCATCAGACACATACTTTCGCATTCTTCACATACTTGTTGAACGGATCCTGGGTTTTTTCTGGTTTGGATCACGTAGTAATGTGGTAGCACACTGAAACAGTCCATTAAACCTGGTTTCGATCAATTTTTTAGAGGATAACGCATGTTCTGTCTAGGTTAGGTCTGAGATTTGCTCTCATCAGGCTCGTACTTTCGCAAATTTCTCATACTTGATGGCCTGATTCTGTGCTTTTTCTGGTTTGGATCCCGTAGTAATGTGGTACCATACTGAAACAGTCCATTAAACCAGGTTTCGATCAATATCTTAGATGATAACGCTAGTTATGTCTGGGATAGATCTGGGATTTGCCCTCGTCAGGCTCATACTTTCGCATTCTTCACATACTTGTTGAACGTATCCTGGGTTTTTTCTGGTTTGGATCACGTAGTAATGTGGTACCACACTGAAACAGTCGATTAAACCTGCTTTCGATCAATATTTTTGAGAATAACTCATGTTAGGTCTAGGTTAGCCCTGGGATTTGCTCTCATCAGGCTCGTACTTTCGCAAATTTCTCATACTTGATGGCCAGATTCTGTGCTTTTACTGGTTTGGATCACGTAGTAATGTGGTACCACACTGAAACAGTCGATTAAACCTGCTTTCGATCAATATTTTTGAGAATAACTCATGTTAGGTCTAGGTTAGGCCTGGGTTTTGCCCTCATCAGGGTCATATTTCCGCGTTCTTCACATACTTGTTGAACAGATCCTGGGTATTTTTCTGGTTTGGGTCACGTAGTAATGTGGCACCACACAGAAATAGTCGATTAAACCTGGTTTCGATGAATATTTTTGAGAATAACTCATGTTAGGTCTAGGTTAGGTCTGGGATTTGCTCTTATCAGGCTCGTACTTTCGCAAATTTCTCATACTTGATGGCCAAATTCTGTGCTTTTACTGGTTTGGATCACGTAGTAATGTGGTACCACACTGAAACAGTCGATTAAACCTGGTTTCGATCAATGTCTTAGATGATAACGCTAGTTAGGTCTGGTATAGGTCTGGGATTTGCCCTCCTCAGGGTTATATTTCCGCGTTCTTCACATACCTGTTGAACAGATCCTGGGTATTTTTCTGGTTTGGATCAGGTAGTGATGTGGTACCACAGTGAAACAGTCGATTAAACCTGGTTTCGATAAATATTTTTGAGGATAACGCATGTTAGGTCTAGGTTAGGCCTGGGATTTGCCCTCATCAGGGTCATATTTCCGCGTTCTTCACATACTTGTTGAACAGATCCTGGGTATTTTTCTGGTTTGGATCACGTAGTAATGTGGCACCACACAGAAATAGTCGATTAAACCTGGTTTCGATCAATATTTTAGAGGATAACTCATGTTAGGTCTAGGATAGGTCTGGGATTTGCCCTCATCACGCTCATAGTTTCGCGTTTTTCACATACTTGTTGAACAGATCCTGGGTTTTTTCGGGTTTCGATCATGTAGTAATGTGGTACCACACTGGAACAGTCCATTAAACCTGGTTTCGATCAGTATTTTAGAGAATAACGCATGTTAGGTCTTGGTTAGGTCTGGGATTTGCTCTCATCAGGCTCGTACTTTCGCATATTTCTCATAGTTGATGGCCAGATTCTGGGCTTTTTCTGGTTTGGATCACGTAGTAATGTGGTACCACACTGAAACAGTCCATTAAACCTGGTTTCGATCAATGTCTTAGATGATAACGCTAGTTAGGTCTGGTATAGGTCTGGGATTTGCCCTCCTCAGGGTTATATTTCCGCGTTCTTCACATACCTGTTGAACAGATCCTGGGTATTTTTCTGGTTTGGATCAGGTAGTGATGTGGTACCACAGTGAAACAGTCGATTAAACCTGGTTTCGATAAATATTTTTGAGGATAACGCATGTTATGTCTAGGTTAGGCCTGTGATTTGCCCTCATCAGACACATACTTTCGCATTCTTCACATACTTGTTGAACGGATCCTGGGTTTTTCTCTGGTTTGGATCACGTAGTAATGTGGCACCACAAAGAAATAGTCGATTAAACCTGGTTTCGATCAATATTTTAGAGGATAACGCATGATATGTCTAGGTTAGGCCTGTGATTTGCCCTCATCAGACACATACTTTCCCATTCTCCACATACTTGTTGAACAGATCCTGGGTTTTTTCTTGTTTGGATCACGTAGTAATGTGGTACCACAATGAAACTGTCGATTAAACCTGCTTTCGATCAACATATTTTAGAATTACTCATGTTAGGTCTAGGTTAGGTCTGGGATTTGCTCTCATCAGGCTCGTACTTTCGCAAATTTCTCAGACTTGATGGCCTGATTCTGTGCTTTTTCTGGTTTGGATCACGTAGTAATGTGGTACCACACTGAAACAGTCGGTTAAACCTGGTCTTGATAAATATTCTTGAGGGTAACGCATGTTAGGTCTAGGTTAGGCATGGGATTTTCCCTCATCCGACACATACTTTCGCATTCTTCACATACTTGTTGAACGGATCCTGGGTTTTTTCTGGTTTGGATCACGTAGTAATGTGGTAGCACACTGAAACGGTCCATTAAACCAGGTTTCGATCAATATTTTAGAGAATAACTCATGTTAGGTCTAGGTTAGGTCTGGGATTTTCCTTCATCAGACTCATACTTTCGCATTCTTCACATACTTGTTGAACGGATCCTGGGTTTTTTCTGGTTTGGATCACGTAGTAATGTGGTATCACACTGAAGCAGTCCATTAAACCTGGTTTCGATCAATATTTTAGAGAATAACGCATGTTAGGTCTTGGTTAGGTCTGGGATTTGCTCTCATCAGGCTCGTACTTTCGCATATTTCTCATACCTGATGGCTAGATCCAGGGCTTTTTCTGGATTGGATCACGTAGTAATGTGGTACCACACTGAAACAGTAAATGAAACCCAGTTTCGATCGATATTTTAGAGGATAACGCATGTTAGGTCTAAGTTAGGCCTGTGATTTTCCCTCATCAGACACATACTTTCGCATTCTTCACATACTTGTTGAACGTATCCTGGGTTTTTTCTGGTTTGGATCACGTAGTAATGTGGTACCACACTGAAACAGTCGATTCAACCTGGTTTCGATCAATACTTTTGAGGATAACGCATGTTTGGTCTAGGTTAGGCCTGGGATTTGCCCTCATCAGGGACATTTTTCCGCGTTCTTCACATACTTGTTGAACAGATCCTGGGTATTTTTCTGGTTTGGATCACGTAGTAATGTAGCACCACAAAGAAATAGTCGATTAAACCTGGTTTCGATCAATATTTTAGAGGATAACTCATGTTAGCTCTAGGATAGGTCTGGGATTTGCCCTCATCACGCTCATAGTTTCGCGTTTTTCACATACTTGTTGAACAGATCCTGGGTTTTTTCTGGTTTCGATCATGTAGTAATGTGGTACCACACTGGAACAGTCCATTAAACCTGGTTTCGATCAGTATTTTAGAGAATAACGTATGTTAGCTCTTGGTTAGGCCTGGGATTTGCTCTCATCAGGCTCGTACTTTCGCATATTTCTCATAGTTGATGGCCAGATTCTGGGCTTTTTCTGGTTTGGATCACGTAGTAACGTGGTACCACACTGAAACAGTCGATTAAACCAGGTTTCTAACAATATTTTTGAGGGTAACGCATGTTAGGTCTAGGATAGGCCTGGGATTTTCCCTCATCCGACACATACTTTCGCATTCTTCACATACTTGTTGAACGGATCCTGGGTTTTTTCTGGTTTGGATCACGTAGTAATGTGGTAGCACACTGAAACAGTCCATTAAACCTGGTTTCGATCAATATTTTAGAGGATAACGCATGTTATGTCTAGGTTAGACCTGGGATTTGCCCTCATCAGACACATACTTTTTTTTTTTTTTTTTTTTTTTTTTTTTGTCGTGGGGAAAATCTTCGAAAGACTCCCTCCCACCTCCTTGGGGAGAGGTGGGAGGGGTGTGTGGGATTCCCAGCGCCCGTACAACGACAGGCGCGGGACCTACCCACTAAAAACCCCACGGTGACCCTTCGGCACGCTTTGGGAGGATACCGGGAATCGCTCGAAGCATTCTTCCGGTATCCTCCCCGTGCCCGCGCATTCGCGCCCATCCCCCGGGGGGACAATCGGTCCCCCCAGTAGACACACTGCCTCATAGCGGCGGGACGGGGCCACTCCATCCCGCCGCTATCCGTCCCGGGGCCGCGTTTAGTGGCGGCTGCCAGCCCCAACTCGCAACCGCCCGCGACCCCGTTTCCACCCCTCGGCGGCCGGGCGTTCATGGCCGCACCAGACCGCCGAGGGTGCCTCCCCCTGCGTCGGACCGGTAGGGGGAGGCACTCCTACCCCTACCGGTCCGACCCGGCGCCGCCTGGCGGGAGGAGGGTCCCCTCAGGACCCCCCTCCCAGCCTAGGTCATCCGCCACGCCGAGGCGGCCGCCCGCGACGCCTCGTGACCGGGCGACGACCTCGGGCCACCGCACGAGCGCGAGCTTCAGCGCGCCGCTGAAGCTCGCGCTCCCTCCCCGCGGCCTCCTTCTGCAACATTACGTTCTCGCAGAAGGAGGCCACGGCCCTCCACTTCTCCTCGCTGCCGAGCATGGCGCGCACCACGCCCGGCAGCGAGACATCCCGCCCGACGACGCCGACCAGGACACGGCGCTCCCCCTCCCACGCGGGGCATACCTCCAGGGTATGATCCGCCGTGTCCTGCTCAGCGTCGCAGTGGCAGCAACGCGCCGTCGGCTCCTTCCCTATCCGGCACAGGTATCTTCCGAAGCTGCCATGCCCGGAAAATACCTGTGCCAGCCGGTAGGTGAGGCTGCCATGGCCTCTGTCCAGCCACTCCTTCAGGAGTGGCCGAACAGCCCCGACAGTCCGGTGCCCCGCGGTTGGCAGAGCCAGCCGCTCCTGCCACGCGAGCAACACGGACTGCCGGGCCTGGCGCTTCAAATCGCCCCAAGCAGGTTCCTGCCCGCCCGGGACCGCCCCCACCCCCGCGCGACGGTCGACGCGGTGCCGGTACATCGCCGCGTGCGACCGCGCGAGCAGGTCCATGGGCGGCATCCCCGCTAGAACCGTCGCCGCCTCATGTGACATGGTCCGATACCCGCGGACGACCCTGAGCTCCATGCGCCTCTGCACCCGACGCAGCATAGTCATGCTGCGCCGGGAGGCAGCCAGGTCGTCCGCCCAGACGGGGCCCCGTATAGGGCCACCGACTGGACCATTGCCACGTAGAGGCGACGAACTCGGCCCGCCGGGCCCCCCAGGTTGGGCAGGATCCGGCCCAGAGCCGCAACCATCCTTTCCAACCGGGGGACCAGGCAGCGGAAATACTTCTCGAAACGCCAGTGGCTATCGAGGATCAGCCCCAGATACCTGATCTGGGGCTTCACCTCGATGTCAGCCCCACCCACCCGGATCAGAGGGGGTGGCGGATCCTGCCGAGGTGAATGAAACGCAATCACCTCGGTCTTATGGACCGCCACCGTCATCCCCATCCCCCTGATCCGGTCGACGACGCGTTGCGACCCCTCCTCCGCGCGACGCATGGCCCTCCCCCAGTGCGCCCCGACGGCCAGCACCAGTGTGTCATCCGCATAACACACCGTGCTGACGCCGTCGGGGAGGCCGGCCCGCAACACCGAGTCGTACGCGATGTTCCACAGGAGTGGCCCGAGGACCGACCCCTGCGGAACACCGCAGTACACCTCCCTCCGCATATCACCATCCCGGCCCGGATACTCGATCCACCTGCCGCGGAGATAATCCCCGACGACCGCCCTGAGACAAGGGGGGACTCGATGATATTCGAGCCCCCTCCTTATCCCTTCCCAGGGGAGGGTGTTAAAGGCATTGGCAATATCCAAGGATATTGCCAATGCCACCCCTCCCAGGGAGACGGCTGCCTCCGAGAGGGCCCTCACACGACCTATCGCGTCGATAGTCGATCGGCCCCCCCGGAAACCGAACTGGCAGTCGGCCAGACCGGGATCACCCCGCGACAGGTGCTCGACGAGGCGGGCAGCAATCACACGCTCGAAGAGCTTGCCGACCTCGTCGAGGAGACAAATGGGCCGGTATGCGGAGGGAGACTCCGCGGGCCGACCCTCCTTCCGGAGGAGGACCATCCTCGCCACCTTCCAACTGGGGGGGAATCGCCCGTCCCTCAGGCACCGTCCTCAACAACCGCCTGAGGTCGGCCCCAAGGACGCCCTGGGTCAAGACCCAAACCCGACCGGGCACACCATCCGGACCCGGGGCCGTGTTACGAACCCCGAGCCGTCTGATGGCCGCTGCCAGCTCCTCCTGCGTGACCCCCAGCTCGGCCGTCCACTCCACTGGGACAGCCGCCGCCGCCGGAGGACGCGGTCCCCTCTCCCCAATTGGGAAGAGTGTATTGACCACGTCCTCCAGCAGCCGGGGGTCAAGACCCTCGGTGACGGGGGGCGCTCACGGGCGGAGCTTATTCAGCACCACCTTATATGGGCGCCCCCATGGATCGTCATCAAGGGTCTGGAGGAGCTCCTTCCATGCCTGGGTCTTGGCCCGTTTGATGGCGACCTGCAGAGCAACCCGCGCCACGCGGTATGCTCCATACAGGTCATCAGCTGCCCTCGCTCGCGCCACGCCGTCGCCTGTACGTTGACGACGGCGCGCGCGGGTGTACTGGCGTCGGGCGCGGACAGTCGCGACTCGCAACTCCGCGATCGCGTCCGACCACCAGTACACCGCCCGGCGAGGAGAAGCCCGCCCGACCCGAGGCATCGCCGCGTCGCAAATACCCGCGACCAATGCTCCGAGCCGGGCGACCTCCTCCTCTATGCTCGGCAACTCGGCCGCTCCCTGCGGCCAAGTTGCAGCGAGGGCAGCTGCCATCAGGGCGTCCTTGTCCAGGCGCCGAAGCGCCCAGCGGCGTGGTGGGGTGCCACGCAGGCGGCCGTGTCGGGATGCACTCGCGGCGGCAGAGACCTCTATCCGGATGTACCGGTGATCGGAGAGTGTCTCTGCCCCCGCGACCACGTGCCAACCCGACACCATGCGCACGGCGTTGGGGGTCGCGAATCCAACATCCACGATGGACCCCCCATATCGCCGCACGCATGTGTGCTCCGACCCCCGGTTCAATACCCGGAGGTCGAGCCCCGCCGCCCAATCGCCCAGGATCCCGCCGCGAACGGAGGTCCTGGGGGATCCCCAAGCCACCGACTTGGCATTAAAATCCCCCAGGACCAGCACCGGCCGGGCCGCGTAGCGCTGCACGCATGCCGCGACCTCGGCCAAGTACAGCTCGAACGCAGCGTGACCGCTACGGGGCGAAATGTAGCACACCACCACAGCGACTCCCCCCCAGTCCACGGCGACGAATCCCCGACCGCGCTCCAACAAGGAGAACGGTGGGGACCCGTCGCCCCCTCCCCATACCGTCGCCCCCTCCCCATATCGTCGCCACCAAGCCGTCCGCGTCGCCCACCCAATGAGGGTGATCAGGGACGCGGTACGGCTCGGCGGCGACCGCCAGGCCAACCCCCCACTCCGCGAGGACTTGGGACATCAAGTCCTGTGCCGCGCGGCAGTGGTTGAGGTTGGCCTGGAGGAGGAGGCGGGGCGGCATTAATTAATGGCCGCGCCAGCCTCCTCCCGGCCGTCCGTCCCCGTAGCACCGTCCACCTCCATGGAGGACGATGCCACCGCCCTCGGCACCGGAGCCGGTGCAGCCCGCCTCTTCCTCTCCTTCCGGGAGGGGGGGGAGCACTTCTTGCTCCCCACCCTGTGATCGGCTGGCCTCCCCATGTCCGCACACAGCGGGCAGTGGGGGGCCGCCGAGCACTGGCTCGCACGGTGCTCTTTGGCACCGCAGCGGTAACACTGACCGCTGCGGTCCACCGGCGAGGTGCACCACTGCCTCACGTGCCCCAATTCGAGGCAGCGGTGACACTGGAGCGGGCGCGGCGCGAGGATTTCCACTCGCGCCGAAACCCACCCCACCAACACCCTCCCGGATTCCGCCACCTTACGGGCGGCGGAGAGGGGGAACCGGGCCCACACCGACCCGAGGCCGGAGGGCGACCTGCGGATCTCTCCGATCCGCAGGTCCTCCACAGGACAGTCCCCCGCCCTCGCAAGGGCACGGGACACATCCTCTGCGCTGACCGAGTCGTCCAGCCCACAAACGCGCATCTCCGTGCGCTTCGTGGGCCGGGCGACCCGGACACCTCGCTCGCCCAGCTGCTCCCGGAGCCTCTGGGCGAGACGATCCGCCTTCGCGCCGCCTTCTGCACCGGGGATCTCCAGCAAGAGACCCCCGGTCACGGCCCTCTTCGCCCTCACGGAGGCGATGCCCAGCTCTTCCAGGGAGATATTCTCCCTGGCGAGCCGCATCGCCTCCGCGAGGGTCAGGTCGCCCCCCTGCGCAACGGTCAGCGTCACCGCTGCCGTTTTTGGGGGACGACCTGGTCGTGCCTTCCCGACCTTCGCGGCCTTTACCTTGGCCGCCGGCGGCGGAGGCGGAGGCTGCGGTTGCGAGGCCTTCCTCGCCGCCCGCTTCGCCTTCCGCCCCACCACCTCACTCCACGCCACCCCCCCTTGGGAGGGTGCTGTGGAGGACGCGACCACCGCGACCACGGGTACACCACCCCCCTTGGGGGTCGCGACCCGGGGCCCTGGTGCCGCAACGCTGGGCGGAGCCTTCACGCCGCCCTTCTTTGCCTTCCCCGACTGTACCGGAACAGGTCGGGGAGGCACCGCCTTCCTGCTGACCGCTCTTCCGGCGAGGAGCTCCTCCCGGAAGGCGGCCAGCTTGCCATCAATCATGTCCCCAATCCTCCTCAGAAGATCGTCTTCTGAGGAGGACGGGGACTTCTTCACGGGCGGAGTGCGGATGGAGGGGCCCGCGGTGCCCCGCACCACTGCCGCCGCACTCCGCTTATTTACCTCCGCCGAGGGACGCGGCGGTGGAGGAGGAGGGAGGATGGGAGGGAGGGCCGCGCTGTTCCACAGCGCCTCTGCCCTCCTCCTCCCCTGTCGCTCCTCCTCCAACAGGAGCTGCAGACGGGCGTTCCGCCCTCTGAGCTCCCGCGCCGCCTCCCTCATTTCCTCCGCCGCGGCCTTCAGGGCCTCCGCGCCACCACTTTTCTGCCCCTTAAAGGCGCAGGCAGCGGCGACTTTCTCCACCCGCCTCAGGGACGAGGAGATCCTCTCCGATATCTCCTCGGTCACCTCGTCCCTGAGGCAACTCAGCCTCACCGACGGGCTCATCGCCCCGCCCACCTCGACGACGGCCTGCCCCGTCCTCTTCCTCTTAGAGCCTATGAGGCTCCTGGTGGAGGAGAAGGACGAGACTGACGCAGTCTCGTCGTCCTCCTCCACCATCCACGAAGCCGGGCCAGGCGCTGGAGGCGGCGCGAGCGCCGTCACTCCAGTCCCAACACCGCCTTTGTCCTCCCCCTCTGACTTACCCCGTCCCATCCCCGTTTTAATATTGAACTCCATAATATTCCCACGAGCAGGTCGGAAGAAAAGGTCCGCCCGGGCAGAGCCGCCTTACCCGGGTAAGCCTATATACTCCGGGGGTTCGGCAGGTTCCCCGGAGGTGGTCGCTTGGGATTGGGCCTTCTCCCCCAACCATGCATCCCATCGCCGCGCACCATAGCTTAGGATTGGAGGGCGATTTTATAGAGTCGCCATACTCGTGGCCCAGGCGGTTAAGCCAAGACCCCCGTTCCTCCTGCCGTCACGTACCATTCACAAAACCAATAGGGAATTGTGAATGGGTCGTTGTGACGACCAACAGGAGGCTTACGGTGTGTGTATGACTCGGGTACCCCGGGTTCGTTAAGCCCGTACTGCAGCTGAAAGGCTGGCAGCCCCTGAGGGGATCAGACACATACTTTCGCATTCTCCACATACTTGTTGGACAGATCCTGGGTTTTTTCAGGTTTGGACACATAGTAATGTGGTACCACACTGAAACATTCAATTAAACCTGGTCTTGATAAATATTTTAGAGGATAACGCATGTTAGGTCTGGGTTAGGTCTAGGATTTGCCCTCATCAGGCTCATACTTTCGCATATTTCTCATTCTTGATGGCTAGATCCAGGGCTTTTTCTGGATTGAATCACGTAGTAATGTGGTAGCACACTGAAACAGTCCATTAAACCTGGTTTCGATCAATATCTTAGATGATAACGCTAGTTATGTCTGGGATAGATCTGGGATTTGCCCTCGTCAGGCTCATACTTTCGCATTCTTCACATACTTGTTGAACGTATCCTGGGTTTTTTCTGGTTTGGATCACGTAGTAATGTGGTACCACACTGAAACAGTCGATTAAACCTGCTTTCGATCAATATTTTTGAGAATAACTCATGTTAGGTCTAGGTTAGGTCTGGGATTTGCTCTCATCAGGCTCGTACTTTCGCAAATTTCTCATACTTGATGGCCTGATTCTGTGCTTTTTCTGGTTTGGATCCCGTAGTAATGTGGTACCACACTGAAACAGTCCATTAAACCTGGTCTCGATAAATATTTTAGAGGATAACGCATGTTATGTCTAGGTTAGGCCTGTGATTTGCCCTCATCAGACACATACTTTCGCATTCTTCACATACTTGTTGAACAGATCCTGGGTTTTTTCTGGTTTGGATCACGCATTAGTGTGGTACCACACTGAAACATTCAATTAAACCTGGTCTTGATAAATATTTTAGAGGATAACGCATGTTAGGTCTAGGTTAGGCCTGGGATTTGCTTTCATCAGACTCATACTTCCGCATTCTTCACATACTTGTTGGACGGATCCTGGATTTTTTCTGGTTTGGATCACGTAGTAATGTGGTATCACACTGAAACAGTCCATCAAACCAGGTTTCGATCAATATTTTAGAGAATAACGCATGTTAGGTCTTGGTTAGGTCTGGGATTTGCTCTCATCAGGCTCGTACTTTCGCATATTTCTCATAGTTGATGGCCAGATTCTGAGCTTTTTCTGGTTTGGATCACGCAGTAATGTGGTACCACACTGAAATAGTCGATTAAACCTGGTTTCGATCAATATTTTAGAGAATAACTCATGTTAGGTCTAGGTTAGGTGTGGGATTTTCCTTCATCAGGCTCATACTTTCGCATATTTCTCATACTTGATGGCTAGACCCAGGGCTTTTTCTGGATAGGATCCCGTAGTAATGTGGTACCACACTGAAACAGTCCATTAAACCTGGTTTCGATCAATATTTTAGAGGATAACGCATGTTCTGTCTAGGTTAGGCCTGGGATTTGCCCTCATCAGACACATACTTTCGCATTCTTCACATACTTGTTGAACGGATCCTGGGTTTTTTCTGGTTTGGATCACGTAGTAATGTGGTACCACAATGAAACTGTCGATTAAACCTGCTTTCGATCAATATATTTGAGAATTACTCATGTTAGGTCTAGGTTAGGTCTGGGATTTGCTCTCATCAGGCTCGTACTTTCGCAAATTTCTCATACTTGATGGCCTGATTCTGTGCTTTTTCTGGTTTGGATCCCGTAGTAATGTGGTACCACACTGAAACAGTCCATTAAACCTGGTTTCGATTAATATTTTTGAGGATAACGCATGTTATGTCTAGGTTAGGCCTGTGATTTGCCCTCATCAGACACATACCTTCGCATTCTTCACATACTTGTTGAACGGATCCTGGTTATTTTTCTTGTTTGGATCACGTAGTGATGTGGTGCCACACTAAAACAGTCCATTAAACCTGGTTTCGATCAATATTTTAGAGGATAACGCATGTTATGTCTAGGTTAGGCCTGTGATTTGCCCTCATCAGACACATACTTTCGCATTCTCCACATACTTGTTGAACAGATCCTGGGTTTTTTCAGGTTTGGATCACGTAGTAATGTGGTACCACACTGAAACATTCAATTAAACCTGGTCTTGATAAATATTTTAGAGGATAACGCATGTTAGGTCTGGGTTAGGTCTAGGATTTGCCCTCATCTGACACATACCTTCGCATTCTTCACATACTTGTTGAACGGATACTGGGTTTTTTCAGGTTTGGATCACGTAGTAATGTGGTACCACACTGAAACATTCAATTAAACCTGGTCTTGATAAATATTTTAGAGGATAACGCATGTTAGGTCTGGGTTAGGTCTAGGATTTGCCCTCATCTGACACATACCTTCGCATTCTTCACATACTTGTTGAACGGATCCGTGGTATTTTTCTCGTTTGGATCACGTAGTGATGTGGTGCCACACTGAAACAGTTCATTAAACCTGGTTTCGATCAATATTTTAGAGGATAACGCATGTTATGTCTAGGTTAGGCCTGGGATTTGCCCTCATCAGACACATACTTTCGCATTCTCCACATACTTGTTGAACAGATCCTGGGTTTTTTCAGGTTTGGACACATAGTAATGTGGTACCACACTGAAACATTCAATTAAACCTGGTCTTGATAAATATTTTAGAGGATAACACATGTTAGGTCTGGGTTAGGTCTAGGATTTGCCCTCATCAGGCTCATACTTTCGCATATATCTCATACTTGTTGGCTAGATCCAGGGCTTTTTCTGGATTGGCTCACGTAGTAATGTGGTAGCACACTGAAACAGTCCATTAAACCTGGTTTCGATCAATATCTAAGATGATAACGCTAGTTATGTCTGGGATAGGTCTGGGATTTGCCCTCGTCAGGCTCATACTTTCGCATTCTTCACATACTTGTTGAACGTATCCTGGGTTTTTTCTGGATTGGATCACGTAGTAATGTGGTACCATACTGAAACTGTCGATTAAACCTGCCTTCGATCAATATTTTTGAGAATAACTCATGTTAGGTCTAGGTTAGGTCTGGGATTTGCTCTCATCAGGCTCGTACTTTCGCAAATTTCTCATACTTGATGGCCTGATTCTGTGCTTTTTCTGGTTTGGATCCCGTAGTAATGTGGTACCACACTGAAACAGTCCATTAAACCTGGTTTCGATCAATATATTAGAGGATAACGCATGTTAGGTCTAAGTTAGGCCTGGGATTTTCCCTCATCAGACATATACTTTCGCATTCTTCACATACTTGTTGAACGTATCCTGGGTTTTTTCTGGTTTGGATCACGTAGTAATGTGCTACCACACTGAAACAGTCGATTAAACCTGGTTTCGATCAATATTTCAGAGAATAACGCATGTTAGGTCTTGGTTAGGTCTGGGATTTGCTCTCATCAGGCTCGTACTTTCGCAAATTTCTCATACTCGATGGCCTGATTCTGTGCTTTTTCTGGTTTGGATCCAGTAGTAACGTGGTACTACACTGAAACAGTCCATTAAACCTGGTTTCGATCAATATTTCAGAGAATAACGCATGTTAGGTCTTGGTTAGGTCTGGGATTTGCTCTCATCAGGCTCGTACTTTCGCATATTTCTCATAGTTGATGGCCAGATTCTGGGCTTTTTCTGGTTTGGATCACGTAGTAATGTGGCACCACACTGAAATAGTCGATTAAACCTGGTTTCTATCAATATTTTTGAGGGTAACGCATGTTAGGTCTAGGTTAGGCCTGGGATTTTCCCTCATCAGACACGTACTTTCGCATTCTTCACATACTTGTTGAACGTATCCTGGGTTTTTTCTGGTTTGGATCACGTAGTAATGTGGTACCACACTGAAACAGTCGATTAAACCTGGTTTCGATCAATATTTTTGAGAATTACTCATGTTAGGTCTAGGTTAGGTCTGGGATTTGCTCTGATCAGGCTCGTACTTTCGCAAATTTCTCATACTTGATGGCCTGATCCTGTGCTGTTTCTGGTTTGGATCCCGTAGTAATGTGGTACCACACTGAAGCAGTCCATTAAACCTGGTTTCGATCAATATTTTTGAGGATAACGCATGTTAGGTCTAGGTTAGGCCCGGGATTTGCCCTCATCAGGGTCATATTTCCGCGTTCTTCACATACTTGTTGAACAGATCCTGGGTATTTTTCTGGCTTGGATCAGGCAGTAATGCGGTACCACACTGAAACAGTCGGTTACACCTGGTTTCGATCAATATCTTAGATGATAGCGCTAGTTATGTCTGGGATAGGTCTGGGATTTGCCTCGTCAGGCTCATACTTTCGCATTCTTCACATACTTCTTGTACAGATCCTGGGTTTTTTTCTGGTTTGGATCACGTAGTAATGTGGTACCACACCGAAACAGTCGATTAAACCTGGTCTTGATAAATATTCTTGAGGGTAACGCATGTTAGGTCTAGGTGAGGACTGGGATTTTCCGTCATCCGACACATATTTTCGCATTCTTCACATACTTGTTGAACGGATCCTGGGTTTTTTCTGGTTTGAATCACGTAGTAATGTGGTAGCACACTGAAACAGTCCATTAAACCTGGTTTCGATCAATATTTTAGAGAATAACTCATGTTAGGTCTAGGTTAGGTCTGGGATTTTCCTTCATCAGACTCATACTTTCGCATTCTTCACATACTTGTTGAACGGATCCTGGGTTTTTTCTGGTTTGGATCACGTAGTAGTGTGGTACCACACTGAAACAGTCCATTAAACCTGGTTTGGATCAACATTTTAGAGGATAACGCATGTTAGGTCTAGGTTAGGTCAGGGATTTTCACTCATCAGACTCATACTTTCGCATTCTTCTCATACTTGTTGAACGGATCCTGGGTTTTTTCTGGTTTGGATCACGTAATAATGTGGGACCACACTGAAACAATCAATTAAACCTGGTCTTGATAAATATTTTAGAGGATAACGCATGCTAGGTCTGGGATAGGTCTGGGATTTGCCCTCATCAGACTCATACTTTCGCACACTTCACATACTTGTTGAACAGAGACAGGGTTTTTTCTGGTTTGGTTCACGTAGTAATATGGTACCACACTGAAACATTCAATTAAACCTGGTCTTGATAAATATTTTAGAGGATAACTCATGTTAGGTTTGGGTTAGGTCTTGGATTTGCCATCATCAGGCTCATACTTTCGCATATTTCTCATACTTCATGGCTAGATTCTGGGCTGTTTCTGGATTGTATCACGTAGTAATGTGGTACCACGCTGAAACAGTCAATTAAACCTGGTTTCGATCAATATTTTAGAGGATAACGCAAGTTAGGTCTGGCATAGGTCTGGGATTCGCCCTCATCAGGCTCATACTTTCGCGTTTTTCACATACTTGTTGAACTGATCCTGGGCTTTTTCTGGTTTGGATCACGTAGTAGTGTGGTACCACACTGAAACAGTCCATTAAACCTGGTTTGGATCAACATTTTAGAGGATAACGCATGTTAGGTCTAGGTTAGGTCTGGGATTTTCACTCATCAGACTCATACTTTCGCGTTTTTCACATACTTGTTGAACAGATCCTGGGTTTTTTCTGGTTTGGATCACGTAGTAGTGTGGTACCACACTGAAACACTCCATTAAACCTGGTTTGGATCAACATTTTAGAGGATAACGCATGTTAGGTCTAGGTTAGGTCTGGGATTTTCACTCATCAGACTCATGCTTTCGCATTCTTCACATACTTGTTGAACGGATCCTGGGTTTTTTCTGGTTTGGATCACGTAGTAATGTGGGACCACACTGAAACAATCAATTAAACCTGGTCTTGATAAATATTTTAGAGGATAACGCATGTTAGGTCTGGGATAGGTCTGGGATTTGCCCCCATCAGACTCATACTTTCGCACACTTCACATACTCGTTGAACAGATCCTGGGTTATTTTCTGGTTTGGATCGCATAGTAGTGTGGTACCACACTGAAACAGTCGATTAAACCAGGTTTCGATCAATATTTTTGAGGATAACGCATGTTAGGTCTAGGTTAGGCCTGGGATTTTCACTCATCAGACTCATACTTTCGCATTCTTCTCATACTTGTTGAACGGATCCTGGGTTTTTTCTGGTTTGGATCACGTAGTAATGTGGTACCACACTGAAACAGTCAATTAAACCTGGTTTTGATCAATATTTTAGAGAATAATTCATGTTAGGTCTAGGTTAGGTCTGGGATTTGCTCTCATCAGGCTCATTCTTTCGCATATTACTCATACTTGATGGCTAGATCCTGGCCTTTTTCTGGATTGCATCACGTAATAATGAAGTACAACTCTGAAACAGTCAATTAAACCTGGATTCCATCAATATCTTAGAGGACAACGCAAGTTAGGTCTGGGATAGGTCTGGGATTTGCCCACATCAGGCTCATACTTTCGCGTTTTTCACATACTCGTTGAACAGCTCCTGGGTTATCTTCTGGTTTGGATCGCATAGTAATGTGGTACCACACTGAAACAGTCGATTAAACCAGGTTTCGATGAATATTTTTGAGGATAACGCATGTTAGGTCTAGGTTAGGCCTGGGAGTTTCACTCATCAGACTCATACTTTCGCATTCTTCTCATACTTGTTGAACAGATACAGGGTTTTTTCTGGTTTGGTTCACGTAGTAATGTGGTACCACACTGAAACATTCAATTAAACCTGGTCTTGATAAATATTTTAGAGGATAACTCATGTTAGGTTTGGGTTAGGTCTTGGATTTGCCATCATCAGGCTCATACTTTCGCATATTTCTCATACTTCATGGCTAGATTCTGGGCTGTTTCTGGATTGTATCACGTAGTAATGTGGTACCACGCTGAAACAGTCAATTAAACCTGGTTTCGATCAATATTTTAGAGGATAACGCAAGTTAGGTCTGGCATAGGTCTGGGATTCGCCCTCATCAGGCTCATACTTTCGCGTTTTTCACATACTTGTTGAACTGATCCTGGGCTTTTTCTGGTTTGGATCACGTAGTAATGTGGTACCACACTGAAACAGTCAATTAAACCTGGTTTCGATCAATATTTTAGAGAATAATTCATGTTAGGTCTAGGTTAGGTCTGGGATTTGCTCTCATCAGGCTCATACTTTCGCACACTTCAGATACTCGTTTGGCAGATCCTGTGTTATTTTCTGGTTTGGATCGCATAGTAATGTGGTACCACACTGAAACAGTCGATTAAGCCAGGTTTCGATCAATATTTTTGAGGATAACGCATGTTAGGTCTAGGTTAGGCCTGGGATTTTCACTCATCAGACTCATACTTTCGCATTCTTCACATACTTGTTGAACGGATCCTGGGTTGTTTCTGGTTTGGATCACGTAGTAATGTGGGACCACACTGAAACAGTCAACTAAACCTGGTTTCGATCAATATATTAGAGAATAATTCATGTTAGGTCTAGGTTAGGTCTGGGATTTGCTCTCATCAGGCTCATTCTTTCGCATATTTCTCATACTTGATGGCTAGATCCTGGGCTTTTTCTGGATTGCATCACGTAGTAATGAAGTACAACACTGAAACAGTCAATTAAACCTGGTTTCCATCAATATCTTAGAGGACAACGCAAGTTAGGTCTGGGATAGGTCTGGGATTTGCCCACATCAGGCTCATACTTTCGCGTTTTTCACATACTTGTTGAACGGATCCTGGGTTTTTTCTGGTTTGGATAACGTAGTAATGAGGCACCACACCGAGACGGTCAATTAAACCTGGTTTCGATCAATATTTTAGAGGATAACGCAAGTTAGGTCTGGGATAGGTCTGGGATTTGCCCTCATCAGGCTCATACTTTCGCATTCTTCACATACTTGTTGCACTGATCCTGGGTTTTTTCTGGTTTGGATCACGTAGTAATGTGGTACCACACTGAAACGGTCAATTAAACCTGGTTTCGATCAATATTTTAGAGGATAACGCAAGTTAGGCCTGGGATAGGTCTGGGATTTGCCCTCATCAGGCTCATACTTTCGCATTCTTCACATACTTGTTGCACTGATCCTGTGTTTTTTCTGGTTTGGATCACGTAGTAATGTGGTACCACACTGAAACAGTCCATTAAACCTGGTTTGGATCAACGTTTTAGAGGATAACGCATGTTAGGTCTAGGTTAGGTCTGGGATTTTCACTTATCAGACTCATACTTTCGCATTCTTCACATACTTGTTGAACAGATCCTGGGCTTTCTCTGGATTGGATCACGTAGTAATGTTGGACCACACTGAAACAATCAATTAAACCTGGTTGCGATCAATATTTTAGAGGATAACGCAAGTTAGGTCTGGGATAGGTCTGGGATTTGACCTCATCAGACTCATACTTTCGCATTCTTCACATACTTGTTGAAGGGATCCTGGGTTTTTTCTGGATTGGGTCACGTAGTAGTGTGGTGCCACACTGAAACAGTCGATTAAACCTGGTTTCGATCAATATTCTTGAGGATAACGCATGTTAGGTCTAGGTTAGGCCGGGGATTTTCACTCATCAAACTCATACTTTCGCATTCTTCACATACACGTTGAACAGATCCTGGGTTATTTTCTGGTTTGGATCACATAGTAATGTGGTACCACACTGAAACAGTCGATTAAACCACGTTTCGATCAATACTTTTGAGGATAACGCATGTTAGGTCTGGGTTAGGTCTAGGATTTGCTCTCGTCAGGCTCATACTTTCGCATATTTCTCATACTTCATGGCTAGATCCTGGGCTGTTTCTGGATTGTATCACGTAGTAATGTTGTACCACGCTGAAACAGTCAATTAATCCTGGTTTCGATAGATATTTTAGAGGATAACACAAGTTAGGTCTGGGATAGGTCTGGGATTAACCCTAATCAGGCTCATACTTTCGCGTTTTTCACGTACTTGTTGAACTGATCCTGGGTTTTTTCTGGTTTCGATCACGTAGTAATGGGGTACCACACTGAAACAGTCGATTAAACCTGGTTTCGATCAATATTTTAGAGGATAACGCAAGTTAGGTCTGGGATAGGTCTGGGATTTGACCTCATCAGACTCATACTTTCGCACACTTCACATACTCGTTGAACAGATCCTGGGTTTTTTCTGGTTTGGATCACGTAGTAATGTGGTACCACACTGAAACGGTCAATTAAACCTGGTTTTGATCAATATTTTAGAGGATAACGCAAGTTAGGTCTGGGATAGGTCTGGGATTTGCCCTCATCAGGCTCATACATTCGCATTCTTCACATACTTGTTGAAAGGATCCTGGGTTTTTTCTGGTTTGGATCACGTAGTAATGTGGGACCACACTGAAACAGTCAATTAAACCCGGTTTCGATCAATATTTTAGAGAATAATTCATGTTAGGTCTAGTTTTGGTCCGGGATTTACTCTCATCAGGCTCATTCTTTCGCATATTACTCATACTTGATGGCTAGATCCTGGGCTTTTTCTGGATTGGATCACGTAGTAATGTGGGGCCACACTGAAACAATCAATTAAACCTAGTCTTGATAAATATTTTGGAGGATAGCGCATGTTAGGTCTGGGATAGGTCTGGGATTTGCCCTCATCAGACTCATACTTTCGCACACTTCACATACTCGTTGAACAGATCCTGGGTTATTTTCTGGTTTGGATCACATAGTAATGTGGTACCACACTGAAACAGTCGATTAAACCAGGTTTCGATCAATACTTTTGAGGATAACGCATGTTAGGTCTGGGTTAGGTCTAGGATTTGCTCTCGTCAGGCTCATACTTTCGCATATTTCTCATACTTCAAGGCTAGATCCTGGGCTATTTCTGGATTGGATCACGTAGTAATGTGGTACCACACTGAAACATTCAATTAAACCTGGTCTTGATAAATATTTTAGGGGATAACGCATGTTAGGTTTGGGTTAGGTCTAGGATTTGCCCTCATCAAGCTCATACTTTCGCATATTTCTCATACTTCATGGCTAGATCCTGGGCTGTTTCTGGATTGTTTCACGTAGTAATGTGGTACCACGCTGAAACAGTCAATTAATCCTGGTTTCGATAAATATTTTAGAGGATAACGCAAGTTAGGTCTGGGATAGGTCTGGGATTAACCCTGATCAGGCTCATTATTTCGCGTTTTTCTCGTACTTGTTGAACTGATCCTGGGTTTTTTCTGGTTTCGATCACGTAGTAATGTGGTACCACACTGAAACAGTCGATTAAACCTGGTTTCGATCAATATTTTAGAGGATAACGCAAGTTAGGTCTGGGATAGGTCTGGGATTTGACCTCATCAGACTCATACTTTCGCACACTTCACATACTCGTTGAACAGATCCTGGGTTTTTTCTGGTTTGGATCACGTAGTAATGTGGTACCACACTGAAACGGTCAATTAAACCTGGTTTCGATCAATATTTTAGAGGATAACGCAAGTTAGGTCTGGGATAGGTCTGGGATTTGCCCTCACCAGGCTCATACATTCGCATTCTTCACATACTTGTTGAACTGATCCTGGGTTTTTTCTGGTTTGAATCACGTAGTAATGTGGTACCACACTGAAACGGTCAATTAAACCTGGTTTCGATCAATATTTTAGAGGATAACGCAAGTTAGGTCTGGGATAGGTCTGGGATTTGACCTCATCAGACTCATACTTTCGCACACTTCACATACTCGTTGAACAGATCCTGGGTTATTTTCTGGTTTGGATCACATAGTAATGTGGTACCACACTGAAACTGTCGATTAAACCAGGTTTCGATCAATATTTTTGAGGATAACGCATGTTAGGTCTAGGTTAGGCCTGGGATTTTCACTCATCAGGCTCATTCTTTCGCATATTACACATACTTGATGGCTAGATCCTGGGCTTTCTCTGGATTGGATCACGTAGTAATGTTGGACCACACTGAAACAATCAATTAAACCTGGTTGCAATCAATATTTTAGAGGATAACGCATGTTAGGTCTAGGTCAGGCCTGGGATTTTCACTCATCAGACTCATTCTTTCGCATTCTTCACATACTTGTTGAACGGATCCTGGGTTTTTTCTGGTTTGGATCACGTAGTAATGAGGCACCACACCGAAACGGTCAATTAAACCTGGTTTCGATCAATATTTTAGAGGATAACGCAAGTTAGGCCTGGGATAGGTCTGGGATTTGCCCTCATCAGGCTCATACTTTCGCATTCTTCACATACTTGTTGAACTGATCCTGGGTTTTTTCTGGTTTGGATCACGTAGTAATGTGGTACCACACTGAAACGGTCAATTAAACCTGGTTTCGATCAATATTTTAGAGGATAACGCAAGTTAGGTCTGGGATAGGTCTGGG